>NC_139769.1:16320360-17812235 GCF_965231275.1 Zosterops lateralis
CGCGGCCCCCACCCCACGTCTGTGTCAGGAGAACAGGGATGGTGACAATGGGGGCCGGACTCGACAGACACCCGCAGTCCCCGGCATGTCCCCGCCGGAAGCGGCGGAATCCAGAACGCAGGGATGGCCCACAGCAGGGAAGAGGCGAGAGGGGCTCTTGGGGTGTGGCGGGGACCCTGCACCAGCTCCTCAGCTTCTGTTCAGCTCCCTTACCTCGGGCCGGCGCCAGCAGCTTGGGACCTGCTCCTCTGAAGTGGGGCTGGCTTCATCGTGCTGCGGTGTGCCCGCCAACAGCATTGCCCTAGGACAGAGGGCAGCAACCATTTACTAGAGAAATAAAATCTTTTGAGCCCTAGGTGATCAACAGATAAAATATTCTCGTCTTCCACGAATACTCCAAGCCCAGAGCACCCCAACCACCCGCATGCAGGCAGGCACCTTTAGGCTCTGCCTGCCCGGCGGAGAGAACAGAACTTCTCAAGAAGGTACCTCGTCCTTCTCCCGTTGTGCCCTGGCTTGGTTAGAAAGGCGTGATTTCACAGGAAGAGAGGATTAGGCCCTTCGCGCAGTGGTTTTAAATGGTATGTCCCATTGGCCTACCCAGGGGGAAGTGCTGGGACTCCTCCTTGTCCTAGTCACCAGACAGGCTGACTTGGATGTCTTAGGAGAGCCCAGGCAGCCCGAGGGGGGGCAGGCCCTCACCCGTGATAACACCAGGAACGACACCTGTGAGAAAGTGAGAAAGGAAGGGGACAGTCGAGGTGGCGATAGCTGCAACACCGGGACTACTAGGTTCCAAAAAAAAAAAAAAAAAAAAAAAAAAAAAAAAAAAAAAAAAGCCTGGCAACTGGGAGTGATTTAAACAAGGGCAACGTGTCATGGAATCGCGGTTCATCCCTTAATCAAGGGTTAACTGCTAGAACAGTTAAGAGTTAACCAACTCTTTGGGACAAGAGCAAAATCTCCGTCTCTTGAAACCCTCAGGACCACGAGACTTTGATGTAGGCACATTTTACTCGAATACAAATTATTTGGCTTAATGCCTTAGGACTGGATGGAATATTAGGGCCCTGTAATGCGGAAGGTCAGGCAGACGATTTAATGGTCTCTTCCGGCCTTAAGAGACCTTAACTTCTTCACTTTCCCGCCCGCCGACACTGATTCATCCCCCCTGGCCGCGGGAGCGGGTGGGTGGATGTCTGGGAAGCCCCGCCCTCGGAGGCTGCCGCCGGCCCCGCTCTCAGCCGGGCCCGCCCTCCCTGTGCCCACCGGGGAGCACGGCCCGGGAGGAAGGGGCTCGGAGGCGTCTCCTCCCATCGCGGTGTCGCGGCCGTTGCCCCCTTTGCCGTCCGGGGGGCGGGCAGAGCTGCCCGGCCGCGGAGCACACGAGGGTTCGGGGTGTCGGGGGCAGCCGGGGGGGGCCGCCCCGTCGAGACTCGGGGCCGAGATCCGAAAGGCGCGGAGCAGAGCGAACCCCGGCGCTGGTCCGGTGCCGCTGGGGCTGCCACCCGCAATGACAGCCAGGCGGGGATGTCCCTTCGGCACGGTCTGCCCATCCCCGAAGGGCCAAGCCCCAGCAGACGAGACCTCGTTTAGCACCGACGCTCTCTCCTTGCAGAGGGGGAGGACAGGGGGTCTGAGGGCGTTGTTGCTGCTCCAGGGAGGGAGGAGGACTGTCGGAGCCACCCCCCGCCGCTGTGCACCGGCTCCCACGGGCGCGGCCCCGGGCGGGGAGGGCTGTGCCAGCAGTGAACCCCTGCCTGAGGCACGCTGCACGGGAAAATGGGGCAAGCTCCGGCTCCCCCGGGCGGAGAGGAGCCCAGGTGCTGCTGCCACCCCGCCGAGGGTGGGCGGGCAGCCACACCGCCGGGCAGCCCTGCCCGCGGCACCTCTCGGTGTCCCGGACACTTCTAAGGCCGCCGGGCAGTGCCGTGGGGTCAACAGTGGCTCCCCGAGCCCATCCTTACCCAGCACTCCAGGTAGCGCCAAGCGCTGACACGCCTGTAGAACGAGCGTTTACGTTTACAGTGCCCGGACTGGAGGGACATTTACAACAAAACAGTCCGGATTCCTGAGGACATTTTCTTTTTCAGCCGCTTTCTAAATATAGCGCACGGCAATGCACTACCCAGCACCGTGTCCTCGCTCTGGCACTTAAGGAAATTCAAAGTCAAGCTAGAGGGGGGAAAAAGGAGATAAAGACAAGACAAAATTAAGAAAATCAAAATTAAAATTAGCATCTAGTATTTACAATCTACGTCTGCATTAAGGTCACCCTAATAGCGAGAAGGACCGACTATTCGTATTTTAAACCAGCTCTCTTTTCTATGGAGACGGTTGCATACCTCCTGACCCATCGATAGCTTATTAATACAATTTAATTCTGCAGTTGTTTCTTTTTAAAGAGTATTTGGAGTGAATTGTTTCTTTTGTTTATGATCAAAGAAACGAGGTCTGGTAATCTTATGTTTTATCTTCCTAACATATGGAAAAGCTATTTATCCCAGCCAATCACAATAAAGTGAAGAAAACCCCATTTTATGGAAAGGTATATATCACAAGTTTGTTCATCATTAAAGATATGATTACCAGTGAAAACCCTCCGAAAGTGGCACATTTATGATTCCAGGAACAGATGGGGACATCCATTTTCCTTGCAAATACTTTTGAAATTGCTCTACTGGTAGCAGTATAAAAATGATATACAGATGCCAGTGCCAACGAAGCCGGGACAAGAGGTCCAGATTTACACAGTAAAAGCTTCACATGCGCTCTGTCAGCTTTGATTGATCTGCGCTATACCTCAGAAACTTGTTGACTGGGAAAGGAAACAGCGCAAATAATTCACTGCAACAAGGCAGATAATTCACCCGGCCAATCGCTCCGCTCCGCTCCTCCGGGCGGTGACATACGAGTCCTCCTGCCGCACAAAGAAGCATCATTCTCCAGCGTGAACAGCGCTCGGTGTCACGGCGGGGGGAAGAGGGGGAGAGAGAGAAAGAAAGGTGGGAGAAATGAACACAAAAGGAGAGGAGAGAAAGGAGAGGTTGCTTTTGGGCGATGGGCACAGCCGTCTACCTTTTCCGTGCTGAGCGCAGGCCGAGCCATTCAGCCCCAATTGTCATTATCATATTGATTAAGTTCATCAGAGAGCAATTTTAGGTTTAACGCCAGCGGACTGGGAGAGGGAGCAAAGAATTATCTAAGAAAAGCACAACATTCTTACCTCAGGGACGTTTCCCTGTTCCAGTTCATTGAGGGAGTTGATTAAGTTTAAATGAAGCAGACACTGGATAAAAGTAAGGGTATTGACCACTGGGCAGCGCGGTCTGCGCTTGAAAAGGCCTGATACATGCAGAAAAGCAAGATTTGCTAAATGCTCTAATCTTCAATCAAATCTTACATCAATACAGACAAAGTTTGGTAATGAGAGATTCAATGAAGCATGCGGGAGAAAGAATTAATCCTCTTGGTCTAAACTGGGTTCAACTTTGAAGCCTGCTCCGAAGGAAAGACAGTTATCTAAATGCTAAATAAGAAACTTATTGTACTTTTCATGGCATGCTAATCTTTTGTCTATTTCATCTCTATTATTTGTATGCTTATAGGCGGCAGTTGTCATGGTGATTATATCAAACCACTTCTGTGCGGATGGCTGCGAGGAATCAGGGCCTCCCTGCAGCCGTCCGCCGGGGCCGGCCCGCCCGCCCGCCGCTCTGCGCGCCCGCGGCAGCGCTCCGCACCCGCGCCGGCCCCGCACCAGCCCCGCCACTCGGCCCGCGGGGACACGGCGGGGCAGAAACCGCCTCCCGGGCACCGCCGGCATTCTGACAGCACCGGCCCCTTCCTCCCGCCCCTGCACCACCCAAACCGCAGGGATCTCCCTTCGTGAAGAGGTGCTCTTCTCCCCATTTTCTTTTCTTTCTTTCTTTCTTTCTTTTTTTTTTTTTTCTTTTTTTTGTGAGCTTGCCTTGATAAGCTTTTGATGTCACAAATCAAACACTCGCCAGGAGGTAGATAATGGGGAGTGTGATCTCCTCTATTTGTACATAGACAGCGCTTCTGCACCGGCGCTGCCTTGAACCAGTGTCAAAGTCCCCGGGCTTTGCTGGGCCCTGCCCGCCCCGCTCCCCGCCCGGCCCCGCGGGAGTGGCGGCTGCCCTGGCCCGGGGCACCCTGACACGGGGAATCCACATCCGTGCTATGCAAATGCCCAGGTGAGCGCACACACTCCAGTCGCGGAAGGTTCGAAGAAAAAGAAGAGGGGCCGGGGGTAGGGGGCGGGAAGAGAGGAAGAGCGCAAGGATTTATCTCTTTTTTTAACTGCACGTTGCTGGCACTTTGAGGCAGGCAGTCGGCCCAAGGGCAGCGCGACGGGCGGGCTGGGGCACCGGCAGCCCACGCCCAGCAGAGCCGGGAAGAGCCATCGTGAGAGGGGGTGGAAATTCCCAGGGTATCGATCTTAATTTCTCTCCCGGTATCCATGAGGCACTCACAGAGGCTTTTTGCACAGCTCCTGAGGGGAGGGAACCAACTCAAATAGGTGAGCGCGGGATAGCGGGGGCCTTCCCCCGACTTGTTCCCCGCGACATTATAATCTGAGCGCACAAGGGTGGCACCCGAGCTTTTATGTTTTTTACAAAAGTTGCCAAATTAAGGTCGGATTAGGGCTCCATTCAGGATCTGTGGGCTCTTTAGAGGCTGGGAGCTGCCCGTATAGCCCGCTAGTGCTTATGAAAAGCTTAAAAAGTAATAAAAGGGGGAGTGATCCCGAGAGAAAGTAACATGTATAACTCTTATTAAAGGAGCAGCGAGCGGGGCTGTGAACTTGAATAACTGTTTGAACTTTAATTTGTTCATTAACAGGATTTGCCCCTGACTGTGAATGTTATTACTTCTCTTAAAAGCGAGGTGCAAATGCAAAGCCATAATGAAAGAGCCTGGCAAAAAGTTAAACGCCTCGTAATTACACTAGCCTCACTGAAAACTTAAAGTAACACAAAAGTGAAGAAAACGGGAGCCGGGCTGATACTCCACCAGCCTTGCACAACGGTGGCGTTGAGCGCCGGGCCCCAGCGCCCGACCCTATCAACTCCCCATAGCTCACTAAATCTGTCGTATGCACAGTAGTTGTGTTTGAACAAGTTTTAACCCCTTTAAAACATTAAAAGAAAATTCCGTGTTTTCCTCGGTGGGGAAAGCCCGGTTTATTCGTTCTGACTGTCCTAGGTCTCGAGTGAAACATGGTGTCTGGAAGTCTGATCTAATCTGCATGTTTGTATCCTAAACAGGGCACATTAGCTCCTCTTCTACCCCATCACACCGATAGGAGACAAAACTCTGGAGCACTGGAATAAAACAAACTACTCCTCCTCTCAGAAGGTATCTGACTTTGTACCGATGCGTTTGCCAGTTGACTCTCGTTTCATCTGTCAGTTATCCCTTTCCCGGCTTGTCAACTGCGTTTTTATAGATTCGCTTGTGATCTGCATCCTTCCTCAACAGGAACATGCAGCCAGGTCGCAATTAAATATACAGATGCAGGAGCTGTTAGCAAGATTTCACCCTCCCATCCGCAGCCGAGCCTAGGAGATGATTGCCTTGTCACTTTTCCTTTAAACTTAAAGCGCCTGAAAAGCCGCCGGCGGAGCGCCGCGTTGGGTAGCCCGGCGCTGGCTTTGTCCGCCGCTCCTCGCCACTGACGGCTCTTTGAAGTCTCCCCGCAGCGGCTGCCGGCGGCGGGCGCGGGGAGCGCTCCTCGGCCGCGGCCGGGGCTCAGGAACGGCTCTGGCCCCTCCTGGGGGCTCCCCACGCCGGGGAGACACGCCCAAAGTGGTGGACAAGAAATGCAGACGTGCCCTGGCAAGGCCCAAAGCTGCGGGACAAGCGGGGCTCTGCCAACACCCGCGGCAGCCGCACCTCCGCCGGCCGGATGTGATTCCCAGCGTGGGTGCGTGTGGAGACTCCCGACAGAACCACGTCTGCAGTCATGTTTAAGACCAGAGGAAAAGCAAGACGGCGCCTCATTGAGGAAGCGACTGTGAAAACCCTTGTACTAGTTTAAAATGCCTTCCTACTTCTACAGCTGCCTGCATGATAAGGAGGTTATACTAAATGCTAACAACTGGAGCCACTTCAATTAGATCACTAAAACAAACACCCTGTTTTATAAGTTTAATTTTACTTTTTATGTTTTGAGCACCATTAAGCTCATTAACAACACCACCCCACACACACCCAAATTTTTTAATCGAGCTGGTACTCAGAAAAAAAATACCATATTACTCACAAAGCAAGTAAACTTCAACACTACTTGCCGATTCCAGCGTGGACAGTCAGCATTGTCACCCCAGGGAAGATCTTAAAACCCAGCAAACTCAGCTACCATTTGTGAAGCAATAAATACAGCCTAGGCTTGGCAAGAAGACATCAGGCAGGACGGGGATACCATTGTCTGTGCTTCAACTCATTAGTATCGTGTATTAACTTGGAATTGGAATGAAACTTTCTAAAATAACCAGGTTCCAAGACAGTAACCTCTTAACCAACAAAACCCACCCTTCTTCTACACCTGTAGATGAAGCACCAGGGTGAGCAGGGCATGAAGCACAGGTGGAGCATGTTTCCTGCAAGAAACAGGACAAACTCACACAGCGCCGTTCAGTGCCACATTTGAGTGGCCTTCAGCTTCCATGTCCTGCCACTGTATCACAAAAACTCTGCGCACAAGCAACAGGACAGTTATCTGATAGTGTCCTTGAAGGAAGAGTCCCAGCCCTCTCACCAAGCAGACAAAAAACATTCCTGGCAAGGGTTGCTAAGTAATTCACGCCCAGACTGTAATCTGGTTCGTAAACAGTACAAGAGCGTCCTGGGAACAGGAGCCTCACCTTGTCCTTGAAAAGGCCACAGGGCAGTACAGGCTGCTGTGTCTTATGGCTGTACTGTGATGTAACTACATAGCGTTTCTCCCAGGATCAGGGCAGGAACTACCACTGTGTTGTCAGTTTCCCCCTCTCTGGCCTCTGACAACTGCTTTAGATTTGATGACAATTTGATACACCACAGATATATCCAAGGCTTCATCAGGCACTGATTAAATCGTTTAGCTTCACCAAGTGGGCTTGATTAACCACAAACGTGGAGCCGGATGGGACCTTCACAGGAGCACGGCAAGCCCGTCTATGACAGGAAAGGCGACCCGCAGGCTGGCGGGAGGGTGGCCAAACGGAGCCTGCAGGAGGAGCACACCCCTCCCGGCCCCCAGAGCCCCCTGGGCACAGGGGCTACTGAAGCTTCTCAGAAAGCAGCCACTTATGGGAAAGCAACACCTATCGGCGATTGAAATCCCCACAAACACCCTCGGAGGTTCGCAGGCCCGAGGATGTGTCACCTGCTGGTCAAGAGCCCGTCAAAGTCAGAAAAGATTTTTTTAAATGAGCAGGCATCTATTTGGCTCGCAGGAGGTGTTTTTTACCATGGGCAGGGCAGGGTGCTTACCGCTCCCAGCAAGGCTGGGGTGAGGGTTGGGTCTTGGGGGTTTGTTATCGGGGTACAGGATTGCTTTGCCACAGGATCTCCAGGCCGGGGAGGGTTGGAAGATGCACCTTCTGGCTTCTGCTCCTGTGTGTCTCTGGCACCCGCACCTTTAGAGATAACATGATGCTTTAAAATAAACACTTTAAGATTAATCCTCCATGTATTTCTGATAATATAATGCATGCAATTCGACCGGCAAAATACACAGATGGTAACACTTTTATAAATCAGCATTTTACACAACATGCCCTGCTTCTGCGAGCTAACCTTGTCTTCAGAGTTGACAATTCCCAGCATCATCACTTTGAAGCACTGAAATGGTGAGACAGCAACCTACTGTGCCATAATGCACCTCTGAAAATAAGTATATAAATACTGTTCAATGCATCTGGAGTTGATTTATGAAATAGTCAGGAGTTAAAATCTTGATATATTAGCAAAAATAATTAGCCCTTTAAAGCCAAGAAGCCCTTAGGCTGTAGTGAAAATCATTGATGTAGAAAAAGCATCTGTATTTTGATGACAGTACTATCACACACAGGGGGGAAAAAAATCATAACACTGTTTTTTTTTTTTTCCTTTCCCGTAGATAAACAACAAAAGCGAAAAAAGTTGCGATTTTGCACCACCGGCATGAAATGCTTCCTAGTGAAGTGTTTGTACTTTAACTTTCGGGTATTAGCGATCCAACTTTACATTGCCGCATAAAAACGCCTGCTTCTTCGCAAAGAAAATGCAGGTAATAATAACAAGCACAAGGCAGTCCCGGCCCGGCAGGGTCTGCAGCCTGCGGGGCCCCACGGGCCCGCTCACCTGCGCTCGGGGCGGGGCGGGCCCGGCACTCACACCCACCGCGATCTGCCCCGCCGCCCTCTGCCTTTTTATCGATTTGTTTGTTTGGAATGAAAACACTAACGCGCTCTGTTGTATCATTAAAAAAAATTAAATGGGATTTTTTATTTATTATTATTGTTATTCCCGCGCGGGGCTGCAGCCCGCAGGTGCCGGCAGCAGCGGGGCGGCACCGCGAGCACCGCCGGGGCTCCCTCAGTGTCCGCGGCCACCCGAGTCCGGCCCTAGCTCAACACACACACACGTTTATATATGTTTGATGGGGTAATCAATCTATCTATGTACCTATGGTTAGCGAGGCTCCCCAGCAGGCTGCGAGGGGACAAGGGGGCCCGGCGGGGCGGCGATGCCGCCTCAGCGCCGAGCGGCGGGGCTGGCGCGGGCCGGGCCGGGCTGGGCTGGGCTGGGCGCGGTGGCGGCGGGAGCGGTACTTACGGCTGTTGTGGCTGTTATGGCGGTTGCGGTGGTTACGGCTGTTGCGGTGGTTCCGGCTGTTGCGGTGGTTCCGGCTGTTGCGGCGGTTGCGGGGTGCCCGTGCCGGCGGCGCTGCGGGCCCGGGCCCTGCTGAGGGACGCACCGGGCGCGAGCCGCCGCCGCGCGGGAGCGGCGCCCCCTGCCGGCCGCGGGGGGAGGCGCCGGGGCCGGTGCCCGTGCCCGTGCCCGTGCCCGTGCCCATCCCGGGGCCGGGGCCGGTGTCGCCGGGGCGGGCCCGTCCCGCTGTCCCCGCTGTCCTTCCCGGGGCCCCGCACCGCCCTCGGGCTGTGGCCATCAATGAGCGCCGCCAGGTCAATTGCCTCACGTCGCGTCGCGGGGGGACACACGCTCATCGGGCGCCCGGGAGGTGCCTCAGAGCCGCCCCCGTCACTGTCCCCCTCAGGATCCTCGCCCGGCCCCGACCCAGCCCGCCCGGCCCGCCCGCCTCCCTCCCTCGGCTCGGCTCGGCTCGGCTCAGCTCAGGGAGCCGCCCGCTCCCTCCCCCCTCCCCGCATCTGGAATCAGCAATCAAGAGCCCAATTTTGTCATTTGGAAACACTAATTATCTAATCACGCCACGCTGCAGAGCGTACTTGTCTGCCCAATTAGCTAGGACAATTATTAAAATTCGGGGGCCTCATTATGTCTCAATTTAATGCTGGCAGAGCGCGGTAATTAAAATCCCCCCCTGGCCTGTGCCTGTAGGGCAGCGCTGGCGGGACCTGTCAGGGGCAGAACCCGCCGCACGGATTGTGCTACATGACCCCGCATTGTTAAGTGTGTCAACACATTAACCTGAATTCCCTTCAGCCCCCCTAATCACGTTTGGAAGGAGGACGAAAAAGGGGCTAAAACATGAAGCATTTTATTAAAAAAACATAAATTCTTTTTAATTAATGCTGTAAGAGATCTGACGCGGCTTGAGCTACCAAATGCTGCGAGTCATGTAAGACTGGTGCTTCTAATTACCAGTAAAGGAAGGTTTGCTCTTCTCTGTTAAAAAGACTTCCCTCTCCTCTCATTTAAAGCAAATGATCTTTCTTTTGGGTAGTGTATTTTTTAAAAACCCAGCTAGTTGGCTCCCAGTGATAAAGTTGATTACCAGTTTTTTGTTTGATGATGGAGCACAAGTGAATATTGACTTCTGTGAGAATCAAACAGACGACCGGAGGCATAAATAAAACGGTCAGGATTTAACACTTGAAAGAAGTTAATAAAGTTGAAAATTAAAAATCATAATATTGGGATAATTTCCAAATATTTATTTTTTGCTCTGCTCTCAAATTTGATAGGAAGTCAGTGCTAAAACACAGAGAAGAAATGGAGTAACCCTGTCATCTGCATTCCTGCCCACTGTAGCACAGGCCCCTGCCATGGACAAGAAGCCCTGAGCCCACATCCCTTAGCAGTGGTCACTGCAGGCTGCTCCTCTGGCCTTGCTGGCAGAAGCAGAGCCTTTTAGCACGTCCCTTTCTGGCTGGACAAACACAGTGCTGAGCAAGGTGGTACCATCATCTCCACTTAGAGTTCTCTGGTGTTTGGGACTATAGGAGCAAACCTTAATTCCCTGGGCAGGGAAGGCCTGTCTGATGTGTGGCAGGGAGGGGGAAAGGGGCCTCTTCTCCCACAGTGCGTGCCCTACATCTTGGAAAAGGGCCTACTCCCAGCCTTCTCAGATGGTGAACCAAAGTGCAAATCTGTGTTCTGGCTTGTTCCAGTGCCTGTCAGGGTGTTTTCCTCTTGTCAGCAGCAATTGACTGGTCAGGTTCACCCTTGTACAGCAATTGTAACAGCTCATTGACAGACTAGTGACCCAGCCGGACCTGATAATGGAAAACTATTGATTTCTGTGGGCTCAGCAGTTCTAAAATGAATGCCCAATATAATGTCATCAGCTGTCTTGGACTCAGATATCCCTCGGACTCGGATAAAGAGACAATTGCCTATCCTGAAAATTTACTCACAAAAACCACTCTGGATACAAACAGTGAAGTGGCCTCTCTCAGTTTTCCCCCTCTCCCAATAAGGAACGAGGAATCAATGTCCAGGAAAATGTCAAGGAACCACAGCCCAGACATGGTGGTGACTCCAGCTGTCCCTTTAACCAAGGAGGCCTGTGACAGCCTCTCCAGGTTTTAACCCTTGCCACTGAAGAATGAGCCTGTAGGTGGGTGACACTGCACTCCACAGCCATCCACCAGCCTCCAGAGAGAGAGTAACTCAACAGGCACAGAGCCTGCCAGGATATGTGACCCAAAAGGGAGGGATGACAATTAACTCCCACCTCCAGGAAAGCAAAATGGTTTGAACAAGTCCATGATGGTTAAGTTAGTCATACTCCTTCCTGTGTCACCACAAATGCTCTGGGCTGAGGAGGATGTCAGGTAATAATGATAAAGTCTGGTTAATAAAAATCCAGTAATGCAAGATGGAATTTTAAATTTGTGCAGCAGCCCTCATAGAGTTGAGATGATTTGGGATAAAAAAGTACCGCAAGTCCAACTGAAATTTTGGGAAGGGAGGAGATCAGTGTTTAAAGATTTGCAGAATTGGATGGACTGTTTGCCATAAGCAGCACCATGCATAATTTTTAAAGGGAAGAGACATGGGTATGTCAGACTCCTTGAAAATGTTTAGCTTGGGGGGAAAAATCAATACCTCAAAGATTCCAAAACTCAAAGCACTTTTTCGTTTTAGGGGCCAAAGTGTGGTCTATCCTTCCTTAGTAGCTCACTGCACACAGATAAAGCAACTGCCACTTCTGTGTCCCTGACAGAAGTCAAACCCCGCTGACACACTGGCACATCAGGAGGACAGTGGGAGGTCTACCAGCACAAGGTCGACAGAAATTTGGATCAGACAGATACTGGCTTTCTATGGGATACCAAGAGCTTGCAGGGAAAGTTTTACTGTGCTCCAAATCTCTTCCTCTGGGGCTTGGAACCTTCCAGAACTTAAATTCTTCCAGAAGAACCAAGCTTCCTGTAAGGCACAGGAGGAGGAAACAAAGATACTTACCCTGGCAGATGTCAGCAGACATTTAATTCAAGCTCTAACACCAGTGGAGATTAGAACAGCTTTGTGATCCTGGCAAAAAAACTCAAGTGACCTTGGGGAAACATATTTTTAATTATGAACAACTGGTCAGTTTTATCACAAAAATACCAGCCCTTCTTGAATGCACTTTTATCTTTTGTAGCCTTCTGCTCAGTGGCTTCTCCCCATACGTGCCTCATCCCCTCGTGTCATTGCTGTCCATGACATGCACACATGTATGCATTGCCTTTGCCTTCCCCTGACAACAGGCCCAGCTCTGTGATGTGCTGCATACACTCGTCAAGAGGAAATGACTGCACGGATTACACTGACATGACTGCTGCTGAATACCTTTCAGTTTCTACATACTTTCATTTTCTACACGCTTCCCGCTGTGTAGCCTTGGCTCCCTCTCCTGAAGACAGCTCCTGAACCCACCTATCTCCACTCAAGCTTTTACTTCGTGTTCAATTTCCATATGTTGCTTTCGAGCATTTCTCTTCTTGGCATCCCCTCAGGGCCTGATCCTGTGAGAGTAACTGTGCTGCACCTGAGAAGTGTTAAACAAGGCTGTGCGAATTGCCAAGTATACTTTGGGGTTTGCTTTTTCAATGATCATTTTGAATTAAATTAAATGTAAATTTTTTTTCATATCTTTGCTTTGTTTATCCAAAACAACCCCCAAACTTTTCCTATGAGCTGAAATGAGGAGCCCAGATCTCTCTTATTCACCTTGGAGAAGAGTTTTTCAGAGCACCAGAACCCCGTGGGTGATGATCAGACCCAGATGTCTTGTCCCTGGAGAGGCTCAGGTCTATTCTCAGCTCCTCTTCCTGCCCATTTCTCAGAACCCCAAATCTCATGTTAGGCCAAGCGTGGATAACATCTCCACACGACTCCCTCCCTAAGTATCACAAATATGTTCAGGCCTTCAGATAAGAAGCTCCTGAGGCAGAGATTATGCTCTGTAGTATTACTGTTGTCATATTTTCCCTGTTGTAATGTTCCATGTACATTTATGTCATTTATAAAATACAATTAACAGACATAGTGGAATCCACAATGGCCCAAAGAAGAGAATAACAGACCTAGAGTAAGCATGTACATTTCCTTCCTACAACTGTGCTGGCTGTGGTGACTCCCAACCAGAAGATGAGTAGTAAAAATGAAACACAACTCTGAATATTTAAAAAGTATGCCAATGTTGCCCATACTTCTTTTTCACTTAGCAGAGGCTTCATAATGATGTTCAGCTTTTCTCTGCCTGAAGACACAGACCTTGCTCTGTCCTCACAGCTTTCAGTGACTTATAGTAAGTCAGAACTTCTATGACCTACTGTCTTGTCCACCCACCAAACAAGCATCCCAACAGTCACTCAAAATGAGCCACAGGAAGGATTGCACCAGGCATTATCCTTTCCCAAGAAAGGCCACCACAATGTGCACCCAACTGCACTTCCTGAGAAGAATCATTATGGGACCAGCTGTCGCTTGTTTTCAATGAGAGGCATCAAGGGACTATAGAGTGCCTCTTATTTACTAAAGTTTCTAAATCAATGTAGATATATATTTTATAGTGTTCAGTATTTCAGTAGTGTGTACACATACCCGTCTACTCACAAGTCCATGCCTATTGTACCACCTCAGTGAGCTCTGCTCTACTGGAAGTTATTGTCATTGGGGTCACAGTCTGCCAGTATAGGCTGAGATTTTGTAGGCAAATGTCCCCCAGCAAAGCCCAAATCGTGTTTTTTAACGTTTCCAAATTGGTTTGTGCAAATAATTGATTATGCTCTCAAGCAATGGATTGAAACTTAAGGGAGAAAAGAACCCATATCAGATCAATCTGAAATATTATTTTCTGGTTTTCTTTGCTGAAACTAAAACGAATCCTATACATTTTGCAGTGAGAAAAGTGCTTTGTTTCATCCAAAATGTTTTGTTTCAGGCACTTGCAACAGAAAGAAAAAATCCTCAAAGATATAAGAGGTTGGATTCACCACAGCTGCTGTCATTCCCTTCTTATCCCCTAACCCAGTAATTAGGGCAGTGACCCAGGGTATGGGAGATCCATGTTCAATCCCTTTTCTGCCTGAAGGGATTTGAACCTCCATCTCTCCATCTCCAAGGAGAGCTTTAGAGCCACAGTGCTGGAGGGGCCCTTCCCTGCTGTCTCCTTTCAGCTTGTCCCTCCTGCACAGGTGTTTGGCCTCGCAGGACCCCGTGTGCAGCTTGGGTGCCCCCCTCACCTGGCTACAGCCCAGCCCCCAAAGTCTGGCCCTACTCCCCTACCCCTGCCCTGGGGCTCAGTGAGGGCAGAGATGCTCTGTTTCTGGAGGAGTCTCAGTGGGTCAGACCACTCTCAGCTACATGACACCAAAATGTTTAAGGTGCATCCATAACCAGACCACTGAGGTGATCCTCGGTCTGGGCGTGGATGCTGTAAGGCAGAATGTGAGTCCTTCCTTGTTCCATACCATAATACCAGGGCCTTCCCCCAGTAAATGAGAACTAAGATAGTATTATAAAAAATTAAAAATATATAGTTTACATAAATATCTATTGCTCTAAGCCTAAATCTCTTCCCACATTTCTAATCACACTTTGCTACTGTTTCAATTACTGCCCTAACTAATTTTTTTTCTATTACTGTAAATTGCCCATGATGTTAGGAGGGATTGACCTTAAGAAGATTTTAGTAATGTGAACTTGCTACTTTCTTGCCATCTTTTCTTGTTCCTTTTAACCGTAATTAGCTTCATAAGCAGCTTACTCACCCAGAAATTTGTTGTACAGTATTGAGTATAGAACTGAACACTTGAAACATTCAGCCTTATGCATATCTTCGCAGGGAAGCTTTGCACATAGTAGTTCACATGCATCATTTTTTATGTTACCAGTGACATCAGCTGAAGTTCTTTCTTTAATTAGGAGAATTTGGCACCTCAATGCTACAATTTTGCCAATTTTAAAATTAGAATAATTTTAATAATGGTATTTAATATTACTTTCTACTATGTATTTCTATTGAAAAGATTATCCTCCTTTATTCTGTTTTTGCTCTATTGTTTCCAGAAGATAAATAAATTATCAAGCACTTCTTAGGACCAGACTTTGATTACTGAGAAGCCTATAATTTCTTGGTATTTGATAACCTTTTATTAGGGCTGACCTCTGGGGACTCTCCAGACAAGTGGCCACACAAAGTCACAGTCAGAAAAGGGGATTCACCCATCCAAGTGTGAGAAGGACTCCTTTGTAATGAACATTAAAAAAACCCCTCTACTTTCATCTTGCTGTAAGAGCCTCTAGCACAGCATATTTACAGAATAATAAAACAGAGCTTCAGGCCTTTTCTTCTCATACATCAGTAACAGGATTCTCATATCACGCTTACATGCTCTGTACACTGTACAGTTTTTTGCATCTCACTTCTCACAGAGAATAGTCTCAAATACACTAAATGAAATAAATCTTCTGCTGCTGTTCTCACACAAGAATTAAATCAGGGCACAAAACTGGCTGAGAATATCCCTGTAACAACTTCTGTCCCCTCCTCCCTTTGGGAGTTACCCAGTCCTACTGTGGCATGCCTGCTTGTGTGACTCATTTATTGTTGGCTAGAACAAACCATTATAAGATTGCTATTTATTCATGCTATGAAGAAGAAACTTCAAATGAAATCCCTAGTATCAAAAGCTGTACAGATACAAAGCTAGGATGCTTCCCCTATCAAAGAGCCAATGCTCTAAAGAGAGAGGAGGTGGGAGGAAGGAGCAGGGCGTTTTCAAGTACAGTCATCAGAGCCAACTGTGTGCACAAATAAAGGAAAAACCACTGCTCCCAGAATTAATGTTTTCTCTCCTTTGCACTGATTTTAGAAATTATAAAAAACTATGGGGTTGCTAGAGTTAGAAATGAAAATAATGAATGAATGGCTTGTTCTGGGGAAAAGCATGAATCACCATCCATCAAGGTAAACTCAGACTTTCATCTCAAAAGCAAGAAACATCTGGGATTTTTATAACCACTTATGTTGGTGGGAAAATTCTATTGAAAATTATCTGCATCTGATGTGCATGTGTGAATGGGTGTGTAAGTGTGTATATATATGCTCATTGTTTTATTTAAAGTTTCTATCAGTCAAAAATATATTGAATGTTACAGAAAAATAACAATGTTTATTCCCATGGTAATAATTATCTGAGCTTGTACAAGAGAGGAAAAACCCAGAGTCTCATGCTGATTTGGATTAAAAGGAGGGGGTGGTATTTTGTAATGAAAGTTCAGAGAGGCTGTGAACACTAAAGGAAATCACTGAGCTCAGGGACCCTCAAGCCTAGAGATGTAGCCCTGGCCTGCAGACACTCAAAGCCCAGATCAAGGAGGGTGCAGCACCCAATGGTCAGCACAAAGGCTCCAGCCCCCTGCCTTCTCTGGTCTGCAACACTAAACCTGCCACAAACATCTGTCTGGCTCTCCTGAGACCACTCCAGTAAGGAGAAATAAGGGCACTGAGGTGTCAATGCATAGATTTAGTCCTGCTGCCTGTGTGCCCCCCCTTGCTCAGGAATGCCAGGTGGGGTTCCTGCAGCAGTGCTGGTGGCCCACTGCAAGCTTCCCTAGCAAAGAGATTGAAAAAGGAAGGAAACCCCCTCTCATTCTGCTCCCTTATGTCTCCATCCATTAGCTCAAACACAGTTTTGAAGTGATTGAGGATCATGGCCCAGGAGCCCATCCACAGAATGATGGGCAATGCATTAGAGTGACCCTACTGCCATCCTGCTTTGCAGAGAAGTTGAGATGATAACACTTTCATTGGCTACTGACAATCCCTGCCAGGAACACCCCTATTCCTAAGCAATATGGGGCACTTTCAATTTAGTCCCACTTGGAGCACCAGATGCTCTAATTATATCATCCTGGTCTTCTGTAAGGTGTTTCAGATGAACAAATGCCACATCTGTAACTGTGACAAGTACTATTCTTAACCACATCTACAATGGTTTTGTTTCAAAGCTCAAGCATCCTTTCCCAGCAGACCCATTCTATGTTTTTACATGACCCAGGAGTCTCAGTGAAGAACTCCTGAGATACATTCACTTGTATCTGTTTACCAAAAGTTGAAGGCACATAAGGCTATGAACATTTCTTGCCCATCTGCTCCATAAATTTTTTTGTAAGGCTTATTGCAGAGTGCAGTAAATGAGTTATAGGTAGCCAGCTTCAGCTGTTGCTTTCCATTTTTGCTGCATTTGTTGCTCAGCAGGCTGCAGGTAAAGCCCATTCCTGCATCAGCCTGCTTGATACACTCCCCATCCCAGTGAAACTCTTAGATCCAGTATCCAAATTACTGTACCTGCATCATCTCCTAATTAGTCATCTATCTACAGCTGCTGGAAATGACCCCAAGGTCTGTAAGTTATTTTATTGGAATATTATAGAAAACAGATGTTTTCCCCCTAATCCTGATGACATGTTTAAACACAGCCTGGGACAATTAGAAATACAATGCCCTGGAGACTAATTATCCATCACTGACAATTTTCCAGATTATCCTTTTTTGTTCTCACATTCGATACTTGTCTCATTACCTGCCTCCATCCTCTTAGAGTGTAAAGAAAACTTCTGAAAAGCAGTTATCTCCCAAATTGCTCCAACAACAGCATCAGTAACATCCAACCTGATGAGTGACTGTTCAGAAATAACTGATCAACTTAATTTAAATATTTAAATTTAAAATTCAACTTACAGAAACTGTTTATAAACTTGGTATTTCATATATATATATATATATAAAGTTACATTTTTACTTTACAGAATAATTTCGATTAACAAAACTCTGTGATCCAAGTAGAGTTGTACAAATAAGGCAACCATTATGCCTCTCTATTTATGAAATGCAAGGAAATTTTTTGCAATTTTTTTACATAGTGCAATCAGAAAGAAAGAGATATAGGAAGACAATTCCTCTCAGAGCCAAGACAAGAGCTGACAAGAAAAGCAGAGAGAGAGTGACTGAGATCGATTCTCAGAAAGTTGTTTCCCAGGAGGAACACAGAGCTTGGGCTGGGCCTTGGGAAATGGGAGCTGCCTTGCCTTGTGTCAGTGTCAGCCTCTGGGGACCAGTGAGAATTAATCCATGATGCTTTAAGGGACAGTAACACGCACCGCGCCAGACTCGGGAACACACAGTAGATGGCGCAGGGAAGTTTGGAAGTGCCGTGTCCCGTGTCCCGTGTCCCATGTCCCGTGGGTGCCCGGCCATCTGGGCAGAGCACGGCTCTGCAGGGGAGGCTGTCCCACTCCACCCGGTGACCAGGCTGTCACTGAATGCAGCTCCGTCACGGTATTTAAATCACATTAAAGCTTTCTTTTATTACATATCCCCTTGTGATTTTGCCTGGCTACATTCTAATTACCAGCCTTGCTGCAGCACACGTGGGTTCCACTGCACGCTCCTCCTCCCATTTTATGGCAAATGGCTTATCTTGCACAATCCTAATGAAAATATTGCAGTGTGATAACACTCTCCTATCATCTTGCAGTTCCTACTCTAAAGTGTAAAATGTTTTCTGTGGGGGGAGTCCACAAAATATCCAGGGTTTCATGCATTTTTAGAAACAGTGGATACATCTATTAAGGCTCCCCAAAGTAGTTCAATCACTATTACTATTCTCTTACATAATATCTGATCTTGAAGTATCAATATATTTTTTCCACATCAGATGTTAGCTGCACCTGTTTTTCAAAGATTTTGCAATTCTTTTTTTTTTTATTTCTTAAAAAAAAAAAAAAAAAAAAAACATTTTGCTTTTCTTATGTCCTGCCTATTAACTTCTCAAATAGAGTATTTTAAAGGAGATGAATCTCACTAACTTCTCATGACTTACACAGTTTTTTCTGAGCAATCTTTTTAGCAGTAGGTACAAATCCTCTCTCCAATTAGCTCCCAGCATTAATCAGGTCAGAGATCATGTGAATTTTAATGGAGAACTTAATAATGTTCATGTGTCCATTTTCCCATTATGCACCAACCATACCTAAACAACACAAAGATTTTATACTGCCTTTCTCTTGAGTAAGATCAAAATAATTTTGACTGTTAATCAAGGCAAAGTAAGTGAAATGGTGAAAGGCTACATTTATACTCACTATTTCATTTCATTTACCACAGTTCCAGATAGAGATCCATGGTTCCTGGGTACAGATCTGGAGAAGGGTCTCATTAACCTGCGTGCAGAGACCACCTTCGGGTAGGGCAGTTCAGATCTGCAGTGTGAAGAGGGATAAAAATCTAACCTTTGCAAGTCTTCTGGAATTAAGAAAGAATTTTAACAAGAACTTTCCAGTTAAAAACAACACAACTAACACTTTCCTGAGGGCAGGGGAAAGGAACTGAGAGAGAAAGTACATGCAAGGAAAGTTTAAAAAAAATAAAAAAATGGGAAAGTGCTCAGATTTGCTCTGATAATAAACGAGCTCCCTGTGACAGCAGCAAACAGCAGCTCTGGCTGCGGGCAGCACGTGCTGCTGTTTCCTGGCAGCAGAAACATGAAGCAGTTGAAGCTCTGAATACATCTGGTTCAATTTTCTGTAACGGCTCAATTTTTATTGTGATTCCAGACCTGTCAGGCTTTCTCTCTGTGCAACAGTAGTAACAGCAACAGTAGAGCAGATTTTTAGCTTTGGTGAAATTGTCAGAGACAGAAAGCTGAAATAAAGCACCTGTGGTGGGCTGACCCTGGCTGGACAACAGGTGCCCACAAAAGCTGCGCTGTCACTTCTCAACTGGACATGGGAGAGAAACACAACAAGAAACTTATGGGTCAGAATAAGGATAGGGAGAAATCACACCAATGGGCAAAAGAGACTTAACTCAGGGAAATTAGTCAAATTTACTACCAATCAAATCAGATAATGAGAAATGAAAAAATAAATCTTAGAACACCTTCCCCCCACATGCTTTTTCTCCCGGGCTTAACTTTTTCCCCATGAGGACTGCAGTCCGTTCATCACAGGATGTCTCTGCCTTTCTCCCTCTGCAGAGGCAGGGCTCCTTACACTCTTACCTGCTCCAGTCTGGAGTCCCTCCCCTGGGAGACAGTTCTCCATGAAATTCTCCATTATGAGTCCTTCCCACAGGCTGTAGTTCCTCATGAACTGCCCCATCATAGCTCCTTTATGGGGTCACAGCCTCCTTCAGGCGTTCACTGGATCGATCCAGTGTGGGGTCCTCCAGAGGCTGCAGGTTGAGCTCTGCTCCACCCTGGACCTTGACAGGCTGCAGGGGCACAGCCACCTCCCCCTGGTCTTCACCATGGGCTGCAGGGGAATCTGCTCTGGCACCCAGAGCACCTCCTGCCCCTCCTGCACCGACCTTGGTGTCAGCAGAGTTGTGGCTCTCACATATTCTCTCTCTTTTCTCTGGCTGAAGTCGTACAGTTCTATCCCCTTAAATACATTATCCCCAGAGTCACTACCACCATCACTGGTGGGCTCAGGCAGCTGTGGGTCCATCCTGGATCCATCTAGTATAGGCTCTATTGGACATAAGGGAAATTCTAGTGCCTTCTCACAGAAGCCACCCCATGACCCCTCCTGCTACCAAAAGCTTGTAATGCAAACTCAACACAGCACCTAAATTCAAATGCAGCCTTGACTGCTTGATATGGGGAGTTCTCACAGGCCATTCAGGCATCTCTCTCAGACCAGTACTCTAGCTCAGTGCCCAGCATCAGACAGCCAGGATTGACATTCTTAATCTGTTAAGGTAGGAGGAAAATCTGAAATCTGTAAGACACAGCAAGATAATAATCTTCTACTTCAGAAGGGGGAAAAAAAAAAGTGCCTACTGTGAACCTGGGCACTACAGCAGCGTCATACACATCTAGACTGTAGATACTCTCCTGTAACACACACGCTGCTTTCTATTTCTAATGCAGCAAGGAGAGAAGTCTGGGCCATCATACAACTTCCACAGCCCAGCACACAACACGCATTGCATCAGGAGTGGCTGGAAAGCAGGGCTGACCCCTGTTGTCCCCACCCTTTATGAACTGGGTGCCAACTGCTCCATAATGCAGGAAATTACAGAAACCTGTAGGTTGCTGATTTTGCTGCTGGTAGTGGAGAGGGCTGCTCACATACTTCTTGCACAGTTCTCCACCTAAATCTGAAATCACAGTTTAACTTCCTAAGAATTTCATGTCATCTATCACATTTATCTTTTATGAGTAAATGGGCTGAGATTCTCATCTCCAATGTTTTTAACATTTTTAATAGATATCCCTGTTTCACTTTGCTCAAAGGACCTAACCAGCTGTGTATTCACAAAAAATCATTCAAGCAAGTGCTCCATTTTCTAAATACGTCTGTGATTTCAGAAAGGCTGCCAGAAAAACAAAGAAAAGAAAGGAAAAAGAAAAGACAGTAAATTCAGCCCTGTGCAGACAAAAGAGAAAGGTAACTTATGAGTTCAGCTCCCAGCAGCAGCATCAAGGGTTGGTACCGTGTAACTTGGGATTTTTGGTTTATGTAACCCAAAATCACTCTAAAATCTAAATATCTCCTCCTCCCTCCTCCATTTAGGTACAGAGAGCTACTGTCTCTACATAAAATATATCATAAATCAGGCCAATAGCTATGCTTTTAAGAATACCAAGCAGTACTCCATCTGTTTTCACAGGACTTTCCCAAAAAGCTTCATCATTGGTAGCCAGCGGTAAAATAAAATCCTAAAGAAAAAGAGAGATGAAGAATGAAGACAAAAACCCAAATGTGGATAAAAGCAAAAGCTGAGGAAAGGGAAAACAAACCCAGCTAGGAATGAAGATAATGCAAACAGTCAGGTTAGCAGCCCAGTGAGACGCGGCTAAGTACCGTTCCCAGATGGGAACCTGGGCCTCAGGGCAAAGAAATGAGTTTGGGATCCTGCAAGAACACTCACACTCTGGGTCAGGGTCTTCAGTCATTTATTAGCACTCATGGTCAGCTGCAGTCAGAGAACACTGGGTTGAGTAGTGGAGGTTATTTCAGTGAGAAGAGAATGTTGTAAAATAATGGATGTCAAATAGTAAAGGAGAAAATTTTTGGAGACAATGAATGGCAATCTATCATGAACAGAACCTGAAAAATCAGATGTCAGTAGCAAATTTGTAACTTGGGAAGAGGAGCTCATGTTCTTTCATGACTGGACTGAGTGTCTGTGGATTTATATACCAGCACTTACACAGCTTCAGTAAAGGCACTCCAGATGGCAAAGGAATAGGAACAGTTGACTTCCTACACAGGAAATCGGATTTAAAGCCTCCTTCCCTTGTCACTGCCTATCTCTTCAACAGTTTTGGGTAAAAACTCCTTCCTTGGCTGTTTGGCTAAGGATAATATTTGCCCTAGCCTCCTCTGTGCCAGAAACCCAAGTGCACCCCTGAAGATTTGGAGGCACAGCAAATGCAGCCATCAGCTAGATTTCAGGACTACAAAACAAATGTCAACCCCAGGCTTATACTGTCTTCCCCTCTTTGCAGTTTCTCTTTCAACCTATGGGAGTTTTGTTTGTTTTTAAGTTTTTCCCCATGCTTTTTACCTAAATAAGGCTGTTTTCATTCTCCTACTTTCACACAATTAAGTTTTTTCAGGGAAGAGACAGATGAAAGAATTATTTCTTGTCAGCAAGACTTGTACCTGGG
Organism: Zosterops lateralis; assembly: GCF_965231275.1. Classification (NCBI taxonomy): domain Eukaryota; kingdom Metazoa; phylum Chordata; class Aves; order Passeriformes; family Zosteropidae; genus Zosterops; species Zosterops lateralis. The sequence continues at coordinate 16,342,953 of NC_139769.1, forward strand.
TGACACACAATTCCTTATTTGGTTAAAATACAGATTAATGGTGTTAGTTTGCATTCTCCTTTACCAGTCTATTATTTTCTGAAGCTGTTTCAAAGAGCACAGTGGGATTCAGAGCTTCAGCATTTGTTGCTACAGCTGTGAGTATGGATTTGGCTGAGTTTTATACAGAGCTACAAACATAATTCACAGCTGCTGCTGACTTAAAGATACATAATCAAAGGTTTACATGTAAAGTTTCCTGTTTCCAATAAACAGATTTTTAAAAAGATGTAGGTTATATTTAGGAACACTTACAGTGAGTATCATGTAAGCATGTTTCATGTTGCAGGTCTCTAACACAAAAGCAGAAGGGTTATCATCACTTGGTACACAAACTTCAGATTTTACAAGTTAAAGGTGCACTTTTAAGTGAAAATACAGGACAGAAAGCCCAAAAGTGTTGTGATTTATACAACATGAGTACAGGCACCTTGGAAGCTCTGAAAAGGCTCCAAGGCTCCCTTTGTTCCCTAACTGGGCATTAAGAGTTGGAATTTTGGAACCTCTGGGCTCACAGTTACTGAGCATGCTATTTGCTTGGGTTTTAATTGCAGTGAGAAGAGCCTGGAAGCCTGCATGAGAAAGAGCTTTCAGGGCATTTGTAAAAAAGTTTGCCTCTACTTAGAGAAGAGCATTCCCATAGGAATGCATTTATTCCGGTTTTTATTTTTTAGCCAAAATAACTCCATGTCAGTCTTCAGGCAACCTGTGCAAACCACCCTCAGAGTCAGTGACACACTGCCCAGATCCCTCCACCGGCCACTCCAGCACACTGGAGCCACCTGCCCACCAGCTAAGGCAGCCACAAACACTCCCCTGAGGGGCTACTGGACCACAAGGTTTTTCTACTTGATGGACTTGAGTATTAATAAGAAATTTTATAAAGATGTTGTTGACTTATGCTCAAATCTTAATAGGGGGATAGGGCACTAAAGAGAGATTTCTTAATTGCTTTTTAAAAATACAAGTTTATTAGCCTATAGCATAACTAGCAATTAAAATGAGCAGTGCTAGAGTTCAGCCTCAGCAAAACATGGAAGGGATCCCCATTCCAGCCCTTATATAAAGCTAATACACCTCCCCCCCATCAGTCTTTTATGCGATATTTGATCAACCTCTGCACTTCTTTCTTACAGAGTGTGTGAATGACTGTGGTATGGCAATGAATCCTCTCACGCTGCAGACCAGGACTTGCAGAGCACCAGGCAGACTGGGTTTTTCAGTGTACTCCATCCAGGTACATGTTGCAGACACTGTGCAGCCAAAGCTGCAAGGAGAAATTGCTCTTAACTGGGAGAGAGGGCAGCAGTGAGACGGGATTGTACAGAGCAGTGAAAAAGTGGGCAGACAGGCACAGATGAGAGCCACTGTCACCTGGGATTCAGCTTCAGATTTGGGCCCCTGGCTCTCGTGGTGTTCCCTCCACCATCAATTTTCATCCTTAGTCTCCAACACTGGAATGTAAATACCCCCCTTCTTGCCTCGCCTCTCTGAATTTTCAGGTGGCTACAGCCAGGAAATCTACCCTCTGCATCACCACAGAACTCCTCTGGCTGGGGCAGAATTCCCTGGTTAAACGACACACGCAGGGCAGCTCACCTCGGAGCAATGGGAAGAACACCAAGAGCCTGCAGTGTTAAAAAGGAACATTTTATTGCAAGAGATTACAAACCTGGCACTATGGCCAAATGTTTTCATTACATCACAATTGCTACCCATGTATCAGGCAACAGCACCTACAAAGCATGGTGGATTGAAATATCTGAAATCATAATGCAGTCAGCTTTTTAAAGTAAGTACCACCCTAAAAAGTTAGGGGTTTTCTTTAAACAAACTCGAAACTATATAAATCAAAATTTAAAATATGAAACTGGTGTTTAAATATCCAGGCTACTAGCTACTGTTATAAAAAGTGGAAAAGTCTGTTAACCATAGTGCTGAACTAAACAGGGTTTGTTCACAGCCCATAACCATTTAGTTAAAAGCAAGTACTTGTTATTCACTGCTAGTGTTTCCACATTTGTTCAGCCCGATTTATCTGCTGTAGGTTTTCAGAATCAGGTAGATTTAATGCATAACCCCTCTTTAAAGCACTGCAGGAAACCTAGAACCATAACTAACCCAGGAAAAGTATCACAGTCAAAATAGCATTGCATCTTCCCATCTCAGTCCTGTGACATCTTTAGAAACTTCAGATGCTCTTGTCTGAGCCCCAGTTCATAGCTCGCGTCTCTCCTGTGATCACTTACCTCAAAAAGCTTGGTGATTTCCCTGAGCATGGCTGAAAGAGCAGGAATTAGCAGAGGCACACGGCTCAAACACAACCTGCCAGGCCCAGGACTCGCACCTGTCACAGGGCCCACCTTCGGCAAGGCTGGGCTCGCTCTCCCTCCCGACAGCTACAGACACCTATGGTCAGTCCTTCCTCTCCCACCGGGAGGAGCCAGCAGCTCCTTTCCTGACACTACTGCCTGCCTGGGGAAGGTGAGCCCTGAGGAAGAAGATGATCTATGGGCAGAGCTGGACCCCCTCAGCCCGTGGGAGCAGGCACCTCTCACAGTTCCCCCAAGCCACCAAAGCAGAACAGGGCAAACTGCAGAAGATGCCCAACAAGTGTTGTCTGCTCGCCTCCACTTCCCATCCATCCCGCCTGAACATGCCATCTCTTAGCAGCAGCTGCCATGGGCACTTTAAAATAATCACCTATCCAAAGTTCTGCAGAAACGTCTTTTCAAGGAATGCAAGCAGAGTTTTAATTTTTGAAGAGGATTTGGAAATATCACCGGGAATGACAAGGGAATATAGGCCACCATCTTACAAAAAGTGTATAGGGGTGGTCTTCTACAGTTTTCCTGAGGCTACTACTAAAGAGACCTTTACCAGAAACTAGGATAACTTCATAAACAAGTAGGACTGTGATAAAGAACCAAAACCAACCAAACAAAAATCACTGTGCCACTACAGCCTTCAACCCAAAGCAATCTAAGCCAACCTGAACAAATTAACACTGGGTGTTTAGACAGGCAGCTCTGGAAGTCCAGCTCTTTAGCACGGACTGCCACAGAGCCCCTCAAGCCACAGAACATCAGACTGGCATCACAAAGTGACTGATTTAATTTACCCTCTTCTACCACATTATTTAGAATTTTGGTAATCCAGAGAGGGGGATTGATATTTTCTTGTAGATAATGATTAAAAAATCTCTTCTATTTCCAAACAAGAGAAACCAGGAAAACAAACAGCCCCACTTGAGGACTAGAGGCTAAGGACAACTAATAGTACTCTTATTTTTTTTTAAAGATTATTCAGCCTGTATCAACCACATATGCAATCAATTTAATAATGAGAAGAGTTCTAGAACTCCTACATATTTTTGAACTATAACACAAGGATCTGATGCCAGCAGGGCAAACAGCCTGTCACTGAAAACTGCTCTAGAATCTCATTCTGGAAACTGATCAGCCCTAGAGCTCACTGCTCTTCAGACAAAACCTTGCATTTTAGTGTTACATATAGTAGCTCACTACTGGGGTTTAATGAATTAAATAGAATTAACTAGGGTTTCTTTAATTATTATTATTATGAATCTAGTAAGAGATTTTTTTTGCTAATGCAAAATTCTGCACGGTATGGCTTCACCTTACAAGCATTCTTAACAACACTAGATAAATATCATTTGCACTTAAATTGATTTTTTTATTTGCTAAATAGCCATAAAATATGGTGCTCTCATAAGCACCTTTTTTGGTGAGAAGGGTAAACAAGCACTCTATTAAAGCATTATAAACATTCAAGGTGATGTGATCACTTCCCTCTACTCTGTTTCAACACATTGCTTTAAATTTTCAGTTTTCACATCATATTAAAGTCCCACAAGTATCCACAAATTCAGAAATTTGTTAGTCTGCATACACATGATTTGTCTGCAATACACTTCAACATCCCAGTTATCTTTTCTAAAATCTCTAAAGTATTTATTCCTCCAGCCTTTAAATGTAACAATGTATATGTTCCACTTACAAGAGAATAAATTTCAACAGGAAAGCTAAACTTAACTGTAGCAATTTGTACAGTTAAACACCTGACAGCACTAATTTAATGACAGCCTTGAGAGAGCTAGAATGGCCTTGTCTGAGGCCTCCGTCTTGCACAGTTGTGCATTTTTAGCCCATCTATTCTATCAGAACATTAACAAGCTTCACATGTTAACTCTGAACTCCGTGCATCCAGGAAGACAGACATTTATTCATACTTTCCACCAATCAAATGTAATGCGTCTGTGAACAATTCAGTTTATTGCAAGTAAATGTATTTTTACTTAAGATAATGAGAAGATTCTAATCTCAAGCAAGACAAATCAATTCCACAAACTTAATTCACACAATGCAAATAAATGCTTCACATTATAGACATTTAGATTTTCTTTAAACCTTTTTATTTAGAGATTTTTCTGGTAAGGAGATATACCATAGGAAAGCAATTTCACTGGCAGTGAGGTATGTATATACTCTACCAAAATACTCCTCTTGCTTTAACTGCTTTTAACTTTATTTACATATAAAGAAAATATCAATGCATATCCTTGGCTTAACTACAGTATCTGTTACCCTATATGAGTAAAATGAAATGTTACTTGCATACAAAATTGATTTGTAGAGGAATCTAATTTGATTTAAACAAAAATCATGTTCTGAAGACAGTTTAAATGAACAAACACAATTCATCATGACCAAGACACCTGCACCATATTTCCATCCTCACAGCACATTTATTTCAATAATTCTGTAAGTAGGTCCTTAGCATGAGCATAGTGTTACAGTTTTCATACATATAATCACATCCAAAACAAGCTCTAAAATTTAAGTTGTAAACATTCTCTTCATATGTAGAAACATTTCAATCTGTGTTTGAATTTTCTAAAATGATCAATCTTTTAAACAGAATTATAAATGAAAAGCCTACTCTAACCGTGTAGTGAGCAATGCTTATTAGTACATTTCTACAGTGTTAAATAAAATAGTAGAGGCAAACTTCTGTAAGCAAGTCAGACTTTAAGTAAATTGTCATAAAAGTAACAAACTTGTTAACAAAAAGATGTTTTGTAATAAAGTTGGATTGAATCTACTATGATACAAAAACATAAGGGTAAATACCATCTTTGTTGACAAATAGGAGGTAGCATGGATGCACCACTTTATTGTCAGTGAGAAATGCAACTGAAGTAAAGAATATTTCCTTACCACAAATTTCCAGTATTATGTACATATTTCTCTTAGAAATTTGTTTAAACAAGTTTCCCTCCACTTTTTAGTACAAAAAGCCTCATGTGATTTAAAAAAAAAACACTTACACACCTAGATAGAATAGTACTAATTGCCCTATTTGAACGAAACAGTCTTTTGAACTATGAAGTACATGGTATTTAATGCCCTAAGTCGAGTAAATTGTATTAGCAGTTCTTGGTATTATACAAAACACTACATACATACAAACAAAATATAATAGTATCTTATTTTACTATGTAATTCTTTTTGGAATAAACAGAACCTTGATTTGGGTAACACTGAAGAGAACGTGGTTTCTTTGTTTTATTAAAATCCGTCTTTTAAGTACCCATGTGCAACAATTTAAAAATGGCTGCCATACATATAATGGTCTTGTACTGATAGTGAACACAGTAACTGACAAAAACATAATAAACCTTAAAAACACATCTTCCACCCTATATAAAATATAAAGACTACTTACTGTAACTGTTAAGTATTCAATTTATTTTGATGTTACTGTAATCCACTTCCTCTATTTTCTGTCTTTAGCATTTATAAACATAATTTAGTGTAGCAATTTATTTTAAAAAATGATGAAGTATTTCAAATTTACATCCAATTAAAATTTAAAATGTTTCTGTGTTCTATGATGCAGCTTCGGCCATCAGTAAAGAAAATGAAGTTTCAGTAATTGAAGCAGGCTTTTTAAGTAGTGATGTGACCTCAACCATGCCAGCTCCAGTCCGTGGAAGATTTGCGTTGACAATGTGTCGCTGCAAGTGCTTTATCCAGTCTTCTTGAACAGACAAAGGTCCTCGAAAGACCAGACCACAAAACCTATGCAAATATTAAAATTAATCCATCAAGATACAACTATCTCTACTGAAAAACTATAAAGAGAGTAAGAGGAAAGTCTTAAGTTTTCTTGAATTTTGTTTCTACGTGTTTTACACTTAGTAACTGCGTTCATTAGTAGTAGTAACTGCGAGCACAAAACCCTGCAGCTTATACAACTCACATTCTCACACTTTCAATACCAGTAATAACAATCTGTTGATCTTACGTAAGGTTTCTTTTCAAGGACAGAATATTACTCAGATGTGACCAGTAAGATTTTAGCGAGAGAAACAGCTGCCAATCTAACACCCAAGTGTGACTGAACCAAATCCTCTTGATCAAATTAATGAAAACAGGAAATTCCTTTCTCCCCTTATTATTCAATTTAATCACAAAATATTTATGGACACAATCATGAATCTTTTTATGACTAACATCTGTAAGCTTTTAAGAATGTATTCTTCCAATGAAAGTAACACTATGTACCTGCATCTGAGTATGTAAACTTCATCAGCGCTATGAGGTAACGGCAGCATTTTCTTCTTGCTTCCAGATCTTGACCTTGACTTCTTTTGCTTACAGTCTAAAGCTAAGAAGAGAAATTTTCATATGTGAAAGTAATACTTCAATGAGTGTTAGTCAAACAGAGATATTCAGTAAGTATTCCCTATAGCAATAATGAAGACATCCACCTCCTTGTTTTTCTATATTTAACTATAATATAAATCCAAAACAATTACAGCTTATTCTAAGAAATATACTGGCAAAACACATGAAGCTTTTTTTTCCTAGCTTAGCATTGTGCTTGCTCTTTGAAAGACTAGATAATTGGCATTCAGCATAAAACTGTTGGTTTAGTATCACCAAGCACCTACAAACCTATACAGAATTATACAGAAGCAAAGCACCACTGGAAATTCCCTTTCATGCATAATACACTGTCAAAATCTCAGAACTTGTTTTGTAGTTCAAGTACCATCACAAGGCCACTCATGTTGAAGCAAGTTTCAACTTTATGAAGTTGTAGCTTTCAGCTAGTACAATCAGGAATTTCTAGTTTGAATAAAACACCTGCCATTTGTTTTCAATACAGAGCAAAAAATTGTCCTTTTGTTCTAAGAATATCAAATGAAGCTTCCCCTTCACTCCTGTCTGAATTCTAATGAAGCTTACAAAAATTATGTATTAGTCCTTGGCAGTGGGAGCTGGTATTAGGACAATCAACAGGGATGGCCAGGCCACTTTTTAAATTCAGTCTAAGCATTTGAAACTGTATGAAAGTAACGTGTGTGAAGAGGAAACACACAGCAAATGAGTTCAGATAGCTTTGAGGCCTGCCTTTCCCATAAACAAATGTAATGGGAATCTGAAACAAAACCTGGAGATTCTAAGAAGCAGCCGAAGTGGGAGATGAGTGGATTAAACTGAATTAATATTGTTATGATGCAAACAGCTGATAAAGCTCAAGAAGTTTGTGATTGCTTGAACTGAGAAGTGTATCTAGCTATGTTCTATTCCAAAACACAAGACACCAACAATAGAACTCCAACACAAAAACATTTTGCAAACAACCAGTTACACCACTTCAACAAAAACTCCACAGAAACCAGAAAGACAGTACCAGGTGGTATTCTTGATACCAAGAAGGCATAATGCTATGCTACTGAAGCATCTTAACAGTTAAATGAGGAAAAAAATGGTTACACTTGGCTAAAGTTTTGACTCCTATAAATATAAAACAGAAGAATTAACCTCTTAGCATTCTGAAGTGAAAGACATTGTCTGGTGAGATAAAACATGATGATTTAAAGAACAGAGTCTTGATTGTATCCTTAATTTTTCTCATGCCCTCCAAATGAGCACCTCTCAAGCTTTTATCCTGTAGCTTAACTTTGAACTTGGTAGACATATCAGACACTTCCCAGTTCTATCTCCAGACTTAAAGATTCTGACATTTCTAAAACTGAGAATTAATTTCTGAGGTTTTATGGTATCAGAGAATCAATAAAATAAATTATTAACCAACCTAGAGAGATTTCTTCAGATCAAAATTAGGAAAACGAGACTTAACAGCATTTTTATTCTGACGACAACAACAACAAAACCAGTATGGATAAAAGGGCAGTAACCCAAGGTAGCACGGAAAGAGAGAGAGAGAGAAATGGCCAAGATGCTTCTGGAAAAGCATCAAGAGATTCTTAGTACTTTATTCTCTCACTAGAAACATATTCTTCATTTAATTAGGAAGATAAAAGCTAACTATCATATCAGGTAGGAACTACCACGTACATAAATATTTGACATACTGCAACTTCAGTAACACCATCAGCAATGTAAGTAGATAAAATACTGGAAACCAGACACCCATGCTTTGAAGAGAACTGTTTGTATGAGGGGCAACTTATCCACAGCAGTTACTACAGCAAAAGTTTTGCCAACTTTGTGGAACATTGTGGGAAGAAGGGAAACAGAAACTTGTATTATCCAAATGCAAACATGTCCATGGGCTGCATCTGACGACAGTTAGTTGATGCCAGTTTATATGAGTAGAAAAAAAAGAAGCAGCAGTGACAACAGACCCTTCCTAGAGAGACCAACCTGCATTTAGAACAAGAACTTGCTATTTCCTTGATGTTGGCAAAGATATTCATTCCCATCAAGAAATTTGATTCAACCTCACATACATCTGGAGCATTTCAGAGAGCTTTCCCTTTCCTTTAGGACCTTGACTGGTCTTCTGTAATAGACTCTTGATACCTAATGGGTTTGTGTGTGTATAATCTTCTAAGAAAAAGCTCCCTCTGAATTACTGTGCAATCAAACAGCAACACTGACAGAAATTGCCATAATGAACCAGGAAAGGTAGCTCCTACTTCCTTGAAAGGTACTTTTTCCATGAACAGTGAGAAAACAAGGAAAACAAAAGAAAGGGCATACTCTCTCAGCCATTTATGATGGAGGCTCTATATAAGGGAATTACAAAACAAAGAGAAGAAAATATCACAGTAAAAGACCATGAAAAAGCATTCAGATTACACTATGAATTCTCAGAGCAACTTAGCTAAATTTGCAAGTAGATTTGCCCAAGCAAGAAGCTGTTATAAAAGACAGAAAACACTAAGAACACTATAACTGTGTTCTACACGGGTCGTTTTTTGTTCCCTTTGTCTTCTTAGACAGTGAACATATTCTTTCACATTTTAGGGAGCTCAAAGCAGCACCCATATGTTTTGAAGTACTCCAGAAAAGATGGAAAGTGAGTGAAGGAGGAGTAATATCTGAGTAAAGCTCACTGAAAACTACGATTCAAACAGCAGTTATGAGACGTGTACCAGTAACCATCACATTCATTTCATTTTGTATATCCAGACAGCAGCAAGTTTAAATAAAGTCATATGCACATGCTTGGGTACTCTGTTGATAGGATGCTTGCAAGTGATTACAAACATTAAGTAAGTCACACAATTGCTTCAGCCATTGCCTCCCCATAAAGTAGCCATGTTCTGACCAAAACTCAGTTCCTGCTTTTTCTATGCCTTTATTGTAACAAAACATGACCTCCTCAGAAAGTTTATCACATCTGGGAAGAGACCGAGGATAATTTAGCTCTAGTAAGATGCATGTAAACTGCAGCAAATTGCTAGAGGCAGGAATTACCTATCATTAACACCTACTTTGTAGTTGGGACAGCTTCCAAACTATCATTCCTCATTTTCCATAAAGGCCTGCTTCTTTTTGGATGAATTCTCTTTCTTTCAAGTTTGGCCACCTGATGTCTCCTAGTTGATAATTGAAAAACTTCTTGTCAACATCCAGTCACATCACTTCCTCAAACTACTGACAGATGATGGAGGAAAATCCCATTTAAAACAAAAGACTATCAAACTTTGGAGGAATCTTCTTGAGATACTTATGCACAATTTCAGAGCACACTACTTTGAAAAATATATGCTAGGTAAAAACAGGGCATACAAAAACCTCTGTGATGACTTATCAAGACTACAAGAAGATGGACATAGGAGGCTTCAATGACCATGCCTAAGTGAATTAGACAGGTCACAACTAGAAGCCCTTTCATGCCATGACATTGAGTCATTTGCAGTTTCAAATTAAAATGGTCTGCTTCCTGATGTCCCCCAACATGAAATGCTTCGCATTTTATGAAAACTCAAGCTGGGTCTTTTATTCAGACTTCATTACTTTTGCCAAAGTGTATGTAAGCTAAAACAAGTTGAATAATTGGACACAGAAATGGAACTAATTAGCCATTTGAAAACATTGCCAATTAAAAACTAAAAAATAATGAACTACCTTATACATTTAGTTACTAATTTTTCAAATTCAATCACTTGCTATCTATCCTCATCACTACTGCACAGTGAAGTACATTAAAAAAAAAAAAAACCAAAACCAAAAAACCCTATCATTTGCTCCCTATAGGATTTTATAGGATACTGAAAATCAGCTCATCATGCCAGTTGATTTGTTATGACTGTAACAGCACAAAATGACACACAAATGGATCTCAGATTTCTGCATACTTGATGTACTTTCACAGCAAACATTCCAAAGCTACAAGTTTGACAAAACAACATTTGAAATTATTTGAACACATAGCAGCCCTCATGAACTGCTACCTCAGTCACACTGTTGGCTTGAAGGCCAGACTCCTTGCTCTGTACTTTACTGTTCCCTCCCAAACTTCTGACAAAGCAGTCTCCATCTATAGAAGTAGAGACCAAAGAAGAAAGTGGTGATTCCCAGAAGATGAAAGCCAGTAAGAAGAGACTGAGTATGTGAAAAGAGTCAACAAAGAGAAGATATACAAAGCCAGGGTGCAAGAATGAATCAAGAGCAAACCTGGAGAGAGCCAGGGCAGGAGGGAGCAAGAGAAAAAAAGAAAGGAAGCTGAATATATAACTATAACAAAGAAGAGTGAGATGCATTTTGAAGATTTTGTGTAGGTTTGTCCAATGCTCTACAGATACTCAGAAGAAAGAAGCAAGTTGACCACCTGCTCTGAGAAACACCAATGTGTTGCTATACATCAAAACAGGTATAAAAGGAAATTAACACCTGCTCAAGATGAGCAATTAGATCATTACATTGTTAAAAATTGGACTGAATAACAACAACAAAAAAGTTCCAGCCAGACATCTGAAGACACAAGTATTTGCTCTACATTGATCTATAACGCATTGGTATAGGCACAAACAAAGTTTAATAAAGACTAACCTAAACCAGCCAACAACCTAGGAACTTTCACTTCTAGGAAGTTTTTTTTTTTGAGTCCATTCTCCAAAGCTACCATTATGCTTAACTCTGTCTACTATACTGCTAAAACTGTCAAGTTACATTTGAAAAGAAAAACAGGCTAAGATTTAACTAAGTATGATGACATTACTGACCGAAGAAGCAGGGCATCTGCTAGAAGAGCAATGTGGTAACAGTCAATATCAAAAACACGTGTAGACAAATGGAAAATCTGAGACTAGTACATAAGCTAATGTAATGCTTGGAAAGGTCTCACTTTGGTGGCATGCAGAGATCACATATTTCTCATGTATTTCTCCTAATAGACAGTAGTACCTAGATAGGTCCCATAACAACTGCCAGATAAAAGAATTTCAGCATTCATGTTTAGACACCATTATTTTATTACAGCAAGAAACTGACATTATTATTTAATTGATATGATTTATTTTTGGTAGTTATGTTTGCTTTAGAAGATGTAAGAAAGGCTTAATGAGAAGAAGGAACATGTATAAACATGTCCTCATTGTCTCCACACAATGGCTGAAAACCACTGAAGGTTCAGCTGGGGCCCAACTGAAGATATCTTGAAATTGCTCTCAACCACAGCCATCTTTTAATAAGAAAACCCAAGATCTATATGAGAGCAACACTCATAACAAGTATTTGTGTGGATTTTAAAACTAGTGTGTACTAGTGAAATTTTGCATTAAAATAATTCTCTTCACAAAACTTTATAATATAAAGTGGAATATCAAATAGAATATCTGTTTAAAAGCATATTTCTTGGTCTACAAGCCTTGCATTAAGCTTGCTTGAATGAGAAGTCAATGAGCAAAGTTTACAGCCTTCACAGAGTTGTAGCAGAATAATGACTAAGTTACTACAAATATACACTGGCTGCATGATGTTATAGCTAAAACTCAACATTGACTCCTTAAGTCAATGGTTTCAGCAACAGGCCTTTATCCATAGTATAAGTTATTTATCTGGCTTAGCAGATTTTTTTCCTCCAAACTTTTCTTCTAACTTCTAATTTAAACTTTGTTTCTAACCCCATTTTGTTTCCAATGTAATGCAAAACCAACTTCTAGGTCCAATGATAAAAGTCTTATGAGTTTTCTTTCCATTTTTATAAGAAAAGTGGTAACTGTTCTGATGACTATGCAACTACTTCACTAGCAAAATACCTTTCTTAGAGAGAACAAACAAAAATCCCTGAAAGTACCTAAACAAGCTTCCTTTACTTTTCCCACTTAGCAAAAGGGAAGCTAGGTACAAAGTGCTTGTCAATTCAATCTCTGTGTACTATCCTGTTTGCCAGAGTCTCCTTCATTGAATTACTGTTATTAAAGTGCAATTTAAATATATAGCTATTGAAAAATACTTCCTCAATAGGTATATAAAAGGAACTTAGCACAGGGCTAATATCAAATCACAGCAGCGGTAAAGGAAGTTCACTACCATCACCCTTCTACTGAATAAATATGAAAATTTTCAGAATCACTGACTAAAGGCATATTCTTCTACATGTTAGGTATTACAGCATCTGCTGACTTCCTTCCAAATCTGCTTTGTTTTAGCATTAATGCAGTGCAACATAAGACCTGGCAGCCACAGGCCCATATTATAAAAATATTTCTTTTAGCCTTCTACAGAGAAAGCCTGCTACTCAGTTTGTCCTTCTTAGCATAATGAATTACATCTGCAGATTAAAAAAAGGATTATGCATTTTCCAAGAGCATTATGTAAAAGTCTGTGTTTGTTGACACAGAAAACTGATGGTTGCCCTTCTTAATTACAGAATATTTCAGGCTTCACATCTCCAAATTTTCCTCATTATATTGCATCTCTGCTCCTCAATTTGCTGTTGATCATGTGAAGTCCCACTAATCCCAGCAATAATCCAAGTAAACTCAGAAACTGCCTACAGCCAAGCAAGCTGCAGGCCTCTGAAAACAAGTCAAAATATGGCATATTAGAAGAATTTCAAAATGAAGTGTGTTTTAATAAAAAACATCAACAGCAGTGCCAAATGCTGTACTACCCTCACTCTATGTCAGAGCAGGTAGTTTTTGGGTTGTGAGCCAAATAAGATATGAAACCAACTACATATAATATGTTGTTAGAAATATACAAAGTGTAAAATTACTTGCTTTTCCTATATTACTGGAGTATTCTTTGTAACAATATGTACTAGACAGTAAAAACTACTTGTTGTATCGTTGCCTTTTTTCCTTCCCACTGCTCTCATTTCTGAGATACTTTAAAACACTTCATTAGAAGGCCAACTATCTGCTTTGGAAGTTGTGATATCACAGGAGAATGAATTTAAGCAACCATCTCTTAGTTTTGCTTACATACCTTAAGTGTTGGATCCAAAATCAAAGACTAATAATGAAAATCAGACATGAGAGTGGACAACAGCAACATACATTTTCTTACAAGTTGCTGAAGTTTTATGGCAAATAAATTGTTTACCAGCAGAAGCTTCAAAATTATTTTGAATTGACATATGCTTTTGTCCAGTCTGATGAAGAAAATGTATCATAGACAGACTTGCTTTTACATCTGTAACAAAACATACCTGTCCCAGTCAAAAGTCCAGCACTCTTCTTTCGTGCATAAGCGCGTAAGTGGTTGGACAGGCTAACAGCACTTGTAAACGTCGTATTGCAATGCACACACGTTCTAAGCTTCACAGGCATACCTATCATTCAAAAGAAAACTATAATCCAGTTCTCTCTTCAAAAAATGAAATTCTCAAAGCGTTGTAAAAAGTTTTCTGCAATAAAGATGGTTTAAAATATATTCACTGCATTGACGCGATTGTTTAGTATATTAGAAGGATCCAAGTTAACCGTTATTAGTTTTCCACCTAGTGCTTTAAGCCAAACCATGTTATTTGAAAAAGAACAGAAAGGAGGCAACTTGAGCCCAGTAGGCTACTCTGCATTTAATACCTACTACCAAGCTCCCACAGATCTCCACATAATGAAGCTCAAATGCAAAATACAATCCTGCAATTTGAATAGCACAATTCTGTTCAGAAATTTCAGAGCTTTCAGAATTTCCAATGAAGAGAATTTGAAACGTCAAGTTGACAAAGTGGTAATTAAAAGTGTTTTATCCATAAGACCAAAGCACTCAATACTAAAATTAGGCTGCTGTTCAAGGCTCAGAGAAAAAGGTGGTAAAACACACCACTGAACAGCTGTTAGACAAAACATTTTGTTCAGTGCATTTTCTACTCATTACTTCAGATGCACAACTGATAATGAAAGTAAATAATTTGAAGTTTTTTGCTAAAATCTTTGTGCTAAATAAATATCAACAAAGCAACATGCCATTTATCACACGAAAACAATGAAACAATACTGAACTCCTCACTTACAGACAAAGAAACCATTATAACTTATCTCCTGCTCAACTTCACCATAATATTTCTCCCTGCATTTTACCAAAGTTATATTGTTTTGGTCTACTAATATTTCTGGCTCTCTACTAATAAATTAGTAGAAGAAAAAATGAAAAAGCTAAAACTACTCAGCTGAAAAGTCTCTGCAGAAAAGAAAGAATGCTATTCTCCAGCAGCTCACAGAAGACATGCTGTTTTTTCAGGCAAGTTACAGAAGAAGAATACCTGGTTGGTAAAAGCCTTTTTAAAACTAAAACCAGAATTAGGAGTATTTGTCCTTTTTAGGAAAAACAGAAGATTTTCAACTGGATGTTAAATATTTTCTTATTAACTCAACTGGCACAGTGTGTTAGTTATCAAATTCTGTTACCTCAGCCACAGAAAACTATCGGGCCCCATTCAGAACTGTTAGTACCAGGCGAGCATATGTTTGTTTTTACTTGGTTGTTCATCATAACCAACAGGTTCTACCTAGTATTGAGCGGTAAATATTACACAGAAAGCAAAACAGTGTCAGGTTTGGCAAGCTATTCCTTGAGCATTGTTTTTCAAAACATTAAACCTGTCAAAGATACACTTCCTTTATTAAGCAATTTCCTGTCTTAAGGGACAACCACAGACATACAGAAGACATAAAATGTAACTCTTTTCCACTTCTACTATGTCATTTTAGAAAGCCACCTTTCTTAAGAGATTTATTGCCACACTTTTATAGCCCCCCAAAAGAACTTCTGAGCACATCAGATTGTTGGGGTTTTTTGTTTAAAGGAAGAAGAGAATATAGGTGAAAAAGTACTAGGCACTGCCAGTTTTACTAACCTAGTTAATAACAAGAAAAGAAACAGCACCAAAAAAAGTCAGGAGTATAAAAATAAGATCTTGCTCCTCAGTCTAGAGAATCCAGCAGCACTGGTGGTGTCCAACCAAGAAACGGGTAAATGCAAGCTCTACGTACACATTAAAAAGGATGTTGTAAGAGTTCCCCAAGACTAGAAATAATTCTCATGTGACAAGCTAAAAACATCACCCTAAGTGCCTGCTCTATTAGTATACAGAGTAGCTAGGAAGTTGATTGCAGAATTGTTTGATTAGTACAATTCTCAGTGGAGGGACAATCTAGGTCCTTATTGGTCAGAGGCCGTGCATTGGAAACCTGCTGCTACAACTGTATGCCAACAAAGCTTGAACCAGCACAGGTTGTCACCCAGGATAGACAGGCCCTAAGCAAGCATGAGTTTCTCACAGCAGCCACAATTTGCAACAAACAAGAATCCATCTATGTTGTAAGAGTATGTTTACCTAAAACCATCAAAATTAGTTGACAGTGATTCACCAATTTGCAGTATTATGCATTTCTAATGGTATCAACAGTTCTGTTAGTTTGAGCAAATGCTGCCTTGCACAAACCTTTAAGACTTAAATGCAGTATTCCCTGCAGCTGTTTAAACACCCCAAAACAGGGTTGCAAGCCCAAACATTTCAGAACTGTTAGTCTACCAAATATGCTTGGACACTTCAACTTGTTTACTGCAGGCTGTGTCTTCTTCCTTACTGAGGCTCACTGTGTCCGTTTTCAATTTGCATGCCCAGTCATATGCAGAACAGGAACTATTCCATGCAAAAACCCTTCAGTGCTGCTGAGGGGTTTTTTCATTTTAGGAAAAACATGTCAGAAAAATTTGCTGTGCTACCTCTTGCAGTCAAGTGTCCTCTGGAAATGAAACAAGAATTAAATGAACAGGATCCCAAATAAAATACTTTGCACTTGTACATTTTCTATTAATTATACAATTCTCTGGAAATGTTGTCAAGAAACACCTTCTTACCTGACTGCATAGTCAAGTCCATTTTTTGTGGCTGATACATCAATGGACTGTCTTCATTTAATGGAAGAACACATTTCTGAACAAACCTCTTTCTTGCAGTTTGATTATGAATCTTTTGAGGGGAAATATCAGGATTCCTTTCTTCTCCCAACCTCTTGTTTTTCAGGAGTTCTATCAGTGTAAGTGACTGATTTCTTTTTCCATCATGTAGTACTGCTTTTGTTTCATCACATTCATTTAGGAAACTCAGCCCTTCTTCCTCCGATGCAGACACAGATATATCTTCAGTCTTTAGGCCATTATGGTATGCTTCAAGAGGTATAACATTCTGAGATAAAAAGTCATCATTTGATGCATATTTTTGAGCAACAAATGGTCTGGGAATAATACGGCGACTGTTCAAAGCCTTTAGGATTTTTTCATACTTCTCTTCATTTTGCATCATCTCATTCAGAACACAGATGGGAGACTTGTGTGCATCCCACTTGGTTTTGCCAAGCCTCTTCAGGTGTCCTCGCACATGATTAGACAATCCAATTTTAGTATCAAACCAGCCACCACAGAGCTGACATGTATGCTCAGAGGAAGTTTCAGATTTCTCAATCGCTAAAAAAAAAACAATTATAATGTTTTTGAAAATTATATACAGTTAAACATGACAACTGCAAATCACAAGAAGAGAGGCTTTACTACAAGATAAAGCAAGTCTTCTTCAGTGCTCAAAAAAATCTCTTTGCCCCCCTCTTTACTTTGTACTCAAATAAAAAAACAATTCTTACCTTTTCTAACACGTTTAACAGGAGTCCCTGTTCCAGCTCTTTTAAAATGTTGCATTTTGTCACTTGTTGCTATCTGTTCTGGTGAAACAACATGACGGGCTTCATAGCTTAGTCCAGCTCTGTGAAGATGTCCTCTGACATGATTGGACAACCCAACACCTGTTTCAAAGGTTGCTGGACAGTATGGACACGACTTCTTTTCAAGCGACAAATCAGTCCAGTGGAAAACTGAATTATGCTTTGGCAATGCTGATCCTACATTTTCTAAATTCTGAGGATCATGCAAATCATGCAAGAAGTTACTACCCTCAGCATCTTCATAATACTCAAAATAAAAGCCATCATTCTGCTCATAACCAAGTGAAGATTTATCACCAGCTTCATTATCTTCCATTTTACCTTTGAATATGGGGAATAGGTTTACATGCTCCTGATTAATATCACTGTAAGATTCATCCTCCACAGACTGTGTAGTGTAATCACATAGTTCAACATTATCCCATGAACTTTCATCCTCCGTTTCATAGCTGTCTTTTTTTTCAGCAGAGTTTAGTTTCTGTAAAACAACAACAGTCATTTTATGGAGAAAATCTGGATAGCAATCCAAATCATCTCCTGTAACAGAGCCTTCCCTCTTGGATTCTTTAACCACTCTTTTTACAGCTACATGCCTATGATCTTTACAGCCTTCTGCCCTTTTGCAATCAAGGCTATTTGAATCCACGACAAAACAATTATTACTTGATGAAGAAAATAAACGTAAAGAACTGACAGATTTGGACTCTTCCTTTTTTAAATGCAAAGGGTAAGAGTCACTAGATTTTTTAACAATCCTGTAGTTTTCATATTTGTGTCTATACAAATAATTACTTTTTTTGGCACTAGCTTTCTGCTTTGCTGCTTGATGAAAATATTTACGTTTTTGGTCAATGCTATTTCTAATAAAAAAGTTCTTGTTCGTAGAATTTAGATTGCACACACTTACAGATGACTGTGAAACGCTTTTCCGAGCCTTCTGTATCCTGTAGGGTCTCTTGTGAAGTTTTGCGAAGCTACCGGACTGTGAAGTAGAGCCATATGATCTTTTTACATCCTGTTTTAAAGCAGAGTTCTTTGGAAAAGTAGAAGAATGTTTCATCAACTGTTTTGTCCTGCTACGAAAACCTAAAGATTCGTCTATTATGCTGCCTTTTCTTTTCTCTAGTCTAAGATGGCTACCAAAGGGATCAATGCATGATGCTGAATGCAAATATGCCATGTGTTTTTTTAAAACGCTTCTAGCTGAAGTACCAAACGGACACAGCTTACACATATACGCGAATGACTCTCCTGAGGATCCTAAATAAGGATCTTTCAAGGACGCCTTTTTCTGGGCTTTTCTCTGGGACAAATCGCTACCAATAATAGAACATTTGACTACTGCTCCATGAGCGATCCCTCGATGGCATTCCAGTTCATTTTCTGTCACAGCCATGAAATTGCATTCCTCACAACAGTAATATCTTTTATCTTTTTCATGGGTCTTTGCATGCTGCACAAATGTTTTGGGACAATTGGTACCAAATACACACTGTGGGCATTGTAACCGTGCACTCCTACCCTCATCCTGAAGTTCTTTCAGCTCACGGATTTCTTCCATCAGTTTCTGCCTTCTTTCCTGGTGAATTATCATATGTTTAAGAAGTGAATTACGATCTCTAAATGTCCTTCCGCATTCCCTACATGCATAGGGCCTGGGGACATTGAGATGCCGGAAATGACTGTTCCCATCTAAATGGTACATCATATGCCTATGCAGATGTTTCTTCTCTCTAAAATTCACATTGCACTTTGTACAGGGATAAAATGATGGTTCATCAGTACTGAAAGTAGATGGTGGTTCAGAATCATTCTCTTCACATTTGTTTTTCAAAGTATTGGATAGAAAAGTGCTAGTGTGAACAGGAGAAGTATCTTCTGCACAGTTACTACTGGGACTATAAATGAGCTGTTGGATAGCATCAACAGTTTCCAGCTCTTCATCGGTGGATTCAGGCTTTACTTTACTCAATGAGTATTTCTGTGGTTCTACTATCTGTAGCTCCTCATTCTGCTCTAAGAATTCAACATTTAATAGTTTTGATTTACTAGGAATATCATCAAAACAGTCTTCAGTATAGCGTGTTATTTTACTAACATCCATTTTCCTTTTTCGCTTCTTTTCTAGCCCTACCTTACAGTGAATGGGAGACTTCTCTATTGTTTCTTCATTTGTCATAAGAAACTGTATAAACTCTTTCTGCGGATCCCAGCTGGGATCACATCCCGATCTGAAGCCACCTGTACCTGAGGAAATGCCTGTTAATGTATCGACACAATCATCTTTTAGTAGTAAATTTTTATCATCCTCACAAACTTCTACTTGGTCTACTAAAGTGCTATCTACACTATTTCCTACTGTTTTCTGTGAATCAGAACCAATTGAAGCAGAGGTAGGTAGATTTTTAATGGAATGAGTCAGGTTCTTAGCATGTGCTACATCAGGTAACAAAAATAAAACTTGGTGCTGATTTGATTTTTGTGTTGTACTCTTTGCAGGCAGCTGAAGATCATGAACCACTGTCAAAGTTGAGCAGGAATCTGTGAGATGACCTCCAGGCTGTCCGCTGCCTTTATTCATCATGGAAGTCTTTGCTGAGGTGGAGTGTGAAACTGGTCCATTAACAGCAGTTCCTCTAGACAACATAAAGTTTTCACTAGAAACAGTAGGAGCACCAGTGTGTATAAATAGAGAAGCCTGGCCTCCACTTAAGGCGTTTTCAGATCTGTCCCTTGACAGCTCCTCACTCAGAGTCAATGTGTTGTTCTTCTGAAATGATGTGTCACTCTCTTCTGGTTTGGGAATGCCACCTTCTTCCTCAGATACAAAATTATCATCACATAGGATTTCTTCTTCTTTAGCACCAGTGACTCCAGTATTTATCTCTAAATCATCCATATTGCTGGTCTGTCCATTAAGTACTTTTATACTAAAAAAATAAACAAGAAAAAAATCAGGTAATTGCATAAATAAATAATGGCAACTTTAATTTACAGCTTTTCTTCAGGATCATTCTTCACACTGTAATCTAAAAAGATGTTTTGAACTTGTCAAAAATCTACTTTTCATTTAGGATATCCAGGACATTTATAGTGAATCAATGAAGCAATTAAAAAACCCAACAATTTCTTTGCTATGCAATATTAATAATCATACAGCAAACTAGTCACTGCAAAATATCCCAGTTCAAAGAAGTCTGAGACCTACACATAAGCAAGATGGGGAAAATCAGATTGTCAAAACAAATGCAAATACATTCTATATGTACATAAATACAGATTATCTTCAGTTGTTCTCCAGAAGTAAAAGTAAGGAGTAAAGGCTACCCAGACATCTACTAGCAATTCTGGTTTTTCTTTAGGAAACTAAAACAGTCTTTACGTTTCTCAAGGTAGCACTTTTTTCGAAGTACTTCCATACAACTGACCTGATGCTACATGGAAGCCTGCAGAAGGAAAAAACAGAATGAAGCTGATTTTAAGCATCTGATTAGTGACACAGACACAGCAAAGGATCAAATTCAGAGGGAACCAGACGTCTTCCTATTCCCTTCTTACAAAAGGACTCTCCTTGCTTTAAAACATGTAAATCCCATTTGCTTATATTTTAAATGATAAGCAAATTAAACAACATCTTATCAAAGGTGGGAAAAAAAATATTGTAAGAACGGAACATTTCATTAGAATTTACCCACCAGATGAAGTCACTGTGTTGAATCCAGAGCATGACACTAACAATATCTTCCAGTACAGAGAACCATTGCATATTAATTCCCTGTGGGTGGCCTTGTCTTTCTACAAGTGACTCTTATTCATACATCACATCATCTGTTCAATGCTTAGTGAGCACAAACGAGTTGCCTACACATGAAAATGTGTGACCAACAGAAATACAAACTTTAGTCTACCCTGACATTCACTTTTTATACAGGTCCTCAGAATAAACTAAGCATATGGCATTAAAACATTCATCTAGGAGTCAGGACATCTATATTTTACAGAAATCACGTATTTTACCCTTAAAGAATACTACTCACTTTGATCTTTTGGGGGATTTGAATCCCTGCAATCACATAGTTTCAGCTACTAATTAACATTTTGAATAGAACTCAATTAAAAGGAGTTATTACCTAGACTCTTTGAATTAAGATGTTATAACTCACAACTAATATCCATGGCTTCCTGCAATGGTCCTTTATCAAAATCCAGGAACACCACTTTGGACATCCTTTTTTCCTAAGGAAAGAAAACAATTAGTTAAACAACACCAGTCTCATCTTCATACATAACATTTTAAAATACAACCAGTACTTTCAATTCAACAGAATGGCGGCTATCCACACAATTCAAAGCTAACTACGGCTTCATAGAAATTCTCTTTTATTGCACTTATTTTGTTTCAAATCAGCAAAAGGACAAAACAAGTATTTAACCTCTTCTGAGTTTACACAAATCAAACTTTAACGTAAGATAACTTACTTTTGCAGATAAAAACAATTATATTTGGAGCAGAAATACAATGAAAAACAAAGGCATTAAAAAAATATTTCCTTTGCTACTCCATCACTGAACTAGCCAATTTAGAAATACAGCAATGGTCAAATCAGAGCCACAAAAAATGCCTGAAGAGTGTTTAAAATATTTTATTGTATTATTATCTATAACATACCTTTATGCAAATGTTCTACTAGACAAAACAGTTTCTCATTTTGCATTTCTTAGATTTTTGCTTTTCTTTCCGGTTTTGAGACGGGTCATTTTTCCATGTCATTTTTCACTATAATAACGACTTCCAATAAGATCACATTCAAAGCTATCACCCTAAAATGGTGATAATGCACCACCCAGCAGGAGTCTTTACATCACCTACAAGAGTTAGAAATGGGCAGTGCAAACATGTGCTAAGAATCAGTAATGCAAAAGTCAATTAAAAGAAGTGAAGCCTACAATGACGCACAACAGTTCCAGCAATTTTATAACTCAATAATGTAGGGTACATATAGTATCAGGCAGTAGAGTATAAAATTGTTCACAAAACATTTACAAGAAACTGGTTAAGATAATTTTGCCTGGAAGAGGTGTGTTTTCCTTGGTTTATTGCTGCAGACGCAGACAAAAGTGTGCTCAGTCAATCTGATAGCCTGTATTAGCTTTTCTCAACAGGAAGCAAAGTTGCTAACGAAGTGGTAAATTCAGTGTTAATGAGTGGCTTCACTGTTACCACCTCTGAGGTAAAACCTTCCATGCTCTAAGTTCCACCCATCTGTTCTGGTGTGAGGGGTTCAGAGGAAGAACAGACGCTTCCCATTTAAAGCAACTTCATTGGTACCCCCCGAACAGCGGGGAGGCAGACTGAGAATATTGCGCTGCTCGGAGACTGCAATCCTCATTATCAGAATGGCTCCTCAAAACTTCTCACAGGTTTACAAGATGAAGAAAAACTATGCTGCTCCACGTACAAAACCATACTGCTAATGAATATTAGTGTTAAAGCTGAAGTTAAGAAGGTGGCTAGGACACCCTGTGGTCATCATCAAACTGAGATTCTCCTTATCAGAGATATCTAAAGCATTACCTCATGCAATCTTGTAAGAGACTCCTCTCCATACTGTGTATTTATGGAGATTGTGAACTATTCCATATGGGTGTGATTAGAGGTCTTCTATGGTAATACAGGTATCAAGCCTGAAATGCTTACTGCATCAGTAATATCACTGCTACATTTTAATAATTTTCAGCTAATTATCATTTTTATTCTTATCATCATATATTATTATTTTTTCCAGCTATCAAGGTGGTACAATTAATTATTTTTTGTGCAGGACAACAACCATAAAGTTAACAGTTTTAATAGTGTAGCATTAGAGAAAACAGAAAATGTATTTTTAAATTACAACAATTTAGTCCTGTGGTAACATTGAACCAATATGCAATATTTCAGTTACATTATCTACTCCACGTGTCAGAATTTATGCAGTAACAACAATAGGTATAACTAAAGACACAATGCCATGTTTTTTGAGGAAATGTTATCATCTAACTTGTCTCTTGGGAAAAAAAGAAAAATCAAACATTGTAATAACTAAGATGTAACCAAGGCTATGCAATATTCTTTGCATACTTCCATCAGTTTTAAAATTACCTTCTCTATACTAGATCAGGAATACAAAATTATTAATACTGTCAAAATATGTAGCATTTAATATTTGGTGTATTTGAAAAATTAAAATTTGAGATCAAACTTCCAATCTGTTGAAAGTACTGCTTATCATATCCACTACCAGGACTATATTACCTCAACTAGATAGTTGAGGTAATTTTTATTTAAGCATCTAGTGCAATATACCTAGGAGACATATACATGTAAAAATAGTGATGGAAAGAGTCTGGAAAAGCATACAGAATACCAGCTCCTACCTTTGAAACACACTTTATCTAAAGGCTAGGTCAAATTCAATTCAATTATTTCAGTTAAGCCCTAGAATGACTGCAGTGCACTTAACAGTGTTATTCTTGGTTTACATGCTATGCTATTTACTATAAAGAAATTATTTCGCATTCAAAAGCGGAAAGAAACCAATTATTTATCCAGCTAAGCCACATTCCACTCTCTATTAACTGACTTAAAAATCTACCTGATTTTAAATACTGTTTTTATTCATAAAGTATCAGTTTTAAAAATCATAATGCGTTCTGCAGATATGACTGCCTCTGGCCAGACAGTCTAAGCATTAAAAATGAGTAAGGTCAGATCTATCTTCAAGCTGACAGATCATAATTTAAATGCCTTAAGCTACTCTTATTGTCATAAAAAATCTTGAACATCAGTATTTTTGCAAACTATCAGCACTTGCTATAACACCCTTACTACACTACATCTTGAGGTTACTACAGAAGAAATGAGGTGATAATTGCATATTAACATAATTATTTGGTAATCCCTCCAAGCAAGCTTCCTAGGTCACTCAGTAATTCAGATTAGATGCAACCTTCCTGTCATCAGATCTATGCTGTCCACTTTCTGTTCATTAATAATTCTTTCTGATAGGAACATACTTAAATCCATTGTTCTATGTACATTATTAATTGTATTTATTACCAGTAGGTTTATGACCTTTCCAAGTTCTTATTTCATAACAACAACCTTTACTATGCAGTAGGGCTACACACCAAATTAAGAGCACTGCCTTCATGCAGTGCTAGTTCAGTAAAGCTTACACCTCAGTGCCAAGCATACCATGCTGTTGCCTACTAGCAGTTGTAGGCAAGAGATCTGTCAGCCTCTGTTGCAAGCTGTGTCATTTTATAGGGATTTACAATAAATTTGAAAGCACACTGAAGCTGAAAAATTAAGACACAAGAATTTAGCTGAGTTTGTGAAAAGCATGAAGTGCCTTTATGTATTCTGATATCAAGTTCCTCACTAAATTCACAAATATGAGCCAATGAGCTTAAAGCACAGAGTGACTATTAAGCAGCACAAAAACTTAGAAGCCATCTCCTAAATGGTTTGAATTTCATCAGCCTAGTTAAAGAAGCTGAAGAAATACAGTGTCTTTCAGCAGTGCTGGAACAAAGACAAAAACATACCTGCTCTGTGCTAAGTAACTCCTGATAAGACAAGTTCTATAAGCAGATACGTGAATAACCAGGATTCACGGGATAGTTCAAATATTCGATAGAAAAGGTGCTTCAGGTTTGCACTGCTCCCATTTAGATTTTTCTTCAAGACTTCATTATGCAACTAGAGAAAACTAAGAAAACCTACCATTTTTCCACAAGTGTTCCTGTAATAATGCATTCTCTAGTGACAGACTGCATTAAAGGTGATGGAACCAAAGTCACAGATTTTTAGGCAACAAACAGAAGACCAGAAAGAGTTTAAGTACATCACGGTACAGGACTAAAAATGTATCTTCTTCCATTTTGCCCCATCACAGTCTATGTTTTAAAACCTTAATCATGGCAAACACGATAGAAGTTCTGCCAAGAGAGAACAGTTTAAGAACCTCTGGAAAATGAAGGTTTGTACAGAGTAACAGAGGAACTGGTACTGTATCAGCATAAACCAGCCACATCTTGAGAAAAAAACCCAACAAACCGTAGAACACAGCTGCACAATATTTTTGCCTCTTCCATACAGTAATGCACAGAGTTTATGCCTAAGGAGCTTTGGGTGTTATCTAGCAATATTAATGCCTCAAATCAATAAAATCACGATACTTTGATCACTGGAAGAATACCTATTACTTGTTTTCTGGTTTATTTTTAAAAAAGCTATCCCATTCCACCCTCATTTCAGATGGAAATAAAACCACAAAGCCTGACAACTAGAGGACAAGTCAGTGACTCACCTTTCCCCAGCTTCTACTTGTGTTTGCAAATTAAGTCAATGAAAATATATTTCCTTCTGCACACCAGAAACACTATTTGTAGACTGCCTTACTTAGCTTTGAAATCTACAAATGAACACTTCCGCATTTTTTCAAACTTCCGTAGTGAAGAGACAGTTTGTTTAATATGCATAATACCAGTAATACCCCTCATAATACCCCTCCACACCTACTTTACACAGCCCACAGTTATTAATCTAATTACAACATGAAGAGTTCCATTCAAAACTAGTTAGCTTCAACACAATCCAAATCCACAGCTGTTCACATAACAATACAAACACTGGAAAACTCTTATAGCTAACTAGACTGCTATATTAAAATTTTTAAAGCAGTATGAAATATTACCAATATAACATTTGTATTATATCTAAATAAATACAAAATTACTGCCACCCACAGTATAACCTTTTTTTATACTTAGAAAACTTAGAAAGTTCACCGAGTTGTCAAATATCTGCAGAAAAAGGTGACCATAAAGAAATTCTCAGTTACAGAGGAGCTATGACAAAAACAGCTTGTTTTTTCAGTAAGATTATAATTGGGAAGATCAAACCCAAAGCATACTTTTTTAGAAAATTATTTTCCTTCAACTTAGTTCCTAATGTAACAATGTCTTCAAAAGTTCTCTGCCAGGAACAGTAAGGAAACCAAAAATTCCTTAAAAATATCAAAATTTTTGAAACTCGATTTCTGGTGTAAAACACCTAAGAATGATACATTAACATCTCATGTGAAAGGAAACTAAACAAAACTTAAGAACAACCATCATACAGTTAGAAATCACAAAAGAGAATTCCATTACTGCCACCAACCATTCTTAATCTTACTCTTCTAGTATTGATTTGCTTGGGGAAATAAACCAGTTTGTCACAATGGGGGGCATCGTGCTAAAATTCAATACTGAAATCAATAATAATAAATGACAGTACAATTTAAGTGTCACAAGAACCACATGTATCACTATAAAAAAATACTCCTCTGGTTTTAACTGCTCATGCAGCAGTTCACAACAGTTTCATTGGCAGGTGCTTTTCAAAATGAACAAAAGATGACTAGCCAGAAAAAACCAAGATGTTGAATCTGGTAACTTAAAAACAGTCACACACTGGCAACTCCACAGGCTTTGTAACTCCTGCCCAGAATTCCACAGCCCTGTTCACAGAGGCTGTCTTGTCTTTATGTTCCTGCAGCTCTCTTTGGATTTTAGTAGGGCAATGTAGTTTGAATTGTACTGCCAATAGCTCTACTAGACATAAGAACTATAATCAAATACTAAATTGTCCTAAATGCAGACATGCATGGTAATGAACAGCAGCATTCCAATAAAGACACGGAACTCTGTGAAAATACACACTATTTCTCTTCTAAACTGTTTCCTTACTTTTACATGCATAAATTCTCTTCCTTGATGTCATCTCACACGCCCACATGCTTTCTCTCTAAATAAACTAAATGTCTGAGAAAACACTATTAATCTTTCAGCACAATTAACTGTGTTTTTCTGTGAAACGTATTCCTAAGCCTCAAGTACGGCAAAAAAATTGCTTTTATTTAGACACAACACAATAAATAATTTTATTAACCAGCAGCATTATTAAAACCAGAAAGCTTTTCTTCATTACCGTCTAAAAATAAAAGCCCTGCTCCTATCCCTGCTGTGAGGCATCTTTATCACACTGCCAAGAAATTAAGGGTTGTGATCAGTGGTACGAAGTGTGCATGGCCAGGAACTAAATCTGTACTCTGGGGCAGGTCCCAGGTCCCACATTGTTCAACATCTTCATTAACCACTGGGATGACAGGGCAGAAGGCACCCTTGGCAAGGCTGCTGATCACACAAGGCTGATACACCAGCAGGTTGTGATGCCACTGAGAGGGACCTCAACAGGATGGACACTGGGATTGGGCAAGATGGTTACAGGTGCCTTCCAAATTCAACTGTTTTGTATTCTCTTCTAGTACACTTTGCCACACAGTATCCCAATTCTTGCTTACTTTAGTCCTCTTTAGAGTACTCCACAATAGCTCAGACTATCCACAATTTTTCGATTTCAAAATAGCAATATAGGCACTAAAATATTTTTAAAAATGCTTCCAACTACCAACTTTGAATTTATCATTCTGACAGCCACAGAAAATTACACAAAAATTATTAGGCATACGATAAAAACATGTTCTCTCTATCCCAAGTTATGTAGAATATATTGACAGCAAAACTATAATTTGATGCTTCTCTCCCTTCTACCTCTCTTTTCCAGAGATCCTGTCTTCCAGAGTTCTCTCATTAAATAAAGTAACAGTACCACTAAGCAGAGTAGTATTATCACACTCAAATTTATAAACATGCACTTCCCAAGTCCCACCTCATTTTCTAGTTGTATTTCTGCAACTTTAGATTTTACACAGGATGAATCCCCCTTCTTCACCACCATATACTTAAATACCTTCCTGATGTGTCATAGCTCAGAGAGGCTTCTCAGTGTTGGCTCTTCAGGCAATACAGAAGAAGTATTTCCTCCTTACAGAACCCACCACCAGCAATATTCATCTCCAGTCACACTAAGTGAGACATTTTCACAAAGAGACCATGTTTAAGAAAGTATCTGCACTCTCCCAGACTTTAAGATCACCACTACAGTCTTTACATGGGTCAGTATACTAAAATTAAAGATCCTGCTGACCACTGCAGAAGATTTTGGCTTGCAGAGAAGAGGAAGTATTTTCAACACATCATATACTGCCAAATTACTGTGCTATTCATTGGGATTATGCTTTTCTTTGCAGCAAAGCAAATTTAAATAATTGCTGCCTTCTTCCACTCTCCCAAGTTCCTTCTTTCACACCTTATCAACCATTCCATTATCCAGTTTAAAAGGCTGGGACCCAAACACCGCTGAATCGGCACAGTCAAGAGGCAACAACTATGGGTAAGGGCACAAACTTTCACTAGCTCTGTTGACAGAAAAGCCCACTGGGAAATCTTTTCCTAAAATCTATATGAATAAATAAAAAAGTAAAAACGCAGAGAACATTTTCGTGAGGCAAAAAAGAAGCTTTGACAGTCCTCTATTAAACTGCAGAATGCAGCACTATAAAGAATTCTACCATGAAGCAAATTTTATGTTCTAAAATTACTTGAACTAAACTACTCAACTGAAGCAAAATGCTAGAAATAAATGCTAAAATAATTCAACTGGGGAACATTAAATACATCTTCTGAGAATACTATTAACACAAGCAATACTCTTAAATTGTGTATTAGATGTGATAGCTAGATTTTCCATAGAGACATATATATGCAAATCCTTCCAGTGGGTTAAATAAAAAGTATTTTGATTTCTAAAACACAAAACTAACTTTCAGAAATTTAAAAACTAATCTATTCCTCCTTAACCTAGAGTTTTACAGGATCAGCCACCTTATCTGCTCCAAGACAAGTCCTTTTGAAGCCAGGTACTGCCACCAAGTGGTGGTGAAATTTGGATTTGCAAATCCAATTATCCCCCATGTGGAGCATCCAGAACTGAAAAACATTCCTGCAGCTGCCAAATATGAGCAATGCTCTGCTAACACAAGACATTTAAAAATTAATCAAAGCAGAACCCAGATATCCAAATCTAAAATGGATCTTCAATGAGAAACAGAGGTTTTTCCAACAATCTGGTCCTTTTGTTCAGACACTGCTTGTAAGCGGTTGGGTAAAGAAGACCTTTTTCCAAAACAAATTCAATACATATCACCAAGACAATTAATAGTTAAGCTGCTTTATGGAACTTTATGCAAATCCCCAATGACTACAATTATATAACAAGAGGGGTATTATTTTCATGATTTGAGGAAAAAGTGAATTCTGTAACTGACATGAAAGACCTCTTAAAGTATAAATATCCAGCTTGTTACCCGGATGAGCTACCCACTCAATCTACATTCATTAGTACGTAAAGATCACAATCAGACCGAGAGAAATTTTTAGAAATCAGATGTATTTGACTATTTTTATAGGAATATTTCACAAGTTAATTAAACAATATTGCTGGCTACTTGCATGAACTAGTTGTGAAGTATCAATCCAACAGATCACAGATGAAAACTTGAATGACAACATGATGCTGCTGCATAATGGATTTACAGAGCGACTTTCTTAAAGATGATATTAAGAACACTTGAACCCAATTAACACAACACATCTTGCAACTTCAGAACAATTCTGACCTTATTTACTGCTATAACAAAAGTTGTCATTCTTTTTATCCAGCACGACCTGAAACACAGCTAGCAGTTTCTCACGATTTTTGCTTTTTTGGCTAATAACCACTTGCTGTACAATGTTAATGTAATCATCAATTTTAAGACTGTATCTCCTGCTAATGTAAACAGATTTTTTAACTTCTAAAGCATGGTATCTTTCCCAATTATAAAAACACTAACTGAAACAAACACTCTGCTTTTACTAATTTAATTCAGAACTTTAGAGTAATAAAATACGTTAGTGATATTCACTCACTTTTGACATTCCTTATCAAAACTGGCTTATCCTATGTTCTTTTAGTTATCAAGGATTAAAAAGCTAGTAAGATTCTAAGCAGCAGTACCAGGTAGGCAAAAAAAAGCCATCTTGTACCTTTTCAGATTAAAAACAAAAAATTCTGTTGACTTGGAGAAGGTAATTGCGCTTGCTGATAAAAAGACAAAATCACTTCTGGTGATGACTTTAAAACAAAAAAATCATCACCAGAAGTGACTAATGGCAGAAAACTCAACTTCATGTTACCAGGATAGTATGAACAAGATAAAAACTATACGAGACCCTCTCTGAGCCAAAGAAACAAAAATCCCACATACTAAAGTTTATCCTGTGCAGAATTCTGTATATAACCTATCCTTCTTCAGTATTCACGGAACTATTATTCACTAATTACCATCCTTCTACTTCCAGGTAAAGCAATACTAAATACATTCAAGACAGTTTCTGGAAGCAAGTTTGGTTTGACTGGTATCTAAAATGCTTAAAATATGACCTCACTTCACTCTCCTCACTTAATTACAGGGAAATTCAGCACAAGCATGTAACTTCTGCAACTTATCCTGATATACAAGAGTGTGGCCTGTTGTGCTTCTAACACATTGAGACCAAGCTTGTTTTTCCCTGACATTCCCCTGTATTTAAAACAAGACAGATTCTCTTGTGGAGTTCAGAAATACAGTCTGTAAATCAGAAATTTTAAGAATAAATACCATGGTTACCCCAATAAAGTACATTCACTCTTTGTTAACAGTATCCTATACCTGTGTGTTTTAAACTAGTAACAGACTTCTTTATTTATTTACAGAAGTCAGGATATGATATCTTTTATATTTGCCTTAGGAATATGAATTATTTGAAAATATAAGAACAAAACTCCAAACCCTTTACAAAACAAACAAACAAACAAACAAATAAATAAATAAATAAATTCCTACATGGAAAGCACACTAGCAGGGTCTTCAGGAAATGCATTATGGTCAAGTGTACACGAAAAATGCTTGAGCAAATAACTAAATCACATTTTCAGGTATTGCTTTAAAAGACATAAGCTTACACAAAAAGGCAAATCTGCACTGAGTTGTGGGAGTGAAAATGATTGTTTAGAAGTCTCTGAGACGCTGCAGCCACTACATTCATGAGAGGAGACTGAAGACAGAGGCAGTTGGGAAATGCAGGTGGTTCTTGAAAATGAACTCCTTCAATCATCCCTGCTGCCCCTCTCTGAACCTTCCTCAGCTCTGCTATGTTGTTTTTCAGTCCCCCAACTAGGAGAAGCAATACACATTGCAAGGCAGCTATGGTACACCACAAATTTGTAGAATTGGATCTGGTTTTTGTTTTGTTCACTAAAAAAGAACAAAAATTTCACTGATTTACTGATAGTTCATTTCTCATTTTTACTGAACTCAGGGAACCTCAAGATGTCCTCCACGCAATAGCAATACTGATCAAATCTCATTACACTGTTCCCACTTATTCTTTTATACATTTTTCTGTCCTCTTGCTGTGAATGCAATACTACAGGCATTAGCCTCAGAGACCAGCTTTTTCCTACTAAACACAGATAACCACCATTATGATGAAAGGTCTTCAGAGTTTCATTCAGAAGACTTCATGCTTAAAATACACACTCATTTATGTATTAGACTTTTCAACTAATTTTCTGTATTTAAATGAGTAATTAGATAACACACAAATCACAAACAGCATAAATGGCAAGCTTTAAGTACTGAAAGCATTAGAAGGCAAAAGGCAGTTTTCAATTTTACTGTCAATTCAAGTCCCTTTTCTAGCCATAATTCTTGTTTTACACTCATCCTTAGATGAAGTATTTCCTTTTGCAGAGTTATATTCGTTTGTTTTCTCAAAGCAGCACATTCCAGAAACCAGCAAAGTCAGGCTAAGGCAGTAAACATCTTCTACACAGAAGTATATGCATAACACAGCAGTAGAGATTGTTTTTAATTGTTCATAGTTCAGAAGACAATTCATAATCAAAGTTCTGAATCAGTTACACATGATACAAAAGACAACACTCAACAGAAGTGTTATTTTAAATTCCCCACAAAGCACTCTTCTATAATCAGTATTTTAAAGTTGACAGCAACAGTTCTGAAGAAGTCTTAGTGGAAAAGAAGGTATGAACAAAGCAGTTCACATCTATTTTAAATATACAAAAATGTACATACTAAAATTTCAAGGCAATATTAAGTCTACATATTAATTGGAGCTTGGAATTGAGGAACAAACTCATTTAAGCAAAGGGGATCTCCCTCTAACCTCTTCAAAATATCAAGTCACTGCAAGCAGCTACATTCTAAGATGGCCCATTAGTCAAACAGGAAGCAGGAAACTCGAGAAGACAGCTCTGGTTTGTTACACAGGCCTCTGCAGCAGACTCCATCACGCCATGTCTCCAAAGTAGAGAACTTACTGAACTGTGGGGCCTTACCTAAATATTCTCTTGGAAGACTCAAGTTAAAACGGACTAAAGCTCTTTGTTACATGTTTCACGTAATTATATAGAGACAAGATTAATTCTACAGTTCAAATTATTCCTGGAGTAGCAAGGAAATGGAAGAGAAAAAGATAAGCATCTTAATTCTTTTTCTCAAAATAACAGAGGAAGAGGTGAAGAGAAGGAGGAAAACGCCAGTTACAGAAAAATTTTCCTACTTTGCAATTGCAAATGGACACTTAAGTTTTACCAGCAGTAAATCTCCATACACTCTGTCTTTCAAATAGCTTGCAAATGGTTTCCTAAGGACAGAAAGGGGGGCAAAAATTCCAACAGAATTTCTTTGTTTAGAACTTGAAATACTATTCTGATAGTTGGTCAAATTTCCCACGCAATTACTTATTAATACAGAAAGTGAAAGTTTAACAGGCTGCTTTTACAGTGCAAAGTACACTTTCAGTACTCTGAAACCAAGTGGATAATATGTAGAGGACAATTTTAATTTAAACTGCTCATGATTTTGGCTCTCATCAGCTAGCAGAACACCTTGATAGCTTTTTGACTATAATAATTTACGGAAAAAACCCCACGTAATTATCATCATAATATTAAATGTGAGAATATCTTTTGTTTCTCTTTTGGTTTTGTAGAAGTAACATTGCACCAATACAGTACATACACTACATACATTACAGTAACCAAGATACAAATTTCAAGAGAATTTTCACTGATCACTTTTCTGCAGGTTTAGCAGTATATGCAACCGGCGTTTTTTAGGAAAAAACCCTCCACCAACACAAAACTCCTACTCACCTTTGCTTGTTCGATTTACATTATGCTGTAAGATCCGCTTCCACATTAAAACAAACCTGGAAAATAAAACAAGAACTTACTGTCTAGCTGTCATTGTTTTCTGTTTGTGTCCCAGACTATCAGACAAGACAGGCAAAACAGAGAGGTAAGAAATCCGGAGCCATAAAAGTATTCTACCTTTTTGATCTCAGGGTAGAATTATCAACATCCAGCGGTCTTCTCTCAAACACATGCAATTTCCAAATAGCATAGCTATTGGCATTTTAATAAAAAAAGATCTACCAAGAAGTTGTATCAAATAGACACATGTTATTACATTAAATGGGCAGAAAAACTGCTGAAGGACCAAAGAGCTGGTCGCTGTAGCCCTGCATCAAAAACTTCAAAGGGCCTCACAGAATTAACTCCCCTTTCTGGGATTTCAAACTTTCTGATGTACAAAGCTCCACCCAATGGGAGATGGTACTTGCAGTGTCATGCAAACATCTGCATGAAGGTAACACAACCCACAGGACACCAGATCTTAGCTCAAACTATTGATAGCACTGAACTGCCCAAAGCCACCCACCTGTAACACTTAACCAGCACTCAAAGGTCTTTCTGCTGTCAAGTAAGATTGCTCTCACTCCAGCACAATCAAACCCTAACACCTACTATTAATTTCAAGGGTGATGACATTTGAAGTAACTGAGCGCCTGACATTCTTTGCCAGCAGATTCAAGAAAGGTAGTTCTTCAAAAATTTCCTTAGGAAAAGGCAAAGATTTCAACATCATAAATGGTTTTGCTTCAATTTGCTTGTCTTAATTCTTATTATCAGGAAAGGAGTGAGAAAGTCACTCTCCCATACCAGGTAATAAAAGAGAGCATGAAAAGGGGACAGAATTGAGTAAGAAATGTAGTTACAGAGTATTCACCTGGAGGCCTCGATACCCCAAGAGTGAGAAGGTAGACTACAGCAGGGAAAAAGAACTGCTGTAAAATGGTCAGGCTTCTGATTAGTGATAAGCAGCTTCCTGTTCTGATATGGGCAGTGAACAGGAAGTGGAAGAAAACTGAAATGGTAGGAAGACATCACAAATGCACCCCCAGTGATACTAAATGAAAAAAGATGGACTGAAAACTCTGGCTATAATGAAGTATCTTCTAACAGCACACTCCCTCCCTCTCTGAGGAAAAAGTTTAGAAAGAAACACTAGAAATGTTTAGTTTAGAAAGACACACTAGAATGCAGAGATGTACAATAACTAAGTAAAGTTTGTTGTAATACTAACAAGAGTTTTGACC
Source organism: Zosterops lateralis (assembly GCF_965231275.1). Lineage (NCBI taxonomy): Eukaryota > Metazoa > Chordata > Aves > Passeriformes > Zosteropidae > Zosterops > Zosterops lateralis. The sequence continues at coordinate 16,377,928 of NC_139769.1, forward strand.
CATTTGTTTACTATGCAGTCCTTATTTCATAACAGATCTGTGTTAAAACTGACATTTCTACATCAGTCTGGGAAAAAACACCACCAGCTTTAACTACCACCTTCTCCTGGGATGATTGCAGCCAGGAATGTAATTCATATGGAAGCTTTTTAGGTGGTGTATTTGACAGGTTTTGTTTTGCTGTGTGTTGCTGTTTAACACAAAACCAATTTTGCCCTTATAGCTGATTATTATTGTGTGGCAAGAAAGAAAGAGGAAGAAAGACTAGGATAATTATACAAACTACTTTTGTTGATATAAACTGTGGCTAAACAGTCAATGCCACCAGCTTGACATAACACAGCAAAAAGGCTTGCAACTGTGATCTTGACTTCACAGCTTAGAAAATTTGATTTGTTAGTCAAGAGTGGCAGATATGTTTATTAGGATATGACCATCCCAGCATTAAATTCAAAAGCAGGGTGTGGGGTGTGGAATCAATTTCATTCTAGTATCTGTTGCAGCGCTAGAAAAAAATCCATAATCTTACAAAAATCTAACAATCCTAAATATCAATGCAGAAAAAAAGAGTCAGCAGAAAGCAGAGATTACTAAGAAAAGACTATTACAAGAAACCTGGAAGTTCCTGTCAAAATTGTAAATGCAGTATCAGGGACCAAGCAATTTCAGAAGACGACTGAAAAGGCAAAAACTTAGCTGATGAGACTCCTGCATGAGTTGATACAGCTGAAAAGCTCTTTAAATACAAGCCTATACTGCCATTTCCAAGTAAGTAGTCAGCAATGACCTTGTCTGCATAAAATGTAGTTTCCTGCTTTCTGTTTGCAGAAGGAGCTTCAATTGTCTTTGATTTCCATTTAAAAAGTATAAAACCAACCTAATCTACATTCAGTAACCGCAAATATCTAGAACATCTAGTGTAGATTAAATAATCATTTGAATTTAAACATGAGGTTTTCTAAAACCACAAAACAAATCCCTTTCAAGAATTTGTAGAATCTCTTAATCTATGCTGCTTCAACTGTAGTTTAACTAACTGAATTATATATGCCACAATCCCATTCACCAAACATAAATTTGTAAAGAAAAAACAATAATCACTCTTCTTAAAATAGTTAATGAAGAGCAATACTTAAGAACAGGTACTATACTGGAGCCTGAATTACCCAGAAGTCAAATTAGGCAAAAGCTTAACAGTTTATAACATGAAGAGACAAAATTTAAGACTTTTTACTGGAGATGCTCCTGACTACAAAGAATCTGCAGTGAGTGAAGAAAAACAAGCAAGGGACTGCAAGAGAGAAGACTGCTTCTTGCATTTTGAATCTCCTGCTAGATTTTGAGAGTTATCTGAAAAAATACTTCAAAGAAGTTACAGTTCTTCCTTTGTCTATTCATCACAGTAAAAGCCACACGTGCAGTTCTCAAAGCTGTGGTAGGGCTTTCACGTGGAAATGTTGAAATCTCATTTTTCTACTGGTAGAAAGTTTTGCTTTTTGACAACACTCCATATGGGACGGTGAAGCACTTCAAGGAAACGTGTGACAGCATAGGAAATGAACACAACCGATCATACCTCAGACTGGGAAGCTCTTTCAGTCCAAACAAGATTACAAGTAGTTGAATGCAACATTAATAAGAGTATCACAGTAGGGAAAAAAGTTGTCAGAGAGAGTAGCTTGAATGGAAAAAAAAGAACCTCTGTTTATACCATCAATTAGGTCGAACAAGAGATTTAATTATTATTTCAAAAATGTGCATACCTTAAATAAAAATAAATTGAAAATCATCACAGCAAAAAGAATTCTAGGCAGGAGTTTAGACTAACAGAACACATTGGTTGAAAAGGTTATTTTTCCTCTCTATCAGTAAACAGATCAGATGCAAACATTCAAAGATGAACACAACAGGCACACAATAAAGACACAAAGATGTCTACAGAGAAGCAAGGGGAAACAATTTGAGAACTATTTACTTTGAGCATATGTTACTCAGTAAGCAAATATGTAACAATGAACACACAAATGAAAGCATCATAAAAGCACTAAACTGAAGCATTAGTTTGAAGATGGGAGTCCTGAAAACATTCAGAATTTCAAGACCTTAGGAGAAAGGTCTCAGTTTCTCCTCTGAGCTAAGATGGGTGCAACATTGTAAATATCACTGACATTAAAACGTTTGCAGTCCATCAATACCCTACTAAATTGAATGGCATTCTTCACAATGAGATTTACCATAAGCAATAAGCTACAGAGAAATAATTCACCGTCTTTATAATTTCTCTGCCTATTTAAGCTACAGATCAACCTACCACTTGCATAATAATCATCCATGCATTTTCAGTCACCCTTCACCCTATTCATTTTGACCACATGAACTAGCTCTTCATTTGCTGCACTCAAATACCTTAAATATAACAGCTTTTCTTAAATAGGGAAAGCTAAAGCATAGAGTGACATCATCTCTCCATTCCTCTCCAAACTACTAATGGCACTGTACACATCCTTGGCATCATCCTTGACTCTGAACAATCCATTCATTATGCTGTCAGCAAAATCTTATCTGTACAGGAACTGCCTCTACCCTTCCAGTTACACAATTATTCTGTGCCCAGTCTGACTCTATATATGTATATATATATATATATATATCCCTTCACCATACATCATCATGTAAGCTTAACATAGAGCACCTCAAAATACAGTGACATACCCCAGGACTATAAGCACTGCAAAAAAGCATTCCAGAGAATATTTACACAGAATCTTCCCCACCTCATAAGAAATTTCATTATGGTTCCTTAAAAATTTTTAGTCCAAGTTTGCACCTCCCATTTCTCATCTGAAAAGCAACTGAAAACACAAACCAGGAAAGCTTGATCACTGAAGCACTTTCCAAGCAACCAACTGCCTTAAGTAAAAAACATGCATTTTTTGTCTTAAAACCAAACAAGCTTCTAGTAACATCTGAGGCAGCCTCTTATATTTGAAGGTTTGTTTTTAAAATACTAAACTGTACAGTGATGTTATACATTTGTAGTGTTGCACTGTCCTTTCTCCAGAAGTACAGAATTTCAATAAAAACACGAAGCAGGCCAAGTTAAGTGTAAAAGTAAAAAAAGTTTAAGCTAAGATTGTGTCCATCAAGTTAGTGTATCCCCTTTAATGTACCACTAAGCAGCACCATTTTACAGTTCAAACATATTTCTTCACATACTACTCATTTTTCTACAACTCTGAAGTTTTATCTGATGTGTATTTGGCACATATTACTGCAAATAGTTTATCAGCCCCACATCTACCAAATGAATCCAGTGCCTTTTCAGTCAAGAAGTCCAACAGAGAACCAAAACCCCAAAAGATGAAAAAAGTGCAGAAAACTGGGATCTTCTCTAGGTATAGAACACATCACACATATGGGACTTTGATGAAGAGCAGACACAGTTTACTGTCAGACCATACCTGTCATCAATCTGCCACCTGTGGAATCCTGATAGAGACAGAACTGCATCAATTATTCTTCACACATTCACTGAACTTAACATATCCCTTTCCTGATGTACTGCATAAAATAACTCTGAAATTCCTCAATGTAACTGCAACCTATTAACCAAAAACCTCCCAGAAGTTTCCTACACAATGCATACAGTTACAGCCTCATAAAATAAAAATACAATAGTTTCTCAAGTAGATTCCACTCTAATCTGGCCCTTATTTATATATCTTGATCCTTATTTATAAATCTTCAAACAGGATTTAAGCTGGGCATATTTATTTCAAACTGAAAATATAAAAAAAAATTTAAAAGAAAGCTTTGCTGCATGCAGAAAAAAACACTCAGGGCTTAATTTCAGAAAGTCAGAAATATGTTACCAAATGCAACATATTTTGTGAAATAGTATCTCTGTACTGTTTTTTTTTTTCCTGCAAGTTGTTTTATAAGGACATTACGTTTATTATTAAAATTTAAAACCATTAAGCAATTTTTTTAGTGTAGAAAAGGCAGTAATGAGGTTTTAAAAGATATTTACTAGAAATTAGTTTCTCCACTAAATAGATTGGGATTTTAAACCAAGAATGCCTGATGATATCCATTCTATCTAAATGGATTAAAATATCTGTTCCCTTTAATGACACTTTTACTTCAAGGCAGTATCTCTCACAACATTTCTAACAGTGGTTAAAGCAGCACATTAATAAACACGCCATGTTCTTACTGTAGCAACAATAATTTCTGGTAGCCATTTTCTTTCCAGCTTTAACACTATTTCAAAGCCAACAGTCCTTCCTGCAACCTCAGTATAAACCCAAAGGCAGCAAACTGCTGAGCAGTTTTCTCTGGCTACACTCTCCAGATGCCTCCCTCCAGACCATCTTCAGGCCAAGGTACTCACCTATCACTATTCCCTAGCGCTGCACTCGACTCAATGTCAGTTTACACTAATGGAAATAGAACAGCAGGGCAGTTCCCTTTTTAAAAAACCCCAAACGACCAACCCCCACATTTAGGAGAGGGAACAGTTTGCTACTAAAGGACACTGTAAGGGGAGAGCAGCGCGGCAGTTCATTATTTTCACCTGCAGGCGCTAAGAGCACAGAGCCCAGCACAGACCCCCGAGCCGCAGGCAGCGCCTCGGTCACCGCACCCAGAGCGGCCACCGAGCCTCCAGATCACAGACTGCAACATCAAAGCCACTGCTGCAGCCAAAACCAATTTCTTAATAGACTTATTCTGAATATCTCTGAATTTCCTACGTTGTAAGGCAAACTAGTGTACACATTCATTTCCAAGTCTTCCTCTGTGTTTCCAAAGTCTTAAAAATGACAAAACTTGAAATACTTTCTTGAATTAAGACTGCAATGCAGATTTTAAAAAAAGGTTGATTCTAAAATCCTACAGCTCAAAATTAGTGATAAATGATTATTTTCTTCTTTCCTTAAGAAAAATTCTTTTAAAATCTCCCTTTTCTTGCTATCATGACAGTTTGAAAGAAAGCAGTAGAGAACAGAAAGTGAATTACATAAACATTTGTAACAGCAATGGCAGGAAACAGTGAACTGGTATTAGCACATAAGTACCTCCCACAAAACAGGATCCTAAGCCCAAATTCAGCTCCTCACAAGTTTGTTCCAGTTGAAGGGGTAGCTATGCTGGGATCACGAGCTCTAATGCCTGCTGCTGTCTGTCTAGACAGCGTTTCTGACATTTCCTGACCATGGCAGGAAAGGGAATCTCCTGTTCCTAGCCTCAGAGGAAGTGTATTTTCTGTGCCCATGAAAATGTAAAATCTAACAAAAATTTTCTAGAGATTTCATGCACACTTTTTGTTAGTACTTGCAATGCTTTGCTCATGAAGTGCTAAGCAGTATCTCATATAAAAGGGCTTACACTTAAAATGAAGGCAGGCTTATGGTGAACTCTGAATTGGTGTGGCAGAGGTTTTATTCTGATATCCCTAGGATGGTACCTTCCAGCAGAGGACAGAGCAGACACTCGGGAGTATCACTCCCCGTAAACAGCACTGCTAACTCTCAAACAGCCTTCTCCCTTATCAGAGAACTAAGCTGTGATTACAATGAGTGTTCCAAGATGAAGAAAATAACTATATAAAACAATCCCCCAAAAATACAAATTCCAAACCAATCACCTAAAAATATAAACTCCAGCACTGCCCTTCTTCCAGCAAAAGCTTTTTCCAAATGAAAGATACATATATTTCTTACATAGGTTTCAGCCACTGCTTATCAGATTTGAAGTGAAGCTACAAAATGCTTCCTAACCGGGTTGATATACAAGCTATAATCTTTGCACTCTATGAAAGATCCAAGATCCACCCCAAGGACTCTACCCAAGTTATGCAGTACCTTGAGGCCTATTTTCTAAACTGTTTAATAAACATCTATGGAGTCTCCATGTGAGACTGCAAGAAGATGCAGCAGTTCTATGCAGGCTTCACTTCAAGATTAGGGTTTCATTAATCTTTCTCCTTTCAGCCTTGAACCTTTAAATGCTTGTGACTTGTTAGCTTCCTTTTGTTTCAGGCAAAAGCTTAAAATCTTTGATTCTTTTGCTATTTGAGCTAGTTCTTCCAAATACATGAAGGCAAATGGAAAAACTTTGTATTTCCAGCATGCCATGCCAATTAGTCTCATCTGTGCATATCCAGCCCATTGACTGTCCTTAGGCATCTCATCTGGTTGGAGCTGAAGAATCCATATACACTTGATTTGTCAGTTTTCCTAACCAGGGCAGGTTTCCCAACCAAACTTTTAAAAGTAGCTCAAGAAACAGAAGAGACAAGACAGATACTCTAAGACTGTTTCATATGCTTTACACTGGATGACTAGAATAGCACAGAAGAACTGGATCTGCATGGGCTAAGATTGCATAAAATCAAACAGTATAAATGACACAAGTCATTCATATCATTACTCTTTCAGAATATAGACATATTTTTTAATTGAAGTAAAGAAACCTGAATGTTTCCCATCCTAAAAAGGACATAACACCAACACAAAAATATTTTCTTCTAGCAAGAAAACAGCTTCTGTTATTCACAGTAATAACAAAGCTTCTTAAACCAAAGTCAGCTCCAAAGATAAAGGAAACTTTGCTATTGTCTTGGACATTCAGTTGAAATAAACCCCCCCTGAATACCTTGTTCAAAGGCTTCATAAATTCACAATGACTAATATGTCCCAAAAGCTTAGTGTTCTACATCAACAGAGGTTCTGTGCCTTCTTTTGGGCCCATAAATACAGCTATTTGCCTACTGACTGGCCCCAGAGCTACTGTGTTTCCTCATTACTGGGAATTTTGTAAGCATAGGAGTTAGATTTGAAGACCTCATGTTTGTTTTCTACTGAAACACTGAAGAAAACATAACCAACACTTAAATGTTGAGAGAATATGTAGAATACGAAATCTGGTTTAAATGGATAAAAGCAGCAAGAGTAACTTTTCCTTAAGTTTAAAGAGAAGAAATTCCGAGAACAAATAAAACAGGAAACAAAAGAAGTTGCAGCATAGAACAGGTCAACTTCAACATTCAGCCTTCAAAATATCCTAACCAAAGCTCTTCCTTGAACCAGAAAACTGTTTGGCATTTACAGTATTTAGAGGAAAACAGTGATATCTGTATATTTGATTTCTTTTTAAATGAGCTATAGGCAGTACAAACCACTCAGATTTGTACTTCAGTCTTGAAAAGCCAAGAGGTTTTGGGGGTGGAGGTTTTTTTTTTTGGTTTTTTTTTTGTTGTTTTTTTTTGTTTTGTTTTTTTTTTGGGGGGGGGGGGGTGGTGAGGGGGTGGGAAGTGAGGTGGGTTTTTTACACTAATAAGACTGACCCGTGGAAAGTATTGGTAACTTTAACAGTTTTCCATTCTTTCAAATAGCCGCATATCTAATATCATACAGGTTTCGTTTTTATTTCTGAATGCTAAAATCTCTTTTAAGGAGAGGAAGAAATGCTAATGAATCTACAGTGACAGAAAACTAAGAAAAAGAACAGCCTCAAGCAGGTAAAAAGCAGAGCACTCCTTCCTGCTGAAAATGGCATTCTGGAAAATTACATTAAGAAGTGGAAGAAAAGTTAAGGTAAAAGTGTCTGTCAGAATAAAAGTGAAACCACAGAAATTATTATGTTGGACATAAGCACCCTAGCTCCTAGTATTTAGTATCACAAAGTTGGAAGAAAACTTTGATCAAAGAAGATCATGGAAATCACAACACAGGTGATCACTAATTAATCCTCCCTCCTTTATATTTACATCCTTTGAAAATAGTATGCACCAGCACGCTTCAGGAGCAGCTTACTAGACTGACCTAAAGCCAAGTTACTAGAAATATATTAAATAGAACTTTGTTTAAAACAGTACCCAGTATCCTAAAGATCAAAGTCATCACCTTGCAGAAGTCAAACAAACCTACTTTTCTCTAAATGGCTCCAAAAGTAAAAAAAAAACCCAAACCAACTCATCATCAATGCTCCAAGTGACATGAAGGAAGGACCTGCTACGATACTGCAATACTTCTTATGCAAAACTATCAACTCATCTCTCCAATTTCCTAATGGGCACAGCTGAACTTCTGAACAGACTACAGAACCTGTATGCTTTCAGTTTTACTGAATATCAGTAAATGGACTGATACCCTAAATATTGCCTTCATCTAGAACTTTGTATGATGTTCTAAAACACAATACTCCACCTTTAATTGTCTATATACAAATGTTGATAAATATCTCTAAAGATATACAGACAAAAAACCACAATTGTTTATTTGTTCTTGACATAACTCCTTACTAGACAAGTCATCATCTCTGTTCTCCTCTGGAAACACTTCACTGGACTAAAAAATGGAAGGTGAATTCCAAAGTTGTTTTCAGTGCCTAAATACATTTCTAAAAATGAATTATCACAGTACCTGTATGGTATTTTTAGAAATACTGCAACGTTTCAGTTATATAGGAACCCGGATGGCTTTTCCCAAACACCATTTCTATTTTTTGCACTCTCCTTCATGCAAAAATACATTATGCCTTCTAGTGCTCATTACTGCTGGTAAAATACTGAAAAGCAATAGCAGTCTTACCACTGCTACAGAGAGATAACTGGAGAATATTTTTTTTCTGGACAAGCTGCTCCTCTTCTGCTCCAAATCTCACACACGCCAGGAAAGAAATTCTCATCCACCAGCTCTTTCAGCCACACGTACAGCAGTGAGAATCACACTCAACTTCCTCAGCAAGTCTCACCAACTCCAAGGTTTGGGAACAAGGGCCTGACATTTAGGGCACGGAACACCAGTGATGTACCTACCTTACTCCAAAACACTAACAAAAGGAAAGGTCCCTAGGAATCCATGCTAAAGCAGCTCACCAGAAAGTCTACCACTTTTCAACACTTGAGTCACTACTGTCCAACACAGTCAAGGCTCTACAAGGACACAGAAGAAGACAATCACTATCCTAAACCACTTCTGCAAGAAAACAAGTTAAGTAAAACAAACATTCAATAGTTTCCCCAAAGCAAAGATCTAAAAAGACCATGGACAGTGTATCTTTGGATATGGACCAACTATCTTTGGTTTATGTGACAACACAAGCAACCTTTCCACCTCAGTTTCTGCAGCATTTCAGCTCAGCCTGCATTCCAGACATGCAAGTTCTACTCCCTCCCACTCTGTAATTGCTCCAAACCCTTCCAATTTTTTCACTGCGGCTTATCTAGGTTAATTCACCATCACGTCTCCCCAACTTATCTTCCCCCTTTTGCCCCAGCAAAAAAAACTGTCACAACATAATACATTTTTTGTTAATAACTACCTGATTAGGGAGTTCTAACTGCCATCTTGTTCTCAACTTTCTACAAGATGAGAAACTATTTTAAAAGCAATTTCAGAGTGCCAGTATTCACTACAATTCATACAACAGTGCAGTTATTTTCATTACATGCCACAGACTCTCAGTTTCAAAGTTTTGCCCAGGAACACAAAAGATCAGGTGATTTCAATATGCCAATAAGTATGTTAAGAAAAAGGAAGCAAAAGAGGGTGGAGTACTCACTTCAGTGAGGGAGAGAACTGCGAGAAGCCAGCTGCAGAACTGCCACTTCCCACTCCCTGTGGTAGCACACACAGTCAAGACTTTCTCACAGAAGACACACTCACAGCTATGGTACTGAAACAAAACCCCAGCACTTCTGTGTGAAGAAAAAAAGTTATTTATATTGGAACTGTGAAGGCAGAGCCTGTTCTCTGTTGAAAATATTGTTTCTAATACCAAGCCGACTTAGCAGCAACAACAAAAATACAGCTGTTGGAAAAAAATACTCCTCTTCTCTGCCCTCCCTACCAGTTATCACAGCGGAGGACACAGAATCTAGTGTCTTTGGTGAAGGCTCCTAAGAACATTCTTAAGAATACGCAATATTCTTATATGCATAAGTACAATAACTTATGTAAGTATAAACACAATAATAAATACAATAACCTAGAACCACTGTTTTGGCCTAATTTTGGTACAGAAATTCTATACATTTCCAAACTCTTCTGACTGAAAAAGATAAATCCAGAAAACTAAGTTAATTTCAGAGACAGTTCCTGAAACTCTACAGTCACAAAACTGCTGTGTATGCCCACATTTGAAGATGAAGAAAGATATCAGCAACAAACATTATAAATATTAAAGGCTTTCCAAAAGTAAGTATCAGAAATTATATCACATAGTGCTCCTAGGAGAGCTGAGTAGAGGCAGAAGCAAAGAGCAGAAATATACAGAAGACAACCACTCCAGAAAATAAAAACTGAAGCTAAAATAGAAAAAGACCTATCAGCCAGAACACTCAAAAAAAAAAAAAAAAAAAAAAAAAAAAAAAAAAAAAAAAAAGAAGAAACCAACCAAACCAATGAAAACCCTAAACCACAACCACCACCCATCACCCCACTGACTGCAGCCAGGCAAGGAACAGACACCAACCACTTCCTACCAGCACAGTAAGGGGCAGCTCCAGAGCTGCTTTACAAGCAGACATAAGGATCATTTTTCCGAAAGCAGTCACCTCACTTCCTGTTGTATGGCATTTCTGGAAAACTCACCCCTGTCCCTACCAAAGAGCCACACTGGGAAAAAAGATGGGATAAAGCACAATTTAATGCCATCAATGTACCAAAATACTCTGTGAAAAGGCAGGCAGAAGGGACTCACTACTACACTTCAATGATTACATTTGCTAAGGAATTCCTTGTCTTTCACTCAAACTAAAAATGGATGCATCACGTAAAGGCCTGTAAATAAGGGTAAATTACACAAGAGATACTTTGCTGTGGAAAGTATTTTTACAAATAGGTGCTAACAGTTGATCCAGGAAACAGGGAAGTGCAGTGAAACAGGGAAGGTACAATGATCTCAGTTCATGACTTCAGCTACAATTAGACCAACCAATAAGGCACCTGTAATTCCTCCCATCCTGTTTCCCAAAATGCACTGTCTCTCCTGTTGTACACTGCTTTGTAAAAATGAACATTATCAAGAAGTCATTTAATTTAAGGCAAGCAAAAATTACAATAATTCAAATACTCACAAAATACTGTTCCTTTTTGAAGAAAAAATTCCAATTAAGTATGTAACTTGTAGTGTACAGCGTACTGAAAAGTTACAACACACTAACAATGGGCCTGAAATATTCCTAAACCCAGCCATCTAACCTTTATTCTGATTTGAGCAGGAATTTCGCATAGACTGGATTAAGTTCCAAGAAATACTGAATTACTAAATAGTCCCATCATCCTTAAACTAGTTAATTATTTGTAAGACAAAGCACTCAATATCAATCAATAAACATCAACTAGAGAATTCCATTTCCAGTATCTGGATTTAATATGAACCATTAGTTCCCATACCAAGAGCTTTACAATTACTTCTACTGGAGTGAGAGCTCTCTGTAACCAAGTTTGTTCAAACATTTAGTGTAACCAAAACACACAAACACACTGTTAAACCACTGTCTTCCCCCATTTAACCTTACTGGCAATGTAAGGGCATGGCTGCAACATTTTGTCAACCTAACAGCTGCTGCGTACAGCTCAACAGTGATAAAAAGGCAGCACAACTGGATTTAAAAGAACTTATTTTATATGAAATTATTTTATAATATATTTCATTATGAAATTTTAAAAGAGCTCTCCTTCTCCTCTACCACTAGGTAAATCCTACAGATTCTGGGTAGACTTTGTATCCACTATAGGATACTGAATTGCACACTAGGTAAGTAACAGAGCCTGTTACATTTTTTCAAATTCTGAAAACAACACATAACTTTATGCAAACTCATCACATGGTCTTTCTTGATGGAGAACTGTGATTTGAGCATCAAATTACATCCCACAGGATTACTGCACTGTAGAGGTGCACAGTATTTGCATCTGTTTTGACGTGGCCATTTCACATCTTTGCCATCAAAAAGCTTTTCTACAATTCTGTGAACAGCGTGGGCATTCCTTCTACCATCACTGCTTGCATGGAAGGTTCCTGTTAATTGATCTAAGGGACACAATGTGTACAGGCATTAATGTTCATGTGAGCTTTCTGTCTGGGTTTTTTGTTTGTGGGGGTGGTTTTGGGTGGTTTTTGTTTTGTTTGTGTTTTTTGTTTGGGTTTTGGGGTTGGTGGTTTTTTTTGTTAATTAGGTATAAAAAGGATATTTTTCATGATACTACAAACTTATGAAATCCTTTAACTCATTCTGACAGTATCTTTATGTGTATCAGCCAGAGTGACCAACAATCACAATTCAACAGGTAATTTCACTCTTTATGCAGTACCAATATGAAGTTTACATCTACATTGGTAAAAAAAATGCAGCAAGTAAAAATGTTAATTTACAAAAATCAGCTTACAGATTTAGCTTATAGGCAAAGTGCTCAAGAAGACCAATGCATATTTTCAGAGAAGACAAACTGGTTTTGGTTTATTTCACCAGGGATTCCTTTACACTCTGAAGTAGGGTGGACACTATTTCCATCTGAACAAATCCAGGTTTGGAGATTATGCCAAGTTTACCCAGTCGCAAAATCAATTTAAGTGAGTGCAACACTGTTTAATTTTATTGTCATTTTCCCAATCTCTGGATACATAACACAAAATGCTCTGCAATCCAGAGCACAAAGGAAACCAATTGAATGTGGCTTGTAGTAATTAACATTGGAATAATGCATTTGGTACTAAAAAAATAAACGGAATAAAACAAGAATCTTAAGGCAGCCCTCTGATAGCCACATCAGTTGAACTTTGCTAAAGTTAAAAAGTTGCCCAAAAATGTAAAAACATGAGACTGGTATTACTGACACAGTCGATCAGCAGCTGTTCAAAAATCTTTAATTCAAACCAACTTCAGGTAAAACTGCAGAGCAAGTGACATAACTATTCTGTATTTTCTCCACTTTTGAGTTCCCAGAGCTTTTAAAAGCCTGAAAGTGTTTGAAACTATTAACTGTGTGTGAGCATGTGTGTGCTTTATTACTATCAAGAATTTTGTACCTTTTTCAGTTCCATTTTCTCTGTGACTTGAAAAGGCTTGAATTTAAAAAGTGTACACACAAGTAGGCTGTGCTCATACTTGCAAGCGTAAGCACAAACTATTGCTCAAGAAATTCCACTGACAACCCTTGACTTCAGTGTCCATATGAAATTCAGTTATTTTAAAGTCAAAGGCATTGCCATTCTTGTTTAATATCCTGTTTATTTGGCTGCTGATGCTCCTATTTTACCAATCTTTTCTGGATTAAATAACCTCACCGAGATGCTCCAAGTGGTCAGTGCTTTTTTCTCCTACTAGCCAGGTCACCTGTTGAGAGTTCAACGCCCTTTTTGCATTAAGAACTTTTATACTTTCCTAGGCATAGTCCTCCTAGTGCTAACTAAGCATAAATCAGACACTGGCCTTCATGAAACTTAAAAAAAAAAAAAAAAAAAAAAAAAAAAAAAAAAAAAAAAAATCAGAGTAGTACACCCTCAGTTGTTTGGTTGGTTTGGGGGGTTTTCTTACAGTGATATTTACCCAGGACTATTTTTATTTTTAAAAAAATCACGCAGACTGAACAAAAGAAAAAAAAATACTATAAAAAAGACAAATCAAGTCTCTCTGGCGACATTATGGGCATTTTTCTCTACAAAACTATTCATTAGGTAGGTCTTTTTAGAAAAAATGGTATCTGTTGGAATGAATACTAGATATCAGAAGAAACTATTCTAAGATATTCTGAAGATTATTAATTTCAATTCTCACTGTAATTCTTGTTTAACTCTCCACCATATCCCTCTGCAGTTACATTATACAGGTTTGCAACATCAGCTCTGACTCTAAGTCAGTGTAACAGGATTGTCACACTGCACTGCTCTTTGGTGCACTGTTTAAACTCCTCTCCAGTAAGAAAACTGCTGCATTTTCTCTGCAGTGACCCACCAAAAGCTTCCCCAGATTTATTCTGCAATGTCTAATCAGTCTATTTATTCTGTCCTCAAATCACCAACCTTACACAAGTTAAGTAGTAAAGAATTCTACACAGAAGAATCCCTTTAAGTTACCAAAACTCTGAAGCACTTCATCCTTCACCGTGAAGAGTGTTCTCTTTAAAATCTGTTTTATAATTTGAATGAAAAATTATGTTGCAACTTCTATTAAAAACCTCTGTCAATTAATTAATATGTTAACTCATTACTCTATACAACATGAAATGACTTCTCACTTTAAAATCTGGTGCACATTCATTCCTCATATGTGTCTGAATGCAAAGTTCCATGACACAATCTTCATAATTAAATTATGCCCTGGAAAGGGGGGCAGGAATCAGAATATCACCACGAATGAGGTTTTGCTTAAAGGACTAGAGTATAGCATTGATGGAAACCTTTTCTTGATATATCATACTTGTTTTCCACTACCACTTGATTTGCCAGTTTACAGACCACACTACCACAGCAGAGGTACTGCAAACAGGCTGAAGCTTACACACGAGCCATAAGAAGAGAAAGAACTTTCTACATTCGCACTAGTTCCATTCGTCAAGATGATGCTCATCACTGCAAGCTGATAACACAAACTTTGTCCGAGAAACCGCCAGATCCTGAAGCTGCTGGGAGCTCGAAAACACGACTTTAATACCTGAACTGGTAACTTTTCCCTGGCTGTTGTAAACCACCTCTGCGCCGGGAGCTCTCCCACGGCTCCCGGAGGGCACGGCGGCCCTTTGTAACGACCCCGGGCGCTCCAGAGCCTCTCCGCCTCACGCCGAGCAGGGAGGGAACGAAGGGAGGGTGGGGAGCGCAGGCTCCCCCTGTCCCAGGCCGGCAGCACGACCTTTCCCGGGCCGGCCGCCAGCGGAGGGGGGCAGCGCGGGCGGGACCCGGACCAGGGAGAGCGCGGCGGGGCACGGGCGGCCCTGCGGGACCTGCCGGGGCGGGCGGCGGCAAGGCACGGCCGCCTGCGGGTCCCCGGGGTCACCCCGGCCACCCTCGAGCGACGGCACCGTCCCGCCCGGCCGCCCCCGCCCGCGGGGCATTACCTGGCTCCGCCGGCCCGGCCCCAGGCCCCGAGCGGCCGCCCCGGGTCGCCCGGCTCCTCCGCGCCTGGCAATGGCGGCGGCCCCGCTCCCCCTCCCCGCTCCGCGCTCACTGGCTGCGCCGCTTCATGTGACCGCACAAAACCCTCTTCGACACAGCCCTTTGTGTCCCACCCGGCCGGGGCACCGGGAACGCGGCTCGCCGACTCGGGGAGGTGGCGAGGGGCGCTTGAGGGGACGGAGAGAGGCGACGAGGCGGGCCGGAGAAGGAAGGGCCGGGGAGGGCAGTGCCTGCCGGGCCGCTCCACCTCCGCCACGCCGCCGCCGCTCCGGCCCGGCCACTTACCGCGGCGGGGGCGGCCGCGGCCGAGCCGCGGTGCCGCACCAGGTCGGAGGCGGCCGCCATGTTCCCGATGCGGCAGGATGGGGCAGAGCCGCCCGCTCCGCCACCCGCCGCTAGGGCGGCCGGCCGGGCCCGGCCCGGATTGGGTGGGCTCCGTTCGGCCCCGGCCCGCGCCGCCCGGCCCGCGGGGCGCCGCGCCTCCCGCTCTCCCCACTCGCTGCGCGGCCGGGCGGGGGCGGCAGGGGCGCGCTACAAAAAAAATAAATCGTAACGGGAAACTCACGGGCTCGCCGGGCTGTGCGTCACGCCGGGGTTACGTCCTGCGCGCGCCGTCGTGACGTCATCGCGCAAGCCTCCCGACCGCCCCACCGCTCCGAGCGCGGCCACACGCACACGCACACACCCGCGCACGCGCCCCGCAGCGGCCGAAGGGCGCACGCGCGCGGCATCCCCCCCTTCCCCCGCAGGGAGCGCGCGCCCCCTCCCCGCCGCGGCAGCGCGCGCCTCCCCGGGCCCGGGCGCGGCCCCGCGGGCCCGGAGGAAATTCCCCCTCTGGGCCCGGAGGAAATGCCCCCCGCGGGCCCGGAGGAAATGCCCCCCGCGGGCCCGGAGGAAATGCCCCCCGCGGGCGGCTCCCCGAACGCGCCCTGGCACAAGGCCGGCTGCCAGCGCGGCCGCCGCCCGCCCTGAGGGCTCCCCTCACCTCCGCCGCGCGCGGGGGCGGGCGGCCCTTCCCACAGGCCTGGGAAAGCAGGTCAGGTGCGGCAGGATCTGCGCCGGGGCGCTCCCGAGCCGGCGGAGGGGAGCCTCAGGCTCAGGCTCAGGCTCCTGCGGACGGTGCCAGGGCGCGGGGGGAACCTGAGCGCAGCGGGCACGGCCCGGGGGGCGGGAAGCCACGAGGTGACAAAAAGACACGTTCGATGCCATTCTCTCCTGTGATAAATGCTGCTGAAGCAAGCCCTGGCTCACACAGGGAATTCTCCCGGAGTCAGGGGACAATGTTAAGTGCGTAGAGACTGCTTAGATGAGTTAATTTTTCCCCTTCAGACTTGCTGGGCCCGAGGGATTTCACATTAGAGTGAAAATCTGATAAAGGCAACGTTAGAGCTGTGGGCGGTGGTCAGAGCGCTCAAGGAGAACAGATGTCAGGGAGAGAGGAAGAGGTAAAACACAGCACATGTAATTCAAAAGGGGGAAGAGGTAGGGCCAAGTACTGTCCATCATTCCAGCCTCTATTCCCAGAAAAGTACTGAATCAAATAATCACACATCTTTAAGTACATGATAGCTAATGAAGTGATAAGTTACAGCCAACATAGATTTGTCAAAAAAATCACATCAAGCCAAACTCATCCCTAGCTGTGACAGGATAACAGGCCCTGGATGTGAGTAGTGCCCAATCGGTTATGGCTTGACTTAAGTTTTTGACACCATCTCAGAGAAATCTTAATTGAGCAAGCAAAAGACATAACATAATGAAATTACTGCAGTGGTACAAAATTACATCAGCGATGTTTCACTGTGACAAATAGCAGGACAGCAAATATGGTTCCCTGGAGGTGGGTATGTCCTGAGTGTGGTACTGAGTCTAATTATATGAGTGACAGAATACAGTTTACATGGATTGGATTTGCCAACAATGCCAAACTGGCAGAGCTGGAAGCATGCTACAGCACAAGAAAAGCATTCAAAACCTTCCTGAAAAAATAGTTGCAGAAATATGATGCAATTGAATAAATACAAGTGCCAACTTCAACATTTAAGCAGGAAAATAACAATTGCACAATTGCAAGACTGGGAACAGATGAATAAACACCAGGTTTACAGAAAAGGGGCTGGAGATCAGAGTAAATCACAAACTGAACATGCATCAACAGTGTCACACTGTTGTGAAAAAAGCTGCAGTACAGAGACATGCATAAACAGAACTGTCATATCTAGGACATAGGAAGAATTCCTCATCTTTAACACTGGTGAAGCCTCATCTGTATGTTCAGATTTGGCCTCTGCATTTCAACAAAAATTTCTTTCAAAAACTTCTAGTAGAAGACAGTACAAGGAAGGAGGAAAAAAAAAATTCACCATTTTAAAAGATGTGACCCTAACTGAAAATAGGAATGTGTGATGTTTTTTTAGTCTAGAGAATAAAAGACTATGGACAGAAAAATCCATTGTTCACGAGTCCACTGCAGACAAGGCTAAATGTAACAGCCTTAAACTGTACTGAGAAATTTCAGTTAGACATTAGGAACAGTTCTGTTATGACACAGTTAAATAAAACTGGCATATATTCACTACAGGATCCTGGAAATGTTGATAGTACAGTTTTTAATATTAAGTTGAATATCTATAAGAAAAATACAGAAGCATTTGACTGCTGTGAAGTAATGGAGGCACACTAGGTAATAATTGTTTTCAGCATAATTTTCTGTAGCTGCAGTTACTATCCAGATACCCAGATATCTGTTCTGATCCTATTTTTTTCTGACAAAAGTGAATCCCAGAGGTATTTAAACATTTAATGTGTTGTCAAGATCTTATGCACAGGTGTGGATATCCCCTTTGGGAGTCTTTGTCATGTTACAATCAGTATAGCTGTGTGGCAACATATGTCACATGCTCAGCTAATTTGCTAATTTATAAACTTTATATATCACTAGAAATTTCACATTTAAAAATAATGTGTGTATTAGTGCTCATGTAACCATCGTCTATCACAGCTTTTGCTTTTCCTTGCTTTTTCTCCATGGTACCAGAGGCTAATTTCCCCCAAAATCCATTAAATTCAGGGGTTTCTCTGGAGCTTGCCAGTTAGGAGAAGGCAGTGTGAGTGGTTTATGTTGTGGGACTGAGACCCACCAAACTCTACTCATTAGAGATGACTAAAGGGCCATTAAATAGGCCAATTTTCAATCTCCACTGAGTTAGACTGAATTCAAACTGATAGCCCACAGGCAAAAGGCTATGAATTTCATTAACAGTACCCCAAAGCATTCAGTCCCCTAATGAGTGCTAATATTATTCTTCTGAGAATTAAGCTTGTTTTCTGAAAATACACATTTATAAAATCGGGTTCTAATTATTGTGGAGCTTGTAAGGACAGTTTTTCCACTGCTCCTAAACACAAGAAACATTATCATCTCATGCAATCCACAGATCCTTCTAAGATTCTTACATCATATGTGCTCCATGCTAACCAAAATACAAACAATAAAACTGTGAGAAAGCAAATATTAATACTACCCCTATGCTTCTTGCTGAAAATCATATCTTTTATTGCACGCAATCATTTTAAGGTCATCACACTTACTTAAATATATTTCGTCCCATAGAAGGTAAAATTTAAGGAACAGCAATTCTTGCTTCAATTCTGCAATTAATAACTGAAGGAAATCACCAAATTCCATAAACAGAAAAAGAGGCAGTGTTTTATTATATTTCACATCTTTTGTGAACAAGTAAAATGCTTAGCATAAGAAAACCTGAACTTCAGTTCTAATGCTGCCAAATCCCACAATTTATTAATAAAGATATGTAGCAAATTTTTAATCTCTCAACTTAATACTTGAACTAAGAGGTCCAATTCCATTAGCAATGTGGACTCTTAAAAATGCTTATGATTCACATAATCTGTGGATCAAAAGAAAACTCCACATTTGGTGTGAATGAATAAAGCAATATTTCATTAAAATGGCAGTGTGGTGAAAGGTTATGTCCAGTGGTGTCAGAAGTCTTTTTTTGATTTCTAATTCCACTTCTGTTGCAATTTATAGTATGTGAAAAGTAGTAGATGATCTTAAAGGTTGCCTGATGGATTAAGAAGACTCGAGAAATAGACAAAAAATGACACAAAATTAGGACTGCATGTCTGCACAAAATAGAAGCATTCTAATGTCAGCAAAAGAAAATGTATGTCCAGTAAAGAACCACACAATAGGATTCTTCAAAATCAAACCAGATACTGCACAGCTGGCTTTTTGTTTGCAGGAATTCTGGCTGTGTCCTGTATTATTTCTCCACCAATGCAGACAAGGCCCAATAATGGTTAAAACAGCATTTGAAAATCTCTTGAGAGAATGATGCTGCGTAGTTCCTCCTGGTCTTCAACATGGCTATAAAAAGCTTAAACCAAGGCAGGTTCTTTCAAGTTAGCAGAAAAGTATGATTAACTGCAACCAATTTAGAAACTGTTTCTTCATATAAACGTTTTTGTAGCTGAAGCTGCAGAGTGAGACTTGGAACAGGTTTAAGCTGAAGCATTTTGAATGAAAGAAGACTGCAAATGCCTCCTTGTAACACATAGCAAAATCCCAAATGCCTGGAGGGAAAAACTTTTTAATGATAATTTCTTACATTTTATATAGCACCTTTAATTCCCTAGGACCCCAAGCACTTCATTAACTCTATGCAAAATGCTTCACCATGGAAATATAACCACTACATGCATCATTCCGTGAAAATTTCATATTCGCTTGACACATATTCTGGTTATCTTGTGTACAGCAAACAAAACAACAACAGATAAAATATTAAGCTATATAATTTTGAGTTGTAGAACAATTTAAAGCTGTATGTTTTACAAAATGCTGTCATGTAATGGATACATTGCATTTAGCCCATTCATTTTCCTTCTCCATTTAGTATTTCAATCTCATCTTTATACCATAGCCCTTGGTAGAAAATTTTGTCTTCCATAACATTTTCAAAATTGAAATGATTCTTGATGTCTGAATTTCAGACAAAAATGGCCTCTATAGAAAAGTAGCATTTTTAATTAAATACACTACTACAGTCTGAAAAAGGAGAGGTTTTGAGTACATAAGATATAATGATGGAATTTTTTTAAGGTGAGATGGTTTTACTAATAAAATCCCTTATCTTAATATATAAAGTTTGTGTTGTCTTTGCCTTTAGACCCTTTTAACTACAAAAACAAGCACACAGAAACATGGTATGAAAGATATCTGTGTTTCATTGCTCAACTTGCCAAAGAGTTTTTCTTTACGCTCTACAGAGATGTGTCTGGTTTCCTGGCCCTTCTAACAATGCCATAATGATGATTTCGCTTAATATCCACGATTTTAGGAACTCAATATACTGGTTGTTTCAACAAAAAGTAATCAACATTATTTCAATTGAAATATTAGAAGAACTAATAAAAGAATTATTTAGGGCAGTTTGATTTATTTCAACATTGTAAAAACCAAAATGGGGAAAGTGACTTTTCCTAATCTTTTTTTTTTTTGCTGCTTGAGATGTTGATTCATGTTTTGCTGGCTTGCCTGTTTCACAGGCTCTTTTGAGATACAATTGTAAATGTTAATTAAAGAGGATTGTCCTGTCTGCTTTTCAGACAGAACAAAAAATGTATTTTATTTATAAATTTAGTGTCTGCCATAAATCAAGATATTCTTGTAATCTTTGTCAATATGAATTAAACTTTTAGAATTACCAGTAAAATTGTAAGAGAGCGGTAAGAGCATACAGGTAAAATTAGAACCATTAACCATTAAACCTATGTCTCTCTTAACAGTGATCCCAAGATAAGGTTAGTCCTGAAATAAAATATTTTGCAACAGAAGGTTGTTTCGACAGCATGCCTAGAGAAACATTACTGCTTGGCACTGTGGATTGCCTTTAGAAGTGTCCTACTGTTCTAAGTGTTTGAAATCTCACAGCTAGGAGAAGATTGCTCAGATTACATAATAAAGACAACTGTTTTCTCACTGCTCAGCTCCTTTCCATAGGCAATGGTACGAAGATTTCCATGTCTGTTGCTTAGACCTGCTCCCCTTGGCTGGGCCTGTGCTTGCAATTACAAACCAGCTTTTGCCAGGACAGCAGCTCGTTCCCAGCTTCCCACAGCCATCTCCTGTTCTCAGTCTCACCACGATGGAGTGTTCCTGTCATATGCCACTGATCAGAGGGGAGCAGCTGCTGGGGCACCACTGCCTGCCTGGCACACCAGGCTCCATTCTTAGCTGTTCCACAGGTACCACCAGAGTAAGCATTATCAATTACAAATCCTGGATTAATTATCAATTGTCATTAATTAACCTTAATCCTCATGCTTATTTTATTTCATCAGGTGTTATTCTAATTCATCCTCCATTAAAAAGACACCAGCTAAGCCTACATCTGTGTTCCTTTCAGGAGGATCTGCCATCTCTCTTCTCACATCTGAGTTACTGAGCTCAAGTTACACCGAATTCAAAGACCAAAGAAAGCATATTAGTGTAGGAAAATACCACCATACATTTTAACACTGACCTTCTTAAAAACAATGTATTGACTTGGAGAGTTGCCATTTGCACCACACAGAGGAAGCATTAATATATGAAAATATGCTATGAGCAACAAAACCATAACAAGTTGCTTCCTGAATCTGTTGATTAATTATAATTGAGTGTGAGAGGAAGAAAGCAGTGGCAATAAACTGGCCTTCCATTGATGATGGAAAAGATTTAACGAGTATAAATTATCATAGCTCTGCTTAACTGATGATTCAGTTCACATTATAGTGCCAAAATGACACACAAGGAGAAGACAGAAATAGTAATTTCAAGATCCTTGTTTCAGGTGTCACACTGGTAGCCTTAAAATCTCCTTGCAGAGGTCACAGCACAAATTAATCCAGCTCCTACCACTATGGGCCACATGCCGGACCTTTGCCACGACCGTGCTGTGCTGGCAGAGCACCAGTGATGAGAGGGAAACTGCACAAGGCCTGACAGTGTCATGTTCTGTCTCTTCAAGGTGTGTCACTCCACTTCCTACATCCCCCTCTGTGACTGGCATCACGGTCACACTCATGGCTGCAGCACGTATTAGAGACCAGAGCAATGTCAATGTGGAGAATCAGTGACAAGAATCCTTTCAGGCACACTCCATCTCCAAAGCTGTGACTTCTCTATGTCCAGTGAGGGACACAGGTGGCACAACATCAGGAAGCCACCTCTCTTAGACAAAGACCATCTCAATACCATCCCCAAAAGAAAAAGGCTTTACTAGCCAACCCCCACCACTTCTGTACTTCAAAGTCATCTGGCCAGATGGAAGCCAGGACAAAGATCCAAGTGAAGACATCTTCACCAAAACCCTTTGCCTTTAGAAGCAAGTTCCATATGTTTTAACAGCACTTGAAAAATGAGCAGTGTCTCTCAGCTGTCAAAATCATTGCCAGGCAGGATTTCAAACCACCTTCTTTTCCCTGCAATTTCCTACTCCTCTGCCTGGTAGGCAATTGCTACATCAGCAATTCTGATTTCTCTCACTGTTGCATGGACATACACACCTTCTTGTCCTTATGCTTGACACAATTACCGAAATCTTTATTATTGTTTGTCAAGTGCCAGAGGTTTGGATACGGGGATACATAGCAATCATTTCAAAAGAAGAAGTAAAGAAAGCAAAAAAACACTTTACTACTATTAATGTGGAAGTACTGGGGATCTCACTTTGTGTTTAGGTAAGATCACAGCAGCAGAAAGTCTGTTTGATATGCCATACCTTCTGTTTGTTTCTTAATTGTAAGGAGTTTGGTTTTGATCAAGACAATTAATTATGAATATACCTGAGTTTTCTAACATCAGAGATAAAGCTTAAAAAAAAAAAAACTACAAAAGCTTTTTTAGACTATATTGTAGTGTATGGATAAGTATGTATCTTCAGGGCATAAAACCAGACATCTTTGTAATTGAATCCTGAAAGGGGAGGGTGGGGGGGTGGGAACTACATAAAACTACATAGTTGTACACAGTCTTAGAGTCAATATGCAAATGTGAAAAATTATTTATTAAATTTTGTGGTTGGCATGGTTAACAAAAAAGAAAAGACCAAGGTACAACCTAGGGTTATTATAATGACAGCATTGTTACCCAATAAGTTTTTCCTTTCCAACCTCCCTGCCAATCCCTTTTTATGCCAAAGGAAGAGGAGCATCTCTTAGGCTCCTCACTTTGACCACATCCATTACCACTCTTCTGCCAAAAAGTATCTTCAGCAATGATCAAAAGATATATTGAAACTTTTGCTTCTCTCTTGTTCATCCAGTATTTCCATATCACATCCCACTTAAACTCTCAAGTGAGTTATTTTGAACAGCAGTTCATATGCCATCATCTCATTCAGGAAATACTGTCAGGTTTGGGATTTGCAGGCTGATCTTGTATTATACCACTACTGGCTTTAGTGTGAAGCTCATACAAACATAAAGTGTCTCATTATAAGCTCATTGAAATAACTGCAAAGACTTTAATGAGTTTTCAACCAGGCTCTAAGAAAGAAAATTCTAGCATTAATTTTCCTACTAACAAAAATCTACGTATTTAAAATAACTGTAAAATAGTTATTTCAGTATCCTGGAATGCATGCTGAGTAGAGGTTTCTCAGACAAAAGAAAGAGTGAGGAAACTTGGAAGAACAGTCATGTTCAGTTTTCAAATTTGTCCCAGTTTCACAGGCCTTGGCTCTGGGTTCCAATAAAGTGTGTGGAAATGGACTCATAAAGCTTTGGAAGTGTATTTTTAGTTAAGATATTATTTAGTATTTTTAGTGCAGATAATTCATAGAGTAAAAATGGAGTATCTGTAAAAGCAGAAATAGTCAGCAGAGTTTGAGAATTTCAGCAGAAGCAGCTATATCTGAACACTCAGGAAGCACTCAAATCTGTCTATTAGTGTGTCAAATGTGTCCTTCTAATTCCATCCCAAGCATATTAGAATTTCTTCTTACGAAGTTATGTGTGAATTGTCATTCAAATAGACCTCTGGCTTTTACTTACTACGTTTATATTCTACTCTAAAACAGCATAGAAGTTTTTACTTACTCTGCACAAAAGAGAATCCTGATTTTGAATTTTAACAGGAGCCAGATAATGGTGGTTTAATATTTCATGCAGATGTCTTAATCAGCAAGTCATTTAACCCAATCAATGTAAGAGAGTAGTTTTTAAAGTATCCTATTTACGAATAAGCAATAACTATGTTTTGTCACATTTTATCAATTATGCTTTCCAAAAGAGGAAGGTGTCATCTCATTTGTGATAGTTTGAGGAAGCAGAGCTCTCCACAGTGACCGTTAAAATGGCACATGCTGGGGAAAACAGTGCTTATTAGGATTAATTTAAGACAATGGGTACTCACTAAGCCTAAATTTTATATGATCGCTTCCACTATTAATGCATTACAGTTTATCTCATCCTTTAAAAAGAAATAATTATATATTGAGAATTCCCTTTTTTCCCTGACAGAGCTGACAGAATTTAAATCTGAGGCCCAGGAGAGGAGAGCAGTGGCTCGAGGCATGCAGCCCCCCTGTGCTACAGTAGGACTGTGCAGAGGGCAGTTCAGGCCAGCAAAGGCTACGAGGAACAGTGACAGCCCATCCTTTCAGGAGTTTCAAGTAGTAGGTTGTGGAAAATTAATGATGCCTGACTGTCAAAGCTTGTGTTGATCAAACAGCTCTGCAGCCTGCTGAGAGCAGAGAGGCTGAAAACACCCTCTGAGAGCACACCCTGCTTTTGCTGCACAGACCCAAAAACAGGAGATCATAGGGCTTCATAGAAGTTCAGGGAGCTGATACCTGTGTTAACAAGAGGCCCAGGCTGGAAACGAGGGTGAACATTCAGGACACAGAGCCACCATTTCCAACCCCAGGCACAGGGGAACTCTGGCCCCTCTGTAGCTCTTATGCCAGAAAGGGTCACTGTAAAGTACAGCCTGGGGCAACAGCAAGTGGGGAGCTCTGACTGCAGAGATGTTGGGAATCACTTGCACAGGAGCCGTCCCTACAGGCTGTATTAGGTCTCCAGATCTCATAGGTACCTCTGTCCCATAGCAGCAGGATATCATGGGAGGCTTTTCCAGTACTCATGTGACATCAGCACACACATATCACATAGAACCCACAACATACACACCCCTACCTTTATGTTAAAAACCTCATCCCTGACCAGCCTCCTGATCCTGCTGCAGCAGCCAGTTGGTCTCCTCCCTGAGATGGTGAGCACCTCTGTGGTTTCTCAGTCCATTCTGAGATGACCCACCTTCAGGCCTTCACTTCAGAAACAAAATCTGTAGTGTTCTCTCCTTTTGGCTTGCAAACAATGCGGGGATGGGTGTGGGGGTGTCACTCTTCCTTCTGGGAAGGAAGGTAGCTGATCCTCCTCTTAAGGGTTAAGAGATGCAGAAAAGGCTTGGCTGGTAGCTGTGGCTTCCCAAAGGTGGAAGAAGACTGTGAGAAGCCCAAAGTGTTTGCAGGCTGCACTGGGGGTGATGAAGACCAACACATCACTGTTTACCAGAGGGCCACATGGCCAGCTGGTGCAGAGCAGGTGTGGGCGGGTGTGGCACACACACAGGTGCAGAGCTGCAGTGTAAAGACTAAGCCACATGGCTCTGTTGCAGAGGTACAGGGCTGCAGCAGGGAACGTCACTGAGTGGAGATGATCCAAGTTCCATGCATGTTGGGGAGAAACTGAGAAGGTTTCTGAGCAATTTTCCTGTAGCATCCCAGCTGGAGCACGCCCAGGGAGTCCCAGAGGGCACATGATCCTCAGGCAACACAGACTTAATGGTAGCACAGGAGCACTTTTACTGGACAGAAGGACAAAACTAGTTGGCCTGCCTACATCTGGCAGTTCTTTTGTTCTGAGCAGGATGAGGATATTTTATTTGCAAGGAGGGGGGGCTGACTAAACAAGTCCCATTTCCCAGCAGGAGCAGGAAAATTAAATGTCTTGAGGAGTACCCCACTGGAAATGTCATGTGAGTGATGCACCTGTGTACCTAAAAAGAAAAATAACCTAATACAAAATGTAGTATGTATCAACCTCAACTTAAAATGCATCCTAGCTATGGGATCTCAAAAAAACCCCACCAACTCAAGCCTTGAGTTTCATTTAATTTAGATTTTTTTTTTATTACACTGGCCTGGGTTTGAAAAGAGACTATAGAAAAAGGAACTACCACAAAAGAGCTTCTAGAAGAACTCAAAAATTTCTCCTTAGTTTATATGTTACTTCAATGGAACTTTAAGTGTAAGAACACTGGCCTGGTCCAGATTTGATCATTCTTTTCCAAAGCCTGGGAGACTTGCAGGAGTGCCTGTGCTTTACATTCTGCTTCATGGGAATATTATTTTGATTTTTATTTTGCTAGTATTTAAAAGCACACACTAGAAGTTCCTGCAGCTGTTTGGCCACATAATAACAGACTGCCTCTAATTCCTCATGCATGGCACTCAGCATGGTGTATTCAGAAAAAAGGCCCCAAACCTGTTCCTGCATTCTAATAAGTGTGTGTGTCACTTTGTAGGAGATCAGAATCCTGTCCAAATTCTGCAAAGTCTAACAGAACAACAGTTGCCAAATGACAAAATCTATCAGAAGATACAGAGTAAAAAGGCACATCTTTGTTTCTGATCTTCACAGTGCCAGTACTGGCAAGAGAAACGTCAAGGATTCCAAAATGAAGCCAGTTAAGTGCTGTAACTGCTATTAAATGTAAACAAAGACATAATAATAGGGTCCTTGGAAGCCAGTAAAAGAATGTTTGAAACAGTAACTATGTATACAATTACTGCTTTGTTAACATTATTTACTCCTGGAACTGTGCAGCTCCACTGCCTGTGCTGGGGACACAGACCTTTGGGACCTGCAGCAGGAATCCCAAGAGCAGAATATTTGTGCAGTCACATTGTGGAGTGGTGGGAGGAGAACAGGGATTGCAGAGAGGTGCAGCTTCTTCCCCTTTATAAGGTCAGGCAGGACACATTGCACAAGGAAGCAGCAAGAGCACCATCACTGTCCTTCTGCCCCATAACTCCCCTCACCTTAGCAAAAGGCCAGCAAGCCAATTTCATGACAGCAGCTAGCTGTTTTAAAGGCTCTGCCACTGTGGCAGTAAGAAAATATGTACTGACAGCCTAAACCAGGTAAAATTACTTGAAAGATAACATAAAAGTGAGAACTTAATGGGTATTAATTAGTATGTTAAAAATACAGCCATTTTTCTTGCATTGACACAGCTGTTCAATAAATGCACTGTTCAGCATTGATCACCTATTTGATATGGCAAATGAAGATAGGATTTTCCTAAGTATGAATTATGGTCTTGTCTGTACACAAAACCTGTATACATTTAATTTCATCAGTAAAGAAATGGATGCAGTACCATCAACATGTAGACAAAATGCAGGGGGTAAAATGACATTGTGTGGGTCTATTCAATACTTACAATTTCAGCAGCCTTGTTCTCTGCAGATACAATGCTGGCATTTTCATCTAAGCACAACCTATAATGATCCAGATTCTGTATGTGAGGAACAAGACTCTGATCCACTATCCACTGGAGTACAAGCTGGTCTTTTGGGGAACTGCTAGAAGAATCCAAATAGAACTATTTGTGTAGAATTGCACTGAACTGCTGTCTGAGACATGGCTGTTATTGGCTTATTCCTGGTGCTTCAATATTACAAAAGAAATACACTAAAATAATTAATTCATGTCATTAAACTGCTGTGGTGTTGAACACATACTGCACTCAAACATATTGAATGTTGATAATTTATTATTTCAGGTTTTATGACAATGCCTCTGTGGTAATATTTCTGCAAAATCTGATACAGGAAGGGGAAGTCTGCACACTATAAAGTGCCACAGAACTGAAGACTTGTCAAAACAAAATGAGCTATAAAAACAATAATATTCAAGCAACATCACTCTCATTAAACACCTAATGATGCCACAGGCATATTAGTGGGGAAATGCTCATAAGGCTCATGACAAATTAGGAGAAAAAAAAATAAATAAAACCCCTTCTCCTAAAACCGCTTGCCAAGCTGTTTGTACACTATGCCACAGGCAGTTCCTTGAAAAAGATGGAGATGTGCATGGAGACAGGCAGTGACTATTAGATGCTGATGATGGTGAGGGCAAGCAGAACTGATGATTCTCAAGAGATTAAGAGCTGCATTTTGCTTTCAGTTGTCTCGCCTGTCCCAACATCTCATAGTATTTAAATGAATCTGTTACATAAGGCATTTCTCCTGTCTATGCTGCTCAGCAGCCATATTCTCCTCTCTGGTATGGATTGTCTTGGGAAACGTGCCAAGCTGTGACAGAGCAGTGCATAAAAGGAAATCATGCTCATAAACGGGGGGTGGGGAGAGCTGCAGGTGAACAGATTCAGTGCAGCATTATGTATACATTCTCCTGTCTCACAAATGGAGGGTTTAAATGAAAGGGGAACCACAGTGCTGCTTTAAAAAAGTGCACAGGGCTGCTAAAGACCCCAGACATTCCATTCATTTGCTCCAGGGAGGGTGTGAGCATAGTGGAGCAGAATTGCTCAACATTGCTCTGGCTGCTGCTTTGGCAGATTGGAAGAACAAATAAATACTTTCTCTTAAGATGCCAAAAAAGCCATATCCAGTTTTGGAGCACATTTGTGACACCCAACACTTCCTTTACACTAAGGAAGGATCGAGACCTTTTAATTAAAGACAGAGGGAAACACAGGTGGACACTGCCTCTTGTAGAAGTAAGTTATTATCTGCCTGCTAGGACCTGCCTGCAAGTTAAGGGAATGCACTTGCTATTAATACTGATTATTTTATTTATTAATAGTCAAGTTCTCAGGTAGCTGTTGGCTTTTGCTCCCTACACCTCAAAATGCTTTGTAAAGGAGATCATTACCAACAGAGGAACACAGACATCTCTATTTGGGCTTTGGCATGGAAAGAGTGTCACAGTTCACCTGTAAAGTAGATTTGCCAGCTCAGCTTTACTCTGGCCACCTGCCCTGGAAACAATTAAATTACTGGGGACGGGTGGAATGATTCAGAGCTGAAGTTCAGTAACACAAACATCTACAGGCATAAGTAGCAACCCCTACACAATGTTGTGCCTGGCTGGAAGATGCGGAGGTCAAGGAGACTCAGCTTGAAGTCTACAACGCTGCAGCAACCTCCAGGCATCTCCAGACCCGACCAAGATTCAGTACTACAAGGTACTGCTGTGGATTACTGCACTGAACACTTTTAACTGCACCATCCCTGACAAAGATTTACTGTCCTTTCACCATATTCACTTGTTATAGTAAAAGACAGGTAAAGAAATGTGTTTGAGCTGATAAATTTTTTGGCAGTTTTGCCAAATGATGCCACTGCATACAGACTAGGGTTTTTTATCTTAATGACCTGCAGCTGAAACAGATGTTTTGCTTTAGTGTTTTAAAGCACTTCACAAAATTTAACACTAATTTATTCTTTCACAGTGCGTGGGGGGAAAAAAAAAAAGCTTGATATCATTACTCACATAACAGAACAATGTGAAAAATGGAAACAGATGTGTCTCATTTAAGCATGAATAAGAAGGAAGTGAAAGAAAAAAGATGATGATGTATTAGTGATTAAGAGAAATACCACAGCTTGGTTAAGTCAAGACATTTTCTTATGGATCTCCAGTGAGTCCCGAAAGATCTTCCTAAGAACTCGGTCCCTGATAGAGCAAGCACATGGAAGTGCTTAACTCCAGCTGTGGAAGGTTGTCTCACATGATTCATTTATAATACTTTTAAAAGCTGTACAGCCAAATGAATGCTTTACAGTTAGGAAGGATCAATGGCATTGTTCCTGAAGACAGTAAGGCACTTACTGTTTTCACAAAGTACAGACATCAGAATTTGAATATCAGAATAGAAATAAAGTCAAACTCAAAATACATTGCTCCTGAAACATGAGTGCTTTGATTTTCTGCAGCACAGACAGACAATTGAAGGATCCATAAACAGCAGCCAGGGATCTGCTGAGAGCTCCAGCTTTCCCCCTAAGGGGTGCAGCTCCTGGCAGCAGGGATCTGATCTGCTTTGGCAACTGCCTCTCACCAGAGACTGGCCCTGCAGAAAGAAAGGTCCAATTTCAGCTGCAGGGCCTTTCCCTTTAAGAATCTTTTGTAAACCTTCAGTGACATGAGTTTCACTGAGGGAAATGCAACTCTTTAACAATCCACTGAGAAAAAAATTACTTGCAGGGATGCACTGAATCTGGGCAAGGGGTGTATGTAACAGTGCCCCTCTGTTTCTGTGTCTGGTGGGATTTGGGTGCAGACAAAGAACCCATCCTTCATTGTTGGTACTGATTTTGTATTAGGCCTGCTTTGGATGGTTAAGGATCCAAGGCAGACCATCAGGCTCAGAGAAGATTGTTCCCTCTCTCCCTCCCTGCAGAGTAAAACCCAGACCAAGAAACGTGTCCTTGTCCCAGAGGCACTGCCCTGGCTCCCAGTGGCCTCCAAGGTGCCCTAGGTCTCCCACCACAGTCAAAGGCAGGACAACCCACCTGTGCTCACAGCCACGAGTGAGGTGCAGAGATTTCCTCCACCAATGAGATCCTCCTCATACTTCCATTTCATCAAATGCCCTCTCAGACAGTTTTCACTCTTTGTTACCCCACAGCAAATGATCTTCTCTCCAGCCTAACTGAACTATTTTTGGTCCATCTGCAACTGCATGTCCTTCTCCAACTGGAAGAAGTGTAGCTACTCCTGATATTCCCAACAGGGAAGAAAGGCAAAAGAAATGTTCAGATTTCCAATGAATTACAGCATTGTTAAAAAAAAAAATCGTTTTGTTTCTAGACTGTACCAATTTACTAGGAACCATTGGGTAGAAACATACAAAAGTATAAAATTCCTTTTACAAAGGAATTCTCAGAAGGAAAAATAAGGCTTCGAATATTCTTGTTTGACTTTTAAGGACATTTCAGTTCTAGGAAACTGTCACTTTCCACTCAGGATTTTTAATATGAAAATAACGTTTCTGAATTTGCCACTGATTTCAGCACAGTTGCTGAGAGAGATTTGGCCCTGTGTGCAGTCCACAGACTGTGCATGCAGAATTAATACTCTCGTTAACATTACTATATGCAAATGCTCCCAGGATGCAAAGAGAGATTTGTATTTCAGATTAATATTTTATGGGAGTTTTGTGTGTACATGATAAATGAATAAATGGAGGGACACAAGGGGACACGAAGAACATGTGCATCATGTGTGAGAACTGCATTAATTCTTAAATGTTTGCAATGGCCACAAGATGGTTAAGGAACAAAAAAGATTTATTATTGCAATTACATAGGCAGAGAGAATAAGGGAAGAAAAATGAGAGATCAAGGGAGTCGTTTCATGTTACAGTTTCTCCAGCTGCAGAGCTGGCTTCAGAGGTTCTCCAGACCCTCCTGCCCCCATCCTTGCCACCCTATGTGCCTTCCCCTGGCTGCAGACCACCATGCCTTTAATTCTGCCAGTTCAACCATTTGCATGATCAAGCTTTAAAACTGCTCTTAATTACAACATGGAATCAGACTCTTCATTTACTTGGTCTCTCCTTCTTTTTCATATTGAGGGCCAGTACCATATAAAATCTCAGCACTAATACAGTGCTGTGGATATGAAAAAATAGGCATCTCAGGGAGACTGAGGAGAGATCTCAGAATTTGTGGGCCAGAAAGGAGAGTTATGTGGAAAAACTGTCACTGATTTCCTGCTGTTTTAGCTTCTGGGTCACCTCTTCCCTATCATTCCACTTGTCCTTATTCCACTGAAGCTTTATTGCTACTCTGGAATGACATGAAGCTCCCTCACATTTTAACTATAAGAAATGTAATCTTGTATTTGTCCAAAAACCTACATGAGTAAAAGAAGATCCCTGAGGGGATATTATTAACTGCCTGCTACTTATCATTGATGGTTATTCTCTGAGACAACTCTCCTGTTTAATCTTTATGCTCTCAACAATAACCCTTCTCTCTTTTTGATCAAGTGTTTAATTTTCTTGAAAGATTTTCTCTGACTTTAGTTATTATTGAAGGGGATTTTAATTTTACCCCAACTCTTTAATGGCTAAATCTTGCATATCCACTATTTCAAATAGGGGTATTTCAGTTACTCTAAGTAAATAGTTCAAGGATTTGGTCTTGATAGGTAGCTGGAAAATTTCAAATCAAAACAAAATTGAAATTGCAGTTTCTTTTCCACTTTAGAATAGAGTTTTTTGTCTCCCTGAATGACCTGTCAGTGTACTGGAATAAGAAATGGATACTGCTAGACTGCTACAGAGCATACTCCCATGTCAGCACAGTTTCATCAGCAGGAGTGGCAGCCCTGTATGGGAAATCAGTTAGCTGGTTATTTCATCTGAGCTGATCAAAGATAAACAAGATAAAAAAAGACAAACAAAGGAAAACAGTGATGTAGAATGCATTCTTACTTTCCCAGCCTCCACAGGCAATATTACTGCTAAATTTCCTCTAATTGTTTATAGTACAACTTTAAAGCAAAAAAGAAGAAAAAAATAAAAGAAAAAAACCCAACAAAACCAAAAGAGGTTCAGAAGAAAGCAAAACCCAGAAGCCCTTGAAACTTTCTCGCTGCCCCTTCTAACAAGTATTCTCAATCCTTCCCCATTATCACTGCATTCCACAGTACAGTTTAAGTCCAGATTACTGGTAAATATCTAACAATATAGCAGTTCCATTTAAAACACCCATTGAGCATGGAAAGATTGCACCATAGGACTAAGAAGTCTTTTTGGAAGGCTTGTTTTGTTTCGTTTTTCTGGGTACTCCTGTCTCCAATGACCTTGCTGTCTGTCATAATTACAGTTTACAACATTTTCCTGTTCCTGGAGCCAATAAATTATTAGAGGGCCCATGATTTTGTCTGTATTCCTAATATTGGTTCTCATGTCTGATCTGGACATCTGGGAATGGAAACACAGATCCTCAGTCTGCTCCCTCCTGTGCAGCCACTCTCCTTCCCTGGTTCCCATGTTCAAAACGGGAGCTTGGCTTTCTCAGAGCCTGAAACAAGACAGTCATTCGCTTTTCTTCCTTGCCCCTTTTCCACAATAACCCACCCTCACTGCCAACCTCTCCCCCAGGCGTGGACTTGCTCACAGGCTGCAATCAGAGAGGTGCCAGAAGCTGCAGAGGACACAGCTGCCCCATGACCAGGAGCTCAAGTGAGGAAAGAGTTGAATGAAAGTAAGCAAGGCCAAATGCTAGTTAGCAGACACTAGAACATACAGATGTAAATCTATACATCTGAGCCTTATGTATCCCAGTCTGTAAAAACAATGCTGAAATACTTCCTTGTTTCTCAAGAAAGTTACTAGGGTTAATAAATGAATGCTCACATAACACCATACTGTCAGAAAAATATTTTTCCTAAATCAAAACATTTTCAAATATTTCAATTGATGATAGAAATTAATTTTATAAGTAGGTACAACACAGACTATAAATGGTGACTAATAATCTCAAAATAATCCCCTTAAGATTCTTCTAATATTGCAAAATCTTTCAGACTGAGTATTCAATTCCCCTGTTGCATTTCTGTTGGACTCAGCAGCCCCATTTGCTTTCTCAGCATCAGGTGCCAGAGTACACAACAGTACGGGTGGAAAGAACACAGCAAGAGTGAGGTGTAATCACCAAAGAAATGGAGCAACAGATTTAAGAAGAGGATGATTCTCACAGCAGGTCAGCTCAAGTGGCAGCTGTGCATTTCTGGGCTACTACCAAGTGTCCACTACCACCTTACAAGAGCATTGTGGCTTTAAATTTTATCTTGATTGACTCAAATACATATTTTCTAACAGTACCATTGCTTTTCACGAAGCACTGGTTCTGCCTCAGCACAGGACAAACTTTTCCAATACTTAATTTTCCTACCCTCTAAGGCTCAAACAAGAGATGTGTAGTGAATTTTTGTGTGTTGCCCTTCACACTTGCTATCAAATCTTCCCTGCTTAATGAGCCATGGGCTGTTGCCCTGAAACAGAGGACATTAACAGTTCAGAAAAAATAAACCTCTGCAGATTAATCACCTGGCTTCTTTGTGGGCCCAATTCCAGTCAGCAGACAGTGTGAAAGCAGAGCATCTCCACATACACTGCCTGACTGATAAGCATATTAGCTAATCCCTATGTCTGGCTTTGACAAGCACATAGCACACGAGTCTTATTTCACTGCTTATTTCAAATATATACCAGAGGTCTCCTAGTGTCACTATATTCACAGAAATTAACAATATGCAGCCATTTCATGATTCTCCTAGTGTTCCCCCCTTCCTGCCCCAGTAAAACAGTATCTATTTCATGCTTCTTGATTCTTAAAGTGAGTGTTTTACTGCTTTCTGAACAGCACTTAACTGCTAGGTTATCATTTCTGCATCCACCATGCAGTAATCCTTGCAAAGACAAGGACCTCAATTCATCTTGAGAACTACTAGTTTTGCTAGAAACTGCTCCCTCACTAAGGGTTTTCCTGCTCCTTGGTAAATCACGAGTAGCTTTACTGTTACTCAGTCTGACCATTGCATTTTGGTATAGTAGCCATAGAACTAAAAGGAAGCAGGATTAAGTGTTGGGCAAAAGGATGGCAAACCCATCAAAAGCCCTTTGCCAAACCTTGAACATAGCATAGGCAGGACACAGTGCTTAATTTGCTGGAAACACAGAGAAAAGAAACAGCCAAACAACCAGTTGTGCTGTCAGCACAGTTTCTCCCGTTCCACTGCAAAGTAAGCTCAGAAAAGACTAATGGGATATGGCACTAAACAGTTAAACAGACTTGAAATGTTCCAATTTATGTAATGACAATACCCTTCCATCACCATAACCCACCTCTTCACCCCTGCCCGCCCCAGCTCTCCATGGTTTGGGAGCCTTTTTGAACAGAGTGATTCTAGCATAACATGAAGAAACACCAGCTTTATCTTTTGATCATCTCTTACTCATCTCCTTTCTCTTGCTGGGTCAAATCTCAGTCTCACTGAACTCCTGATTTAGCCTATAGCCTGTAACAGTGAACCCTCATCCTCATTTCATATATCTATGAGCTTGTTTCCCATGTTTCCATTTTTATAGCCCTTAGAGGCTACAGGAACAGGCTGCTTTGATTGCCTTTACTTTATCCTTCCTATGGGTCATGTGGGTCAGTGGCATACCTGAAATAAACTGGGACTGTTATTTCAACCATCAGTCACTCTTCAGCTGGAAGGCAGAGTCCTGTTGGCATGGAGACTGCAGAGCACAGCAGAGGACAGTGGTGTCTTTGATGGCAACTCAGTACAGGTGGGTACTTCAGCTCCCACCTGTTAATAGGAATCCACGGGCACCACTGTTCCCCTGGCTCTGTTTCCATGTTGTGTTGCTATTGGAGCATTTCAGTAAACAGGACCCAGAGCAGGGTGTCTGCCTCTGTGACCATGCACCAAGGCTAAATCCTCCACAGATTAAAAGTCAAAAAAAGCTGTGGTGTTTTCCTGAGCTGAGGATTTGTCCCTACAGTATTAATGTTACTCTGCCACCAAGCAGGGCTCTTTTCAGGTGAGACACTGAACAGCATTTGATTAAGGCCAATGTGAGTGGAATGTGCACAGCACCACAAATTCCCCAGAAATGGTCTTTTCTAAAGAACCACCTGGATGCTACAAAATGAGCCATAAATGTGGAGATCTCATAAATATAACAGCACTTCAAACTGGACATATTTGTAGCCCTTCAGTGCCTGCTGGGGTCACAAGCCCTGGAGTCGGGCATATTAATTCATCACATCTTCAAGAAGGCAAAAACACTGCTGAGAGGGATGCAAACATGTTTGCTTTATAATGACGCATAAGGACTCTGCCTGGAGTCTCCCAAACAAGCCTCCTTTTCCTTTAGTGGCATGAGAACAGTGCACACTACATGCTTTAAATGGGATTCAAGTCACTTTTTCATTGCTACTAGAGCAGGTACTGCTGGAGATAAAAGTAACTGTCTCAGAAGAGCAGGTATGACATCTGGTACATAGCACCAAAAATAAATCTTTAACTTCCTCTCATACCTGCCAAACCTGTTCCAAGGAAATAAGCCTGGGAAATATTACGAATACACACTTCTTTCTGATTTCAAAGGAAGAACTGACCTATTTTTTCTTTGCGCAGTTAAAATATTTCCTATGAGAAGATCAGTTTGCTAAAACAATAGTCTATGTTTGGAATAATCCCAATCATAAAACAAAACTGCACATGAACAAAACTGCATATGAAAAGGCAAGTGGCCTGCTGTTTGCATTGGAGGTAATTCACACTAACACGACTATTTATAGTGCAGCAGCACCTTAGGGACCCAGCCATGCTCAGGACACCCACTTGGTACACACTATAAAAACATGAAATCTGATCGTCTCTCCCCTGCAGTGTTCTCATCATACTGCTGATTTATGGAAACTGGTTCTGTAATGCCGTATCATCTGGGAGTGGTCCTTTGTGAAATCATTTTCTCTGGTCGTATTTGTGTAGTAAATATTTTCCATATCCTTTTCAACAGCTGACCTGGCTTACAAGAAGACAAGAGATTTGTGTATTGGTGAAGATGACCTACTTAAATCAGGAACAATTAAAGACCCAGTTCCCATTTACAGGCTTGTATAAGGAACCACACACACATACAAATCAAAATGAATATGGCAAGAAATGTTTCTCAGTGCTACAATTCTGGTCATACAGGAGGGTCTAACACAGGGAAACAATAAAAGGAAGCGCTTGTGATTCATTATTAGCAATGTAAATAGGACACATTTGGAGCCTGTCATCATCCTGATCGCTCATCTGCTTTTATTAGTCCTCATTCTTTATTCTTATTGTCTTGTTTCTGTGCTTGTCGTTAAAGTTAGTTATATTATAGGCATCTGTTTAGCATATTCTATATGAAAATGCAAATAGAAATAAAAACCACCCATTAAATAAATATATGCAGCTTCCATGTCATGTACATATTTGACTGCAGCATGTCAAAGACATAAGAATTATCACTTCCTAAGTCTGCAGGTTCATTATGTGCATTACTTTTTTACCAGCAGATGGCAGTTTACTATTGCTTCAAATAGGTTATTTTGTTCATGTCAGATGTTTCAAAGCTCTGCGTGGTTGGTAAAAAACTTTCAGGTCATTTCAAAGCTAATTTCTAATTCAATTTTCTTTTGCATCATCCCCTCTAGAGAATGTAATCAGTACCAAGCTATTTGCTTCAGTTTACAATCCTGCCACTGACCAATGCTAAGCACGACTTAAACAGTTCCCTGACAGCAAGTTCATGCAGCACCACTGGGTATTATCCAGCCTCAAACACTCACTGCTGCCACCAACCCCTTAAGGTACACCTCACACTCCCCAACTCCCAGTCTGTGCTTGGGAAATTGTGCACAACATTATTAACACTGGTGGCAGGGGCAACAGGAGGAATGTGACTGTACAAAGAGGCCAGTGGTTTATTTACTGCTGTGTTGCTTTGAAACTGTCTGAATTTTAGGTAACAAAGAGTTAAAACTACCACCCGGGCAATGCTGGCTGCCTCCTGCACTGCAGCTGAGGAGGGCCAAGGGCAGCAGGGAGTCTGTGCCAGGAGATGCAGCCTACAGGGGCTTTCAGAAATCCTGCTGCTGCCCAAGGCCATCCTTTAACCCAGTCAGAGCTCAACTATGAGCACATCATGCCCTCCCTACCACGGCTGAGAATGTGAGTTTTCCTAGTGAACACTCCAGCAGGGAGCACAAGCAAAATGAAGGGGTAGGTCTGTCCAATGCTGCTCTAGCACTTGGGCGTGAATTTACCCTGGGCATCAGCTGACACGTACAGACCTCGCAGGCACAGCAGTGCCATCCACATCCTAAAACCAGGCACCAGGAAGAGACTCATGCCCCCAGAGCCTCTCTCCCCACGGGCCATGTGGTGACATTGCTCAGTCTGTGTCAGCCCACCTTCCCTCCCTGCCCCAAAAACTCCCTCCTTTGTGTCAATACCGGCATTCAGGTCGGCCTCACGAGGCACTGTGGTAGCTCGCAGTTGGATTTGTTCCCTCATCCAACTCCGCCACCCACCACAGAAAACAAATGCTCCCT
This sequence comes from Zosterops lateralis, assembly GCF_965231275.1. Taxonomy (NCBI): domain Eukaryota; kingdom Metazoa; phylum Chordata; class Aves; order Passeriformes; family Zosteropidae; genus Zosterops; species Zosterops lateralis. Next base: position 16,416,273 of record NC_139769.1, read on the forward strand.
TTGGCTGCATCAGCCGCAGAGATTTGTGCTGGATTAAAGCACTCACGTGACTCCTGGCTTTCCGGAGGAGCAGAACTCCTCTCACAGCACAGGTGTGGCCCCTGACTGCACGTATTTCAGGCACACATCCATTTCCGCCAGCTCACCAGCCACTGATCACAATGGTGGGTTGAAACAGACTCTACAGAGGGTAGGAAGGAGGAAAGGACTCCTGTAAACTGCCCACGCTGAGCACAGACTGGTTTTGTGGCTGGACGGGGATTTTGTTAATTTGATTTTTTGCTCTGCTTACACAGGAAACTGCCCTTTTCCTAGAGCTTCACAGGTCCTTTCAAGTCCTGCAACTCCTGAATTTGTGCCTTGTATTCTCACACTGGAGTGGCAAATGAGATCCAGAGATCACTTTGCATCCATTAAAGAACTCAGCAAAGCTAAAAATTCCAAAACAGAGTACTGACACACACCAGTTTGTACCTATCTTGGGAATGCAGTGTTTTCTCTTACAAGTAGTCCCACATAGCCCCTTTTTAATGATCTGCAGAGACACACAAATTCACTGGTGGTATTAAATTAGAAATGAAAAACAACAGAGACAGCAGATGCACTACAAATTGGAAAGAGAAATGAAAAATAGAGGAAGGAGAAAAGAAATGTAACAACATTTGGGAAAAACAGGAGAGCATTACACTGTGGAGAACAGTAAGACATGTATACATGGTATCAGGCATGGATTGACCAAGGGAGATCAAAAGTGTGCCCAGAGAGAGAGCTCAGCATTAGGAGGGGAAAGACTAACAGTTCTTTTCTCCTCAATAATGAAGACTCCAGCAGATGCAGGACTCTGGATACCCTTTGTGGTGAAGTCCTCTTGCATAGAGCCATGCTTGTAAAAAAATATGGATACAGTTCCAACAGCCTTTTGTTGGAACAAAGAGCAAATGGAAATATTTAAGAACCATATAATGACTTCTGATAATTTCTAACCAATCACATTTCCAACCAGAAAATACATGCTGATCAACCTTTCTTCTTCAGGTGGATAACTGCATAAGTAAAGGTGATGTCCACATGAGCCTGACACCATCCTATCAACTTTTGTTTCCATCTGAGAAATCCTTTAAATAACATTCAGAGTAGGTTTAACATCCATTATCACTCTGTCTGATTATTCCATTCCTAAGAGAATGGATTTCAAAATTGTATTTTCCAGTTGAAGATTAAAGAGCTAGTTCTAGGCTTCCTACCTCCTTTTAAAAAGTAAAATTCCACTGCGTCTCAAAAGCTAAACATTAATACAGATTAAATTTGCTGTCATTTTAGTAAATGTCTGCTGTTAACATTTAGCATTCCCATTACTTTCCCACCCAAACCTCATCTACTCACATTGAGAAGCAAACTGGATTTCTTATACCCTCATGCTACCTTCATCTTGTGCTCAGGGATACCTGCCACTGTCGGACCCCAGTTTTTCTGCTCGGCTTCACAAAGTGAAAGCAGGTTGTTGCCTCAGGGCCTAAAGAGGCAGCTTTTCACGCCTGTGATGCACAGGTACCTCGCCGACCTTTTAAGCAGCCTGCTGCCCTCCAGGGAGGCTGCTGGAACAGGGGGAATGCTCACCACGTGGCACAGGTGCAAACAGCAGCTCCCCACATCTGATGCTGTGGTATGTACTTGCCACTGGAAAGCAACACACATTGCTGCAGAGTGCAAGGCAAGACAGGAATCTTTTCATGGCACATCAGCAGGCAATGGAAGTCCATTTAGTTAGCCTTGTATTTCTTACAGACACATCACCTTCATACTGCAGGATGAGTGACAGCACCTGTCTCTGACTAACAGCATACATCCCCACAAACAGGGGTGGAGGGGAAACAGGGAGACAAGACAAATCTCTCAGCAAGGGACAGAGCTGGGCCCTCTCAATCTCACCCTGCAGAGCCACAAACTCCCGGCCCTGCTGCTGGGGAAAACAGAGGGAAAACCCCACATCCTGATAAGAATCCAGAGCAAAACTGTGCCCTGTGGATTTTGTCTGAGGTATGGCACTGCCTAAGTCAGGTCTAATTGCCACGCAAGATAGGATGAAGAATCTCGTAATTCCCCAGAATCTGTCCCAAAGGCTGAGCACTCTTAGCACTCATAATCTTGTGCACTGAGTCACATTAAATAAGTTGCAGGGCTCAGCCTAGGTTTGCCACACTTCCTCCAGTGCACCGCTTCAGAAGGAAGGGTGAGTTGCAATCTGAGCCTAAAAATCAGGTAATACATTCTCTTCCTCCACTTTCCCCAGGCTTTATACCTAAAGCAGAGCAGGAACTAGGTGACTTATCTGCTGTCAGCACCTTCTATGTTTTTAAGTTTTCTATCAGGGCACAGAAGAGCCATAATAATGAAGAACTACATTATCTCACTTTGCATCAGGTTTTCCACCTCCCTCTGCGATTTACCATGCCAAAATCTCTGCTGTTTGAGTGATATGGAAGGGGGAGATGAAGGCTCAAAGCCTGCAATTTTGCCTAGAATATGCAGCAAAGAGAGTCTAATTAGAAATTAATAATTATGAGCTGTGTTCCTCTAACATAATCCGTTCTGCCCCACAGTATCACTAGAGTATCACTTAGAAGACAAGAAGATGAGAGGAAGTCTCTTAGTAGACAAACACAGCAGAGCCATGCGGGGACAGCAGCCTGGAGGCCGACAGGACCGGGCTCTGCAGAGACGCCGGCCCGCAGGACAGGGGCAGAGGAGCCCGCGGACAGGAGGGCTCCGCGACAGTAAATACCTGCTGGCCGGGAGCCGGTAGAGCCGCAACAACCCAGAGGGGCTGGTCCTCATCAGCTGCGCAGGGCTGCGGCTCCTTCCCGGCGGAGGCGGACGTGGGCGCGTCACGTGCGGCCGTGTCCCCGCGGCCCGGCTTCCTACGGCCGTGTCCTGCGGCCGAGTCCCCTCAGCCGTGTGCCCTCAGCCGTGTGCCCTCGGCCGTGTCCTGCGGCCGTGTCCCCTCAGCTGTGTCCTCTCAGCCGTGTGCCCTCAGCCGTGTCCCCTCAGCCGTGTCCCCCCGGCCGTGTCCCCTCAGCTGTGCCCCCACATCCGTGTCCCCTCAGCCGTGTCCCCCCGGCCGTGTCCCCTCAGCTGTGCCCCCACATCCGTGTCCCCTCAGCCGTGTGCCCTCGGCTGTGTCCCCTCAGCCGTGTGCCCTCAGCCGTGTCCTGCGGCCGAGTCCCCTCAGCCGTGTGCCCTCAGCCGTGTGCCCTCAGCCGTGTGCCCTCAGCCCGGCTTCCTGCGGCCGTGTCCCCTCAGCTGTGTCCTCTCAGCCGTGTGCCCTCAGCCGTGTCCCCCCGGCCGTGTCCCCTCAGCCGTGTCCCCACATCCGTGTCCCCTCAGCCGTGTCCCCACATCCGTGTCCCCTCAGCCGTGTCCCCTCAGCCCCGTTTCCCGCGGTGCCCGCGGAGGGCCGTGGCTCGGCCAGCGCACAGACCGCGGCCCGCCAGGACAGGCCGCTCACTGCCATGGTGTCCCTGAACAACATCGCTGCCTTTTCCTGTCAGTTTGTAGAACTAAGGCGTAGAAATGAGTGTCGCCCAACACAGAGCTTCCACACAACTGGATGGTTAAAGAAATTGCACCACAGTATGTATGACGGAGTCGGGAACTAGACACCGGGGAGAAATTCAGGATTTGACTGTGTATAAAGGAGGCCTTGTCCCATCAGAAGTCAACTGATGACCAAAACCAGGAACAAAGCAAGCCTGGAGCACCCACAGAACAGAGAATACCCTTGAATGAAGCAAACAGCTGGGGAGAAAAAGAACCATTAGAGTTATACTCCCTTTCACCTGCTAGCAGTATGTAAACACAGTAAGGTCAAACCTAGACAGAACTGTTGGGTGTGTGACAAGTTTTCTCCAAGAACTTCCGTTTTCAGTCCAGCATGTGTGATCTTTGCACAAGCTCCACACTCCTGCATTCTCCACATCTCCTTGGCTGGGGTGTGGGCCAAACACAAGACCAATTCTTCAGCCTAGACTCATCTCCACGGCAAAAACAATGAACTAAGAATACAGTGTCAGCAGGTTCTATAAATTAGAAGCATTGCAAGGGTTAATAGCAAAAGAAATGGCAGGCTATACTGAGCTTCAGTTACAGCTTCTACACTGAAAGTAAGGATCCTTATTCAGGAGTGAATTTTACTCAATGAAACTCAAATTTTAAGTAAATGCAAATAGCCTACACTGAAAATGTGAAAAATAAACAAAAAATCATTTAATTTAATTTGAGCGCCCAAGCAAGTCATTTTCAAGTCTGTTTAATGTTTAGGAAGAAAAAGCCTTAGTTCAGTCTCTGCAAATGGTTTTAGTTACTTCTGTGACTTTACATCTCTTGAGGATAATCTACTCCTAATAAGGACAATTGCTTAGATTTATTACCCCACTGAGGTCTTGTTAAAGATCTAACAAAAATCCTATTTAAATGAAAAGGACAATAGAATCTTTAAAGTCGGTATAGAGTTTAATTAAAACCTGAAACAGAATCAATGTCTTTATGCATTAGAAAAGCAAAAACAGATTTTGAAGCTGTTAAACTACATGTAATTGGCATAAACCATCCATTGAGCCAAAGTAAAAAAGAAAAAAAAAACCAAAACAGACTATGGTATGGAAATTGGAGTCTATTAATAAATAAAAAACCTGATACATGTGCATAGCACCATATTTTTGCATGCATTTTCTTATTTGCCTAATTTGCTAAGCGTATCTTAGAGCAAACATGAAACAAGCTAGCTGTTAAGTTGAGCAAATCCAAAAGGGACAAAAAGAGACTGATTGAAATCAATGCATTAACATGAACCAGCATTTAAAAACGTTTCATAATGTTCCCAAAGAGAGCATGTAAACTGCAGCAGTCTCAGTGCAAAACTGCTGTAATCTGTGTTCCCATGTAGTCATTATTCATACATGGGAGTATTCAGCTCCTACAGTCATTTTTCATGCATGAATAGTTTAAAACCCAAAATCACTGACACAATCCACAAGGGAGACCTCCCTTTTTAAAGTTAACATCTCGAGAACTCTGGGAAGGAATGTGAAGCCAGATCCCAGTGCATGTGCTGACACAACTCTTCTGTAGGGAAGGATCTGCGTGCAGCCCCACTCCCACCACAGGCACACCCAAGCCTTCCCCAGCCCCAGAGCCACCGCCGGCCTCTGGGGTCCCGTCTGCAGAGCCAAACCCAGCAAGGTCGCAGAGCCAAGCCAAGCCAGGCCAAGCCAAGCCTTGCCACTCCTCCCTTCCCCCACCGGCGTGCAACGGGGACTTGCACATGGGGAAGGGAAGTCAGCCCAACAGCTGCTTTGGGCAGCACTTCCCTTTTCAGGAGAAAATAAATTCTGAGACAAAACTATCCCGTAACCTGTTTCTGCATTAATGAAAAGGCTCTTTTCTCCCTTCTCTCCCACAGGAGATGTGGCGGGCTGGCTGTGGCGGGCAGACACACGGACGGGCTCGGTGCAGAGGGACCGCACACCGAACCGAGGCGCTCCCCGCAGCACTGGCTGGAAATGCTGTCCCGCTCGGCCGGCCTCTCTGGAGGGCCCAGCTGTCACCCGAGAGTGACAAAGCAGAGTCAGGAGGGGACTGCGGTGCGGAGTGGGTCACACGACTCCCTCGTCTGGAAAAATCTCGAAAGGATGGTATGTCACCTTCGCTCTGCAGCACATGAGCCCCTTGTTAGCCATTTAATCAGTCTGGTTACAATACACTGCAAACCCACAGAACTGGCCATCTTACGTAGGCCTCTCTCCAATTAAAATTTACGGGTCTTGCCGGTGCTAGGGTATAGTGGGCGCCCTTGCTTTTAACTTGCATTTTTGCACGGGCGTTCAGTATTTCGGGCTCCCTTTTTAAGCCGGGAAGCACGTGCCCGAAGCAAGGCCAGCCGACTGTCCCCGGGGTCCCTGCCCGCGGGTCTGTGTCACCTGCCCGGCAGTGCCGAGACGGGAGAGCCCTCCGGACAAGCACCGTGGAACACACAGCACGAGCTGTGCCACACCTCGGTCCCACCCTGCGCCTGCTGCCAGCACCGAGGGGAAGCGCACGGCCACACGCGAGTGCCCCCGGCTACCCGGAGCGCGGCCCCCGAGGGTGGCACCTTGCCCGGCCCTGCCGGCCACCCCCGCGCTCGGCCGGCGAGGCAGTGCTGGTCTCCGTCCCGCACGGCCGGCGAGGCAGTGCTGGTCTCCGTCCCGCACGGCACGCTCTGTTCCCCCCGGGGCCGGCCCCGCTCTGTTCCCCCCGCGCGGAGCTCCCGCGGGTGCCCGTTCCCCGCACGGCTCTTGCACGGCGGATGGGCCGTTCCTCAATGCGCCTCGGGCCGGCGATTGTGAGAGTGGCAACGGAGGGGAAACGTCCGATGTGAGCCGTGTGTGAAAAACACTTAGTGTGCGGTGCATCCTGGGGGTTGTATTCCCCAATGACCTTTTTAGAGAAATATGGCCTGAAATCTCTTCTCAGGGCCTGTTTACAAATGGTAGCCAGTACTTAGAATTATATTACCCATTCCACTTGGTGACAAAGAGCTCCTCATTTCCCATTCCATCCACCCAAGGAGTGGAAATGTAAATTTACTGCTGCTCTTTTTTTAGTTCTTTCACTACAAAGCCCAGCACAGTTTCAAGGCAAAGAGGAATGATCGGAAACTGGGATGAAATCTTGGAGCATCCCAAGCCCTTTCAACCACCTCTATAGCTAACAAGTAGAACTACATCTTGGTGAGTTATGACTCCAAATAAAAAATACTATTGAAAATATATTAATACCTGCCAATGACAATTCTAAGCAGGATTTAGGCCCTCTGTTTCATTAATGATATGTAGTTCACTTGCCACATACATAAAAACAAAGGCTACTTTCCAATTCAAGGATGAGTGAAATACAACAGTGGAAGCTAACATTTGAGTCTGCTTTGCTCTTTGTGCACTTTCTTCTGGCAATAACAGCATTGCAAAGAAAGAAGAGAAGCATTGCTTCTCAAAAGATAATTCACATAACAACCTTACAGAACAACTGGCCTGGTACAACAGCTGAGTGACACAGGGCAAGAGAGGAGCTCCACAGCGTCAACAAGCTTTTCTGACAGAACACAGAAAATAGTCACTTACTGTTTAGGTTTCCATGTCTTCACAAGCACATTCCAGTCATACTTCCAAAAGTATCTGGCCAGTCAGCACAACCTTGTATAGCAGTAGACAAAATGCCATCTGCATGAAGTTTGTCTACAGGGGAGAAAAGGCAACATACAGGCATGAAGGTGAGGACTGTCCCAAACTCAGCATTACCCTCGAAGCCTCAGTGCTTCATGTAAGCAACAGGTGGTTCCTAAAGCTGAAGGAGGCAATACTTTGTCTACTATTTTTCCTCCTGTTTTGCTTTTTAGTCGTGTTGTCTTCTGAATTATAAATCTTAGAACAGATACCCACTACTGCATTGAAAGTTACGGGAGTTTTTTATCAGATACTTCTTTAGTAAACTTACCCTGTTGGGGTAAAGGATTGCTGGAGGAGGCTGATGCTGGGCATATGGCTGCTCTGTTTTTGCCCTCCCTGATGCAGAGCTGTGGGACTCTCCTTCCAGGGCTGGATCATGATGTTTTCATGTCTCATACCAACTCTGTCTATGGCTGCACTCACAGATTTTTCAGAGAATGCTTACACAGCTACAACACCTGACACCATATCAGCCCAGCATTTCCCAATATTAGGGGTATGGAGAAATACAGATAAAGTACTTTACTTCCTTCTGTCATCCCACTCCAGGAAAGGAAACATATTGAAGAATGCTGGCAGGAAAAATATTTTTTATTCTTCTGCCATGTCTCTAGGCACTGTAAGACAGTCATTCTGAAGCAAAACTTCTGCCAAAGTAGGCTCTGGTGGTGGAATGCATTTAGAAATGATGGCCAGATGATGGCACAGTAAACGTCCTTCTTTTGACGGGCTGTACGTGATTAGAAATATTCCTTGTTCCATATGCATGTGGAGTATTAGACACATACACTCCTCACACAGAGCAACTCCCTCCCAGAACATGTCAGCAGAGTATTTACTACCAAATCCAGAAGGAGTTTGTGATTCTTACATTGTCCCCATTAATGAGAAAAATGTCACTGTACAAAAGCTCTCTCTTTTTTTCCCTTTCTTATCAAATCCTTCAAACAGCTGATAACTAGCTTTTATAGATTGGAGAGTCAGATGGAATTCTGAATCTATTATTTTACTAAAACCCCAGGGGTCAACTTATCACCTGAAAACCATTTTACATGGACAATTTGACTTTCATGTGGAGTGTCAGAACATACCCTAGATGGAAATCTAAAATAAATTATATGGAATAGTGCCTTCTTTGTGCTGAAATTTATTGGTCCCACACTACAATAATTTTGAAAATTGTATCCCTTAAGCTACAGTGCTGAGATATTATTAACTGCTTGAACTGAAAGAGCAGGTCTGATCGGCTGCTATAAAGTCTATGGACAGAGACTAATTTCTATTGAACCACATGCTTATCTGAAGCTGTGTTCCACCATTGCAAACTGCCAACTTTATTTTCTTCCAGAATACACTGCCCATCTTTTTGCCATCATCCTCAATATGCACTCTCACTCCAGCAAATCCATTCCAGAAGCTAAGAATGTGTCTAAGCTTCTGCTAATGCGGTTGTCTGAGACAATCATACCCGGGAGACAGGGAGGGAGAGAGATGCACTTGTACCTCTTATCTTCCTAACACAGGTTATTTTCCTCTCTAAGCAAGCCTCCAGTCTCTGAAATGCATCTCTGGGATGTATCACAAGATAAGCATATCTATTTCATGGCCAACATTTTCTTTATCACTTCTGCTGCCATACTTTGGAAATAAAATTATTTAATAATGTGCTGATGCTTTGGTCAATGCACCTTTTACTTATGTTAGTACAATTTTTAGAAACCAAACTGACCTCAGAGCCTAAAATCTTTATAATTGAGAAGATAATGAAAATTATAAATGATACAGTTGCTGGGTGACTATTATTTGAGTATAAAATCCCAATTAGACAGAAAAACCTTCTCTAGGCATAACACGTAACACACAAGGATAGAGTTCTGGGATAAGAAAAGTGTATTTCCTATACCCAGAAATCTAACAAGTCTGGACTACAACAGCTAAAATATTACACCTCAACCAGGAAAAATAGTAATAAACCGTACTGCCTCATTTTCATTCAGATAATTTAATAGCCTTTAAAAACTGAAAGAAGTGGCTAAAAAGGAGGTTCTGATTTGCACATCCAAGTTTCTAGATAGCACTACTTTCACTTTTTTTTTACTAGACAGTGAGAGCTAGACAGTGTCAAGCTCTCCATGAGCCATTCAAAACTAATGACAATTCACTATGGCAAATCAGTCTAAGCCGAGAACCTATTGCTTCCAGCAATGGCATTCAGCTCACTAAGACCTTTGTCAAGCAGAAATTCAAAAACCAAGGTGTGGCAGGTCTCTTCCAAACCTTTTAATGCCTCTCTGTCCAACATCTTTCTTTTATTTTAGGATGAATCTAAGAAGAAGCAAGAGCGTGTCAGTAAGTGAACACTTGTCCTGAGTGAGTGGCTTGGCTGCTTAAAGAAACACCATCAAAGGTATTGCCAAAGCAAGGTATAGTAAGAATCTGTGAAAATATCCAGAGTTCAATGGTAAGGTTCACTGTATTATTTATTACACAGATTAAAGCATTAAAAAAGGGTAATATTTCTGTGTCTACTTTCATTACATCCTACCATTTATTAAAGTGACTAGAGCAAATTAGCAGCCTTTTTCTGTCACAAACAACAGGAATTCTCTCACACCACAAATTCACATTACTGGAGATAAGGTAAAGTGCCAAGTTAGGAATTTTCCACTTGTACTGATGAATATTCTGAGTACTTTTAAGTGCTTAAACTGATGAGATAAATGTTTTGGAACCATTTCTCTACATCACAGCTTAATTAGATTGAAAGAAGAAATCCATAATTTCAAGGGATAAAGCCTGAAACTAGCCTGAATCTAGCTGGAAGTGTGATCAGGTATCAACATGCAGCAGCTTAAAACAAGTTACACAAGCTGACCTTATTATGTGTGAATAACAGGTTTCCAATGTAGAAACATGTATTTTTCAATATATTTTTCTGAGCAGAAATCATGTCATTTATATGCAAATCAGACTATATTCTGCAGCTGATTCTTCTGTGCTGAAGCCATGGGAATTATTTGCACTTAATAAAGCCTCTTAAATAGGTTTTGCCTCTAAGTGGGTGGGGGAACAGCAAATATATCAGCCATTTACAGTTACAAGCGTCTTTTTATTTTGAAAGTTATATGCATCCTTTAATAGGAAGTTTCACAGTTACAAAAGAAACATTGTTTTCTTTATATAAACAAAATACCCTTACAGCCTTCAAAACAAAATATTTTGCCTTATTCCCTATGCTCAGCTATCTAAAATGTAGAAATTGCCATCTAGCCTCAGTCAAAAAGACACGCTAGATCCATGAAGTATATGTTAAATACAGGAAGAAATTACTTTTTATTATACCTAGGCACTTTTATTGTATTTGAAAGGACATATACCTTCTTTATGTTCAGTATGGCCACCCCGTACCATCTATTACATTTCTGCAAAACGTGTTAATGTTTTCACACACTACCAATTGGATGTGCCCCTCAAGTCCTGGCACATGGAAATCATCCATTTAAAAAGCACAAGAGGACAGACTCGGGACCACTCAAAGCACATTCCCCAAAGTGTAGTGACAGTGTAGTGTTTCCTTGTGGTAGGTAGCACACTAAAGTAAATTGGGAAACAACTCTCCCTAACAGGGATATAAACAGCCAGGACTGGGACTCCTGTTAAGGGCAGGACTGCAAGTTAACAGTAGCACATCTTGTCCAGTCACTTCACAACCAGAGGGAAGAGCAACAGTGGTCAGCACTGCCTAGAGACTGACCTTCGACAAAAGGGCCCTGAGGGCCCCTGGTGCTTACAGAGGTGCAGTTCTTATCCCAGCCCATTCCATCTGAAACGCCCGTGCAGAGCACATGGAGACCAGGAATTATACCACTGGGAGAAAAGTGAAGGCTTAAACTGATACAATTTAACGTCACACAGATTTCAAGAACAAATACAGAAGCATGGTTCAGCCAGGTTGGCCTTTTTCTCAATTGAACAGTGGCAGCCAATAAACACCTGCCCTTTTTCAATCTGATTGTTTTCAGTCAAGCTGAAATTCATCACTGGAAACACTGTATGTGCCTCAGTTAATTTTCATGGAAGTCTTCCAAAAATTCAACGTGTTATTAGCCCTCTGCAGGAAGTGAATTTTACCCTGATTAATACCTTCTTTTCTATTCCCTTGTTAAGCAAAGGAGCTTGAAAAAAAACAAAAAACAGGCATTCACGGATCTCATTTCAGAGATATAATTAAAGATTCCGGCAGTAAAACAATTGACATGATACAGCTCTTTTGCTCATCTACATAAAATGCAGATGGAATGACATAAAGAGCTTAATGCAAGACACCCTTTCTTTCAGAAGAGGTACCACCAGTACTGTCATAATGATGCATTAGAGTGGTATCATTTGTGCTCTGCAAAATGTCTGATTTTAACTATTTTGTGTACATGGGGTTCATATACTGACTTCTTTCTTCAATGTTATTCTGACTGCCTTTAAGAGCACCAACTTTTATACCTCACGTAACTATTCTGTGAAGGTATATCTAAGTAAAAATATACCCAAATAACAAGAGTCTGACTAGTTGCAATTATTTTAACTTATTCTAACAATTACTGTAATGTTTAACTCATGAAAATCTTCAAAAAATGAATAAAGGCTACATAATTAAAATGTGCTCAAGACATGCATAATGCAATGAAATTATGTCACAGTACATTTGCAATATTCTGTATGCTATAAACTTGCCATATACACAAATATGTCTGGCAGCATGTTTAAACACTCTATTTTCCTATTTTTGGAGATTGGGGGTTTTGAGTCCATATTGCATTTTCTTCAGGCATAGATATGGTTGACCTCAGTTTATATTTTGAAATATAATATTTGTGATAGGACACACACAATATGTGTGATAGGAGAAGGAAGCATATAAAGAAGTTGAAGTTAAATTAAAAGCAGGTATAAGCATGTATTTTATTATGGAGAATCACACAAGTAAGATAGTAAAATCTGACTTCTCATCACATTGAATTTTCTTTCACTGCTCCATTATAGGAAGCAGTATTTTTTATAATGTAAATTTTTTAGAATCATCCCCAGACTAAAGTCTGTGGCATCGTGCTGTATCCCCAAAGAATTACCTACAGAATCCCATTGATTGAAATTCAAGCTATTCATTTAATATTTCAACTCTATGTAGAATTAAAATAAGGATCAGTTTAGACTCTAACAATATTTTATGTACTTTAGTCTGTATTTTACTCATTGGTAGTAGCTTAGTGAAAATGTTTGATGATATCCTGTTGAATTTAATTAGTCTCTCAGCATTTGGTCAGCACCTGAAACAAAGCACCGTGATCTTTTGCAGTTTTATTCACCTTAGGAAAGTTAGATCCTTACATGGATAAAGGAACTCAGTGTCTCATGTGCACGAGGCAATATTCACTGAGCCTGTCTGTGAAATGACAGCACACCAGCTTCTCCATGTCACTCTCATTGCAGGTAATTCGGAGAGTTCCACCAGAGAGCAAGTCAGCCCTACAGTCTGAAATGTCTTCTGACAGTGCCTGTGTCTTTCTAGTGACTAGACAGGGAGTCCAGGTGAACCAGGTTTATCACTTCATGGGATTCAATTAAACAATGGCAATTACAGCTCTCCATAGCTATGCCAACACTTACCTCCTGGGGCATGACCTGGGGTTTTGGTTGCCTGGTCATTTATATGAAGCATCTTTAGAGAAACACCACTGTATCTGCCTGGGAGCCATCTGTTTCCCAAGGAAATCAGAAGATGGTGATGGGCAGGAGATAAAATCTGCATCCTTAAATCTTACCCTGACACAGAACTGGAATGTGTACCTGACTAGGACTGCTGGGCTAAATGTGGCAGCAGTGTAGTAATTCTGAGTTACATCAGCTCAGAAGCTTAATTTAAAAAAATCTGACAAAAAAAGATCTGACACACTAATAACTTTGAGATGTAATAAAATACTTGAGGTGTAGAAAAGTGAGTTAAGCTGGGGCCAATTGGCATTTGCATAGTCAAAAACATACTGAGTAGTGAGTATTGAGACTGCTTAGATGAGGCCATTTTTTCATGCAGAGAAAGAGTTATATCAAGTCAAAAGTGTAAGGAAACACTGGAGTCAAGCAAAATGTTATTAGCTGAGAAAATTACAACCTGGTAGTGCAGCAAAACATGACTGCATTTAGTTGCACCACAAATAATATGGAAAGAACAGACAGCTAATGACTGTAACATGTGATTGTAATATTTTAATTCCTCACATTTTGAATAATTAACAGTAAAAATTAACACTCTCTTGGATTTTAGACAATATCGTATATTCCACTAACTGTTGAACTTACAAGGTCTACTATTCAAACACTAAAGCTACAAGAAGATATCCAAATCCAATGGCTGGTGCCTCAATCTGTATTAGGACACATGAATGCCCATTTTATGACCTTGGGTATGAAAGTGAACAGGCAACAGAGTTTTAGAGTATTTTTACAGACATTTAACAACTGATTTGCTGAGAATCTGGAAACATATATGCTTAAGTAGCACACTTTTAATAATACGTTTATAGCACTGTCAAAGGGAATATCTAGACTCCAGAATAATTTACCATTCTATTACCTATATTTATAAATCTAATTATTTTACAGAATCAGCACTATGAACAATTCACCTTTAGAGAAACTGAAAGAAAAACCAAAAAAATTACAGTATTTCCAAGGAAAGAGTCTTTCATTCATTTAAAGACTACTTGAGAAGCAGAACATGTTACTATAAACACATTACTACAAATCCCTTACTTTCCCTCATGGGATGTTCTTTTATCTACAAGCACCCTGAATTTGTGAACTATTCTCCTTTGACATATTTCAATATTTTTTTAATAATCCTGAAAACAGCAAGGTCAACAAAACAAATACTTAAGTACTTATCAAAACAAGATATTATTTCTTATATTCTATAAATTCTGTAAATGAGATATCAGTTTTGTTATTATATATCCGTGCAGCAATCCAGCTATTGATAAATAGGTAACAAATCAAATTCTCTTGACTGAAGCCTTCACTGTAAAATTGGCTGTAAGTTCTTTCCCCAGCACTTAGAATGTATTTTGTTTACATGTTTTACAAAATACCATCAAATATTCCAAGAAAGGGCTTGACATCATTGGATTCATCATCAAGCAGATATCTAAAGAAGATAAAGCAAACAAACAAATTAGGTATAGCACATCAAAACCTATGGAATCAGGAACACTATATAGAGTCAAGAGAAACCAAGGTAAGCAAGAAAATTTAAAGTAATTTCTCTTTTAAGAAGAGTTAATTTTTACTATTATTGTGAAAACTAAATTTTTAACAATGAATATTAGAAACTAACAAATTGCCTGAAGTTCTGTGTTCCATGGAGACATAAGCACTGAACACTACGGAAACAGAAAAACATATATAAGTCTTTATTACCTAGGGTCTAGTTCTTTTTCCTGTTCTTTTGTGAAAATAAAAAAATCTTCTTTCTTGGTTAATTCAGAAGAGTCAGAGATTATTTCTGGGATGGAAGAACACTGTACATTTTTTTGCTCTTGAAAAAGACTTGAAGGCTTTTTGCCTTGAAAACCGAACTGCAACACAAAAGTTAAAAAGTTTATATGGTTAAACCAACTGAAACTCCCAGAGTGTTCTAGAATGTAGTACTGGTATTTAATTGATGGTTGGGTGTTTGACAAGGAATAAGCATGTGATGAGTCTAACTATATACTGGATGGAGAAACTATCAATCTGAGTAAATAGTTTTGAGATCATGCTATATAACGTAAATTCATACTCTATTTCTTTGTACCAGGCATATCCTACTAAATACAGAATGCATGCAGGTTTGGACAACACAACAGAGAGGTTCAGAAATTTAGGATACCCTAATTGATTCATAAGTCAGGTACAGCACATATATTTACACAGTAAATACTCTAATTATAGAAAATTCTGTTATCAATATATTTTTACTCACCGAACTTATATTTCTATTCCGTACAGAAAAATTCACTTTTGATGTGCTATTAACCATAGAAGCATCTGAGTTCTGAATATTGGTCTCATCTTGTACCATGCATGAACTGAAAACACCAAGTTGAATAATTTCAGTATTATAACAGAAGTGCAAAATTATTTGCTTTTCAGTTCAGGATTTTCAATTTGTTTCCCTGCACACTTAAATAAAAACCAAATTAAAATCATTCAACAATTCATACCTTTTAAACACTGAAATTTCACTCACTTTTACAAGTGAACAACCTTCTATATATTTGATTACACAGATATATGTGAGATTCAGAGAACATTTTAAACTGAATAAATCGAATAAAATAGTAGTAAATTATGTAAGTCTTACTCTTTTGAGATGTTATTTGTGGCTTTGCTTGCTGTATACTGGCAGAGGGGTTGACATTCATCTGGAATTTGAAGGCAGATATTTCCATGTTCTGTGAAAGAATGAAAGTTTAAAAAGAGAGCTGAGAAGCAGCCACAACCTGTTGTAAATATTTCACACGACATGATAAATAATACTTTGAAAATTATGGAAGTGTCTTAACACATGAAATGTTTCTTCTGTGGGTTTTGGTCTAATATAAAGATAAGCAGAGGTATACAGTCAGTATACATTATGCAATAAAAATTATGCAGTTGCAGGCCATCCAGAAAATTTTAATTGTGACTTCTTCAACTCTCCCTTCTGTATTAGATTTGTCAAAATATGTGTGACATTCAAGGTAGAATAATAAATCTGACAGTCAAGTCTATTAACCAAACATTTCAGGTGGCTCTATTCATTGTATACTATAATAATTTATTCTCAGATAAGAGCCCATAGAATAATTTGTACGTAGGAAAGAAAAAAGTCTGTTGAAATAACCTTACCTAATTCTCTACTGACAAAATTACTAGCAAATACCAATTTCTCATCATCAATATCGTCCCAAATATCATCTCTCAGTTCAAAGTCCACATTCAAAGCATCTGAAAAACAACATCTGTTTTTATCAGATGCAGATCAGGCAGAAAAATGTAAAGCATTAATTTAAAGATCAAAACAGTGAACATTTGAATTTTAAACATTAGCAATAACTTACTACTCTTTCCACAATTCCAGGATTGCAGTTGTTTCTGAGACATTTCTATGGTATTAATATTATCTATCTGGTCCACTGAAGGTGATGAAGATGACAGTTTATTGCTAGACCTATTAAAAAAAATAAAATCAGTGACATGTGAGTAAAACAGCTGCACAAAGTTGCAAAATAATTTTATTCACAAAACAATTCTTAGCAGTACCTTGGCAAGGCTGGCAATAAAGACTTAGGTGTAAAAACAAATTGTTTGAGATCCACATTTTCAGCTTGCTTTAACATCTGCATCCAAAGAAAGCAAAATATTTTAACTTTTACGATATGAACATACTGAGAACTGTTATTTTTTAACAAGTTTAATGACATCATTAATATTGTAAGTTATTGTAATATTTAAATGTCATAAAACCTTTCTAAAGTCTGCTTATCTAATGTACTCAGTTAAAAAGTTTTTAATGATGTGCTTCTAGTGGAGGTATCCAAGCACCCTGGCAAAGCCAGACTGGTTGACTCTCATCTGTATTAGCTGTAGGCTAAATAAGCCTCTATTGCAAACAAACAAGCAAAGAAAGCTGTGAGGTGGAAATAAAACCCTCCAATACCTCAAATATCATTCTTGCTGCAGAAAGACCTAGTTTAACACTACATTCAGAGGAATAAAGTGAAAGCCATTAAATCTTTCAGAAGTTTAAAACTAATATGGATGGTTTTTAAACAACTGGATCTACCTGCCAGTGAAAAAAGGACTCTTAATACCATGACTAATAAATACCACAATTTGTTTCATTCAGGTCATATTTTGCCAAACCAAGTCACAGTGCAGTATCTTCCAATAATGCCTCTGAACCTCACCAACCACAACCTATCAAATGCCATAAAATAAAAAAATACAGAGGACATGCACAAAAGTGGACCATTGGAAATGTCCCAAAGAACAGTAGAGCCTTTCAAAGATTCCTGGAGCTTTGCACTTCTTTACTTCTTGCACTCCACACAGAAAAGTAAAACTTGAATGTTCATATTTAGTGATAAAATTCTCTCTGCAAACAATGCCTACAAATATGTAACAGATTAAAATAAACCTATTAAATGGCTGACTGCATTCAAGCGAACCTTTAGCCGTTTTACTGGGGGTAAAGATGAATTTGAGTTCCTGCTCCTTAAATCAGCTAGGTACAAAGAAAAGTTTGTGTTTCCATTCATCTGTGACTCTGGAGGTACTCCAGTTTTACCTGAGAAAATGAAGCAAAATAATATTTAGATTAATTATAAGGGATAAATCCTAATTATTTTCAAACTACTTTGAAAAACTTTGCCACTAAGCTTAGTATCTTCTGCTAAAAGATTCTAAAAGATTTAACATGTTAACTACAAAATCTAACACAGTATTTATATAAAAGCATAACAAGCTTGACATTTTTTAAAATCATATGCTAAGTATAAAAAGTATTATTAATCATTGTAGTGCCTATGAAAGTGTTATTGACAAAGCTATTTATAACTGCTTTTATGACTGTATCATAACAACTCAGGCCCCATTCTCTTGCTTGTATTGTTTCTGTTAACAAAGCCATTGGTATGATGGGAGCTGTTCTAAATTGCATTTGTCTAAAAGTACCAGAAGTTGTAGATTTAATGAAACTCACAGCAGTCGTGCCCACATGCATCTTTATTTTTACAGCGGTGGTTACATTCTCTGTTTCCATTTTTCTTGTAAGCAATCTCCTGTTTAGATCTGCCTCCTAGATAAATATAATACAGAAATTCAAACAGTTATATTGGATACCAAACACCCATGATTTTTCTTGTTTTCAAAATCATCAAAGAATTGCACTGTAGTACTTGACAAGTAGAAGCAGCAGAGTTATATTTTTATTACCTTTGAGAAAGAAACAGCAGGGATAAATAAAGATCTAGCTCCCTAGTGAAAGCAAAATTCAATTTTCTGTTGACTTTTGTTTTAGACAGATACTTTGATCTGACCATTTACCTTTATCTACTTCTGCTGCTGGCAGGCTTTGGGGTGAACCATAACGTTTATCAAGTGTAGATGCAACTTTCAGTTTTTGATTTGTGACCACCTTACATCTCTCTGTTTTTGGTGCTAAGTAGAAGGCTGTATATGCTTGCTTTATATCAAGGCCAACTTGGAAGAAAAAAGACAAAAAATATTAAAACTGCTTTAAACTGTTTGTATACTACTGATTCTCTTCAGTATTCTAAAGTGTTTAAGCGAGTAAATATTAACCAAAGATCATGGAAATTTTTTAAAAATAATTTGCCCTTAAAGCACACTCTTGTATTACCAGATTCTTTAGGATTGAGAATAAAAACCCCAAACGTTTTTTAGAATTAAAGACATAGTTACTAGAAGAAAAACAGAATTTAACCAAATATTCTTGTATTGTGTTAAAACTACATTTATCTATGGCTTTGCACTGCTGATAAAATTTTAAATTTTATCCAGTACTCCAGTCTGTGTTCAGCAGTATGAGGAGCTTTGTACTGGGAAAGGCATAAAATGAGTATGTTGATAATTCTTCTCAAGTGGAAAGCAATAATCATGAGAGACTGAGAGACACCCTTTGTAAAGAGAGTAATTTTGTCTTTTATCAGGGAAATAAAGTTTGCTGGAAAACCAGACAGGCTTTTAAAAAATGTGAGCTTTACTTCAAATCTGAAATAGGAACAGTCTTCAAAATAAGTAAATTGTTTTAATCTAATTTCACTGTTACCAGTTTCAGAGAAATTAACTGTTGTGCTGAATTTTACTGAATTCAGTACAACATGGAGATAAAAGGACAATTTTAATTTCTGTGTGGTTAGAAAACCTGTCTTTTTCCAGAGCCACAGGTCTAGCTATAGAAATATAGATTATTCCAGGCTTAATTATTGTAATAATCTCAATGTCAGTATTTACCATGGAAGCATCAACTACACTTCAGTTAATCTGGCACACAGTAATCTTCTTTACTGGGGGCGGGGGGCATGATGACAGAATTTAATGGAGCCACTCTGTTTTTAAATTGTTTTTCAAAGTTTTGTGTTTCAAGCTCATAAGGGTCTCTCCTCATTTGCTGCTGTAGTTCCAATTGTATGGAAACTGACACTGAGGGGACCCATGTTTAAATCTGTTCACAGTAAGGCACAGTATTTTCATCTGTAGGAAATTCTTGTTACCAAAGTAGAGATGAATCCATATCCAACACCTCTTTACTACAATGGAAAATACACAAAGACAGCTCTGCTCAGCATAAATAACCTTTCAGGCTGATAGGTTATCCCTACTGGAAGTTAACTCACTTGAAGGAGAAGGATAAAAGAGAATCCCAATCTGTATCAACAGAGCAAAATACTGTCTCCTAGTAGGCGTTTTGATGCTCCCCACTTCCTTAATGTGGCAGTAAATTAAATAAACAGGTAAGTAATTGTGAGAGATAGTATGCAACTCAGTAAAACATATATAATAGAGGTTTGTTTCCGGACCAGCTCACTTTATTATACTTTGGCTTAAGAGAAAGTGTTTCAGTAATTTGTTCCAGAATCTTATGCATATTGGTTTTTAATTCAAAGAATACCCTAACCTACCATAATCAGAACTAATTAAATTTATACTAATATCTTCTGATTTAAGAGCTCTTTTAACTTCAATTTTCTTCATCCAATTTCCAGTTTTCAGCAGCACAGAATCCCTGTAATGCATCAGTAAAGTTGTTAGACATTGACAATGAAAACACAACTGCATACTGTATCTGTAACCCAGTGAAAGAGCCTGTATTTGGTCCTAGTACTTTAGTTTTGCTTGATAATTGGTCTAAGAATAACTTTCCAATAATGTATGATTTATGGCCATAAGAGGGCCAGGATCAGTTTCAGTTGTGCCAGAAGTGCCAGATTTCTCATGAAGGTCAAGCAGTTGGAAAAGATTTTGTTTCTCTTTTCCCATTTGCTCCAAGCATCTCAGCCAAATGGAGAATTTAAATCCATCTCTGAGGGAAAAATCCCTATTTTTAAAATATAATTAAAGAAATATAGGTAACAGGAGTAAGTAATAACTGGCTTACCTATCTTTTTAATAGGTATTTTACTTGTTTTAGATTTATGGGAAAATTATTATGACTTTTCCATAATATGACATTGATGTTGAACAGATATTTACACGTGCTCTCTGCACTGACAAGCACACTGGCATGTTTTGGGGGTTTCTGAATCTTGTGTAGCATTTTAAATGACAACAGTGACTAGAAAATGCTGTAGGATAAAGAATAATTTTGTACTATTAGACATCAGTAGGAAGTATTGAAAAACCTGCAAGTCATAGAACAGATGAAAAGCCAACACCATAAAACGATGCGAGGCAAAAAACCACTATCATACATACATAATTTTCTGATTAAAAATGACTTGGTTGTCAGCATCTCCTATGACCAACGTAACATAGTGGAAGTCTGGCGCTGTTCTCTTTGTCTGTAGCTGCTCATAGTTTGTTAATGTGACGGTTACTAAGATTTCAGCCAACATGTCACTGTATTTTGGAAGCTAAGGGAAAATGATACAGAAGACAAAACTGCTAAAATATGCAAAGTAAAATATATGCCCGTCCATAAATTTCTATCTGTTGATACAAGCACAAAAGCTTGACTCAAGCAATTTGAATTTGTGGTACAATTTTTATTTGTTGTTCTGAGACACTGATTTCCAGTACTAGCTTGGCCAGAGCTGAATATTATAAGTTTGATTTAGTACTGAGAATCAAAGACAAATGCAAAGAGAAATATGCAAGAATAATACTTCTTATATAGAAGCTATATTTTGGCATCGTAGCATTCCTCAATAAGATATTTATAATTGTTAAATCTTTGTTCTGAGAATTGAGCTACTCATCTGGTATCAATGTCAAATGAAAAGTAAACTAGAACTGATTGTTATACCAATAGTATTTCACACATCTATTGAGTTTTTAGCTTGAAATGTGTCTTCATTTCTACCAACTTTAAGGTTACTTTTCAAATTTTGATTTTAGAAGTGTCTTTGTAATCCATATAAAGACAAAATGCATATCAGAACCTCAAAGCTCTTGATTACACATAGAATTGTACCCTTCCTTTGAAAGGGCATCAGCTAGGTTAATGTCATAATTTATTGTTTCTCTATATTCCTAAGTGTGCTATAGAAAATAAACATGAGTTAATACCATTTCAGTAAGCTTTATTTTGGTGTTTTGCTGTCTCTAGGGTTTGTTTAAATTCAAGATAGAAGAGACCTCTCAGACTCACATATAATGCTAGAATGTGAATATACTGGTTTACATTTGTAACATAAAATGGTATCAATGAGAGAGGCCAATATATTATAGGGAATGTCTGTTCTAAGGCGATTGGAAGATTTAGAAGTTTCATTCTACCTACAAAGCTGGAAAGAGGTCACAATATTGTGTGATCTTCCATCCAGGAAGACTCAAAATATTTTTTAAGTCAGTATTTGCTTTTTCATTTAATAATACCAGCATAAAAACAAAATAAATATAAAAGAATGTACCTGTTCAATTTTAAGTTCATATTTTGGAAGGTGCAAAACAGACTCTTTTATCTGGTTTCCAAAAGGAGGATGTCTGTTTAAAATCTGCAAAGATGTAAATCCAAGGAATCAAGGGTCACCTGAGTATTTATGTTAGCAATAAAAGCCCCTTTCACTCTTGGTTCCCTACTGTCAGTGATGCCCAGAATAGCAACATTACCAAAAGAAAATTCCAATACTTTTTCATGTTGCTACTGCTATTGTTCAGTTAACAGCCAATCAACTACCAATGACTACTCGAGTTTTATATGAGATGACTCTTCTATGTTGCACAAGCTTTAAATAAAACAGAATAAATTACAAGAAAAAAAATAAAAGGAGCCAGAAATGAGAAATCAAATTTCCAAAGTCAAAACAGAAAAACCCAAGTAAGATTTAGAAGCCTGTTATATCTTCCAGAACACCAGAATAAGTTTCCACAGAAAAGAAGCCAAGAGCCAAAGAACCAGTCCTAGGGTAACATTTACCTTTCCTAAAATAAGAAGTGCTTCATAGATGATTTAGAAGATTTTTATTCTACTCCTATCTCAAACTTGCAATAATGGAAATTTGGGATATTCGTAATTCACATACACTTAGAGAAACTGCAAATACATATTCCTTTTATATTTTTCCAACACTCCCAATAGAGAAGTGCATATTGTCCTTTGTTTCAAACCATGGTAATGATAAAATTCTACCTATTTAAGCATCCGCTTTCCACAGCCAGCCCAAATCATGAAATCATCATTCACGTTAAATTTGCTACAACATCATACACATTTTCAAGGAAAACCAGTAGTAGCTACACAGCTTTTTAAATTTTAATTTAACTAGTAAGTTAAAATAAATAAATCACCTTAAATAAATAAATCACCTAAACATCTAAATTTTGCTGTGATCATTAGCAAATATATATTAACTATACTGCTTTTAGTAGTAATGGTATTAGTCTTCAGTATTTTCTCTATCATATTTATCTATGTTCAAAAGAATAAGTTACCAATTCAAGCTCCCTTGCATTTATGTCTTCAATTTTTTTAAATGATGTCAGCCCAGCATTTACCATAGCATTTGACAGTGATACACCTGTAAAAAACAAGTTTTATGCTGTTAAAGAACAATAAATAACCTCAAATTATTCTGCATTACAGCAGGTAAACTCAAAGCATAAATAATTTTATGTTACATTTGATGCAGCTTTCTGTCCAGCAAATCACTAAATTTATTTTTTTCATTAAGTATTTCAGTATTATTTAATTTCTCCATTAGTAAAGAGAAAAAGAAATGCAATACAAACCAAACATGAAAATATACAAATTTCAATTATTACAACGTTCACATTTTCTATAGGAAAACAGATTTTAGATCACCTTCTACAAGAGTCAAGAAACGTGTTCTGTGTAAATATATATGATAAAAAAGCATTCCGCACAGTATTGTCTCAGAATTTTTCCCTACTCAAGAAATTATTTAATTATGTTGAAATAATAAAGACCTCAATGTTTTTGAGCAAGTTAATAATAAAATTAACTAAAAAATAAGTATTTATTATAATCTTCTACAAGTCATTGCAGCTTTAGCAAAAAGCTTTCCCATGGCATATAAGCCATAAGAGCATAGAATTCCATTTACACTTTTATTTCTCTACATGATTCAGTATTTTCAGTAAAATTTAGAATTACCACAGCATATGAAAAGGCACTTAATTCATCTGGAACTACAGCCTATTATAATAACTGCAACAATTGTAGGTAAAAAATAGTACCAAATACTTAGAATGAGTATTTGGATCCTTCTCACACAGTTCTGCAAACAGTATAAGAAATCTGAAAACTAGATGGGAAACCTCTTTAGATACTTTTAGGTTACTTCTTGGAAGACATGACAGTAATTTTATAAAAAAAGACTTAACTCAAGAATTCAGTAATTTAGAGAAACAGAAGACCTTTCATCTTTTTATGTGTATTTGAACATCTTTTGGGTCTGACTTAGGGAAAACACCTTTTACCATCTCCCTGCTCCTTTGCAGAAGCTCTGCAGTCTGAACACTGGCAACTCTCATATTACTTCTGCTGCTAGAGCTGCTGCCCTGTTTCTTTATAACTGAAGCTGAAGATTAACTCTTTTATCCTAATTCCAAAAATGGCAGAAGGATTTCCACCAGTGAAGAGAATACTAGATATAAATAAGACTTCTCTTTATTTTCATCTACACTTCTGAGCAAAAAATAAATGGGGGTGGGAAGAAAATTGAACAAGTAGTAAATGTCATAAATCCTATATGACAACTGATCATTATCCTGTCAGAACAAGCAAACAAATCAAACATACCATTCAACAAGAGGGAGTATAATTATTGGACAAGAGTTGGAGAAATGCAGTAAGAATTCAACTGAATAATCAGTCTCAGTACAGCCAAGTGTCAGTCAAAGAACAGTCACTCTTATAATGGAAATCCTGATTAATAAGGCATTTTTAAGGTCCAAAAATAGCATACTGAGATAAGAGTTAAAAAATTAAGGATTTCTGAATATGCTTCATGGTATCAGCAAATTTCTATAAACTTAAACAATTCATCTAACTTCAGAAAGAAATGGAATAAGATTAACCATAGGCAGAGGTTAAAAATCACATCATACTACAGGCTCAATTCAATGTTTGACTCAGGAAAAGAGTGAACTGACAGAAGAATGTTCAAAAGAAGCTTGTGAGGGGAACAAATGACACTTTGGAAGTCAGCGGTTCTTTGTAACATACATTGCAAGAGCTATGACAGCATAAGAAAAAAGTACCCAAACCCAGGAAAATTGGACAGAGATGTCTGTATATACACACTTATATTATTAAAAAACTAAACGTGACTTTATTCTACTGAATATAGTGTACAGGAAAGGATTTGTCTACACTGCAAGTGCCATATTTATTCCACTCATCCTAACTCCACAGAAATGCTGAACATGAGGCAGATTCCTCAGATGATTGTGTCAACATTGCCACAGGTGTGGGATAGTGGAAACGTGTTCCCAGCACTGTGCTGTGCACAGGCTAACCAGCCCTGCCCTTGCTTTGAATCCACATGAATGAAGCATTACAGCCTCTGCACTTGAGCAGGGAAGGCTGCAAGGTACTGTACCCTAAGGACCTCTGGGTTTAGCCATTCTCTAATTTGCAGATCTCTGTACTACACTGTTCACTGCAGAGCTGATGTATCTCTAAAGAAGAAATACAGAGAATGTTGCAGTGAATTTTGAAAACATGAAGGTATGATAACACCAGACATCAAAGCAGGAAGATACACTACTACCTCAAACAAGTATGACTACATTTTTATAACACAGAGGATTCAAAAATTTCTGAACTCCTTTTCAAATAATTATGACAAGCCTGTACTTCTAGCCAGAAGTTCATTCAGTAACAGGATACAGTGAAAGGAAGAAGATCATTAGAAACTTTTGATCATCATGTGTATAAGAACCTCATGAAAAATAAATTTATTTCTTTTTCATGATTCGTATCCTTTTCAATGTGAATTAAAAGGTTTTCATGCATACAAGTAAGAGGACCTACAGTAACAGCTGCTTGGAAAGGAAGGCATAGCCTAGTCAGGGGCACACAATCACATCAATGTGGAATATGTCTGGGATACTGAGAGGAACATTAAGGAATAACAAAAATTCTGAAATACTTTGAAAGCCTGAAGAAAATTACTAAACATCTTACTTTTGTTATGGCAGATTCTTCTGGGAACTGTGGTACTCCATTGTGGCAAATAAGTAATTAGCAGACTAATCCATTTACGTAAACAGACAACACAGAGATTAGCAGGCTAATTATGAGATTTGATTATCTGTCAACATTTCTATGATTTCTACTTAGTACCTACCAATTTTTTCCAATTGTTTAGACACATGAAGTGAATTTTCCCAAAGTCTGCACCTGAAACACTTTGCTAAAATCAAAGAGTTTAATAAAGCAGAGAAGTTGTTCTTAGATGATGACAGAAAGTCAGATAACCCTGTAAAAGGAAGATTGATTATGTCAATAAACTAAAATGTAGTTTATTAGTATATGTACCAAAGAAAAGGATTAAATTTTACCATACATCTAGTAACTCTCAAGCCATTTCTAAATATTCTGCCAGTATCTTGTGTCAAAGTAAAGTCTTGAATAGGAATACATCCCAGCTGAGCCTGAATGAGACTGGAAAAAGAATGGGTTTGATACGTATAAGCTATACTGTAGAAAAAGAACAACAAAAAAGTTTCTAATGGGGAAAAAAGAGGAAATTCAGAGTAGAAACAAGAAAATACAAGAACTGGTCCTCTGCAAAATGACAAAAAAAAATTAGCAGGGACTTCAAGAGCCATAAAATGTTTTTCAATAAAAAACAAAAAGGCAGCATAATATTTACCAGTTTACTTTCATTTCTCTTGTTTTTATCCTCCCCTCCATGGGAAACCTATGCATGAGAACATACATATTTTCTACAATTAATTTTATTTGTTGTTACAAAGGTACTTTTGATTTTCAATGCAGTTTTAAATACCTGATAGTTATTTTGTCTTTGTCTTTATTCAAAGTGTTCAAGATTTTCTTTTCATTTGTTCTTAACTTCACATCCACAAATTCTGTGCAGTTGGAGATCATGGTAATCTGTAATAATTATAGGGTTTTAGCAATTGTTTTAATTTGCCATTTCTTCTATCACTTCTTCTAACTCTTTTTTAAAAAGAACACTTTAAAAAATTTCTCGTCTCAACAGTATGACCATGAAGACACAATCCATCAGTTCTTTTTAATACTGAGCAACATTCCTTCCTCTTCCTATGAAGGCTATTAATGAAAGGGAATTTTTTTTCTTTCAGCTTTTAGATTACTATTTCAGTTGAGATTATCTAAAGTCAACCACACACATTGCTAACATTTTATACAAGGCAAATACAAACAACTTTTTCTGTAATATATTTCACCTTGCTTTCTTCACACTTTAACAACAAAGAAAGTCACAGGAAAACAAGTGTTCCATTTTTTCATGGCAAATCTGTTCTACCATAGTATTGGCTTGAAAGCAAAATGTCTTGTGATTCTGATAACAACCTGTTACCTGAAAGAGGAAAGTTGCTTAAAACAGAAGACAATTCCCTTAAAACCTGCTCTTGATGCAGCTGGTTTCTGCAACCAAAAAAACTACTAAACCAGAAGGCATTAAGGCTTTTAATACAGAAACAGAACAGCTTCATCAACTTTGCATCTTCATAAGCAAGGTTAGTGAGGGGAGAAAGACTTGGAAATCAAAAGATCTCAAAGTTCAAAGCCTCAAAAATACTCCATATAGAATTTAATTAGATGTATTCTCTAAAACTTTACATAAACAAAGCCTGAGCTCTTTAAAATAAATCACACCTTATACTTCTTTTCTTAGACTGTTTAAAAACGATTGAACAGATGTAATTAAAAAAAAAAAAAAGTCAAATTACCAATTCATTTAGTGTCTCAGTTCCCTTAATTTTGAAAAACTGCTTCACTGTATCAAATGCAATGTAATACCATGCCATTAATCTTCCAGTATCTGCAAAAGAAGAATATACCTTAAAAAATAAATATGCCAAGAATATTTCAGTGGGTTGGAGTTTCTTAAGCCACATAATTAAATTAACTTTCTTACTACAGGCCTCTGTGAGATTTACCAGCACTTCTCTGTGTGTTATTGCTCCCAGCTGTCTGATGGACATTACTGACCCCACCATGGCCTGGCAGAAAGAACAATGTGCCGGTTACAGTCCTCTCCAATGGAGATTGTCACACTAACACACCAGGCAGTGAACTGTGCTTGCTAAAGAGCCAACCACCTCTATCAGAGGACTGCAGAGAAGATGAGGTATTGATAAAACCTGTCCTTCATTGCACTGTGCCACAACCTATTATCCTGTCACAGGGTTCTGCAATCTTCTCCTAATCCACAACAAATTTTCAGCAACAAGAGAAACAAGATTAAGAGAATGAATATCCATAACTTGGTCAAGAAACTTGTCCATATATTCTACTCAAACAATCCCTCAGATTCTACTCTCTACTACATTTGTGTACTCTTAATAATGGTCACAAGGGTAGTTGAGACCCTCTGTAGTTCACCACTATCTCTATATCACTTCTGAAATTTGGTTTACTTGAAACAAGTGTTACCTGTTGGTTTGAAATTATTTGCTTCATCCATTCTGATCAAATCAAAAGATGATAAATCATTTAAGTTCTTCAGACACAGTTCTGTCAAAAATTTGAAAAATGTTTTTTGCATGTACTAAAAATACTTTATCTATGTACAAACCAGAAACACCATCATCAAATTGCAATGAATGTATACCCAAGTAATTCCATTGAATTCAAGTAAAGGTTTTGGAATATGATCCTGCTTCTATTAAAGTTGGTGGTTAATTCCTGCCTGTGGAAACTCACTCAAAGTTTCTGGACAAGGCAAATAGGTTTACGTTTTAGATCCTTTGTTTTCAAGGCTAAATTTATGAAAGGAAAATGACAATTTCTGAAAAGGCCTTTTTTGAAAGTATAGCAACAGAAATTAATGAAAGCAAATGAGATCAATCAAAGGAAATTAGGAAGAATGACAAACAATCAAAATTGAAGTGTTTCGCTCCATATTTCTGAGCATGTATGTGGAGATGAGGTAAGTAAAGGCATTTAACAATTTTCCTCTAAACAAGAAAAGCTTTTCTACCAGTTAAAATGTACTGATAGGATTTCAAAAATATTAATAATAAAATAAAATTAATAACACATAATAGTAAATTACTTCTTCTGCAAATGGATCTGTTGAAATTAATGGATATAGATAATAAACAGGGGTGAACCCGCCCTAAATTGTAACATTTTACTGAAAAAAGCTAAAAAGCCACTTACCTTGTAATTTTGCTTCAATTCCAACTTTATCTAATCCAGATGAAAAACCTGCATGAAAAGGACAGAAGTTGTTTTAACCTAGTACTATCATATACTTCCTCCTCAATTTTATTACCCATTAAAACTGATTTGCTGATTTTTAGGAGCCAGACAAATACCCCAAAGAGAAAAATGTGCAAATATTTATTATACTGCAAACAAGTCTTACAGGGTGTAACTAAGTATCAGTAAGAGGCTGTTAGAACAGATGTGCAAAGGTAAAAGCTGCAGACATTCCCCATGTAAAATATCTGAGTCCTAAAAGTTTCAGAAATGTCAGTAGAAACTTTCTGGTACAGTTTTGTTATTTTGGAATATAGGAAGCCACCTAAATTTTAACATCCATTCAAGTACTAGACGTACTATGTTCCAGTCCCAAATATAAATCCTTATAAAACATTGTCTCCAGCAATTACTCAGTGACTTCAAAAATCAGGTGTGGTGCAAGTGGGCAGAACAAAGATATGGCCAGGGCTGAGGGCTGGGATAATGTTCTGGACAAGACAAACTGAAGACACTGGAATTAAGGTAACTGAAACTTTATTCTAGAAAAAAGCTATGAAATATTAGACTATTCTTTTTCTTAGCAGATTACATATTCAGCAGTGAAAAATACATTATGGCTTGATACTGCATTAATACATAGTCCAGCATATTAAAATCAAAAGAAATAGATTATGAAGCTGTAATTGCTTCATCACAGTTTTTAAATGTTATACCATGCTGAAGCTCCCAATACTTATGGTAAAGAACAAAATGTTACAGGCCTCATTGCACATCTTGTTTTCATCACATTATGAAGCAACAGTCCGTAAGAAAATTATAGAAATGAGCAACATGGCATAACACATCCTAGTGTCATAATTACACAAATTAAAAAAATAAAACCAAACAAACCATAATGAGTTGGATTTTTTAAGGCTCTAATGTACAAGAATGTTGATCGTATCCACTCCAAAGCAACACTGACATCCGTGACAGTGTGTAGCACTATTTCTGCATTTAAGTGTTCAACAAGGTGCCTGTGCAAGCTAGTGCAAAAAAACACAAGAGTTAAGGACATTTACCAATGAGCAATAAAAAATGTACTAAAACTAATTTTTGGGAAGAAACAAAACCAAACAAACTCTCCCCCATAACCACCACTGTAACCAGTGAAATTTATAGAATACAGTAAAGGTAATGTAAGTAATCAACAATGTAATTTATTATGGCATAATGTCCAGCAAGCAAAAATAAACTGCCAAGTGTGAAGTTTCACATTCTTTAGAAAACAAAGTTACATAGATTTAAAAATTACAGCACAGACATTCTGTGCTGTTGATATTCTAAATAGATTTGAAAAATTAATTTTTAACAAAATTACATGAGTAAAATTTCCTATTTTACCTTTTCATGTCTTAACTTTCCCACATATTTCTCATGATAATCTGTTAACAACAAATACAGGTCTAGTATTTTCTAGACTCTATCATCTAGAAATTCAGAGACATGGTCTGCGTTCAATTCCTGCTTTTTGTCTTTGCAATAAATACTCTTTCAGCTTCCTCAGTTTTCCAGCAGGAATCTAAAACTTGTTTTTTTGAGCTTAAGATTCTAGAGATTTTTTTGGCTGATAAAACAAGAGACCATTAATTCCTGAATAGCTTGGTTTTATTTTTCTTTCTTGATGTCTTCTAAATAGACCAAAGAAAAACTCCAAAAACCACATG
This sequence comes from Zosterops lateralis, assembly GCF_965231275.1. Classification (NCBI taxonomy): domain Eukaryota; kingdom Metazoa; phylum Chordata; class Aves; order Passeriformes; family Zosteropidae; genus Zosterops; species Zosterops lateralis. The sequence goes on from NC_139769.1 coordinate 16,446,884, forward strand.
AAGAAAAACACATTCTGTGGAAACTATGAAGTTTTGCTACTGCCTATAGAGTTTATAAAAAAATACTTAGTTACCTGCTTTCTATTATATCAGCACCATTTAACATCTGTATATATCTCTCCCTGGTACTGCAACGAGTCATAATAACTGCTGTAGCTGTAGTGTCAAACTGAAAAATAAAACCCCAAATAAAAGTTACTCTCTAGTTCTAAGAAAAAAACTCAGTTGAATATGCATCACATACCTGCTGAATCCACTAAAACTCTTTTCTTAAAATCCTGTCTGAAATGGCTATTGTATGCCAGCTTCCTACTTTTTCTCTAATCCCCATTAACTAAGAAACCCAAATGTAATCTTCAGATCTTGTTTCACTGTAAGGTGAAGCAGTAATTTTTGATGGACAATACAAAAGCAAACATTTCTTTCTCAACAGCAAAGTAATCTAGAAGTAATTTAAGTATTAATAACCCTTTAAAAACCAAATGTTGCAGTAAAATTCCTGGCATTGTCACTATCTTTGACAAGAATAGTTTCTACTATAATCTGACTACAGACAGCATCAATACAATTAAACATTCACTTACCTGAGGCCTTCCAGCTCTCCCAATCATTTGCAGAATATCAGTTTCACTGTACTCTTGAAACACTCCTCCAACATAATGCATTGTGGATTTTATAACCACCAGGTGTGCAGGTAGATTGACTCCCATAGCTAAGGTGCTAGTAGTAACTACATCAAATCAAAGTATATGAACGCCATCAAAAGGTCTGGCAGACACTTATCAAGCAGGAAACAGGCGACTTAACACTTGATGCCTAAGAGCTCTTAGTTTCTAGTGGAATCAGTGGGCATTCTACACCACAACAGATTTGATGTAGATTGCAGACAAGTACGTGCATAACAGTTTCTCTCTTATCTGATCATTAGCATTCTTTCGTTGTTAAGTTCTTTAACAAATTACATCCCAGATACTTTTAATTAAACATTCCTTCATATTTGGAGATAATCCAGAATATGATCCATGTTCAGTATAACAGACATGCAATGAAGAAACCTTATCTTCATGAGTATGTATTTGAATAGAGCCATGACTTCATCTTGCTTAGTAGTGGTCAATATTTTTAAGATATATTAAGTCATCAGTCATTAGCATTGTTTATATCCATATACCAAACCAGATTCACCACCAAGACTATCACAGCACTTTACCAATACACACTCTCACACTCATGATTCCTATTTCACTGTCTCTAAAGAATATATGGAGTGGCAAGAATTCAATGCAGAAAGCCAGTCATAGGGGGCAACTGATACTACTATTCTGCTAGGAAAATGAAGGGTTAATGACATTTTCAATTCTTTTTAAAATTAAATTAGTAATTAAATTACATTTTCTTATGACCATTGTAACAGGAAAGAAAAATATCCACAAATCATTTAGTGTTGTCTGTGTTGTGAACCACACAGACAATTCCTCATAGGGTCTGGATCTTTTTTGAGAGAAAAAGAAAGCCCAGATGAGATGAGACATTCACATCTCAGATCCCTTGTCATTTCACATAACAACAGATGGAATATTTCTTAGGGACCTCCCCATCAGTCACAACATCTTGCATGGGAGTTTGAAAATATCATCCTGCCCACCTAAAATGCATGAATGTAGACGATTACCTTCAGGGAAGCTGCAAAGGACCCAGACACTTGGGAACTCAGGGGAAAGATTCACCAACGCAGAGCTCCACCTCAATGGGAGGATTCATGACAGGAAAAGGAAATGGACATGGCCAGACCTCTATGGACATATGAGGGGGGGTCCTTCATGTGTGGTGAAATTAAGGTCTACGGTCTTTAGTAACAGTGCATATGTAGGCTCATAGGTAAAAGTGCATGTGAAAAAATGAAAACACCTTTACCTGGATTTCATAACTTATAGCAAACTATAGAACCATAAGATATTACCACTTCCAAACTGCAGTCTTCCCAGGATACAAAAATAACAATTTGGCTTGCAAAATTAAATTTACTTACAAAGTACTGGCAAGTCTCCTACAGTAAAAGCTCCTTCAATTATTTTTCTGTCCGATATCTCCATACCCGCATGATGATAAGCCACACCATATGTCAAAAGGTCTAATAATGAAATTATTATATACATCATTTAACTAAGTTTTCTCAAGCAAATATTCAATCACAGAGCAGAGAAGTAGTAGGTTATATTTACCTCTCAGTTTGGAGTCTTTCAATGAATTTGCAAGCCCTTGTAATCTATGCAACATACACAAACAAAAATATTAAATTAAAATATATAGACTCTTTGGATATTTTCAACCACCACCTTTCCCATCTTCACAGAGGGAACAGACAGTCTCTCTGGGGCAGCTATTGCAGATATCTAAGCCTGGTCATCTTTTCAAGTGACAATCTACAATCCTTAGATTCATTCACATAAAGCACACAAGATCACATTTTAGGTCCAAAGTCAGGAGGTAGCTTCTGCAGCTGCCATGACTAGGCAACCCTGAAGTAAATAATAATTAATATGGCTGTATTTATTAACAGTAACTGATACAGGAAAGACATATTATGGCTTAACTTAAAACACAAGTAAAGTCACATCCAATTCGACTATTCATATGCTTAATCTTTGCACTACAGGGTCTCAGAGGGTCATAAGAATAAGCATTTTTATGTTTAGAAAGCAGTTTGAGAAACAACTTAATGTTTGTGAAGGTATCCTAAAACTCTGAGAAGTAAAAACTTCCGAAGAAGAGTGTCAGTTTACCAAAACGAAAGTCAACTGTAATGATGATTTTGTTGCACACTCCTCTGCTAGAAACTGTATTAGCTCAACAGCTTTCTTCAGAGATATCACAGGTTTACTAAAATGTACAAACACTTATTTCCTATTTAAATAGAAAAATACCTTTGTTTCTGTTCTATACTCAGTAGAAATTTAGCATCTTTTGCAAGAACAGAAGCAGCCTGTTGTACTCCTTTTCTTGTAGCACAAAACTATAAACAAAAGATATTTTTTTCAATCAACACTTTCAAGAAAGAAACAATTTCAAATGTGATTAAAAAAAGCTGTTGTACCACAAGTGCCGGTTTTTGCTCTGAGTATGCTTGTATAATGCTGGCTATCTTGTAGTTAAGACTTAAGTCAAATTTGAACTCTGTCTGATTGTCACTGCAAGGAAAACCAAGAACAACTTTGCGTAGCTTCACTGGTCGTTGATCCTCATCTATTTTCAGACATACAGCAGGCATCTTACTATTTGAAAGCCATTCTGCAATCTTGAAAAAAGAAGTAGAACAGAAAACATAAATTTATTCTTTTAATTGTGCTCCTGCTCTAATAGCATCAGAGAATAATTAACTTAGCTTTTGTCACATGTAAATGAGTAACATGTTTTAATAATTTAAAATCCCACATGAGGTTCTGCTTTTAGAGGACCAATATAATTTGGACTGAAATCTCAAGTCTGTTGTGATTTGTACATAAGAGGCAAAAATCACAAGCAGAAATCTAAAACTGAAGTATTTCCACACATGGCTGACATTTTCCTATACTTGAAGGTACTCTTACATTAGCAGCAGCCTCATAGCTGTCTTCAGATGACAGCTTAAAAATTACAATTTTGCTATCAATCTAAAATTGTAATTCCAGATAAATTTTATAAAATACAACTCCATTGACCAAAATACAGTTAAAATGTAACTCTTACATCTTGAGTATTTGGGATTGTTGCAGAAACAGCTACAAATCTCAAAGGAGGAACAGTGTCACGCTTCTCTAAGAGATGCCAAAGAGAAGACTGAACGGTTTTCATCCGACTGACAACAACTTCCAAAGTTGCTCCGCGGCTTTCATCCTTTATAACGTGTATCTATCAGGAGGTTTAAAAGATTGGTAAATATTTCCCAGTTACAATCTGGACAAGTGCTAAATACATGTAATATTATCTAAGCTTCTCTTTATTGTCACAACAGATACAAAACCAGTGCATAAATAAACCCTTATTCATTTTCTTACCTCATCAATGAGAAAGAGTCGTACAAGCTGGACTATAGAGTTGTCTCTCCATTTTCTAGTCATGCTATCCCACTTTTCCTTGGAGGAAAAAACCAACATCATCAAAACAACAACAGAAGCTGCAAGATGTTTTAAAGGCCAACATATGCCACAACTGTAGTACATGCAGACATACCTAAACTTTAATAAATCTTTAAACAGTAACAATTAAATGAATTCAAGCTAATTCCATCTATTTTTCATCTGGCACATTATTATATTAACTTTTGTTTACATGAACTGAGAGTATGTACAGCAGGGTGCAGACAAACAAAAGGATCATTAAATTACTGTGTATTACAATGAAAAAGGAGCAGTCCTTGCAGCATACAATTAGAAGACTGCTAATGTCTGTTTATTCTAAGTTCTTGTAAGAACTGGCAATGAAACCTACAGGTGTAGTGATAATAATGTCAGCATGATGTATTTCAAATATATCATCCATCAGTGTATCTCCTGTCAGTTCCTTGCAGGTGAGTCCTATAGGTCCAAATTTTTCTTTCCAATCATCAAAACGCTGACTGCATAGAGCTTTTATTGGAGCCACTAAAAATAACACCAAATAATGAGAATTAAATCAGGAAAACCAAACCTTCAACTGTATTAAAAATGTATGCATTTATTTTCTTTAGGAAGATACCTTCTTGAATTTAATTTCCCTAATTTTCAGAATTGCTTCCAGAATCATAAAATCTGGTGTTACTGTCCTTATTATCCTACTCCACATGCAAAATCAATGTTGAGCTTTGGGCCCTAGTTCTTCCCATCAGCAAGCAGAAACAGAACCCTTTAATTAAAATTATTTATGTTCTCTCTTAATCCTGTATCCTGTTGGGTTTGATTTTTTTGCAGTACCATATGGAAATAATCATTCCGCTATGAAAGGTTTTCTCACAGATGGAAGAAACCACATGAAATACATCTTTTCTAATGGAAGCTCATAATAATACCAACCTTTTCCCAGTTAAGAATGATTTGAGTAGTCTGTATTCAGAGAGAAAAGAGGTTATAAGTGAGAAACCATCCAAGAGCAAGAGACAGACTTTTAATTTTCCTGGTATTCTATCAAAATCAAACGTACAGTTAAGTGTAGGGTCATACCAAGCAACTAACACAGCAAGTAGCAGTCCTCATGCTGCTTCTCATGAACAGACTACTGAAACAATCTACTATTTTTTTTTTTTTTCACATACATACTGTACTTTTGCTGACTCTTTTTTTTTCTAGAAATCTGATATAATTCTCAATAAGGACTGACATTAATAACATGTGTAAGGCTATACTGGATGATTAATCTATATGAAAAATGCAGTGAATTCAGTGAAAGAGGCAATCAATGCATGAGCTGAAAACAGCCATAGTATAACAGATCTTGCAGTGATTCTAGCTTACTTGGAGCCACTGGAATAAGAATGATTTCTGCCTATGAGCTCCCAAATTATCCCTAAAATGAAGAGATTTAAAGAACCAGTCTCTGCTTCAGAAAGAGGTGTAAAATCTCTTAAGAATATCAGAGAAAAAATTAGCTGCAGAAAACTGATTAAGCTAACAGCAAGTAATTAACAAAATCACATAGCTAATCATCTTTAGCAATGCAAGAATGTGAGAAGCAATGATTGCTCCTGGAACTACAGCCACCAGTCCTTCAATGTAAAGCTACTGGCAAACAACTCTACAGAACTACTGCAAGGTGATCCACATACATGGGGCCACCGATGAATCAGGCACCAGTGCTCACACCAGCAGGAAATCTCATTACCACCTCTGTTCCCACACCTAGAAAACTGACAAGTCTCCTTCTCCATCCTTGTGGAATCTGGAAAGGTCAGCAGATCTAACTCCACAAGCAGGTAACTGCTTCCTTACTGACAGTTCCAACCAACCAAGTTGTACCAATTCCACCAAGGCAAGTGGAAACTATTGCCATACACTCAACCCTGTGCAGCTGACAAGAGAACCCATAGCACATGCCTGCTTCTATGATCAGTTTACAATACACAGTAAACTCTGAAGCAACACTAGTTTTATTGTAAGAAGTAGAACAAAATGGAATTTAATATTAAGCTCTTGTAAATATAAGGATGAAACCTTTAATAGCAATAGTGACATATCAGTGTACAAATAAATTAAAACTGGGACAAATTCACCATTTTAATCAAATTTACATGATATGAACTCAGTTCTCCAGGAAGAAAAGAATAGAGTGTAATTGGTGTGACCATTTCCAAGTATTTTCATATTTCTACATAGATCAGTTAAACTCATGAAGATCACAGTTCTGGTGCCTCTGAGGTAGTATACAGAAAACAGCAGGACACTTTGTCAGATAAGTGAATACTAGAAAAATTGATCCTCATCTCAGAGCAACAGACAGCCATATAAAAGATAGTGTCAGCCAGAAATCATGCACTAAGAATTTGTTTTAGTTTCCTTTGCTTCCTCCTTATCTTTTTGTGCACATCTTGCCTTCTTGGAGGACAAACTGCTACAGGATTTACTAATTTTTATTTGTATAGGCAATACTGAATACTACCATTACAATACTGTTAAATACTAATAACAGTTACAATGGTACCACAAATAAACATTAAACCAACTTTTTAAAGAATGAAGTAGGCTGCAATTTCCTAATGTATTTAATTGCAATGTTATTCCTGGACTCACTCCAGATCTCTGCATTCGCAGAATGACATTTTCTGCCCTGTCACCAAAATGTTTAAAGCTGCATAATACTTACTGTAAACAACTTTAATATTTAACCAAGGCAGTGGGGCTTCCATGAGTAACCTGGTAATAGCCAGCTCGAACATTACGGTCTTTCCAGAGCCAGTCGGAGCACAGATCACAAAGTTCCTGTCTGTGTATAAAAGCTAGGAAAGAATTGCCGAGTCCTGTTACGTTTTCAATAATGACAAATGACTGTTTTGCATGACTGTGCTTCCTTCCCACACATTTTATCCTCCACTATCTTAGAAGCCAGGTATGTCTGTGTCAGGCTCCCTCATTTTCCTCTGACAAGATTGATTCTTCCCTCTTTCCTCCTCTGCAGTGTCACTCACCCATGTCACTCACTCACTCATCCACCCACCCGTCCTCCATGCAAATATATTACTAACCTGTATGCATAAATAGAAATATAATTCTCATCTTCAAACATATTTTAAGATGAGAAAAACACTTTTTAAAGTTTTTTTGGTCTCTTCTCCCAGCTAAGCACAACCCTGATAAACTATTTCAGGAAGAGGTTCTACAGATATTACAGTTTTCTAACCCCTTTTATGTTCTAAATATCAAAGTACCACTTAAATATATCTACAAAGTACTACTTGCAGCTGCAGTTTATGTTCCATACTTACATCATCCAAAGCTTTTGACTGTGCATAGTTAAAATATGGGAACTCCTTAAAAATGCTTCTAAATTGGGTTGCTTGAGAGCATTAAGGAATTTAAAATACTGGAGTGTAAATTATAAAATTTTAAGAATGTTAATGCACCTTATTCTTGCAAACTAAATGCAAACTTAAAACATACCACACTGATTCACAGGTTTGTAAAAAGTTATCCAAAAGTAACCTATTAAATGATTCAGTAGTTTTATATTCTTGGTGTGCCATAGATTCCCTATCAGTGAAAAAAACACACCCTGTTTGAGAGGTCTCAGGATTATACCAGTAATCAGGAACCTCCTCCCTGGCACAGGCTTCATGAAATGGCAGATAATTATGGAATGTGAAGCTGCAAGGGACAAACCAGATACACAACAAACAGAACACTGCTGTTAGCCTAAGGTGTCAGTGGTCACATATTTGTAATATAACACAAATTAATTAGCATAATATTGTATGCCCAGACATAACAGTAGCAAAGAAATTCACCTATGACCACTTAGTGCTGACTGTGGTTTTAAAGATATTTTTCAGTTGCCAATAATGCGTGTTCTTCAGACAACATTCTTATCTAAAGTATGTAGAAGATGAAGAGAGCATTGTTAGGTTACACCTCCAGAGTGAGCTGATCTCTGTCTGGACTTGCAGAGCAGCCACACAAAGAGCCTGGCTGTGACCACCTCAGCAGGCTGAGGATGAGCACACAGCCAGGTATGACACCGACAGCAACAGGAACAATGAACTGATAAGGCCTCAGATCCATGTCACATTTAACAACTACAGAGGAAAAGATACAGGAGTAAAGCAAGAAATAAAAGCAGTTAAACATTAAAAATTGGTAAAAATAAGCAAGTAGCATTAGACTAACAAAATAAGGATTAAAAAAACCCAAACTTATTTAAAACCCATGCTCTAAATCAGTGATCTGTTTTCAAACTGCAAAGCATTAATGATCTGAAATTGGTAAATTCACAGCAATTGAATCCTTACTCATTTTGAAAGTAATGACTTTTCAAAGCTATTTACATGAATTTCAGGTGCCTAAATTTACACATTTCCTCTTCCTGATATTTAACCTGCCATTTGACAGGTTACTATGAACAAGATATTGAAGAAAAAAAACCCTAAAGTTTGACAGATATAGATGAAAGCTCAATTATATTACATGTTCAAGGCTGAGCAAAGAAGAAAGAAAATTATGGTAAAATCTGCTTAAAGAATGGAAATACAGTATAGGCACACCACAACATAAAGGCAGACCAAGAAGGAGTACATGAAGTTAATTTTCCTCTAAGAAAATGTGACAGAAAAACAAATTCAGTTTTCCTAATAAGCCTAAATAATAGTTCCTTTTTCCTTTATTTAAAGTGTATGGGGATATATGTGTACATTTGTAATTGCATAGAAAAAGGGTGAAATATATATTATGCAAATTAAAATTTTACATTTTATGTTTTAAAAATAAAGTTTTGAGGATAAAATTTCAATGTTTGAAATAAGAATGATCTTTCTTAGCAATGAATGATCGATAAATTGTCTTATTTTCATGCTGGCTTTGGAATTCAAAAGGATAAGCACTTATTGAACGTTTGATTCCCAACAAATTGAAAGCGTTAGAATGCAATGCATTAATTCCTATGGCTAAATTAAACTATAATTTTGCAAATGTAAAAGCACTGTAATAAAATCAGGAAAATCAGATACAGCAAATACAAGGATACGTATTTCTGTAACAGCCCTCAACATTTCCACTTTTCTTCCTGTAGTTCCTAAAGAAGTAAAAATAATACATTCATAAAATCAGTTTCATTTTCAACCAATAACCATGACAAACGTTTTCCTGACTCCAAGCTATGTGTTCTGTAAGGAGCTTCAAGGCTGTGACAAGGTCCAGGTGATAGAAAGGAGATTATGGGATAGGACAGGGAGATCACCAGCTCATCCTTTGAAAAGGATTCATCGCGGTGGCCCTTTGACGAATTCACTCCAGTTTAAGGATGTCTTGAACATACCAGAGACTCAAAACTGGATGCATTATCTAGGTATGGTCTCAAAAGTACCAAGGGAGGGACAATCACTTAACTTCCCAGCTTTGTTAGCAAAGCCCAGGCTGCTGTTGGCCTTTGTTACTGCTGGGACACACTGCTCACTCAAGTTCAGCAAGGTGTTTGCCAGACCCCAGACACTTTTCCACAGAGCTGCCCCAGTCAAACCATCCCAGGGGAACCCAAGGGGTTCTTCTCTTTCCCTGAGGCAGGACTGTGGATTTGTTCCTGCTGAATTGCAGGAGATTGCTGTCGGCTGCTGGCACGTGGGCAGTGTGACCTGTTCACCACCACCACCCTCTGAGCACAGCCAGCCATTTTCACACCAGGCAGTTGTTGATCCACTCCTAATGCCCTACCCTGGGTACCAGGATGTTGTGGAAGATGGTGTTTCTCACCCACTCTGATTCTATGAAAACCCTTGCTGAAGGCAAAGTAAACAATATCCACTGCTGTCCCCTCACCCCCAAATCAAATCACCACTGGCCATAAGGTAACCAGACAGGAATCACACTTTTCCTTCCTGACCTGTCTCCAAATCCCATCCTAAGCCACCACTCTGCCCTACATTCTTCTGCCAGAACCAATTTTCTACTCCGTATTTCTGTAATAGTTAGTCAGGCACACAAGGTACATTCCACTGATGTGCCATGTCCCAAAAAGTTTAAAATCTAGAAATAAACTGCACTTAGTTAAAAAGTATTAAAAGCCAAAAATAATTTCTAAACCAAGTATTTTATCATTTCATCAAAATTTCACCATTTCCCTCCATTTTCTAGGTATCTCCTACTTAAAATCTATTTCTACAAAGATACAGATATGAGCCACACCACAAATAAACATTTCATTTTCAATTTCTGTTTTCAAATGAAGATGAAACTCCTTACCACATGAAGGGACAAGGCTGGTTTTTTTCATTTTGCTGAGGGGATGTGAAGTGATATTTTCAAATAGATTTACACGACTTAGCACCTCTGAAAATGTGACTCTTCTTCATAAATTGTTTAGCCAGTTCATATTAAACAACAATGCAATTAAGTTCCACAGGACTGCAATACAGTCTATCAATTTTAGCCAATTATCTCACCCTGAGCTGGTGGGAAAATGTTCTTCACTCTACCTCAGATCTTGGATACCCTTTATTATTATATACCAAAGACAGAAAATGGACTATTTTTCTTGCAATACAGTAAAAATAATTACCTGTCATATCCAGAATCTCTGAAGCATTAGAAAGTGATTGAATTTTAATTCCAGTTTCAGACACAATCTCCTCATTATTTACCCGATGCAAAGTAAAATCTGAGTCTTTAGTTATTGGAGCATGATGATTATTTCTCAAAAAACCTTCTTTTGTCACTTCTTTCATGTTTTCACTTGTATTTAAGTAAGTACCAATTTCTTTCACATCAACAGAACCAGCTTTAAATTCTGTATTTTTATGAATATTGCCAGACTTCTTAAATAAGCTGCAAAAGGTCCAGAATTTTCATTAGCTTGCTGTAATGTTACAGTTTATCTAATATTTGAAAAATATTACATACACATTTATATTAGCAACAGAACTAGTAAGATAAATAATAAAATTGTATATAACTTTACGTAATCTGACCTGAAGACTCCTTTCAAGATATATTTTAACTTTACTTTCATTGCAGAAATAACGTGAAAGAATAAACTGCCTGTTCAGACGGGCTCTGACCCCTAATAGCAGATTAACTCTGAATTTGTGCATCATTAAAACCAATAGAGACATCCAGGTTCTGAGGAATGGGAGGAGCTGGACACAGAAGAGCAGTTTATCAGTAAAACCTGTCCTCCCAGGCAGCATGGAAATCACGCTGAGAACTGCTCACGGTATTCCTGACTGGCTGACCTCTGCTCAGCAAAGCAAAGGATCTCAGCCTTCTTCCTTGTCATCACGCAGATAAAGAATTCAGAGCAGTATTTTCCAGAAGTTTGTTAAGTAAAAATTTCTTTAAAATTTAAGCAAAAAACCTGAGGCTTACTTTTCTCATGAATGAGGCTGAGCTCAAGACACATTTAATTAAAGTACTAAAATACTGCCAAAAAGAAACTTTTATTTCCTTAGACTGAAAGAATTAGCATCTGGAACATGCTAAAGTACCTTCAATTGAAGAATCCCAAACTTCGTGTTCAACAGATTTATCTAAAATAAGAATATGATTCTGACAGTGATAAATCATCTGAGTTGACTAGACACATACCTTTTTCTTAATGTTGAATGGACACTCTCATCATCACTGTTTTCACTTAATGCTTTATTTTGCAGTTGCTGAGAAAAATCTATTACTTGTTTAGATTTATTTTCATCAAAAGAGAGAAAAGATGAAACTACTTTCAGATTTTCACTCTGAAAACTAATTTTATCTCTTTCTCCTAGACTTGATTGTAGGACTTCTTTTTCAGGGGCTATGCCAAAATGAACAGGTGCTGATGATCTATCTTCTACTTCCTCTGTGTTACTCTTACATTGTTGTATAAACTTCTCATGCTTTCTCCCTCCTACAAAAACTATAACTTATTAATTCATTCATATTCTTATTCAGACATTAAATCAAATGTCTTCCACACAGAATCAGCCAAATTCATGTATTATACAAACTGATATTTCTATCTTATCGCAAGAACTTTAGTGTGCCTTTTATGACTTATGTTAATGAATGTAATGCATGCATTGTCGATTAAAGTTACAAAAATAACGTCCCTTTCTTTCCTTCCTATGGAAAGTAAAGGATAAAAACTGTTCTTCAGAACTACAAAATAGTTTGTATGACAGAACTCTTTACCCTGTCCCAGAGTTTTTAAAAAAATGACACAGTTACCAAGCCTAAAGTTCCTGCTACAAAACAGCTGAGAATAAACACTGCAATCTCAACAGTCAGAACTGGCACTGATGTTGGGGACAGGCTGGTTTCATAACCTTCTTGGTTAATTACCACATTTTCCAGTGTAGAATCAGTGTCCTGATCTGGCTGACCAGATCAACAACCACTGCTGTTGGCAACAGAAAGGCAAAGGCAGGGAACAGAAATAAGCAACTAAATGCAACAAGGTAACAGCTCTATTTTGCTCTCTTGATTTCCATGCCCTGTTTGTGACACAACCCCAACAGTTCTAATGCTACAAATATCAAATAGCTTATTTGAATAAGTAACTCTTAATGGAATTATTCTTGCATAAAGTAGAAAAAGCCAACCTTCTGTTATAGTGTAATTCCTAAATAGAAAATATCATAAATCAGCACAGCAGCTACAAAATGGACAAATCTAGCCGACAGAGATAAGGCAATGAAATTCTTTAGAATAAATTTCCTTAAGATAATCTTGAATGTCTAGGAATATGCCACTTGGCAGCAATTAATGACCAGATTCAAATTTAGCTGCCTCAGCAATTTGATTAAAGACCCCAAAGGGAAGAAAAAAGTGAGTTTCATATAAACTCTGTTCCTTGGGTGGGAGACAGGCCCTCAGATCCGTATGATAACATTATGCTCTTACAGCCACTTCCCACTGTGTTATGATGCTTCATGAAACAACGTGCAGTAACTGAAATTCTGATTATACTTCTTACCTTGCCAACCTCTGCACAGAAAACTTGTGGCATGTATATGCCTCAAGAGGATTGCTATGCTCCTGGTACATCTAGCACCATCATTCTCAACTCAAATACATTCTTTGTCTCTACTTGCATACCCAGAATATTTCACATTTCACAGCAAAAGAGGAATGATCTGTCACACTAAGTAACTAATTAATGTTGAGTAATTTAATATCAATGCTGAGTATTATGGTGTAGTCAGACTTTGCAGTGTAAGGTTTACGGGTGGACTTGATCATCTTAAAACATCTTTTCCAACCATTCCAGTGATTCTGTGATTCTATTCTATGATACTTTACCCATAGAAGTGTTGGCTGAGTTTTTTTCCAGTTCCCTCTGTAACTCCTCTGCAGCTGGAATTTCAGCAATAGCTGGAGCAGGTGCAATAAACCAAGTTTTATGCTCTTCATTTTCCAGAAACCTATTTTTAACACACAAATGTGAGGTAAAAGCATTTTTTAAGCACCCTCCACAACAACTAGCTCAAAATTACTAGTCACAAATAACCTACTATTTCTCCTGCTAAAACATATTCTTGTTCTTCAATGCATGTGACTTTTAATAACATTAAATTGCAGAGGCAAAACTTCTCCTAACCCTTATTTCTTACAGCCTTAAGATACACCTGCATCGTTGAATGCACTTGGAGAATAAACATTTCAAAGTATGGGTCATGAACCTAGAAATTTCTAGCCCCACATTTCTATCAGTAGACAAAAAAGTGAGTAATAAGAAAAAACACTGCTATAAAGCGATTCAGTCTGGAAATGAATTATATTTATCTAATAACAAACATTTACCTTTGTCTTATATCTGGTTTTTCATAAAATAAACTATCCAGTGAAAAGACCATGTCTGCAGAGTTGAACATTTTTAGATCAAATGGGAAGTCTCCTTAGTCTGCAAAGGGCAGCACAAGAAAATGTAAAACTGTACTAGACTTGAACCTGTCTAAAGCAATACAAAGTTTATTAGTTTTAAGTGCCAATATTTAATTCCTATATTGTTTCCTTTTAGAGCTCTTGACTGCATTCTTAATCTTTCTTCAAACAGAGAATCTGTCTCCTGATAAAATACAGCTCCTATTACTTCTGCTAAAAAAGCCCTGTAGGGCAGCACATGAAGCAACCCTTACTACCATGACATATCTGGGAAGAAAAAGTGAGTAAGAGTGAAGATCCAGATAAAGTTTATGTTAAAGTATTTAAATCCTAAGAAAAATGCTAAGGTTCAGCCTGGAGGAGGCTAGAGAAGAAGAGACTAAGGGTACACATCACATTCCCCATTTCCACATGAGGGGAAGAGGAGGGGCAGGCACTGATCTCTTTCCTGTGGTGACAAGTGACACGACTCAAGAAAATGACTGCCTGAAACTGGGTCAGGGGAGGCTTAGGATGGACATTGCAAAAAGGTTTTCCCCCCAGAGGGTGTCTGGGCACTGGAGCAGCTCCCCAGGGCACTGGTCACAGCAGCAGCCTGACAGAGGTCAAGAAGTGCTTGGACAGTGCTCTCAGGCACAGGGTGTGACTCTTGGGGTGTCCTGTGCAGGGCCGGGAGTTGGACTCATTGATCCTGGAGTCCCTTCCAACTCAGCACATTCTATTATTTTATACAACTGCAGCCAATTCTTTTTTGTCCAATAGTTTCCACAGTATGTCAAGTTTTTGCAAAACAAAATTATATTGTTATGTAAAAAAAAAAAATTATACTGTTATCCCAACAATTATTTTAATTTACAAGCAAATGAGACTTTTTTAAACATACATGCAAATTGCTTACCTGGATAACTGGAGTATGGGCCCAACACCTTGAAGCTGTTAACAGGTTTATTCTGAAACATCAGGACCAGAGATTATTTCTAAATTATTTATTGAATACATCAGTCTTAAAAATCCTCCAGCTAATTTTAATGTTTTTCATGTAGCATCATCTGTAGGCATTAGACATGCTTCTTTATACATTTTTGTTGAGAAGTTTTACAGCTCTTAATTTTGCTTGAGGATGACTTTAAAAAACAAAGATTTTACTAAAAGAATACCACACAGATGATTTAATGAGTCAAAATTCTTAGACTCACTGAAACAAACAGTAAAATACAAATAAAGTTTAGAAAGTTCAATACTGGCCAACTGTGGAGGTAAAATAAGAAAGCAAAGCTTTCTTATCTACAGAGACAAAACCAAAGGTGACACTTATTTTGCACTCCAGCATCTCATTAGTAACATATGAAAAGGATCTCTAAGAGTGCTTTGCAAATAGGCTTCAGGTTTAATTAATTACTGTAGACTGTCAGCTGTGAGTCAAAAATTTTGAAAGTACTTTTGTTTCACAGAATCTGTAAATCTTCAAATATTCCAGAGAGAGGTTTCAAATTTCAAAAAGAAAACATTTCACAATAACAGAATATAGAGCATGTAATCAAAACTATCTGTGAACACACTGAAGAACTTCAAACAAGAAATCTGTCAATGCCCCTTTTACACACAGGAAATCTGCAGTACCGCTTCTGCCAACTTCTGCCACTCCCTCACTGCCAGGTTTTGCCACTTTCCCCTTCACATTAATAAATCTAGAATTTAGAAATCACACTGATAAATCTAACAATTTCATTTTGCCTCCACGCTTTTAGTGGCAGGAGCTCTCAGACTTGGCATCAGTAGTGGCAGTAGAAAGTATTTGTGAGGAGCGCTAATCAAGTTGTTAATGAAGCAGTAATTATCTGTGTTAGTGCCTATCGAAAGTTAGTGCCTATCGAACTGCTCCATCAGCTTCAAGGAGCTGCAAATACTGCACACCAGTATGAAATGGTTCTCCTGTCTCATGTAAGCGATCAATAATATATGATGATTCTATTTAAATAGTCTGGATTGATGATTCCCATTCTTGAGCAGCCTTTGTTATGAACAATGTTTGAGCTCCCAGGCTCCTGCTCTCGAAGTGTCATTTTTCCCTTGACCAGCTCTATAAGCCCAATTACTTGATAATGTAAGTAAAAATAATAGGAAATGTCGTGGTCATTCTACAGGACTGGAAATCTAAAAGAATCATGCTCATTTATGCAGCTCCGCATTCACCCACCTGCTCCAGCTGCGAAATAGTGAAAAGTCTCTCAGACTTTTAAAGGAAAAGAAGAAACCTAAACAGGCGGGGCGGGAGTGGTGGGGAGGAGCCCAAAACGTTTCCAACTTGGCCCGGAAACAAAACTTCTTTTCCACACCCTCAATGCTGTTGGATTCCACAGGGAAAAATGTATATTCCAGATGGCAGAATGAGGGAGTAGGTGTTTGCAGGGGCAGCACAGACCACTAATTCCCATTTACTGAGAGGTGTTTGCCAAATCCTGAGAGCAAAGACCTCTCTCGTGTATCTGCTTTAACAAACACCTTACCACAGACACTGCAGGCCGCGAGGGAATTTGCTCACTTTTGAAGCCACTTTCCTCTTCACCTTCCTCCTAAAACAAATTCTTTCCTCAGTCCACGTATTTCATCACAGTGTTCTATCCAGGGGCCTAAAGTGAAGCTCACAACCTTCAGGGGTGCTGACCCAAGCAAACCGCAACTGGCCGTGCCCGGGGGCGCAGAGCGCATCCCCGGCTCACTGCGCCGCTCCCGGGTGCTGCCAGGCCCCGAGGGCCCTCACGGCCAAGCTCCCGCTCCCTCCCCACCGAGGACGGAGAACTCTGCGGCTCCCGCCCCACCAACAGCGCCTCCCGCCGCTTCTCCGGCGCGAAATGGCGGCCACGGGCAGCACGGTGCGGGGCCGCCTCAGCGGGGCCGGCGGGGAGCGGCGGTGGCGGCCGAGCCTCCCCCGCACGGTGCGCGGCCGGGGCCCAGCGCTCCCTCAGGGGCTCGGGGCTCCCTCAGGGGCTCCCGGCCCGCTCCGGGGCTCGGCGCTCCCGCCGGCGCGAAATGGAGGGCGCGGGGCCGCCTCACGGCCATTGCCTGCCCTGTGAGGGCCTCACAAACCCCCCACTCGGAAATCCTGCGGCGGGAAAGGATGGGCCCAAATTCCCCATAAAAACTGCCAGAGGGGGATGTGGAGACACTCCACTGGTTCTGGATTTTAGAGCTTGTCCAAGCGTGGGAATTACTCTCCAGAATACTCACTTTGACCCTGGTTATAAATTTAAAAAGGCAGCTGATTCTTGAAGCATACGGCTCACAGGGAAATTATTCCTGAAGGAAGAAATAAAGATTCCAAAAATATTGATCCTTTTAGTGGAGTTTTGAAAATAATAATAGGGGTTTTTTTCCTTCCTGCTAAAGTGGTGCAACAAAATTCTTCAAATTATATGAATTGAAACAGTATCCCAAAGTATTTGTAAAATGCAGAATTAGGTCGCTTACCGTTCTTCCCCTGGAATACTGCAAATTGAAATTCTGGACCTGCCATTAGAGCATAGCTTTTGAACTAGCAAATTTTAAATAAATGGCACAACTGTCTAAGGAAGTCTAAATTTTAAGCTGGTTCAAAGCTTCATGACATTCAACAAATACTATAGAGGCAGCTACTGTAAATATGTATTTCCTCATACATAAATAGATGAAAAGGAGAATATTTTCTCAAATATTGATTGATTTTAACATAAATAATTTTTATTTAATCAACTTTTTTTTGTTTGTTTTCTTTCTTGAAAATATTAATTTTTAACCTTCCATTTCAAATTCTTAGACATTGTTTATATTTACATAATGTGTGTTCACTCGAGTTGTGCAGGCCTAGGTCAATTAAGAATTCAATGCAAAAAATATTATGTTCACTTTTACTATCCAGTGTATATTCAGGTCTTTCCCTTATTTATTCTTCCCTTTAAAAGACTTCCATCAGAATTGTGTTGTATTACAATACTCCAAATTTTATACCATACATTTAGATGCTTTAACCCACCTCCCCATGTAGTTCCTGGGCAGACAGCCAAAGGTGAGAAACACCTCATTCCTGCTTCCAGCATGACAGGATCTTGGCCAGCACGGAATAACAAAAGATAAAAAATTTTATAGAGAGCTTAGATTACAATCAGGATTGGTAATGAACCCAGTGTCTGAAATTAGATTCTGAAGCCATCAATTTTATTCAGTAATCTGAATAAAAGTGGGAAAAGGTTTGTGCTTATAAGCATGCAATAAACATTCATTTTTTGCATACAATAAATTCTGAAACTAGAAAGCATTTTTCCTTCTTACTATTAGTGAATGCCTTCTTTGATTCTGGCCTCAGGCAAGTTTCCATCTTAGTTCACAACATCTGCTTTTAGCTGACCAGACTTTAATGTTTAAAGCCATAATACAAACAGTTCATTTTTTAAAGCTGTTTTTTTCTTCGATTCCTTTCCCTAGGTGACATCTCCCTCAACACACACACAAATCACATAAAATATATAGCAAAGCAGTCTCTCAACTGCTCTGAGACAGTTTAATTTTTGATTTTCCCCAAGCCTAACATCTGATCTGCCATATGTTTTGAGTCTTTCCAGCTCATGGAGATCACATATTTAGTCATAAACTTGCACGTTCTGGAGCAACACAACTAGAAAATCGTGAATACCAGACATCGGTCAGTGATCCATTTCTCATACTTACTAAATACAGAGCTGTTAAAACGTTCCATTTTCTCCAGAACTTACAGACTGAACAAATCAGCGACAAACAAATTAAGTGTGGAAAAGTAAGAAGATGTAAGTGAGCTCACAATCAGTGGTGACTTCTCTCAGTTTTTTTTGTTGCACTTTATCCACAATTTCAGAGACATGACAAAACCATTGGTCTCTAAAAAACACCCTTCCTCATGGTAGAAATTACTGTGAAATGTTAGGAGGCACAAAATCACAGGCAACCCCTGAACTGCATGATTTTTATCAACACTCTAAGTGGTTGCAATCATTAATTTATTAAAGAAATTGTCAAACTCAATAATTAAAAAAAAATATTTGCAGCTATAACGTTTTCCAGTAAAATAAAAGACAAATAAAAATACAGCAAAAATGAAGTTACCTAGCTAGGTGAGGAAAAGGGGAGTTTCTTCCATTTCACCGCGTTGGCTTGGATTTGCAAATGTAGGCCGGATGCGGCATCACCCCTGCGAAAACTTAAAAAGAGGTGAACAAGTTGATTTGTGGCAACTGAAATTACTCACATGCATAAATGTTTGCAAGGCTGGGCCTTGGGAGAGCTGAAGGCGGCTCCCGCGGGGCCGTGGCAACCCTGCTCGGCGTGTCCGCCCCGGGCTGTCCCGGGCTGAGCGAGGCGCTGCTCCCCCGGGCACAGCCCGCAGCCGGCTCCTGCCCTGCCCCGGCAGATGCTGCTCCGGCAACTCCAGCTCCTCAACTGTAATTCTTATCTGCCTAAACTGAAATATTTTTAGCACTATTGTTTTTCTTGGTTGTTTGTTTTTTTTCATGGTGAGGTGGAGAAAGTGTTGTTTTCTCTACTTTTTTGTCTTTGTTTCCTTTTTCAATTTCTTACCCATATATGTTATTTGGTGGGGTTTTTTGTTGGTTTGTTCGGGGTTTTTTTACATTTTTAAGAGATGAAGCCCTCAGGTATAGACTAACCAAGAACTATTTTCATTATGTATCATATTAGTCTTATGCTTCAAATTAACAAAATAAGCACATTCCACATTTATAACTCTGCCCTGAACAAATCTTGTCATGTACAAGCATTTATTTCATGTCCTATAGAGACATGAATAGCAATTCTGCACCTAGACAAAGGAGGTACCATATTGAGCACAGACTTTATAGTTCACATAGCTGATACTTTACAATTCCAGAATATCTGAATCAAATGCTCAGCTGATAAAATAAGACGTATATGCTGAAGGAAAGAGAGTGAGATTAGTGCTGTAGTGATATCTGCTCCTTTGGAATGTACCTCCTAGGAGTCAACTCATTGCTGCTTCCCTTAAAACTGAAACAAAAAATGTCACATTGAAAAGTGTCCGTGAGTCTGCTTTTGTACAGATGACAAACCTGAAAGTTATATCTGCAACCACTGTTTTGGAAAATATCTGGCTATTTTCATCTTGTCACTTCCAACAATGTACTTCTTTAAAGGTAAGGATGGAATAGATTTTTTTTAAGCTAGAGCTGTTTTGTTGAAGTCAGTTCTAAACAGAAGTACAACAAATGCTCTTATTTTATTAGCTTTTTTTTTTTTTTCAATTATTATGAATAATTTCTGTTTACAGCTATACAGCTAACATCTGGATTCCAGATCCTCTGATGGTTCATGCCCTTTGAAAATATTTCCTGTCAGCAAGATTTCTTGCTTTGGATTAGAAATATAATTCTATAATTAAAAAAAAAAAAAATCAGAAGTCCTGAAAAGTAACGGTTTTTTAGAGTTCTTCCTTTAAATAGATAAGTGTATAGGAATTCTATAGGTTATTTTCCTAGAATAATTTTTTCATTTGTAAAAAAAATAAATATTTATCTGTAGTCAAGAAACAGAAGAAAATTTGTGAGTTTTGAAAATACAGGTCTCTTATTTAATGAATTTTTAGAATAGATTTTGTTTTATACATAGCATTTTTTATTCACTAAGAAAGGTTATAGCTTTTCAAATGCAGTTCATTACTTTGGCAAACAATGATTTGAGGAAACCATGACACTATGGCCAGTTAACAACTATGTGTCTGTATTTATTTTCTTCACTTTCTGTCCACTCCATTTTGTTTGGGAAAAAAAAAAAAATATATATATATATATATATATTAGGTACTGTTTTCTTTGAAATGCTTATCCAAGGATTTTTACGATTAGATTTAGGGTTGGGGTTAGGATTAGGGGTAGGAGGGTTAGGGTTAGGGGGGTAAGTGTTAGGGGTTAGGGTTTATGGTTAGGGTTAGGATTAAGGTTAGGGTGAAGATTAGGATTAGGGTTAGGATTAGGGTTTATGGTTAAGGTTAGAGTTTATGGGTTAGGGTTAGGGTTTGGGTTACAGTTTAGGGTTAGGGGGTTAGGGTGTTAGGGTTAGGGGGTGTTAGGGTTAGGGTCATGGTTCGGGTTTAGGGTTAGGGTTTAGGGTTAGGGTTAATGTTAGGGGGTTTAGGATTAGGTGTTAGGGTTATGGTTTAGGGTTAGGGTTTGGGTTAGGGTCAGCATCACTTTCTACCTTCCCAGATCACATCCTAATTATTAAATTTATACTGATTAAGGTGGAATAAAGCAACTCAACCACAAACAATGGGTAAGGCAGCAGTGTGATACATATGCCAAGTGTGGCGGGTCCAGCCAGTATGATTAATGGCTTGATGTAGTCAGGGCTAAGACACATGTGTATTCCAAAGATAATTCTGTTAATTTGAAACTGTCTTTCTAGGATGACAGCCTACTTACTCAGTTATTTCTAATAATCTTTCATACTGTAGCTATGCTGTGCATTTTAAGTTAAACAGCAACAATATGCCAATTAAATTTCTGCAGACTATATGATCTGAACACCCTACAGATCCTTAGCTTTTTCAAAGTGGGTCCATGTATACAGATTTTGTTTGATCTCTGGTTCATGTCAACGTGGTTTTGAAACATACCATAACTAGGAAATGTTTCTTTATGATATGTTAGTTATCAGGAATGTGATCTATACTGATAGAGGAGGAAACAAGTTCCTACACTTATCTTTCTTCAAAAATGAAGTTTATTCTCCTTCCATTAGGGTAGAAAGCATACATTCTTCAAAGTTTATATTTTCTCCCTGTTTCAACTTTTATGATTGCCTTAAGCCTCATGATTTTAAAATTACTAATTCAATGATTGATAATATATTTATTGATACATCATAAAAAGGTTAAGTGCAAAAATGTGTGTCTTATACACGTGTAACAAATTGTGGTCTAGTCCTGAGAAGAGCAGTGGGATATTATTGCAGTGCAAGTAATACACAACAGAAAGTACAAGTGCAGAAGTATTGTGCATCCTTGCAGAATGAACACAAGCCAACCCTCCTGCCTCATGTCAGATACCAGGAAATTATGCTTTACAGCACTGGAACCATATTGATATAGGAACTCAACATGACTTGGCCTTTGATACTGTACTCTTGCAGATGTCGCAAGATGCAACACACAAGAATGACACAAGTATCTAATATCAGGATAAGAAAAAACGGCCTCAAGTTGCACCAGACAGGATGTAGATTGGATATTCTTCATGGGAAGGGCTATCAGGCATTGGAACAGGCTGCCCAGGGAAGTGGTGGAGTGACCATCTGGGGGGAATTTAAAATGGGGTTCTTAGGGACATGCATTAGTGGTGGACTTGGCACTGTGCTGAGTTCACAGTTGGACTTGATGACATTAAAAGTCTTTTCCAACCTAAAGGATTCTATGGTTAAGCTATCTATTCAGTACTTCATCACAGTCCATGGGTTCACTGCCTTTCATGTACAAATCTATGCAATTCCATTGCATAAATCTCAAAGGCATTTGAACAGAATTTTTTTTCCCAACTCAAACAAATTCATACCACTGTAAACTCCAGCAGTATTTTATTTTTGGGAGTGAAAATCCTTGTGAAACAGTATAATTCAAAACTTTAAAGTAGCAAGTGTCTTACATTTTGGAATGCAGTAACTAAATACAGATGTTCAGATTCCAACTGGGACACTTGAGGCAATTGTACCATTTCTTGATATGTTCTGAAAACAAACGCAAAAACAAAACAAAAAATTACATGAGAAACAGCAGAATAGAATGTATGAAATTCCATTCAAGAAATTGTCCATCACCAGATGGGTTTGTTCCAAGCAAATTTGGCTCCAAACTGCCGAGCATCTCAGGAGTAGGCACAGTACTAAACAGGACACATTCTGGGAAAGTTCCAAACAAAGAAGTAAAGATAATGACTGAAGCCTGGGGACTTCTCATTATCACAAAAACATTTGAGTACAAAATCCCACTTCACTTTGGCACAAAACACTGAAGATGGTTTACACAGGCTCAGCTTATCCTCAAAGTAGCACAACTGCTTTGGTGACAGTGGAGTACCTGAGATATCAACATGTTGCAAAGAAAGAGAAAAACTTCTGTCACACAGAATTTTTGATAAAAATGGAAGAGGCAACAAGGAGCACAGCTGAAAAATGCAGTATGTTGACACACTACCAAAAGAAACAGTTAGATATGAAACACTTTTATAACAAGCTGACTACTGACAACGATACAGAAAGTAGGTGACAGCATTTCAAAGTCAAGACATTCTACATACTTGTTGATGTGTTTACAACATAGATGAAAGAGCAGTTTCAAGATTTCACAGAGAAATGCAGGCTGACATGTTGACATTGATAAAGTTTTTAAAACATCTTCTCATATAAAGCCTCAAAGAAAACTTTGTAATTTGCATATTTAGTCCAGCTATTCACTAATCAACCCTTTCATGTATTAATTCAGACCATACAGACCTACTGGTAAATTTTGGGTTAAGATGTTCAGAAGAGGACATATACATTTAAATACACAAAGAAAAGATGGAATGATCACTGGACTTTGTCTACAGAAGAATTTAGGGTGTCAGAATGGTCTGACAGTTTTGTGAGTCTTCTTCTGGTAGGTGGTACGTGTGTTTCTACTTGAACATTCTGTAGAAAATTGAAAGCTCTGGCTTCCTATGTATTTCTAAAGAGGACTTGGGAATTTATTGAGTCTAGCCCATTACTATAAAGCATGGTAGGTTTTCCCTTCTCATTTTACCAAACAGCATTATAGTATTCACTCAAGATCCCTTCTCTTTCTGTGACATGATTTCAGTCCACATCTCCCATCTCATGAGCAAAAGCTCCAGTTACTCCATTATTGGGATTTGAAATCCAAGACTGTAACAGCTCTTTGAGGGTAAAACCATTTGAAGTTGTATGGAATAATTAAACCTTATGTAGAAAGAGCACACATGTGCCAATAGCACTGTTTGACTTGGGAAAATCACCTTAGACTTGTGAGATGCCCCCCCCCCCCCCCCCCCCCCCCGCCCCCACCAAATCACTGCATTCTCCCAGGCTAGAAGAAAATACAGTCATTTGTGCTCTTGTCCAAATATTTAATTCATGCAAAGGAATCAAACCCACTATATTTGGGAACCAAATACCCACTGTAAGTAAGCAAAGTATTTCTAGTGGCATCAGTGATGTTTGAACCACATTTGCATGAAAAGCCAAAATGTCAAATCTCTATTTAAAAGTGAAAATTTGTTCACATGCTAATAACATTGAATTGCAGGAGTGGATTTTATATAGGTCTTAAAACTGTTTAATTTAGTATGAAAGAAACTAACGATTAAAAACGCATGCCTTAACAGAATGTTGCTGCAAGTCACACTAATTTACAAAAAATATTAGCCTAACCTAAACTATTGCTTAATGCTACAAAGCATTGCTAAAAGTTACTAAGTGTTACAAAGTGAATTTCAAGTGTTTAGTGGCCATTCATTTTCTTCTTTGTACTTATTAAATGTGTTCCACTTTCCTGTTAAACAAGCTAGATTTGCAACATCTAGGCTAATACCCAATGTGAAAATATTCTTTTTTCATGAAAAGCGTATTTTCTTTGTTGAGAAGTTACTGATAGATAAAGTTCTCCTTATATTCAGACAGTATTTTAAATAATATATATACAAAAATAAATCCATCTCCTGTCTCCTTGTTTTAGCTCTTTCTTCTGGCTTTACCTCTACAGAGCCAGAGTGGTATGATCAAGGAGGCTGTAAGAATCCCCAGCCTGAGCTGCTTCATGTAAAAAGCCATTAAAGTTCACTAAGTCACCCCCTTTTTGAGACCTGTAACTTTTCATTTTCCCTCCACCTTTCTGTTTTCTGCAAAGCATGACCTATGGCCTATATTCACAGTCTGTGCACAGACTGTGGAAGCATGGAAGCAGAGGGATTTGAGGTAGAAACATTTCCTTGGGCAATAGAAGTGGTAACAGCAGGAGTACCAAGAAAACAAAGTGCTAGGATAAATCTCCTCTTACCAAAAAAAAAAAAGAAAAAAAAAAAGAGAAAAAAAAAAAAAAAAAAAAAAAAGAAAAAGAAAAAAAACCACTTCCCAGTGCCAAGGTGTTCCTCATAGCTACTCCGTGTGTATGGGGAAGAATCTTAATCACCTGTGCACAAGGTATAGGATATACATCTACAGAACTTCAGAATTAACTAAAACTCACAGTATTTGTTAAAAATAATAGTAACTAAAAATTGGAGTGTGAGGAAGAGAAACGCACTAAAATGTTAAGACAAAGCCCAGCAATCATGCAGTTTTAGGGCATGTATTTATCCTGGTGCCACTCGGTGCCAAGAGCTCTGTAAGGCAGCTCCAAGCACTGCTTTCCAGATGACAGAAAAGGGCAGAGACATAAGAAAAGCAGAGCTTTTGGTTTTGTTTTTTGTTTGTTTTTATTTAATAGTGGCTGGGGCTCCTGGGAGGGGCATCTGGATCCTGAATCCAAGCTTCTGTAGCACCTGCCTAGGTTAGCTCCCAAAAGTTACATTTACTTACATGCATTTTATGTTTTGAAAGTAAATTCCTATTTCCCCAAATATGTTCCAAGCTTTTAATCAAAGCTGGTTATACTGCTTCTTGTCATCTGTTTCCCAAAGACTAATGGGAGTTTGTCTTTCACAGTCTTCCTGCTTTGTCATTAGCTCATGGGTGTGCATTATGTCTATTTCAAGGGTTGAAAACACAGCTTGGGTGTCACCTGGTCCTTTTTATCTGACACTGAGGACATGAAACATGCCCTCAACAATACAGAGAGAGCCCCACACATGGGAAGCCCAGAAATATAAGCACACACATGTACTAGTACATATAATTCTAAGATCATAAGCTAATCTGCAGTAATTGTCTTAGGGAACAAGATAGCAACATAATTTTCCCTTTGAAACTACCACTGCTGCACATTTCACCTGAAATAACCATTTCAACCATTATTCCTTTCCTGCCAATTGAACAGTTTTACAATGTGTCATTGGAAAACAAGGAATTTCAAGGACTCAGTCTGATTTCCCTGTTACTGCCACCTCACTTCTCTGGTAGTAAAGCATAGCCTTATTTTTAATGGTTATAACTAGTGATTCCTTTGTTGATTTTTGGGAAGCCCACTGGCATCATATTCACAGTGTGAGATTTTACAATATAATATACTAATGTTAGGCAGTTTGGTTGGCTTTGTCTTTATATTTGGACAATTCGGTACAGATTTAAGATGATGTTTGAGGAGTCTGAGCTTTAATTTCTTAAAACTGCTTTTTTTCTGCTGAAGATTATTTCAAACAATATGGTGGAGTAGGATAGAGTGAAGTCTGTTCTCCAGGCCAAGACTACTTTTCATTGCTCACAGGACAGGTAAGTAAAAGCTAGTGAAATTAAAATGACACAGGAATTAAAACAGGGCATTTCCACCTAAGGCGGGTTGAAAAATAGAGTTTTCATCCTGGTAAAATCCTAATACTTAAGACTACTCCTGTTTGAAAATATCCTATTATTTTGAGAGTTCCATAAAAACCTTGGTCCAAGTTGGTACCTTCATTCAAATATTCTTATTATGGTGAAAACTCAGCAGATCGTGGCTTCTCTTCAACAGTAATTCAGTAATTTCTAATTCATTCACAACAGCCTTGTAGAAAAAGGCATTAAAATGAGATTTTTTTAGGTGCAGGATTTTTAAAATTTCAGTTATATTTTTGCATTATCTAAATATTTCCTAGTTTTACTTTAATAGGGAAAAATCTAAGCAACGTTATTTGCTATTGTCATAAAAACAAGCCAACTTTCCCATGATGATTTATATAGGTAGACAGAATGCAGCAAGTATCTTAAGTCCTATAAAACTGAAATTTGCACAAAATGGTATTTCTACCATTTTGACATTATACAAGGAACTGCTTGCCATATGCTTGGAAAATATTAAAAAAGGACTATCCTCATATTAAACTGGGGACAGGGGCTTGCTACTCACCAGATTTCTACTCATATTTAACAGCATTTCAAGTAATTTCTATTTTGAACACCAGAACCCTCAAGAAATATCTACTGAAATATTGGAAAAGAGAGAGAAAAAAAGCCTGAGACTGAACACAAAAGACAATCCTGCATTTCATTACTATAATTGTTGCATTAAACCAAGCATCTAGGTTAATAATCTATCAGTTCTCAGGAAAAAGAAACAAAATTTCATTCATATACATCCATTTTCTCTGGTTTAAATTTAATTTCTTTCAAATAAGGTATCAGTTAACACCACAGAGAGTTTTTTGCCCCTTTGCAATGCTCTGTAGTTCTGAACCACTACCTGAAAATAGGACTTCAAGGCAGTGGAGCAAAGTATAAGATGAGTTCAGGAGCTTTCTGTGATTCTGTATCCATTGAATCACTAGTACTTCTGAAACTCAAGAAAACTGGGTATTGTGTAAAATAGCTTGAGGGAACAGCTTCAGAACATTAAAATACAGTCCACAGGCAATTTTCTAAAAGAACTCTCCTTATCATAGTTCTGTCCTCCTTTTCAATATTTTAAGCTAGATGCCTTAAGTGCTATATGTATTGCTTTCCTTTCAGTACAAAGCCTCTCTCTGACAGATGCCTTTGGTGTGAGGCCCCAGTGCCACCGCCTGCTGGGGGCTCCCAGGGGCACAGCTCCCCTAGGGATGCTGCCAGCTGGACACAGCACAGCTTTTCCTGGGTGTATTTCCACCTTCCTCTGCATGGCAGCTATGGAACAGAACACTTCTAGGAACCGTGGCTCTTTGCTCCTGTGCTGGCAGCTCTTTGGACAGAAGTGCAGCAGGCACAGGGAAACACCCCAGACAGCCCCACTGTTACTCTGCCCTAGACCGTGAGCTGAGGGTTAACTTCACCTCTGCTATACTGATGTACACAAGGAGGAAATACAGTCTTCTCGATGATGCTAATCTAAGGGAAAGTATACATAAAAATAGAGTAACTAAAGTCTAGAGTTTTATTAGCAGGGATGTGGCAGCTTGTAGAGATTTGCAATTTTTTGATTTTTATTTGTAACATCACCCGTGGGGGTTTGTTTCTTTTTTTGCCAAACAACAAGAATAAAAGAATCAGAGTTTTAAAAGCTAGACTTCAAAAACATAAATACCTGTAACTTCTTCTGGGTTTAGAGTAGTAAATCTTTGTGCACGTGCATACTTGCAGATTACTTGTATGGAAAGCTAAATGTTAGATTAAAATAACTGTTCTCACATCAGTGACAACTTCAAAAATAATATAAATGTTACAAGTATAAAAGATATTATAAGAAAGGTGTTTCAAACAAAGTCAGTTTTCCAGCTTATTAATTCTGGGAGCTGACTCTCCTGTTTATCACCTTTTTTTAAACCACTGATGCCAAAATATGGAAAGCATAAATACTAGCAGCATAGCAAAAAAAAAAAAAAAAAAAAAAACCAAAACAAAAAACAAAACAAACAAAAAAAACCCCACAACAACAACAAAAACAAAACAAAAAAACCCCAACCAAAAAAAAAAAAAAAAAAAAAAACCAACAAAAAACACAACAACAACAAAAAAACCTCTCAATTTTTTAAAATGAGGATCAGTGGGTAGAATGCACAAATAACTCAATTTTAAAATCTGAATAAAATAGTATACTGTTGAAGAAATAGTGTACAATATCATGCTTCCTAAAATGATCTTTTAACTTGAAGAATTTAGTCTTGCTAAAACAGAAGGCCAGTAAGAAACAGGTACATGTTTTACTCATAGAAGATAACAAGAGAAGAAATTCAGTAATACCTAAGACCACAATAGTAATAGCAGTGGAACAATGAAGTTACAATTGCCTAGAAACAGCATAGGAGAGTGGAAAATCTAGCCTTGTGCTGTGATTTAAATAAAAGCCTGCATGTATGTTGTTAGATCATATTGGAAGTGACATTGTGTTAAGAGGTTTCAGCCATTGAAGTTGTACTGATGTAAGCTCGGGCAGGATTTGGCCCTGCCTATCACATTTATTATACATGTGCTGCTCACTCTCTTGTTTTGCTCCAGTCTGACCTATTGGCTGTCCCTGCTGGCTGGGATGCTGACTTCATCCTTGACCCTGGCTTTCTTCCACACCCCAAGTCTCCTGTGGCTGCACATTACTGCTCTCATTGCTTTAGCAATCTATTTTTTACTGTAATTCCATCCTCACTGAAGTCTCCCATTAAGAAATCTGATTATTTCAAGCTATCATTGAATCTGTTTGCTTTCCTAATTTGAAATACTTGCATTTTGACCTTAATGCTTCTCAGTCTAAGCACCCTGCAGAAACATGAAAATTAATCCTCTAAAGGCCAATTTTAATGTAAAATTATGACAGTTCTCATCTTCAGCTATCCCTACCAGCTCTTCATTGATTGCAGGATCTGTTAAAAAATGTCTCTCCTTGTTTTCCTCCATGGATTTTCTCCAGACTACCTTTTCATCTAAGGCTGGACTTTTCATTCCACCTCTCCTTAGGAAATTACTTTCATCAGAGCTGTGTGGATACCAAATGCTATCAAGTAAAACTGTTACACACAGCTTTGTTTGTGTTGTATATATGCAAATAAAGATAAAGTCAGCAGAGAATAAGATCCCATTGGTCAGTGCCACGCAAGAGTGCACTGGGATAAACAGACCATCTACAACACAGAATACCCCTAACTGTGTCCAAAGGATGTATTTTGGATAAAAAACAAGAGGAAATTGAGTTTTCCGAGTTGAGAGGGAATGGTTAGGACGCAAAGCCTGTGGCTATAAGAATATTGAATATAATAGGGATCAGAAAGGCTGAGAGGCTATGCCTTTCTTCTGGCATGAAAGGCAGTGTTCATACTGGAGGGAGGCATTACAGTTGCCTTATTTCCTTTCCCTTACTCAAATCTCTGAAGGAAGACACCCTGCTAAGTTGTATGTTTCCACAACAGCTCCACGGTCCTTGCTGGAAGAACAAACACGAAGACTTCAGCTCTCCCCAGCCACTCCAAATGAGCACTGTAATGTTTCTGTGAGTTCCCACCCCCCATTTATCATCACTGTTTCCAGTCTGTTCTGTCCTTTGTTAGAGTTTTACCAGCATTGTTTGGAAAACTGCTTCTGCTATCTGTAAAAAATCCTTTTCTCAGTCCTTCCATCCAATGCTACTGCTTTCCCATTTGATTTCAAAATTCATATGATAATACCTGTTTCTGAGTGACTCTTTGCACTTTAATACAAATTTCAGTTAACAGAGGGTTAAAAGAGAGAATATGAGAGATTTCTGTGACACAGAGCAATGTCTGAGAATGTCATGGACTTGCATAAAGGTCAGTTTGCTACCACATTTGTATCAAAACCAGGGACATTTCAGCAACCCATATTTATTGAATACATGCAGTAGTCACTAGGTAGCTGACAACTCCTGTGGACAAAATACGAACAGCAACCATTGCATCTCTCATGCCCCTTTCAGGGAATGCTAATAGAAAATCTATTTTCAGTTAGGCAAAATATCTGGAGTACTCCTTGTGCTACTCATGAATTAAATTAATTTTCAGTTTTCTTCTTAACATTAGATATTTTAGAAATGCCTACTAGACAACAACATTTCCATTTTCGCAGGTAAGTGTTTTGGGTTTGCTGCTTTCTTGAATAGTGACATAATTTTTGATGAATTTAACTCATAGTATCCATATTTTGCAGCTGTAATAGGAAGCAGTTTCACAGTGAGCACACATATTTCTGTGCCTGTACCATATGGTCCTGTGGTTTACATACCACAGAGAGAAGAACAAACTACAGAATGTAGTCAGCAAAAGTCTCCCTGGAAAACTCATGCGCAGAAAAACCCAGTACTTGGAGCATGCTAATACCAAATTACAGTACTAAAATATTTCCTCACTGAGGATATGAATGACATCCTCAAACTCCAGAAATGATGTTTTGTAGGTGGAATTTTGGAACAACTAATATCCTATATGCCTCCCCACAAAAAACATATTACAGCAGAAAGCAAGCAACCAGATAGAGGCAAGGCAGTGTCATATAATAAAATATTCTAGGTGAGTTTCTATCTTAAAGGAACATTAGAAGACTGAGGCATTTGAGGGCTCAAAAAAGTACATTTTTAAGTGAGTGTCTTGTCTATTCCAGATGCAGCCACATGTGCTATTTGATCCATTGCCTCACCTGTCTGGAGAGGGCTTGTCTGAGACACCTGAACATGTAACTTGGTAACAAGGAGAATGTGGCTCCCATTTATTTGCCAGAGGTCACAGTAGACTAGAAACATGGCAATGCTTTTCTGTGCAGGGAGGAGGAGAAGCAGAACTGCCTTTCCACGTGATCACATTCCTGCCTTCCCTGTGCCAGAGCTAGAGAAAAGCCTTCTGCTGTGTCCTGACACAGAGCTGTGCCTGTCACATGGGGCCAAAGCCACAGTAAACTTCAACATGCTCCTCTGTCAGCCCACAGAAGTTACCATCTTATTCTGGCATTAGAAAAGTCACCTCATTATAATTTTTCATATAGCAACAATGAAGCTAGTTTTCATTTCACCACCTGTAGCTGAGAATAACAAAAAAAAAAAGAGAGAAAAAAATCAAAAACCCTAGACAATTGTCTTTAAAAATAAATGAATCAGTCAACTTGCAGCAAACTACTCACAAGAGAATTCATCCTTGGAATTTAATACAGAACAAGCTCTGCAGTGCACCAGTACACACTTTAAATAAAGCCTTTCCAAGGCATGTTATCCTCTCAGTGAAAGGGAAAAAAAATCCAAAGCAAAAACCCCCAAAAAACCTGCTCTATATTCAAATTCAGCACTGTTATTCCTACAGTTGCTGGTAAGCACTGCAGAAGCATTGGAGGCAGCTGACTTGGAAATATGACTACTTTCAGTATGAGAGATTGCAAGAATTTAATATTTTTTTCTTAGATTTCAGTGTTTCACATGCAAAAAATTGGTTCAAGAAGAGCCCTGTACACAGTTACAGGCTCATTTCTAAGTCTTTTTAAGTTTGACATGCTGAGAGATTTCCCCAAGATGTGCTTCCAGAGAAGCACTAAATTCAGCAAATTCAGCCCATACCAAATCACCAATGTCAAAATTCAAGCCAGCAACTTTTCCTGCAAAACATCTTCAGGTCTCTGCACCAGCTCTGCAGCCTGGATGTTCTCCTGTACTGCTCATTTACAGTAGTTTTGTTATGGTGGATTTCAGAGGTTCTGTGGGTGAGATTAAAACTCTGCTTGGGTTACAGCATACAGTGATAAATCCCTGTGGGCTGCTCTCTAATGTTCAGCAGGTATTTCACATCTGGACTCTCACTAGGAAGGGTACCTGAAAGGAACATTAATTGCTGGTCACCTAAATGATGGTTTAAAAACCAGGTAGTTTCAGGCTGGATTGTGCTGCCACACGCGGAGTTAAACCCAGGGCTGCACACCAGCACCTCTGCCCTGTGGAAGAATTTTCCCTATCTGCTTCTCCCTGGCATTCCTTATAGTCTTCCTTAGGAATCTTTTATTCAAAATTGTTTCAGTGTGTATGATTAAAAAAAAAGCTCTTAAATTTCTCTGCCTTTCATAGGCATTTCTTGGAACTTAGTGATGGGGACAGGTTTTGTCCATTTTCCAGAAAGTGCCTCTGCCAAGGAGAAATGCATAAAGAAAACAGTATTTCATTTGGATAACCCAATGTTTCCATTAGAATCACATAATGTCTAATTATGTACTCCATAAATCTTCATATTTTGTTATGAAGCTCATAATAACAAAGTCTGACAAATAGATTCTCTCCCCTGGCCACTACCAATTGAGTAGAAAAAATACTTATTTATGAAGCTTTATTAATAAAATCTGAATAATTCAAACAGCTTCTTCAGTGAAGAAACAGCATATTCCTATTTGCATATAAATGAAATGATGCTTTAGTGTCAGAGTGAAGAATTAAATAATACAAATTTTTACAGTGCAGTCCTGACAGCCTCATAAATATTATGGTCATAAGTTGCAGTTTCCTAAAAATCTCATTTTATCTTTTCTTACAAAAATATGACCAAAGGGCCAAATCCTACTCATTTTACACATGTGAGTATTCCCAATGACAACACAACCATTCAGTAAGGTTACCACATTCAGCCTTATGTCAGCTGCTGGAGCCAAACAACAGTGTTATCTACATATCTACTAGGAGACCAGAATCTCCTATTTTCCTCCTCACCATGAGGAAAATATTGTTTGTTGATAAAATGTAAAGAATGACAAAGAAAACTGTAGCTCTACATTCAAAGAGACAATATACATCATGAGGAAAGGAAAAGCACACTACTAATATACATAAGATGCCAGATTTGCTCTTCGATACACATGTACCAGTTTGGCCAAGCCGAATATTCCTGTTAGGCGTAAGCAATCACAAAAGCTGCTGCAGTTATAAAAACACCTGAATGACTTCAAATGGTTCAAATGTCCCTTATATTCAATATTCTTTTTGCGTATATATGTATACAGTTATCAACTCACGTTTCAATCTTTTTGATTCAGTGGATAAGTTAAGACTCTTAGTTCTTCAATTACACAGCATTTTCTCTGACTCCTGTTCATTCTAGCTCTTGTCTATACTCACTTAGTTTTTTCAGTATCCATCCTGCAATGTGAGCATCAGAACCGTGCACACCATGGCCCAACCACCCTCAGCACTTCGCACATACAGGTAAAAACTGTCAACATTAACAACTGCGCTGTCTATAAATCAAGGTTTGCACAAGCCCTTTCTGCTACAGCAAACTCATCAGCTTACTCAGCTTGGCCTTTTTAAACTTTTCCATTTTGTAGGAGAGACTACATTCCTTATTAGGTATATATCAATAGATTTTATTAAAACATATTTTGTTCTGAATGAGACCCAGTTTATAAAAGATAGAGAATTCCTCCGTATCTTTGTCCAAAGTAATTTTTATATCTATTTTTAACTGCCTTTAAATAGGCTGTAGACACTGCTATTGTAGTATGTTTTCTGACACCACAACAATTCTTGATATTTCAGATATAGCTGATCAGAAATTGCTAGCAGAGACAGTCACTGACACATCTGAGTGCATTATTTCAGGGCTGCACTTATTTGCATGTGAGAGCAAAGCTGGCAATCTCAGTTTTCCTGCTTAAGAAATAGAAATGGAAAATGAAAAACAGGAAAAAAGGACTTTAGTCCCATGGTTTTCAAATCAATCTCTTCATGTTAGTGCAAGACCCATGAGTCCTGAATGATTGAATTTGACAGTATTCCTAAAGGGCACAATAGCATGAAGAGATTTGTCTCAGCCTGGTGCCAAAGAGAACAAACTTTTGCCATATAATCATATTGCTAACAAAAAGAGTAATTAGAAACAGGAAAGCATGTGTCATTTAGGCTAATGAAAACTGAATAGTTCATTTAACAGTCTCTACTGACATTAAAATTGAATTTTGTCTATATGTATATATGTATATTTCTAATACTGATAGGACAACTGCTTTTCTTTGCTCATTTCCAAGTAGTTTCTAACTTCTAATTCCAAGTTTCTAATTTATGAACAGATGTTCTTGGCAGTAAGGGGATGTTAAGGATCTCCTGTCTCTGTTTGAGCTGGATACAATTCATCAATTACCTTCCTGGACCTTGCTTTTTGTTTTTGTAAGGCTGCACAAACACAGGGGGGCTTCTCGTTTTATTGACCTAGGAAGCAGTTAATAGATGTGCTCTAGTGTCAGCAGAGATTCTTTTAGGCCTGTCAGCAGATACAAAAAGTTTGATTCAGCTGCAGTGGATGCAATTACACAGCAATGTTTGGATCCTTTCTTGGCGAGCTCCCAGATGTGGGTTTGGCGATTGCTTGTCAGCCGTAGGGAACATTCTGTATGGGCCTGGCTCGTCATTTGGCTTCTCATCCTTCATATCCTACCTAGAGACACAGCCACAAGAGAAGACAGTGCAGCAGTTTGGCTCACAGAGATGTGCTGCTTTGTTTGTCATTTTTAGTTGATGCAATTTCTTCTCTTCCCTTCTGAGGAGTTCCTGCCGTGGTGCATGGTTGGAATTGGATGCTCAGTATTGAATGAGAAGGTGGAGCCTTCTTTGCCCCACCAGTGAAGAAGGAGTTTCTGCTTATCCAAGCCAACAGCAAAGGAGGAGTATCTCATGCTACAGCAAAGGCACAGAAGCTGTGCAGATGCAAAGCAAAAGCTATACTTTTAGTTTTTCTACATTCATTTGAAATAGAGCAAAAATAAGCTAAAGGTACTTAAGCAAGTACTGAGGAAATGAAGTGGAAATGGTACATATAATCAGTCTCTCTCCTGTGCAGATGTACTTGGAGAAAAACATTGATGAAGAGGTGACTTTTGAGAAGCTATAAGAAGAGTCATATCCAATTTGACTTAACTTATGCAAGACATAAATGAAGGCAAGCATCAAGGTTGGCATTTCTGGCAGCCTAAAGAGTAAGGCAATAAATTAAGAAACAATATGAGATTATACTAAAAAGCCAGTTTTTCTTGTGAGAACAAAAAGATATTAAATTGACATGATAGAGAACCAGAATCGCTGGAAGGATGGCATGAGAGAGCACAACATATTTGGATGAATAAGAAAGAAGGAAATGGAGAGGAGCTAATGATCAAGCTAGAAAAATGACCTGGGTCTAAATGAAAATCATTTTAGGTGTTGGAGCCAAAATAAATTGAGACATTGCAGGGAAAGAAACCACAGCTAGACAGGGTCTTGTTAAGAAGATCTAAAGAAAGCAGATTTCTTTCTGTGTGAAAGTACAACTGAAGTGATGAGGAGGAAGTTATGTATGGGTATGACTAACAGAGAAATGCCAATAATGGGAGCTCTATAGAAGTGGTGATTTGGTATTCCACATGAGGACAACTCCAAGGCAGGGAGGCCAAGAAAGTTGGATGAAACTCTGACCTGGCCAGGAGGCAGCAGTGCTAAGTATGCAACCTGTAAATAATCAGCCACTCTTTTGCAACTATTAACTGGCAAGTTTAATTCCTGGTTCAACAGTATTCAGAAATGGCTGTAGGTAAGATTGTCCCAAGAGGTTAATTTAGAATGATGTTGCTTGTCATTAGCACTAGGACAAACTTGCACTCAGGAATGCTTATGGTGCCCTTTGAACTTCTGGAAGATAACATGGACAAAAGAAAGAACAGAATTTGGCCTACATTATTTTGCCATTATAATTCATTTAATTAATGCTTGGTATAATCTGCTTTTTACAGTCACGCTTAACTGAAATTATTGAGCTTGCATACTTAACTTCACTAAATCTCAAGCTGCTGCACTGACTTCTTAGAGCCCTAAACAGAAAGTGCAGATGAGAACAACTGTTGAAAAGGAAAACCCACACATCAAACCAAAATCTGCTAAAACCAACAAAGCAGCTCAGCAACTCATTTCTGTACCCTCCTTCTAAAATGTGTCAGAGGAAACACAACAGAAGTGGTGGAACCTGCTTCTGCATTTAACAATTTGTTAACCTAAATACAACTTGTTATAAGGTAAAGCCAAGCTAGAACATTGCCTTGGGAATTTTGGTAACCCCAGGCTTGGTTGTTATTTACCAAGGGCTGCAGTTACAGATCTCTGTCTGAATTATGCAATAAACAAAGAGTATTGTGGTTCATATTCTAATGAACAAGAGATCTATGCATTATCAAGTGCAGTGGAGATACTCTTCAACAAGAGTAATATTCTTTTATCTTTAAAAAGAGAAGAAATATTGACCAAAAAGGGTGATAGACAACTGCTTTGGTTTCAATAAAATCCAACTACTCCAAACATATGCAAACAGTGAATGGTTCCAATAGTTCCACTAAATTTCCTAGTCCTGCTCATTGCTGCTCAGCAGTTACAGCCCAGACCAGAGCCAAGATGCAAATTTAATTCTGTATTCTGTGCGTTCCCTTTTGTTGTGCAATCAGGCAGTAAGGCAGGGCTGCTGGCCAAGCGTTTCCCCGCTATAATGGTGTAGGTGGAGCCATTCCTCGGCCTCTGGGCCATTCCACTGAATTTACAGCGGAGCTAATGAGACCGAGAACTTATTGGGGACTTGGGGTTAGATTACTTCGCAATAACCACACGTAGGAAAGGAAGTCTGAGGGGCAAATATCGTTGTAGGGGCCTTGACAACCGCGGGCAACTCCCCCCCCGGCCGGGGTCGGGCTCCGGGCGGGCACAGGGCGCTCCCCGCGCCGGCCCGGCCCCGCCCCGCCCCGCGCGCGCCACTCCGGGTCCCGCCCCCCCGGCCGGCCAATGGCAGCGCGCCCTTCCCCACGCGGGGCCGCCATTGGCCGGGGCCGCGGCTTCCGCCGAGGGCCGGGATTGGCGGCGGCGCGCGGGCGGCGAAAGGCGGCAGCAGCAAAACTCCGGCGCGCGCCGGTGTCCGCGTGAGTGCCCGTCCGCGTGCCCGCCCCCCCCTGCCCCCCCCTTCCCCCCCCTTCCCCCTCCTCACCCCCCACCCCTCACCCGCGCTCTGTCCCCCCCGGGCCCGACCCGACCCGCTCCTCTGGGGGAGCCCGTCCCGAGCACCCTCAGTGCCCGCTGTCCCCGCCGAGGCGGCTCCCTCCCCTGCCCGGCCCGAGCGGAGCTGAGCGGCGGCTCCACGCAGGCCCGTCTGCACCCCGGGAGCCCCGGGGCCGATGGGGAAGCCCGCGTTGTGCGCTCGGCCTGGGGCCGCGCTGGCGGGGGCCGTCCCATAGAGCCAGTGACGAACTCCGGGTATTCCCGCTCTTTGTGGCACTGGTGACATCAGTCACACGGTTGCATGTCGGCCCTTCCCCGTCCTGTAGCAGACACATATTTCCTATCAGTGTGTGTTAGCCTGCAGTCCTGGTGCTGCCGGTGAGGGCAGGGTGGGACACGTCTGGAACAGGCTGATCTGCCCACTCTGCAGCAGCACAGGGAGTGGTGCTACCTGTGAGAGACCAGAACCATCTCTAGTCGCGTTCCTGTAGTTTCCAAATCCCTCTCCAGCAAAGCTCCCGCAAAGAACGGGGCTCAAAAGAGGCGGCTCCTGCCTCTGTTCCCTGCTGTTACACAAGGATGACAGACTAAAGGTAGCTCAAATTCTTTAGGGACAAAGGGTATTTCTAGCTCCACAGCTGAAACAGATGGATTCTTTCATCAGGAGTTTCTCAGAATATGTTTTCCCCCGTGTGGAAAAGTTCATCCAGAACTCTGAAGGTTTGTTAAAGGAACAAGGAAGGAAGGTTTCTGGATGGAACCAGTTTTGAGTAACTGTAAGAGCTGCTGCTTCCAGGTTCACTTGTCACTGGTTGTTCTGCCCTGAGAGTCCCTGCCACTCTTTTGCTCCTGAAAAGGGAGTATCAAGGGTTTTCTGGTTGTGCAATATTAGTGGACTTTACTAGATGACAGTTTTATGTATTGTTGCCAAGATTTGGGAAGAAGCATTTCAAAATAATCATGTTTTATTTTTCTTGTGGTGGGAGGGCAATGAATAATTATGCATTTTGTTGAATTTATCTAGGAGGGAGACATCTCACATATGGAGAAGGTATTTTTTTATGTTATAATTTTTTGTTTGTTTTTCTGGCTTTCTATAGCTTTTGCAGTGTGCAGTACAGCTATTTCTGTGTACATCAGTTCCTTGCCTTTCAAAGCAAACTTCAGGGGAAAGACAATGCTTTAATGTGAATGAGGACACATGAGAGATGAAAATCAGTTGTTTTTAAGCTTACCCTTCCCCCCTCTATCCTCATTGCTTTACTGGTTTACTATTTCCCTGGAACGGTGGGTGACACTTCGTTTTAAGTAGCACAGAGGAACTCCTCAGACTCCCTAAATCTCATCTCAGGAGCTGAGTGCAGGGCTTGGAAGTGTCTTACCAGTTATGCTTGCTCCCCCAGGTGTCCAGAAGTGGCCCTCGAAGTCTTGGATTTTTTTTTACTTGAGCCTTGTTTTGTGATGGAGACGGTGTTGAAGTCTCCCTGTGATGAACAGCACCCTCAGCAGGCTGAAGACTTCCACGGGAATGTTGAGCAGAACAACAGGCTTTCAGGTATGTGCTGAAATAGGGATTGTGAACATTACATTTTGTTGTTGACATGCTGCTTCATCACTTAGGGAAATTTCAGTATTGATTATAAGCCTGTCTGTATATGATTCTGTTGTGTAAAGAATTAATGAAATGAAAACATTTGAGGTGGCTTTTGATTTTAAGTTTTTTATTCCTGCTGTTCGTGCATTACAAAACTTCAGCAACAGTAATTTGTCACAATTTGTTAAACTTACTATTTATGTATTACTGAACATGTAAGAGGATACCAGAATGAAAAAAAAGCCAGCCCTTGAGACTAAAACTGACCAGACAAGTACACAAACCCAGTATTTTGCCTTTTAACCTATAATCACCAGCTTTATCCTCCAATATCTTTAGAAGTGTTTATGTCCATAAAAACACTCTTCTTGTTTTTCTTTGTGGGAGCTGAACTAAGAATGTATGTTCTGATAGAGGTTTTGTTGGTTGTTTCTGAGTCTCTTTGTGTACCTGAGTCTCCACTTTCTGTACAGTGCTTGCTCAGGAATCCCTGATGGTCAGCCAGTTTACAGATATAAATGGATTCTGATTTTTTTTAAAAATATGTAGTCCTCTCTTCAAAAAATCCTCTAGCTTCAAAAAAAGTGAATTCTAATGTGGGGTATAGAATAATGCTTGAACAACAAGGATTTTTAAACTGAATGGAAAACAAGATTTTTTTTGAAAATAATACATTACAGCATCCTTGTTGTGCCATCTAGTGACTGCAGCATGAAGTGCAGCTGCCTTAGTGCAGAGCAAACACGGGCTTTGGTGCCAACTATTTTAAATAAAGTAACAGTGGGAAAGATTGCATTACCGATCTTAAAAATATCTAAAAAATAATTGTTTTCCTGCATTTGTGATTTGCAGCTGATGGATTTGTATCTGTGCTTACAGAAACAACTTACAGTTTTGTCTTTTGTCAAATTTCTGTTGCAAATCTCACGTAAACATTTAGTGATGAGCTGTAGGTGTCCTATGAACCAGAAGGCTTTTGCCCTCTCAGAATCGACTATGTGTCAGATAAGTAAAAAAATAATTGTTTAAATGCTGCAGCTTACAAAGGAGTGTGATGAGGAGTAACAATACCAAGAATTCACATGGTAATGTCAGCAGGATAGGATAGCTTTGTGCTGTTTTTTCCTCTTATATGTGAAGTATAATTTGTAATCTCCAAAACAGATCAGATATTGAACCAAGTAATAAAATTCCTAACTTATTTTCCCCATTCTTTCCACAGCAGGAGTAAAAAAAGATATTGAAAAACTTTATGAAGCAGTGCCACAGCTTGTAAATGTGTTCAAAATTAAGGAAAAAATTGGAGAAGGTAAACGTTTCATTTTGTCTTGCTTATTTCTTTTGGCATTTCTAACTTAAAAAGTATAAATCTAAGATCCCAATATGCACAACTTTAGCCAAATACCTTTTTTTTACTTACTACATGGTCACTGTAGGAATTGTAATATGTTGCTGAACACATAGGTGTATTAATTAGCAACATTTTCAAGAGATTTTCTTGAAAATCTGGTATATTAAAGCCTTTAAGAAAACAGCATTCCAATTTTGGCAATCAAATTTTTTTGAGGTAGATTCAAGTAAATAGTCTTAAAAATCCATTCTTTTTCTCCTTTACATGAGAAATCTACTTATATATAGCTGTGTTTTGGCATATTTCATTGGTGTTTCTTAAGTTAGCTTTATTTCCACTAAAATCTCTTCAACAGAAGTGGATGAGGAAACTGAAAGGTTGGAGCTGCTTAACTTAAAAAATGAACAATTTTTATTTTTGAAGATATACAGTATCAAATTTTAGAATGGTTGTGTTCACCTTGTCTTCAACAAGACAGTATTGCAAATACCTTAAATTAGTGTCAGGCATGGCTACAAATAGATTCAGGTACTTCTGAGTGTGGGATTTTAGCACTTTTTGAAACTTTACCCATTTAATCTCTGAAATGCTCTGTGACACTCCACACTTTCAAAACAAAAGATGGTGCCAGGAAGCTGGATTGTTTTGCATAGGTTTTGTGATGGAATTTCTGTGCAGCAGGTGAGATGCCTAAGAATTTTTATTTCAAAAACCACCCAACTACTTAAAAACCCCCAGCTCCATTCCCCACAGGAATGTAAAATCTCAAAAAAAAAAAAGAAAAAAAAGAAAAAAAAAGAAAAAAAAAAAGTGTTTTACCTATTGTAAAAAAAGATAGTGTAATTAAACAAAATTTCTGGTTATGAATAGTACTCTGATTTTACTTTTGGGAGCAAACAATGTTTTTAAAAAATACCATTTACAATTCAGCAGCTTTACGAGAAAACAAGCTTCAACTTAGTATTAGACTCTTTCATTTTAGCAGTTCTCATCACCAAAAATGATGTTTTATGTCAAATTTGGTAACCCTTGTTGCTGCAGTCAGATCTGTTGTAGGTATGGATCTATAGGTTGAGATTTTTTTTTTTATGGTTGCATGAAATATTTAGATTTTGCTGGCATTTTAATGTATGTTTGCACTCAGACTGTTGAACCAGCATGATGCAAACACGTTACTTAAAATGTAATCAAAAGTCATTTCTATTCTTTATTCATATGGAAGAACACTTCAACTTGTATGTTCAGTTAGCTCAAATTCACCTCCTAAGAGGTTTATTAGGATATCCTTAAAATTAAATGGCTGGGTAAGCTTATCATACAGTCTGCCTAGTCCCTTTCTCAAACAAGTGTATCACATTGGATGTGGTAAAATGCTCTGGGCAAATAAACAGTGAAGTTACACATCGTGTGGGAAGCCTTACTTTATAGATAAAGTACAGAATTAAGGAAAATGTAGCAATTTCAGACGTCCTTTGAATAGCACTGGCAGTGCCTTCCAGATTAGCATTATATAGTCTCCTTACATTGTAGGGAGAGCAGTTAGGTGTCAGATGAAAGTAAGCTACCTAAACAAGAAAGCAAATCAAAGGTAGGAAATTTACATTCAAAGAGCATGGTGTCCCAGGCAAGTTAGACAGTGTTATATTTGCATTTTTACTGACATAAAAAACTTGTATACAAGATCAGTATATTCAGTAGTAGGAAAAAGGAACTCGATTTTTCTCTTCTAGAATGTGCTTTTGATGTAGTATCAAGTGTACTGCAGGATTGTGAACAGTTAGATCACTTCTGTAAAAATCTGCATTGACCTAATTAAAAATGTTGAAGACAGTGTTTTTCTCCTTTGTTTACAGGTACTTTTAGTTCTGTTTACTTGGCTACAGCACAGCTACAAACAGGATATGAGGAGAAAATGGCTCTGAAACACTTGATTCCAACCAGCCACCCTCTGCGAATAGCTGCCGAACTTCAGTGCCTCACAGTGGCAGGGTACATAAACAAAAAAATTATGATTGCCATGACTAAACTGCTGAACATCATCTCACTGTTCTGTATTTATTTAAGTTTTGGCACTTGTCTTGATTTGTTTTTAACCACACACATATATACTGTTTTTATTGAGAGTAAATAACAAAAGGTGTCTTACCTGTAGTGGATCCCCTTTGCTGCTAGTCTCAGTTTGGAGGGGGTGCTCTATTTACCAGCTGAGAAATTCCATTATATATCTCTGTGGTAACAAAGTTCCAGTTCTGAAATGCTTGGAAAAAAGAATCACTTCATTAGAAAATGCGGTTTTAGGAATGAATACTTGTTGGCAGAGTGTGCTGAATAGCACCTTCTTAAAGTAGTAGGATCATGAAAGTTAGGGCCTATATTAATTGCAGTGGTAACTACAAACCACAGCCCCACAGATAATCTGCAGAGTTCTCATTCCAAACTGCAGAAATGCATTAAATGGAGTTCAAGTGGAACATAGCAGTGAGCAGCAAGAGCACAGCTACTGATTGCTGATAAGACTGCTGTCAAAATATAAATTAGAATTATAAAAGAAAGCCTGACTGAAGTTTTTAAGAACTAAAGGAAAATAAGCATCCATCTTCTGGTCTTTGTTCAGTAACATTACTTTTCTTCTAGGGGGCAAGATAATGTTATGGGAGTTAAATACTGCTTTAGGAAAAATGATCACGTTGTTATTGTTATGCCATATCTGGAGCATGAATCCTTCTTGGTGAGTCTCAGACTTTTGATATGTAGTAAAACATTTAATTAAAACCAGATGCATAATTATTCTATGATTCTATAAATCACAATGTCCAAATAATCTTTCAGGACATTTTGAATTCCCTTTCCTTTGAAGAAGTGAAGGAATACATGTTTAATCTGTTTAAAGCACTGAGGCGCATTCATCACTTTGGTATCGTTCACCGTGACGTCAAGCCCAGCAACTTCCTCTACAACAGGCAGCTGAAAAAGTGAGTCTGGCCATACTGTGATCTCATCTGGGGATGTGTGCCTTGGCAGAACACAGTCAATTAAGCTTTTAGGCTTCTTTCCTTCCAGCTGCATAATGTGCTTAAATAATAAAGCTAAAAACGTGGGGGTTTATTTGTAAAATTTTTCTTTCTCTGTTACAGGACTTAAGAAGGGAAAGTTTTTTGGTTTTTTTTACTTAATGTAATATCTGCTTCATAGAGTAACAAATACCTGCTAAAATGAAGATTTTACCAATGAGTAAAAGTACTACATTTTCAAATAAGAATGAGAAGAATAAAATATGGGGCTTTTTATCATAGAGTAACAAATACCTGCTAAAATGAAGATTTTACCAATGAGTAAAAGTACTACATTTTCAAATAAGAATGAGAAGAATAAAATATGGGGCTTTTTAAAATAAGGATGTTAAATGTAATTTGTGCATAGAATGATCCTTGTACATTTTTAATAGTGGATAGAGTAAAACTTATACACATAAGATAGCTGGCTTTGGCCTGTTTTCACCTTATATTGAATTAATATTTATAACTAGTAGGGTTGGCTCTTTTGCCTGCAAGTTACAAAATTTAAAGATTTTAAAAAGTGAGGTACTGCTTCTTTGTGAAAAGCTGAAATGGACAGAACGCTTCAGTGCTAGCAGTCCTATAGCTGTATTTGTTAGCATTGTGCTTGTACAGTTGAGACACTGGGGTGTTGGAGTGTGTCCAAAGGAAAGCACTAAGAAGAGGTTGTAGTAGGATGCACATCCCCAAGTAAAAAGTGATGACAGGAAATGTCCTCAAGTTGCACCAGG
The DNA here is from genome assembly GCF_965231275.1 of Zosterops lateralis. Taxonomy (NCBI): domain Eukaryota; kingdom Metazoa; phylum Chordata; class Aves; order Passeriformes; family Zosteropidae; genus Zosterops; species Zosterops lateralis. The sequence goes on from NC_139769.1 coordinate 16,491,221, forward strand.
GAAGGTTTAGGTTCGATATTAAAAAAAGGTTTATCCAGCATTGGCATGGGCTGCCCAGGGGAGTGGTTGAATCACCATCCCTAGAGGAATTTAAAAGACCTGTAGATCCAGCACTTAGGGACATGGTATTGTGGGACTTGGGAGAGGAGGGTTAACAGTTGGACTTGATTTTCCACCCTAGATGTTTCTGTGATTCTATGCAGTGGAAGTTTGTACGGAAGATTTGATTGTGTTTTGCCAAACCGCAGGCAAAAAAATTCGAGATATACTGATCTTTTTTGTTTTAATCTGTCAAAATGAATATGTACTGTCATTTTGGTCTTCCAGCATTTGTTTGAGCCTTAATCTCTACTTTGCATTTAGAGGCGTGAAGTTGAGTTTGAGACCCAGGGACAGATGGATTGTCTCTGTACTGATTGTAGCAAAAAATAATTCTTTTAGAGACAGATCTGGAGTGTGAACTAATGTAGTCTTACCTGTTTGAAGACTAAAGTAAATTCCAGTAGTATTTGCCAGAAGTCTGTCAAACCTTAAAAGCCTGCTGATCTTGTCTGTCTTCACTGCTTTCTTTGTCCTCTGCCTTGGGAATCTCGCAAGAGTCACCACTTGTACATGACTGCTGGCTGAATATTCAGGGCTGTAGAATTAGAAGAACTTCAAAAAGGAGTTGCTGGAAATATTTTTTTTAACACCTTTGGAGGAAGGATGCACTTGAGAAGCTTTTGGGACAAGAAACAATGAACAATGGTATAGGGTAAAAACATTGAGGGGATAGGTAAGATGGGACAGTAGCAGGAGAAGGAAGAAAAGAGGACTGATGCTGGCAACAGTACAGATAAGCAACATTGGATCAAATGCGAAAGAAAGATAAAATAGTAATGAACAGTAAATTCATTAGTAGTTGTAATATAAGTTACATAATTATAAATGATTAATAAGTAGTTTGTGACTCCTGATTCTGAATTTGTGTCTTTTCAGGTATGCCTTGGTAGATTTTGGCTTGGCACAAGGAACCCCTGATACGAAAATTGAGCTGCTTAAAACTGCCCACTCTGAAGACCAGCAGGGAAGTTGCTTGCAAACTAATCCCATTGTGGCCTTGGGAAATGGGGTTTCTGTCAGTGTCACAGCACCTAAACAGATAGCTCAACAGTCAGCCTCAAAAGCAGCCGATAGAAGGTCCAGCTCACTTTCAAAAGTCCAGATGAAACAAGGAAGAGGAGGAAAGGTTCTCAGTCTCTTTCATCAAAACTGTTGTATATGTTTAACGTGTTCCTTCATCCAACAGGGGGCGATGCAGTACTTGCACAGAAGCTGAGCCTGCACAGCATCACAGTGTTCTTATCTAAGGAGCTATTTCAACATAACTATTGGCTTCATCATTATCTGTTAGATGTAATACAGTGCTGAAGGCTGTATAAAACTGTAGCATGGGTTACTATTTAGACAGCCTTAAATCCTTTTTTAGAGACATGGATGGTGAAACTCCTCCCCAAGCCAATAATTGTTCACCTATGTTTAGTTACTATTGCATAACAAATGCAGTACAGACTACACTGAGATTGTCTTGGGGCACTTCAGAGCTGTGATTCGTTTTATAAACATGTTTGCTGTTCTGTCTAGACCATGTTTCTTCATCCACAGTAAACTGATGCCTGAAAATTACTTGCATGCAGCTGTTCTTGTTTTATGACACTCCACACTTTTTTTTGAACTATCATTACCCAGATGCCTGTTAAACAGGATCCTTATTGTCCTTTTTGTTGGTATTGTAGGAGGACTCTGTGCACCATTCTGTCCAGCGCTCTGTCTTTGGAGAGAGGAATTTCAATGTCTATAGCTCCACATACCAGGAGAACTCAAGCACAAAAGTAAGAAGTATTGACTCATCAGCAGGATCAATTTGCTGCATATTTGAAAAATTATAGAACTGGTTATTCTATAAGACTGAGCACTGCTCCAGAATGCTATGGAACTAAAAGGTTTTGAGCAGATTGTTAAATGTGTCTTTCCTGAAAGGCACAAAGAATTTTTCATTTCTGTTTCAATCCCTTTTGAAGCTCTTAAACAACGAGTTCTGTAGCTGTCTCCCTAGCTGATCTTTTTTTCCTATACATCCATCTGTGCAACTAATCATAGAATCACAAAATAAACTGAGTTGGAAGGGACCCTTGAGGATCATCAAGTCCAACTCCTGGCCCTGCACAGGGCACCCCAAGAGTCACACCCTGTGCCTGAGAGTCCAAATGCATCTTGAGCTCTGCCAGGCTGGTGCTGTGACCACTGCCCTGGAGAGCCTGTTCCAGTGCTCAACCACCCCCTACTTACCTTGTGAAATTCTTTTAAAAGTTATTTTGCAATTGAAGCTGAGGATAAAATTTGTAACTATTTTTTTGTAATTAGTATTTAATATGACAAGGGGGAAACACCAACTAAATTAGAGGGTTTGGTTTATAGTGGTTTTTTTTTTTTTGTAGTGTCTGTGTTGCTGTAGCATTTCATATTCTTTTTTTCTTATTGTCATGTTGAGCCAAAAAAAGCTTGAAACACTATACTAACTTGAAAAATACTTGTCTTGTAGCTTCAGAATATCTAATATATATTGGTTTTTTGGTAAACACTGAAAATGTCTTCTAAAGGGGAGGGGGAGAAAATCACGCTATCTAGAAAGTTCCAGTGTCTGTTTTATAGTATTTTTGATACTGTAAAAGAGGTTTTCTGCACCTGTTAAGTCAGTATTTTAGGAACTGTCCTATCTGTATGTAAAGAGAAACTTCTTAAATGTGTCACCTTCTCTAAAATATTTTCATTGCAGCTCATAAAACAATCAAAGGTGATAGATGTTTCATCTAGGAAGTTAGTAACAAAGAAGAAGATTGTTTCTACCAAAACTGTGAGCAATGGGGCAGCCAGGAAAGCTGCCAGTGCTTGCTCTTTAAACCTGCCCTGTGACTGTTATGCAACGGACAGAGTTTGCAGTGTTTGCCTTTCAAGGTAATTTGCTTTGATAATGTTGTAAAATTGTCTGCTCTGCTGTCAAGCAAAGTCAGAAACTTAGATTTACTAGACTGCTGATTTAGTAAGTGAAAGATAGCATTTATCTCTGCAGCCCTTAAAACACTGAGTATGCTCTTTTTAAACAAGAATAGTTCATGGAATTCATGGATTAGTTCACTGCTATCTGCAGCTAAAAAGATTCACTGGTAATTATTTTCTTATTGCTGTGTTTATTCACCTACATGTGTTGTAGAAAATCACTTGAGTTAATTACCACACTTAAAAAAGTGTTCTAAATTCTGTCATTTAGTAGTTATCTAATAGGTCTAAATTATGCCAACAGTTGGGATTCTGGAAATCATGAAATGTCGAAAAGAAAGCATAACTGTTTTGTATTTGTTTATCTAAAAAATTAATAGAATCAACATTTTGGGTTGGAAGGAACCTTAAGGTCATCTTGTTCCAAAACCCCTGCAATGGGCAGAGGCAACTCCCACTAGACCAGGTTGCTCTGAGCTGCATCCTTACCTGGCCTTGAGCACAGCCAGGGATGGGCATCCACAGCTGCTCTGGGCAACCTGTTCCAGTGCCTCATGTTGGACAATCTTGGTAGCTCAGTTAACTACCTGCAGAGGGATGGAGTTTTTGATTATTATCTACTATTGCCTTTTATCCACACATGGTTTTTCAAATAATGATAACCTTGTACCTTTTAGTTAATTTAACAAAAAGTAGATTCTTGGCAACACTCAGTGACCCTTAATTTGCTCTGGACTAACACAAAGCCATAGCATCTACATTCAAGAATCTCATATGCTTTTTGCCTTGGGTTAATTAGCCTCAACTTCAAAGTTTCCCATGAAAATAACCCTTTAATAAAAATGACACTCCTCTTAGATGAAACTAAGAAAAGGTCATTGTGAGTTAAGTATGCAATAAGTATTTCTCTGGTATTATGTGCTAGATAATAAAATATAATAGATAATATGGCTATTATGTGTGTCTCTTAGGATTTCATGCTAGGTAGGATGCTTCAAACCTCTGTAAAACTTGAATAAAGCAGGGTTAGTTTGTTTACACATCTTACACAAGTATTTTCTAAAAATAATATTAAATATTATTAGATTTAGAACTTATCAAGTTTTATATTCTTAATATATTTGTCTCTTATTACAAGGCGTCAGCAAGTGGCTCCCAGGGCAGGAACACCTGGATTCAGAGCACCAGAAGTATTAACAAAGTGCCCCACTCAGACCACAGGTACTGCCTAACAGACTCAAACAAATTACTTTTTTCACCTTTCCATCCTTCTCATTTTTGCATATTTCGTTGTCTTTTTTATGGGAGGATTTTTTAACTTGTGAAATTCATTTTTCATCCCTTCTAATGATTTTCAAGTGTTTCCTGATTTTAATTAGAAGTTTATTATTCAGAGAAAGATGAATTCAGGAATATTTTTCCTGTGTTTGAAACCTGAATGTGTCTTTATTAATTTGGAGGTAGGCCATGTGTAGGAATAGAATACAATATATTTTAAAAGAAAAACAATTTTTAAATTAAGTTTCGTGGCTTATTTGTTCAAGAAAAATCTTGAATAAATTTTTGGGAGAGAGGATATTGTTTAGCCTTTTCTAGGCAGGTTGTAACATATGCTGCCATAGCAGGCATAATTAATGGTGTAATTGCTAATGTGTTCTAGGAAGTATTTAATGACTTTTATCAGATTTTTTCTTTTTGCTAATGTTGTAATGGTCTGTAAATGTTGTAATTTTTTAAACAATTTTTTTATTTCCCTGTGTTAAAATATAGTTAATAAGATGCAGAGGTTTGGGTAAATATTGGGGCAGGGCAGAGGGATGGTTAATGCATTAGCTGGTGCAACCAAGATGGGAGAGGATGGAGAACCAATAGAAGCAGTTACCCATTAAACATTTGGCATATGACCAAGAGTTCTCATTTACAAAAAAATACAAATGTCCTCAAAAATTCAATTTAAAATATAAACTGAATATTTATATTCAATTAAATTTTTTTTTCTGAATAACTTTTGAGAAAGCTGTCAATTTTCAGTAAAATATGTATATACACTCAAAATAGAATTAATACATTTGATCATCTTATGCCTAGGTAGCTTACTGCAGTTTGAAACAACATCTGTCCTGTGGGTATGACTGAGGTTTCAAATGCATGGCAGCTTGTTTGGAGTTCTTGTTCCTGTGCTGTAACAGCCAGCTATATGGGCTAGCAGTCATCCAGAAATCCAGGACAAGCTTTGACACTCTCTGAATCTGTCTAGACAGAACAGAGGCAGAAAGAAGACATACCTGGGGAATCTTGGACACAAGCTGGTGTTAAACACCATTTCAGATGGTTCTCTTTTCTCTAGGGTAATGAAGAGCAGGATTACAAAAAGTGAATCTGGACACCCTTGGGTGTGGCACAGGCATCCCTTGCCTGAGTCAGTGGTGCTGAGCTCCTGCAGTATGTCAACAAAGGCCTTAATTAGAAATGGGTAGACTAATACTAATATTTGTGATATCATGTTTTATTTGAACTAGCAAGTATTACTGTCCACTTTCATCTGGGGCTGCTGGAGTGACCTCCTTGTATTCCTGCCTGTCTTACTCCTAGTTTTGGCCTCTGTGCTGAGACCATGTTACTGGCTGAATATATATATTCAGAGCTACTATAGCACATCTGACCCAGTTCACAGTGCTGGGAGTACAACCTAAACTCCAAATTGAGGCTACACAGGTCCAGTTACACTTTCCCTTGGTTTTTCCCTCTGTTCCCCTTTCCTCACTGGCTGGGTAACAGTAGACAAAAGGAGAGGGAGGGATCATGTTTTTGATGTCATTCCACAAGATCTTGCACTCTGCTGATGATCACAGTTCTATGACAATTGTGGGGCCAGGATTTACTGCCCACTCAGATGTATAATGCCTTTTCATTTCAGCTCGAGTTACATAATTAAACCTTGTCAAAGGCCTTGACCTTGATTACTCCAGCTTACCCAACCACGTCCTCAGGGGGATGCACAGCCCCTCAAAGAGACAGCATTACTATATCACTGTTGGAAAGATGATATTAACACTTTTTTACAGGAACTGTGCAGAAGGCAGAAAACCTTTCCACTGTAAGATGTGCCAAATTATAAACTTGGATTTTTATTTTTTTTAATAAAAGACACAAAATCTGGTTTTGCAACTAAACTTAACCTAATACTTTTTTTTTTTCAAATCAAAGTCCTGTGCCAAGAACGTTTCTAATTAAAATGTCCATATTAATTACTGCCTATTTTGCTACTCACTTTTTTGAATAGTACTAAGATTAAAATGTCTCTATTTCCCAACTGTTAATTTTTTCTTCAGACTTTGAGGTCCTTCAAATTCCCTCCTTCACTTTCCTTGCCATCTCTCAAAATGCACCTTAGTGAGCCAAAAAAATTATGGCAGACAGGTATTCTTGTAACTTCTAGATGGAAGTTTCCATCAGGCTTTGGCCTCTATCCCCAGAGTACTCTCTGTACTCTTCATAACACAATGCAAGTGATGAATAACTTTGAACTATTACAGTTTTTAAACTGCCTATCTTGTCAAGTGAGTTCATATTAGAGAGGAACAGAGTTCATAATAGGATAAATTTCTTAGTGTTGCCTACCTATGCCAGCCAACCTCAATTCCTCAAAAATACTTTCATGAGCATTTGTGAGTTCTTTTTTATTTATGACCCTTATATATGGTTATCTTCATGTGACAAAGCTGAATATGTATCAAACCTGCCATTTCATTTGCCCCCTCTCATCTTCGCAGGTAAAACAACTTCAAACATTGTCTTGGTTCTTTTTTAAGTTTAACAAGTTAATGGAATTACTCATATGAAAAACAGTTCCTCTGCATCAAAATAGGAAGTTATTCTTCAATGTAATTACAGTAATTTCCACTCTTGTATGAAGTATTATGTATGTGACCAAAGTCAAGAAGTACTTCAGAACATAACTTTTGCTTGATAGAAACTTTTCAGATCATAATTTCTTTTTAAAAAAAGTTGAGATTTTGTTTGTGATGAAATTATGAGTTTAGTTGTTAATAAATTTGCTTTCCTTTGCAGCAATAGACATGTGGTCTGCAGGAATCATATTCCTTTCTCTACTCAGTGGACGGTATCCATTTTTCAAAGCAAGTGATGATTTAACTGCTTTGGCACAAATCATGACAGTTCGTGGATCCAGAGAAACCATTCAGGCTGCTAGAACTTTTGGTATGCAAACCTTAATTATGGGGGAAGGGGGAAATGTTACTTGATGCTCTGATTTACAATCAATGATTTTTTTTTTTTTTTTTTTTTTTGTATAAATACATTTTTAGCTTTGAGAGTAATTTTGGAAGTAAATCACACTTTTTGTATGTCTATATTGACAAACTTTTAAGACAATTTTGTGTTTTTCTGTCTTTTACAATGTGTGTATGGGGTGCTTTATGTCATAGTTTTCCCAACCTGTCTACTGCCTTTCCCTAAGTCAGGGCTACTTGAGGTGAAATATGCCAACTAAATGTTTCCTACTGGCATTTGGTTAGAATTCTTGAGACAGTGTTTCTATTCCTACAAAATTTGGCCTGGAGGCTTAAGTCAATATGACTTAATATTTAAATGATGTAAACCTTGCTTTTCCCCTCACCCCTTCCCCTAAAAGGCCTAGTAAAACAAACAAACAAACATGCTGAAAACCCAAAAACCCAATACCCAACAGCTGAGCTGGCCTGTTTAAAATAGACACAATCACCACAAAACACAAAATATCCAAATAACCATTCCCCTAATTGTTTGCAGGCTAAATGCTGCAGCACTTGCTACCTGAATGTGTAACTGCCAGCATCAGTTTTCATCCTCCATACAGAGGTGTAAAAATCAGGGCATTTAATTGTCTTCACTTCTGTTAAAAAAACAGTGAAATGCAAAAAGTTGGTGTACAGAGTGGCTGACAACCTGACACTACTTAACTTCACATAACCCAAAGCTCTTTGTTCTGAGCAGAACTGAATTGATGACCCCTTCTGACTTTCAGGGGCTGCTGTTGTAATGCAGGGCTAGTGTGGGGGGTGGATTTGGTTCTTTGATAGATTTGAGATGTTTTTCTTTCATGCTGGTTCTACTTTGAGACATGAAGTTTCTCTGAAACAAAAGTTACAGTTCTATAGGAAATATAATAAAAAGTGGCTTCCTGTACAACTTCTTTCCCCTAGGAAAATCAGTTGTGTGTACCCAAGTTGTCCCAACTCAAAACCTACGAACTCTCTGTGAAAAGCTGAGAGGAACAAATAGCAGCTGTAAGAGATCTCAGGGAGAAGGGCCCAGCAGATCTGAAAACAACACAGCTTTGCCAGTTGCAGAAGGCAAACCCTGTGCTCCCGAGACACTTGGAAAACAAGTTCAACACTTACAGAGTTTTCAGGAAGGTGACGGTGCTTTGGAAATGAAGGCAACTGACATAAAAGGATGGGATCAAATTCCTGATGAAGCATATGACCTACTTGATAAGCTACTAGACTTAAACCCTGCAACAAGAATAACTGCAAAAGAGGCTTTGCTGCATCCTTTTTTTAAAGACATAAAACTCTGAGAAGATAACTTACTCTGTTATTCCTTTCATATGTTTTGTGTGGAAATGGAATACTGAGGCAGTTTTACCTTGTTGCCCTCAACATTTACACTCATTGAAATAACATCACACTGTGCTCTGAACTACTGAAATTTCGTCTTGTACAGTTAGACTGCAAATGTCAGTTTAAGAAATACTTGCAGATGCAAAAGTTACATAAACATCACTAACATGGTCTTGTCCTAAGAGGATTATTAACTTCCAAGAGGTTATTGCTGTGCATACCTGTTCTCTAAGAAAGTTAACTTTGATCAAAAACAACAAAGAAAAAAGAGTTTCATAAGCTCTATGCTTAATTCTCGAGATATTCCCTTAAATTTACAAGTTTGCCTTAAGGTAAGACTGAAATAAGAAAGTGTTTAAGAGACTTTTTGCTGTACTTGCATATCTCTGCTTTGTTCCTGTTTAGTATGTGGGGGACTGAAAATGAAACAAAGTGCATGCATTTTGTTCAGACTATTTTCAGAGAACAGTGCTACTTAGGGAGTGTTGCTAGAGGAAAGGCCAGGTGCTGAAGGTTAAATCATCAAAAGAAAAACATAATTTTTAAAAGCACATTTTTGTTCCTGTCTGGCCTTTCCTACTTAGGCAATAGTAATAAATGCAGTCACTCATTTTGCATAGCCCATGTTTCCTTAGTGCCATGGGTAACTGTCAATATTCCGCAGTTGCTGCCTTCAGGATGTCTTGGCTGCAAGGCATAGGTTTGATTTGTGTTATGGAAACTTGATTTCTTAAAAAATACCTGTTCAATAAATGATTTGGTTTTATAACTTCAGAAGCTTGTCTAGAGACGCTTCTATAAAAGTCAGGTAAGGTTTTCCTGTGGGATGTTTCTGTTCAGGGAGTCTTGCAAATTGGTTTCCTGCATAAATTCCTCAGTGATAGAAGACAATTTTTGGATAGCTCTAGTGTGTATGGCTGTTATAGTGGAATCTCTTACCACAGAGTTAGCTAGCTATTGTGTGGTCCTAAGGAGGAAAATCCCATACCTTCAGTGTGCAAAGTAAGCCACATCATGGTCAACAGAAGTTTCTCTAAACCCCTTGATAATTGAAACATAATACAATGTTTTTGCATGCACATTTCTTGAGATGCTGATGGATTTGCTGTAGGACGTTCCAGGCTTTTCTGAGAAAAGATTGCTGCTTTGATAACTCTTGTGAAATCCTTCTCATAGGAGCTGATGATTATGATAGTGCAACGATCCTGACCAGGACTGGGGCTGAAGACACAAGATTTCAATATTTTCAAACCTTGAATACATAGCAAATAATAGTAATGTTGCTCTGTTTCTGGCATCAGCTGTTAGGGAAAAATATTTGCAGATGTCAGAATATTGATTGCAGAAAATCTTGAAACCCTCAAGACTCTGGGGCCCAGGTCTTGTAATTTTTGCTGTTTATATAATTTCAACACAGCACGTCACTGAGAAATTATTTATCTAAAGGAACTGTGGCCAAATTTGGCAAGCAATGCTGTCTGCCAGTGTCTGCAGATGTATTGTTTCCTCCTACATTCACTAATGCTGTCTATGGTCTTATGAGAGCATCAGCTGACAACAAGCAAAAATATGTCAAATATCTATTGTGAGTTTTCTGAGTAACTTCAGCTCTTAAGCTTCCCTGCTAACAGCATTCAGCAGCTCCTTCCATCAGCCCTACAACAATTAACCTCTGCATTAATTTTATAGCCAAAAAGGAAAAATCATTGCTAGTGGTATTTTTACCAAAACATTAAGAGTAAATAAAATTTGTAAGGAACAAGCTCTGTGTATTCCATAACAAGCTGGAAGAACACATTGGTATTCCTTCTTCCAGACTACTATTAAAAATTTGGAGAAATTTTTTTTCAAGGGGCAGGATAAAGTAAAAAGAAAAGTGTGTTTGAACTAGCAAATACTAAGGAAGTAGTTTTTGGTGCACTCTACAGAAGAAGAAAGCCAGAAGCCAAATGTTAAATGCAATGGGGCTCTTACTGGGGAAGAAAAAAAAAAGGCAAGAAAACACTATGGCTAAGCAGTGATTTCCACAGGATTTTCTGCTTCTTTCTGCTGTGTTTCTAAGAATCTCTAAAAACCATAGGTAAGAGCCAAGTACTAAGATTCCTTTAAAGTTTAAATACATGATTTGAGATATTTATAAACTGAACATGAATCTTGTACCATAAGAGCTGCAATTAAAAAAAGTTCTGCACAGAAGTTACATTGCTTCAACAAATGTTCAGTGCTTATAGGGCTGCAGCTGGGTTAGTGTTAAGTTCTGGACACTCTATGACAAGGTTAGTAACAAAATGGGCAGAAACCAAAAATGGCAGCAAAAAGCTGCCTGGACTTGGAGAGATTAATAGAAACTGATACCTAGAATTCTGAGAACAGAATGCTAGGAGCAAATCTAAATACATCTGTGTATTTAGCATAGGGAAGACTAGCTTATTCTCAGTACAAAGCCAGACTGAGTGAAGAAACTGACATGTTTATTATATTCATTCTAGTTGAAAAAGGTAACAAATACATATTTATAATTATTTTCCTAGCACCTTTCTAGCCATTACATTCCACTAGTGAGCAAAATACAAAGAAAGAAAAAAATCTTTAGAGCTTGCCTCATATATTTGTGATGAAGAGGTATGTTCTGAATGAGGTGATACAAATAAAGTGTTTGCATTTAGCGGGGGACACCTGAACTTTTTCTGCCTCATGAAGGCAGACCACACAAGGCAACAGAAGTAAAAGAAAAAACCCCAACCACCCACTTTTCTCGTGTTTGCTCAGTTTTGCACCACATTTAAAAGACAGCTTGGCTGTTTAGAGAAAATGACTAACTATTCAAATCACTTAATAGAACCAACAGCATTTTAAAGGAAATTAGTACTTTATGGCTTTGTGAATTCCTAGTCTATAATGAAACTATGCAGCTCAAGTGGCAGGCTTATAGCAAGGACAGTTCTCTTGAGACATTACTGAAGCAACGTTCTTACTGCACCACAATTGTAAATGTTTTTTTGGTTGGCTTGGGTGTTTCTGATGTTTGGTTTTTAGAGCACATAGTAAATTATTCTACTAACGTAGCCACAGCGTGTTCACTTCAGAGTTCTCTTGTAGCTTATCCAGAAAACAGAGCATGTCCCAGGTCAGTGGCAGTACATATGTGGTTCATACCCCTGCCTGCTGCTGCGTTCCTGGCTGGCCAGTTCAAGGGGTAGTAAATATTTAAATTGGCAGACTGCACACAGTGGGTGGAAATTGGATAGTCCCTTTGATCATATGCTTACAAAGGCCAGCATATAGAGTTTTGTTACCCTGGTAACAAAAAAATTCTGGTACTGCTGAGCTGAGCGTCCAGTAAATTGGATGTTTTGCATCAGCATAATCTAGATAACCAAGGGTTTTTTAAATATGCCTATTGTATGCTTAATTCTGCCTCTCCCATGACTCAATCCTTTCTACTTTCATCTCCACTGACTGCTAGAGTGTTATCCCTATACAATGGTTTATTGTATCATGTTAAAAACTAACTACTATGTGCATTCCAGAGTATCCCCAGAGTATTGTTTATTCCCTTTATGGGGAAAAAACCTCACATCTTCCTGTGGGGATATGGCAGGGAAGAGAGTGGTTTTGTTACATGTTATTTGGTTTCTTGCATAAAGTTCTTCCATAGTTTTCAGAAGAGTCAGATTTTAATCTAAGACCTAATTAAGCTTTTGTTTCAAAAATTCTAGTGGTAAGAATGTTTTGCCTAAGGTATTAATTTGATCCCTGAATTTTATGTGGCATAAACAAACCAATTGTAACAAAGTGCATAATTAATTTTACGTCTTGATGTGATGAGATAGGGATGTAGCCTAACACCTGACATTTTAAAAGAAAATCAGGATCTTATGAGGAAAGCTTAAGTGATTGATACAATGAATGCCACAGGTCATGTGTAGCAACAGGCAGCTCATTGATAAAACTTCCCTTGTACTTGCCATTCCTGTTTTTTCTCACCACCGGCCCCAAAAAATCCTACCAGAGGATCAGATGCACTCTGTGTTGCTATAAGGCATTTGTCTTTAATTATTCCTTTGTTACTTTAAGTATTACTGTTATGTGAAAATTACCAATTATTTCTAAGTGTCCTGGGAGTCCTCGAGTCCTGCTCCTGTTCTTCTGTTTGCTTGTTCCAAAGAGCTGTTTCCTTATCAGAGCCCCCCAGTTGGACTTGGTGGTGTAGCTATGAAATTCTAGAGTTCTCTGTAGCATTTCAGTTTTCTTGTCTGTAGTCTTGTCTTGTCAGATCTGGAAATGCCAATTTCAAAGATAACTGCTGAAATTTCTACTACATGAGTATGTACCTATCAGGAGGAAACCACTGAGATGAGGCAGTAGTGTGGATCTCAAAGGACATAAAATTCTACACCCAGATTTTTTTCTTGTTCTAGAAACAACTCCACAACTTTTTCTTTCACAAAATTGATATTCAGCTATAAAATGTTTTCAAACTTGCTTTCAAAATTCCCAGAAGCTACTCCACCTTGTGATGGCCAGCCCACTCCCTTGGGCTGTTAGCTACTCATGGGGCTTCTTCCACATCCCAGAAATGAGGGGATTGCAATGGCTCACTTACTGCAGCAGAGGAGACACACAGCATCACAGAATATCCTGAGCTGCAAGGGACCTATCAGGATCATCAGTTCCAACTCCTGACCCTCCCAAGAGTCGCACCATATGCCTGAGAGCATTGTCCAAATGCTTTTTGAACTCAGACATATTGAGGATCTTTTTGTTCTTTTAGCACTTTTAGTGGATTAAACTGTGGTAGTTTACTATGGACAATTCATTGGGACACAGTATTGTCCTGCACACAGCCTACAGCCAAGCAGTTATTCCCTGCTGGAATCCTTCACAATCTGGCATATGTTTTCCATTGCAGATCTGCTTGCAACTAGTTCTGTAACTCTGTAACTTGAGTCACGTTCATAGCAGTTGCTTAATGAAAAAACAGTGTGCAGTTTGAATTTATAGGTATTTACCCCAGCTGTCTTTGTAAAACTCACAGTATTCTGAAATACTCACAGGCAGCCCATGCTGGGAAGGGAGAAAGGTCTGTGTTAATTACCTCCTGTTAGCTCAGCTTTTTGTTTGCTAAAAATCAATGCTTTTATTAATTTGCTGCATTATGACTTACATGTGGTAAGTCCTCTATCATGACAGCAAAAAGAGGACTTTTTAAAGTAAAATATGTGGTAAATTACTTTGGACAAGGATACAAATATACTGGACCAACAGTGCTCCAGAACTGCATTCCCTTGCCTTATTTCAGGGCTTAAAATGGAGACTTAATGTTGGGCTTCTCCTTGACGTATTTTCCATGGAGATTCATCACTTACAGGTTTCGTAGAGCACACGGAACAGATTAATCTAGGCCTACTGTTTCCAGCCATTTTGGAACCCAGTGAATATGATAAGACATTATTGAACTACCTTAGCTGATGGCTGCTGAACTACTGAGCTCCTGCTGTCACACCCCCTTTAGGAATACATACCTGGAGATCAGAGCATAATCTGGACATGCATCACTCTGCCCATGGCCTCCCAGTAAAATTTGAGGTAAAATATTAAAATTACAAGCCAAATTGTTTTTCTTGTGGTGACAGACCATAATCACAATTTGTGAGACAGTATTGTTTTGTTCTATGAAGTACTAATTATTCAAAAGAACCGTATCATCCTGTTTAAAATGCACTGGTTTTAACCCTGCAACATTTGTATATCAGGGGCATGAAATGCTGAGACAAGCCACACATTTAAATTGTAACTACAAGATCTATGTCAGCTTCAAGTGCCTTAGTACATACTAAGAATTGCCATGCAAACCTGAAAATTAGATTTACTACAGAATTTTCAAATATTAACATCACTCAACCCCTATCACTAGAATCAGCCTGAGTGAAATGCTAATTTGAAATGTTCAAAGAAGTCGCAACATATCCAGGGGAGAAATACATTGCTGCGATTCAGCCAAGTGCATGTAGTCTGGATTAATCCCAGCAGGTCTATTTCCTATCTTCAGTGCAAAAAGCTCCTTGTGAATTTACTGGAAGTTATGAGACAGGCTTCTGTAAAAACTAGGATGACATTCAATAAGAGATCAAAAGCAAAATTCAGGTAGCACAAGAAATACACCTGCCTCTGCTAGTTTCAGTGTTTGTGGCAGGGGAAACCAATGGTCCCAATGGCCGTGCAGCTGGCACAGTAAAAAAATAACACATATGACTGAGCAAGGGAGCTGTGTGTGCAGGAGGAACTCTGCCCACAGCAGGCTCCCAGGGTGGTGGTTACAAGTGGGACAGCTCTCCCAGGGCACCTTTCAGCCCAGCAGAAAACATCAGCCTTCAACAGCAATGCTGGTCCAAACAATGAGCTCCCCAGCCCGGGGGAACAGGGCAGTGCTGTGCACGGGTGTTCCTTCATGGGTTTGGGCAGGAGCTGCAGGTCTGGAGGCAGCAGCAGAGAAGTGCCCTGTCCTCATTCCCTACTCCCTGCTCGGCAGGAGCCCTCAGCTGCCTCCCTGACACCATTGGGCCCTGCACACAGCACAACCCTCCCTTTCTCTTCCCACTAATCTTTTCCAGTTTATAAAACTGACAAACAGAGGGTAATTGATGGTTTATAGAGATATGCAGCTTATTTATCAGGAGGAATGAAGTTGAATACAGCAACATAAGATTTTTTGCTTATCAAAACAGACAAAGAACTGAAAGATAGATGCTACCAAATACCACAATAAATTCCAATTCCCATCAAAATAACTGTAATGAGCCATTAACATCCTCCCACTTGGAAGGAGGCAGATCATCCTGTTGGTCTGTTGACAGAAACATGGCATTTGTTGTCCAGCTTTATTTCCCTCAGTTCACAATTAAGTCTTTCTAGAAGTAAAAGGTGTTTTCCTCCCACTCTCTTTCTTTGACTTCTACATTCTTCTTCCCAAAAAAGAGTTTGTCAGGTTTATAATGTGTAATTAAGTGTATCAGACCTAAGCACAGCAAGGATCTTTAAGAACTTTACTAAACTCACTGCTGACCAAAGAGTCAGAAGAGGCCTCCAAGCTGAGTTCCTTTATTTGGGTGGATCAGAGCAACATTTTCCTCTGTCTGAGGGAACAGAGTGCAGCTGAAAGGCTGACAGACTAGTGCTATTTTTCTGGTAGCTTTTCAGATAGAACATCAATGTCATGGCAAGAACAATTTTCCCCAAGCATTTTCAGCCGTGGTTGTTCTTGTAAGGTTCTCTTGGCCCGTATTATCATTAGAACTAGGACAACTGAAATTTTAATTCAGAACTTTATTATAAATTATTATATATAGAATATATGTATACAAACCATTGTAGCTAATAATTACTACAAATACAGAAAGTTTTGAGAGGCAAAAAGCAGATGAAAACACATGAGAAAGAAACCTAGAGGAAGAGCAGCAATAAAATGAAATGGGAATGGAATTCAATCCAAAAGGAAGAGCAATTTGTTTTCATATCTTGGGGGAGTAAAGGAACAAGCCCACAGCAAGTGTTTACAGCCAGAGTGCCTCAGATAATTGCACAAATACTGGTCAGCCCACGCACTGAGGTATTGCTGTATACACCAGCCCAGCCAAAAGGGAAATCTCAACAGTTTACATTTTTAGGCTATTTGTACACTGAGGCAGGTGTGCACCCAGCACCTCTGCATCCCTTGATGGGATATTTACATGAACAAGCCACAGCTCTCTTTTAGGCTGGCTCCCTTCTCTGCAAAGCTCACATATGGAGAGAGAGAGAGAGAAAAGGAAGGGAGAAACCTGGGGACTTGTATGCCTTCGTCTTGCCCCACCATGTGAAGGCTGAAGCCAGGGAAAAAACTCCATCCTGCTGGCAATGTGCTTCCTAAGTGTAAACTTGTGAAGTACAGCTTTTGGAACAGAGATTAAAAGCAAACCCACCCCCCTCCCCTTAGCAGCTCATGTCAAAGAAGCTTAAGCACAAGCCTAAAGTTAGCCAGATGTTTAGGTTTCTGCTGGTGGGGCCTGTGCTGACTCTGCAGGATTGCTGGTTTACAGGACTGACTCACAGCAACCCCAGGCCCTTAATTCTGCTGTACCTCTGCTCTGCTGATATGTGCTCCTTGGTATGCACACTCTGCAAGCACTGACCCAGATGCCAGATTTCTGTAATATACACAAAGCCATAAAAGTACTTCTCAAACTCTAACTATCTAGTTGATTCAAATAAAGCACATAAATTTCTTGAAAATTATATAAAAATATATTTGTGTGATACACAAGTACAAAATGTTTTCATAACATTATCATTCACCCAAATATCCTAAAATGCCACAATAAAGCAATAGTGGCCAAAGACAAAAAATACAAGAGAAAGGGAAAATTACAGATTTTGTTACAAGACATTCTTTTCAACCAATGACATTTAAAGTTGTCTTATCCACAATGTCTATAAATAAGTGTGTTACTTGAGTTTAATCTCTAAATTATTCTTCAAAACTCTTTGCCCTTTTCTAGCCTAAAATGTCAGGCTCTTCCAAATGGACTGCTGTTATCTGCTTTAGAGATAGACTCCACTGTGGGGGGAAGCTCTAGTTGCCAAGCACTTGGCAAGACAGATTTGCAATTAGGTACTTCCCTCTACCCTAGGGAACCTGGGCTATAAAAAGAGAGCAGGAGACAGACCCGGATTTAAGGAAAAGATCTGCACCCACTCCAAATGCTGCGTGCCAAGTTTCAGGATAGTCTGACTTGCAATAAAGCTTTAAAGATAGGTTTCCAGCAGCCATCTCGACAGCCTGCTGAAGGCACCCGCACATGCTGGGATTTCATACAGAAACACTCCATAGTGAGGTCCGAGTAACACAACTTTTTCCAGAATTAGGACATTTACAGAGAGCATGCCCATGCATTGCTATGAAATTCAGTCTATTAATTACAGTTGCCAAGCAACACATATAGGAGACAAGGGTGGTTGTGAAACAGGTTGCAAGATGTGCTGGTTAAAAGTCCACGCCAGAGGTATATAAGCAGTCTGTGAATACATGAGTGTATTGCTGCAAAAGATTATTGACTACAAAGACAAACTGGCACATGGATCCTTCACTGGTGCTCCAGACACACAGCTGTCTTTTCAAAAAAATTGCTGCAGATGCACATATCATTTGGGAGGAAGAGATAAGAGAGTCACAAGATGCTTAAGTCTTGTCACAATTAAAAAAAAAAAAAAAAAAAAAAAAAAAAAAAAAACCAAACAACTTTCTAGTCCTTTCTAGTTTCTGAAGCATACAATGAAGAAGCCAGTTAAATATTCCATTCAGGAGGAATCTATGAGAGAAAGCCTAAGGCATTCTTAGGGTTAAATGTGTTTACTCCCTTCACAGGTGAAATTTACAGCGATAAAGTGCACATCCTCCCTTTTCTATATGGTTAAGTTTGCTGAAACATACCAGTTCCCCAAAAACTTCAGCTGCACAGAAAAAGATCATCTACCATGGGGACGAATGCACACATGCAAGTGCAAGCCATCTAGACCATAGGAATATGAATTAATGCAATACAGAGCACTTAGGCTTACTAGGAAATATTTTAATTTATAGTTTTTAAAAGATATAAACCAAAAATAATTATAAAAGTAGAAAAGATAAATTTTATATTTTTATGAAATTCCTTCTATTCAATGCTCTACACATGATTCTAAAACCAGATCTAAAAATGATCAACAGCCTATGCACGTGTTGGCTGTACAATCCCAGTCAGGCCAGTACAAAGGACCAAGGCTCTGCTTGGATTTTCAAACAAATTCCATTGCCTCTGTACAAAGAGAAGACACAGTGAAGCACAAGGAAAGAAACAGGATACCTGTAGCTGAAAGGAATAAAATTCTTTCTACAGTTTCTGGATTTGTAGTAGCAGAGAATCTGCATAATATCTTTTCCAAATCTGATTTTTCCATTAGCTTTCATAATAATAAACAATGGTAGAGGTAAGATAGTTCTTCTCATCCCCAGAGAGCTATCCTTTTAAAGCGATTGCTCAGATGGGGCACTGCTTGAGGCACCAGAATTCTGCAGTATTAGGTTAACAATCCTTTCAGAGGAACCAGAGAATTTACCCCCAAAAGATGGCAGTACCTTATGACCCTCTAAATTTTACATATATGTAATTTAGTCTGGTTTTGTCATTACAAAATTGTAATATGAGAAAAGTTTACAAAGTTTCTTGCTTAGGCTGTTGATGATGATAGAAGTACATGATTTCAAAACAAAACCAAGTTTAGTTCATGGTTAAAGAATGTACTGACAATGACCATCTCTGAGTAGACTGAGGAACCATGGGGAACCACAGCAATGAGAGGCTCATTATTCTCTGAAGTACACAGGAACTGTTTATTTCTTCATGTGCTCAGACATAATCTGGATTTTCATTTACTTTATACTGGAGCACATTGAATGATAGTGGTAGCATCCTGGTAAATTAATTATTACCAATTCCCCTCCATCTTTTCTCTGTTTTGATTCTAATTCTACAAGACAGGCACAATATTTCCACTCCTCCCTCTTAATTCTAGTTACTATTTTGAAAGGACCAAAAATCACCTGAAAATATTTGCTGATATTTAGAAAGATTTTACTATATATTTCTTTTAAAACATAGGTTTGCTTTTACATAGCATTTCCATTTCCAATAATTTCCAAACAGGTGAAGCTCAGACACTGCTGTGCTGCTGAAGCTGCAGGTCCTGATTTAGGTTGGGTTGGGTTGGCCTGTCTATGATCCATGAGGACAACCTTGGCAGGTAAATATGGACTTTCCAAGGCTCAGGTAGGCTCTGCCAGGGAAGGTCTTGTCTCCTGGGGGAGAGACATTTTGGTCCAGACAGGTCAAGGGAAGGAGGGAAGGGAACACTCACTGGTGTTGTGACCCTCCATGCAGCAGAGCTGCCTAGCCTGTTCTACTTGCCTTTTTCTTTGAGGTTGCTCATGCTAGATAAAGAGGACAGAAACTATCATTTTGCATTCTGGCAGAGTAGATCAAAATTGTCCCAACCCTACCTATCAGAGATCAAGAATCCCCCAACTTTGACACCTGCTACAGAGCAAAACTGAAAGTTTCCTCCTTGTATCATCTCTTCTCTTCTTAGGGGAAACTGAAACAGTATTTTGCATAAGAGTTCTGTTTGTTCAAGTCTATCATACCTGCATTATAACTATTGAACTCTGAAGGTCTCCAAATATCACCGCATGAAATAATTCTCAACAAACATCAGCAAGGTTCAGACTTGCAGCGAGAACCCCAAAGCCTGGCATCACACTGTAGATAGAACAGTTGCCCCTGCTCTGGTACCCACAGCAACAGGAAATTTGTTAAACAAAAGATTGAGCTCATCCCAAGAAGCAATCAATGCCCTCAGTACACATGAAAAAGTGATCTGAAAAGAGAGGTCAGGAAACATGTTGTCAATCATCTCAATCTGAGTACATGACAGACACCTTGAGAAGTTTTGTTACCCTTTGAGAAGCGTAAATGGCACAGGATGCAGTTGATTTTCATCAGCTTCTGTAGCAGTTTGATGATGTCCAGGGGAGTTCAGCCCCACACTGCTGTGGGGTTGGTATGCCTGGCCCTTTGAGCCCCACACTGCTGTGGTTGGTGTGTCCTGCCCTGGGACGCTGTCCGGTGCCTCTGGCCCAGCAGTGGCTGCCATCCAGCAGCAGGGAAGAGCCATTGAGGGCCAGCAAAGAGCAGTGTGAGCAGGGCTGCTCAGGGAAGGGCTGCGAGCCAGAGGTTGAGGTGGCCCAGCACAGACAGCGCCCCCATACACAAACCACAGTCCTGCCACATGTGGCCAGGGCAGGTGGAGCTGGGTGCTGCACATCAGCAGTCCCTGAAGGGGATGTAAATTAGGTCCAGGGTCTATGCAGAGAGCCCAGTCAGTAGCAAAAGGAGGGGGAGCTGGAAGCAAGGCCACAATGCAGAGGTGCATCCAGGGCCAGGACTGGAGACAAACACACTGACAAAGCTGGAGCTGCAACTGGAATGCACAGCCCCAGGGCCAGTTGCTGCACTCCCAACACAGTGGTTCAAACTTTAACTGCTCATCTTGCAGAACGCTGTTACTATTGTAATCCTATTGCCTTTATCATCACATTTCCAAAAAGAAAGACAGCTCTCTTAATACTTTTGTCTCTCTCTTAAGAGAACAGTTTTTAAACCAGCTGTTAGGGTAATTTAAGCTCATGCTGTCAAATAAATTGACCATGCAATTTTTGAGGTTTACTTCATTTATACCTTTTAAAACCAGCCTCAGGGACTTTAGAGTTGCTGCTCAAGTAAGTATTTCATTGCTTTAACTTAGTATTGAAAACATATTACTGTCATCTCTCAATCTCCACTTGGGCCTTTCATATGAACCGCTTCCTGCCACATCACACTCATTCATTTCTGGTTCTCTATATAAAAAGCCACAGTCCCAGTGTGTGCCTATTACGTAACCCCCTGCTAACAGACTCAGGGATCTGGGATACTGAGCAGCCGCAGATGAGTGAGGAGACTTGGCAAGCTCGGAATTTACTTCCTGTGAAACTGGAATGCAGAGCAGCTTGCTGGGCTTTGGAGTTTGTACAGTAATTATTCCACTATGGAGTTAGTGTATGAAAGGAAAATAAGGCAGAGGTTGAAGAAAGCCTCCTGCCAAGCCAGCAGAGTGGGGCTCAGCTGAAATCAAGTGTTTTAAAGTAGATCAGGAAACCATACTGCACCTATAAGTGGTCACTGTTGTCAGATCTCCTGTGCATCACAGGGCAGAACATATAAGAGCAGGATTCCATCTGAACGTGACTCAGAAAAGTCAGCCTGCCCTGGTCCTTCTCTTCTAACTCCTATCCCAGCTTCTCTATGCTCCAATATTTCCAAACTGCTTGATTTCTAATCAGGTGTCTGCTATGAGCAATGAAAAGGGAGCTGGGTTTACTTCTGAGATCTACAAAGGGCTGCCTTGTTCTCAAGCTCTGGCACCAAGGACCCCAAATGTTTCCAAACATCTGGAGATGTTGCTTCAGGACAGGCAGGCCAGCCCTAGAGTCCTGGGTCAGGACAGGCCCACTGACCCTGGCAAGATACCTGCTTTATCTGAAGACTCAAGGGGACTGTGGAAATGGAGTGCACTAAGCAACAAGAGACTCCAAAGAGAATCCCACATACTAAATTCAGAAAATATTTTCAAATCCCCTGCTCCTGAAAGAATCATGAACAGCCACATTTGTCAGTGGAAATGTAGAAACACGTGTCCACTCCTCCACTCCAAGACATATAGCTCACTTTTAGCATGAAAGCTTGAGTATAACAGTGATTAGAATTTTCACACTGCATGCTTAAAGCAGTGTTATCTCCACCCTTGGGAACTCTGGAAGGGAGAGATGGGTAGTTGGACGGTTTTGAAAAAATGTTACAAAAAAAGTTGCAAATTCTTTTAAGTTTAGCTAGTACAGAAGGCAGAATAGAAGTGTCCAACCCATACAAAATTCCTGTAAAGGGGGTTCCTATGGTATTGGTGGCAGAATCCATATGCCCGCTATTCCTGGAAGACCAGACCTTCCCAAATCCTGCTTCTTCTTAAATTTAATCTCATTTCATACCAAGCAAGTGCTGCAGTTACCACCAGTGTCACTTGTCACAAACTGTATGTAGTAGGCACGCATTAGTGACCCCCTCATTTCTGTATCTCCAAGCAGAGATGACTTTCCTCAAGCTAGAACACAGAGCAGCTCTTCATAATTGAAGTAGGATCAAGGTATGATAATTTCTTTCCAGTCTGAAGGTTTCACTACCCTGTCCCACCCATCAGGTTACTGGTAAATGTCATCTCTTTTCAGTGCTGATGAGTCCGTGATGAACAGAGTTCAGCATGGAGTCCCTGATGAACAATTAACATTCTTATGGTTTTTTTCTCACGGATTGACCCATTTGCTGTAAGAAAACACAACACACTGACCCCTGTAGTTCACATCTGCTTCTCTGCTGCTTCCACCTTGGACTCCGACTGACAGATATCCTCCCATGCTGAAGAGGAGCTGAGGTGGAAAAGGACAAACAAGCTCCTCCACACACCACTCCCCACATGCTTGACTAATTTAAAAAAGCCCTTAGAAATACCTAGATCTGTTAGTTTTGCTAAAGTTAGAAATTAAATCCTGTCTGTTTTTTGACAGATATGGGGGGGTTGTGTTTTTAAGAGTTACTTTTGTAAGTGACACTAGTAACTTCAATTATAATCTCTAGAATGCAAGGGTTTCTTAATTTT
Organism: Zosterops lateralis; assembly: GCF_965231275.1. Lineage (NCBI taxonomy): Eukaryota > Metazoa > Chordata > Aves > Passeriformes > Zosteropidae > Zosterops > Zosterops lateralis. The sequence goes on from NC_139769.1 coordinate 16,514,203, forward strand.
TTCTTACTGAATTAGGAGTAGAAGTATGTCATCAGTTAAGGACAAGATCCAGATACAGATACGTTCCCCTAAAGATAATGAAATTGCTCACAATGCGACAATTTTGAAGCACAGCAGATTTTTAGAAACATTTCTTTTGGCTTAAAATATTTAGAATAAGATTCCTAGTTTTCCAACAACACAGCTGTTATATGTCTGGCTTTTAACCCAAATCTGTTTGTATCATACTAAGATTCCCAGTGAATAGCTGCAAAACCTCAGGGCTGATTTTCTTTAGGATTGAAAATTTATCCTGTAATCAATGTATGTTTGTAATAGACTACTTCAGTTAAATTTCCTTTGAGGATGCATTCTGTTGAATAGATATTTGATAAGATTAGGGGTAGCTGAAGTCCCCAGCCCAAAACCTGGAAGTGAGAAGTGTTGGCCAGTGTCTCAGTAGGAAGTTTTCATTTTTGGAGGAAAAAAATCCTGATTTATCAAAAGGTCCTCATAGGGAAGAGTTTAATTTACCTGAGTATAATTGATTTTTATATTCATCAGGATTCAAAAAATTTAAATTCTAAATGAAAATATTTATATCTACTGTTTCACAAAGAAAACTCAAAGAGGGAGACTTTTAGTTCTCTTGATCTTTTTTGCACTTCTAACACTGGAAACAATTAGATTTTCTAAGTTTAACAAGTCTGTTTATTCCTTTGAGCTACCAATGAACAGGAGTAAAAAACCTCAAACTCCCTCAGTATCCTGCTTCCATCTGAATGCAGGCTAAATCAGATTTATTCAACCTCCTGACTGGGTGGAGGCAGTGGGAAATGCTTGGCCATACTGATTGCTCCTGACAACAGCTGCCCTGAAGGAAAGTGATGTTATACTACAGAGAGAATTGTGGGTGTTTCTGTGTAGGGAAAACCCACAAAAATCTAATATTTGTTCAGTACTTGCTGTTTATAAATCTAAGTGAAATAATAATGAAACCAGTAACAATTCATTAAAGGAGATACCAGCATATATCAGGAATCCCATTTTGCCCACCTCTACATGTCAGCAGCTGCCATGGGAGGAGCTGTGTCTGTCTCCCCATTCCTCTCAGGGTGATTAAGCTACTTTAACCCTTCTCGGGCTCATATGTACCACAAGCACATTCAACCAAGAAACTCCATCTCTCCAAAAGTGTTGTGCACAATCAGAAGATTTCACAGATGCAAAAAGCCAGGACCACTGTCCAAACTCTGCATCTCTCATCACCAAGCTCAGGCCAGTGTGTCAGGGTACAGCCTCCCATGTGCAGGCCACCTCCCCTTCGATGACAAAGATGACTCATAAACAAAGATTGTCTGAATATAAACCTTTCTTTGAGCAAGACATTCAGAGTAGAGACATGTCAGAGCACACAGTGACCCAGCCATCACAGAACAGTGTTGCCTGAGAGTACATTTTCTATCAGAAGTAGAAAGCAACAACAGAGTCTTTCAGCCGCCAGGTCCTGGCTTTGTGGGGCAAGAACTCCAACACTGACTCACTTGTGCCTTCTGCTGTTGTTGCTATTCATTTATTTCTATAGCTGTGCACAGTTCCATAATTCCAAAGTTCCCCTTTGCAATTCCTGTATGACATATAAGGCAAAGTCTCCTGGCAAGCTGGTGTGACTAATCTCTTAATTTCTTTGCTCTGAGACTCTTCCAGAATAGATTTGACTGAGCTGTCTATAGACCCCAACAACAGTTTAGTTTCAAGTTAAAGCTTAAATAGGTAGGAATTGAAGGGTAATCCCTATGTCCTACAGAGAAATGCCATAGACCCTTATGGCCAGAGTACAGCACACGGTGTTTAGTGATTCCTCAAATCACTCAAAGGATCACTTGGAAAAAGGAAATGCATGGTGTGATCAACTGTAGGTTTCACTACGTTTACTTTCTAGATTTTTCTGGAAATTTTTATTTTACTGGTTGTACAACTGCAGCTGTGTTGATGCTGAAGTCTGAAGTTCAGATCAGAAATAGCTGACTAAGAGTTTGATTTTTTTTTTTATAAAATAACAACACTACCAAGGCAGTTTAAAACCAGCTCACTTTCCCATCCATCCTCACCTTGAAAAGATAGCAAACCATTTTTGCCTATATTATTAAGCAAGGAATTCCACATAAAAGTGAACATGCAAGAAGCATCTCCCTCATTGTAGGGCACCAGAATGACTAGATTTGCTCAACTTTTAACTTTTCCTATTTGTTTCAGGCTTTCCCATCTCTGTACTTTCCCAGTATCAATGATATCTATCTATTAAAAAAAAAAAATAAAAAAAAGGTCTGTCTCAATTCCAAAGACATAACACTAGTTTTAGCATGCTGCTTTTGTGTGTTTCTGGAATCTTTTCTCAAAACATATTGTGTCCCCACCAAGTATTTTCATTTGTGTCCAGAGGAACACTGGGTGCAGAACACTAAGACTGGAATTGATGCTGTGCAAACAATTTGTTTATTGGGAATATTCTAGAATTGCCTCATCAAATAGTATTCACTGGAGCAAAGGTTAAAGTAATCTGGTTGATGCTATTCTTCCCACTATTCCATTCAAGTCAGCAGATGAACATTTTCTCTTGAGGATTCCTTGGCTGTGCAGAAATTCTGACACTACTGTCTGGCACTTTGAGTGTTACAATCAAATGAGTCCCAGCTGTTTATTCCTCCATCCAGCATGTTCTTTCACTCAACACACTCTTCAGTTAAACAACTGATACATTTCTCCTTGCATCTAACCCAGTAGGCCTTGGGTTTTGGTCTGATCTCCTGCAGTAAGGAGGTTTTAGTGATTGTACTCATTGTAAATGTAGTTCTTATTTATCCACAATACCACTTTTGACTTTTTCTACCAAAACTGCTAAAGAATAGAAAATTCTAAGATTTGGTAATATATGGCCCAGAAGACAGACCCAAATTTCTTGCCCACAAGGGGACTACCTCTACTAGCATGTATAAATAAAATAGCAAGAAATCTCCTGCAAGCATATTAGGAAACCTGGGAGCAGAAAGCCTGAGACATGGCATCAACAGCCAGCTGGATTTCCACAAACTCACCCTCAACTCTTTGAGTGTACTTACAGATACAAGGCATGTACAGGCTTTAAAATCTCCTGAAGTGGAGCCACCTTTTATATTGTACTGGCAAACTCCTAACCCCTCGAAACACATTAACAGCACTGCAAAATCTTGCTGTTCACTTTCTTTTCTGTTGTCTATTTTCAGGTTTGTTGTTTTTTCCTGTAATTTTTCAAGTATTACAAGTTTGGTACTATTGCTTGTCTCTCTCTTGCTGAAAAAGACATCTCACTTTGCCATTATATTTCATGAGCACTGAAATTGTTTTTCATATAAACAATTAAAGACTGTGATTTAACTGTGAGTGATTATTTTGCAGATGTTTCACAGGAAAGGTAAATCACAATCTGCTTATCTGCTTGCATCAGCAGTATTTTCTTTTCTAAGGAAAAAACTACTAACACTTTGAATTTTCTCTCACTGAACAGTTTAAAATGTAGGATGCATTTCATTCACGGAATTATCTATTCCCATTTTTTTACACTGTTTGTTTAAACTGTACTGCTTTCTGCTGTATTACTCCATAAATGGCATGGTTTACAATAGAAAATACTGAAACTGCCTTTATCTTTTATTTTCCGATCCCTTGCATTACTTTGTTCTATTTCTAGTTAACACAAGCCTATTGTAGCCAGCAACACTGACTGTTGCTATGGTTTTGCACTCCTTATGTTTTGTTTCCATTTTCTACTGGTCCTTTTTCAGTTATTTGACATGTTTTTTAGTTGCTTCATCTATGATTAATCTCTTTATTGACTCACTTGCTTAGGTATCGTTTGGACTCAAATATATCTGATCACATAGCTGGAATATGTCCAGACTTTTGAAACAATATTATAGAGTATTATGCTTAGAGTTAGATGGCAGTCTAGCTCTTAGCTAGCTTCATTTTCCTCTTGGGTGGCTGCAGGGACTGAAGCATACTCCACATTTTTATGGTTGTATGGATGGAACTGATCTTCAACTGAAAATAATTTTATATCTTATTACTCCTTATGATGTGCAGACAGATAGGAGGTCAGGGTGGAGCCTCTGTCAAATAAAGTGAGCAGCCCTCATCCTTTTTCATGGTTCTAGCTTCTGGTGGCTGGCAGCTGGGACTCTGGTTGGTTTTCTGACCTTGCCTGGAAAACACCAGGTTCAATCTTTTCTCAGAATCAGTAATTTCCAAAAGTTCCAGCTTTTACTGTGGAGAAATCACTTCAGAGCAGGCCATTTTCACATCCAAAAAGTAGTGGATGCTTCTATACTTGTGACTGTGTCTCAGTACAATATGCACCTAGCTCTGATAGATGCCTTGAGCGAGGTTGGACAAAAAGAGGAAAACTAGAAAGTAGAAGGTGTCAGCAAAACTTACAGCCACTTCCACCAAAGCCAAAGATAGGACCCATATAAACACCATCACAACTACAGATTACACAATCAGAATACTAAGAATAGCAGCAAAAATTATATATCAACATAACACTACTTTCAAATCTGCAGCCAGAGTTCAGCCTTCAATACTTCAGGCCAAATTGCTTTTCATACACAGACTGACTGACAATATTGCTGAATCTTTTTTATCTCTCTCTAACACAACTCTACCTTTTTCATGTGACATTTGCTATCCCAAGGGTCTCTCATTGGGCTGAGTTGGACCATGCTTGCCATAACTTGATATATAGTAGACATAGGATAACCAAGAAAATGATTCAGGTTAACCCCATGAGCAGTCATTGCCTGATTTTTTCCACCAGGGATACTTTCTGATTTATCCATTCACACGAGGGTTTTTAACACTTCCTCATCCTCATCCCATTTGTAATTACACTGGATGTGTGGTATTAACACCTATGGCACGAAAACTGAATCAAAGAATTCTCCTGATTCCATATATTAAGAAGTGCCCAGTATGTAATCACACTTTACTTCTCACTTCTTAAAATTCTTACATTTCCTTATACAGGACGTCCGTACTATTAGAGAGTAATTAGTATCTTCTAACTCTTTCCTGTGGGGTTCTTCTTAAGGAATGTTGTGAATTGTACATAACCGGACGGAGCAAGATATGAATACAGCCATTCCAAACTCCACAAGTTCAGGGAGATTAAAAATGTGCACATTTACTTCCAATATTCATGTGGCATTATCTTATGTATATTCTCTAATATTGCATTTTAAAACTATCTGTCTTAACTGTTCTGAACATATCCTGTTCTGCAAATGCAAGCATGCAAAAAGAATATGTTTGGGCAAAAGACTGTAAGCTTTCTCTTCCAGAACATTCCCCCTCCTCCATGTATATCTAAGTATTTCCTTATCAGGGGTTCAGAATTTGCCAATTGCAAAATGGCAACAAATATCTAATCAAAACCCACAAATGGCAACACTCTTTCTAAATCAAATATTAATTTAGTGGTAAAGTTCATGTGAGGAGTGTTTACAATCTCATAATTTACAAAGTAGTATATTTTTTATCAGATTTTCATAGGGAAAATCTACTTTGCCAGGAAAAAGAAAATACTCTTCACTAGTGAAAAATCACAATGGAAATCTTGCTATTAAAACCTCCCTCATAAACACTATCAAAGAATCCTACCAAATAAGGCTTGTAAGGATCTTTTATTTAAATAACTAACAAACTATTTATACTTTTACAAGAGTCTGTCCTATTTTAGTAAATATTTGGCAAAGTTATTTGATTAAGAGAGCAACCTGACCCTCATTTAACATGATTATTTGCCATAACTTATTCTTCCATCATTTTGGTTTAACTACACAAATAATTTTTTGACGTCTTTAGGTTAAGTAATACTTCTCATAACTTGATTAAGACTGGATTTGTCAAGATAAGTGGCCAGGGATCTTTGAAAAAAACTTTTGTACAGACATCTTAGAGCTGAAATCACTCTCAGCAACTTGTCATTAAGTGCTACATGGCGAACAGCACGGTCACCTCTTGCTTCATCACTAGATGCATCTTTCATTCTTAAACAAGCCTTGCTTTAGAGGCAATTTTTTTTAATCTCTGAAAGTTTTTCAGCAGCTGTGATTTCTGTTCTTTGCTCAGACGTGGAAGCACACCTTGGTATGGTACCTAATGTAGTGTCTTAAAGCAACTTGCACATGTCAGAATTGAAGGAGAGCTTGGCACAGGTGCTGCAGAGAGCAAGGCAATGAGGCATCATCACACCCCTGGGCGCACTCTGTCCTCTGGGGTTTACCTGTCAGTAGCCCCTGGGCAGGCTGTGCTCCCCTGACAGCAGCTGAGGTGCAGCACCCACAGATCAGCTCCAGCTCCTTTCACACAGCAGCACTGTCCATGCTGCTCTCTGCTGTTAGGCAGGGCTGCAGAGCACCACTCTGTTTAAAATTCCCTGTTGCCTCTGTGGGTACACAACCTCCATACTTAACATGCCTTGTTTATAAAAAAGGTTTCAATTAACATCCCAGACAAAAAAACATGCCCATAAATAAAGATAAAGTAATACCTCACAGGAGAATACTGAATAAAGAAAGGAACAGTAACGAGCAACAGGAACCAACTTTTCAAGCTCCATAGGGAACTGAGAGCATTCAGCAACCATCGGATTCAAGCCATTAATAAATCTCTTTCCCTGTTCACTTCAAATTAAACTTCTAGCATGAATCAATATCCAGAACATACACATCACATCCAGAGGATTATTTACACAATGCTCACACTTTCCTGCAAACTCCATATCTTGGCATCTCTTGCACACAGCTCCTCGCTGTCAGTTGCACTCCTGAGACCAGGCAGGATTAAGCTGCCTCGTTAAAAGCCATTCCCAGTGCAACCAAGCTAATTGCAATGAAGTGCTGACAGAGTGCCTTCACATATAAGGGAAATGTGTTGTGGTAAGAGTGAAAGAGAAGGAATGTCAGGATAGAAGGTGACTCAATAGCTTGTGCATTTCCAGGCCTCATTTCAGTTAGAATATTTTTGCTTAAACAGGCTCCTCTGAGATACTGAAGGTTTTTTTTTCTTTTCAAAGTTTTTCAAAATTCTGGGATAGAACTGGAGGCACTCCTGCAATATTCTGGCACAGATCCCACAGAATTAACAATTACAACATGGACATATCCACCTTGCCACACACCCTCCCAGAGGTTTTGACCAGAGAAGGAGAAGTTGGCTTGTGCAGGGTTCTCAGGGCTAACACATCTCATGTGCTCTTGGAATAGCAGATTCGCAAAGAGAGCATGAGAAGACAGCATCAGATACTCATCCCCACTCACCCGGGGAACTTCAGCTCTAACACCTCTGCTGACCTCTAGACAGCAGCACTTTCTTTACAAGGGATGTCCCAAGGCCACTTAAATTTTATAACTTAAAACTCAAGTTAACTGTATAGAAAAATTTGTAATCACAAGTTATTATAATTGCCTTTCAGCCATAGTATAAATTGTGAGAAGTATAAAAAAATGCACAGAGAGATTCCCAAAACTGCAACAGCTGATTGATCAGGGGCTTAAGACTCATGTCTCAGGAGGCTGCACCATCCTGTGCTGGCCCTTTCTTCCAAATCACAGAACTGTGGCTTCCCTCAGACTTCAAAAATTATTTGTTCTATCATGAAAACATGATTTACTGTATTCAGTAAAAAAATATTTATTTATTTATTTATTTATAAAAATAATAAAAAAAAATTATTTATTGAGACTTTTAAGGGCTGTGTGTTTTCTCTGGGGGTAATATATATCCTACAGTTTTTTCTTTTATTTTTCCTAATGTATCATCACCTTTATCTTCATCTTTCTTAATTTAATTCTATTTCTGATGGAAACCTAAAATGTGAAATTTGGGCCTCCACTTTATTTGATCTGTTGTTTGTATGTTCTCCTTCAGTTTTTCCATCTACAATACTTTTTTTAGCACTCAGCATTTCAAGGAAGCCAGGAAAGATTATAGTTCCTGGTATCTGGAAAAAATGTCTTCAGACAAACCCTGGTAGTCTGCTCAGTCTCAGATTTTTCTCCATTGGCACCCACAGCCAGGGGGGCACCCTGCAGTGTCACCCAGCTGGTGCATCATGCACCAGACCAAGGGATTTGAAAATTGTTTGCTTCTTTTTGCAGACCAAAAATTCATTCCTCCCAAGGAATTACCCAGGTAAATTCTTTTGCAGCCAAATGCTTATAAACAATGTATTTTAGTCCTAATAATTTATTTTCCTATAGCAAAGAGGCAGCTGTCCCTGCCCTCCACACTGGTGCAGCACGGCTGGTCTGCAAGTTTTCTTGTGTGAAGTAATCATCTAACAAAGGTCAGAAATGCAGTAATAACTAAAATATGTACACTAACTAATATAATCTTTCCTAAGCACTTAAGAACTCCTGTTGTCTGCTGATATATTTGATGTTTCTGCTAATGGCAGCTTATGTTAGCAGAAGGTGCCCATGGTGTTTTCCTCAGCATTGAATACAGCTGATCTTCATGAATCACACACAGACAGAAAACCAAATATTTAAAGATCAAGTATATTTTAAAAAGCACTAAATATTAATTGGTCCTCATAAACACAAAGTCCACCATTGCCAAAAAAATGCTTTCACAAAAGACTGTGTGAGGAGATGGCAACAACCTTCAGATACCTACAAGACACCATAAAACTACATTTGATCTAAATAAAGTAGCTAAACACATTTACAAGCTCTGCATTTCAAAGAAGCAGACACCAGAAGCCACTGGCCAGGATATAGGCTGATAGATGGCAAGACTTAGACTGTTTGAATGTGAACTTGGCTTCAGCAGTTCCCTGGGAGACAGAGCTCTCACAAGAGGCCAGAGCACTGGGCTGCAGCTGTGGGAGCCCAGCCCCCAGCCTGGCCAGTGGTACACAGAGCCGGGGGCTGGGGCTCGGGCACAGCACTCTCTGGAAGGCAGGCTGGGATGTCTGAGCACGGAAACAGCATTATGCTCATTTCCAGTGCTTGAGGAAAGAGCACATTGCGTACTATTTTGTGTGTGTGTAGAACAGGTTGCATTTCTGCCAAGGAAACACACTCCTGCCAGTGTCTGCTAACAGAGCAAGCCCTGACTGGCCTGCTGGGCAGAGACAAGAGTGAACAGGGGAGTCCTGGCACCCTTCTTCTCCCCAGTGAGGGACGTTCATGAACACAATTATCCTCATCACTTCTTGTTTTGCCAGAAGCAGGAAAAAAACCAACAAACCCTAGGTGCTTAAATCAACAGAGCACATCAAGTGTAGAGGCTAATAAAGCCATTTATTGCAGACTGGTCAGACTTAAGTCCAAGTGGTTAATGTGCTTTGGTCAGTTATTTGTTTTTCTCTTAAATTTGTTCCTCACCGCTTCATTTGCGGTGAGGTATTTGTGTCTTTTTATTACTTTTATTATTTATATGAGACATAAACCAAACACACTTTCCATTCTAACTGGCAAAACAGTCCAGTGGTCTGTTTCTCTTATTCAGAAACAGCCTGGAGGCATGATAGCTATCTTGCCTCTCCTCATGTTAGTCCTTAAACAGGCAAGACTTTCTCCAAGGCCAACTGTCTGATCCATCATCGCAGGCTATCAGCGAGTTCATACCACCACAGTGACATGATGAAATACCAGTTCCTGGCTAACTTGTACTTCTTCCCAGCATTGCTAATGGTTCAACATCCTCAGTACCACCAGCGATTAAGGACAACCAGCAATCTGCCAATCAATTTTAGTACAAGGCCTTATTCACTCAAGGAGGATATAAATCAGCAAAGAAACAAAATAGTGATTGTCATAAACAGAGTTTACATATTGTGTGCTAGCCTGCAGCTTTTTAGTGGACAAAAACCCCTCAGAGCAGAAATGGCACCCAGCTTTACTCTTTGTTCTATAATGGGGGTAAGAAATGACAGGCTAATTAAGAGTTTGTTTGAAATCCCCAGGTAGAGTTACCTGCTTCTCCTTGAGTTAACAGTGACTAGACTGCTGAATACACCCTGCTCATATCTATGTTAGCACAGCAGAGAACTAAAAATTCAATACACAGCCTCGATTTTTATAAATAAACAAGCATAAAAATCTTTCAAATTCCAATTAGATTATAAAATACAAACCCTATAAATTACAAAACAGATCCCCGAGAACAAGATCAACAGCTTCGGAATCAACAATTCACAGAGTGCTAATTGTGGCAACAAACTGCATTGAAAATTGTGTGTCCTTGTTGGGTTTCCAGCTTTCATTTTCAGATGTAAACAGTCAAGGAAATTATGTTCGAGTTCTCTTTCCCAAGAGAAAGGGATACGTAGAGATTTCCAAATCTTTGTGAATTCCTTTGGCACCTCCTAGTTGAGACCTCCCCTTGCCAAAGAATGATATTTTACCTTGTGACATTTCTCAAAAATGTGACACGATGTACTAGACATTTGGTCAGCATTACATTTGTTATGATGTTTCCATGGGCTTGACAGTGCTTTGGTCCCCAGCTGAGTGGCTTCAGTTAGTAATCATTTATTCAAGGCTACCTTTAAAATGAAGTTGTTGAGCACAGAACAACAGCCCTGAAATATCGCACTTTTTCAGCCTTCTGAAGCTGCGAGCTTGGAGAAAGGACATTCCAAATCGTCCCACCAGAAAGGCCATTTTTCAAGAACACAGACTGTGACCACGACAGGGAGGTTTTGGGGAAGGCTCTGTCAGGAGGTGGCTACAGCAAGCCTCAGTAAAGGCCAGTGTAGAATCTGTCTGTCTGCCAAGCAGAATAGGCCTGGAGAAAAGGCTGTTCTTCTCTTCCCTTTGTAATGGACTTGTTCTTAGGAACATGATGTAATGAGGGCTGGATGATCACCACCCAGTCTGCTCATTACCTTGGAAGAATAGCTCTGACTGCTGTGGGATGAGAACAGGAGGTTGGCTGTACAAGGATTCCACCCATGGCCTCTGGGTCATGCCTGGTGGCCACAAGTTGAGGCTCAGCCCATTCCTAGGGTTAGGAGAGAGACAGAGCTTCAAGCAGGGACAGGATGCCAAAGGGTAACCAAAATAATATATCAGCTGCACAAAATTAATAAATGCTGAAGTATTTGTCTGGGCCATAACTGGGCATTATTAGATACTGATCAGCCAACTTCTGGGGTTAGTGTTAGGGTAAAGAACTCCTAGGGTTAGAAGCACCAGGTGGAACAAAGCACCTAAGAGAAGGAAGGGTAGGCTGTACAAACATTAGATCCCTGGCAGCTCATTCCTCTGGGCCAAAACTGAGGGGTCATGGGCTCAGGCTAGGGACAATGATCCACGTTCTGATTTGGGTCAGTGTTTACTGAGGCTTCGTCTCTCTGTTAAACCCAAGTATAACATCAGGCATGGACAGACCCTTTTTCCACCTTCAGCAGTCATTTCTTAAAATGTCAAGTCCTTATGCAGGCCATTCCTCCATTTTGTAACTACTTTTTGCCTCTACAAATTGTAGTCCTTGGCTTTTTCTACTTTTTTATCCTAACTGTAACTGGGCTACATCCCCTAAGATCACTGGAGCTCTTTCAAGAACTGATTCTTACTGCTTTGTCACTTCGATAATTAGTCATGCCAAATCCAAGTTAGTCCTGACCTGTGAGCATGTAGTCCTTGGAAATCTTAGGCAGTTCCACCAACTCAGGGAGCTGATTATCCTTGCCCTGAATACAGGCTGTATTTACTGGAAAGGAGATGAGAAATTAACATATCCATTTGCTTACAGAGATCGACCAGCTTGCAGGCTGCTAACATTGCAAGTCGTAAGTACAGTGCTGTTGTAAACTAGATTTGTGGCCATTTTCTTATCTTAACATTAGTATTTTATGAAGATAAAGCACAAGTATTAATGTTGATAGCATTAACTCTTTCTATCATTCAGTCCTCATTTTGGACCTTGCAGTACAGCTGCAGAAAATGAACTGCCCAGGAAAACTACATTGCTTGCTGGAACACTAAAACAGGAAAGTGGCTGAGATGGTGTTTCTGTGTAACATCAGACTACTTGCACAAGGAAAGGGAACAAACAATACAGTTAATGCTCTCAACAATTGCAGACCTATAAACATTAAAATTATTAAGGCAGATGGTAAAAACCTCTCGAAGAAAAACCACAGCAAACTTCTCATTTCAAAAGTAAAAATAGAGATCAGTTGGCACAAATAGCTTATTGTATGTTGAGAACTCATCAAGATTCCTTGGGGATTAGATGTATTTTGCAACAAACAACACCTGCAAGAGCACTACAGAGCCAAGGGATGTAGTGGGTAAAAGAGGAAAGGGATAATGATGGAAATCTTGCTAGCCAAGCTCACCCCTTCCAGGAAACATTACAATACCACATACCAAAGCGCCTGGGTTGTTTTTCTTGCTTTATCATTTGATTTTCCATATGGTTTCATAATTAGCCATCTTAGCTCATGGTACCATTTCACATCTTTCCTATAAAATGTTTCCTCAAAGCACTTTATAAGGAGCTAACAGAAACTCCCTGACAGTGGTTTTGTGTGTACAGCAGCAACAGAATTGACCTGATTCTTGGAGCTCTGCCAAAACCCAGTGTCTTTCAGGTCGGCTTAGCTGGCAAAATAGATTGGCCAAGATGTAATGGTTGTACTGATTTCTTGTAATTCCATCAGCATAAAAAGGTGAGTTGGTATAAACAGAGCTTAAGGGTGCAAAATTCTCCCAAACATCTATGGCATTGACAAGCCAGTTGCCATTAAAGCAGATGTGGTGGTACCTAGGTTACTTGCTGTTGAACAACAGAAGAATTTAGTGAGCTCAGGCCATTGCACAACACTGTCTGCAAAGAAAGGGAGGAATTAGTTTTTCCAGACTTGGAACTGTATCAGAGACAGCTCAGATGCATTCACAGCTGGTTCTTATTGGACCCAGCACTGACGTGAGTAAGCACCAAGCAGCAAGTGACCTGGTGTGTGTTTGTCAGTGGAACTTAGAGCAGACCAGGACACCACAGCCATATAAAAAGTACCTCAGACACAGTTACAGACTGGCCTTTAAAAAACAACAAAACAAGCAAAATTACAAAAAAACACCAGCCCAACATACAGATTTAGTAATCTTGAAAAGGTTAAGCAACAAAAAGTAAATGTAGCAGCTAAATCTGATTTTGCCTTAGGCTTTCTGCCAGTACTGTGTACCAATTCTCCTGTTTTTATTAAAAGCAAGATTGTGCTGTAAATTAACCGAGTTTATGCTGCACTCAAATCACCCTTTGCCACTGTCCTCCTTTTTCAAACATGACAACATTAGGCTGCCTTTGCAGGCCTGTGCCAAAACTAACAAATCTTAGGTAGTTCCTTAGCATTTCAGTATTGGTAAGTAGTCTCAATCCTGCTCTTTTTAGAAACATGAAAACATTTACTGAATCAATACATATAAAAATAGTCTCAGAGTTTCAAAACAAAAGAAATTTAGAAGTTATTTGTATTTGCCTGTATTAGTTTCTTTACTTTGCTTACCTTTTCTCTTGATACCTCATTCAACGACCAGAGTTGCTTAGACAAACAACTAAGCATATCCAAAAGAAACAACAGCAAAAGTCAAAGAAAGTTCTTAGGTCTGCAACATTTAAAAATGTCATTGTTTCAAACCACCAGTATTTTGCACAAGCTAACATTTCTTAAGATCTCCACTCTAGTAACATACTTGGTCAAAGATGCATTTTTCCCTCACCTAGCTGGCAATGTATTAAATTTCTTATATAAAGGGAAAGGAAGGGAAAGGGAGGGAAAGGGAGGGAAAGGGAGGGATCACCAGTCCATTCACCACTGAAGAGGATGAGAAACCATTTATTTGCATAGGACTCCACACTAGCAAATTTACAGCAAAGCTCTGTCAAGCCAAGGCCACGTTTGCAGGAATCGCTCTGGCTGCTGGCACCAGCTGTGGCGCATCCCTCGGGCTGTCAGCCCGTCCCGCCTCTCCCGGCGGAGCGATGACCCCGCGCCGCTCAGCCCGGTCACTGCTCAGGCTCCGGGCACAGCACTGCTCCTGTGCGACCTCCCAGGGAATCCCGAGGAGCTCGGGGAGCAGGCAAACACACATTCGTGCAGTACAAACACCGAAATAGTGTAAATCCACAGGAAAACGCAGGCACGCCCAGGCCGAAGCAGCTCAGCTCAGCTCTGGAAGAGCAGCCCAGTGCCCGAGCCTTGCCCTGGGCTCCCAGCTCCGGGCAGGGCCGGGCTCGCTCAGCGCTGCTCCCCCGGGCTGCCACACCGGGACCCTCTGCCTTCAGCCTCCCGGACAGGAGGAACCCTTGCCCACCACTTCAGTGGCCAAGGAAAGGAAGAGCAGCCTTAACTTGCCCTAAGGGCTGGCTCGTCCCCCTCCCCATCTGGCACAGACACATCCCCGACTCCCACCCTCACCATGAGCAGGAGCAAAGTAATTGTGATATTTTAACTTCTAATTGCAAGTTAAATGGAGGTGGACAGAAAATTGAGCCATAACCTAAGCTCCTAGTCCACAAAAATCAGCCTTTGCACAGACTTCAGGGGAGATATTGTGACATGTGAATTAGTTAAGGATTTTAAAGCTGGTATTTCACTTTGCTTAACATGCACATTTTTCTCCAGAGCAGTTTGCCCTCCAACATGCCCTCCTCTCTCCCTGCTAGCAGAGAAGCATATATTTTTCCCGAGTCTTAAGTGAAAATAAAGGAATGCAGGGCTTATCTGACATTCTGTTTACTCTTACATATCACCATTGTGTAAGGTCTGTAAATATTTTCCATATGTTGGCTAAAGCATTTCAGCATCTGCAAGATCCGTCCATGCAGCCTTTCAAATCAGGCTTAATAAATTATTTCTGACGAAAGTCAAATAAAGACAGCTCAAGGACTCTTCACACTCCCTTCCCCCACTCTCCCACTATTTGCTACAGCTTTACTCTCAGAGACAAATTCACCATGGGGTTCATACACACTGAAACTCTGAATCTTTAGGTTCAAAGGCCTTATTTCAAAAGTAAAAATCAAGCATATTCATTTTTTTAGGCTGCCTTACCTTTGTCTGCCAAGCTCCGAGTGGGGTCCAGCACCGAAGGTGGTCAATTCCTCCCCTCTGCATCCTGTGCCAGGAAAGAGTCCTGGGGCAGCAGCCCCACCTGGGCAGGACACAGCCCACACACCTGGAGCCTGGGGCAAGTGGGGGCAGCTGAGCCACTGATGGTCACTTAATGAACCTCCACTGGGCTGGGGGAATAACAGAAGGCACATGCAAGAAGTCCCACTTAAATATTTTGAAAACCAAACGCTACTTTTGGCACCAAAACTTCAAGTGAATCAAGGAACTGCTCTGATGAGGATGGAGAACAATTAGAATGGTTCCATGTAATCTTATTCCACCAAAGTCAGCCTTCAAATGAAGTGGTCTCCCCTCTGGAGAGAGTCCCATCTCCATGTACAGTTTGCTTTGCCTGGTGAATTTTAGTGAGCAAGAAGTTGATTGCTGCCATAGTCAAAAATTAAATTAAGATTTATGAACTTAGTACTCTCTGTAAACAAATACCCAATTAGAACCAAGAATGTTAGTGTAGATACTTAGTCTGGGAGACTTAACAGGAGTTAAAAAACCTGAACAATACTCTTGTGCCTGTTGATTTATCTGACTAAATAGATTTCTGTAAGGAAAATATCTAAGTGACTGCATTGTAGGAAAGTATTTATACAACCCCAAACAACCATAGATTCAATATATTAGAGATTCTGATTTTTAATTATTCTTCCTTTTGTCTTCCACCTCTCTTTCCTGTGTTATTTACTTATATCTCCTGTAGTCCTTATTCTGTGCTGGCTGCTCAGATAGGAAAATTTCTTCCTCTGTGAGTAACATCATAATTAGACTGAGAATAGAATAAGGGTTTTCTATGAAAATTAAAACAAGAATCCTGCAGAGAGTTTAGTAAAGAAACTGTTTCTTTCCTGTTAGGAAAGAAAACTCAAAGCTTTCTACAAGGATACAGCCAACATCTCATTTCTCTCTCCCCGCCCCCCCCCCTGCACCCAAGCAATGAATGAGTCACCTCCATAATGCACCCAGCATACACTAATCACATCACACAAAATAAATGTTCCAAAACCCCATGTGTTTTTCCAAGAAATCTCCAAAACAGTTTGAGCTTCCCCTTGCCACTTCTTCTGGTTTCTCATCCTAATTTCAGAGCAGTCATCCTGGATAAAGTACACACCTACCCCCAGTAAAACTATTACCCGTGGCTTTTTCACTATTAAGTATTTTTGTTTATTTGAATGTGCTGGACACCAGTCTGAACAGAGTGCACAGTAGGAAGAATTAAAAATGGAGAAGGCAATCTACAGAAGGAGCCCCTCTTGTGGGTTGGGCATGTCTGGCTGGAGGTGGAGGAAGATGTCCCAGAGCAGGAGCAACACAGTTGCTTCAGGTGGTCCAGCAGCAGGAGATGGGCAGGAGTCCAACAGATCCCAAAGAGTCAGGATACCCCTCATTCCGAGCAAGACAAGAGCACTGCAGTGCAGAGCCCCACAAAACAAAAGGCAGATTTTGCAGCCAAACTTCAGACTTCCTGTAAAAAAGACTAGGCTAAGACAGCAGTGGTGCAAATAAGGAAATCTCTTAATCCAAATTACAGAGTAGACAGAGGTAAGGATCACACTGAGGTATCACTGACTGACCCAATAAGGGGGTCAGCCTCAGAATGGTAGCTGGGAAGAGCAGTTCCGAGCCTCAGCCACAGAGGTCACACAGGTCTCTAAAGAGGAAAATACTTTGTACCAAAGGTCTCATTGGATGGTGTGAATCACCCAGCTGCCACACAGCTTTCCTCCTTTCAGCACAAGGAACTTTAAAATAAACTAGCCACCCTTGAAGTGTGGGATCTGCATTTCAACATCTGTTTTGATGCAGTATCAAGAAAAATCTTACAAGGGAAAAAGAAGTTCTTTAGTAAAGCAAATGTCATTTACATCTTCATTGTGTGTTTAAAAACAATACCAATTCTCATTCTTCAGTGAACGCTGAGCCCACTGGTCATTCAGCTGCAGCAAAAGTAGAGTGTGAATGTATCTCCTCCATATTTCTTCTTGTCTAAAATAAAATTCAGGTGCCTTGCAACGAGCAGGAATCTCTGTTAAAACTCTCTTATTGTGTACAAGCAGTCTTGTACATAACACTGAGCATATTTTCATTTTTTTTATGGTTTTGGTCTAACTCTGCCAGTTCCATTGATCTTTGTAATTTTAGCGTAACTTCCTCCTCTACCTTACTGCTTTTAATCTTATTAAAGAAACAGTTCTCCTTTGCACCAGCAGCCTGATCCCGCTGAATACAATCTGTGTAACTTGGGCAGCTGACACATAACCTCTGTGAATTGCACAAACTGTGTAATCTACGTAACGTGCATGAATTGTGTGAATTGCAGGAACCTGTGTGACCTCAGCGACCTACGGAACTTGTGTAACCTACATTGACAAGATATAATAAATATATCAATGATGATCATTAGTCTAATAATAATCAGTTATGGTTATTAGTGTAATTTCCTTGACCTACAAATCAACTTTATTAAGCTGGGATATTTTCTATATCCATCATTCTACAGAGCATTCTTCTATGTAAGAGTGAGACGTTATTAAATATTACAGGGCATGGCATTCATCACTTGGAGTCAAAGTGATCTCAGAACATGCAATTAATTTTGAAACTGGGAGTCAAGAAAACAGGGTTGTTTCAAGTTTACCCAGGAAAATTATGTTTCTTCCCCACATGAACCCCACATGATGCTTCCCATTCCTGGGAGTGTTTAGTTTACAGCCTGACATTTAACACTTGTGCAGATTAACTCCACAAATTCTGTGTGCTCTGACAAAGGCACTGTGCTGTAAAGACACCAGATGAGAGCTGGGAGCAGGAAAGACAAAGAACAGCCTCTTACATGCTATGTACTATCCTTTAATGTAGCTTATGTATTTACAAGTGAGCAGTGTTTGAAAAAGGTTGCCTTGGCAGATAGCATGGGGGGAAAAACTACCAAGAGGAACAAGCAATATGTATTTCAAAAGTTTAGGGAAATTTTCTTGATGTGATGCTTAAAAAATATAGTGAAGGACTACCTTTTTTTCCTTTTTTTTATTTTTTTTTTTTTTTAATAGCTGGCAAAATGTGCCTTTCAGCAAGAAAATTTAGAAAACACTTAGAGCAAAATGTTTTAACCTTTCACATGTTACTTCAGATTGCTGAAGTAGTGAAAGTAGAACAAAGACCTCACCCCAGAACATCAGCTCTCAGACATGCATCATCTTTAAATTGCTAAAATGATCAGGGAAGTCTCACATAAAAAACAGTGAGGCAGAGAAAATCCAAGTGCCCTGACATGGTTGCTGGCAGAACTGGGTTCTCCACAGTGCCGTGTTCTCAGAGAGGTTTAAACCATTCCATAGGAAGTACAAGTTAGTTTTCTTGAATGGCATTTTGGCCAGGGAATGTAATTCTTCAGAACCAATGTTTAAATGAAACAGAGCAGATAAGAGCTGCACCCAAAGGGCTTAAAGTACATTATATAAATCTCAAGCAATATATTAATACACTCCAAATCCCCTGGATTTAGACCTATCAAGATCTGCTCTGAGTTTTCCATGTCTGGTACCTGACTCACTCAGGTGATAATCAGGAGTGGTGTCACAGAAACCAGCACGAATTCTCTGCTATAAAATGTGCATCAAACCTCCAGATGTCTCAGACAAGGTGGCCTAAATAGACATTATTCTATGTCTAATTTACAATGGGTGAGTGTTTTATTACAAAGGTAATTCCACTGTATTGCAATAGCTGGAGTATGCAGAAAAAACAAGAAATAGCTTGCTAAGCCCTATTTGTCACTATCAGGGTTTAAAAAGAAAGGAAATAAACACAAGTTGCTTCTATTGCAAAATTAACTCAAACTGTGAGAAGAGGAAGATACACACAGAGATCAACAGTAAAGAGCCCATTTTTCATTGGATCTTCAACAGAACACTCCCTATGCCTTTATTAGCAAACAGACCTGCATTATTAGATACCAGTGACACACTAGCAGCAATAAGGCTTCAGCTCTGGCATTTGCCTGTTTGTACTGGTCTAATAGGGACATCAAAGGAAAACCTCTGCCAGGGAGAAATGTTTTTCTTAATTAGTATCACCAGTGAATAGCTCTTATTACTGTGTTATGGAGAGCAACACCTGACAGTGTTACAAGATTTAGATGATAGCTTTGATCAACCAATCTTCCCCAAGAAAAAAGAAATGGGTAATCCTTCCATGAGAGTGTTTTGCACTATCCCAATGACATCCACACAAAGTTACCACGTATTTTAGAAGAATAAAACAAAGGCTTGAAATTTCCTCAGCTAGCTGCCTATTTCAATTCACAGCTGAGGCATAGAGTTGTGTGATACAATTCAGTAAATCAGTTTAAAATAAACTTAATTTTAGCACTAAAAATCTTCATGAAAATAAAGCAAAGTTTCAGGGAAAATGCAAGTTTTCCCATAAGATACTTGGGCAAGTCTCATTTCGAATCACACATTAGAAGCCTTTAGTCAGGGGTCACGTAACGTGCCTTTCAATGGCAGTCAGTCCTAGGGAAGGTGAGAAGTTCAGAGAACATCCCTAAAGTTTCTTAGTCCTTGGTAATGAATCACAGATTATATTGAAAGCACAGCCCATGACACATGAAGAGTGGTTTCCATAAATTTGATGACTGATAAAAGAACAATTCAAATTCCATAAAAATACTTTAGCACTGTGCAATAGCTTCATGTATCTGTATTTGCAGAACTGAATGGTCATTTCTTTCCAGGAACTCTAAGTCTTTTCCAAAGGGTTCAATACAATGAACATACTTATCCCACACAGTTATTTCCTCCCCCCCCCCACCTATTACTTCTCTAAGAGCACTGTGTGATTTTACTCTTTTGGTTGCTATTCCAAAGCATTTGATGAACCTTAAATTCAAGTTTCAGTCTATGTAGGTTTTTTTGCAGACTGTTATCTGGAAATATTTCTTTAATACTAAGGAACTCAAATGCCACATGCTACTTCTTTGTCTCCAGTGACAGTCACCTAACCTACAAACTCACTTCCAGAAGACAAAGTCAAAAGTGTCAAGATAGAGATGTCCTTGCTTTGTCCAAAAAGCAAACTTGGAAATGTGAATGGACAGCACTCAATGCAAGAATGGCAATGAGCTCAAAGGAAAAAGAGAAAGAAACCTTCCTGAAAACTTAGATCAACAGAACAGTTTTCGAGCCTCCCTGATGAGTGGCCTCAACACGTGCAGTGCCAACTAGCCCAGTCCTGGCCCCAGCCTGGACACATTTTACAGCTGCCAGCTAAAAACATCTGGGAGCAGGCAATGGGAGTAGGGTGTATAAGGGGTGGGATCGTTACAGCTGATACATGTATGACTAATGCTGCTGTTTTCCTTGGAGACCTAAGCAAGTGCTGCTGAGAGAGGGACACGAGAGCAGCAGTGGCCCCTTGCTGACTGTCACCCCTGTGAGGAGCCAGCCCATTGCAGCCTGGCAGCCGTTTACCTTCACCAGTGCCACAGTGACAGCACTGGGAAACACAGCCCAGTGCTCCACACGTTTCTCTCCCTTTATGGGAGTGACATTGCCCCAGAAAGAAAATGCCAAATATATCATGGGGCACTTGTCTGGGCAAGCCCACAGCCACACCCTGAGTGAGGAGACCTCAAGTGCCACCCTCTGTGTGCTGTGATCAGGTGTCCACAACACCTGCTTCAACCTTTTCTTGGGGTTTTTATAGTAAAACCTACCCAATCATTGAAGTTAGAATAGCTCTAATGCCTTGCTGCCTTGCATACCCTGCTCAAAAGACATCTTTTTTAAACAAAATGAACATGGCATTTTGCATGATTTGCATTTGGCTGATCTACAATGTGAGTCTTCTTGTCTTAAATGCAAACAGGAGGACCAGCACTGCAATTGTCAGAATTTCAGTTGGGAATAAGAGATTTTAATGCTGATTAGAGTTGAGGAAAAGGACTTTACAGCTGTGGAACAGAATTCAGATGTTTGGAGAAAGTGGGTAGTGTACTGAACTAACATTGCAGTAAGTATGTATGACATGAGAGACTAGAGAATAGGTCCTGTTTTTAATAAAACTCTAAAGAAGGAGGGAAGAGCTGAAGTTCAAGGAATCATCTTTGGATCTGAAGTACACTGGCAGCTGTCAAAACTGTCTGCTTGCCAGATTATATTTCTGTTAGGTACTAAAGAACAGCTTACATATTTGAGAAATGCTTTGTTGGTGTAAATAGACAGAATTTGACAGAAGCTGAAGGAGCAGGTTTATACCAGGTGAGAATTTGACCCCTACTTTGCTTTAAAAATAAAATATAGACTCTGAATAATGCAAACTATTTTTTTCTTCAAATATGGCACTGAACCTGGATCCTGGCAAATGCCTCCAGTTTTACAGACATTGGTTTCTTGCCATGCTGTGAAGAATCTTAAAGGTTGTTAAGCAGGAGGCAACACTTGAGTTATCCCTTCTAGAGAGAGAAGCTGCATGCCTGTATGGCAGTGACCCTGATCACCTCCAGTCTGCTTCCATGTAACTGTTCCCTTTATTGATTGTGTCAAAATAAACCCATATCATCATATTTCTACACTGGCATCACCAGCACATATAAGGTCTGAGAATGATGAGTTCATTCAGATTGAAGTACATGATTCTTTAAAACTGGTTCCCAGCATGAGCACTGCCCTCTAGAGCAGATGCCCTTGCAGATTCATCCTGGCCCACTGCAGGTGCTCAGTCAGGGGCAGGATTTGTCTCAGATCTCCCCAGTGCTGCTCAGCAGGCAGGAGCTGTGTGTGCTGAGTCAGGGGCTGCCTCCTCCAGCCACCACACAGGAGGCACAGGCTGATGGCTCTCCTGGCTGCCTGAAGGAAGCCAACAAAATCCAGGGCTGTAAGATTTTGAAAGACAGCACAACTGAGTCAAATCTTCCAGATGTAAATTGCTGGTTCACAAGAGCACTGGCTTGCATACTCTACATGCTTTTTGCACTACTCATGGCCACGTGCATTTGCCTCCAGTACATGTTGGAACTTTCCCTTCTTGGGTTCACCCAGCACTAGATGGAAGGATGTGTGTTTGTATATACATGTGCATTTATATTGAAAACATAACCATGTGAATATCTCAGTTTTTTGATATAACAGTTTTGTTTTGCTCAGTAAAAGCACAAGAAAACTATAACATGTAGCTCTGGTCTGTGTAACCATATTATTTTTCGTTAATCAAATAAACACTGCAATTAAGATTTCTTATAACATCTAGATGAGAGAATAGAAAATTTGGCCTCAGCTCACAGTTGTTTAACCAGATACTGATTAAAAGGCATGCACTCTAAAAGTATGAGGTCTAAGTTTCAACATCTTTTGAAGTTTTTAACTTGTAATGAAAGAGCAATATCATAAATGAAAGTTCACAAGAACGAGCAATAGAAAAATCATCTGGAATCAGCTTGGCATAACCCTACTCGTACCATTAAACCAGAAAACAAAATTAACCCTTCACAATGCCTTTCCAGAGCTACATTTGCAAAGTTCCGAGTATAACTGTGGCCTCCCTTGGTAGGTGATCCCATGATTCAGGTGATGGGCACAGCCCAAGCAGAAGGAATCATTCTGTCCTGAGAGCAGATCATCCTGTGCTTTCCATGGCCCACAGGGACAGCAGCTGGCCCAGGCAAGGCCTCTTGGTTTATGACAGACCCTTGTTGTCTCGCATGTAGTAAAATATGACTCACTTCAGGGACACACATTTGAGGGAAGTCACAGAAAAATTAACTAAGCACTGCCAGTAAAAACATGGGTGTACTTACTCTGTCTTTGTAATGGGACAAAGCGTGTCAGCAGGGTTCGTGCTTTCCAGAGCAATCATCCCTCAGCCCTCTCTGGAGAAAGGCAGCACAGTCATGCTGCAACACTCATAATCACAACATTCATCCAACTTTCTCTGTCAACCAACTTGACAATAACCTCATCATGGATTTCTTCCTTTTTCCAATCCTAATTATCAACATTGCCTTGCCACATCCTCAGACCGAGGACACAGTCAGCTTAGTGTATGTAAATCAAAGTAACAGCCTCACCTCCTTCACGTAGGTGTTTGTCATCCTGTGCCTGCTGTTGCCTGTCTCACCTGAGCATCTTCCCCACCTTCGACACCTTCATCACCTCCTGTCTGCCTGTCCCCCTGTGCTGCCCTGTCCAGCTGAGCTGCCTGGGCAGTACATCCTGTGGCTCTAACCGGGGGGGTTGAGGCATTTTGCCAGAGAACTGGGATCCAAACCCCACCTTTGGGTTTCTTTCCACTGAAATAAGAGCGAGGGCAGGCCTGTTTGTGACCAGAGCCCAGGGTGTGCAGGTGCCGGTGCTCGGGGGCTGCAGGGCCCTCTCGCTCCCCGCACGATGCACCAGTGAGGCGGCAATTTAACACTGGATAAAAACGTGAGCCACTCCCCAAAGCCCACACGCATCTTTCACCTACAGTGACATTTAACTCTGTCCCAAAAGGCTCCCAGCAGCTCTGCCGCCCCCCTCACGGCTCTCATGGGCACACACGGGAGGTCACGGCCGCCCTCCTTTAACCCACAGCCCGGGAGCCGCTCGCTGCTGTCCCTGAGGAGCCCCGGCCGTGCCCTGGTGCCAACAGCGGCCTCCCCCCCTGAGATCCCCTGCAGAGCCCCCTGGGACGGGCCGAGCCCCACAGTGCCCGCCGGAGCCTGCCCGGGGGGCCACAGCTCGCACCGGGCCCGCAGGGGAAACTGCTCCATCCGCTGCCCCTGCAGGAGCTGCTCAGGGAGAGACAGGAGCTGGTCTTGTTCAGGATAGGGATTTTTATTTTGAACTCCTGGGCTCTGCTTTTAGCAGCAGAGGAGCTCCCAGACACAAGACTGGTGCTGTGTCTCTTCTGCCTGCAGGATGAACACTCACTCACTCTCTGACTCTCCCAAGTGCAGATTGTGGCTTCCAGCTGAAGCCTTTCATATTTCACAGCCCTTCTTCCCAAGGCAAAAGCCAGCCAGACCTGCTTAGCACACACACACCTGGTTTGTCAGGAAGAGCTGTTAACAGGGGGACTCTGGCAGGGACAGGCACACCCAGAGCGAAGAGCACCAGCCCTGCCTGTAACAATCCTGCCCGGCTGATGCCCAGCACTGCAGCCTGCAGCTCGCAGGGACAGGCACCACCCCAGCCCTCATGCCCTCGGCACACTGAGGGAATGAATGGCAGCCCTGGAGGTCTGCCAGACACAGCTCCTTTCAGCCTCAAGTGTGGCATGAGTCTTCAGCCTCCCATTTCCAGACACTTCTTAACTGCTTCCTCCATGTTATTTTATTTCAGTGATTTAAATTTTCTGCGACATGTTTTGGCACTCAAAAAATTTTGTGAAAACCTAAATATTCCTGCTGCGAATGCTCTGTGTGTAAGCTCCTCTTAAATCTTCCTGTTTATTTTTCAATCCTAACAGCCAATGTTACTAATCACCTTTAGGATCATGGACTAATAAAAATATTGTGTAGTGCAAAGACTACATCCCAAGCACTTATGACATCATGGGATATGCTTACTTGTATAAAGGAAAGACTAAGAATTTTTTAATCCTTTCACCCTATTTACAAAGCAAATCTCGACTTCACATGCTTAGAGAACTGGGAAGACCATAGCCACTTGCATGGACTGCACTGTGATTTTGCAGGCACGCCATAAAAAATTTACTGACAAAACAGAGCGCTTGGTGAGCCACTTAACACATTGTTAAATACCATCAGCTTTCTCTGCTTAACACTCAAGATTTTGTTTTTTAAAATACTGATTTAATTTTTTGTCTCTACAGTATGTTCTTTACCAGAGCCGGCAGTTTACAAGCAGCAGTAACAGAGGAAAAGAGCCTCCACCCAAATATTTTTTAACCAATTCCTCAAAATATATGTGCCAAAATTGGATGGAAAAAATCTGTTATTTAAACAAGAGTGCAAGAGTAACACTTTTGCGCTGCTTATCCTCCTCATCTCTCCACAAACCAGCTCCTTTTTAGACTTTCCTAAACACAGTAAAGCTGCAGCTCAGCACAGCAGGAGAGCGGCCGAGACGGGCACATCACTTCTGGGCAGGCTGCAGTGGCACCCGCAGGGCTTCCAGCAAATGACAGAGAAATTTGCAATTTGAGCTGTAAACTTCTTTGGATAGGTGAAGGGATGTAATTTGATCTTTCTTTTGCACAGTGTAAATGCACGCATGTTGGCAAGGCTAGGTGCAGGGCCTGAGATTTGGGAACACTCTTCAAAAACACATGCTGCAATCAGGCTTCCAGCCTCATAAATATCTACTTTACAATTACAAAGTGACAGCTGTGAAAATTTATCAAAATATTGTCTCCATTTCCTTTTATATTGTCTTGGAAGGAATGCTGTGATAAATTCAATTCTGTTTAAATTTGAAGAGCTCTGGACTGTGTTTTCCCTGAAACTGGCACCTGGTATTTTTTGACCGTCCAAAAGATTTGCTTCACTCGCAATACTTGAGAGAATAAATATGCACAACATTGATACCTACTCTGCAATATGGCAATACTATTCCTCTTAATGTCTAAAAATACTCATGCAAATATATCAGAATTCATTGGATAATAGTTGCACTTTAAAATTAATTCCACATATGAGACACTGATCATGCTTTCACATCATGTTTCAATCAAAATATAAATTTTACAGGCAAAAGGGAACAGCAGCTACAGCAACTTTCAGCAGAAAGTTCACCCTCTGGAGCTCATTTCCACAGGAAAACAAAATTGTCTTGATGCAGAAACTGAAATATGGTTGTTGTGAAGCAATAAATCTATTGCACCTCTGTGAATTATGTCATAGGCAACACAAGCTTAAAGTTGCTTCTAATTAATAGCCTTTTCTGTACTGAAGAAATCGTGGTTTTTAAAGTGATCATTTAACATTTCAGATTTCCTTACTAAGGAAGTTCCTTTTCTCTCTTTTGTGAGTCAATAACTACATCAGAATAACCCAGAAAAAAAACACTGAGGCTGCTCCCCTCAAGTGCCCATAAAGAACATTATGCACAAGAAATACAGGAAACAAATTAGAAAGCAGCATAGTAAACACCCAAATTCTTGTCCTGCTGATACACAGCCAAACTATTAGCTCCTGCACAGGAAGACCATTCAGTGATGAAAACAGAGTACTGCTCACACGTCTCCAGTGTGCCTGTGTCTCACAGGTACAAGCCCCCAGCACTCTGCTGCTGCAGAGCCATGGGCTTCCCTCTGCTCAAGCCAGGCTTTGTGCAGAATTCGACTGAGGCCGTGTCTTGGCATGCAACAACTGCATGCCCACAGGATCAGAGCTCTGGACTTCAATTTAAGTGAAAACCAGCAGCATTTAGCTAAACATATCTACTGGTTTCTACAAGAAGCCATGATACTGAGTAGTCAAACAAAGCCAATGGATAAAAGAACTCAGAAAGGAGAAAATGGAAGAGGATACACAAAATCAAAACCTGCACACAATTCCCATTGAAATTTATGGGACATGAGGACAGAGCAATGAGACAAAATTTGATCTATTGTTGTTGGCTCTGTACAACTTAAATGAATCACGACACCAATTATTAATAAATTGATACATACTTTATTATGCACAAGAGACTAAGATGACATGACACTGTGGTTATCAAAACTGTACAACTATGCATTTCCACACGGCTCTGAAATACTGAATGCAATATGAAATACAAATGGGGTGTTCAGACTGGCCACAGGTATTAGCAAGTAAATTTCTCCCATTCTTTGATTTTAAAAAAATCTGGCATTTGCATCTAAAAGAAATATACTTATTTATTCAAAGGTGAGAATATTGTGTTTGGAACTGGCAGGACACAGCAGCAAAGATCTGATAGTGCTATGAACATCCCAATGACTGACAACAGGGCACAACAGTCACCTCACATGAAGGGCTGCCAGCATAACCAACAGTACAGTCTTCTTGTGAAGCATGAGGTAGATATACATAACAGAAAGAACATACAGGAGAGGAATTGTTAGGAAAGAGCAGGGGGAAGGTTACAATCATCAGCATCTACAGACATTTTGCAAAATCCATTTCCATGTGGAAAATGCTACAAAAATAGCCTAACACAGAAAGACCTGATCTCTTGAAACGCAATGTCCAAAACCAAATACTGTAAAAGGTTAGAGTTAGCGATTAGATGACACATGACAGAACAAGCAGTCTACTCTGGAGTTTATGCTACTAATAGCTTTTACAGGCAGAAGGTGTCCATTTTAAGCCCAATCCTCCCATTGTTACATAAGAAGTTCCTTCGCAGTTGATTCCATCATGGTGACATGAGCCACTGACTCCATCCACCCAAACCCCTGCTTTCACACCCTCTGCTGGGACAGGAGAGTCTCACTGGCCTTCCAGACCCCACAGGGCTCTGCCACGTGAATCCAGCGTGGTGAAACCACATGGGACAGAGGTGGCAATCAGTGCCTCAGCTGTTACAGGAGCTGCCACACCACACACAGAGACTGGCAGTGGAGACAAATGGCTGCTATTAAACCAGGGCCTGGAGGTGTGTCAGGCTCTGAGCTGTGGGCAGCTTAACAGCTGCTGCAAAGTACTACACATTTCTGTAATAAAGTTATTCACTGGGAATGCTTGGGTTTGGTTCTCTCTCTTTATTGAAGCAGAAATGGCTCTTCCATCTGCTAAGCAATCATGTGCCATTTTGGTAAACTCTAACAGACAATTAACTCAGGTGTATTAAAATTGCTGAATTAAATAGCTGAGTATACCAAGTTCAGTTAACTTAACCTGTATTTCACCAAATCAAATCTTTGACCTTTATATATTTTTGGTTTATCCAATGGTAACTATAAATCTGTAAATTATTAGATTAATCTAGAATTAGATTAACTTTTTGATAAAAAGATTGATAGTGCAGCATGTTTTTCTCAAAAATATACAATTATCTATTTTACATAGAATTTTTCAACCTGTCCATCCCAACAACCAAATCTAATACTTCCTATGAGAAACTACTTAATAAAATATCTGAGGAAGGAAAGGGTTAAAACGGGGAAAGGAATTTACAAAATATGTAAATTTCACAGTAATTGAAATAAAACATTTCATATAGAGTAACTTACATTTATCTAAAACATTTAAATATATCTTTATACAGAAATTTAATGTAGTAAAATATAGCTATGATTGAAGTTAAAGACTCTAGTCTTCTTTGAAGACATCTTTAAAGACTTTACACATAGAATATGCTTTAACAATACATTCTGCTGAAGGTTAGGCAAAGCGCTTTCTTTTCAACCACACAGGTAGCACATTCATCCTCCTGATGCCCTGGAGCAGAGCCAGCCCTGCACACCCTTCTACACAGGGGTAACTTCCTTGTGACACCCTGTCCACATTACCAGGACTGCTCACTGGCCTGGTAACATCAAATATTTCTGCATGTGTAACTCTAAGGCCCCCCTGCCTGCACAGACACTGAGACCAGCCCTGGTGTACAGAGTTGGGCATGTGCTTGCAATAGTGAGGACAAGGTGTGCAGTTACCCATTTGCACAGGTGTTTGCAGGATTAGTAACAGATTTGATTTAAAGAGAGTAACACTCTGCCTGATCCTGGGCACTTAAATCTATTGCATATGTTGCACTTGGACCATCCTGGCATCAGCAAGGCACAAGTGTAGAATCAGCAAGAGATCTGCAGCTCAGACTTCAGAGCAGACTATCACTCGAGTGTAATGAAGTCCCTTCCTCTCTTGCAGAACACAGGTAACCTTCACTACAACTAACAAAAGTTATTAATCTCATTTTTAGAGGAAAACAATGCTCTTTCTTCCTCAAAGAAGGATCAGTAGAACACATTACAAAGTGGCAAGTAACAGTCAAACAATTATATGACAAAAGTGTCTTTTCCTGCTTTTCATTTTGCATCAATTTGAAAGTCAAGATTAGGCAACGACACTAAAAAATACTGACAATTAGTACCCTTCTGCCGTTTCCATATTCTGATACTACTTTGGGACTATCCAATCATAACGTTCATACAACAGTTTGACACAAACAATTGCACAGCTATTTTCAGAGAATAGCGAACAACAGGCACTACTGTACATTCCTTGTGCCTCAAACTCATCTCTTATTTCAAAGAGAATTTAGGCTAGTTAAAAGATTAGAACCAAATCAACTTCTTTATCTCCTCTAGCTACCTATTATAAACTGAAAAGAGTTTTAAATTTTATATATATTAGATTATATGTTTACATATGGAAGGAATGCTGTGCTAATTTCCAATTGGTAAAGTGGTTAGGCTGTGCATACCTTGATATATACCTATCTGTATACAGACATTGCCATTAAAGGTACACACCCATCTCCATCTATGTTAGTGCACAAGACCATTCTTTGTCTTTATGTTTGTGTGTGCCTGTATTTGGTATAGCAGATCAAAAAATCTCTAATAGAAGAGCTTTGGCCCATAAGACAAGAGGGAATGTTAGAGTGTGCTCTTTTCCAATTACCAAATCAACGACTATTGTAACAAAAATACCTGGAACAAACCTGAAGCTGCAAACACAACAGGAAAGCAAATGAGATGCTGTAGCTGTAAGCTGAACAAAACAAAGATTATTCAAAAGAGGCTAAATGTAGCTGAATAATAAAATACTATTTACCAAGGAGATCTGACATTGATGCTTTCTTCTTCAGACAAACAGAAATCCTTTGACCTAAGATCATCTTTGTTCTGCTTATCTTATGTAGTGATAGGACAAGAAGTAATGGCTTTAAACTGAAAGAGGGCAGGTTTAGATTAGACATTAGGAAAAAACTCTTTACAGTGACGGTCGTGAGGCACTGAACAGGTTGCCCAGAGAAATTGTGGATATCCCATCTCTAGAAGTATTCAAAGGCACATTGGATGGGGCTTGAGCAACCTGGTCTAGTGGAAGGTGTCCCTGCCCATGGCAGAGGGTTGGAACTAGATGATCTTTAAGGTCTCTTCCAACCCAACCCATTCTGTGATTCTATGACTAAATTCCCTTAATGAATACCTTGTGTCAATGAGAAGGTTCAGGGAAAGGAAAATATCATATAGACAAAGCAGCATTTTTCCAAACTGGCATAGATTTCACATTGAGGGCCCACAGACCCCTAGAACAGGTTGCAGTACTGTAAAAATAGTAGCTTTGTCACATGTAGCATAACATGCTAACAAGATCCAACAGGCTGCGTTCTCTCATGCATTGTGTGCTCACATACACACTCACACACACAGTGGCTTCCCCAAAAGAAAATCAGTCTTTTTTTTCTTTTCCTGTAGAAAAATTCCTCCTCATTTTTTTTCAGAAGCAACCAAACCAATCCTTTTAACGTTAAGAAGCTGCTGTCTGATGACCCCACAGAGTCCTGGTTAGGTGGCACTGCTGCTGGAGCAGGGGGTGCTCTGTGTGCTGCCGATGCTGTGCGCTGCACTGCTGTTCTCTGAGCCTGGCGGTGACGTAGGGACCTGCTGCCTTCCCGCTGCTTCCCCTGAGGGACAGGCAAGAGAAAAAGTGGGGTCAGGACAAGGGAAATTGAAAATTATGTCATAGAAAACAACAATCCATTTCTTCCCAGTCTTCCTCTTCTGGTGGTCTGTTTTTCCATGCAATTAATATATTGGGTCACAGACCTCAACTGAAGTATCACTGGAAACATTACCAGACTTTGGCACCTAGGCATTGCTGTGCACAAATAACAACGCTGTTTCCTTGAGCATTTTACAAGCAACTGATGGAAACTGCCAAGATCAACATTGTCTATCTTCTATTGTCAGCTGTCACTCAGAATGGGCCCTATTACACAACTCATTTTATAGCTTTACTGTTTCAAGGAAAAAGGCCAGGAAATGTAGGGTTTAGTTTTAATGCCCTATTTACTAAAAGTGTAGCTCAAGACAACGTTCTTCCATCAGCTGGATACCACATATCCTGAAACACAGACAGTTTTCTTCATGTAGAAAAACAACAGGCTATCCTGAAAGCTTGACTTGATTTACTCCTAATACAACATGCAGGAAGTTTTCCTACAGCTACCAGAGTATGTGCAGCACCTACAACCTGTAGTGAGAACATGTCTCACCATTTCTCGTTAACTGTTTACTGACAATAAATTAAAACCCCTTCACTATTTAGATTGCCAAATCGAGCACCTGGGGTCTCCTCACACATCCTGCACCTGTGGCTGGGATTGAAGGGAAAAATCCAGCTGTCAACTAAGCATGAAAGCAGTAATTATGCCATTTAATGCCTAAAAGATCATAATAAGGCCACATAGGAAACCATAACTGTGGCATTTTTAAAGTTACAGTGCTCAAGTCTGTAACCTTAGTGATATTACAAAATAGTCTCTTCAAAACAGATGGCAAGACTTAAGTTTATATAATGTGCACTGTAGCTGCCCCCTCCCTTGAGCTCATCTCCAGGATGTGAACCTGTGATCTCAGTGCAGTAACAGTCACAGTGCTGCTGCCTGAGCTGCAGACCTGCCATGGCAGCCAGCACCAGCACGGCTCCTTTCCCAGAGAAGGAGCAAGACGGAAATGATTTGTGGGATCATGGGCAGAGCAGTTAGGAATAATCAGAGGCTAGTGTACATCTACTGCCTCATGAGCTTATGGTGACGCAGCTTTCCTGCTCCACATTATCCTGTGTTATCTGAAACCTGATTTCATGGGTCAGGTCTGCACCCTCCAATTTTTCTTCCATGTTCAAAATTTGGTAGAGATCCCACTCCCCAGTGACTGCTTCAGTGACAGGCTGGAGGCACAGCCTGCACACAGAGGGTTACAGTGCAAGGACGAGCCAGCTTCCTCCCACAGGAGCTGCCCTGGCACATCCCCATGCCCTGTGTGCTGCTGCCCAGCTGCCAGAGCCTGAGCTTCTCGGAATGTGGCTGCAGAGGAAATGCGCCTTTAACGCTTTGTGTCTCGGGCCACAAAATATCCTTCTGCAGGCTGCTCAGTACTCAGAGGTCTGCTGCAATCAAACAAGGGAGGTCTGAGGATTTCTCACAGCAGAGGTTGCAAGTGCTCTGTGTAATGGAGACCAGCAGATTTGCTGCTAGCTCAAGCCACAGCCACAGCTGAAGCATACTTAAGGCCCCACAGACTCTTGCCTTACATCCCACTGGTTTAGGAATGGGGAGGAAAGAAGGGACAGGACAGGACAGAAAAAACAACAAACTAAACTACTAAACCACACTGCCCAGGAGGCCAAACAAACTTTTAAAAAGAGGGTGAGGATCTTGTTTTTAAATTCAGCATTCAGTCCAGCCTTTTACTCTTGTGAGCAGATTTTGAGTCTGTTTTTCCCAGTGTAAGAAATAACTACTGCAGCTCATCCATGAGCTGTGGATTTCTGCTCATAGGCAGCAGCTCAGAATCTACCCCCAGTCATCTGCAAATAAATCAAGTTTCAGCTTTACCTTGCTTTGGAAATGGCTTTGTAACCCCCCCAGAATAAACAGCATCAAATCAAAGTATGTGTCATCGTGCTGTACAGGCTTTCATAAGCCTTGTTTGGATGTTTCTTCCCCTCCTGACTTGCTCCCTTCTCCCGTTGTTTGTGTACGCGTCTTCCTTCCTTTTGTACTACAGGATATATTTATAAAGGCAGCGATAAGCAAACTCCCTTTCATTAAAGCTAAGCAAGTGTTCACAAACATCAGAGAGCAGCGAGGGGGGCTGCAGACCCCCAGCCCTGCTGCACAAGCTGCTCTGGCACAGAGGAAGGGCGGCCGCTGGGCTCCCCCGGCAGGGCCCCCGCCTCTCCCTGCAGCCGCTGTCACCCATTTCACAAACCACATGGCTACACACAGCTTCGGTCAGCCTCAGCACATCGACACAATCTGTATGCATTTAAACATAAATTCATTTATAAGCCAAATACGTGTTTTAATTTTATGGCAAAGCGAAAGCACAGTGCCGCAGTCCCCAGCAAGCCCTATGGCTCCCACTCCCCTCCTGGCTCCTCTGGAAAGTGTCCTAGGAGGCACCCTCCCTTCTGTTTGGGTTGGAAGACCCCTTCCTTCCACTGTAATGGCCTCTGCAGCACCTCATTTCTAGAGCACATCAGCAGCTCTGATGCACCACAATCACTTCTTTAACAATAACAAATTCTCAATGTTTTCAAGAAAAAAGAAAATCCAAATCACAGTGATGTTATGAACACACAACCTAGCAACTACATCTGGACTGTATTTTATTTCCTGTATTTTATTTCCTCAACACCTAGCTAAACCGTAGCAAAGCTTTTATTAAAAGAGTATTCAAAAAAAGGATGTAAAGAAATGTAAACGATCACTGAAGAGACATTCTCCATCTGTCTTTTTCATGTAAACAGCTTCATGTATCTCATGTTACTGAACCAAAACTGCTCAGAATGGACACATCTCATCTATTGACAGTAAACAAGCTTTTACCCATCTGAATGCGACAACATGCACTTTATTATTCACACTTAGGAAAGCTGCCAGTTGTACTCCCTGTCCAGGAAGTCTGAATGTTTGCTTTTCTATCTCCATTTGCCAAATATAATTGGTTGCTATGTCAGTTTACTTTAAATCAGATCCCATAAAAAAGAGAGAAGTGGGGGAGGAGGGACACTTTTAACTTCTCAGATTTTGGAACACTTTATCCTCTTAACTTGCAACACCGCCTGAAGAAGGGAAGCACACTTCCTAAGAGAATGCAGGGACGGATGTTTTCTTTAACACACTTTACAAGGTTTAACAGTCTCATTAACTAATCAGGCTTGTGCCTGTCTCTCCTAAATATACTCAATAATCCCTACTAAGACATATATTATATTGACATATATTACATTGATTACATGATATTTATATGGTTAAATTATGAAGAGTTTCTGCATTCATGCACACTGCAAAATTTTTGCTTCTTTCCAAGACCCCTAGTTAAATGAGGTCAATTGTGGCAAATGCAATCGGATATTTCCCTTAGTTCTTGGGTCCTCTCCAGGCAGCACCAACACCTTTCATGCCCTTTAACTGACCAGGGAATGGATCCAAAAGTAGGGTCTTTTTGCAGACAAGTCAGCTAAAATTCCTCCTCTGTTGTTCTTATACTAGCTTTCCCTCTCTCTTCTCTTAGTACCCATGTATCATAGGACATCTCTACTCCATGTTGAATTGCTTCAGAAAATCTAGAATTTTCTAAAGCACAGCTGTGATGCTTTGGCAGAAATTACTGAAATTAGCAAAAGCCCTACGTGACAACACAACAATCCTTGCTCAATATCTAGAGATGAAATTCTACTTATTGTGTATTTCCTTTCTGCTATCACTTGTTTGAGGTTTTAATGCTAATGGCCTATCAAGACGAATAAAGGAATTCATTCATGTAACACTTTCTTTGTTAGCAGCAGAGACATACTGATAAAAGTGTATCAGCAAATCTTACTACTGGCAAAAAGGTGGCCTTTTGCTGTATTGCACATAGCACTACAGCAATAAAAATAGCTTACTTCACACATCCCAAGCTGCCATTCTCTACTAGCAGTAGCTTTTATCTGTGCTCTGAGTATCAGCAAAGCAGAGTTTTAGAATGAACTCATTTTTTCCAACCTTTCGTCTAAATCATGTGTTGGAAACCCAGTACTACTTACAACAAAAGATGAGATTTCAGAACACAATTCAGCAATGCATAAATTCTCTAATGTCAAAAGACAGCCACTCTGTAGATGAAATTTAGATTATTTTTTCTTCCCCTCCTCAAGTTAATAAAAGCCTACAGCAAGCCCTAAAATGTTTCCACTGCAGCTGGATTATCTTGTCTGCCACAGCAGTTGTCCTCTAAGAGATTGTGCCTGCCAGAGCCTTTACTATACTCTGCTGCAAGCTATGCTTTGTAGATACATGACACTATGCACAGAAAAATGACGTGCACAGGAACATAGGTGCACTTTTACAGTCCTTTGAAAATCTGAACCAGAAAACTTCCTAGATAATTTTTATAATTTCTGTGATTCTCTAATCCGATGAGTTACAGTGTCCCCTTTTTTTCTCGCATTACTTTTTGTGTGGCCTTTTTCTCCACTTATTTTCATCTCTTAAAGATGAAACCCAGAGCAGCTTTCCTCTCCACTACGTGGATGTGGTCACCGTGACTGATGTACCTTGCCAATAGAATTCTTTTAATGGGATTGGTCCAAATTCTACTGTTGCTGAAGGATTTATCATATTGGTTTCCCAGTGTTCCTTTAGTACTGACACACAACAAGTGTCTATAGATGGTTCTGTATGTGGATACAGATTGAACTTCCACAAATGCAGGACCAAAGGTATTAATTGAACAATTAGTTAATTTTTTTTTGTTAATAGACTACCGATATGGGAAGATCAGTAACTTACCATTTACTCACTGAAATAGTGCTTACTTTTCTTCCACAATGTTTCAGTACTTATATGAGATAGAATTATACAATTTATCACAACCTTTAAATTTTCCATGTTTGCTTCAATTCCAAATAAGTTTCATACACAGCTGATGCACTGAGAAGTACTAAACTGCTTATACAAAATTGTTGCACTGCCAACTGGAAAAAACACCATAGTTTTTATTTCCAAATTAACATAAGCTCCTAGGTCATAATATTTACAGAAGCCCTGACCCAACAGGGCTGGAGTCTCACTCTTAAATAGCTTCCATGAGATTTTAGGTGCCAGAAAAAAAAAAAAAAAAAACCCTGCAGTAGGCTACAGGCAAATTTCAGTGCTTCAGAGCTGCACAGGCTTGGAGCTATTGACCCCATATTTTTCCCACCTCCCAGATCTTGGTAGGGTCTCGTGAGGTCAAAAGTGGAAGTAGTTGGGAGCCCAGAATACTGTAAGGATCCTGAGATATCCCATAATCCACAAAAAGCCAAGGTCACATGCTGGAAATCAAGGCTCCATCAGTGTCCAGTCCTTGCCTGGGGCATGTAACAGAAAGCTCCCCAAATGCCCTCTTCCTTCAATACATTATTCCATTTTTTCTAATTTAGTTTAGCATGGAAAAAAATTCTAAGGAGATGCTGGAAAATTATCTGTGTATAGAGGCTGCACCAATTCAGACATGTTCCTAAGTATTTGGTTTCACACAATTAAAATTACACGTGACTTCTAGCAATTGAAAGTAGTAGTTGAAGAATGAAGGGATAAATAATTGTGGCAAAAATTCTTTGTAATCAAGGCCCCCAAAATTTTTTTCAAGACTAGTTATAATCAAATAAGTCTGTTTAGATAAAGCACTCTCTTAACCATTTGGCCCACTTCTTGTACACATCAGCCTAATGTAGTAACTGCAAAAAAAAATTTTTAAGAAGTAGTATGGAACCAAAAGGGATCCATTAACTGAAATATTAACTAAATTTGAAATACAGAGATGTTACTAATGATAATACACAAGCCAGAAATACTCAGTTTTACTCATGTCCCAGGTGAGTTTTCAAGACCTGTGTTTAAAATTATTCAAGCAAATTTTATACCATAATACATAACATCTCCCTTTAGGGAAGGGCGGGTATCACTCAGCTGGTATGTAATAGCAGCTCATGGGAGGAGCTGCTGGAAAACTCCTGAGTAAGAAGAGAGCAAGAAAATAAAAAGCCCAGGACAAGCAGAGGCGGGTCCCTTGCCCTCCCTGCCCTGTGCAGTGGCTCAGAGCACCCTGCATGCCCTGCCCTGCGGGGCCTGGCCGTACCTGTGCGCGAGTAGATGAACCAGAGCGCTCCGGTCAGCAGGGCTCCGATCACGAACGCCGCAAAGGCGATGCCCACCACGGTCAGCGTGTCCAGCCCATACAGCACAGCTGCTCAGGGAAACACACACAACACACACACTTCTTATTGTCAGAGACAGATAATATTGTAGAAAAATTCACCTTACTATTTCATGGAAGAGCTTTTTAAAATTTCATAGTTAACTAAGCATCCCTTTGAGAAACAGACTGGCAGATTTGCATCAAGGAAATGAAAGTGATGCTTTCAGAGTGGCTTCAGTCCAACCAACTGTTCCACATCACAAAGTAAAACTCCAGCTCAGCACACCCAAATCTGGAAAATGTTGCAAGAATTAAGCATTTTCAGTTGGCTGTTAATAACTTGCTTTCAATTAAGTATTCATTTATCTTTAAAGTGTGTTTTAAAAAGGCTGAGATGTTTGGCAAAAATGCTTCTCATTTAAATGGCCTAACATGCAAGCAAACTTTCCCCTACATCTCCTCAAGTTCAGTCTGAAATCTAGGTGGAGAACGGAACTGCTGTTAAGAGGGAAGAGATGCCAGCAAAAAGTCAGCGAAAACATAAATAGAAACAATTGTTGTTCACATTTGGCAACGCTTTTAATAACTGAAATTAATTCCAGATCACAAAAATAGAAACACACACACACATGTAAATCACTTTCTGGGGAGAGGCCATTTTGTAGGACCATTTCAAGGGTAACAGCATTTGGTTCCTGGATGTATTGCCCCCAGTGCTAATCATCCAAACAGAAAAAATTTTTGCCTTTGTGTTTTTCTTTTTGGTAATTAGAACTACTAAAAAATTAATAATAGTTCAGCAATCTTTTGGAAAAATTTCTTCTTAAAAACCTGATTTCTAGTTTAGTATTTTTAATATCTCCCAGTGCAGAAAATTGCTTAGGCCAGTGAGTAACGTTTTACTGACTATGCTGGCCAGGAAATGAGCTGACTGGATCTTAGTAGTATCCTTCAGTGGAATTTTCAGTTCTCAGAACACAACCAACACCCTCGCTTTACACATCCTGCATCCAGCAGATGTCCCTAAGGATATCCCTCATCCTCTTTTGACAAGAGTCTTCTCCAGCAGCTCCTGTTGTCAAGGGCCCATTTCTGGGTGCTTGTGAGCTAATTTGCATATATAGCACCTGACAGATAGTGTCTTGGAAGGTTTTCCTCTCACTTTTTTTATGAGACTGTTTCTCATTCCTCTGGCTACTTATAGTCGTTCAAATGCAAACACAAAAGACTAAACTCAACTGGTTTTTCCACCAGGCACCAGCCAGTGTCCTCTCCTCTTAGGAGGAAACACAGTGGAGAGAAGAAAGTTGCATGGAGAAGTGGCATAATTGCCTTTGCTATTTTGAACAAATTTAGTCTCAAAGACACAGGGACAGGAGCAGAAGAAAAACCTTCTTCACTTCCTCTTTAAATCTCCCTTTTCTCCATTCATTCTTGCTTTTGGCAGCACATTGTCTGCACCTTCCTGTTTATTTTCCTCCAGTACTGCTTCTCTCCTTTTCTGGGTCATTAATTGACCCTGATTAGTTCACCACACCAAGGTAACACTAAAACCAAAGAAATTAACCCACATCAAGGCAGTGACCTCATCTAAGCACAGCCTTGTAAGTGCTGGTGCTGGAGCACCTGGAGCTGAGGTGCAGGACAGGAGTGAGGCTGAAATAGGACACAGGTAGGGCTGTGAGGGATGTCACTGCTGCTCTAACATTGGAGTTGGGAAGCACTGGCCTCGGCAGAGAGGGAGACACACACACCAGCACATGAACTCGCTAAGGCTGAGACTCTCAGTGGGGTTTCCCCAACCTGATTTTCACATACACAAAAGGTCACAGTCCTCCTCTAAACACTGATGAGAACACCTCTCATTCAACAGTATAGTCAATTCTGTTCTGTCTCTGAATTAAACATGCACCCACTCAGAAACCTTGAAGAGAGTTTTCTTAATTTATCTAATGCTTTGTAGACAAACGTTTAAAGATTGAAATAGATTGTTTTAAGTGTTACTTACGTGGCTGTCTCACGTTTGGCTTTGGAAGGGAAGGATCTAATTTAAAACAAAGAAAATGCACAAAATATTAATCAGATAGAGTTCCATATGCAGCCTACTAACTATGCAGGTTCTGATCTCACAGAGACATTAACTGTAATTTTTACAAACCATGAATTTCAGGAAAAGCAGACCAATTTCAGTAATCTCTCTCATCTCAGAAAAATTCTATTCATATATTGATTACTCCTCAAGGGACTCTATCTAGAGTATAGTTCACACACCATATATTTTGCTGGCAAATACACTGCAACCTTTCCCAAATCAGATGTCATCAGGCATGACCCACAGTAACTCTGGTTACCCCTATGTGGAACTCAAAGTTCAGATCGGGAAGGAACAAAGATTGTATTACGGTGATTGCATCCATCTGACGACTCACTAAGCATAACTCCGAGATAAATCACACACAAAAGCAAACACTCCCTAAAGAATACTGAGTTTTATAGAATAGTACAAGCTGCTTTGTCCAAATTGCATGAGTATGTGTTGATTCACCCATTTTCCTGAGTCCTACATGGTATTCTGTCTTGGAAGTCCTGTGAAGGGGGTTTTTTTGCGGTTTTTTTGTTGTTGTTGTTTGGTTTGGTTGGTTTTTGTTTTGTTTTGTTTTGTTTTTTGTTTTTTTGTTTTTTTTTGGGGGGGGGGAGGGGTTTAAAAAATTTATTATTATATATAAGAAATAAAAGATCAAAGGTATTGTTCAAAGATCAAAGCTATTATTCTAGGCAAGAATACCAAATATCATCATCCTAGTGATGAAGATATCACCCTGTAACAGAAAGAGACAAGTAAACAAATGTTTAAAAAATGAAGAATTTCCCCTCCTTTTTCTTAAATGGCCTCTCTTATCTTTCTCCAAGAATGCCACCTAAGCAGAAGAGCCAGAAATTCTGGCTTCAGACTCAGGGACCTGTTTGGTTAGCTGCAGTTTGATCCTGAATTGCCCAGCAACTCAGGAATTCCATTTATATTCTGGCGTATCTGAGTCTGATCAGGCAATAGATGTAAAATGATTTGATGAAACTGCTTCAAAATACTTGTTTTTGTATCTTTAGCAACTAGAAAAAATAGTTTAATTAATTCCTATGCAAACATAACAGCCCCAAAATACTGAAAATAAATGTATTCATTTATTTAAAGTGTTCTTAAATAAAACTATGCTTCTAACTTCTAAAACTCAGATGGCAGCACCAAACTTTCAGCAATATCCTTTAGACCATCAGGCCCTGAGACACATGTGCCTACAAAATCAAAAAAAATCATTTTATTCTTAAACTGTCTTATTGTGTCTTGTTCTAACACCTGGGTATCCTTAGCAGATCGCTTTTGGCAGATGATAGGAAACAGGTGGAGCAGCAGTAGGAAACAGGTGAGGACACAGAACATGTGTGGGGTGGTGCATGCAAAAATAATTTGGAAAGTTATCAAGTGCATGTAACAGCAACAGTGTAACTGAATGTAAGATCTGCGAGGAGGGCTGGATTGAAACCAAGGAGCACTGAAAAGTACAAACATGGGTAAGGGCACTATCAGATTGTCCAAACACTCCACTGGCATATCCCACGTGCCAAGAAAATGCCTTCTGAGCTGAGGGGAAAATGAATTTTCCATGCTATTTCTATCACTGGCCTCTCTACAGAGAATATGAAATCAGCTAATGATAAGCTGCATAGCTTATTATCAATTCTCTTCAGTCATCCAGTTCTTACATGTATTTTATTGTGATTTGCTCAGAGCAATTCAGAAGCAGTGAGAATCACTGAGGTCTACAAAAAACATCTAATTTAAAAACAAGTGCTGCCAGCCTTTAGAATTATCATTATTTTCTACACCTTTTTAGGATAGAGGCACTTGCTGGTTACCCTTTTGACCTTCTTTCTATGACCTGTCTGTTTTTGCTGAAGAAATAATAATCTAAGGTTTCTGCACTTAGCAATAATCTGAACAACATTGGTAGGTTTTTTTTTCCACAGAACATGTATTTCCATATAAATGGCCATCCACATGCTTTTCATGGGAGTGGGGGAGAGCACAGGGAAATGCAGGAATGCAAAGGGAATGTATGTGGCATGGAGTTACGTTTTAAGCACTTCCATTGGGATCTACTGCAAATTCACATTTAGATATAGTATTGCCATTTCTAATACAGGCAATGACAGTTATAAGCTTGTCTGAAGAAAAAGGACACCTTTGGAATGATGAGCTTGTTCTGACTTTTGAAATGTCAAGCACATGACTTTCACATGTGCTTGATGAGGAGAACCAGGGGCAGCACCTCAGAGTGGTTTGCAATAGTGAAAGCTGGTTCTGTTCACATCAAAGAAAATGAAGAATACCACCTCTGAGAGGTAAATTCTCCTGTTCAATAATGTGATGTAATTTCTTCTCCAAATCTTAGGTTCATGTATTGGCCAACAATGGTGTTCGGCTTTAAGAAGGGGGTTTTGATTCACTGCAGAACAACTGTATACCAGCAAAGCTACATTGTTAATATGCCACTTTGAATTATGCCTGAAAGCTGGGATATGTTGGGGAGATTTCCACCAAGCGTCCCACAATTATACTAAATCACCCACAATGCAACAAAATACTCTCTCACACTGTTGTCTTGTAACTAATCTTTATAAATTTAGCTTGTCTTTGCACACTGGGACCTTGTGCCTCTGACAAAGACAACATTCTGAGTGGAGCCCAAGATGGGAGCTGTGCACAATGCTCCACACATCATAAGGACAAGAGAGCTGAAGTACGAGTCTGTTTATTGAAAGCCGAATTTCAGTTGCAGGATTTACTCATTCCCAATAGAAAACCTACTGAAATAATAAGAGAGCTGAGCAAAATGAAAGTCCAGAGTCAGCCCCAAAGCACAGTTTTAATTGTAACAGCAACAGATCAAATACTTGGCTTTAATTCATAGTGGATTGTTTTTTGTTAAAAACCCTCCAAACTAAGTATGAGCTGACTTGCAGAGTTAGACAGAAACAGTTGTTGCCTATGTTCCCTAGCAATGCTGTATTTGAACATTAAATTGTTCAAAGACTAACAGCATGCACTGTAAAAAAGAGGTTAAAGGACTCCTGATCTCCATCCTTTTGATGCTCCTTGAAAAGCATTCCAGAGGTCAAACAGCCTTTGGACACCATTAGAAGATTTTGATGTGTATGAGAGGCCACTGAAGCTTCTTATGAAACTTCAGTGCAAATACAGAAAGATAAATGCACTTATTTTCTTCTAGGACTGCATCAAAACGTGACTGATGCTGTTGTCAGAGTGATCTACTAAGGAAAACTTTCAAATTAAACGAAATTGTGAGAACAGTTCTTACCTCCCATCACTCACAAGGCATATATTTAAACTAGAGTAAGGTCTCATCCTGCCACTGGGCATTATCTCATAATGCACTTCAGCCTCTCCAACTCCTTCAACCAGTTACTAACCACTTTTTTTTTTTTTTTTTTTTCCAAGAAAGGTCCCATATTCAAACAAGTTCCACCAAAGTGGAACCCCCTTGTGCATATTATCCTTTGCTCTTCACAGTTTAGGGATCTAGTAAGTCCCCAGGGGCCATCTCTTTGCCTTACAAACTTATCAGGCTTTAACATCCTCAATACTTTGCAA
Organism: Zosterops lateralis; assembly: GCF_965231275.1. Classification (NCBI taxonomy): domain Eukaryota; kingdom Metazoa; phylum Chordata; class Aves; order Passeriformes; family Zosteropidae; genus Zosterops; species Zosterops lateralis. The sequence continues at coordinate 16,556,844 of NC_139769.1, forward strand.
TTCCATTGTTGTTATTCATAAATTTATATTTACAAGCACAATAAATAAAGGGCACAGCAGGGAGCAGAACACTGCCTTTGATCTCTGAGCAACAAGAAATTGCTCCAAGTGCTACTGCTACGTTCATACTTCCAAAACCCATGTTATTCTGTACTATTTGAGTATTCCTCTCTCAATGCTCAGCAAACCCACATGTCCAGAGAACAATAACAGCAGTTAAAAAATGGCTACAACTTGGCCTGATGACTGCTGCCAGGGAAATTTCCTAACAAGTTACATCTTACAAACACAGTACCACTACAAGATTATAAATTGTCACACACTTGTAGCACTCTCTCATTTCAAATGGCTGCATGTTACACAATATTTTATATATATATAGGATTATTAAACAGGTCAAGCTCATATTTATACCTTCTTGTTTTCCTTCATGTGTTATTACAACAAGGGGCTTGGTGAAGGTTTTCTTGTTGTGCATCATGGCCAGGATCATATCCACATTGAGAGAGGTGCAAGCTTCATCAGGAGGAATGCACTGGATTGCAAAGAACAGAGTGTGAGGTCAGAGGCAGCTGTCTGCCAGGACAGCTGTGCCACTGGCACAGCTACCTCATAACCAGTTTTTCCCTTCACAATTTGCCAAAAAAAGAGCACCTCCAAACAACCTTTTCATTTGTAGCAATCAGATTACAATATTATCCAATATGGTGCATGTCTTTGGAAATTAAAGCTAACGTTGTTTGTGCTTTGGATATGCATAGAAAAGATGAACTTAAACCACTTGTGCAATAAAAAGCAATTTCTATTTGTAGCCACCTATTGAAATTTAAACAGCAACTGCAAATTATCTAGTCAAAATGCACAGTATAATAACTCTAAGCTATTAAAATCCTGAGCCTAGAGATATCATGTTCATTAGACAATTCCATAAAAAGCTATTTATAGCCTTCAGAGTTCAGATAAAAAATTACATTGTTTTCATCTAAATCAGAAGTTTTGATAAATTTAATTAATTACTGACCTTTGGCAGTCCTTGAGTATCTTTGTCTTTATTTGTACACAAAGTCAACTCGCAGTGAAGAAAGAGCAGTGAGATGTTGAACATTGGTTTGAACACAAAGCTAAATCTTTTTCTGTCCTTCTGTGCGTGTGGTATTGGAAAATTCTCAATACTGTAGAATTTAACAGATTCATCTTTAGGACAAATGTTTTCTATAATGGTATAATCAGACATTCTATCTGGATTTGAAAACGGGGAAACAAAGCATGTCTGAATAGCAAAGCCCAACGATCTGTCAGCTTTAGTCACAGACACCTGCATTAAAGAAAGAGACAGTAAGATCTCAGAAATGACATTTTTAGTTCACATTTCATTAATAGTTTCAACAATTTTTTAAGCAGTTTCCCATTGCCATTTCCAATCTGAAATATTTTGAAGGCTAAATGTTAAGGGTAAACTGTCAAACCGACAGAAAATCTGTGCTTTCAAAATCAGCAGCTGTTTAATAGCATCACCATGCATAAATACAGCAATCCCTTATCTTTCTGAAAGCAGATAAACCCCACCCACAGGTAAGACACACAGTTAATATCTGTGTCTGCCACCTGAGATGGCACTGCCTCCCTTAGACACACAGGCTATAGCAGAGCTCTATGGAAATCAATCACTAATTCCATGGGTTTGTATCTGTTCAAAATTATAATGAAAAAAAAAAAAAAAAAAAAAAAAAAAGGCACAACAGAAAACAGAGCATCCACCCCCAGCCAAGACAGGAATGCAAAGGCAGAGAGGAGGTCATGGTCTGACGTGTGGGTGGCATGCCTGGACTGCAGGGGCTGAGGGAGTCTCCTCAAGAGCCATAATTTCTTGTGAAAGGATCCTTTTAGCTTATTTTAAGTTTGAAATTCATATTCTTTTATGAAAAATAATTAATACTGAAAGTTTCCAATGCACTGATGTTGCTCAGCTGGATTGGAATGCAGACAATAAATGCTACAGAATAATTAGAAGAAAAAAATAAATGGAATTTGTAACAAATGAGGCATGTTACTCTTAATAAACAACAGAAGCATTTGTCTAACCATTAACGCTGCCCAATGAAACACAAGAAATCTTCTTAGAAGAAATGTGCCTTATATGCATACTTAATCCATATGTGCTGCATGTATCTTTTAGGAAGAGCCTGCCAAATTGTGTGGTCTATGCCATAATTGCTGGGTGCTAGGAGTTTTGCAGTGAATAAAAGCATTTCTCCTTTTTTCTCTCCCTTATGTGAGCAGCAATCAAATTAGAGATGAAGGGATGTGCTGAAGCATCCAAGCAATAAAGACTGTCTTCTAAAAAGAACAGAAATAAAGATGTATGAACAAAAGTCAGCCGCAGATACTGACAGGAAACGAGCTGATGGTGTAAACTAATTAAAAAAGAGATTATGGAAAGTAGGGCAGGCATACTACAGTTAATTAAATAAAAGGATGAATGATATCTCAAGGAAAGAAAAGAACCACAGGAGGAAAGTGGAAGACCAAAATATGGTAAGAAAATTACAGCAGAGAAGAAAGAAAAAAACCCCAGAATCCAAAAGATTCAAACACAAAAAAACACAATTCTTACCAAACAAGGAAAAAGGAGATGAAAAAAATTAACCAAATATGTATTTATCAAAACCCAAAGATATTTTTCTTAGTAACAAATGCAAAATAGAAACAAAAAAAGAGAAAACAAAAATCAGTATCATCTTAAAAAAATGGAGTCACAGAAATTGAAAACTGATATATTTTCCACTTTGCAAGAAAGATAAACAGAATAAAAAAGGCTTTTGCCAGGACAGGTGATGAAATAAACAGAACATCTGTCTGAATAAACAGCTCCAGCAGGCTCAGAGTCAGGGGGATTCATCCCAGACCAATGAAGGAAGCGGATGGTTATAAGTGTTTGTTATAAAAATATTCTTAACTGAGTGAGACAGACTTTATTTTTGCTTTAGCTGTCTTAAGTACTTTTCACTGGGTAGAGAACAAAGAAACGACAAAGCAGACTGAAATCATGAAGAAAATAGCACCAATTGAGTTACTGTGCTTATCATGGGCAACATGGGCTCCCAAAGAGGAATGGACTTGGGCAAGAGAAACACAGCACAGCACTGCTGCTTTTTCCTGTTCTTACAACCCCATAGCTTACACCTTGTCATTTACTTGCCTAGAAACTGGTCATACTTCTTCTGCCAAAGCTGCATGTATTAATGTCTACCACTATCTGAAAATCCAAAATTCTGTTCACATAGCTATCTTCAAAGTACTGACTCTATTGGTGTGAAATTCCAGATATTTTATAAGCAACTCAGCAGCACATGGAAATATCATGTGCAAAATGCACCTGAAGTCAAGGGTACCTGGCTGTTGATTTTGCTTTAGTATTATTTATGTAAATCTGCTAGATCTTTTATGTGGTAGCATTCAATGGATTATAACTGATATTTTTAAGCAGATTGGAGAGAGACCAGAATGTGTATTAGCAGTGTAACCTGAGAACACCAGCATATGAAAGACATGCATTTGTAATAGGTTTTTTGCATGTCTACATCTTTCAGACAAGGTTCAGACATACAACAAAATGAACCCATCAGGACATGCCAGTTCAGAGCATGAGCTCAGAAACCACCTCTAAATTTGGTATGGAAAAGCAGATTTAGCAAGAATCACCAATTCACTTGTAAGTTAAATTCATCCATTTTGCAAGAATCCTTTGGGGTTTTTACCCAAAATATTTTCCTAGCTCTTATCCCACAGTTTCTGATCTCTGCAGCCACCACAGTGGCCTGAACCAACTGCCCAACAAAACCTTTCAACTGACAAGAACAGATTTGGCTCAGCCACCAGCCTTGCAAAACCCTTTGGTTAGTTTGAAGTCTTTTTCAGGTTGTTACCTCTACATATACTGGCCCATTCTTGGCAACAGAGAAGAGTCCTTGGGAGGGAGCAAGGAACAAATCTGTTTTGTACAGCTCCATGTTGAAGGTCACATTGCTGATGTGTGGTTCAGGAGGCCAGAAAACGCCTCTGTCATCCTCTGGCTGGTGCAGTGTGCAATTAAACTAAAATGAGAAAAAAAATACAGTAACATCACAAGTCAGGAGTGGTAGGACAAATTTGTTATGTTTGTTTGTTATGTTATGTACAATATAGGCCCACCCATGTTACATCTACTTAGTGCAAATCTTCAACAGGGTCATAAGAAACCCTAGTGAGAAGAAATGTGTTAAAAGACAAATTAATTTCTAGACAATAATGTAATTTATGTGAAATGCCTATTACAATAGGCATTTCTTCACTGTCAGGTGCAAACCCGAGGGTAACGTACCGCTATTTCAGGCCAGCTTGAGAAAGCCACCTCTCCCTCATCAGCATCCCCTGGAAATCCATTATCACCCGATTCCATGTCGTCATCTTCAAAGCCGCTGCCTTCAGCTGGTGCTGACAGCTGAATGACAATCTGCACAGAGAGGGATTGCAAACAAATTAGATTAGGTGATAACCAAGTGCTCTCATGGTTATTATTTTCTGCTCTCTTCAGAACAATGCAAAGGCCACAGGAAGAGCACCAGCTAAGCAATGGAAAGCAGGTCTTAAACAGCCTTATGCTGAGCATGTAGGATATGCAGCATATATTTAAAGAATGCCCAAGTTTTTTGCAGAATTCAGAGCCAGTGAAGAAAGACACCAGTCTGGGTGTTTGTGTCTGAATGAGCAGCCCAGCATTTCTATTCTATTTCTAGTATTTGTATAGCCAACACTAAAAAAAGAAGTGGCTCTCTAAAGTGATACTTTGTTACTTGCAGTTCTCCTAGTGCACTCATAAAAGATCACTAAAAATGTTAGGGTCACAAAAGGATTTTCTCTTTTGACATTAGCATTTTTTTCAGACATGTACACCCAAACCCATGATATTCTGTCTTCATTTTCTCCTTTTTTTTTTTTTTTTCACTGAATTTCCCCCTCTTTTTTTTTTTTTTTTTTCATCCTTTCCACATCTTCATTTCTTCACCTGGAAATTTAAGGTTTTCTTTCTCAGTGTTCTGCATTCTGCCTCTTTATGCTTGCAGCTTCTCAGCTAGTTCCCTCCCTCCCAGGACTTCAGCTTTGTTTTCCTAGACTTAGAGCAGCTGCTAAAAAATGACATGTGCACACCCTTTGACACTCCACTGCAGGATGTCTGTTTTTCAGGAGAAACACTCCCAAATTTTGAACAATCCCATACGTGATTTGAAGTTCAAATGTGTAGCCAAGACTATTAAAAGACCATGATGGAGAAAGGAGAGGAGGTAAATGACCACTTTTACTTTGGGCCATAATAGAATACAGGGACCATGAGAGTATTTAGCTCCAGACTTGTGCCGCTCTGTCGTTTGCCGAAGATTCTGTCTTGGTTTGGGACTGTTTCTAAAGTTAGGTGCTACTGACTCCCCAGCACAGAACAGTTTTAACCAGGCAAGGTCAGAACAGATTGCCTGAGCTGTGTTTGGATTGGACCACAGGATTTCCATCATTTGCCAAAGTTACTTCCATGTACTGGAAAGCTCAGCAAGAGAAACGTGTCATTACTTTTGAACCCAGAATATCTCATTGTATTCTGGCTCATAAGCTGAGCCAATCTGGAAGCAGTTGCTTACAACCTAACTGGGCTCCTTTGCATCATCACTCATACTAGTACTCAAGAGTCCCTTCATTTCATATAGCAACTGCTAAAAAATATAAATTCAAATTCTAAGAGAAAAGCATGCAAAAATAATGTAATTTCCTCACATTTTAAAAGCCTTTTTTCACATACGATTTTAGAAGAAAAGAATTTCACTTTATTCAGAATATGAATTTAAAGGTATTGCTTTGAGCAATTACAAAACTTCATGCCTCTTTCTCTTTACAGCAATGTATTACTGCTTATGTTTGGATGATCAAAGCAGCACAGGGAACACCAGTACAACTCCTCCCAGACTGGTACAGATGGTCCCCAAAGGGCAGCTATGTTGTAAAATGTATTTAACTCCAACTCCTCTGTTTTCCTCTGGGATACCATCTGACCACAGGAGCACACTGAATGTGCAGCCTTCATACCTCCTTGAATACAGGGACTGTAGCTGCAACTAGGTTTGAGCTGGGCAGAAAGGACCAGGATGCCTCCTTTTTGCTAAGACTAAAGCTAACTACAACGGCTTCCTTGTACTACTCTGATGTGCAGTACAGAAGGTGGATCCTCCTTGTAAAATACTCACAGAGTTAAAATAAACAATCTTGTTCAAGACATATGCTGTCCGAGTCCCACATTTGTTGAGTGAAGATTCCAAGATGAAGTGGGTCCCGTTCATCCTGGCCTTGCAGGAGTGGTCCAGCAGCGAGAGCTCGGTGCGGGCGTAGCCGCCAGCCTGAAACAAAGGGGCTTTGTGAGGGGCTGGAGCACCACTGTGCTCGGCTCCTGCCCAACTGCAGCTCGGTCACTGTTCGTGACTGCTGACAGGAGGAAGTGGAGTTCATTGTACTGACGTCCAGGGAAGGGCACTCTCAAAATGCTGTTATACATGGCAGACAAAGAATAAATGTAACATGGAAAAAAAGGAAACAACAGGTTCATTATTAATCTGCTGATTAATAATGCTGACTCTGTTTGGTCTGAAATGAGCTAAAATGCTGTCTGTTTCAGGCTCTTTTCCATGCAACAAATGGACACAAGCAACCTGTCAGCTGGTAGATGGCAAAGATAGATCTTTAGATCTATTTAGGTTTCACACTGCTACCAAAAGCAGCTTTTTAGTACTTTGGAAATTAAAGACTGAGACTGATGGCTGAGTACAGTAACTTTTTGACAGAACCAACCGTGCACACCTTCAATCAGAAACTCCTCTAAAAACCGCCAGATTGTTGGGAAAAGAAAACACGATTCTGAGTTATGGCAAAGAACATCTACCAAACTGTTTGGGGGGGTTGTGTGGTGATGGCTGTACGAATTTAAATGCTTATTTTTTCAATCAAAATGCAAATAAAATAGTCTGCCCAAAATGCCTCCCCAGTTTTGAGAATAAGATATCACACCAACCTGTAGAGAATCTTTTTCTACAGCTACTGTCATAACTTTGTCATCACACTTTATTGACAGGGCCATATCAGCACTGCCCTGAACTTCTTCAGGTTCTTTATGTTTTGAGAGGGAATGCCCAAAGTCATGATTTATAAATGTATCTACTGAATGCCTGGATGGGAAGAGTTCTTCTCCCACTGTATCATGCCTTCCTCTGTTAATGTGAAATGGAAAAGTCAGGCCATCGGTATTCTTTGGAGCTGGCAGTGGGTTAGCACCCAGCAATTCTGTCAGCTCTGGAGGAAGGGAATGGTCTTCTTCATCATTCATCTCTTCTAAAAAAAAAAAAAAGAAAAAACAACAACTCCACATTAGTTTAGTAGATATTTTTCCTGAAAGTATCCAGAACTAATAAGTTTCATGCAAAAAAAAATATTATTGATAAAGGGAGCTCCTGAAGGACAACAAAAGCAGCATCTTTGTACTTTCCAGGTAAGTAGCCACAAATCCTGCGACTAAGGGTTTAGTTGTTACTGAGGCATCCAATCTTGGTATACTTAGCTCCTATCAGAAATCTCTCTCATCAAGAACTGAAAATAAACTTTTGATGAGTGCATCTATTATATGTAAAATATCCACAGAGGTAAAAGATCTACAGAGGTAAAAGAAACATCATGTTCATCAAAAATACTATTTTGGTACTGCTGAAAGAGCCTAATACAAATCATTAGGTAAAATTCTTCCACTACCTGACCCATTAGAAATTCAGTTACTACTGTTCTGAAACTACTTACATAACCATAAATAGGAGTTAACTTTATAGTGAGTAGATGAGAAAACTATCTCTTGGCTTATACACCTGACTGCTGAAGACAGAACCCATGAGAGTGCAATTGATAAAATTAATGTGAATGTAATCTCTATTAAAATTGTAAAACAATAGTTTTAGTGGTTGCAACTCAGAATTAGTGAAAAATACAGATGCAACTCCGCTAGCTTCAATGGACTCAGAATGTATCCATACCCAGTTTTACATCAGCAATTACTTTGGCTGAATACCCAATTTTTTTCAATAGTTGTATTTATTCTGTTTGCTCAGACTTTTTTGGTAAGTCACTCATGTCTGTAAACAGTTTCAGTGTTTATTTAATCATCTCAAGGAAACATTATGCTCATACTTTTGGAAAAAACACACTAAAAAAAATATATCAAAGCTGGATTTGTTAACTACCAAGCTATCCAGTTGCTGACATCTATTTCAGTGAACACTGGGTACCATCGGCTATGGAAGTCTTGTGCTTTGGATAAACTATAAACATTTAATTCCACCAAATTTCAGGAAATAACACAATCTCTTGTGTCATCTTTTCTAATCAAAAAGCCACAGATTATTATTTGTAACCATCATTCATCAGATATCACCAGCATATTTGATGACCAACAGTAAAAGAAGTGCAACAGCCAAAACCAAAACTTCAAAACTGAGAAAACACCTTTCAAGTAATTGCATTCCTAGAAACACAAGATGTGTTTTTTCTAAATGCCAAAAGTCCATCTTCAAACTTACCTGTATCTTCAAGTTGCAGATGAAATCTGTTAGCAACAGGTGCTTTTGTGTAGGAAATAACTGGACTAAAATTATGCTCATAAGCCCACTTGATCAAACTCTCATGCGATGAGGGAAGGTCAGGTATTACTGATTTACCCATAGCCATGGATCGTTCTGTTTCTTTTCCAAAACCAATACTGTTTGATGTCTGTAAATAAAGAAAAACTTGGTTTGTGATTTACCCCTTAAGGATACTTATGATGGAATAGTGACACTGATTGAACCCTGTTTTCTTATTCTGTTTTATCTACTAAGTAACAGCAAACTCAGGACACCTAGGAAATAAACCAAACCCTACCACCTTAGGCACGTAACTGCTGCACAGATGGAAAAGAACCCCCTGCTTCCTCTCAGCCTCTGCCTGGAGTACAATAAATCAAGGCACTCAGAAACTGTTAATCCCTAAATGAGACATATTTACAGCCTTTTTTACAATGCCATACTTTCTTCAAAACTGAGCTGGAATTACTCCTTAAGTGAACTCAAGATGACTAATGAATTTTCAAGTGTCCCCTTAATTTCTTGGATTAGAGCATTACTTAAGCTGGATAAAGGAAAACCTTTGTTCAAATGAGCATTACTGAAAAAGGCAAAAAGCATGCTCATGAAGTAGAGCTGATATCAACTAATGCTGTAAGTCAGCTGGCACCAAGGACAGGCTATGTCTGAATGAGCTTCACCCTAGAAATGCTGTGTGCCTCCTCCAAAGTGTCGAGTTTGTTAAACAGTAAAGACTTAATAGAGCACTAAGCGAGACCATACATATTTATGTGCGGCCAGACTACTTAAAAAAACAACATATACTTTCTGCACATGAAGAGAATTTAAAATTAATTAACAATACAAGTTTTACACAAATATGTTGATACAGCAAACTCATAAAGGCACATGCTGACCTTATGAATGAACATAATGAATTATTATTAAATAAATGAGTCACCCAACCACTTAGTTTTTATTTTCTTGTAAATGTTTTGTAAAATTTCAATTTTTTTTGCCCTAAACGGGCAAGTCAAAGGAACATAACAAGCATCTCTCATTGTTAGAGGGGCAGTTCAAAAATACTCACTGGTATTACACAAACTTGTATTCAGCAGTTTGGCATTTTTAACATGTAATCATTAACACCAAAGCTAAATACATGAATATTTAGTCTTACAGTCACAATATCACTATTATCACGGTAACAATCACATCAATGGCTGCAGAACAAGCTGAACATAGATGCTGCAGGAAAGGTACGATGACCCACTTTTTAATGATTTCTGCAATGTGATTGAAATGCACTTTCTAATGCAGCTGATGGAATGTTCCACAAACACTTTCATTCCCATGCTCAATTACCTTCTCCATCATATAGGCTGCATCTTCTTTTCATCCCCACTGGTTTTTCCTCAATGTGAACCAATCTTAAATGTCTTTCACTCTAGAACACCAGAAGATTAACTAGAGAGATCTGAGACATTGCTCATATGAACATGCTACACAGGTCAGACAGCTCACTCTGCACTTCTCTATCCAACATCAGAATGAGTTTTTGAACAAAGAAGTGAATAAAGATGTAGAGAATCCTGATGGAATGACATAGTGTACCTTTAGCTCTCTCCCTCATTTCTTCCTAAAGACCCAGTTCTGCAGCCTTTAAACACTCGGAGCTTCACAACTGAAGTTAAAGATAACTTTAAGTACAGAGCGCCTGGTTTGAGGATAATGTTACCAGAACAGTTACCAATGCTCAGCAAAGGCCACTGAAGATAAGAAACAAAAATGAATCAATAGGTATCCTAATTTTAGTGCCTTACTACTCTTTGGGATCAACTACTCTTTGATCTTCAACATGTGCAAATCTAGACACAACTGACCGCGTATTTTCATATTACCACACAGCTTTGACTAGTTGGAGTTATTATGCTACTCCAACTTTGCTGCATCTCTTTACTATTCTGTCATGAGGAGACAGCTGAACAAATATTATCTCAGAACTTTACTGTCCTAGCTGGCACCCAAGCATTTCCAGGGCTTGTTTCCACCCCTCCACTCCTCATGGCTGAGCCTGTAAATGTTCAGTCTTGCATTGCCTCACTGAAACAAAAGCGACAAGGGCTTGCAGGAATAGACCTTCCTTCACTTGCCTGCCCTGCCAACACACAGTGATTGAAACCAGACAATCTGAGCCCCCAACCTACTCAGAATAGACACCACTTCAGAAAATGGTGAGCAGTTGTTTTCAGGTAAACAACCATCCCTCCAAGCATCTGAAAGCAAAGGTTGTTTTGTGCATTGCACCTCTCTCACTCCTTGGCCCTCAACAAACCTAATGTCTTTCTGGAACTTCACTGCCCAGTTCCCAGCTTTGCAGAGGGACACTAGCTGCAAAGGAAACTATGTGAACAGCAGTGTACAAGCACAGAACCACACAAGCACTGCATGTAAGGACTCAACACAGGAGTTAAACACAGCCTGGGAGGAAAGCACTGCACATACATCATGTTTTTACATTTTTTTTACATACATTTACCTAAAGTACTCCCATTTTACTTGGGTTTGTGTCCATCCTCTTTTAGAGTTTAAAAAAACCACAGCAGGCTGGGAGATGAGCTATATGACCTAAAACATCTTTTTCATTTCTTGTCTGTGAATTTAGACCTCAGTAACTTACAGTGCTTGGGTTTGAGGCAGCTTAACACTAACCGTTCCCTCTCAGCTTGCCAATCCCCTCAAGACAATTCTAATTCATAGTGAGGGCAAGAAGTTAGGAAAATTGAAGTGCATGGAACTGCTTCAACTAATAAAAAGAACATTGTGAAACATTACCTAATTGCTTAGTAATGTTTTTTATGCATTGTCTAAATTTGGGCTTGGAAAGGCATTCAGCTTAATAAAGATACGAAGAAATCCTAAATGCTGGATATGCAGGCTTTTTAATGACATGGGGGAGTTAATTCCCTCCCTTACCCCCTTCTAAATAAAGGAAAATGAACACATATTTAGAAAATGAAGCATCTATATAAATGAAGTAGTAAATAGATACAAATCCTAACATGAATACGAAGTCTTTTAAATACTGACATTTCTGTATATATTTAATGTATTACTTTCTCTTTTTGTTAATCTAAATAAAATGTTACCAGCTGCCAGTCATTACAGAAACTATTTTTAATTATACTTTTTATTTATATTCTCAATAATTAATAAAGAAGAACGTTAAAGATAAAGTTTTTAAAGCAGTCTTACTTTTCTACATTAAAGTGCAGCGTTTTAGAAATTTTAAAAATCTGTAGAAATTGTCTTTTGAAAATTGATCATCCATAAAGTGATAGCTTCATTGACATGGAATATGCTACTTGAGCTATTTCCTAGCATGGTGTGGACTAAATCTCAATTCTTTATCCTGTGAAAGTAGATCCATATATGCCCAAATATACAGTGATGAATTTCATGTAATAACTCAGAATGAAATCTTGAAGTCAAGCATTGAATTTCATCCGTCTGCTTACAAGAGTGGTAATCCTCAGCAACCAACCTTGACCTTTCTCTTTAAGGACTGACTATTTCGGACCTACAGAATGACCAGAACATCCTTTCCTGTCTGTAAGATAAATACGTGTCAGGGATCAAGAGGGAATTTCATCACCCACCCTATATAATTTTTCCATTCAATTTTCTGAGCAACACCAAAATTAGCTTTCTTTTATTTCCCTTCATTCTCAAAAGCTACTATGAAATCCTGCTTGCCAATTTACTTTCTTAGGAGATTTAGACCAATTAGCCTTTGCATTCTGCCAGAATTTCCTCTGCACAAATTACAAGCAGAAAGCAACTAAGCAAAGTAAAAATTCCTATAAATATCAAGAACTGGAGTTTGAAAATGTAACTGAATTGCTGCAAAACTGCTAATCGTGAGGCTACTGGGTGGTCCTGAGCAAACATTCAGCTCAACTGTACAATGTGCTCTTAACTGCTCACTTAAGACAGAAATAGGCCACAAATTTATAGGCTGCAAGATCAGTTCAATTATATTTATTTATTTCAGAGCAAGGGAACAGAAATGGTGTTAAGCCTCAAAGCCTGTACCAAAAATCAACATAAATCAGCATCTTCAGTAATTTTAGAAGTTTAACTTTACAGACCCTGGTTTCCTGGTTTTAACTTAAAAAAAAAAAAAAAAAAAAAAAAAAATTTGCTGTCTGAGGAGAGATGAGGTCAATTTGACCAAACACTACTAGACACAGAAGTACTGGCAGAGAAGAGGGATAGATACTACTACAACCACACGCAGGGCTTCCACTTCTAAAGGGATGTGGCTGTGTGGTGCATATCTAGTATTATCCATTCTGCACTTGAAGGCATCACTCCAGCTTCTGACATGAAGCTATTGATCCATTCACCAAAGTAACAGCAAAAAGAGAGATGAACATCCAACTCTGTGTTTAGAGTGCTTCAACAGAAGTCAAAAAGACACACCAAATCCTTGCTCTAACCATCCGGCTTCTGCAATGTGTTGGTCAGTCTTATAGCCAATATATTAAAAGTTAATGAGAATAAGAAGTTTATGCATTTACTCCTTAAAATTCTGTAATTATTAAAAAGAACCAGCCAAGAGAAAAGATTCAGAAATCAACATGGTCTAGCACTACATCACATTTAAATTAATTTCTATAGTGTTGCATTATGACAGGTCTCAAAAAAGTAAAACTTACAATCACTTCCAGCTTTCCCTGGACATCATGAGACTTGATAACCCAATTGACAGACTTTCTACACTTGAGGATAAGTACGACATCTCTGACAAGTCTGGCGCCTGGTTGCGATGGTTTAATGTCAACAATTATATCCACCTGGAGAGCACTGTATGTGGAAAATAGAAAGTTAGAACAGAATGCCAGAAATTTTCAGCTATCAACCTTCTTCCAATCCATCATGTTTCCACTGTCTGGCCAGCTGATTAAAATGCTGGATATTATCCCAGGCAACGCAACATGTGCAAAACAGATTGTTATTCCATATACACGTAAGTGATTTTGCATAACAATAGATACAAGTACTTTTTAGAAAAATAAATCTGTCTCTTATTTACCAGAAGTGTGCTACTCAATTCACCTATTACTTAGTGCAGGTAAGTTATATGACTAGCAGGTTGCTTTCTAAAGTAAACAATTTTCTTATTTCACTGTGACAGTGCCTAAATATAACTGTTTCAGTTTCCTCTGGCTATAGTTGTATTAAAACTTAAAATAATACCTTAAAAAAGGTAAAGAAGACAACTAGGGTAACACACATGCATAAAAACCCAAACCAAACCACAAGTACTATATTGGGGGGTGTCTCTGCCTAAACAGTTAAATTGTGGAATGACTTTGCTTAAGATCTTGCGTGCTTTGAGGAATTAAGCAGTGTATTCAGTTTCCACTAGTTCTGGATATATACTTATTTTAAAAAGAAAAAAACCCAGATGTCCAGCCTGCTGCTTGCTGGAAAATAGATGAAAACTATCCAGATTTTCAAGATCACAGTAAAATAAGTAGAGCAAATGGGTTCTTACCCATCAATAACATCTCATCATGCAAAATACCAATTCAACAGAAAAACCTATACTTCCAGATCATCTTATGGGGCCATACATTACAAGAACGTGCTCATCCCCAAGCAATAGCTTCCAACTAATATTCTACACTGAGACTTAGTGTATCGTAGGACCTTTGGTCCTCCTGCAGTTTTACACACGCCCAGCTCAGCTTCTGTATGTTTCTTTGGGGATTCAAACTTTGTAAGGATAGCTACGGCTAAAACTAAAAACAAACTAACTTAGTACCTTTGAGGTTTTTTCACTTTCAATAGCAAATCATTTAAACTTTTTGCAGTGTTATTATCTCAAAAGCAAATTCCTATTGTACTGTCATTCAAAGCCAAAAGCTTGAACCAGGACTTTCACTGTGTAGCACTACAAGGGACTTGGAATGATGCTTAGCATCAGCTCTGTTCAGTATGGGGCTGCATCCTCATTTGGGGTTACCTACTTCCCTTCCACTACACCTCACCACTTTCTTACTCTCCCCAAGTTACTATGCAAGAAAATTATCAGGCTCTGGGTTCAACATTTTGCAGTGAGAATGATCCTTTTCACAACAACAGCTCCTCCCATCTCCATCTCCCTGTGTGATTTTCTCATTAGGGACAGGATACACTCAAGTGCAGCTGCACGAGGAGCAAAACCAGACAATGCAAGATACTCAGTGAATGCAGTAAGCAGACAGGATTTTAATTCTACCTTATCTCTAATGAAATTGTAACCATCTAAGTTTCATAGCAAATTTCTATTCTAGCAATCATACTTGGCACTTAAGAAGAGTTTTTTCCGAGTATGACTATCTGAAACAACCCCCTCTCACGTTCTCCCATTAAGATCTAAGAAAGAACAGTAAAGGATGAGTATTTCAAATGTCTTAACCCCACATAGGTATCTTTGACAATTTAGAAAACCCTCATAACATGTACAGAGAGTTACTTTTCCGAACCAGTAGTTAAAAACTTTTTTTGTCAGTGCATCACTGTCAACCCTTAACATTTGTTGTAATTATCAAATTATCCCTTAAACTCAGCTGGAAACTTGACAGAAAACTGTTGTGAATCTTCAGAGCAACTGTGGAACACCATTGACTACAGATCAGTTGCAGCCTCTGAACATCATTTGGGAGCCACTGTCCCAGACCTTGCTGCCAGTCATCCCTACCTGTGACAAGTCAAGATTACTTTCAACCTCTATCTCACCTCCTCATACAGTGGTCTAACCTTAAAACCTCTCTGTCAGATACTGCCCTTATTGATATTCCCTTATTCGCCTTATCGTTGGAAAAATGTGATCAATTGAGACGGGGAGCAATATATACTCCATAAAAGATGTGCTTTGCAGTCTTGTCCAGAAAAATCCTGTGATTATGAAGCAGAATTCAAAATCTTTACATACTGGAAGAACTGATTTCTATTTAAGGCAAAGTACTAAAGCCCAAGCTTTTCTTTAAGGATGAAATAGCTACTTTCAGTTGATTTTTATTAGACAAGTGAAGTTTTTAGCTATTATTTCAAACAGTTTTAGTCTATTTAGGTGATATTTACCTGTTAGGATTGGAATTTGGAGCGCTTAGTTCAATGATATGAACTTCTCTTTCTTGGACTAAGTTAGTCATAAGGCATCCCTCTGCTGGTTTTGGTTGTAGGTATCCCGCAAGGTAATTTAAAGAGAGAAAATTCTTTTTTATGTTGCACGAGGGAGGAAAAACTTCATCTGGAGGGGGGAAAAAAAAGAAAGCATATGGAACTCTAAACACAGATATCAGCTTAGATGTATGCATGCACCACATCAACTTCAGTGTACACTATACTGCTGAAAGATATATCTACCATCTATTATAAGCACATATGACAAATCATCATATTGAAAGGGAGATTACTGATGCACTAATACATCAACTTTCAAATATGAAATATATACTTCTAAACTGAATAGTTACTATTTATGGATTTAAACACTTAATGAAAGAAAATCCCTGCAAAGGGAAACTTCAAAACAATTCTGAAGGAAAATATGTGAAAATGTTTCAAAATGAATAAAATACATTTAATTTCTTCCTTGCATCTTTAGAAGAGATTTCTTTCTATTGCAATTTACTCGGAGATAACTTTTGGAATCAACTCCCTCTCTCTGTGGAAAATGTTTTATTCTTGTTATTATAAGCTTACAATTTTTTAAATACTACAGAAAGTACATTCTATTTCCTAGTACATTCCATTTCCTTACATAACATATTTTTATATATTGTGTAGTCGGAGTCAGTATTGTCTAGAAAGCAACAAATACTGCATTTCTCTTGCATATGAAAAATTAAAAAACATCAAGAAAATTATGGAATCAGTTGTTGATATCCAGGAAGACTGATCACAATATGCATAACTGAAATTATAAAATTCTAGCATAGCTATTCAATCTCTCTTTTGGTTTTAACTGAAAAGCTGAACATGAGCATTACAGAATCATAGAATAGGATGAGCTGGAAGAGACCCACAAGGGTCACTGAGTCCAACTCCTGGCCCAGCACAGCACCATCCCCAAGAGTCACACCCTGTGCCTGAGAGCATTGTCCAAACACTTCTCCAAGTCTATCAGGCTGGTGCTGTGACCACTGCCCTGGGGAGCTGCTCCAGTGCCTGACCACCCTCTAGGTGAAGAAATGCATAAATGCAAACCATAAAAGAAAGTCACTCACATGAAATTCTCATGCACAGCCTACATTACTACCCCAAGAAACAGTTTTTCCACTGAAAATCAGTAGCATTTTTCATTTCTGAGATAGCTTGACATATGAATTGTCATAATACATAGAAGGACTAAGTACCATGTTCAAACACTTGAAGTCCTGTAAGAATACAATTCCACATGGCTGGATCTTTGACCACTGCTTTACAAGAAAGACTTTCTATTAAGGTTAGTAGCACGATACAAAAAAAAAAAAAAAAAAAAAAAATCAACTAGCATGCATTGTGAACAAAAAACTGTGAACAAACTCTTAGGAGCTGTGCTGAGGCCATGCACTCTCTAAATGAGAACTGAAATGTCACCTCTGAAGTGCATTTGTGTGTGCTACCCAGCTTTGCAGGAAGACCAGAGACTCCTGTGACCCTGGTCTCTGCAGAAACAATCACGGGAGTTTCTTCTCCTGATCTTATACAAAGCAGCCTTTGAATATTAACCCTGTTGTGTCCCCTACAGAAGCTACTAAAGCTGTATAAGGCTGTAACTATTCATACTGCCCAAGCAAAGCACTTCTCCAACATCTGGTATGTGCCCTGCCAGATTAGCCTTGAATGCAGCTGCAGTTCTGCCAGCTCCTCCCACAACAGCACAGAATGGAAAATGATCCCAAATGGTCTATGCTGAGCTTGAATTTTTAAAATATATATATACTCACACAGAGAGACACTAGGTATTTGCTTCTTAACTGCTGTACAACATGATTCAGACCATAAAATAACAATTTTGGAGTAGTTTGTAGGTAATTACCACACATGCTATCCTTTGCCATTGCAAAGAACTCAGTTCTTGCTCCTGGCACTTCCATTAGGCGTCTCTGGAGCTCTCGAGAAGTGCTGCTCTTGCTGCCAGAAGCACGGAGACTCCCCAGCCTGGGCCTCTACTCAACAGCATGCTTTTCCTCTACAGCAAAATTTAACTCTATCACTCTATCTACTTGACATTGACACCAGAATGTATTTACTCTCATCCGCACCAGTTACCAAAATCGGGCTACAGCAGAAAAAAAAGGGGATCCGTTTCATCTTTCTTTGCTCTTCTCTTTGTTCTACACATCTCCTCTTTGTTAGTTTCAGGGCTGTCTACTTTGGAAAGGGACTGCAGGTGTCTGTAATCAATTAAAAACATTACCAAACCAGCCAAGAAACAGTCAGTTTATGGATTCTGTGCCTCTCTAATCTCCCCAGACTCCCAATATGGAATCAGACGTGAGGTTTGCAGGCAACACCCTCAGCAGAGGGTCTCTGGCCAGCAGGCTGGGGTGCCTAGGGGCCCTGCTGGCCAGAGAGCAGCAGAGCTGTGAGCAGTGGCCAGCAGCCACCTCCTCCTTCAGCTGTGAGCAGTGGCCAGCAGCCACCTCTTCCTTTGGTGAGTGCCAGGCTGCCTCTGCATGGACACGGATTGCACACCAGGATCTGTAGTTTCTGTGTGCAGCACTTTTATTTTACTGATGAGGACAGACATTGTCTGCTCTATTCTGCACAAATTAGGTGTCATCCACAGGTTCTTGGCTAAAAGTTGAATATCCAAGCTTAGCATCATCCTGAAGAGGTTTTTGTGCAAATGAGCACTGTTAGTCAAGTGTCACTCTCCAAGACACGCACCCTGGGCAGCAGCAGTTGGATTCAGCAATAAAAATCCCATCCAAGCAGAGCTTGCCTTTCAAAGTCTGAGCTGGGCATAAGCAAGGTGTTTGGAATTTTCCTTGGGCATTCTGATGGTAGGGATTATTCATGTGTATTTTGCAGTTTGCTAGCCCTTAGCACAACAGAGATCAGAACCTTGGCTGGCATTTAATGGCAGGATAGATACAGGATCAGGGAAGGGCCTACAGGGGTCTCAGAAGGGAGGATGCAAACTCTAGGCAGTGCTTATCCTGCAGCAGGACACACACCTAAGCCAGACACACTGTGACCATGTGCAAGCATTAAACCAAGCAAGCATGGCATGCAGGATACGTGCACTGGTGTGTACCAACTATAAATTCAGAGTCAGGACTGATGCTTCAGCTTCTGCCAGGACAGAAGCACAGTGTTACTGTCTGTAAATAGACTGCATTTTCCAGTTTAGCTACTGTTAAGGCTAAGGTTTTTTCTTATTCAGCTAAGAAGTGTGTTGAAATTAGGGTCCCTCCAGGCTAGCATATTTGCCCTAGATTTACTGGTGATAGTGGATGCACTAAGTAACATTTAGCTAACAGATAGGACTTCCTGACTTGTTTAATCATGTCTTACTGAACCATGAGAAATTAAACTGTCTTCTGCTGAAAAATACGTACCAAGACCACTTTCACCATGAGCAGTCCTGCCTTCTAGAATCTGACAGTGATTATCACAGCAGTCACTCTTCCCTCTCCTTCATTACATAAACCAAGACAAGAACAAGAACCCCACTTCTTGCACCCCCTTCTTCCATACCCCGATTCTGGCCCCTTAAAGTTCTTGTTGTGATCACCATCCCTGCAGTATTTGATCTGCCACTCTTTAGAATCAACAGGATTCAGATGCACTTGGCCCTGATCCAGTTTGCTAGTGCTCTCAGCTGCCTCTCATTTGCAGTTTCAAAAGTGACTTCAGAGAGACCCATGGCATGAGAAGCAGCTTTATTCTATGAAAGATCAGCCTTCTTCAGATCTTTCTGTCCCTTGGCTTGCATTTTCTATTTGCTGTATTCAGATACAGACTACACTTTTAAAATGTAGGCTCCCAGTTTCAGATTTGTCTAACTTGAGTGAAGCTGAAATGTAGACAATTATATGGATACAGCCATCAAATTCTGTATCAGTCACATAGCAAGGAACTGCTTTGTACAACCACCTATAGATTATGAGAAATACTAGCAGTGATTCACAGACTGCCAGCTGAGGGTACCTTACTAAATCACAGGAGGAGTGTAAGTTTTGTATGAAAAGCCTAAATTGTACATCACTGTATGCAGTGGTTTGTGAAATCCAGTGATTCTATTGTTCACTCTGCAGAGAAGAGGACCAGGACCACATGGTTTTCACAGAACTCTGCACAAAACTGCTGCAGTTCAAGAACTGACCCTGTCCCCACCCCTGAACACATGCACAACCCCCACACATACACACATATTCATTCTTCTGCAAGAATTTAAATCAAAATCCAGTGTGGTTACAGCTGAGCTAGTTTGTAGGAGCCTTCTCAGGAACTGTCTGTTTTGGTTGCCTGCCAAGTTCCATTTTGTGTACTTATTCCTAATGAAATTGTGTTTTAGTGCATCCTAAAGATGATGCAAAACTCTCCTCTTTAGCCTCCTGATTTGACTGGAGATGTGCAAATCAACAAACAAAATTTTATCTGTTTTTTTCAACATGCCTAATTAAATATTTGTCTCCACAATGCAGAGACCACTACTCCCATATATGTGTTTCAAGAGCACTTTAATAAGCTAATAAGTATATTTCTGAATGGTTTTCTGGCATTAGAGTACATGACTGGTGGCAAGTAGAACAAAAAAAAACCAACAAACAAAACCCCCAAAA
The DNA here is from genome assembly GCF_965231275.1 of Zosterops lateralis. Classification (NCBI taxonomy): domain Eukaryota; kingdom Metazoa; phylum Chordata; class Aves; order Passeriformes; family Zosteropidae; genus Zosterops; species Zosterops lateralis. The sequence continues at coordinate 16,577,332 of NC_139769.1, forward strand.
ACACACAGGGGAATCCTCTACAAATTTGGCAGGATTTGGATAAAACTAACTCAGGTATATTCTGATTTTGGGGGGCAAACCTCACGTGTCAGGAAATCAAATTATCAGATATATGTGGTTAGGAAAGAATGTTTTCTCCACAGAAGGCTTTTGGTTGGTTTTTACTTTTCTGTAACCAACCAGTTCAGCTGTTTGGGAGTTTCTGCAGAGATATTCCTGTATATAATTATATTGTGCCAACACCACTCAGCTATGGAGCTACAGCCTGAGCCCCACCCCATATGGGCCTGTGAAGTCCCCCAGGAGCTGGAGTCCTCTCCCACCTGCACTAGGCCACCTGAAGAATCTGGCATGTGGCTCACAGAGACAGGAAATCTTTCTCCTTGGGATGAAAATATGTAAGGACAGACTGAGGCAACTTAGTTTGGTGAGGAAAGCTCAAATACCTCTTTGCCCAAAGACGATTTGCCCTGGGTCCTTATACAAGCAAATACTGAAAAAAATAAATGTAACTCAGGTCTTTCTAGAAACTTCCCTGTACTTCAAAGTCTCCACTTCAGTTCTCCAGATAAATGCACCCAAACAATCACCATGAGTAGTTAATTCTGTTTAAAAGGCAAAGTTTGACTCTTGTAAGATTCTGAGCAATTGCATCCACATATATGAACATAAAGTTATGGCACCAGAATCCATTAAAAGTTGCCTAAATCCAAGTCTGGTCTTTAGACTTGCTCTTATTTCTCTGCCTTCCTCTTTCATATCATATCTCTTGGAAAATTAGAGGTATGTTTAAAAATTAAAATAAGTGAAATATAAGCAATGCTTATTCTCAGTATCTAGAAGTGTCTATGAATTCAGTTGGTTTTATATTGGTTTACCTTCTCCTACTTTAATATAGATGTTTCTTGATATTTTAAGTTCAGTGAAAGATGTTACTGCTCCATATTTCTTCTGGGCCCACTGTAGCAGATGTTCATTTTTCTCAGGGAAAAACTTTTCTTCCGTTTCTGCTGACAAGGAGAAGTTTCCCTTCTCAAACTGAACGACGGAACCTAAAGACACCTGATGGGAATAAAAACATATTTTTAATGAGGTCCATTTATCCACACAGACATGTAGCACCTTTGAGCAATGTAATCTGTCACACCCAAATGTAGTGATCGAAGGTGATTATGGCTTATTTCCAACAGCACCCAAATGTCACGTTTTAACATCTGCATAATGATCCCATTTTCAGAGATGTTTTTTTAAAGAAATTAAGTTCCTATCAACCCAGGTGGGGTGCACATGGCAGCTGAATAACAGAGAGCTCTGAGACACTCCAAAACTGTACTGCTGCAGAAGTGGAACCACAGTGCTGCAAGGGGAGATAAACTTCAGGGGCAAAGGGAGGGAGAGAATAAGAAGAGGATGGTCTGAAGAAATGAAGGCAGATAAGAATGTAAACCTCAATAAAACTGGGAACTATTGAAGTAAATCCCAAATCAGAAAGAAGGTGAGTCCAAGCTCAGTGACATATAAAGGCCAGCACAGAAATAGAATGCAAGGAAACAGAAAGGCTAAGAGAAAATGACAGTATTTATTGTTGCGTTATTTACAGGAAGTGAAGAAATACTTTAGTTTAATAGAGGAGATGAGTTAAATACATATTTTGAAAAATTCTTAAAAATAGGTTACATTAAGTGAGATCTTGAATGGAAAGACTAAAATGTTATTTAAAATAGTGAAAATGGAAAAACAGTACATAGAAGTGTAACAGGTTCTGCAGGAAAACCAAAGATGTTCAAACACAACTTCACTGGAGTGGCAGTAGCATCTTCAAAAACAGAAGGTGGCAGAGGGTCAGACTCTCTTTCAGATTGTGACTTGCTTGAACCTGTGTTGGTCTTGAGAGATAAACAAGTCATTCCAGATTTACTACAATGCAACATCATCCCAACAGCATCCTTTTGACTTGCCTGTCCCTGCAGATGGATGTGGCCAACACTTCCAGGACATGTGTCAGCTCTTGAGAAGTTCCTACAGGAAGTGGTGAAAGAGCAGCATTCCTTCTTTTGCCCAACCCATCCACACACTCCACTGTCTCCCCCTTAAGGTGCTCAAGGACTGGGCCTGTATGCCCTACCCAGGCTGGTCCTTCAATGAACACTTCCACTAAGATCTAAATACCAAGTCAAGAAGAATGTGTACTTGAATGAAAGCAAGATGAACAAGCTTTCAGATGTGAAATCATCAGTGAAGACCATTTTGGACACGCTTCCTTTATTTTCTTTAGATACAGCACACAGACCCTACTTCCAGACCACTGCAGCAGACAAGGTTTCATGAAAGTACCACTACTCCCATCTTCTTCTGTTGTCCTCTGAGCATCCCAGGAAGAAGTCTGAGTCACCCTGTTGTTCTCCTCCTCCTTTCTTTTTCACATCTTTCTACTAACCCAGGCTTCTTTGGTGGAACAATATTTTTTTTTTTACCCAACTGAGAAGCCAAAAATACTGATAACTCAAAGAGGGAAAAACAAATCATAAAAATGCATCATAACAATTTCTGTCTAGAGCACTATTTACACTAAGTATCTCTCAAACTAATTATTTTACACAAATTATCTGAAGGCAGGTTACAATTACAGAAATTAACTAATGGCAACAAACTATTACCATCTCTGAAGCTATTGTTGCCAGCACTATTTCAGGGTGATGCATACCAAATTATTTGGCACAAAATATTTGTCAAAGTAGATATATAAATTAGATACATAAATTATATAAATCTACATAAGTAGATACATAAATTGCGAATTCTTCCCTGTGCCTCCAGCTATAATTCCAGCATTTATTATGCACCTATCACATAGTCTTCTCCAAGAGAAGGCACAGGTAATTTAGAGTTCAATTTGACCAGACCCGTCATAAAACATACCTCAGGAATCCTTTTGCCAGAATATTTTTCAAAGTTTAAACTAACATCTGTTTCAATTTTGAATAATCTTATTTTTTTCAAATGACTACCATAAAATGCTTCCTTTGAATAATAAAAAAAAATCTTTATTATTCAGTGTAACACAGACCACACCACATTCTGTCAGTACTTGCATAGTTCTCAAACAAGGAAGTAAAGTCTGCCCTTAGAATTAATCTAGTTCTAGGAAAGGAGAGCAACCAGTTATCTCTATAACATATTTAGCAAAGAGCATTCACTTTGTATTTTCATCACCTAGAAGCAGCTACACCACAGACTGATTTCATGGAGCATCTCTACAATACTCCTAACACAAACTCTGTATAAATTCCAAGTGCACAGTCTCAGAGGATGACACTGACACAGCATATGCCAGTTCACACCTGATTTTTATACTTTTATACATGTTCCACGTGTCTCTGGTATACTTTTATATGAAAGACATGTGGGACATTTTCATAGAGCTTTGGCCTAACTAGAAAAATCTTCCATGCATAAAATTCACGGGATTTAAGGACCTAATCAGTGATTATTTTGCAGAAATATTAAATAGATGTTGGCATTCCACCCTTGGAGACAAACAAACAGTTTATCCAGTAAGTACAGGAGTTGGTTTTCAGTTACACATTGTTTCATATTTTTTATGGTCAGTCTCTGGGTAAAGCAGCATCGGTGTGTCTTTCTAAACATTTGAGGACAACATGAGAGAAAATATTCCTCCTAAATAACAACCAAAGAAATGGATTATCTTGCAATAATACATTTTTGCTGTATTTTTCATTTGAGATAGTTAAATGTATCTGAAGAAGACACAACAGCTGTCTTCCTCAGAATACACCTGTTTTTTTATTTATTACTAATTAAAATTTGAAAACCTTTTTCATCACCCTGCAGCATGACGAATGTCTTCCTGAGCAATAGATCCTATCAAAGTTATCAAGTGCTACAAGGGAGGAACCAACAGACAGAAAGCAAAGAAACTAAAAAGTCTGGAACAAGCATACTCACTAAGCGATCACACAGTAAACATCTTTAAATAAACATGAAGCTTATAATATTTATTTTTTTCAATCACCTACTAAAGTCTATTTGAAATGCTGGTTCCACTACCCAGGTTTTAGAAAGAACTGCAGAGTTCTGCTGCGCTTGCCAATGTTGGGATTTTTACTACACAGACCTAAGGCAAGGTTAAGTGAGCCAAGCACGTTATTTGTTCTGGAAAGAATTCAACAGACCCTTCCAAAAAAGGCAACCATCACTGTTTCAACACCTGCCTTGAACATTAACCACTTACTTTTCAGAACAAATCAAAAGCAAATCTAACATGCTTAGGATAACGCAAAGCATTAAAGTCAAAGAATGTTTTAAATATTTGGGAATTAATCAACTTTTATCTGAGCACTAATTACGCACTGATTGAGTGATTAAGAGACTGCTGCCACAGACACTTTTATCTCCTCCCTTCAACTCCTTTAGTGGTTATTTTCTGAGGCTGCAGAGTGAAAAAAGTGCCCCGGTTCTATTTCTTCCAGTTGTTGTGAGGACAGTAAAAGGAGCTGAAGTGGAAACATCCTCTGCTGCTGAGTAAACCTACATGTTCTGTCACTTTTCTGAGGCTAAATGAAGAGGCTGGACATGGAAAATCTGTTCACAAGACCAAAAGATACTGGCCATGGCCACTAACCACAGCAAGCACCACAGGTCAAAGGGCTGCTCTGCAGAGGAAATGAGGATCAAGCACAGTATACTGAAAATTTGCTACCAAAAGCTGAGTATTCCATCAAAGAACAAAATGTATTTAGGAATGTATTTTGGTTGCATGTACTACTACACTGCAGACCACTGGGGAAAATAGGGTGTAAAATCTCTCTGCATCACACCAAGGCAAGGAAACATACACCTCTCATGCTGGGGGACCAAACAAAAATAGCCTTCACACGTCCCTTAAGAAAAATTTCTAGTCTGAATAAAACTGCCCTTGCAAGGCTGCCATGGTAGTTCAGGACATCAGCTACCTGGCAGAAGTGCCAGATGCCATAAATTACTATTCCCCAGAGGGAACAACTCTCAGAGCCAAACCTGAGTCATCTCAGTGGCGAGCGTGAATACTGCACACACAAAATTGCATATTCTGTTTCTTATTTTACCTATTTCCTTCTCTCCTTTTAAACGCTTATTGCCTTTTTTTTTCCCTTTGAATCTGATCCAGGAGGATATTTACTTTGCTTTATAACATTTTAAGTATTTAACATAGTTATAATTCAGAACTCCCAAGTAGGAAGCAAGTTCATAATTTAGCTTTGACAGAGAGGTAGGCACCTCTGGGACATGACTCAGAATACAAAGTGTCCACAGCCACAGGGCATGAACCAACCCCTTCTCTCACAACAACAGCTACAACACTATTCATCGAGGGCCTGCCAGCACAAGTGATCACCCAATCCACCCCTAAAGCCATGACTAAGGCAAATATAATCGAAGTAAAGAAGCAGCATCTTTCATATTTTTATCTGAGCTGTACAGTATCAGACCTGTGCTGGAACACGTAGGAGAGGAGTAGATCTGCTCAGAATAAAATTAAAATACTTCAACCAACTATCAGAGCAGCCTACATGAGATTAGAGTCAGCTAGTGTTCTTTGGTATTGTACTTTGATGTAACTTCATCCTCTTACACAGGAAAATAAAGCCATGGATGGAGAAGTATCAGGTATTCCAAAACTCAAAAATGTTTGTTGTTCATAAACCCATACACAACCTACTTTAATTAAGAGAACAATTCTCTTCAACAAGTGAGTAAGAAACATGCTGCTTTTGAAATTACGTGCCACATTTGTGAATCATCTATCAAATTTCATAGTCCTTACAGCCACAGAGGTGATGTTTTCAGGCAATGACAAAGTTTTTCTTTTTAATGTTCTCAAGACCACATGCAGTCATTACAGAATTTCACTTCCAGTTCTCACTTTTTTGAAAACACACATAAGCAGCATTATCTTAATTACTCTTTAGATTTTAATTCAACTTCCTAGGAGATACTCAGTTTGGCAGCTACTAAAGATCTTCATATAATTCGGGCTGTTCAATGTTTTCTCAGGATGAAAGCAGAACTTTGAGATCAGAGAGCAGACTCCTGCACATCTTTATAGAGCTAGAAAAGAAAATCCTGGGATTTTCTATCAAAGCTGAATCCGTGTCAAATCTAGTGGAATTTTCAAAATCTCTAAGGAATGGTTACTAGAATGATAAAGAAACAAATAAGAAAATCCATGTAAAGGGGAAATCTGTTCCCAAAGTTTAAGGCTCAGCAGGAGTTAACTAACTGCACACAGGTAATTGTCCACTCATCTCACATTAATTTAACAACATCTTAATAGACTCAGTGTAACCCTTGCTTGATATGAGCAAAGTACGGTAGCAGAAGCTTTTCCAGGGATTCTGTTTCAAGTTAGAGGCAATTTAGTGGAAGAAGTGAGGGGAGTATTAAAGCCTATCTATGCAACAGCAGCTATAGTTTCCACTGGAATCAGTGACTCAGTAACACAACCTGTTGTGATTTATTATCTCCACGTCACTAAAACCAGCAGTCTGCCAAAATCCACTGCCTGCTTCTGTAAACTTCCACTGGCTAAGCCCCTGTTTACTGAAGCAAGCAAAGAAAGGAAGGAGCCACGAGCATACAGAAGAGAAAAGACCATCACAGGTGTCTGTTCCAGGTCCTTCAGCCTCCTGCAAGATTAGTTTGGGAATATACCTCAACCACTAAACGCCAGAATAGTCTTTGTTTCTTCACTTTTGCTGGCTGGATTAACCTAAAATCCAGGATGTCTTCCTGACTACCAACTGTCTTGGTTCTGAAAGTGATGGGTCTGGGCTCCTAGAGGAACAGAAGAAGGAGGAATGCTTAGGATCAGTCAGAGGCAGCAATGAGAAAGATCAGCAGGAGACACAAGAGGCAGCATCATCCAGATCTGGCCTATCCATACTCCTAACGCAAGTTCTGGTTGGAGCAATGACCCACAGAGACAGGCCACTCAAAGCTGAAACAAACACCACACAATAAAGCTTGAGTTCTGAAAGATGTCTTAAATCACATGGAATCTAGTATGAACTCTGTGACATTTAGCAAACCAGGCTCCCAAAAAAATGCAGGCCTTTGAAGTCCCACAAAAGGAAACTAAGGCACAAGGACCTGCCTAATTTCCTGTGAAATTTACTGGCAAGTTGTATTCTTGAAATATTTCTGCCCAAACCAAAGTGATTACAGTGAAAGCAGAGGATAGCTATATATCACAAAATTTCCCTGTTTTGGGACATCACACATACAGAATTTTTTTTACCATACTCTACATATTCATTTCATGTACTATGTCTTGCTTCCTAAGCCAGAAATAGCACTTCTCCTCTGCAATGTCTTCCTGAAGCAAGCCTTGAATGGGAAAAAAAAACCTCAACCCCCCATGATATTTAAAGATGCCTTACTAAGGTTATTGTACTCTTAAACTCCTTTTACATGCATCATTTTCAAGCATGTATTTACTATGCTGTCATTTTCTGCCATTCCTACTGCTGAGAAAATCCTTCTGCTCTTTTGCCCAGAACATAAGGATCACAACCATATGTAGCATGAGGTCCCCCTAATATTTTTGGGACTAACCCATTTATATAGACTTCAGAAAGCAGTATTTTGTCAGGGTTGAATCATGCCAGGAGACAAAGTCTACAGGGAAATTTATCATTGTGAAAATCATAGTAAGAGTTACCATTTACTAAACACTGCTTGGAATTTGACACAAAATGTTGACTTTCACATTTTTTTTCAAAAGGCAAGGAAATGGTATGGGGAAGGGAAGGAAGAACATGAACTTTTCCAAGTGGAAAAGGGCAACTACAGGATTATTTCCAGCTCCTGAGTAGAAGAATGATGAAGATTTATTAAAAAAACCAAACTCAGGATTCTACAGCAATGTAAACGTCCTTTTAAATTCCTCTTCACACTTTTACACAACACTGAAAATCTACTGCTTTTACTTGGAATAGTGAAAGGTCACTATTTATACCAAATTTATCACTAGTCATGCATTTCCTATCCTTCCTCACTCTTCTCCTAGCAGAGTACTGTGTTCACATCTGGGTCTGTTTAACCAGTGATTGGAAATTTAGCCTCCTGATTTCCCGTTAAATACTAGGCACAGGAAAACAAATAGCACTTGTTTTTCAGTGAGTTTTGTCAGTCATCCAAATGTAGTGCAAACCATAGAACAGCCTGTGGTTTGGTGGCAGTGACCCAAAATATGTGAACCATATTTTCATGAAGTGAGAGAAATAAATCAGCAATTGGCTAAAGTAATAAGAACATGGCTTTTTTTTTCTTACAAGTGAAATGACTAATAATTAAATTTTTCATTCTATCACACTTTGTCTTCTTTAAAGCTTTTATCTTTTCAAATCTCAAAATCAAGAGCAAGTGATCTGTTTTTGTATTTATCATTATTGCTCTTGCTTCTTCCATTTCACTACCTTAACACACATTCACTCCAAGCTCTTGCAAGTAAGGTTATTCGTTTGCCTAAGTGTTTTCTTATCCATAACTCTTACTCATTCAATTGCCTGAATAAGTAACTCAGAAAAAGCTGAAGCATCACTTTTTAAATAACATATTAAATAAAATCACATATGTAGGTATTTAAGGGGGTTTTGGATCTATTCTAACAGCGATTTCTAACAGGAAATCACAAAGGATTTGGATCTTTTCTCATTGATTTAATTCTCACTACTTTCACTTGCTGAGTAAAGACATTCCTAGGCTATAAAAGCAATTGAAAAAGCTACCAGATATAAAGAAAAAAAATTACTTGCTGAGTAGCACCTATAAAACCCTCTTTCTGTGCAGTTTCATAGAACTTTTGGTTTTCTGCCAAGACATGTTTGCAATAAACTAGTTTTAGGGAAGGAGAGAAATGACGACTTGATGGGAAGGAAGAAAACTATTTTGCTGTATGAAAACTTACAAGTGGGGTGGTGGAAGAGGTCTGGTAATGTTTTTCTGCAGTACTGACTTGCATCAAGATCTCAGGTAAAAGCAGTTTCTACAGTAGTTGTCTAGCTTACATAAAACTGTGATCTGTCATAATCTAACCAGTCTAATCACTGATGAAGATGTCCTGCAACTTCCTCTCCCACCCCTCTTCATAATGCAATTTTGGCATTTATTCCCTGCAGAGGAAAAACAATGCAAAGATGCCAAGCATTTCCCTTTCTGAACTGAACAGAGTTTCCCACCCATGGGATACTCTTCAGGTGATGAGCCCCACTAACACTTGAACAGAAAGTGCCCAGATGCCAAATTGTTGTATTATTGTGACATGTATGAATATACAATCAGATAATATGACTACATGCACCAGTAACTGAAGTGATGATTTACAGTTACTTAGGTCAGGTAGTCCATGCACTAACCCATTGCAGGTATTTTTGGATTGAAATGTCATGATACTAAGGTACATTTATTTTTAACACAACGAAAATAAACTCAAGACTTATTTTACTAAAGTTACGGTAATTTCACAGCATCACCTACTTCACTCATCAATATAAAGCAACTCATGCAGAGTGTGAAAAAATAACCGTGTCCATGCTAAATGTATTGTTAACACCACACTAGGCAAACACCATATATTCCTTCCTCTTCCTCTGTGCACACAGAAAATTTTTGTTCAGATTTATATCAAGATGCCCAAATTTTCTCTTCTCTACTCACTAGTGTTCCTTATGTTTTACAGACATGGGGAAAACACTCCAAGAAGCAAAATGACAACACAAGCAACAGAATAGTGAAGCACAGCTCCCCTTAGCAGCCATGCCCTGTCATGATGGCTTCCTCCAAAGTACTGTAACTCTGTGAGAATCACTGTGCTTCCATTCAGTGTCACTTTGGACAAAGCTCTTCAAAACATGACATTAAAAAAATCCTGATGCTAACCCAACATAAATTTTGGCTTGTTTGGGGCAAGCTATTTAATTTTAATGATAATTTATTCCACTGTGAGGTTCAGCCACCAGTAGATATCTTGTGAAAATGAAACCATAAGTTGTTTCCATGAAGATAAAGCACATAAGTCACTGCGCAAAACTATGTGCATTACATGATAAAAATAAGTACAAAACCACATGTATACATAAAATCTACATGTCCATACTGAAAAAATGTTTATCAAGAAGGTAATTTGTGTTTGTGCTTCCCCCTATATTATAGCCATGCACCCAAAGCCTGGATTTTCTCCCACATTCATTTTAAGCTTCTTAACTAATGGAGGACCAGGCCAAAGGCAAAAATCCATGCTCGAACTATGTGATAAGAAGTTAAACTCCAGCCCAACTCAGTAGTATTGTATTTTCCTAGTATTTTGGATATGTGCTGATACAAGCTTTAAATCTTTTCATCCTTCCCTGGGGCAGCTTAGCTTTAATGGAAACTCAAACAAATTCACAGAATGAAGGAAACAGACCATTTTGCTAATGAGGACACTGAGAACACACAGCCTTAACTCTACCCTCTTCTCCAGTACAATCACCATTCAAGCTCTGTGTGTCTTGGTTTCTCCACCAGTACAATGCTACTAACAGCACTTGTGCTCCAATTCACCATCTACTCATATCCTGGAGATACCTTTGTTAGAAATAACCCTGAAATTTATAATACAATTAATTTTCAATTTTTATTTAGTTATTTACTTACTCAAAGTACATGTCCCTGTAACAGTTTGACAACTTTATTATGACACTTTACAAGGAAAAAAGCCCTAATATTAAAAATAAATAAAGAGCTAGGACTTCACTAATGGTTCCACGATTCTTTCACTATAAACTCGGATCTTGCTCTAGCAGTGTGGTCTTTGAGTAGCAAGTCACAGAAGTTGTCATTTAAACTTCTTTACACTACTTACTGTTCTAACTAGGATTCAACCAGTGAAAGTCATTGCAATTCATACTTTACATACAGTATATTAATAAAATTGTGAATGAATGTATTGTTTGGAAAGTCTGAAGGAAAAGCTGGAAAGCCAACGAATATCTTGCCTGAGGCTTCCATAGAGACAGACACAATAGTTATGACACTCCTGTGGTATGTGTGCCATGGAGTTCTGTTTTGAGCATAGAATTCATGGGCACTAGAAAAGTTTTTTTAAAATTCAAAACCTTTAATGATTCAAAAAACTCAATTTTCTGTTTTGGCTATACATTTAAGGAGACAACAAGTCAGAGCTACAGAGGCTAAGGAAGTATGCTCTGCACTCTGCAGCCCTTGGAGCTGCTATTTACAGTCCTGGGGTCAGTTGTCTGGAACTCATTGAAGGCCCTGGCACAGAGGCAGGGAACCTCTCTGCAACCAGGGCAGAAGCAGTATGTCCCTTTGCCCCACAACTCACCCAAAACAAGAACCCTTGATTCTGGAAAGCGACAACCTTTCCTAGGACAAAGACTCTCAAAGGGGTTGCAAACTAGCACAGCTCAACACAAAACTAGAGCCCCTTGATCTCTATTTGGCATACTGCACTTGCCTACAGGTGCTGCTAGGACTTCTCCACACTTTTCATGTTTTCTGTGCAACATGATTCTGTGCTGCTTTTTCAGAAATTTTTTGGAAAACAATGTGTTTTTCCTTGTGAGCACAGTCGAATTGTAGAAAAGCAACAGATGATGACCAAATTTAGAAAGAAGTTGTTCAGCCCATAACCTCATGGCTTATCATCCCAAGATGCCCTAGCTACTGAGAAACTGGGCCATGAAAAGTGGGAAGGCTGATGAATCCATGGTAAGAGACTGAAGTTAGTTTATGTTTACAGCAAAAATATCACCTTAGGGAAAGAACAAAGTGAACTTTAAGAGTGAGACATATGACAGAGAGAGGTAATGGTGGTACCTGGCATTCTGCAATCTTGTTCTTTGAGGTCTTTGTAGGAAAGAAAAATAGAAACCTTAAAATGGTGGAAGGAAAAATACATAAATTCATATGGCACTTAAGGAGATCCAAAATTGTTATGGAGAGGTATTCAGATAGATTAAGGATGGGTTAACACTGAGAGCCAGTTCAGTCCCTTGCAACAAAAAAGGTAAGCTCCCATAGGCAGCAGCATTACCCCAGCACCACAGGCTGGCAGGATGGCACAAGGCAGCACAACATTCAGCCCTTACCATGACTAGCAGAGACTAAGAGATAGAGTTTTGAGAGAGATATTTGGTTTGAGTCCCCCCAACAGAGCAGCAAATCCATAGCACCTACCAGGTCCTGCTGCTTCATCTGAGAAACAGTTCACTCCTCTCTGCAGCATCAGTGGCCAAGTTTATAGTAGCAATTCTTGAAGTCAGGCAATGTCTTGTTTGGCAAGAATCATGACTGCTGCTGCTCACCTCAACACCTTAAATAGTCTGCAGCAAACACTCACCTCCTGGTACAGTTTTGGCAGCCAGAGTCTTAGGAACATTCCTATTCTTCCTATGCCTTAATGCAGACTGCTGAAACCCCACTGAGACAAACCAAGCAAGCTCAGCACAATCACCATCTGAACTCCAGCAAAATCAACTGAGCAGAAATGGATGGGTATCAGCAGACCATCTCTCCACTCTCAGAGCAAGATAAGGGGAGAGGGAAAATCCTGGGTGCAGAGCAAGAACACAAACTAGCTGAACAAAATGTAGTTGGTAGGAAACGGGAGCAATAATGCACTGTAGGAGATCAAAACTAAACTCAAAGTAGGTCCAAGGCTTTATTATCTGATGAAAGATCCTGCTTCTTTTGTCCGTGAGAGGAATGAGGACTTGTCACACTATCGTTTCACATGTTGTTCCTCAGCCATTTTCTGAGCAGACCAGAACTGTACTGGTTGCATTAAGGTCACATAGCAGGAATGGTCAACAAGAAGATAATACTCATGAGTGTCCAAAACAACAATGAAAAACCTAAGACTGTGAATACCTTAGAATAAAAGCAAGTCCATATCCTTTGCACCAATCAGTAATACACTGTACTAGAAACAGGACTGAGTCCTTCAGTGTTCAAAATATCAAGGCTACTCCTGCTCTTATACCTTGATGACAGGAAAAACAATTCCAGAAAGTTTGCAGTGTCCAGCAAGCAACAGAACTCTTGGTGCACTTAACCATGTCACCACCAGGTCGACTGAGACAACAGTGTCCTAATGCTGCACATGGTCCATCTTCCTGTCCTGCTGATGCACAGAGACACAGCTAAGTTCCCACTGGTTGCTGCAGAAACCATCTTGCCTACCACTGTCAGCTGTGCTGGAGGAGCAAAATTAAGCCCTATAAGGATACTGCTAAAAATAATCAAGTTTAGTTTTGCAATTAGAGTTGAACATAGTGAAAGCTGCAACTTTCATAAAGACAACTCATGATTAGACATGATGTCATGCATTAAAAATTTAATCCAAACAACTTGTCTGTTTCACTACAAATAGCAAACTTGAATGTCCTGGCAAACTGTAAGGACATGATTTACAAATACTAGGTAATATTTGGATCTTGCATTATAAGCAGTGCTCCAGTCTTTCTGAGAAATAAAAATTACTTCATTCTGTGCTTAGCTTGGTCATTTCAACAGAGCAAAGCTTCAGCAGAGACAAAAACCATAACTGGACACACTGAGCTCAATACACACAAATTTCTGTTTTGGTCACAGACCACACAATTCCGATCCACTCTTAATATTTCCAATTGCTCTGAGGCTTTTTGCTTTATGGTACTGTTAGACTTCCAATCAGGACTGGCAATCTGGTATAACCTCACAGCTTTTTGAGCTCAAATGGCTGTTAGTATTAATATTTATACGATGTGCAGATTCTGAAAAGCAGTTTTGCTTTCCTCTCCTTAAATTCACATAACAAGTAATTGGCTGCTTCTCCCAAACTGCTTTGCCCTACCACCTAACTGGTCCCCAGAGCCCTACAATGAAACTTGACTCCCTTTTTTTTTTAATCTAAGTTTGAAAAATTTCCAAATGAATGTCATTAACTCCATGTCTTATGTGACAAGCAGCTATGATAGAGAGCAGGCCAGAGGACTGTGTACACTTACAAAGAAAACTCTTTGGATTCCAGGTGCCAGTCTTTCTGTTTTTAGCTTCCAGACCAAAGGCAAAGGAGAGTTGAGAAGAAACACCAGAGGCTTCTGGTGAATATGCACTGATGAAATTGGATTCAAATGTAACGTGACCTACAGAAAAAAAACACAGAAATACGTGAGTACTTCCTGGAATCTGAAACAATGAATCAAAGGTAATTTTTATATATATTATAACTTTTAGCATTGAGACATCTTGACTCAAAACTATAGACTAATCTACTTCCATAAAAGTCAGTCAACGGAGCACAGAGAAAAGAAAATATGAAATAGTTAATGTTTGTACTCTATGCTTGCAAAGCACTGCTAAAAAGAAAACCTTGGCAAATGCTGATGAAAAATAGCTTATGCAAAAGGTCAAACCACTAAGCTGAGAGCTGGAGAACAAGGAGATAAAAAGAATTGCAAAGCAAACTCTGATTTCTGGTTTCTAGATGGTAGTCTACAAAGCTGGCTGAGAGTATAAAACCTCATCTGCTGATTCTGTTAAGGGCATAAACCTAGCCTGCAAAACAAATAAAACTAAACAAACAAGAACCAGTAGGAACAAATCCAGAAACACAAGTGAGCACTACACTGCTTTATGGAAGGAACTCCAAATGAAATTTTAGCATCTACTAGGGAAAGAAAATGCCCATGTTCAGACACTAAAAGATACACAGGGTAAATGATCTGAGGAAAGTGGACATCATGGAAGTGAGACAACCTGTTCCAGGTGGCTTTGAAACAACCAGTTTGTAGTTGGTGAGTTGGTGGAAGTCCATCCTGCCCAGCTCCTCATATCCCAGTACTGCCCTTCTAGAAAGGGTTCAATGTTGCACAAACCCATAACCAAACACACAACAGAACAACCTGTCATTTTTTTGCATATACAGACTTGCAACTGATATTACAGTGGTTTTGTGGCACCTAATAAGCTCTTTAAGCACTCAGGATTTAGCTTGATACTTCATCCCACGTTATAGGGAGAAAGCCCTTTAGTCTGCAATGGAGAGATGATCTACCACAGACTGAGCAGGGAAGCTGATGTCCCACCACACTGGTGACAGGCAGGTTCCCTGACAATGACAGCTCTCTCTAAAAAAAGTACAGAGGAAGCAAACATGAACACAACCATCAATCTCAGTGGTGGCAAATAGAAACGAGGACAAAGATAATTCGGAATGAATTCTATATGCTGCTAATTAATATCCTAAAGACAATTTAAAAGGATATTTAAGATAGAGAAGAGCCACTATGTATAATTCATTGCATGATTCTTATATAGTGGCAAACAACCATTAAATTACCAGTAGAGTAAATGGACATTCACCCAGTAAACTAACTAGATGAAAGCTAGAGACCAAATTGAAAACTACGTACCTATTACTGCTGAAAATATTTTCCAAAATAGAAAGTAGGGTGGTTTTTTGTTTGGTTGGTTTTGTGCTTTGTTTGGTTGGTTGGGTTTTTTTGACCGCCGCCCCCCCCCCCCCCCCGCCCCTTTTTTTTTTTCATTTATTTCACCTTGAAAAGTTCACCATCACTATAAAGCCAAAGCCAGGCCCTGGTCTCAGATCCAGGAGGACAGCAGAAAGGCCTTTTTCACTACTTAAGAACTTGTAAAAAAGCTAGTTAACAGCTGGCTGTACACGAGCAGAGTGCCCCAGATTCTGAAATGCCACTGACCAAACGAGTCTCCAGTTCCCACAGTGCCAGACATCAAACCCCACACACACAGCTCTGGGAGCACTGAGGACATCCCTGTGCTCCTCTTTGTTCAGCTTCATTAAGACTTGCTGGGAAACTGAGTAAATCCATATGTGTGCTAAACCCAAGCTGCTTTAAAGGAGCTCCTCTCCTGGCCAGCAGCCAGGCAGTGCCATCTTCTGCTCTCTGCAGCCACCTCTGGCACCACCTGGCCTCCCAGCAGAAGACACAGTGTATTCACACATTTTGTAAAGAAAACTAGTACCACAGACTACCAAGAACCACATTTCTCCCCATTTTCTGCCTCTAAAGAATGAAATATCTCATTTTAGCAAACTGCAGGGTGGTAGTGCTCTCAATTCTAATGGGAGGACAGAGATCTGAAATGCCAGTCATGTTCTTAGCTACAGAAACTGCTTTGCTTTATCAGCTACAGAGCCAATTTAGTTCTGTTACCTGAAAATAAGAGAAATTATTCATTTTACAAGACTCCAG
Organism: Zosterops lateralis; assembly: GCF_965231275.1. Classification (NCBI taxonomy): domain Eukaryota; kingdom Metazoa; phylum Chordata; class Aves; order Passeriformes; family Zosteropidae; genus Zosterops; species Zosterops lateralis. The sequence goes on from NC_139769.1 coordinate 16,593,612, forward strand.
CTTTGGTGTTCTGTCTAGAAATGGAGAGGTGAAAGTAAAAAGGAAAAGGTGTTTAGAATCACTAATAAATTCACAACAATTAAAAAGCTTTCATTCATTCTTGTGGCTTTTCAGCTGTAATCACTGCTAATTAATAATAAGCTGTTTAAACTATTAAATGTAATTACCTTGTTCTGGGTTTATGTTTTCTTACAAAACAATAAAAATACTGTAATCTCAGTTCAGTAAAGTAGTCCAGTTTTGAAGTTGTGATCTCACAAATATGATTTTGAATTTTATTCTCATTTTTTTCAGCTTTTAATGGCATAAAGTACATCCAGCATACTTCCATGTCCAATAATAACCGATTTTCTTTGATTCTAGATGAAATTGATGAAATTACTTATAATGTCGTTTGCGTACTTAAATAACCAAGAATAAAAACCCATTAACAATCCTCTTGCACTGGCCAACAGGAGCACTCAGCTTAGGCTTGTACCCTGGCTGTTTTTTCCAGAACGTCAAGCCAATGTAAAAGATATGGCTCTTATTAGAAACTTTAAAAAATTTTTGCTATTTAAAATCTTCGTTATTTATTAAAAGTGGGAATGATACAATACATATAACACACTCTGAAAACTTCATCTCAGAAATAGCTAGGCCAAGTCCTTTGGGTAATAAGGAAATGGAGAAATAACTCTGTTTCAACTGATCTCAGAGAAATTTGTTCAAAGCCAACATCTATCAGACAAGATAGATGTTTTAGACTTCATGCAGATTTCTTCCTGTTGTTTTAGTCACATGAGAGCACACAGAGCACTACCTTAGTGAGAAAAGCAAAGACTCTTTGCAACTGCATCTACTATCAGACTTTGTAGTTGCTATTCCCTTAGCTTTGAAAATTAAAGATGTATATAATACACACATGCATTATTATTTCCATACATGCATGGAAATAATCAACAACATTTGAGCTGTATGCAGAAGTGGTGATCTATCTATCCATGCCTTTGGCTGAAACTACAGGATAAGTTACACCACATAATGGAATTTTCCTACATTTCTCCCTGAAAGTGCAGATCCTTGGGAAAAGCTACAGGACTTCAACACCAAATCAACTTTTTTCATAACTAAATGAAATGCTTATGTGTAAATTTTCCAAATAAAGGTAATTTTGCATTACTGCACTCATCAGTGATGCTCATGACTAAGCAACAAAACACACAATGCCGAATTTATGTGCCTAGTCCTAAACTTGAGAAAGAATATAGTTTATGTGACCGTGGTTCTGCAGCAGCCTCCATCACTATATTCCGTAGTGTATATATATTCCCTGTTACTAAACTTGTTTGCATAACACTCAGGAAAAAACTGAGTCTTGAGCAAAAAAAACAACTCAGTTTTACAGACTGGAAAAAAGCTCCCCAGAGCTCCACAAAAACTGCTCAGGACCATCTTGGTCATCATCTTTTTTATAACCAGTTTCTGCTTTAGAGCAGAAGGAACCTGCTGAGGAGCCTACCTGCTGGGTAGTCAAGTCTGAATGTTACTGTTCCCTCTGAGAAGCTGTACAAAATTAACACAGTCCTCACAGCATAAATATTTCCCCCTTTATATTTACAGTTGCTCCAACATCCCTGTCAGTACTTGATGATACACAGCAGGGGTATCTATTATGAGAGACTTCTTCTGGTTCTTGGAAAATTTTTCAAGGAAACTGGTGGGGAGTTACCAGGACTCAAGATCTTTATGCCAAAACCCTGCTGCCAAGAATTTGGGTATTTTATGTTGCATAACTACAGTCAGCAGGTATCACATGGAAATTTCAACCCAAGTACCATAGGCATGGTCAGAACAGCTCACCAGAGAGGTGCTCATGTGAAGGACACTGGTTTGAACTGCAGAGTCCAAGTGAAAGCTTTGAACTTTGACTATGCATTAGAGGCACACAAATACCTCTTCCCCACTCCTGCTTCAGAGACTGAAAGGCTTTACAGGACTCTAAGGTGTTAAGAGTTATGACATCAACACAAGCACAAGTTCATCACTTCACCTGCACTAGAACCTCCAGCACAACATTTAGCCCTCTCTTTAGCTCTGCCCTGCTAAGCTTTCTGCTGCCACAGCTGTGCTCCCACTGACTTGTCCCTTTGCTAATTTCTGGCATGGCTGCCTCCATCCACAGCACTGCAGACAAAGACCTTCATCCGTCTCTACAATTTCAACAAAATGTCATTTCTGCTGCAGTGCCCCCACTGTGGCTGTAGCTATACCATATATTAGCTGAGTCCCAAGACATCCCCCTCTGCAGGACACCATTCTGTCCCATCTTAACCCAAGAGCTACTCAAGGCACATCCTTTCTCACATTTCTACAGTTCACAGCACCTTCAAAACACAACACAAATTGATAGAAAGATACCGGATTGCATTAAACCATCAAAAATGTTTCTAATTAATAGCACAAGAGATAACTATCAATTTTCCCTTCCTTTTTGTATTTTCACTGGCAAAATCACTATTACTACATATTTATGTGAAGCCTTGCCCAGAAACTCCGTCAGAAACCAATCCTATGTATATTCAGTACTGTAAAGAGTGTTTTGAAGACAGTGTGAAATTCTGAACTCACTGAACTCTGTGGCAAAATTCCTAACTTCTTCCTGAAACTCCCGTATAAGGTTTTTTAAAAAAAAAAGTAATCAGGGATCCAAAAAGGGACATTCTCCATCCATTCCTAGATTTTCAAAGACACTTATAAAATACACACATTTTGTACTTCTCAACAACATACTACCTCAGCTGAAGTCTTCTGCATCTCAGGCAGCTTTGTGATCAGTTTGGTCAAACAATACCAAAAGAAAATGAAACCAGAATCATTCAATTGACTTGGGCATTTTTAGGTCACCCAGTCCATTTAAAAAGCAGCTGCTATTGCTTTGCCATATTTTAAAAACATATTAAGAGACAGCATATTATCCAAGCAGACAGCAGCACAACAGTACAGGAAAATAAGTCAACGTGGTCCAAGACATTCCTCACTCCCAGTGAAGGGCTCATTTGATCACAAAGCTGTTGCACAGCCAGCATTTTCATTGTGCAATCAATAGCCAGGCCAGACCTTCTGGGCACGTGTGTCAGCAATGGTCCTCTCAGCAAGACTCAACTTCAGCAGCTGTTTGTCAGAGGAAGCTCCTCTTCAGACTCACGTCTGGCCCCCTTTGGCACACACCCCTCCAAATAATACATGACTAACTTGTGAGGAATACAACAATTTGGTCACAGCTGAAAATTATAGACTAAAGCTATTTTGAAAACGTAAAGCAAAACCTACACATTCCTCTTGAAAAAGCATCTAAGCACAACTGGGATGTGAACCTCAGTGGTTCTGCCCCGTTTGCTAGAATGCCTTTTTCCATTCAGAGGAACACTGCCCATCAAAGCCCCGCTGGCACTGCACAGACAGTGCACAGCTGCCTCTGTACAGAGCCAGGCTGGCCACTGCTGCCTGCACATTCTGCACACAGTTCCTTTAAGGTCTCCAGCAGCAGCAAGGTTAAGGCGGCTGCAGAGGCTTCTGTCCCCAGAGATCAGTTTCATGGAAGGCTGAGTATCACCACAGAAACCAACTACAAAAACAGTCTACGGGCTTCTGCCCTGCTGCTCTGGTAAAGCAATTTGTACTACGTGAAAGGCAAGGACACAAACGCTGAAAACTGATCAAAGTGAAGGCTGCTGTTAAAGTACCATTCTGTTTTGCTGACTTCAAGGCATCGAATCAAAGGCTCTGTGTTTTGTTCTAAAAAGATGAAAGTTAAATGCAAAGGATTTGTAAGGTTGAATTAACTATTCCGGCATGAAGACCTTTAGACAAATTCATAGCACATTTTCCAAAACAGCCATTACAAATCTGTGCTAATAAGCCAGGACAAAATATGTGGTGTCGTATTGAATTACACTGCCTAGGCTTGGACAGCTGTTCTCTAAAAAACAAGAAAAAAATAATTTTAACTCTCAGATCACATAAGTACATTTTCTGACTTACAAGTGATGCAGTAAAGACAGATTTATGACATCTTAACTCATTACTCTGCTGCAAAGACTAAATTAACTCATTCAAAGCAGGCAAAATTTAGAGCTGAAATCTGAAAATTTATACCTATCTCTGCCTTAAGTGTTCTTACTCTTTTTGTTAATACAAAATTTATAGAGCATAGTTTATTCTGGTATCACAAGTTGAAGAAATTAATATGAAGAAACTTATTTTTACAGTTCACTTATGTCTATCAATATAGGAGATTTGGAATTTCTACTAAAATTCACTTAAAAATATAATGTTGGTACATTGGCTGTAATAGAATTCAGTCAAAGTATTTCATTAATCCACCTCAGCTGGTGGGATCTAGTACTGCACTACTTTTCAAAGTGTTTACCAAGTACTTTGGGAAGGATACTCTTCTTTTAAAAATAAAAGTAAAGAAAAAGAGTACTCTTTACACAGGGATTGTGATTCAAAATGGAATACTGTTTTTTCCTCCTCCTCATATTTTTGCTATGCTCACTGAATATTGTGTTACAGATTTGATATCCAGCCAGCTATAGTAGATCACAATACTCAGCTTTCCAGAGCCAACAGTTTCTGAGAGAGAGTTTGCTGATTTTTCCAAGAAACTCAAAATATGTCCACATGGTGTTACTGCTTGAATGTAACTTTGCTTGCAGGGTTACATATTTGCACTATTAAATCAAATGATTGTATAAGTACGTTCCTAAAGGAACATGAGATCCTACTGCTTCCCTTCTGGGAAGGTCCTCCAATGCAGACTCTGTTCAGACAGAGCAAGCACCAATTTTTGAAAACTCACCCCAGCAATCAAACAGAAGATCTTCAAACCAGTATCAAAGAAATCACTAACTCCAGGGAAACTGCAATGGTACTAAAAGCAAGCACTCATATCCACAGTTACTTTTTCTCCCACAGAATCCAACACTGTGCCACCTTTGCAGACCTTGCCAGGGACACACCATGCCACCTTCTCTCTGCCAGACCAGCACTCATGGAGGCTGCTGGGGCAGGGACCTGCTCTTTGTGAGAAAGCAGGGAGGGAGCCGTGATGCACGAGGCACCAGGGAAGGAAAGACCTTTTGCTACTTTCAGGATGAGGCACAACTCAGTCCTTAGGGAATGGATCTGAGTCCCAGGTAGCATCCTCCCAGCTGCATGGGGAACTGAAGTTTATTTCCAAGACTCGTGTAACGCTCTAATTTTAAAACCAATCCTTTGTTTACCCTAAATTGCAAATAGATTGGCATTGCCTGGACCTTCTCGCCCACACAATAGTAGAGAATCAGATTGACTAAACAGCAGTTATAGCTCAGTTTTAAAAATCATGGGAAAGATTTACCCCTGGCATAATTCCACTGAAGCTACTGGCATTAAACCAGAGACTGATGTGGTCCCATACATTACTTCATAAAAGAGAGAATATTATTGCACAATCTCTTGACTGTAACAATCCACCACCCAGACTGGAAAACTAGGCTTCATAAAAAAGAAGACAAGCAAACAGAAAAGTTGATAAGAACTGTCAAAATATGACCTGTGGCCCACTGCACTCTCTCCATTAAGAAGTACTCTCAAAAACCTTTGACTGAAAAGTGTTTGAAAACTCCTCCCTTCACCCCTGCTTGTCCTTCATCAGGGGCTGAAGGTCAGGGTGTGCTGTGCTAGACACAAAGAGTTTAAAAATTAAGTCCTACAGCACATGAATGTGCCAACATCCACTAACAAACTATTTTGAATTATGCATGATGTTCCCATTATTAATGATTCAGAGGAAAGATCAGAGAATCATAGAACAAGCGGAGTTGGAAGGGACCCTCAATGATTATCGAGTCCAACTCCTGGCCCAGCACAGCACCATCCCCAAGAGTCACACCCTGTGCCTGAGAGCATTGTCCAAATGCTTCTTGACCTCTGTCAGACTTATAGGGCTGTGACCACTTCCCTGGGGAGCCTGCTCCAGTCACTCTATAGGTGAAGAATCTTTTCCTAATATCCAACCTAACCCGTCCCGACACAGTTTTAGGCCATTCTCTTGGGCCCTGTCGCTGGTCACCCCAGAGAGGAGATCAGTGCCTGCCCCTCCTCTTCCCCTCATCAGGAAGTTGTAGAATGTGGCGAGGTCTCCCCTCAGTCCCCTCTTCCCTAGGCTGAACAGACCAACTGACCTCAGCCACTAAATGCAGGCCCAAAACCTGTTCGAGATGAGAACTAAACAAAGTTCCCTTCACCTTCAGTAGGGATGAAGCACCACACTTGAGTTTGGCACCTGCTCCCTGCAGAGCAACATACTGTTTTTAATGAAAGTCTAAGGTTTCAGAACCAGCTAGAAAAATGACTTGCCCATACACTGATTTTGTAGTTGTATCCAACAGTCAGATGAGAGAGAGCCCTTTAGAACAAAAGCCTAAGGGCTTGCAGCATACTCAAAAATTATATGTAGTTCTGCCTCCAGTGTAAGCTCTGGGACATTTCTTGTCCCAATATTAAATGACCAAGCTGAGGGTCTGTGTAATAGGATGGAATTGCAGCACATTTAGACCACCTCATGTGGATTTGTAATTCAGCTACTCCACACAGCAGGCTAAAAAAAGCAAATTACAAGTAAATAATAGCATTATCAAAGACATCATGTGCCAGATGAGTAGAATGGTATGCTCTATGACATTAAACATACTGCTCTGTTCCTGGCAGCAGAGTTGCCTGTGTCTGGTTCACAACTCGTGGGTTCCTGCACCAGTGATACTTTCTCTTCAAAAGTGTAAGAGTAGGCAACCATGCTGGTAAGGTTTTACTGGAAATGCAGCACCTATTCAGAAAGCACCACAGCTCACACAGCATCAGATAATTCTGACACAAACACACATTACAAAATAGTGTTTCTACCTTCATAAAAATATTAGACTGTTTTTGCCCACAGCTTAGTCACACAATTTATTTCCAGACAAAAACATAGCAAATTAATTTCTGGTGTTCCTAAGTTGTTATTCTAAATTGAGCAGCCAAATGCTAATAACTTATGCAAATACCTACATAATAAAAGCTATTCCTGATACAAATAACTTGGCAAATATGCAGAACAGTTATTGAAATCCTATTTGCAATAGAAAGGGGTATTACTTTCACAGTGCAAGAATAATAAGAGTAAAGAAACTTAAGGGTTTGTATAAGAACAGAACACAAAGGGCCATAACTGTATTACTATAAGTCAGACTGAGACAGTTCTGTGACAATCATCTTGAAAGTATAACCCAAAGAGTTTACTGATAAATTCCCTGTAGATACTACTGCCGATGTTAGCTTTATTTACCTGAATTATACAAAATTCAGCTTTCCCTGTGCTTATCTATTTCAATTTAATTTTCACTGAATATGTTCTGCATTACATAGCTTTGAGAACCATAATTCTCCTGAGAAAGAAGATTTTTCAAAACTTCTGTCTGCAGCAAAGAAACCAGTCTCTGCACAAGCAATTCTGCTCAGCTTTGCCAACCAAATGTAACTTTCACATGATAATCCCCACTTTTGTCACCTGCAGAGCAAGGGCTGCCCACAGTGACCAGCCCCACTGTTTGGTCAATGCAAAACTGATTCTGCCAGTGCAGAGCTGGAACCCCTTTGCCCATTCTGTCTGTGACCTGAATGAGATGCTCAGGCTCCCAAAGATTAAGTGAAACCATTTGTGCCGTCTGCCCTTCTGCAGATCAGCCAAGCTTCCCAGCACTCGAATCCTAAAAACACAATGCTTTGCTCAGCTTTGCATAAATCAGTACATGTCAATACCATTCACATGGCATATAATGAATCCTGAGGGGACAGTCTTCCTTCTACACAGTTTGTGGGAAAATTCCTCGTTGCCTTTAGATCTGTTTGAGGGCAGAGGATCTGTCCCTGTACACCACAAGTAGAGCATCTCCTCTACTGTTGCTAGCAGCCTATTCAAAAAAGAAGAAATGAAACAAATCAACACATTATTAACATTAACACTATCTCATCTCCACCAGGTCTGAGGGTAAAGCTGACACAGCAGGTTTGTACTTCATCTCAACTGCAAAACACCATACAGATGTAAACTGAGCAGTGTCTAAAGAACATCACAGCAAAACTGGAATCTGAGTACAGAATTTCCAGATCCCAGGGTAAATCCTTTCTGTTTTAATGTCATACTTTCCACTGTTTCAAAGGCTGCAGGTGGGGAAGGGGAGGAGGCTGAGATAATAGGGCTTAAGAAAGCAAGTAAATACTACAAAAAACATGAAAAAGATGACAGAAAGACTGCAGGGAAAAGGGTTATGCCATTTGAAAGCCTCCAGGTACAAAAATTTTGGTCCTCAGGGTTTGCAGCTAGACCCCAGGTAGATACAGATGACTGGAAAAAAGAAACATCATTCTACAGCTGTCTCTTAAAGAGACACTGTCACACAGAAAGAGTAAAATGCAGTGTTCACATCTTTAGTGGACATGCAAAACTAAATTCTTGCTTTCCAAGCCAGGATAAGGAACAGCATGTGTACATGACTCATAAAAACCAGAAAACCTAGCAGCAGCTCCAGATTTAGGAAACAGTTTTGTTTACTTTATTGTCAGTAACTCACCAGCCCAACTAAGAGTTGGTGCAAATATGTGTCTGTACTACACTTGCTCACGAACAGTATTAGAAACTAAATACAAAGGAAACTGCTTTCAGAAGATTAAAAGTAATTGTTACCAAGACATTGTCTCTCTACTCCCCTGCATGGATCTTCAATCTCCCCTTTTTCTTTTCTGATTTTCAAACTTAAAAATAATCAGAACTTTTAATCTCTGTACAAAGCAGTATTTGAGGAATATTTCAAATAATGATTTTATTACAGTAACTACACAGGAAAACAACAACAAACCCACCCAAAACCCCTAAGGAACCAGATTTTCTATTTAATACAGCCTAGCCATATAAGCAAAACTACTCATATCTCTATATAATTGCAGAATCAATACGATAAAACCTGACAAAAACCTCCAGAAGAAATTTGTGATGCTATCAAGTATTTTCTTGCACAATAGTGCCATTTTATGCACATCATATCTGCACCTTCTTGCTGATTCTGGCTTGAAAAGAAATTTACTGTAGTAAATACTGGTTTGCTTTCCAGGTAAGTAAGTAAAACTAACTGCTGCTTCTTGCATGCAGTATTTTTCCATGTAGCTTCCAGGTGCATTTCCACTGTTCAATTTACTTCATTGCAGGTATCACTTGAAGCCCAGTTAGTGGAGGAAAGAAGGCATGTTCCAATGCCCTACACTAATGATACACCTACAAAGCAAGGGCCACTGTATTTCTCTGCAAAATGAATGTCATAAAGAGTCACTTTTCCCAAGAGGCCCAGAACCCTGTGTAGACATTCACATGCACTAGCATATCATGTCCATGCAGAAGACATGAACACTGAGCTTCCTTGAGAGACGATGGAAGAGTAAGCCAGACCTCAGTCTTCAGGGTAAGAGAATGTTGGTTATCTCCAGAATGGTGACAGTTCTTAATACTTTTCCCTCACTGATGGCATTTGCCTGTCTTCTAGACAAACTAGACTAACTATAGCCACTACCATGTTAATTACACATGATATGACATCCAATTTTAATAAAAATATTTCTTTATTATAAATTGCCACAGCAATTGTTAAACAGACAGTATCATCTATGACTTATCTCTATTTCCTTCAAACTTTTTCAAGGAAATTAAGTTTCAGATATTTGTACCTCACAGTGCTATTTTTGCATTTTCTCCTTTAAATAACAAGTTTTCCTACTGTGTAAGTACTCTGCTTATGTTTTATAGGGAAAATAAGAGACTCTTCTAGAGAAACATAAACTTAAGTGTTACCAAAGTGTTATCAAAAGCAAAATCAACATAAAAACACCCAACCAATTAAAACATTTGTTGTTCCTCTTGCCACAGCATGGTTTTACTTCTTCAGCTGATACAGGAGCATGGCTGTCAGGCATGGCAAGCTCCACACAATTTATGTTGGAAATTTTCCCCTGCACTGGGAGGCTGAAGAAGAACGACTTCATTAATTCCAGCTTTTGGTTCCAACAGACACTCTAGAGAACAACATAAATACGACCACTCATGACAAATGTTGCTCCAACATCTCACACATGCTTGCACGAGCCCAAAGCTAGACTGGAACCTGACAATGGGGTTTGTGATATAAATGGACTCCTGGAAATGTCATCACTTCCTTAACTATCTTTTCTTGGAGAAAGCAGTAATTTATGAAGAAGATATGTCAGAAGCTTTGAAGAAACTGGAGACCATGAAACACAAATCACAGTCTATGATCAAAAAATCAACACACACCTGCCTGAAAGAAACATGTGAGCCCACGTGCACAGTGTGCTTACACACACAAGCCATAGAAAGGCAGGACAAATCCATGCAGTGAACAGCAGCAGTGCCCCTCTTGCTCTCTACAACCCTCAAGAGCACATCAGTACCTGCAGCATCTTGCATCAGAGGAAAACAAGAGACCAGTTTATAGCTTCCAACACAACATTTTAAGCAAGAGTCAGCAAAATCAAAAACTGTGAGCAGTCAGAAAACTCATACTGACATTTTTCCTTCTGAGCCCGTTTAGCGTTCTGTGGTAGGCCTTGGCATGGCTTCAGACACCACTGCACACAGCTCTCTCTCAGCTGAGAACAGGGCTCACTTTCTGCACGCAGCAAACAGTCCCATTTCTAAAAACGGAAAATACCAAAGGTTTGCACAGCACTTTCCAAGTCATGAGATGTCACTGCTGCCTCTTTAAGGGCAGACACGCGTCAAGCCACGCTCCTGCAGGACACAAGGCTCTGTACAAACAGGCTCCTCTGGCCAACACAGGACTTCCTCTAGCAGTTCTGGTGGGCAGAACTTGAAAGGACTGCCAAATCCAATGACCAGCAAATCCTGAGCTGGCTAAAAACAATGCGCAAAGACTGCAGTCCAGACAAACAAGATGAAAAAGCCACATTAAAAATTTTTATGCAAGCACAGATGCCTCAAAGTACTAACAAAGAGGGGAAAAGAACGCTGTAAAGGCTTTCAAGCAACAAACAAACTCCACTTCTTAAAGATTTAGCAATGCCATGTTCATCATGAAGGTAATTAAGACATCAGTGTCATTTTAATGTATCAGTTGCATGGGAGTTGCAGCTTTCAGCAGACATGGAGTTATCTGAGACAGACACTGAATGATTACAATTTCTGTGGCACGTGCTGCTACTGTTTTTAAGGCTTTATAAGGTCTATCACATACTTGTTTTCTGATTCAGTCCAGTACTCCAGCTGGGCTCTTGGGCACGGCTGGGCTGTGCATAAAGGGAGTAACAGCAGCCTGCTAAACCACCCTGGTGAGCCAGTGGAGCTACCACAAGCTGTGGGCAAGCTTTGGAAATTACCCAGGATCAAAGATGCATGCCACGAGGAACTCCTGCTTTCCAAGTAACAAATACAGGGTGTTCCAGGAGTACATTTGCCACAGCATCACTCACAGCTTGACTCAAACCTCAGTGGCGCAGAGCATTGGTGGAACCAGTAATTCATCTGGACTTCCCATTCTTGATCTTATGTGCCATCCTTCCCTTCACAAAACACCATGTAAAATGATCACAACAAAAAGCAGTAGTTAACCTCAAATTTGACAGAGAGGCTTGCAGGTGGCCAAACTCATTTTCCATTGTAATTCTGTATACCCAGGACGACTGATTATACTGTGTCTGTAGAACTTCATGAACCACACGTCATCAAGGAACAAGAAGTAACACGTGAAGTGATCGGGTTGACCTTGATGGGCTCAGTGTAACAGAAGAGCTGGCCAGCTGAAGAGGCTGAAGGCTCAGAACCCCTGAACATACTTCCATGGAAACATGCAGGTCTGCTGCTATACCTTGAGATCCACTACTGCTGCCAAACTAAGGTGGTCAGAAATTGAAGAGGCAAGAAAAGGAAAATACCCTTGCAAAGTTCAGATTTGGTCTCTACCTTGGCAGAGGCACAGTGCTTTGTTTTATCTCTCAAAGCTGCTTCTTCTAAAGCAGCAACTATTTTTCTTCAAAGCAAAGGCCTTTGACCTACCAGAAGTACTAAATATATCAGTGCAGCACTGTATACCTATTCAAACAAATGAATAGGTAACAAAATCCTCACAAACTCCAGCTGTCAAGTAACAAACCTTGAATTCCCTTCCTGCCTGCTGTCAGCACATGACCTCTAGGCCCCCTCTGACCATGGCTCTGGTGCTGCAGGTCACTATGTTTTAATACACACAGAAAGTGGCCCCTTTATTCAGCCTGAGCTGAATCTCAAGGCTGTTTCTGGATCTCTGGATGCCTGAGCACAAAACAAAACATTTTTCCCTGACAAAGCCTTGGGTAAGGCTGTTGTAGTATTCAACTTCTGAAACCAGTTAAAACAAACACACTGAGAAATCCAGTAAATATGTAGCATAATAGGCAAAATGAACTAGGTTTTCACCACCTTCTCACCCAGATCTTCAAAGTCCTAAAAACCAAAAACACTGTGACACAGAAAAATTATCCTGAATTCAGAATATCAGCCTATTATAATTAGCCTATTACAGGAGCTAACAGCCATTTCAATATCCATATCCATTTCAATATTCCATGTTTACTCTCAAAGGAATTTTTTAAAAGTTGTTATTATTAACTTTTTGCCAAGCAGCACTGATTAAACACTGAAGAAAAAGGTTTGTTGAATTATTACAGCCTAGTGGGATTACTCAAAATTAAAAAAATAAAGACAAGTCCTTGGTTTTCCTGCCTTCATTTCATATAACACATGTTAAACATCTGTATCAGGCATAACATCTTAAAGTTTTTGAGGATGAGGATGTCAATGAAAACAATAGTGAATCCATTGCCAGGAACTCTGATTCCATGTATTCATATGTATTCAATCCTAAGTATTCACATGAGATTAATTTTATACGCCCCTCCTCTCTCCCTTTAACTATTTCAATTGTAATTGTGTGCTCGAAGCAGCTGAGGGAAATTCAACCAACAGGCATTAGAAAAGAATCCTCTATTAATTTAGGACTTGATAATATACCTAAAGAGCGACTTCCATCTTAAAATAATTTTAATGCTCTTCTCTACACATTTTTCTGGTGCGAATTTCTAGTTTCCAAGTGACTCAGCAAGCAATAACTCTTCCTCAGAACAATCAGCTCCATTAGGAAGCAACTATCTCCTTTCTAAAGACTGAGAAACTGAAGCAGTGAAGATATCCCAAGCCAAAAAGAAAGTTATTGTAAGAGTTCAGTAGTTCCTGGCATTCAGTTGAGACCCAGATCAGCACAGAAATGCACACACGCACTCACTTCCCCAGGAATATTTGATCAAATAAAACAAACAAAAAAGGCTTGCATTTTTCTTGCCAAGTTCAATATAAACACTTGAGGCTATTACATGCACCCGTATTCTATTTCCTATGATAAAGCATGGCCAAATATGAATTGTGATAAAAGACATTTCTAAGAAATACTTGAAAAAAATTGGAACTTCGGGGGTTCTTACTTGAAGAAAGAAGACATTCCCAGTCTCAACATACAAGATTTCATCCCAGTGGATTAATGAAGTAAAATACAAACAAGTTCATTGAAGATTATAAATGTGATAACAGGAGTTTGTTATATGATCTTATATTTACCAGATTTCTGCCTTAACACAGAAAGGGTAAACTACTGATTCAGTTTTGCAAAGACTGTTCAGAATACATAATCCTATACATTTCCAGTCTGTCTTTTGTCTTTTTTCCAGTTTATAGGGAAGGAAAAGCACCCAAATCTTACAAACCCTTACTGAAAAGCCTGCCTGTGTTACAAGAGGAACACGTACCACTGCCATGCCCTCCCCCTCATCAGCCACCCCTTCTATGTTTAAATTTGCAAACGCTTGTTGTCTGTATATTCTACACAAGTGTCAAAGTGACTTAAATTAATGCATACACATATGTTGCATATTTATGAGAACTATGATAACTGCACAAGTATGTTTAATGCATGAACTCTCCAAGGAATTTGCTAGGGGAAGTTTACACTTCTCCCAGCAAGTAAGGAATGTGTAATTTAGCAGCATTCTAGCACAGTGCAGGTTAAAAACAAAACAACCCGACCTCCTCCCCCAAAGCAAGCCTTCACTTAAAGATTTTCAGATCTTGCATTCTACATTATCAGAACTTCATCCAACCTCTGAACAAATACATGATTCATTTTAAACTTGCTTTCCATGTTGCTAAATCTAAGTAATGTGCTGTCAAACAAAACCACTGGTTTTATTCTGGAGTCTACTGGAAATACTACATGACAAACAGATTTCTGACTTTTGCTATCAGCATTTGCAGGCAACAGGAAATACCTCAGCTGGTAAATCAAGCTCATGTAACTTAGGGTGATGGGTACATTCTACTTTTAGACAAAGGGCCACTTGGAGTTGGTTTCTACAATAATGGAAAAGATAACATTTGCTCTGCTTTGTTCTCTGAGTCTGATCCTATAAGTAAAATCTGATCTTTCCAAGTTGTTTACACTCTTTTGCTCAACACTGCTGCCAGCAAACCTTGCTCCAGCTTCCTGTGCATTTTTAGAGCAGCCATCTCCAAGGTCTGTGACTGGAAATTGCTCAGGAAATGGAAAAAGGAGGCTAAAGGTTCCAAATGCTGAAATCCATTCAGTGCCCTACACTTCAGTATACCCCCCAAGCACACAGACAAGACAGCTTAGGGCAAGCTGCTCTCTTAACGTAAGCACGTTAGATGAGGCACAAACAGCCTCTCTTTGCTAGACAGCAAGTATTTTTACTCAACGCCACGTATTTAATGCTATCACTGTGTCAGGCTGATCAGGCAGTAGGAGCACTGCCTGCATCCCCGTGCCTCGTGCCTCGCTCACGTTGTGTGCGCACAACTGCACAAAGCGCCAAAGGGGCCGGCCCAGAGGGAAATTTGGGCTTATGCAAATGTGCACTCAGCACTTGAGTCATGCTGCTCTCTTGGGAGCTACAAGCTCCAGCTGCAGCCCATTCCATCCCAGCCCTGGGCACCCTTTAGTAACCAAGAAGTTACAAGTTCCCCCAGTACCACGTCCCCACAGTGCAGGCACTCTTCTGGCCTGCTTTCAATAAAACTTGTGATTACCTTCTGAGACCTACTCATACCACATTTGCCTATGACGTAGCAATGGATTTAAAATTTCCTGGGAGTTGAGAGAAGCACTGAAAAATCTATAGCAGAATTACACACAGCTATTTAATTCTCATTGGAAACTATGCTCAAAAACCACAAACCAACCAACGAACAACCCCAACCAAGCCACCCCGCCCCACCCCAAGCAAACAACCCACAAAACCCAGAGTAAAACCACAAAGCCCTACAATTTGGTCTTCATGCCCAGAGAACTGAACCTACCTACACTTTCTTCAGTCATTCACAGTGCACTTATCAGGCTGATAACCCAGTGCCTGGCATACTAAGAAAGGCTTAGAAAACACTGAATCAAAACAAAATCCACTCCCTCCAAATATAGAAATATCTGTTCCTTGTTCACAGCCCCACCAAAAAAGTATCATTTTTCTATTCATCTCATGGCAGTAGAAGATCTGACAAATTTTGATTAATGGAAGCCAGTGAAATATCTACTGAAGAAACTGCAAATAATTTTTCTCATCATAAACTAGATATTTAAGATTATATATATATATATATATTGAAAATTAACACAACAGCTGAAGTTTCATAGATGCATACAATATACATGAGCTGAAGTCCCCACAAATCCAACAAGGCTGATACTGGAGTCAGTGGAAAGACTGATTCAGGGCAAGAGAATCTACCTTTAGTTCAATCACTAAAAAGACTTCACTTGAAAGTTCTTCCAGCACAGATTTAGACCCTCTTTTCCTAAGCTTCTCCCTGTTAGATCACTATCTTTGTTCTCTCATTACAAACTTTCTAATTGTGTACACACATGTTGCTCTCACAGGACACAGTACTAAAGATTTGTGTGTGTAATACTATAAGAACATGAATTAAAAGGCTCAGCTGTCATGGCAGGCAATGTTTTCTTTGCACTTTGATATTCTCTTTTGATGTGTTTTGAGAGTAAACAACAATACAGGCAGAATTTTACATCAAAAATTTCATTCTACTGTTGCTTTCAGAACAGCTAAAGTTTTTGCCAGTCCCTCTGAGTGCAGCACACATAAATAAGTAATTGGACTACCATAGTCAGCAACACTTGCTTTCCATACAGCAGTCCCCCCTCAGTGAAGCATTAAGGCTGTACTACACTGGCAAAAGAATCTGAACTTCAGTATTTGTTTATAGTGGTCATGGCAGGGATCCAAAGGTATTCATGTTAATTTACAACACATTTAGGTAAACGATCTGCTTTTGAAGACAGCCAATTCTGCAAAGGCCTGTTGGAGATCTAAATCTGTTTCTTATTTCCTCTGCCCACCCCCTACCTTTTTTAAGTACACTTGGTGGTTGTGAAAGACAATGAAGATGGTGGCTAGGTATGGAAGCAGTTTATTCATGTGACATGCAAAGCGTAGGTGGACAGTCTCCATGCAAATTGTATATGGCTCTTTGTGGTACTTTGGTAAAAATTCAGAAATAACTTTATGCAGCAAATTAACATATAATAATCCCATTTGCAGACATACTTATCACCAGGGATCTAGAGAAAAAGTAATTTCCCCTTTACCTCTCTTTCATGATGGCCAAGACCCTCCTTGGGGTTTCTGAGATTGAGGACGTGCACCTCTTGGGGCAGGCTCGTCGTGCCTCGGCTTGCACAGCCAGATAAGACTGTAAAGCTTTCCAATAAGGCATGGACTGGGTGAGAATTGTTAACAGGCGATAAGACACACTCCCTCTGAGGCACAGGACCTGCAGAGAAAGACATAGACACACATCACTGGGAGAAAAAAAAAGCAATACATCATTTATACTTGTCAAATAATGATCATCCTTTTGTTCAGAAAATCCACAGGAACACAAGAAGAAGCTTTTTGTTTACTCTCTACAAAATTAAGACTTTTATTCCCACTGCCCTTCTCAGTTGTCCTGAATATGCCAACTCATTGGTTTGCTTCTCTCTGAAAGTCAAAATTTTCAAGTATGAATTCCAAAACCGAACGTATTCTTTTCTTTACCAGGGAGGAAAAAAAAAGAGAAAAAAAAAAAGTCGAAGAAAACCTCACTTAAAAAAAAACCCCAAACAAACAAAACAATCAAAAAACCGCAACCAAAACCAACCAACCAACCACCCCAAAACGCCCCCCAAACAAACAAACAAAAAAAACCTCACCACCAGTGATAGCGGTCAGGGGAATTGGTTCATCTTAGATGTTTATGCCAAACACTTATCTGCAAACACTGTAGATGGAATCATGTGTATATAACAATGAAAAGTTAATATCTACCAGAAAGGTAATTATGTCAGGAAGGATTTGGGCGAGTTGGATTTGTTGCTTTTGAAACAGTGCTGATTTATAATGAACATCATTCAAATACATTGTACAAAACAGCAGGCATCTGTCACATGATAAAATGAAATGTTTGTTTACTGAGTCTATTTTGTGTCTGACAGCAATTATCTGCACTGATAACAGTTATCTAGTCCAAAACAGAGTGTACGCCCTTTCAAATAATCACCACAGCATGATGTAGTGCCATACTCTTATATAGTACGTGAGACCGTGTGATGTGATAGAGCAAGATAGCACAAAAGCTAAAGCATACACAGCAGTTTACATTTAAACTATATCCCAGGAAACTAAATCAAGACAAATATTTATGAAAAGCAGCCCTGCTTTTCCAAAACGGCTCAAGCCCACCCCTGACAGTAATAGATATACATGTATGGTTTTGATGCAGAAGGTCACAGGAGAACATTATTGATTTAACCCCTAATTTGCACCAAAGTCACTCAGATGAGAATTAAGACTCACATGAACCAGTCAGTTTAGAGGCTGCCAGGCATAAAAGAGAAATACAAGGTAGAAGCATATTTTTTCCCAGATCATGCACATCTGCAATTGAAGTAAAAAGCTTCCTTTGAAACAAGTTCAAAATAAAGAAAATCTTCAACTGATTAAATGGAAGAGGTCTATCAGGTTTTGTCAAGTCTAAAGCCAGCTATTGTAGCACTAGAGATCATCTGACACTAGCATACAATTACATTTAATTATATTAGCACTGACCTACACTTTGCTGGTTAAAACCACAGTTTTTTCAAAATACAGTTTGGCCATTTACTTGAAAGTCAGAGTCTGTCTTAAACCAGACTATCTGGAAAAAGCAAAGCCCTTGAGCACAGGGAGATTGCTGCAGTGCCTTGGGCCACAAAGGGGCCATTCCTGAAACCCACCAGTGCATAGTGCATGTCCTGTGAGCTCCCACAGAACAGGGATATTTGTAAAGGCAATGCTCAAGGCATAAATTACACATGCCTGTGCTTGGGGTACAGAGAATAAACAAACTTTCTTCTCCCTAAATGAGGAGCTTGGCAGTAGCACTGACCACCAGCTTGGAGGACTTGAGGTTTTCTGGTTTTTATTTAACTCCTTTTGTGGAGTTAAATAAATGTTACAAGTCCAAGGAATGATACTCAGTTTTAAAAAAATCCCATTAAAAAGTTGCCCTTTGTAATGGTTGAAGAAATATTTAGAATTTAGAATTTAGAAACAATAACACAACCAGTACAGAAGGCCACATTTTCCTGATGTACAAGAGAAGATCAGAGAGCCTACTGATCAATTAGCCCAGGCACTGATGTGTAAGTCCTACGGCACACCATGTTCTACAAGCTGTACAAAACACTTCTGTAAACTCCACAAGCATTTCTTGGGCTAGGAAGGATAAGAACACTTGTTCATTGAATTGTTTCTTGCTGGCCAAAATGGAGTTGATGTTTAAGATGTTTCAAACAAGGAGCAAGCTGCAAGACTGAACAAAACCAGAAATGGAGTTGCTGACAAAAGTGTGCACTTTACTTAGCAAAGGTTCAGGAGAAAGAGCAAATATCTCCTTGTGATTTCCTTGTGAACACCCATTCCCATGCAGGACATCTACCAATCCTCCCCTCCAGCTTTCATCTGATATTTACTCTGAACAAATTTAATACATTAGAGTAAAAGACATCTGGATTTTTTCCTCACATCCTACAAGGGGAAGATGATTGTGACTGTTTAGTTCAGGCTGTAACTGCCTTCTTTTGCTGGCACCTCAAATGCACATTAAGAAATCCCTCTGTTCTGCTCAACATGCAAGATGGAAACAGTCCCGGAGGGAGCAGAAGTTCACATCCTGGATAACCGTGTGCAGCTGAGCTTATCTGTACAGGGACAGGCAGAATGAGGCATGCCTGCTCTGCCTGCACTCCACCCTGGCTGGACAGGGGCCAGATCTCTGGCAGAAATCCATCACCCTGCTGGCAGCGAGCCCATGTGTTGTGCCAGTCCTGAGCAGGGCTTACTGGTGTAGGTCCACTCTTACAGCAGTGCAGCTGCACAGCATCTGCCGGCACACCCCGGCAGCTTGGGGCATGTCCCCTCTGTCAGCTCTCTTTGGAGGAAAGGGGTGCACAGAGCTGCTCTAGGCCACCCCAAGAAACCAATGTTTTGGGGGAATTACTGTCTTTGATAGAACTGCTTTTAGATCAGCCTTGTAAGAGAAAGGGATATAGCCCTGGAACTCTGAACCAACAACCGGAGCATCTGGAGGATGCTCTGCTACAATCCGACCACACATGCTGTGAGACTGCCCATGTTCAAGGCATTTTGTGGAGCTGTTGTATTTTTGCCAAGTTTCACACCAGTGCCTGAGTAGGTGTGTCCTGGGCCCATCCTACCTTTCCCAGCAACTCAAGAACTCCCACAATCACCTATCCTCTTACACTGGCAATACCAAGCTGCAGTCCTCACACGCTGATATTCCCATATCCGCCCAACCACTAACCCGGCTGTAGTGCCATGCCCACATACACTGGCATGCCTGGAGGTAGCACTAAGTGAAAGGAAAACTTATTCCAGATCACAAAGTCCAGTGAATGCTCAGCCTGCAAATGGCACAAGGCAGCTCCTTCTGCCACCTCCTCTGCATTTATGCTGTACTTTAGTCTATTCTTACACTGTGTGCACCACAGCGATGCTGGAGCTGTTTGCTCAACATTCATTAACCACATTTCTTTCCAGCCCTTCCTACTGCACCTGCAGATCCTCCCCACTCAAAGGCAGATGCTGCTAAAAGGCACTGTCACTCCAGTGGGAACTGCAAGAGCTCTCCTCTATCCAAATTATCAACTTTTGGCTCCCTCACAGATCCTTCATCTTACTTCCTTCCACTTTTCTCTGACTAGAAAGCCAGCTACTTCCTCTATGTAGTTTAAATCCTACAAAATGCATATTCGCCACTCTGAATAAAAACCCCAAAATCCTTCCTAGGACACTACTAATCTGATTGTTTATCCACCACATCCTCCACACCACCTACATAAGTGACATTTGAAAGCCAACATGAAGCCACAGCCTCGTCCTACCTAGGCTTTACTGTCACTCTGTCCTGCACAAACATCAGGATAAGGCTTTGCCAGTTTCCCACTCCAGCCTCACACTCTGTTCCTGCCAACCTCACCTGCATCAGCGACACCAATATCCTGCCAAAATCCATTATTATCAATGTCCAATTAACACATTAAGATTGCCTTATCAGCTTTAAATACGTACAGGTAGTGTCCTGTGTCTCCATCCTCATCAAAGCACTTAAAAGGTCAAAGATTTCTTCCACTTTATCCATTTTAGTGTGGTCACAAGCCTTTAGTGCCTTCTCTGCTGAGAATCTAAGTGCACACACACAGCCATCCTTGGGCTTCTATTTAACTTTGGAGCATGTAACCACTTAATCGTGTTAGCAAATCCTGGCTCCTACTCCAATACAATTTCAGTTGCTTAATGCCTTTAGAGGATGGAAAGTAGATTAGGCAGTTCTATAAGAACCAATTATTAGGTATATATTTTACAATATAATGTTTATTGCAAATGTTTAGTGACTTGATAATTCTCAAGAATTGTTGAGTATTGAATTATTTTTCACATCCAATTAATATTTTAAAGGAAATCAGTGCAGACCCAACCTTGTTGATACTGTGTAGCTGTGTCCATCTGGAACATATTCAATACAACTTCAACATTCTTGTTTCCCATATCACCCATGCTACTAATGAGTAACACGTGTTCTGCTGTAAGAAGGTAGCAGAAGTAAGAGTAAAACTAAGGGAGATAACACAACAACCCAAGACCAACTCATAACTGTGATTGATCTTACTAAAATACTAAAGGGTAATGTACTTTCTGTTGTATTTCCATGGTGATTTCTGCAGTGTTGTCAGCAGAAAAGCACGAGCAGCTCCTGCAAATTGCACAAATCTGTGCTGGGGGTTCCACAGCACATTAGCATGGTTCTCATATGCCATAGCAGGGGGTACAAGCCACACCAGTGGGATAGAACACTCCTCAGAAGAAGGACAGATTTATCGTAATTGATTTTTGAATGAGGGAATGACACTCATCTAGTCATTATATATAAAAACAAAAAAATCAGAATCCAGACTTGAGGAACACAAGGGATCTCTTTGCTGTTGGGTGCAAAGTAATATAAATTACTGCAGATTCTGCTAAAATTCATCACTTTATGCTGAAAGACACATTAAGATGTGGAGGAGGCTAACTAAAGCAGAGATTTCAGTGTGCCCAAATGACAGACTTCCACTAAACTTCTTTTAGAGAAGGTTAATTTAAGGGCATTCTCTTAAATCTCCTAGGGACAATGATAGCTGAAACAAAACTACTTTTGAATGACAACAGAGAGAGGAAATCATTTTCTCTTGAACTAAAAATCTTCACAGAGCATTTGAGCAAGACTCAACAATAACTTCTTCCTATGATCTTCACCACTCATTTCTAAAGATAAAAGTGCATGGGCAAAGGACCACCGTTCCACATGGAGGAATTGTTACCACGTCCAAAACCTTCTTCTCATAAAAGGTTTCTCACAGAGGGAAGCATCTATACCAAAAAATATACAGAAGAGTTGAGGTAAATAAGAATTTACAGAGAGAAGTGACACCTATCACTCCCAGAGAAAATGTTAGTCACTACCATTCAGCATGGGTGGCTCGCTAACAATAAATACTAAATTCCTTCCTGCACACCCCTTCACAGAAGACCATCTTGAAAGCCAAATTCCTAGTAATTTAAATGTAGAGGATAATGGACAACCTCCACGATTAATATGAAGAGCAGCTTTTAGTACAGATGACAATGAAGAAAGTTTCACACTCCTAAGCAAGGACTTGAGCAAGACATCAATGCTCAGGATCAGCTCATTCTGGCAAGCAGCCTTGAGAGATGTAAAAGACAAGATCAGATGGCAGGAAACATTATAGGCTTTGTGTGGAGAGACAACAGCACAGAGGAAACCTCAGTGTTTCTGCTCATGAATAGGAGAAGCACCTCCATGATGGATCAAAAATCACAAGCAGCTGGGCTGTCCAAGACTACTCGTGATTACATGATTTTCCCCTCTGAGTAAGTGTGATCACCTTAAGAAAGGTGCAGGGTAGAGAATATCAGACCTTCATATGGCCAGGGGGAAGACTAAAGAAGATGACTACCTAAAGCATTTTATATTTGTATAAATCTACACATTCCATTCAGATCCTTAATTTTCAGGGAGCTCTTTTACTGTCACATCTAGTGCATATATTTTAAGATGAAGCTACTTTTGACTGAATCACCATTGGGGAAAGGGTGAGATTTAAAATTGCAGGGAGAAGATTCATGAACATGGACTAATTCTAGCTTTTTTGAAAAAACAAGCCAATCCAACCAACCAAAACACCCAAGATATCAGACTCCACAGATCTTTTTGAATTGAATGAACTATAAAACTTTTACTGAGAAGAGAAAAAAAATACATCCTGAGGAAATATCCACTACAGGTGGCAAGATTTGGTTGTAGGAGTTAAAACATACAAGCTGTACTAACTAAAAACATGTGCTTTTGCAAAAACTCAGCAGAGGTTTCCCATTCCAGTGCACGGAGCTTACTAACCCCCAGCAGCTCCACAACACCATCTCTGCACCTTTCCTCTTTCCTCAAGGAAGAAAATTCTCTGGAACTACACATTAATCTCCTTTCTTCACCTTTACACTGACATCTGGTGCTAATGCTACATGCAATTGCTCCATGTGCTGTCTATCCCCAACCATTATCCCCCAATTAATTCCTATACCACTATTATCAACTCTGCCCAGACTTAGTCTATGTATGGTCCAAACTATTCAGATGTTTCAACACATTAAATTACACTTAATCTACCATGTCTTTTGGTCCCCTATTTTCTGCAGTTTTTCTAGACATTTCTGTTATACACAGTAAAGTCTAACATCATCTGCCTGCCCACTGGGAATCATTCAGATGACATGCCACACACCTTTTTAGGTTGCTGTTATGCTTGGTACAAACTCCTGATGCTGGCTTCTCCCTCTAAGCAAAATAATTTTTTATGCCTCTCTAGTGATGTGTGGCAAAACATCCACTCCCATGGCTCCCAGCCACTGGTAAAAGCACAAGGTTTATCCCTGTTTAGCAGAGATGATCTAATTTCAAGTGTTACCTGCATGGAACTCAGTTTTTTCCACGTAGGAAAAAATTCAAATTATATTTTTAAAGCAGAAAATCCTTCTTTCGCTTTTTGAAAAATAAGCTTCTATTGATCTTTTGTCCTTATCAGGACATGAAACTGATGCAAGCTCATTTGGAAAGGTTAACTATCAAATAAAACTCAACTGCTGTAGTAATGTACTGCTACTTAGAAATTATGAATTAAACCTAAATATCCATTTCAGGAAAAATTGCAAATTATAAAGTCATGCTCATTTGTTACACATCGAAACTCCATTTCAATATCTAAACAAGCAAGGCAAAGACAGGCAATGACAATCAGTTAAGTATCTTGTTTAACAAAAGAAAATCCAGGTGTCTTGTTTATACACATATTAAGCTAATTAAACAGAAAAGGCAATGAATGAGAAACCTGTTTGGTTTAACATCCGCTGAGCACAATCTCAAGACATTACTACCCATGAGGCATAATCTTAGAAAACAAACATCTGCACCTGGAAAACAAAGAAGTCTTTCAAAAGCAGATGTACTCTACCACAGAGCTACATTTTATGTAACCTCTGCTGTACTTCTTTCTGACCAGAAGTACTGTCAGAGCCCTACCTTCTCTTGAGGCTTGCAGCAAAACACCACTTACAGGAACTCTCCTCTCTAGTATTTTTCCATGCCTGAATGTGCAAACTCATTCACATATGCTCTTACTGTCTCTTCCCATTCCTTCTCCCAAGCCAGGATTTGGAAAACATTTCCACTAACATAAGAGCATATTTTTAATACTCATAAACAGAGCAGCATGTATGCATTGACTTTCATTTAAATACAACCAGAAAGCACGTTTTCTGGTTTCCATGTCAAAGAACTGAAAACAAAATGGTCCACCAATGTTTCAAAAAGGGTTGTTGACTTTTTCCCTTTGTTATCCTCAAGTAGTAGGGAAAAAACCCCAAGTTTCAAGCAATTAGTCTAAAAATCAAATGCAGATGATCCTCTTGCACAAATCCCCTGTCTCATTCCTTTTTAAACAGTGGTCAATGTTAGACTGAGGGCTTCCCTGCCCCTCAGGCAGGGCTGTATTTCAGAAATGCCTGACTCAAATCACAAAATTTTATCAAGACTGTAAAAGATACAAAATTATTTTAGATAACAAGCAGTACCCAAAATGCAAAGAAACATTGTGCCTTAACAGACTTAACAGAAGAAGCAAATTTAGCATTCAATTTTCATCATTGTTAATGGATGAAGTTGTCTTCAGCAAAGTAATCGTGCAAAGAGGAAGAAATGAACAAACACCAACTATTTCTAACATTCCTTGTTCATAATTCCCAAATACATTCAAACTTCTTGTTGTAAAAGTCTATTTTCCCTAGAGGTAGCCCATATATTGTCTCAGATTTACCCCTCTTTACCACAGAAAGATAGGAAATTGCATGGAAACAATGAATGGAAGTGCACTTTTTATCAGAAAACAACAGGAAGCATTGTGCTTGGTTTACATGAGAGCTCTATTGGGGCCAAAAGGGAAAAAAAAGCTATATAAAAATTTAATGCCTGCTTAGAGCAAAAAACTCCAAAACATGTTTCAAAACCATTGTATTTTTAATAAATCAGTATTGGAACTCAAAGCATCCTACCCACACTACTGCTTTTACTAAAATTAGATAAATTAAAGATGACAGAGAAGGAGATCCCAGATTGCATAAAATCAGTTTCAGGAGGCAAAGAGAGAGAACCATACTTACTTTCATGATCAACCATACAAGAATTCATTGAAGAGCATGCACAAAAACACACATGTTAACTTCAGCAATCTGCTTATCTAAGGAAACAAGTCTTCTGAGTCTCTCAGCAAAAAATACCTATTTAAATTGCAAATATATACTTCAGTTCTCTGAATACTCATAGATACTCTTGAAAGTACTGATACAAGTTCTAATGATTTTCAAACCAACACAGAAAGTGTTGGAATCCCATCTCAGGCAGTATCAGTAGTATAGATGAAGGTACCAAAATATACAGTAATAGTAAGACTATAGAATGCATACACTAGACTGAGGGCAAAGGTAAGATTTTTGGCTAGGTGGATTGTGTTGTTTGTTTCTTTTTTTTCCCCATCCTTTCTTAATCATAATGACTAAAAATATCCCGTGGCAGTTTTTCAGAGTTGCAAGTAGCAATGTTACATGCTTGATCCTTACCGACCTTCATTTGAAACTACACAGGCAGCCATCTTTTGCCCAAAAATGCACAGTGTTATACTGCTTGTCCAAGGGGACTACCATGAAAAGAGTTTATATCTATCTGGTGACTAACGAGAGCAACCTCAATGAGATCAGGAGGGATTTAGAGGTGTCTTGTTCAGGGGCATTCCACCACAGAGTTGATAGCTACTCTTGCAATTTAAAAAGTCTTCCAATTGCTTTTACTAAATCTATTAGACACTTCACAAACGTTCCTAAATAATTACAGTATCACACAATCCTACAAACCATTAACAGAGTTTCCTTCAGTTCATAACATTGGCATTATTTTTGATAGGTTATCCAAGCTTCAAAGTAAAAGCATAGCCAAAGTTTTCTTTTCTTTAAATTTCTTTTATCTGGTCCAAGCTGCTTCCTTTTCTTCACATAGACACACTGAAATTACAGGAGTTCTGTTTGTACTCTTTTTTTTACCACCTCTATGAGTTCCTTTACTTCTTGATAGTTGGTTTTCTTTCCTGTCCAACCCCTATTATTCCATTTAACCATTCCCACCTAGTCCCCTAAGCTTCATCAACACTTGGCATTCACTATACCTGCATACACAGGGCTCTTCTTTCAATAAGATGTCTTGCTTTTATCTGTCAATCCAATTATCAGCAAGTCATATTTTGGTCTTCAAAGAGGGAACAATGAATTCTTGATGCTGGTGCATATGGATGTATGCACATCTGGAGAGTTAGAGTGGTGATTTCCTTTCCAAAACATCTTTTTGACAGCCACAGAAATGCAGAGTACCAGATGGTACAGCTGTCAGCTCAACAGCAACTTCCTATCATCTTCTGCTTTAACTTTGTCACTGGGCCCAGGACTGCATGGGAGCCTTGCCATTTGTGACTAGCCCAACAGAACAGGCTAGCTGTTGCTGCCTCTAATCTTTGGCCAGTACTGAAGCTTGTGGATTCTGATTGCAACACCAGCCACTCAGTGAAAAGCAGCTGGAG
Organism: Zosterops lateralis; assembly: GCF_965231275.1. Taxonomy (NCBI): domain Eukaryota; kingdom Metazoa; phylum Chordata; class Aves; order Passeriformes; family Zosteropidae; genus Zosterops; species Zosterops lateralis. The sequence goes on from NC_139769.1 coordinate 16,620,587, forward strand.
AGGGCTTTTTGGTTTGGGGTTTGGTTTTTCTTCCCCTTAGTTCTGCCTATCAGAAACTGACATATAGGTGCTTCACTCAAGCACGAAACTCTACGAGGCTCCCCCTTTCTAATCTCAGTTTGCACGTCAGAAGCATCACTCCATACTAAAAAAGGGAACATCTGCTCAGTGCTGTGTGTCAGGAAGATCTGATAAACACCGCTGCTGGACGCAGTGTTGGAATGAGAGCAGCACTGAAACACGTGATCCATGTGCTGCCAGCCGGACCAGGACACGCTGGGGCTGCTTTGCTCAGCTCCTCAGCGGCAAAGGGATTGAAAATCCTCATCAGTGGACAGGACCCTTCATAAAACAAAAATGTGGCTTTGTTACTCAGGCTTTCAGCTGCAGCAGTTGGCAACCGCCTGCCCCAATCCCATCAAACGTAGTGGGGATCTCAGAAGCAGCAAAAGCCAAAGGGAAGAAGAAAAACTTGGGGAAAGATGGCTCCATAACTGAAAGCATGCCAGCTTTTTCCTAATTAAAAATAACAAGATTACAAGTTCAATTGAAGGCTGAATTCCTGTAACTGACCCTTTAAGGATGAGTTCACTATCACTAAATGTCTCATTGAACGAACTTTGAAAAGAGATCCTTATCAAGTGCTCCACAAAACACTCCAAAGCTTCAGTCTTGTCTTCAAAAATACAAAAAGAAATTCTTAAAAAATAAACAGAGAAAAAAAATGCAAAATCTACTGTACTGTTCCGCAGTCTCCACTCAGTTAGCCAACTGCTTCTTGCCCTCTGCTGTAGATTAGGAAGGAAATCAATCCTGTAGCAAGGAAATCAATCCCGGAATATGTCCTGCTACAGGTTCTCTCTTCAGACTTCTGAATATTTATTATCTAGTTTGGCTTTAACTAGGGAAGACTCTGTGTTCAAAATTTTTCAAGGTTCTAAAGAAGACTGGGAAACACCATGTGTTGTGAGGAATGCCCCAAGGCAGTTGTGGGCACTGTGACTTCATGCCTGGATATTATTTGTGGCTTGCTCAAAAGGACCAGCCCAGCTGCAGGACAGGCCCCAGTGGCTGTTTGGCAGGTGACAAATGCTGTGCCTGGCACCCAAGGCATGGTTCTCAGCTTCAAATAGATGGGGGACACATCATCAGGATAGAGAAGGACCCAACTGAAAAAGTCTGTGGGATGGCAGGTTTGACAGAGCCATACATACACAGCTATTTCTACCAGTAATGAAAAAATAATAAAGTCTAACATCACAGGTTTATGAGACAGGATGAATCATCCAACATCTAACCACAGCCAAACCCAGGGTGCCTCATTCTCTCCATCGTTCTCCTTCCCACCAGCACTTTCCAGCTATCTTATGCCTCTTTTGATGCTGATCAAACCTGCTTTCCCCAGGAGCTGATTCAACTCACTAACATGACAGGAAGGTAACCCAGCAATAAAGAGACTAAGCAGGTTTCTGTTGGCCTTTAGTACACTTGAGAGCAGGAAGAAAGGTACAGGGAGTACCTAGGCTGGCTAACTGGAATAACCTGCACCCCCATCCCTACTATGGGCAGCAGAGAGACTTCAGATTGTGCTCATGAAACCTCAGTGACTGAATGTGAAAAGACCTTCCTAGAAAGAGATAATACTGTTTACAAAATGTGCTGACTGCACAGATGCGGTTTCCTTTTAGTCCACGATAAGCACAATAGCGACACAAACTACCACTTTCAAAAGCTCTTCGTGCATTTTCACTTTGAATAAATATTTCCATGGTGAAGAACACAAACAGTCACAGCTTAACAACTGCTCTGATTACCAAAAAGGCTTCATGCAATACCTCACTATGTTCTTATATGTACATATGTCTTTGTGTAAATATCTACGTATAGACATACATGTTCTCCATATCTATCTCATCAAGAGGTTGACAAAACATTCAGTGGAAGTGAGATCAATCACACTTTAATCATATAAAGGTATTTGTTTCACTTTTGAAGAGCATGCAAGAAACTGTTGGTTTTTAACATAAAAGCTTTTCCTGAAGGAATTTAATTTCATTTCCTCAGCAGTACTAAGCTCACCATTTACAATGACAGGACATTGCAGTCATGACACATGGTCTCTTAAAATTGCTTTCCTAATCAGTGTTCCTGTTAGCCCACTCTTAACACCTCATATGGAATGCAAAATTAGAGCTACCCCCTTTTTAAGTGGTAACCACATTGCACTTCTGCACTCCCCTTGCCTTCTCATCCCCATTTCCTGTGTTAAACTCCTGGAAACTGCATTTACAGCAGCACTGGGAAGAACCACTTCAGATGCAGCAGTATTAGACCTGATGTGGGAGAAGTCTAAACTGGTTTAATAATTTATTAAGTGCAGACAATGTCACTTCATTTACATATTCAGGGCCTCATGGCACAGTCCTTTGGATACCATGAAGTTATTTACTATTGTTGAATTAACATAATGCTTTTAATTCAGACAGAATCATTTTTCAAGGAGACTGAAGGAATCATACAATGCTTTCACTGGCTCAGCTCTCAGACCAAGTTACACTTGCCTCTAGCTTTCAAGGTGGGGTAGAAGGGTGAGGGTAGAAATGCTATTAAAAAAAAAAAGCTAAAAAAAGAGGATCAAAAAATTTTATTTACTGTTCTGAGTAAACAGATGCTGAGTAAATCCTGCCTGGTTTACAGATTCTCATCATCTCAGGTTACTGTACTGCTACAGCATCTTCTTATGGGACAAGCTGTATGTACACAAGATGCTACAGATTTGAAAACTGTTGAAAACTGCTGCAGGCAACTTTTCTATGCATTCACCTTGCAAGATCACTGTTCTAGCTAAAGACCTGAAATAACTTACCACACCACACAGAGCCTCACCTACATAACTAATGAAGGAGAGTGATTTGCTAAAACATCACAATATGTCCAGGGAGAAATTTACAAACATGTAAGTCAATATTAGAACCCAAACAAAAAACCCCAAACTCTAACTACCTGAAAATTACCATCTGAAATGTCCAATCCTTTCCTTCAAAAGCAGCAGTATTGTCATTCGAATGCAGCAATGTAGCACCTGCATATACTCAGTGTATGGACATTTCTCCTGGACTTCCAAACACCAGCCAACTACCCAAGATCAGTAACAGTAGCTTTAACCAAGCTCACAAGTCCTGAACAAGAAGAACCAAAAGCCTGTTACTCTGTCCAGAAGAAGCTGCCAGGCAGAAAAAGAAGACATGGTGCAAAAGAGCAGACTAAGTGAAGAGGCTATCTACAATTACAGACTGAATATTAAATACAGATGAAAGCCCAAGCATTCAAAAGTAGATCAAAGTAGGATTAAAGAATGTTGTTTGTGCATGCATTTCAATGTCAGCACCCATTCTACCCAACTGACTGTTGGGGTCATGCCAAAATGACCACCTGCTGGTAGGTACCTGCCTTAAAGACACCAGCCTCTCCAGTACAGACAGGTGATCAATCATATCTTATACAGACCTGGGGACCAGGAAGTCTGAATCATCAGCACAGAATCTGAGTGACCAGAAAAGAATCCAAATCCCTTGCCATGACTGGGTTTTGTTGTGCATGATGACTTGATGTGACATTTGTTGCCTCAAAGGAGGAGAAAGTTTTCTACAGGAGCAAAAGCACCTCTGACTCAGACCAGCTCTGAAACCATCTAATCATGAACAGATAAACCTATGGCGTTTAACCACAAAAGGGCTTAATAAATAAATAAACATCTTCTCATCAGTATTGTCCAGAGGTTTGCTTGCTGGGCACAATATCTGTCCACATCAAGTGCATGTTTTTTCTCATCTTTTGCTCCTAATTCTATAAAACTGTCATATTCAGACAAGTAAATAAAGAAATATTCTCTTCAAGTAAAACGCTTTTGGATTATAGCTATGAAAAGCAGAAGTCATCTTTGTTTTATCCTTCCCAAACTGGAAGAAATTGATTTTTGCCCTCTCCATAAGACTGATTCAACAGAATGAGTGAAATACAAGCACATATCAAGTGGCCTCAGAAATCTGTATTTTGAGCATTTACACAAAAAGACTGACCAGAAGCAACAAAAACCAATACTTGAATTTTAGCAAGCTCAGTGCTTACACCACATTCTAAACAGAACCTGTTTCAAAGTGTGATGCTACATATTAAACTCAGCTATTACTCTAATATTGACATGTGAAAAACAACCAATCCACCTTCCAATGGACCACAGGCCAATACACCACAGCTCAGTGTTGCCATTATTGCAGTGACGTTATCTCAAAGTAAGATTGCTTAAACCAGAAATTCGAGGTGCACAAACCTAGACAAACATTATTCAGAGTATTTTCAAGAAGTTGGGGATCTGAGACTTTTGAAATGTTTGGCCCCAGTTTCTCAAATACATTACTATAATTTAATGTGAAACTTAGCACTTAAGATAAATGGTTGCACTAACATGAATCCATGGCTATATTTCCCCCTTTTATAACCTGCTAACATTATTACCACTAATTTAAAGGGCAAAAGAAATTTAGCAGCTGAAAAAGTAAGCTTATCCTCAGGCAAATAATTTGGTGGCTTTTAAATGAGACTTCAAATTAACCCTTTTAACCTAACACAGCAGGTTCTCTTTGACTGTTTTATGTGAAAAATACCACTTAAAGTTTATTCACATCTTCCTAAAAAAAAGAAAGGGGAAAAAAAGCGTATTGCAATATTGCAAAACACACCTGATGGAGGAGAAACTGATGGTGGGAATGTGTAATCAGGCAGCACCTGGCCAGAGTGCCACAGTACAGCATATGCCCCATGACCTGCCTGATCTTCCACTCCCTTGAACCCAGTAGTCCAGTCCTGAAACACAGTAACAGCCATACATGGGAAGCAACAGAATCAGACTTAAAAGGAATTAAAATCTCAGAATTATATAAGGAAAACTGGGACTGGAAAGATTATTTTGTATCAATTGCCAGGAAAATGGACACATGCTCCTTCATCTTGGAATCACAGAATGATAGGATGGTTTAGGTTGGAAGGGACCTTAAAGACCATCTAGTTCCAACACCCCTGCCATGGGCAGAGACATCTCCCACTACTCCAGGTTACTCAAAGCCCCATCCAATCAGGCCTTGAAAATTGCCAGGGATAGGATACCCACAGCTTCTCTGGGCAACCTGTTCCAGTGCCACACCACCCTCACAGTAAAGAATCTCTTCCAGATATCCAACCCAAACCACTCCTCATTCAGTCTGAGCCCATTACTCCTTGTTCTGTCACTACGTTTCCTGAACAAAGAGTCCCTCTCTGACTTTCTTGTAGGCCCTCTTCAGATACTCTGAGGCCTCCATGCAACCTTCTCTTCTCCAGGCTGAACAGCCCCAGCTTTCTCAGCTTTTCTTCAGAGGTGGTATTCTATTCCCCTTATCAACTACGTCGGTTCCTCTGGATTTGCTGACATCTCCAGCCTGTCAGTGTCCCTCAGGATGACATCCTTCCCCTCCAGTGTGTCAGCCATACCACACAGCTCGGTGTCATCAGTGAAGTTGGCTTAGGGTGCACTTTTCCAGGCACTGCACCCTATCAGTCCTTTCCAAATAGGCTGGGAGACCTCCTCAGCTGAAGCCAGCCAAAGGCATTTACAGGTACAGAGGAATCCTTATGCCTCCTCCTTCCTGCCCTCCCCCATGTACCTGTGACAGCCATGAACTGTACAGCACAGACTGGATACCAGAAATCACATTATTTCCTTCCTTTCCTTCACAGCCTTTGCCTTCTACGCTTTCTTTTCACACCTCCCCATTTCTTTTCTCAGTCAAACCCTATCTTCTTTCCTTCAGTGTCTATAGAAAAGTGACCACAAACTTAATGGCTTACACCACTGTCTTGAATATGCACCATGGTGTACAAGAACACTTTTACTAGTTCTTGTTTCATATCTTTTTTTCATTATAACCTCTTTGTGGCTGCATCACTTGGGCCTTTGCAATCTCACAAAGTATCCAAGCTTGACTATTCCTACCTATATAAATACTGTGTGTCACAGCAGCAGTCCATGCTGCAGGAAGACAAAACACCTCATGTTTGTAAACATACAAGTGTTATCTGTTTGACCAGATACTACCAAGTGTGCAATCTCAGTGACACCCAGCCCTGTGAACCTTGTATGGAGCCAATTATAGGTGCAGGGAAAAAAGAAGTATATGCACCAAAAAAAGTTTATAAAAAACAGGAGTGCTGGTCTTGAATGACTGAAAGAGCATTACCACCAGAAAACTACCTAGATTTTAAGGTGACAATTTAATTTTTTTAAAAATTTTGCTTTAATTAAATACTACCTGTGTTTGTGGTGAGTTTTTCAATAAAAAGTTACTTTCTTGGTAGGCTATGCTGCAGCCTTCAAATCAAGAAGCTTTTGTCTTTTAGGGGTTATTCTTTCAACCTAAAATTGAATTCAGGCCCCTTCTTGTGCCTAGGTGCAACAGCATTCCAAAAGAAACCTATAAGCACAACATACCTATAAGTACAACATACAACACTAAAGAACAGTTTTTTCTTATGTTATAAATTACTTGCAAGTTAAAATGCATTTTATACTTACCCAGTTTTTAATTAAAAGATAATTTGGGGGCTATGCGAGCATTTCAATATTTCTTTCCCCCTTCTGAAGGAGGTTTTGTGGGCATTCTTTCTTTCTTTCTAAACCTTGGGTTTGGGTAGTCCACTCTATTAAAATAAAGAAAGTCTAAAGAGTATTACCCATACAAAGAGCTGAAGGTCACTATGCAACTGTGCTCATTATCTCATTATATGGTCTAATCCAGTAACATGTTTTCTTCCTGGATGTGATAATTAGTATTGTGTTTCTTTGTTTCTAACAAAAACATGGAGATACTGGAATCTTTTAAGGAAACAGTGAATCATTTTGGAAGACTGTGTGCAGTAAGAGTCAAAGTAAAGACCCTTCCCAGATCTTCTAATTTCATGGCCTCCACTTCCCAAAGCAATCTACTCTTGGATCCCTGCTTTTAGGAAAATAGCTCCTAAAAAAGTACAAGTACCAATAAACTGAAATTTTCTGGTGAGAAACATCTCAATATACACATTCAGAAAATGAAAATTCATTCTAAATAAGCCACAAAATCCACAGAGAGACTATGTGCTTCCTTTTCCATAGAGGACTGAAATCATAGTAATATACTCACAGCTTAATCAAGTTAGGGCCAGTATGTATACTGTAACACTGCCAAATCCTGAAATCATTACCTTAAACCCAGCACACATGCTGAAGACTTTAGCAGCACACACTGCCTTCAACTTCCATTGAAATCTGCAGATTCTTACAGGGATGTTGGAGTTTTATTATCTCACAGGGTCAAGCTCTTAGTCCTTAATCAGGCAAGAATTCAGATGAGGTCCATGGGAGATTTGCCAGAGAAAGGACTAAATGGAGAGTGAGAAAGGATGACTCTAAACAAGTTGGGGGCAGATCTTTATACAGAGCAGATTGCATATTGTATGCCTGATTCATAGGCAGTAATTTAGCTCACGCAGATGGCAGCCACATGTAAAAAGATTTGGCCGTATATATCCTATACTTGTGCCTCATCCTCACTGAAAAGAGGAAGGCCCATCAGCAGACAGGCATTAGTTTGATTATTTAAAATGTATATTTTGACAGAGTAAGTCCAGTAACAAGATCTTCAAAACTGTTGAAGTAACATAAAGGGATACATATTCAGTTGTAAAATGAAGCACTTCCTAACTAGTATCCTTGAGGTTCCACCAGGAATAAAACAAACCCCACATCAACCTAAAATCATTTTTAATGAAAAAGTAAAATTGCTCACTTTGGAAAGTGAGCCTCTCAAAAGGCTATCTGCAACATCAGAGCTCTGAAATGAATCACTCACTAATGTATCTCTTTCCATTCCCCCTGAGGTAAAGTTCTGTTTAAGGAGTTTCTTACTAAATGCCACCACTCACTCATCTCCTTGCTATCTGGGCAACAACTGACACTTCACTCACTGCAGCCCTTCTTCCCTGCCAAAACAGCAAAATATTTTCTTCTCCTTGATTTCCTTTTGCTCATTTCTTCCCTCATAAGCACATGCCCGTTGTGTTATCCTACAGGATTTCCCCCATATGGTTCTACAAGGGCAACTGAAGAAACAGAGATGTGGTTCTACAAGAGTTAACCAATTCCACATTTTCTTAATGTACTACCCAGCTGCTTGTTAGCTGTAACCAGAAGGAGCACGCACATTGGCAGTTAACTGCTAAATGCATTTTCAAAACTAATAAGAAGCTGAAAACAATTCAAGCTCTGGACATGAATACAGTGTATACTCCCAGGAGAGCAGCAGATATGAAAGGAGAACTGAGATGGCCTCCATATGAAATCACAATGGCTCTTCTCCTCAAATAATCTTTTATTAACTTTTTTTTTTTTTTAAGGAAGTTGGGGAAAGGAGTTTTAACTCAGGAAATAAGTCATTTGTGCCCAATGCTAACACAGCCTTTATAAGGCATGCATCTTAGTATCATTGCTGCACGGAAAAAGTCTCAGGGAACCTCAAAGTCGATTCAGGTTTCACAAAAATATAAAATGTTCACATGCACATCTGAAGTACTTCCCTTTCAGAGACCCCACAGGTGTAGAAATCCATCTCTCTGTATGGCAAAGGTTCAACTCCCATTTAAGGCTTGCATGAAGGAAGCACAAGCCCCCATGACACTACAGATGGCAGGGAATGCGCACGGAACCTGACAGCCAGTGATGGAGTGATTCCTTGTCTTTTCCACTACAGGAAAACTCCTATTGCTCCTTCTTCAACAAGCAAACAAACAAGAATTCAGTGGAAAAAACCGTAGGTACATTCTGTAAAAACTAACTACAAAATGCTAACTAAATGTAGAAGTGCAAGATCACAGAAGCTTTCTTACTCTCTGACTTAACTGGAAGCAGAGACCTGAGCGAGCAGAATGTTCTTTTTGTTGGAAGCAAAAAGCCAACCCCAGCCCTACATACGGGGTAAGGACTCAGAAACCTTTCAATGAGACTTTCAAAGTGACTTGGTAATACCTAGAACAGCTCTATTTGTTTTCAAGTATAATCAGTAAAGGATAGTGTTATTCAGAAAACAGTCACAATATCCTGGAAGCAGTGCAGTCAGCAGTCTGAGGGGCCTCATACACGATTTGCAAGCTTTCAAACAGTCCACCAGAAAGGTGGGGGTATGAGTAATCTCTCTTCCTGCTAAACATTTAAAGTGCACATAAAAGCTATCATTGAGTCAGCACGTGGTGGTGGCAATTCATCTGGTTTGCTGGCATTTTTAACAGCCTGAAAGTGGCCACCGCTATGCATCTTACATGCCCTACTCTTTTTTTTTATTATTATTACTATTATTTTTGTAGAAGAAAATACCATGTAAACAACCCATTACAGCATATTTGTAATTAGGAGGTAATACCAGGTTTTGATTTTGGAGTAAACAAACAAGAAGTAGGGACTGAAAAAACTTAGATGCTAAACAAGTGGCATCTTAATACAAACGAAAAAACAAGAAAAGAAACTAATGCAGGGCCCAGTTAAACGATATGGTTAGGTAGAGTTCAACAAGATCAAATGTTTCAGGCTTCCACTTACTTACATTGTAACCATAACACACTGACTGTGAAGGGTTCCAGCTCAGAGTCCAGAGGAGGACTGTTGCCTCTCATTTATTGAACAGTCTTCACAGGAAAAGTATAGAAGTTTCAACATTGCATTGTATGGTGGCACACTTCCTTTTTGTAATGTATTGCATATCACTGGGAAACTGGTTGACAAAGCCTTGTTATGGGTAGAGTTACATAAGTTACATGAACAAAAAACAGCGCTGTCAGCTTTTTCATGTACTTTTGGGTAAGGACATATAGCTGTGCCAGTAAATCAAACCATTCTGTTGCCATATATTCCAATTCTGACAGGCTGTTTACTTTGTGGTTATGTCCAGCTGTACCACTAGGTGAACCACAGATCAAGTTACTCAAAATACTTGGACAATACTTTGATACTCTACTTCTGTAAGAGGAAATTCATTTTTGACCCAGTACAAACATGAGCTGCTGCAAAAAAGGGAGGCTCCACCACCCCCACCACACACTTCCAAGGGTCTCCTTATCTGCTTTAGCAATCACGATGGTTCAGAGAAAACCAGCCACTTCTAGGACTTCAAAAGCTCTCATGTAAACACACAGGAAGGGGCTCCGCTTAAACTTATTCTTCCCATCAGTGGACCAGTGGTTTAAAATCAGTGAATGGAATGGAATTTAATACCCATTCTTTCATTAACACCTCATGAGATCTGTGGTAACTTACTGGCCATACAATGCAGAGGCAGGCTTAACATTACACTGCAAGGCAAGTTGCTTAGAGAAGCATAAGCCTGAGTGTATCCTGCTTTAGAAATGCCACCACCCCTGACTGACCTGAAGCGCAGTATCAACATCTTCTAATTGGATGCAAACAGCCGAATAAGAAACACATCCACTCCCTGCCCCAGGGAGGGACAGCACAGACCTGACTCATGATCAGAGTCCAGGCAGAGCAGTTCGACAGTTCCACTACTCATAGCCCTACCACCAGTGCCACAAGTTTGGCTGGAATAGAGCCAAGTTCTTGTTGAGGACAAACAACCTTTTCTTGGATAACAAGGCTACAGAACAAATCGAATAGATTCAGAAATATAGCACAGAAGTGTGCTCGCATCTACTGATACTTTAACTGTGCTTACTACTAATCATTAACAGTTTAGTTAATTCCCTTGGACAATTTACTGCGGTTTTCATCCACTATAAATGCAGAGAGACCCCATATGTCACCCACTACACACTGTTCAGCCATTGTATGAAAAAAAAAATATTTATCTTTAAAGCTTCAAATGTAACTGCACTGTTGTATTTAAATGTTCTTTGAGATCATCCAGGATATTACAAAGATGCTTGTTTAAAAAGTCTCTTCCAGCTGTTCTATGTGTATATTAGGAGCATTACAAAGGCATCAAATACTCATTAGCGATGAGATCATCCTAACTAAAAAAACCATACTAATACACATCTTGGATACAAACAATTACAGCGAGATATTGAACACAGGAGGGAGAACATAGCCCCCAGTAAAGAGGGGAGCAGAGAGCATCACACTCATTGCAGGGTCCCTCCAAAACTGAGCAACAGCATGATTTCCCTTCACTGGCACAACAGCCCTTGCACAGCAGGTTCTCAGCAAATCTCCCTCCAACTCCACCAGCCATGGCCTAGTTAACAAAATAGCAGAGGACCTAACAAGAAGCAGCTTTGAAGAAAAAGCAAACAAACTCATGTGTCACCAATGGAGAAGGAAGGCCAAAAGACTTCAGACTAGAACATGAGTTTTGTAATCACTTCAGGACATGAACCGTAGGATTAAATCCATTACGAAGGAGGACCTGTGCTACACCATCTTCAAATTTCTGCTGTTAAATCCTCCTTGAGACATAATGCTATACAACTGTATCAGCATCAGACACCTACTGACTGGTTTAGAATGGGATTAAAGGGAAGAAGTTGCAGCAACTCTGCAACTATGCAGCAACTTTCTGCATAACTCTGCAGAAAGTAATGGTCTCAATATGAACCCATTCTGTCTGCAGCACTTGTAGCCCATCAAGCAGCGAACTGAATGCTCAAAAAAGCATTCCAGCAAGAGAGGCCACCAGCAAGCACAGGGACACCAATATACAGGCTGGTTCCTTCCAAAAAATTAAGAATATCAGCTGCAACAAGATGACAACACAAGGTATCAGAACTGAATCAACTTAATTAGTTCAGTCAACTAGTACCAAAAATGTTGATTGCTCCAATTAAATTACTTCAGTCCACTAGGCCAAAAAAAGCACTGATTCATTGCTAAAACATCCTCCTGGGTAAATCCTGATTTCACTCCACTTTTTCTTTGAGCAATCTTGTCAAATCATAGACAGTTACATGAATGCTTGACCTATAAAACAATCTCAAGCGCTTTATTATTTCTCTGGAGAAAGAGGGAAGATACATTCTAGGTCTCCTCAAGGCAAGAAAAAAAAAAACAAACCTAGAGAAGTTCTTTGTTAGCAACTTTTATTTGAACTGCTTTAGACAATATTTTTGGTTAATCCTTTACATAGTGCTTGTGTGATATTGAAACAAACAGGAATAAGCTGATTCAGTTTTCTCCACATACAACAAGATTTTAATAGCACCATTAAGCAGTTCAATATTCAGAACTGTTTCATTAGGATTCTCTTCTCCTGAATCATATCAATAAAGTTGAAGTTCAGTCTAGTATTTATAAGAGTTGACTTATAGGCTTCTGGCTGAAAATATACTTTTGAGATGCAGTAAATGTATCACACACCCAGAATTAAGGAACTTTTTGTTGTTGTTGTTTTATTCAAAATCAACCATTACAAAGCCTTAAACATTATTTTATCTCAGACATGAAACTGCTGAAAAAATCTCCTAGTTTTGCTAATTTCAAAAAAGAAAAAAGACTTCAAGAGAACACAAGTAATACAACCAGATCTTTTTCAGGGCTGCTTTTATTTTTCTATTACTGGCATGAAGCGTTCCTTATTCTGATACTTCAGTTACTTTTTTTCCCTTGGTAAAGAAGCCATTACTAAAGTCAGATAACTGACCTTTTAACAGGAAGCACTACAGAATCATTTGTCAAGTATTACAACTAAGACAATTGTAATCTTCAGCAAAACCTCAGAGACTTTCCTACAATGCATACTTGAGCTCTCTTACTTCCATCTGTGATGGTAAATGTGATCACAGAGATCAAACATTAGCACTGGGAAAATGAAAATGAATGCAGTGAACAATATGGCCATGAGCACTATTTTAGCAAGAAAAATAACTACTACTGGCCTAGTTCCAAAAAGCAACTGAGACAAATAATTTCCAAAGTAATCTCTGAACAGAGTTCTCTTGCCAATTTACTCAAATACCTATTACTTTTTTAGCTTGAAGGTGAAAATATGCCACAGAAAAATTAATTAGCGCTTCAAACTCATTAGTGATATAAAAAAAAAAAAAGCCAGACTGATCTGACATTGCAAAGCAGAAAATACAGAAATCTGGCAACATTTACAAGTAATATAGTTTACAAATCGTCTCCAAAGTCAAAGTCTACCCTAATGCAGGAAACTGAAGCCACACATTAACTTGTAATATGTTGCTCAAACCATGCATGGGATTCAATGCAGTTCTACCTGATGTTGTAAGCTGTCTCTCAATGATGCAAGACAAGAGTCACATTTCATCTGAAAATCATTTTTGGTACAGTCTCAGATTTCCCATTTCTCTGCTTTGGTACGACTGATTCTACTTCCTGCAAATATAGTGGGGTTTTTTTTGTTTTTGTGTGTTTTGGGTTTGTTTTTGGTTTTGTTTGTTTTTTTTTTTTTTGGGGGGGGGGGGGGTTTGTTTGGTTTTTTGTTTTTGTTTTTGGTTTGGTTTGGTTTTTTTGTTTTGTTTTTGTTTTCTGTTTTTTTTTTTTTTTTTTTTTTAAATAAGGATGGCAGGTAGAGTAAAAGAAGTAACTCCATGACTTAAGACACTTTGCCTGCTTCAGATGAAAGCAAATGTTTTGCTGAAAACAGCAACAAACCTTCCATATGTTGCTATTGCCCAGCCCCATATTCCTTTATTTCCCCATATTCCTTATTTAATTACTTCTACACTGTGCTACTTCAATGAGAGTAATGAAGTTTTAAGTTCAGTTATTTCCATCACTGACAGGTAAAATCCCTTTTTTATTAAAGGCCTATTAGTAAGTCTCACAGTGTGGGAGCTGCCAAAAAAAGGAACAATAGCTCCATCTTTTTTAAAATACACTTATGAAGAAAAGCACATTGTGCTTAAAGCAGCTGCACTTCATGGCATTATTAAAACCTTTGCTTTTGTCACCTGGGGTCAAAATTTATCTTTGGTGAAATTCCATTGACTTAAAACAAGTTTACACCAAAGAGGAATCCAACTCAATGCCTCCAGGTAATGAAACATGGTACAGTCTTTGTGCTAATTTTTCACTCCAAATTCATCTCTCCTATGACTTACAGCCTAAGGAACTTCAGTTCTTTTTGTCATTAGCTACAGAGGATGAAATTATTTCTCTTCCTTGAAAAGGCATGTATCTCTTCCCTGTATTTTCTCTACACTATAGCATCACCAGTAGTAAAATAATTGAATCATACAAGCATATTTCAGTGGAAGGAGCTTATACAAGAAAGATTTGCAGAAATTCAATACAATTTTCATGTGAAAATAGCAATTGTTTTTCTAATAGCAGATGCTTCTTGTTGAGATACCCCAGGATCACATTTGGGAATGCTGGCTGTGGGGTGCTACAGTATGTGAAGTCTAATCTTTAGTTAACTAAATCTGCCTTTTTTTACTTTTTTATTAATTAAAGGGGTCAAGGGTTCATGTTATTTATAAGAAAAATGACAGATGGAAAAGTTAAGAAAGAGTTAATAAGGGTCAGGAATACAGAAGGGATATTAAAAGATCTACAAGCAAAACCTCAAATCCCAATTCCCTTCAGAAAACAAAGGAATTATTTTTAGCAAAGTATTTATAAAATAATTATGTGAAGCTTAGAACTTGTTGAAGAGAAGTTTCTCTTTAAAAGAAAAAAAAACTTGAATAAATTTCCTTACAAATACAAGGATTAATGCCATTCCCCATTCTGTGTCATAAAAATTTCCTCAAAACTACTTTTCATCAGTACGCATTATTACTTCCCTCCAGAGACCCTCAGTAACGCTGCCATTTGCCTGCATCTGTGCAATTCCAGTACTGCATTATGGACTTTATATTTCTTAAGATTCCTTTGGCATCACCCAGAGTCAGTTTTAATTAAAGAACCAGATATTCATGTTTAGTGATAAATGCTCAGGTTCAGCAAACACTTCAATGTACACTCAGCTGTTCTGCTGAATCAGGACCCACAATGCCACTGCTCCACATGGGTGCAGAATTGTGCAGAATTCTGCTGAAATTCAACTGCTTTTAGCTTGAGAGCTTTGCTGATACAGGAAAAAAATGAAGTCTGCTCAGTTCAACCCATTCCAAGTCTGTGAAACAACTACCTCTTTGAAAATACATAACCCTTCTCTGTATCCTGACTCTCTAAATTCTTCAGAATTTTTGTGTGGGTTTGGAAGATAAAAAAAACACTATTTATGCATTAAAAAAACCAGAAATGGCACAGGATTTGACTCAATTCAGTTACTAAAAGACAGACAGAAGACCAGATTAAAAATGTAATTTACAAAGGAATAGCTCATCATGCAGCACAAGAATGCTGAAGAAACTAAAGTCAAGGGGCACACAGATTTAGTATAGCTTCCCAGTTTTAATCAGTCTTTGTATTTAAAGTGCTCACTTCAAACAATTTACTGCTTGAAAGGTTTTATGTTTTGTGTGAAATGAAAATTAACACTATTTTTTAATAGATATTTTGGCATCTCAAAGTTATGTCACAGAGCTCACTGACATGAAGTTAGGAATTCATAATTTGATTCTCTATCAGATCAATGTGGTATTAAGATGTTTCAAATCATCATCAGGGTGCTGAAGGAATAAAAAAATTAGAACAATTTCCACTTCTAATAGCCAGACACTGGTTTCTCAATAGTATTTCTCAGAACTGAGAGCACAGTGTCCCCTGCAGAGCATGGGCATTCCCTTGCAGCCCCTGCAGGAGGGCTTGCAGCCTTTCTGACATGGCACAGCACACAAAACAGCCCTCTGCTCCTCTAATTCTCTGAGACTGCAAATCTTCAAATGTTTTGAGTGCTGGTTCATCTCATCCTCAAAAGTCTGAACATTCAGACCATAAATGGATAGGAATAGGTGATTTTACAAGGGAGGCAGAAGTCAGCTGATTATGAGAAAGAAGTGAAGAGAAAGGGAGGTAGGGAGTGAAATCCTCATCCACTTAAAAGCTGCAACCAGCCTGTGCTTTACTTCAGTCCTAAGAATTCAAGATCCAACCTCTGGCCCTTGGTTTCCATCCTCTAAACCCAATTTAAATAAACAAAAAACTCCTCACCTTTGGCAACAAATACTTTGGGGAAAAAATAAAAATCACACTCTAATTACATCTGGGCAATATCCAGCAAACACTGTTTAAAACAGAAGGAAATTTGTGTAACTCCCAGTATTAATTTCTTTTTTTTTTTTTTTTTTTTTTAGGTCGCATCCTTCACCTACCAGTGGAAGGTTTTTCTATTACACTTTGAGGAATCATATATTGCTTTTGGAAACACAGTGTTCAAGGTCAAGGGAAGTTCATCTTAAAAAAAAAAAAAAAAGAAAAAGTAGATGTCATGACAAGGCCTGTCTCTTCCTGCCTGTTCTGCTTATTAACATGGCACTCATCACCACCACATCTAGGGGGCACAGATCCAGGAGATACATGAACTTGCAAGTGAACAGTCTTATTGAAAATGAAGCACGCATGCTCTGAACAAGGTAGGATTATTTACAAGAACAAGTATGTAAAAAGAAAAAACAGCTGGGATTGCAATAAAGTGGAGAACCAGGGAGTAAAGAGCTTTTGGAAGAAAACCATAAAGACAGACCTAACATGAGCGGATAAACCAGTAATCTCAGTATTACAGAAAATTCTTCAATACATCTAATTCTTACAGGGTCTTCATCTACCTGACCACAACCATGAAACTGTCATAAGGAGAGAGGTATCTACAAGTCAAGCACAGGTAATGCTAAACAGCAGGGGGGTTGAAGGAAAACAAACATGGCTCCATGGGCAAATTCTGGTTGGTATCAGATGCCACAGCTGTGCTGCTTTCTCAGCAGCAGGAATGATTTGCACCAGCAGAGGATCAACCCCAGAGGCTGCAATGAGAACCTTTGGCCAGATCCATAGGAAGTATCATCCTTCTGTCTTCTTTCCAAAATAGTAATGCAGGAAAGAAAAAAGAAGAAAGAGAAGTTCAAGTTAAAAAGTGCTCCCATTCCTTCACAGGAGGACCTGTCTTGTTGAAAGTTTGGCTCTCAAGGTCTAGAGCAGGTAAGCATTTCAGTTGTGCTTTAAGACATTTTATTAAGACATGCATCATGCACCCAACTGCACTAATCTGCCAGCAAGTAAAATAAATACGTTCCAGCCTTTGATATAAGCCACATTAGGACAGAATATTTCTGCTCCAAGATTACAAAGCCAGACTAATTTAGAGGTTATCCAAGGCCTGGATAACTGTGTGCAGTTCTGAGTGTTTGTGTGGAGTTCCTACTACAGGTTGCCAGACCTTAATTTAATCCCACTTCAAAAACTTAATTCCTTCAGTCGGGCAGATAGCTTGCCAGCAGTTTTTCTCTCCATCCTGCCTCGACTTTCCATGAAGTAGAAAAATCTCAGAGTAATCAAGGTTTTCTTTGCAGTCTTCTTCTGTCCAATTAAAGCTGTATAAATAAAAGCTTACAAGAAATCCATGTACAAGGTGAAAGCAAATCAGATTCAGATAAGCATTTAAGCTACATACATCCAGGTAGTATGAGGAGGTAGAAAACCAGGCAAATATTCTTTGAATATTTATACAGACCATTTTCAAAGCAGTTAGTGAGGTGCAATCTTTAACCTATTAGCTTAACGATATGCAGGTCTGTGACTCATCTTTGACCATCCATTTCTGTGCATCATGTCATGCAACTCAAGGGTTTTGGGTTTTTTTTTTTGATGTATTTAACACACTAGTACCTTCAAGAGCAAGAATAGAAAAGAAGATACCAAACAAAACAGATTCTGTCTAGAAGCTCACTTATACCTGAAAATACAAGAACGCTGAAGCCATTATGTCAGCAAAACCCCTCCTAAACCAGTAGCAGCAGTTTCAGTGTAGGACTAGCAAACAAAAGAACGGTGTGCTCTGCTGCAGCAGCCTCACTTCTTCAGAAACAAAGAGCAAGCTGGAAAAAGGCTCAAACGTATAAATATGAATACCCTAAGGAGGTGGCATGCTGCCCCCTGCCTCCCCCAGGCTCCACCACAAGCAAGGGACTTTATTTATACTTTTTAACTTTATTTAGACTTCTAGTTTTATTTATACTAGCACATTAGTGGTTCAAGACAGAAAAAGCACAGGTTCTGTACACTGGCAATTGAGTGCCAAGCCTGCAGTGCCCTGGCCATCACACTGACCAGAGCTCTGCCAGCTTTTCACACAACTGGAACATGCTGTTTGCTCTTACCTGTTTTCACCTAGAAATACAAACTCCCCACATTTAAAGTATAACTCTTTCCATTAAAAAGACTCAAGATCTCAAGATGCAAAACCTCTAGCTAAATAACCTCCAGAGAGCTATCCTTCCTCAGTTTTAATTATATCTGCCTGACATCTCCTTCCACTTCATCACAGTCTATCAGTTCTTGCTCTTATCTTACAGTACTCATTATACTCTGTAAAGGACATTATCTAGTTGTTCTCATTAAGAATTTATTGAAAAAATTAAAAAGCATGCAAGAAAGCCAAAATATACAGGCAGGTACAGCCAGAAACCACAAAGACAGTGCTTCCTCACCTTCCCCTAAAAAACTGTGACCCTTCCTACTCCCTTCAGCTAATTTCCTCCCATGCAGATAGAGGGAAAAATCAGTCTCCAAGAAAGACAATTTGAAACTAGCTCTCCTCCAAGCAGGGTGCTGGACTAGACTTCCAGAGATCCCTTCCAGCCAAAATAATTCTGTGACTCTACTTATGAATAAGCATCTGATTGAATCCAAAGCTTTTTAAGAGTTTGTTTCAAGAATATCTGCCAGAGGCAAACACAGAACTGGAGAGTAAAACCAAAAAAACCACAATGAATTTCAAGACAGACATGCTACGTTTTCTGAACACTGAATAACTTTCTAATAGTAGCACTGTTTGATAGCACTTTTAAATCAGTGGGGTTTAATTAAAGCTGGCATTAAAAGGTAAGCTGACTTGATAGACAAGCATTTTCCTCAGCAGCAAAACAAAATTATGGTTGTGATCAATTAAAAAAGCTTTTCTTTTCTGCACTGGCAATTCCTTTTAAAGTAAATTTTTACACCTCTAGACTAATACAGATTTGCTCCAAGTAATGGCTCTTCTCAGCCAAGAGCAGCACTGATGTCCTCAGCTCAAGCTGCAGACACACTCAGACACACCCTGCATTGCTGAAAGTCTGTCTGTAATGAAGCTATTGCAAAATGTCAGCATCACGTACTATTAAACAATCAAAGTTACTAATGTTGGATGGATGCCTTCAAGGAGGTCAAACCCAGAGAAAGTCCCACAAGGCTTGAGGGCTTGAAATAACATAATTTTCCATGCTGTAGATGAAATGAAGCCAAATTGTAACACATTTAATTGCTCAGCCCTGTCTCTTCCAAAGCTGGTCATCTTTTCCATAGTGAGGACATCTCAGATTTAAGCAAGCCATCTGTCCACTGTCCACTTTTCCCACTGTCTCATTTTGACTGACTTGGCCTCTTCTCCAAAGACCCACGCTGTACACAAGCTGGACACATAAGAGGCTTCCCCTTGCAACCACAGACAGAACTTTGACAAACAAACATCCTGAGTAGAATCACTTGAGTGCTTGAAGAAACTGTAGAATAAACTAGGTACTTGAACTCCGCAGATCTTTCCTTTCTCTGTGACAGTTGTTGCAACATACTGTTTTAAAAATCCCCAGCTAGGCCAAAATGTGGGACAGGAACAATCCCCTTAAATGGCAATGCATGTTCCTAACCTAAAAGGTCTCCATCAACACTGACAACTGTTACTAAAAGGTTTTTGTCATCATTACTAATGGTTGACCATAAACCAGGTTAGGCAACTGTCAGGAATGACCGAGGTGAGATTTATCCCAATAAGGCAGGAAGGATGGACGGACTTGGTGACCTATTAGGAACCTTTCTGGGATTTTGTCAGACATATCTTTTATAAAGTCAAATAATTGGGTCTTAATTCCAGATTATAGGTCTTGGAGGCAGCATGGAGCTGGTACACCCTTTCAGCCCAGCTCTGTAGAGAGACCCTAGCAGCCTCAGCTTCACCAGCCCAACTCTGCACCTGGGGAAATAAATCCAGCCTCTTGGCAGATGCAATAGTTCATCATGCTGGCAGAGCTAACCTGCTTCCACTCCCAAAGGCTTCCCTATCAACCCTCCCCTTTATAATACATGTGCACCATGCATTTTTTAAAAATAAATAGGTAAATAACCTAAATAATTTACATTACTACTGCAGTTCTTAAATTATTTTAAGGATGAACATAGATGCAAGAAAATATTCTTATAGGAACAGCATTGTTTCTTACATCATATACAATGCCATTATGATCACAATAGTCTTATAGAAAACCTAGACAAACTTTAGATGACCTACTTTTTTCAGCATGAAAAAGTATTTCCGATCAACAATTCTAAATATGCACAACCAGTTACACTGAATGTCTGATTTGCATAATACCACCTACCTGCAGCTGCAAAGCACAAAACCATCAAAGCAAACACTGAAGTCACACAACTAGACGACATTTTTGTAAATGCTGTATCTTCTCAAATCAACTTGCTTTGTGGCTCTTCATGTAGATTTGCTTCCTTTGAAATTTGTGGTATGCTTTGAAATCAGATCTTCTGGACTTTTAATTGCCTATAGAAAGAAGTAAGAATAAATATTAATACAAATACAACTTACAGAAATGTTATTAGATATTTAAAATTATCTCTCTTGTAAGAAGAGAAACAGAACTCTTTCTTAAAGGACTAGTAGGGGAGTGCGTTTTATATTGCCAGATACCCTAGGTACCAATAACTTACCAATAACCAGTACTCTTGCCCCTGTATTTCAGCACTTTGCAGATGTTGTTTCCTTATATTATACATTGTGCAAGTTAGGATTCTGCTTAGAAGTGAGGCCTCAGAGTCTTTTCTGTCAGCTAATACCAAAGTCCCACTAAAGCCTGCCAATGGTACTCACACCCTCAGACATGTTTATTTTAAATAATCAACTTTCTCTGGTGCATATAAACATTTGTTTGCTCAGTTATCTGCTGCTACCTTTACTATAGGAGAAACATGGAGAAATGTTTCACTTGTGTTCTAGCTGGTTGACAGATAACTCGATAAATTTAACTCATCATTTCTCAGTATGACAAACTCTGAAAACTTTTCAATACCACCTGACACTAAATAGAAACAAAACTGCCTCAAATCTTTACTTTAAGAGATTTCAAGACATGATATACCAGGTCAGTTAAACAACTCTAGTGTGCTATACTAATAAATGACAATACAGCTGATGCCTGCAAGCCTTATAAACACCGAAAATTCTGACCCCAGAATGCATGCTGCAGATTTGGCAGGGGAAACACTTAAGCAGATACACAAAGTCCTCTTCTACCTTTTTTTAAACTCTACTCTCAGTCATCTCGATGTCTAGAATAAGATTATAGACCAAGAAGGTAAAGAACCAGAATTGTGCCTTCAGGAGCAGGTGACAGATGGCACCTTGGCAACCATTAACACTCCCCAGAAACTAATGCAAGAAATTACAAACCCTCATCGTGAGACAAAGTGATAGCAAAATGCTGAGTCAGGATCAAAAAAACCAAATTGTGGCAATATGAATACCATTTAAAAGGTTCTGGCTGATATTAAAAAGGAATGAAGTACAAGGACAAAAGGCCAGATTTTGTTATACAGTGTGCACCATGCTGTGCACCAGCAAAAGTCAGCTCAACTAGAACGTGCACTCAGACCAGCACTTCAAGATCAGCACCCCCAAGGCTAAGAGGAAACTCAAGAAACTCCTCAGCAGCATTTCTGCCTGGGCAATTTGGCAGGGACAGTACCGCCCTGTGTGCAGGAAGCAGCATCTACACACCTGAAAGGGCTGTTGGGCCCAAGACCAGAACTCCTACAGGTCATTCACTCAGCACCCAGCTCCTGGAACCTCCAACTGGACTTGGCAGAGTCCCAGATCCCACTTTGGGGTGGGAGGAAAGCCCAGGAACAGCTCTGCAGGCAGCTGGGAACACCCAGACACACTTCTGCAGGACAGCAGCCTATGGGGCCAGCAAGGAGTTGACTGTCTGTCACAACATGGGGGTTCATGCAGTTCCTTTTCAAGCTCAGCATCCCAGATAAAATGCACTTCTGGCAAAAAGGCAAGACATGACAAATACTGCGCATTATTTGGGAAGTCAGATATAAGCTGGAATAATTTGTTGCTATTTCTCTAGATGAAAAGAAACCTAACTCTGCCTGGTGACAGTATTTGGTTGCTAGCTCAATTTTTAAATGCTGCCATAAAGAAAAATGATCAAAACCAGCAAATAACGAGGTTTCTAGACAGTGTCATCTATAGAAGGTCAGCATAATGTTCTGCAAGAGGTCATGTGCAAACAGGCAATGAAGAAGCAATCTGAAACCCAAGTTACTGATGTACAGCCATTTCACCAACAACGAATACAAGAGAAACTAGAAAAAGAGCGACTACAGCACATATGCTAATATATCAAATAAGAACACACACAAGATATGACTTAGATCACTCTCCCATCTGCACAAACCTCTCATTCCTCAGTGACAGTTTTCTAAGGCACCAAGTTGTATAGAAACAGGGAGCACAGGGAAAGAACTGGAGAGAAAGAAGTGACGTTTAGAATCCTATTCTGACCTGAACATCTAAGTATGTTAAAATGTCAAGTTTCAATTCAACTTTGATGAAAGTCTTTTGAAAAAGGATTTAAAAGGCAGAGAGAACACATACACATTTCCATCTGTAGGAGTGATTTGATTTCTATCACATCCCACTGACCAATAACATTTCCATGGTGTAACTCAGAGCTGCCAGTATATGATTGAAAAGCCCTAAACTTCTACCCTGATTATGCCAGTTTATGAAGACTTAAATAATGAATTATGCCAGAATAATGAAGACTTAAAAGAAAATTTGGAAGAGCTTTCTGAAGAGTGAGCTCACTTGCTTGAAGGCATACACTCACAAACTTTAAAGGAGGGCAAACATGAAAAGGTGAAACATGAAAAGGTGACAAACTGACTGTGTTTCATGAGTTTAGGATGAATGATACCCAAACTGTCAGCTCCACAGCTGCAATTTAAGTCAAAAGACACAGAACTGCTACTAATAACTCATTTAAGACTAAACCTACTAAGCAGGCAGTTTATCAATATTTTGCAAAATCTGATCACGTGTGACAGGAATCAGCTACAAAGCTGCTATTAAGTGACCATCTGACAGTACCAAGCAAATCAACAACTAAAAAAAGTGAGAAAATTAAGCTGTGGTGCAAAATCTGTCAGATTCTACTTCAGTGTGACACCTGCTGTCACTAGAAAAAAAAGTGAAACCTGCAAACTAGGAAAAGTAGGAAAAGCCAGTCCACAAAATAGAAAGATATTTCCTTTGAAATAAGAGAAGAAAGCTGTGCAAAGGGACTTAAACTATTTACCCAAAAAGTAAACACAACTGCTAGTCAACTTGACATTCAAAAGAAACTTCCAAGAGAATCGTCTTTTCCTTTGGGGTATATCTGGGTGGCTATTTTTGTAAGTGAGATCATGAAAGGGCATATTAAAAGTATAACCAAAGAATCTCAACATGGAAGAGAAAGAGAAGCAGACATGAGAGTTCTGGGTTTATTAAATATGTTTTCATGCCAATGCTTTGTATTACAACAAGCTGCAAGGAAGGCTGGCAAAAGAGGGCATCTGAATCAAAACCATTGAAGACTATGGGGCCATTTTCACTGAAATCTCCTGTTGTAAAGGCCACTAGTCCCAGTAAAAGTGAGGGTCTAAAAAGCACAAAGACTCTGTTTTGATGAGAAATATATATTTGCAGATCCAATCAGGAATATGTGCTGCTAGGAACAGCAGGAAGATCCTGACTACTGCTAGCTTTTACTAGGTTTGAAAGAAGAACTGAGGAAATGAAAAGGGAGGAAACACATTTTGAAGTACATAAGAACAAGCAGAGGAGAAAGCATGAGGTTTTAATTTGGTTTCAATTAGGAGCCTCTGATGCCCATGAGAATTTTGATGCATAAAGCTTAGCTAGAACCCAGTGAAAAGCATGGTGCTTTTGAAAGATACCAAAGCGCTGACTGGAAGGACAGATCTCATTGCTATGCTAAGCTAGAGGACAACAAATGCTCTTTAATTCAGTGGTATTTAAAGCAATCTACATTTGTTAGAGCCAGCCAGCAGACAAAACACAAATCACTTGAATGCACTACTGTTTTCCCTCTACCTTTCACCAACAGAAATAGTTTTCTTTGTAAAAATCTGCTACTCATTGTCCTCAGAATTTCAGTCTTTGGATTTCTTAAAGCTAGCCTTTGAGCTAAAAAAGTCACCTTTAATACTACAAGATGGAAGAATTCACAGGTTAGAAGCATGATGCTTAGTCTTAAAAAAAAAATCTTTCCCTACAGATTTTCCAGTTCTTGCTGACAGGCACTCCCAGACCATAAAGCTCTGTGGTCTATGGATGGCTTGTCACTAAGAAATTACATTTTGCATTGTTCTGCCACTAGTATCCATCCCCACACCAGCCTAACCCTCTCCAGAAAGGGGATGGGACTCGGCTCTAAAGTGCTTGAAGAACTATAAATGAAAATAAACAAGTGTACACCCCAGGATTAGGCCCAGGCTTCAGGACATTTGAGCACCTTTCTACTCAGCCCAATTCTGCACTTCTAGCCAAGTACCTACTGTGTAGTAGTCTTCTTGAAATCAGCAAGACTTAGCTTCAACTTTTACACACTTTTCTTCTCTTGGTAAATTTATTTTGCTTACTTCTTCAAAGCTTCTCTGCCCAGTCCAACCTGCGGTGACCAGAGCCACAGAATCTAGGGTGTTTCTGTTTCCTATTAAAGGCTTCTCTAGCACAGGAATTTGTCACATTTCTTGCTGAATTGGAACCTTACCGTTTTATTTACCCCTTTATTTCTGTTCCCTTAAGCCCTTTCCCCAAATAGCCACCATCTATTTCATTAATCAGCATCTACCTTTCCCTGCCTTAACTCTATCCTTCTTGTCTAAACTTTTCCTTTACTGCCTGAAGAATAACTTCCACTTCCTCTCCTCCTTATCAGCATGGACTCTGGTAATTCCCTCCTCTTTCCACGTGTGGTGCCAGAGGTTGCACAGCTCTCTACAACACTGCTAACACTTCTCTACCAAAGCAAGCCAAAAATCCTCCTCCTCTAAGTCACATCACAAGTCCCAACAAAGTGAATGGGGATACTTGAGCAAAGCCAGCAGGATCTGTCCCTTTGTGTTGTTTTGCCATAGCAACGTGAACCCAAGTTTCTAGGCCATCCAAGGCCGCCTTCACAGCAAAAGCTTTTCACTTTTTGTTTGCTTGTTTTACGCATGGCAACCATTTCACTTATTTAACCGGTTTTTCTTCCACTTGTCCAAGTTGCTTCCCTATGAGAATGCAATTAATACAGGCATGTCGTGTATAAGCAAAAAAGGCAATCATTTGTAATCGAGTACACCAATCTCAAGTTTAAAAAAAACCCAAACCACAAATAGTTAACTATACGAGCAGTTCTACAAACTTAGGAATAGCAAAAGAGTTTATTTATAACCCTACTCCTATTAAAAATGCATTTTTGAAGACATCTTTTTTTATTAGCTGACATTTATCATGTCAATTCTTCATGATTTGCACACATGCATGTTGGAAAGCTGATTAATAGGATTAGCAAATGTTCATGTGGAATTGAAAATTTGTAAGTATTTTTAAATGCCTATATCCAAGGCATATACACAAAGTCCCACCATTCAGAACTCAAAATAGTAACTTATTCATAAATTATAAAGGGACAGATACTGGTTTAGAAGCAAAGTGGTTTCATTTTCAGAGAATATATGAATAGCAATAAAACTAAAAACCCTGACATATCAAAAAGCCCAGGGAAATAGTTACTCTGATGTCCTGCAGTTCACATGCTGCTGTCCTTGTAATGGGACATTTCAACAAGTCACAGTTAAAGACTATGGGAACTGGAGGAGTGCCAAAGGAAGATGTTTTATGCCATTTAGCAATTGTGCCCCTCTATTCCATGTGATTTTTGTTTTAGTATTTTGTTTATTTATTTTCTTATTAATGTATTACAGTGTAGCCTGCCAAATCACAGGAACAAAAATATACACAAATAAGTCCAGTAAAAATGCGAAATCATTCCACCTATTTAGTAAGAGTACACTGGAGGGGGATTTTGCTACCTGGTACATACTTTGCCCACAGCTGGAACGAAGCTTCAGTTTGGATGAGGTTGTCTATTCTCATTATCATTTCATAACCAACTTTCCCCTCAGCTTCACAACTTTCTTTTTTTAATCACCTGATTTTATTGCTGTGAGTTTAGATAACATCAGACACTGGAAGTTGCAGCTGAAGAATCATTGCATGATATAGCACAATAGTAAGAGACAGTTTACAGAAACAGGACAAAAATCATTGTTATATTTTCCCAGAACTTCCCCAGAACACAGGGAGGTATGCAGCTAAATCTTCCTAGGCCGAGGGCAAGGTTTTGCTTACCAAGTGTAAACATGAGAACAGTCTCTTAGAGGATCAGGATGCAGGAGGGTTTCAATACATGGAAGGGAAGGAAGTGCATTCGGGCATCTTTTAGTGGAAGGAGTACACAAGACTTCCACACGGAGTAGACTGGAACAGACTGCTTTTTGACAAGAGCAGAAATTCCTAGAGGCCACTGAACCTCTACAGGAAGAGGCACAGATGGCACTGCAGAGTTCAACAAGACCAACATTCTACATGTAATCTGAGTACCTAATCAGAATTTTTTTACTTTATCACAGAGCCTTCAGGAACTTCCACATCAGGACATCTCTAAAGGAAGTGGAGAAAACAAGAGGCTGGGATGCTGTACAGCTCTTATACTGTAATGGCCAAAGCAATCTGCAATCTCCCACCAGCTCAGCCAGGTTTTTTCTGTCCAAGTCACAGCTACTCTATTCTTTCACAGGCAAAAAAAGTCATAACAGGACCTCACCTTGGCGACAACAGGACCTCACCTTGGCAACAACAGGACCCCTTAACACCTGCCTAGAAAGACAACACTACTTTAGGCATTCTGCTTCCAACTTCTAGTTAGAAGATGGACAAGAAATCTCACCGATCTTACCAGTGAATATCAGCAGCATAATTATATGCCATCTTTCTGATACACGTTAAGGAAGCAGAAAGGAGAAAAAAAAGGCAGAGATTTCTAGAAGCATACATACATAAAAACATGGCAACCCAAAAAATCTCAAATGTACGTTTAAATAAAACTCAAGTTGCCAATCAACCAGTAACATCTCACCGCAACTAACAGAGACTAAGCTCATGTTTTTTAAATGGGACTTGCTGCTTCTGAAAAGTTTACCCTAAACAAAAGCAACAGAAATAGAAATCTTCACGCTGAGCAAGATCCTCATAACTTGCATGAAAAAACATCTCTACAACCTTTCGTTCTCATAGTTAAATTTCTTTGGACTAATTACTAAAATTTTAATTGCTTCTAATTGGAAACAGAATAGATTTCCTGGCACTGGACTATCTTATTCTTCACAAACACAGTAGCAGCCAAGAACTTCACACAAACTTAATTTATCTTAAGTTTTACTTGGCTGAGTTTCTAATTGCACACCTAAACTAAACAGATAACAGCTCTAATGTACCTATCAAGACAGATATAACCCTAGGGAAGGCATCTCTGAGGAACTGAAGCCACAGTAGGATGGAAAGTTACCAACAATTCACAAGGCTTCTACTTAGGGTAAAAGATTTCAGCAAATTGCTGTTAATGAATGCTTAGCACTGTTATTTTTTTTCAAGACTGCAAAACCTTGGGACTGCATCTAGTGATATTCTACCTTGAACCTTCCCTACTAGGAAAAAAAACCCTAAATCTGTCACTGGTGTATTTAAAACCTTGAAACTAAATGTTTCTAAGGAAACTAAAGGAAACTCTAAACTAAAACGTGTAGAAAAGGAGTTTTGAAACCATGACCTATAAATACCTGAAACTGTCTGGGTTAATTGTGAGAAACCCACAAAGAGTATGATAAAAAGCAAGACTATAGCATTAAACATACATTCACTGTATGACGATACAATTCTCTTTGGGAAGGGTAAAACAAACAAGATAGTCAATAAATAAGTGAACAGGATTGAAAATAAGTGCTTCCCACTACAGGGAAATTGGATGAGGTGACACAAACCAGCTGTTCTCACAGATATGGGCCATTAGATACTACACAAAGTAAATTAACAGGTTGAAATATTAACTACTAGGTATTTTAAAGTTAACTGCATGCATTATCAAACCAACATTTTAGAAAAAAACCCAAACATAACAGAACAACAAAAGAAGCATATCTTATGGTCTCTAGAATAAGGCAAACTCTAATAGGCAGGCAGATTAATAGATGATTTCTTCAGGTTGCTTAAATAAGAATGCAAGATAAACACATTTACCAAAAGTTAACTGTTAGCCACTAAATCTTCAGCTGCACATCTTAGAGATAGGAAACTTCTCCCACACAAATAGGGAAGTCCTTAAAGTGACATATAGTTAAAAGAATGAGCCAAAAGGAGTTTCCCTTTGTGTAGGGGTATCTACCCTTTCCCTGTCTGTCAAATAAATGGTGTAATTCCATTTGTTGAGCAGAAAAACACATTCAGGTTGGAGCAAAAATTTTTCATAAAAAAACTATTTATAAGCACTTCATTGAGGATTTATTTCAGTCAAGATATGAATCACTAGCATGCACCACTGAGAATGAGGATATACTCCCATAAAATCTTCACCATTCAGAATTTCCTTTAATAATTTTACATTAAATATATAAATGACAGCTGTAAAAAAATCTTTGGGCACAGGTATGGGGAGAGGGAAGACCACAACAAATTCCTGTAGCCATATAAATAATTTGTGCATCTTTCTGCCAGAAGGAAATTGCTACACCTCCTCACTGGAGTGAACCAAATTACCAGACCTACAAGTATTAAAAGACACTGGTGATTTTAACTGCTGGAGGGAAGAACTAATATATCACAGAACACAAGCTGTACATACTGGAAGAGTGAGTTGGTTCATTAATGCAATAGCTTTATTACAAGAAAAGCCTCATCTTTTCAAATTCTGCAACAGCTGCTTTGTAAAGTAGAACAGAGTTTTGTTTCACTCAAATCACTGTCAAAACCAACGTATCACACATGTGATAAAAATACTCCCATAGTTCTTAATCACACAGTGTCAAATGCAGCTAGAGTCTAACAACTTACTTGTCAAATGTAAGGCAAAAGAGGACATATCAGCCTTCAATCCACCTCCAGCTTCTTGGCAAAGAAATACATGAATTCAGCAAATTTGTATTACACAGTAAACTCACTGGATGCTCGGGGATTTTTTTACTGTCCCCGACTCACGCAATATAACTCACCAATTTCCAACAGAAAATGCCTATACTTACAAAGGAGAACCAGAAAATAAGTGAATTGTCATTACTCTTTAAAAACACTAAAACCCCCTTATGTATCACAGTCCCTATTGTTTTCTGTGCAGAAAAACAACCTCTACATACTAGCTCTATAATTAACTTCCTTCAGACCCAAGACCTCTAGGTAAACTGTTCTCCTGCAATCTTAACAGGTCTCTTGCAAGGTCACAACTGAAATTATCTAAAAGAGAGGCCTTTTCCTTCAAAATCTTACAATATCTTACAACAGGAAAGAAGAAAAAAAAATCTGAACTTGGCCAACTAGGGTACTGAAATCAGACAGATTATTACAGAGAAGTGCTAACTAGAATGCAATTAAATTTGTTAATAATAAGCAGGTATAGCTCATTTTGAAGTACTATTCACAGGATGAAGATTAAATTATTATTTTCACATTTTCCTCAAAAACACCATTCACTTCATTATAGAAACATCAGAAACTAGCATGCTTTCCAAGACATAAATATTTGTGAGCAGTACAAATCAACAGTTATTACACTTAAAATGCAATATATTAAATGTTCTCTGCTGAACTTGACAAATATGACTACTTAGCTAATCAAGGTCATAAAGTTCTTCTTTAAAAATATCTTGTGATACTTGAAATAAAAAACACATGGAATATAAATTGACAGTTTAAAGTCCCTCTTTCCATGATTTCCAGAGATGTGTAAATCTCTTTCATTTTGGCTACCACAGAGTTAATTGTTGCTGCAATAGCACAAGAAATGCTGCTCTATTGGATGACTGCCAGCACATAAAAATGCGAATCCACAGTGATGGATAAAGCAATTCCAATTGCACTACTTTTTGCTAGTACATTTTTATGACAAAACATGCTTCTATTCATGAAGTGGCTAGAAACTAGCATACCACTGTTAATTACCACAAATATTACTGCTATAGAAGTAATGCCTATTTATAATACACAAATATTTTGTGGAACTAGATCAAAGGCAATGTGATTGCAAAGATATCTGCAATCTATATCCCAGAGAGGATTTTCTGAGATCCACATAAATGGCCAAAGACTTGGTAATTCACGTCTTAAATGCTGACACAATATTATTGGAGGTATCAAAGAAAAGAATTGTAAGACAAATGAGGGAAAGATTTATTGCTATTTTCAAATCACATTAAAACAGAAATTTCAGTTTGGCTTTACGAATTACACACTTCGGCATCTCAGAGAACCATCTGGAAAGAAAGTTTTGGGATTCCATGAAAACAACAGAAGATGAAGATTTCCAATGGAGTTTAACATACACCTTTTTGTACCTTCAGTAGCAGAGATCATCATGTAATACTCTTCAAGAACAATACATGGCCATTGAAATATGCATATACTTTATATACATTTATCTATATTTTATACCTCACTATACTGTTAGTGCCATTCCAGAACCAGAGCTTACATATCTTGCTTTAAACCTGACCTGGGACTGTCAATTTCAGCTGAAGGCCATTGCATCTGCACCTGCTCTAATACCTAATGCTAGTGGAATATACAATTGTTATCACAAGCAGTAAATTGGCTACTCCGTAGCAAAAGCTTCTTGGCATGTTTTTATCCCACCATCAGTGAAAGGTGGATTAGCCCCAAGTAGAAGCAGCAAGACTCTCGCATTTATTGCAGGTAAAAGCCCATTCCCCACTTCTTACTGGGGAATAGCTGACACACTGTGAATTCCCACTCTTCACTTCACATTCAACCATCTGTTTGTATATCCATACCTTCAGTATTTGCCATTTGGCTGCACCAGACTTCACAGACCAGGAAGCAATACGGATTGGTGCAAGCCATCCACATAACCTTCTTTGGGAACAGCCTTTACATTCAGTATTCCTGGTGCAAAAGACTCTGCCAATTATTATGCCAATATGAATCAAAAAGGAAACCCATTACTGCTCTGTGCTGGGACCGTCAGTTGACCTCTACAGTAATAAGCTAGTAATGATTTCTTAAAACCTAAGAGAATATCTAAAAATATTTTCTCTTATGGAAATCCTAAATACTAGAAATAGTTTCTTGTGAGAATATAACTGCATTGCAAGTCAACTTGAGCTCTCAAGACATCTATATACAATCATAAATGTGATATAGGAAGAGCTCCATTGTAAAAATATTTTGTCTAGTTCATTATCTGAAACTTTGCAGGATTACTCAAAATATAATTTCTTGGGCTTAATTCACTTCAAATATCTTCAAAGAGATATTTCACTCAAACCTCTAATGTTTTTGCAAGTCAGTAATAGCTAATATGGCAAAAATTGCATTCAGAAGAACGGAAGATATGCCTGCTAGAAAAAATTTATAAACAAGTATTTGAAAATAATGTTTATTTCACTGTATGTGGGGGTTCCAAATAAATTAACATTCACCTTCTAAAGAAATACTATCAAAAGTATAGGCCCAAAGTTTTAATCAATTACAACTGTGGTAGAAGGAGAGACTTTATAGACAGAAAGTTTTGTGTTCCCCCTGCTGGTTTAGCAATTGCCTTCCAAACGAAGTTCCTGTGGTAGGCATCAAGATGCTGGGGTATGAAAATATGTTTTGCATGCCAGAAACAACAACTGAAAGTTACTTTTTAAAATAATTCACCTCCTTGATGGATATCACCTACACACTTTGACTAGATGAGGCTCTGGACACACAAAACATGCATCAGAATCAACCACGAAACAAGATCTCCCCAAGGACAGAAAGCATGTCAAGAGAGAAAAATCTGAAGTGTCACTTTAAACTTGAAAAGGTTGGACTGCAGCAAACAATTGGGGGAAGCAAGTTTCAGAGTAAAGGACTCTTCACTGAAGGAAGCCAATGACCTGCCCCCCCCTCCAACACGCGTCCCTCCCTTCCTCCCCCAGTGAGCACCAGCTGCAGCAGCAGCCCAGGTCTGCACTCGAAGAGCAGCTCCTCCTCAGCTGGAACTCAAGCCCTGCAAGCTTTCATGGGTTAAACTGGAGCTCTTCAAACGAATAAGCACCTTCCATTAACATTTTACTAACGCCCTTGTTGGGACTAGTTTGACAGGACACCTGTACAGTGCTAATTAAAACCCAGCTACCAGCTCATGCTGTGCCAGGTATTCATGAAAAAAAGCATGGACTGTAAGGGAAATAAAGTAATCTTTGTAAGTAGCAATAAACAAATAGGTTTTGTCTTGGAAAGACATTTCACTTACACAGACTTAGAGTCTTCCACATATGAGACTACAATATTATCAGTCCTCCAGGTCACCATGAGACAAACCCAACTGATGGCACAGTTAGTGAGCAGGCAGCTCTCTCACTTGGGGTTTTCTCCCCCACTGGGCATCTAATATCAGCCTGTTTGACCTCACCAAACAAAAAGCAGATAAACTAAGATCAACCAGAAAAACTTTTTCTTAGAACAAAATCATGGCACCCGTGTGTCCAAATGTCTCTCTAATAACCTATGAGCACTATCAGAAACATTCTGCAAAAAATGAACTGTGCTGATGATCACAAATTTGAGAAGAAAATAGTAAATGATAACAAATCAATTTTAACAGTCACAGCTTATTAGAACTGAGATAAGTAGATTTACATCTGGTTTCATCCACAGCAAGTGGAGAAGGCACAACTGCACATGCACACTACCCCCGAAGTGCCTTTTTTGAAAGGGACAAGGAGTATCACATCCTGTGCTGTTTGACACCAATGACAATGACTTTGGAATTGCAACTGCACTTGAAACTGGGGAAAGCTCGTGTTTAAAAAGTTGCTACTTTTACATCTAACACTGCAGCCTCATTCTTATTACCGGGAGAGCCGCGCTCAGAAGCGCTGACCTGACTCCAGCGCATCCCCTGCAAAATATGCAGCAATAACTCCCACATATCAACAACTCCTCAGTGAAATAGCACTGAAAGGATATTGTATTGGTCTTTATATTATTCTCACTTACACTAAGCTCACACTCTTCCCGTAATTGCCGAGTTCTCCCCTGGCCTCACGAAGGGCACGAAGACAGGCGCGCAGAGCAGAGCAGGGCGAGCCCCGGCAAAGGCTTTCGCCCGGTGCCCGAAGCTCGCCCAGCACGCACCAACCAGCCGGACACGGGGACTGTCGCCGGGACACCTGTAGCTGCCCTCCCCAGACCCCACCCCAGGGCTGTCCCCTCAGCCGGCACGGGGAGCCCGCAGCCCGCACGGTGCCGAGGGGCGAGGGCTCCGGCGCTCCCCGGGGCACGGCACGGGCACTGACCGCCCCCGGGCCCTCCCGCCCGGCCCGCGCACGGTGACACCTCCACGGGCGCACCCGCCCCAGCGGACGGCGCATCCCCGCGGGGCGCCCGGCCCGCACCGCCGCTGTCGGGGCGGGGGTCGCGGCCGCCGCACCCACCTGGCAGCGACTCTGTCCACGCCGCGTCCCGCGGGGCAGGCGCGGGGCAGCGCGGCTACGCCATGGGCACGGCCGGCCGGGACGGGAACGCAGCCCTCACCGAGGCCGCCCAGCGCCGGCCACTGTGCCTGGCCCGCGGTGCGCGCAGGAGGCGGCGCGGAGGCGGAGGCGGAGGAGGCGCGTGTGCGCCCGCCCGGCCCCGGCCCGGCACTCACCCCTCGGCGCGCGGGGCGGGCGGGGCGGGGCGGGGCCGCCATTGGGCGCGGGGCGGGGACGGCGCCGTGACGGCCGCGCCCAATGGCGGCCCCGCCCCTCGCGCCCGCGTGCAGCGAGCGCGCGCCGCGGCCCCGCCCCGCCCCGGCCCCGCCCGAGCCCCGCCCACCCGGCCGTGAGGGGGCCCGGGGGCGCGCACGGCCCGGCTGTGCCCGCCGCCAGCGGCTCCGAGTCCCCGCGCAGCCGGGGCGGGAGAGGCACAGACCCCGCTCACGGCAGCCGGGCCGGAAACGGCCTTTAAGTTACTGGCCTCGAAACCGCGTGAGGCCGCCGGGCACCGCGCCCGTAACGGAGCCTGGGCTGCGCTCGGTACCGGGCCCAGTGCGAGCGGCGGTGTGGCGGTGCCCAGCCCTGTGCACCGAGGTACGTCCCTGCCCGGGCCCAGCTCCCACCGGCGGCTGGCGCAGAGGCCCGGCCGCCCCTCAGTGCTGCCGCCCCGGCCAAGGGCAGCCAAAAGCCCACATCAGAACGAGTTTGGGCCAACACCGCAGAGCTGACATCGTTTACAGCAAAGCAAACTAATCCAGATCACTCGAGGTTCATTATGCTAGAAAATAACATCGTGCTGTTCAGTGCAGAAGGCACGTTTAAGATTGTCAAACCCCCCAGCTTCAAGACTACCGAGTTGTGTAGCAAACTGTCATGAAGGGAGCTACATCACGATGAGGCCTTTCCACCCGTAGCTCAGCTCAGCCATAACTTCATCCTCCAGCAGGATGAACAGAGTTAGTTTCTGACACACTCCTGAAACCTGACATGTGTGCTGCTCTCTGAACCTGTATGTCCTCTAAAGGTCATGGTAATGAGAGCAGTACTAGAACTTGGCAAACGTTATTACAGCAAAACTCCCATCACAAAATTGAGCCCTGCTATTATTATCCAAATAAGCAATTGTTCTTGTGTAGGCATGGAGACCATGTGGACATATAGAGAAGCAGAGAGGAGTTTCAGGATGTTTCAGCAAAATTTTACTAGTTTAATTGGCTTTCTTACTAAGGGGATTAGGGGTGAGTTGCTTTTTTCATAATGCTCTTTGACTTCAGGCCCTTTGCCCTGAGTCATGAATGCCAAGTTCTTACATCTACCCAAGAGGCATGTTATGAGAGTTCAGACACAATTTAGCCACTCTTGAAATGCCAATTTGCAACCTAGAATAACCCACTGCCATTTACCTTTGACCTCTGTGTTTGGACAAGCCTTACTCACAGTTCTGCTGCATGTACCACACATCAGTCAATGGCTGGGTCCCCAAAGACTAGTCCTCAAAACTTCTACATTATCTGTATATGACAGCTCTAGCAAGGAAATCAAAGTAACAAGCATTTCATCTACATTAAATATTTTAGCAAACACGCTTACAAAACCTGGAGGAAAAACCTGCAGAAACAAGTAAAATACAAGTTCAGACTGCTTGTTGGCAGCCTAAGCTCACTTACAGAAAATTTTATTTATTTTTAGCATTTGAAAAGTTGTGCATGTTGGAGCATGACATACCTTCTCTCTTATCACTCTCATATGTAGAATGCAAAATTTTTGCAAGAGGGATATGGAGGTGGGGGAAGTCCCTTCAACAGAGAAGAAAACTAATACTCTACAGCAATATATGTATTTCAAGGCATATTAGGTGTCTGCTATATTTCTGCTAGCCAAAATCCAGACCACTGATTAAAAATGGGATTGAAAGTTTAACAAATACATTTTTTTTAGTTTGATTACTCAGTTAGGTCCCAATCCTGCAAAGATTAAATCAGACAGATTAGGTTCACTCAAATAAGCAGCCATGAGAGCTGTTCAAGTGTGTGACCTCAAATGTGTACACACAAGCCTTCGTAAAATCAAATTGTTTCTATATAGGTCTAACCTTAGTCAAATTATTTTCACCATTTTCAGTGATGTTGGTAAGAACTGATTCTTGTCCATGGCACCAGTTCTGTCAGGTAGTCAGTATCCTTGGCCAAAGTCTAGGATTTACACCACTTGTCCTGGTGTTTCAAAAAAGACACAAATAACACTGATTTTTAGTTATAAACTAATTTGTAACTCAGTTGATGTACATAATGTTTAAAGACTGAAGCCATGAAAAATTGCCCCATTAAAGTACAGTTAGGCACATGGGTTGGCTCACCCAGGAACATAATGATATACAGTGGGGGTTGGCTTTTTTTTTTTTTTTTTTTTTTTTTTTTTTTTTTTTTTTTTTTTTTTTTTTTTCTTTTTACATTTTATGGCAGAATAAACAGAAAACACATAATTTCCCCTTAAAACCATGGAAAATTCCTGCAATCTTAACTATAGTGTTCAATCTTTGCAGCTGAGGAACACAGTTATCTACATGATTTACATTTTTACTTACTTTTTAAGTATTTGCTGATCTAGTGATTAACTTCAGTCCTGGGCAGGATTATTTCACTTAGCAGGCATTGGCCCAATCCAGCAATGTAATGTATTATCCTCACTAAGAGGTAGGAAGCTGTGACAATTCACTTTTGCAGGAGGTTTAGAGGTTTTCATGGTGCTACAGAATTAAGCCTAAGTAAATGTAAAATCTTAAAAAATATGTGCTGTTAAAACTATAACATCACAGTTTTAATTTTTTCCTCCTTTCCCAGAAAATACAGTAGGGATGCTCCTGTGGATAACAACCACCCATTTAGTACTCTCAGAAAGTTCTAGACTAGTTTCAGTTACTAATTTCATGTTATGGCGATAAAGCCCTAACCTGGACTGAGGAGTCGGCTGAGTTCAGGTCACCCACACAGGAGCAGCATCAATCTGTTAAAATGGCATCCAACCTGAACTAACTAATCCTTTCCAGGGACAGGTTATTCATTTGGATACCATTCTATATTCATTGAATCACAGAATAGTTTGGGTTGGAAAGGAGAATTAGGATTCACTTGTTCTTAAAACTTTGCTAAACCCATCATTGCCTGGGTAATTTCCACAGTTTTAAGAAACACAGAATCTTCTCTGCCTTCTGTAGTGACATTAGACTGTGGCCTTGGGACTAAACATGGAGTTGGGGACTGTGTGCTGTCATTGATGGGGTACTGAATACACTGTCTGCTAATTTACAGATCATATGATGAACCCTGCCACGAGCCCAAGGGCACTTTAAATAGTTGCTGCAAGATGTAGATATCTGATGATCATTTACCTATTTATAGTGCTATTTAAACTTGCATCACCCACGTGCATCAACAAAGGGTACAACAGCTCTAGAGAATGTTTATTCCCAGATTGACTTGGAGATTCTAATTGAAAACACAGACTTCTATAAACAAACAACTTGGTATGAAAATGTTTTCTTGTCATAAAGTATTTTAAGATTCCAGAAATTATTTTCGCACATTAGTAAGGATGATTCTCACAAAACTCTCTTACTTCATACAGTGTCTAGAATCTTTTCAAGGCTAAAATATTGTCCCAACCAATAAAGCATTAGAAAAGAAAAAGAAAGCTAGGAAGGACCACTGTCCTAAGAACTGTTCCTGTTTGCCTTTACATTTATGGATCATGTTCTACATTAAGCCAATACAGGTTCTGTAACAGTGGATCCAGAAAACAGACCAGCAGCCTCTAAGAACCACTAAAGAACCACTGGTAGTTTTGAAAGTCCAGAAAAGAGTAAGCATGCTAAATCACTGAATTTCAAAAGCCAAATGGATGAATAGGCATCCTGAAGGGATATCTTGTACATAAGATAAGTTTGGAACTGGGATCAACACAGGGATGAGTATATTCAGATGAGTACAGTCATTGCCCAGCACATCCATTCTGTCCCTCTCTGAGGTAAAATGTTGCTATTTAAAATTAGCTTTTTTTAAGCTGATTTATTATGCTACTGAAAGCAAGGAAGAGAAAGGACTAGAAGCATTAACCATAGGTTGCTGACTAGACATGTGGTGTTATGCTGCAGTAACTCCATTGTTTTAGTCATATGATTCTACCCAACAACCTTTAATATGAAGGTTCAGTTAATATAATTAGGCCATTAAAAGCTTCTTAGGAAATAACTCATTAATACAAACTAATGAGGTAAAATTCTACATTTCTTACTAAATGATCTTGCATTCCTTGAACACCTAAAGCTTTTGCTAAAGGTAAGTAAATGTTGGTGTTGAACTGTTAGGCTTGTCTACACTTGAAAGTTGTTTTGGATTAAGGCAGGGAATGAATTTCAAGTGCAGCAGCAAATCTGGAATAATTCCAAACATGGACAAGTCATATATAGTGATATGGAAGATACCATGGGTTTTAAACTCAAACCTGAGGCTACATATCCAATTCAAATAACACACCCTTATAGATTTAAGATTTTTAAAAGGAAGGAAAAAGACCAAAACCTTCCAGCGTGATTAACCATCTCCTTTGTGCCTCCTGTTCTCCCCTGCCTTCCTTACACAGGCTCCTGTATACCCAGCACTCTTCTTGACTCTGATATGGCCCTTACCCTCCTTCCAACATTTTTCTGATAAGATGTTTATAGGCCCTCAACTTACCAAATGCAAACACAACAGACCAGAAGAGGGAGAAAAGAAAGAGATTATAGGAGAGAAGGAAAAAAAATCAACAAAAGATCAAACACAAAAAATGTGAAACTAGCATACCTTCATTGTTCAATCACTTTCTTCTGGCTGGATCCCATTCCCCATATTGCATGTTGTCTGTTTAGAGCTCAATCCAAAATCTAATCAAATAGGCAAAAGTCAGTAGATTACTTTAAACTGTTCAGTTCCAGACAATGCTCTTTATGTTCAATCGTAACACACCTAGAACTCAGTCACATAAAAATTATTTAATATGATATACTTTCAGATTCAACATATTAAAGAACTGATAGTCACCCCGTAATACCTAAAATATGGAACTACACGTATGGCTAAAACTACATGTGTGGTTTGCAGGATTGGGTTCCAAACTGCTGTATTCTGTTTCGAAGTTCCTGTTGCATGCTTGTGGTTTCAAAACCAAATTATGGGTGAATTTTTTTGTAGCAAAGATTCACAGGTTTAAATTTCTTCATGTCTACAATTTCCTAATTACTTATTATTTTTTATCTACATAATTCCACAGGGTGACAAATGTTTTGCTGAAAAACATCAAAACAAAGCTGCTCCATAGAGAGCTAACAACTTCAATTAGCAAAGGTAAGTGACTGAAAGAGATGTGAGAAAGTGTAATTGTGCATTGAAGTTTGACAAACTGTTTTATTTGTCTTGGACATTTTCTTCTAGCCCTTTTGATCTATAGTTGATCTGTTTTTCTCTTTTTCTTGCCTTCCCAATCTGATTTAATTGCAAGGACATGATAAAATGGGTCATGATAAAGAAATAGAAGGAGATTGAACTACAGTCTGCCTCACAGATGAAGCAGAGCCAAAAATCAAGCTGCTAGATAATCATTATCTTTCATAAAGTAAACTTTATCCAGCACAGTAAAAATGCCTGAAATAAGACTGATTTAGCTATACTTCTGTCACACAGAGAATAGGCTGGCTAGATGTTCACAATCTGACTATACATACCAATGAAATTTCATGTCAAGTAAACAATTGAACCCGAAAACCCCATAAAAAACTCCATCAAACCAAACCCCCAGAAACTGCAAGTCCTTATTTTATTAAATAAATCTACTGTTTTATTATCAGTCTGCAAAGTGGTCAGAGGAGGCAAAGTCATGAGATGT
The DNA here is from genome assembly GCF_965231275.1 of Zosterops lateralis. NCBI lineage: Eukaryota > Metazoa > Chordata > Aves > Passeriformes > Zosteropidae > Zosterops > Zosterops lateralis. The sequence goes on from NC_139769.1 coordinate 16,660,548, forward strand.
TTATAAGGTCATACAGTGTGATATTTTTGACGTCCATTATAGGTAATCACATTTTAAAGCAAAGCCATAAAGTGAGCTTCTCTTCAGTGTACAGTGTTTCCAAACATGCTCCGTGCAAGAAAAAGTCACCTACTTAAACATATTAGCTATATGAACTTATATACCGACCTGTGGCAAAATTTTGGGATTTGGTAATTACCAAGTAATGCATTGCTCATACTTCAAATTATTTCTTGTTTAAACTCCAGAAGTTTGAGGAAGGAACTTTGCACTGCTGCTCTGTGCTCGAGTTTAGCACTGCTCCTGGAAAACCTTTTTTTTTTTTTTTTTTTTGCAATGGAAATTACCAATATTAAAGCAAAACAAATTTATAGAACAGCTTAATTTTTTATACTTTCCTATGGGGCTCACAGTTTAGATCCAGCTGGAATTGTAGATCAACATAGAAGTTTTTCCTTCACATATACAGTGCAGCATTAACTCTTTCAGAGAACATATTCTTTTGTCTTTGTGTATATGAGAATTAGAGTATTCTTGCAAGTATTGGATTTGATTTTTATCCCTCCAAGTGATCTGCAGTACATGACATTCCTCATTTTGCTTTAGACTGCTACTGACAAATGCCTTATATTGGATATTTGTTTGTTTTTCCCATGGGTCATTTCATCGTCCTTGGAATTAAAATAACACATGCCAGGGAATGTGACCTATCAGTCTTAATAGTCCTTCATTGAGTCTGGATGGGGATGTAAGGCAAGTGCATACATAGAATATATGAAGGGTTTACACTTTACTCTGACACATAATTTGCTGCTGGAAGGCTTTCATATCATACATTGATTCATGAAGTATCAATTATTTAGTACAGATGCGTGTGAATTGCTATCAAAATCCAGTCTTTGTTGCCATTTACACATTAAAAAAGCCAAATGCAAGTTTCTTTTCTCTTCAAATATGTACAGAAGACCAGGAGAGATCTTGAGTAATGAGACAGAGAAGGAAAAAACAACCCAACCTTCCATCTGCTCCTTTACCAAACCTTGAGGCAAAAGATTGGTCTTTCTACTCCTTGGGTTCCTTGACTGCAGTAATGACAATGGGGCTTGTGGAGAAAGACAATTTTTCAACATAAAAATCAACACAACTCAAAAGCAGCTGATCAACACCCCTAACCACAGCACATATCTGAAGACAAAAAATGTGAAATACCAGATCACAAGCAGTCCAGAGTATATTCAGCTGTATTTTCATTAATAATTCTCTCTATGGGCCCAAACACAAGCCCTAGTAATTTTCACAGCTGTTTTTTGTAAGCCACCACCATTCCCTCCCTTGCACAACTTAAAAAGAATTTTACGTATTTCTGGATTATTACTTCCACAGAACTGGCAATGTCAAATATGAAGGTGATAATGAGCTGAAGGACATCAGCAAACTAAGTACGTCAGAGCCAGTGCCCCCAGTGTTATCAGGTGGAAGTTGCTTAAAAGCAGGGACAGTCCAGGCCCTGCTGTATCACAAGGCCAAGAACTTTTGCACAAACCAGGTTGCTTCCACTTGCCACCTGTAACCTGTGCATCTGTGTTTAGCAGACAGGCCACAAAACTGCACACTCAGTGCTGTTGAAAACCATGGACAAAAAACAAACAATCAAAGGCAAGTTATGCCTTTAGCAGAGATTGTAAATATGTGCATCCAGTAAATTTACTATTCAGGCCTTTCAGATTTTGCTGTTGCCTGAAGGATTAATTTTCTCTTAAGGACTGGGAGTTTCAATTGCACTTTTTTTTGTTTTGGTTTGGTTGGGGTTTTTTTTTTGTTGTTTTGTTTGTTTGTTTGTTTGGTTTGTTTTGGTTTGGTTTTAGGTCTTTACAGGCTGGCATGGTAGGTGGCTGCCATAGCAATATAGATCTGCAGGAAGTTTCAAAATTTTTAATGAAAACCTCAGGTTTTTATGAACTAGCCAAGAAGTACCTAAGATTTTTCAACTGCTATAGGTGTAAGAGACCAAAAATTGCAAGAAAGAAACATTATACACTTGCATTTTCTTTTTGTTACTTCATTTGTTTAATTCAATTGTCTGGGAGGTGGGGAAGAAAATATGGAAAAATCTACAAACCATTTCTACACAACATACTCTTTTTAGAACATGTAAGGAAAACTTTGCCTACTCTAGAAAATATACTGATCTATACAAGTACACAGAGAAAGATAGAAAAGTCGACAAACCAGAGAGATTTTTGTTTTCTCACAGATAAAGAACACATTTTTACAGATTACTTAGATATCTAGATATTTAGGTGTCAAAATATTTAGATATCAAGAGGCAACAGAAGCAGAATAGTTAACTACATTGAAAACTGTTCCTAATATGCAATTCACAAAACTGTCACTATGAGGATGAGAAAGGCCTCATGCTAAATAACACTGGCTGGCCTCCATCTGTCTCATGCTGTTTCTTCCATGAAATAGACCAACCACTTTGTTAATGAACAGTAATTAATTCCAGACGGAATAGGTGATACAAGAGCAGATTCCCATAATCTTTTTTTTTTTTTTTTTAAAGCAAGACTTGTTAATGATAAGGCTGTGGGTATCTCTCCATTAACAAATAGCCAGGTACAATAGGAAGGGGTCTACAGAGCAAAATCACATGTGTTGAGAGTCTACACTAGACACAGCTTATGGGAAGATATTTCCAACCAGTTCCAGTGGGGACTGCATGTCCATTAATTACTGGAGCAGGTTAGGTCCTGCATCCCAGTTTAATTTTACTCAGGAGGTAATCCCATGTGTGTACTCTGACTCTGTAAACCGCCTTGAAAACCAAAGCCCCACACATGGGAATCACCAGGAGTTTAATTTCCAAAGCCTACTCCTGCTCCAAACTAAAATGCTGAAGGAAGATATCCCAAATACCTCAAAGGACACAATTTTACTCTGATTTCTCTTCAGGGGCACACATGGGCAAGAGAAACTGACAGGTAAGATACTGCAGAGCACTGGCAGCACTAGCACTTGCTACCTGCCAAATACATGCATCTGATACTATTCTAAGGTGTTCACATTGAAAGAAAATGCAACTTCACAAAACATTTTCAGGTCTTTGCTTCTAAGTGTCAAAACCCATGCCAATGCAGAGAAATAGCTTTCATGTACTGCTCTGTCCTTCTTCATTCCTATTTTGACTCCTTGTTGTGTCTAGGATTTGTACTCACCCTTTGCTAGGGAGAGCTTCACTGACTGTCCATGAAGGGATTGTAGAATCCTTCTCCCCAGTCCTCTGTCTTCTCTCAAACAAAACACGAGTGACTTCCATTAGAATTGGAACCTTACATATCCATACTTGTATGTGTGAGGTAAATACACCAGAGGAGATACTGTCTTGTGCTGATTTTCGTTTCATAAATGGTTTTACTTCTTCAAGGTAAAAATATTCAACCACAATTCTATTTCATTGTATGGGATGTAGTTCAGATCCTTGAAGAGAAAACCACTGAATTCCTTGGTTCAAGAGGTTCAATATTAGAAATGCAAAAGGAACCAAATTCTCTTAAGTGCAGAAGGGATTTTACAGAGGTAATTTCTTAACAGCTGCGTAATAAATCCCAAAAACATTAATGATAAAACAGTCTTATTTATCATAAGTTTAGAAAACATTTTTTTTACCAAAACGAAAAGTGATTTTTCAGATACAATGTATTTATTTTAGCTTTTATGTTAAAAAGTGCAATGGCAACAAATGAAACCATTCATCCAGCAGTATGCATCTATTAGGTCAAGTTAGCAAAAGAAAGATAAAACATCTGACTGGGCTGCTCTCTTTTCTAATTACAAGACATGCAGGTAATGTTTGAGAGTAAATCCTATCCTAAGTAGCCCATGTTGACTTTGTGCATTTGTTGAATTTCTGTGGTAAAAAAATAATCCAAACTAACCTATTCAGGACTTTAGTTGCATTTTCTTGTTCTATGTGCAGTTTTTGAAATGCAGGCTAGTTATACTACTCAAAACTTAGACCTTGGTAACTATTAGAATTTTATTAACAATGCAAAATGTACATTTTTACTGTAATCATATACATCTCTCAGAGGGGCATAATCTGGGGACCATTTATAGCTCATATTTGTTTTCCCCATGCAGCCCCACATGTGGTGAACAGCTGTAGAAGTTGTAAAATTCTTTACACATTGCACATGCTGTTGAATGTAATATACATACACATTATGTATGAAGCAAGTCCTGAAGCAAAATAATGAACTAAATATTTCTATTTACTTATTTTGTAAATATTTGTCTTTATTTAAATAAAGACAAATGTTTCCTTTTAAATTCTTTCAACAAAATAATAACACTTAATTATTCAGAATTGCAGGTTTACCAGCTCTTACCACAAGCAAGTCTCTTAACCACATCCTCTATGGCAGAGAATCAAATGCTGTCAAAAGTGAAACTGCAAAGCAACTATTACTATGGTATTGTGACCAGCTCCACTGCAATAAAATACAGAAACAAAAATGTAAATTGTTGCTTACATATACATTTTGCTCCAGGGTACTATAAGCAAAAATGAAAACAGCTGACAGTGAGTCACCCTTCTAGATAATAAATATTGCTAATACGAATCTGATGTGTTGAAGGGTGGGATGAAGCTCCAGAGACTAACACTCCCCTCGTTAATATTCTATACCAAATTGAAAGGAAGGTGGGGTGGTTTCCCCATCTCTGGTGAGAGCTTAGTTTTCTGAACACAGCTAAATCAATCCCCACAGAGCTATCTTATCTGCAAGGCTCATGAAAAATATCTGACAAGTAAATGGTTAGCATTTGGAATGGACCACACTGAGTGAAGTAACAGTTATTTCACAAGAGATTTCCCATGGTATGTATTCCCAAACCCAACTACGAGGCCTTCACTCCCACACCCACCACAAATGATAATATTTGAATCCTGTGCTATACTATTAATACACTCAGGGCCATTTTAAGCAGCAAAGCACACTAAAAGGATAGCTTATTTCTTGGTTATTATTTAAAAAAAAGGAAAGCAGATCTGTTTAAATGAGGAACACTTCCCTCTGCTCCCATTTTCCATCTGCCAACAAATACAGATACTGCACATGGGACATATCACACACCAGAAAGAAAAGTGTTATACAAGCCCACTGTTAAATTAGCTATGTTAATGTGAGCAATCTTTTTTTTTTAATATGCTGCTTTTTCTGCTTTCTCACAGTCCTTGTAATGTGTTCAAAAGAATAAGCATTATTCTGAAAATTATTATTATTTCAAAATTGTCTACAACTATTTACAATATTTTGATCAACTATATACTGTAGAAATGTGCTATCCTTTGATTTTAAAGTTAGCATATACAAAAAGAGAAGCAATTGCCCATACAAATTGTCTGCAAGTCTTTCACACTTATCTACTACATGTTTTCTGCATACACTAAATCTGGTCAGAGTAAACTTGAATGTTTCTCTTGTCAATTTACTTTTAAAAAGTGAACATGAATTTAATCTTATTTGTGTATCTAAAAAAAGAGCTTACATTAGCTTGACAGCTGATTTGAGAAATTTTACAAAAAAATTCCATTATAATATCTAATTACAGCACTCTATCTTTTTCTTGTTAAAAAAAAAAAAATCCCCAACTTTTACAAAGTGGTTTTACTTTACTACTTTTAGTGTTACCTTATGTTTGTTCTTCATGCCAGAACAGCACATGGATTATTGTGGTGCTCAGATATAGGGTATCATCTTACCCATCTGTGCCAGTGAAGTTCTTAGGGAACTTTATGTATAATGCATATCTTCATGAAGCCCCAGTTCTGCCATTACTGATATATGTACCAATCCATTAATAAGTTTTTCCCCTCAGAGTTAATGAAATTGCTTGAATGTGTAAGTTTTGCTGCCAAGAACTATGATGAGATCATCTGCCTAGAGAGATGCAAGTTGGAACCCCTCACTATTTCAGTTTGCATGAATTCAAATCTCCTAGTGGTACTAGCAAACAAACACTAGCTAAAGACCAACACTCAAAGAAAGATGAGACTCAGGCCAGAATAAAAAAATAAAAAAAATACATACTATGTTGTAGGGTGCTGCCTTTTCTTCCTTGGAGGATACTGCATAACTCAGCTAAGGTTCTGATAGCTCTGCTTATTGGGAAAATTCACACATTGACACGAGTGCTTGAATCAGGCCACTGCAGATTAAAGACCCCATGACTTCTAGCATTTAGGCATAGATTCACCAGACAATATGCTCTACCAAAAGTTGGGGGGTTTTTTTGGGTTTGTTTTTTTTTGTTTTTTTTTTTTTTTTTGTTTTTTGGTTTGTTTTTTTTTTTTTTTTTTTTTTGGGGGGGGGGGTTTTTTGTTATCACAGTAATTGTCATGTAGCTAAGCCATGTTGGTACATAGAAGTGAGACTTCTACCATAAGGATTATCAACATACCTACTATAAGACTTTCAGAACAAGTTTCTTCAAACATACAGAGAAGGGCTTTTTTTTTCCAGCAGAGATCTGGGAGAAAAGGAGGAGGGAGAGTTGGAGTGATCCTTCAACCAGGAATGTAACTTCCAATAATCACTTACAGATGGCAGAATAATGTTCTAGGATCTTCCTATTTGTCCAAAGCTATTATTTGTAACATATGCAGAATGAAAGCCCCTTGCATAAGACTGTAAATAAGCTTCTCGACTGAACTAGTTGTGGCTCAGCCAACTTCAGCCCTTGGGACAGGGAAATGCATAGAGGGTAAAAGAGGCCTAATTTAGTAGTAACATGCTCAGGTTTTCTTATAATTTTGCCATTACTTTAGAGATGGGATGTCTTTAGCATTTAGATTCCAAATCACCACAAAACTATTGGAAATGCCAGTGATAAAGCAAGTAAAACCACTGCCAGCATTATAGGAGAGAGATTTGAATTCAGACATAAAAGAGAGAGGAGAAAAAATGAGAGTTTTCACTTGGAAGTCATGAAATTTGCTGCTAAAAAGAGAATGAAAAAGCATCTAGGTTGGGTAGCTCATATATGTTGAGGAGGGTTTATGTTTAAGTGCATCCAGTTTTCACAGTAAAGTGTAACATATAATTAATCATATTTCAGCAGTAAGTGTTAGAATGCTGAGTACCTCATTTATTGGAAAGAGCTTCCAAGGTTTCAATTTCAGATAGTCTCATTCAAAGTAGCTGCTTCATAGAAATTATTTGTATAAATTAAAATAACAGTTGATTTTCATGCTAGTTCTTAATTATCAGATAAAACTCTTAACAGTGTGTCTTTCATGTAAACCAGGGGCACACTGGAGCTGACGCATTTCCTTTACACATGAAAATAAATTGTTTACAGTGTCTGTCATCACATGTACTTCAGGATCAGAGACAATTTGATGCATCAATTAGATTTTCATTAGGATGCCAATCAGCATTTTTTCCAGCAAAAAGACACCAAAGTGTGTGTGAAAGCATCAGCTATGTCTGGCATCCAGGTATGCTGACAGGGGAGCAAATCAAGAAAGAAAAGCATACCTGAGGTCTCCTAGACCTCTGTGTTGGAAGTTAGTAGAAGATGGCCCAATACTTCCTTACCCCAGCCCTAAGCAGGCAGAGGGGTGCCTGGCAGTGTCCTGCCCTTACAGAGGGACACAGGATTCCTGGCAGGAGCAGTGGGAACTCCAGCTCCTCACCAGCAGCACTGGTGGTACCTAACCAACTCAAGCTACATTGATGGCCCCAACACTGAAGTAGCATCTTTTAATCCTTGGTGCTTCTACGGGCTAGTGCAATGTAGGAGGTTGAGCAGGACTTTTCTTACACCTTACAGCCTAGGAAACACACTCAGATTCCCCCTAAAGCTAACAGGTGTCAGGGCACTGCAAGGACCTCATTCTACATCATGGGGAATTACATTACATTACATTACATTACATTACATTACATTACATTACATTACATTACTCGGTGTGCATTGTTGTGCTGGATCATGCCCGTGGTTCAACTGGTGCAGAGCTTTGCCCTTGGCCACAGCTGCCTCATAAACCTTCAAGGTGTTGTGCAAGAGGTACTTAGGTCACACCTGCCTCAGGTAAAGATTCTTCTAGACCCCATAAGTCAGTAGTGTAACTGTTTATCTCTCCTCTAAAATACTTCATTCTTTATTTAACAGTGTGTCAAATCCAAGATTAGTTTTGGTTTTAGTTTTGTTTTGTTGGGTTTTATTTATGGCCAGCTCTTTTTCTAAATCCCAATAAACTCTAGATATGTTGAAATAATGATTTCCCCAGGGACAATATGCATTTCGTGAAAAAAATTCCTTTCAATTTTGCAGGCAAAGCATTTCAGTTTCGTGACTATCTTATTCACTGTGTTTTGTAAGATAAAGTGAACAGCCATTTCTTCTCTAACATAGCAACCTTTGCTATTACTTTTTAAAACCAGTTGTGGCACATCTTATTTATCTAAGGTATATAATTATCTTATTTGAAGTTTTTCACCTCTCTAACTTTGAAAGCTTTTCTGCTTTTTTATCATTTCTTTTGACCAAATTAATCGTGATGTAGCCTGCTGTAATTTGAGGTGAGAAAAACATTGCAGCAGCAGAAGTCCGAGGGAAATCTGTGACAGATACTCTGTCTTTTATGTTCCTGTTACATTCACAGTGCACAATGATGAGATGCAGGGAAAGCCCCTTGCGTGAGTGCACATGGGGAATTGAGGATGCCTTGCAAGCAGCAGCACTGGGCTTTCTGTATTCATAGATGTCAAAAAGACAAATAACATCTCTATAATTTTACTTAGAGGCAAAAAAAATTGCCCAGCAATAACAGAAGACAGTTTCTCTTTGTATTAACAAGAAGTAGCAATGCAGAAAAGTGAAATTATTCCAGCACTGAGGTTAGTAATTTCAGGATATGTCCAGTAACCCTTATTGGAAACCTTCTACAAATGATGACTGGTGTTTGCCAAAATTTTTCATCAGGAAGAAACACTGAAAGAATTGAAGGCTATTTCAAATTAATGAAAAAGTAAATGGCACATTAAAAATTTTACAGAATATGTATTCGAAAGAACTGCAGCGACAATTCAATTTAGGTTTTCTAAGAGCCTCAAAAAATGAAAGTATTGAATAGGCCTTTGTTCATACTTCATGAACTATCAGAATTATTTATGTTCCTACATAATTCTGCAGAAAGCTTCAGCTAACTGAGCACCACCTGAGAAATTTACATGTTCTGAGTAAAATCATACAGACAAGACAAGATTGCTTCAGGTGGCAAATTGTACTTTCATCCTCGGATCCTCACTACAGGACAATAATACTTGAACACAAGCAGAATTTGCACAGAGGAACTAGTCTGAGATTTCTCTCAGTGTTTCATTTTTTTGGTAACATAAGCAACGAGCAGGGGCTTATTCTGCAAGAATAAGATGTCACAAGCCTCATATTTACAAACTGCTGCAGCTGTAATGAAGCTCAATCCCACCTCTGTTCATCACATCCATCAACACTTTACACTTCTCAAAATTTACCCTTAATGCATAAAGTACAAAGTATTCATAGACTATTTTAAATATCCTGTAAGACTCCACTTCAGCTCCTCAATCTAGCTATTCAACTACTATAAATAAAGTTGTTCAAAAGTGTTACTGTAGTTTACAATTATGCAGGTTTAAAATTAATGAGATGCAATATGAAACAGTAAATCAGATTTTTCACTTGTTCATATTTTCCTAGATCATAATTTCTAATAAAGTGAAAGAGGGGACAAGATAAAACCTCAGTTACTGTTAGCAATAAAAATACTTCTATTAAAAAAATCCATAATCACATAACCATTATACATATGGATCTGTACATGTATTTTTTTTTTTTTCACTCTAAGCAGTGAAATGTCTCGGTTATGTTAAAATTATGCAAACAGAAGGGAAAAGTATCTGCCATACTACAAAAGTAACTGCTGTCTGTTCTGTGGCAGCCATAGAAAAATCTCTGTAAAAATGCAAACAAACAAAAAAATTCTACCTCCTTTCCAACAATTATGTTGCAACTGCAATTCGACAAAATAAGTTTTCAAAGGGCAGTAATTAATTTATTATTCTACTATAAATCTATTTGCACTGCCAGCCTAAGATTTTAACTTGATAGAAAATTCTGCCTTTATTTCTGATTAACTTTTCATTTTAGATATAATTCTAAGGTAAGTTTTATATTACTAAACTGAGCTTTCTTTCCATTTCAGTAGTCCTCCTATAAGAAGAAACAGAGCAGCAGGACCTGAAGTAATGTAAGGTATCTGGTTAATTAAAAAAGGTTTCATAAAGCAAGTTTTACCATGTTAAATCTACCTGGGAGTTATTTCTTCTTTAGTAAAGAGAAAAATGTAGTTCATAATTATTCATTTTTAATTCTTGACTAGTGAAGTCAAGAGCTATGGTTCCTCATGAGAGCTGTAAGAAATCCTAGGTTTGATCCAGCTCTTATTAACTTTAACAAAAGCTCCAGTTTTCCCTTGATATCTCCACTGTACTACAGGCAAACAATCCTTTTCATTTCTTTTCTTCTACCCTTTCACAGATAATATATTTGTTTATGATGAAGTAAAAAACATCTTCTGCTTAATATAGGAATATATTTTCATTCATTTTTGAGATTAATAATTTTAATTATTAAAATGATTGATTGGGTTCATCAAATACTCGAATGAATACAGATCACTTACACCTTCCACAGAATTACAGGGGTTTAGATCTATTTTGGGAATAAACTCTTAACACATAACATTCTTTTACAATACAGCTGTAATTTAATCTGGCACTCACACAGCACAAGAAACTACAGAAACAGCTGAAAATAGACAAAGTACCTGGATGCATTTTTTCCTCCAATATGGACATTGTACACATTGTATTCACAACAATATGTACACAAAGTACAGTGGGATTTGCTCCCTGCTGAATAGGGAATGCTGAAAGGTCACACTGGTAATGAGTCGAGTAATATCTCTGCATTTAGAACATTCCAGTGCTGGACGGATACCACAGTGGATTTATGTTTTTAAGAATCACCTGGAAAAAGTATAGGAAGAAATGAAAATAAGTTGCACAGTTTTTGTTACTTGGAGGCAGAAAAGCTGTCCAGAACAATTTGCTCCTAATGGCTGTTTTAGCTCAGAAGAGGCCCTGAAGTGAAGAATAAACAAACTGTCACAGAAACAGAGAGTAAGTCTCTTAAGATCAGGGTTAAGGTTCCTTGGTACAATTGCTCTGGGCAAAACATTACCGCATCTCAGATTAATCTTGGCATGTAGATAAATATAAAGGTACAGCACTAATGTACATATAATGCCTTTTCTGTAACCCCTGCACAAGCAATACAACCAAATGCATCATGCAAAATACAGCATCTTGCGAAAATGAAATGGGAATTTTAAATATGTTGAAACAGAGGGTTAGAAATTCAGAAAGCTAGATAATAATAAACAAAAGTTAGATAAACAGGCTCTGCTGTCAGTCTTACACAAGTTGGATTATCCTTGTTTAAGCTAAAACAGACTCCAGCCAGCCATTTATCTCAAAAAAACCAGTTTTCCCATCTACAACTTGCCCTCAGCTTTTTCTCCCCCCAAAAAGCCTCAACTTTTTTTTTTTTTAAAGATTACTTTAGCATACTTTGGCCCTCCCATGAAGAAAACCAAATATGCACAGTAGAGTTTCATCCTGGAGGCGTAAATCCTCCAAATAATTATTTAAATATTATTATTTTGTTGAAAAATCTTTCCGTTTTGCATCAGTAAAAAGAAAGGTTGTGCCAAAATCCCCTTTTCTTCCATCTCATTATTTGTTCTCAGTGAGTACCAGAGTCCTGAATCTAGGCATCTCTCAAGCCCAGAAACATCTCTCCATGCAGTCCCCTGCCCATTCCAGCCAAAGGCATTTCAGCCCTCGAAGCTGAGCCAGAAGCACTCAGGTTGCATTCTCAACCTGAGCACTGTGTTCCCCTTTGCCACCTTCGAAGTTCAAAGCCCTTATAAGAATTGTTCAGCTTCAGGCAATGGCCACATGCAGAAGCTGGAACAGTCCTAGCTGCAAGAGCTGGGATGCAGCAAGACCTCTCTCTCATCTCTTCCTGTGTGAGGTTCCTCATTCCCTTTCTACAGACTGTAGCTGTAATTATCACAGCACCTCAACCCCTGGAAAAGTCACATATCACCTCATTGATACAGTGATAAACATTTCCCACAAGGATTGTTAATATTGCAAGAACAGAGCTGCAAATCCACGCTGTTTATCCTTCCTCATTCATTTACAGCATAGCTAAGAGAATGAAGAGGAGAAGCCATTCTGATAGCAAGCATGTGCATCCCAGTGCAGCATTGCATTATCCTTCCTCCTCCCTAATAAATAATGCTGGTCAGCATTACCTGTTAGAGCAAGAGCAGTGACAGGCTATCAGATTTCTGGACTGGGCAGACTCCCTGGGACTGGGCTGGTCACTTACTAACCCTCTCCATTTGCTGATACACCGCTCCCTTCACAGGCTCCTTGGCACAGAAAGCTGGAATATTCCCACTGGCCTCAAATATTAGTTCTTTTTTCCATTATGATATTTTAGCAACTGTTGTACTCTTCAGGAGTTGTCTGGCCTGAAACGAAGTTAGAACCAGCACTGGTAATAGAGGGAGGCCAAGTTCTAACATTATTAAACTATCCTTAACATAATGTAGCTGTAATAGCAAGAGCTGCTGCTGACATGCACAGAGCAGCAAGTGTTTAGCAATGGAGAAAAGTCAAGCAGGCCTTGGATGAGTTTTCCACAGAAGTGGATGCAGAATGCACAGGCAGAAATAGCAGGGCAACTTCCTTGCAGAAGGATAGAGGCTTGGGAGCAAGACCTCGTGCTTCTGAAATCAGTCACCAGTCTGGGGACGAGAGCTTGCACACACAATTTCGTAGTGGATTTTCTACCAGCTTCAACACCAGTGCCACTGCTTTGAAGCACCAGCACCCGTATGCCCAGCTTCAAGCCACTTCACACAAGCAGTTATAAGAACTGCTCAAGTCTGGGAATGCAGAGTTCTTTAGCTATCCATTACCAATGGGATTGACCTTCATTTCTCTAATTACTAGGGGCTCACATAATTTCACTATAGCTATTTTAAATGTTTTGAGCACATAAAGGTACATATCTTTTCAAATCACATTTTACTTATTTCTCTGTATGTGAACAAGTACCTAGTAGGCTTAAAAATGGTTGGCTTTAATTGAAATTATTTGGCTTGTTATTGAAATACATTGCTATATGAGTTCCGCACCCAGGAAGAGTCAAGGAACGAATTACTAAGCTTTAAAATCTTGCAAAATGCCACAATCATCTAAAACCTAAAGCCATATTAAGCCTGTAAAACATCTGGTCATTTAAAACCTAAAAATCTCCCTAAACCTATAAACCCATAAATCTGTGACAAGTTAACTAATGGTTGTGTAGTTAAATCTAATTAAAACATTATTGAAAGTGTTCAAACCCTTATGACTCCCCTCAGAAACTCCCTATGCCCCTTGGAAGTAGATATGCAGGGTATATCTTAATTCCCCACCCATCTTGAGCCAGCCCCAGGAACAATGGGACTTTCTGGTTGCCTACATCATCCCCCTAAACAAGCAGGGTCCTGAAAGTACACCACATAGAAATACCTCTGAGTCTACAGTGCATGGTTTTTTAACTCAGTCTAATTGAGGGCCCTGAGAACACTGGTACCCAAATGGAATTTTGTCACCAGCATCAACCTTCATGCAGTTTAACAAAATCACCTCTTGCCACCATCAAACATTTACAGCCAGTTCTACTATCCCTGGCCCTCTGATGTTAAAAAAGTTCCATTTGTTGAGCAATGGCAATAATGAAGAGCCTCCCTCATCCAAAAAAAAAAAAACAAAAAAACAAAAAAACAAAAAAAAAAAAAAAAAAAAAAAAAAAAAAAAAAAAAAAACAACAACAACAACAACAACAACAAAAGACATGGTAAGGAGCAAGGTCACTAGGAACAAGTTTTTAAACAAACAGGCAGTTATCTTCTAAAGACACTGGAACTGTGCAACTGGCAACTGAACTTTTCTGAATTTATACTGACATCCACAACTCTGCATTGACTTAGGCTGCAGTCTGCAAAAAGAAGGAATAATGTTTTCTTACAATTTATGTATCCATTTTCTCTTTTTAGAGGATCAAGTGGGAGCAGATATGCCATCTATAAGACATCAGTTCAAAAGACTAATCTCTGAAAATAATTTATAAATTCTTATCTTCATGAGTTTTGAGGAGACACATCATTAATCACTTAACAGACTCCATGGTCCTAGTACAGGGAACTGAACTGCCAAGTTTTAATTTATACATGTATTTTTAAATTTTGATTTGTAATCTGTAGAAGATAAATCAGCCCGTGATAGCCACCTGGTAGCAGCAAGTTAGTGTCAGAGAGCAGCAGGAGCTGGCAGCTCCACCAAGCTGAGTAAGCACAAAGCCAGTGGTGAGAGTGGCCTCATCAGCAAGGTCCCCATCCCAAAGTCCCCAGGCAAGGTGAGAAGAGGAGGTTTGCCAACAGTAACAAGGGTCAGCTGATAGTCCAGTGATTGTCACAGAAGTTGGTGGTGACCAAGTAGGTCCCAGGTAAAGCCAGGAAGCCAGCTGGGCATCAGGACTAGCAAGGATGGGTACAAGTACCACACAGCTCAGGCAAAGGCACAGACCTGAGCCAAAAGAGGGAGATCCTGATGATAGTCCTCGCAGCCTTTCTCACATTGCTCTCTTCCCAGTTCCATCCAAGGCTACACAGCTGTACTGTATCAGGGCTGGCCTTGAATGCAGGAACAAAACTGTTCGTTCTTCCAGATGTCTACAACAACATGGCTTCAGCCCATCCCAAATAATGTGACAGAACATGAGGGGATGGTATTTAAACTAATAGAGGGGAGATATAGTTTAGATGTTAGGAGAAAATTCTTTACTGTGAGGGTGGTGAGGCACTGGAACAGATTGGCCAGAGAAATTGTGGATGTCCCAACCCTGGCAGTGGGTTTGGCCAGATAGAATGGGGCTTTGAGCATTGTGTTCTGTTAGGAGTTGTTTCTGCCCATGGCACAGAGGTTGGAACCAGGTGATCTTTAAGCTCCTTTCCAACCCCAGCCATTGCATGATTCTATGATCCCAAAGCCCTGGTCCCTTCAGAGTATTGCACAGTAACTGCAGCATTCACATACCTGTCTGTGTCCTTGTCTGTCCTCCATGTCCTATGCCTTCTGCATTTCAAGGAGAAAATGCCAGTGATTTCACCAAATACCTACTCCACAGCATAAACAACTCACCTACAAGTGTGAGCAGGCAACCCACTTCTAAAGCATGGATTTGAGCAGGCAAGACTCAGAAACACACCCATCAGGATATGACAGTGGGCTAAAGTCACTGGCTTACAGGGCACAGCAAGCTTTCCTGTACCACAGATCAACTCAGCACAGCTCCGGGGCTGAGGCACTCAGATCTCTGGGGCAGACCTCCAGAGTCCTCAGGAGAAATAGCTACAGCAGTATGGAAACTGTGGGAATACAATAATAGCATGCTTCTATCCCTGAAGCAGAAATTTCTGAAGGTAAGACTGACTGTCCCATGTTTTCTCACAGAATACAGAACACCCTGAAGCACGACCATGTCCCAGGAACACACAATCAGTCTTTCTGTCTGCCTGCAGAGCAGTTGCCATCAGGCAAGCAAAGGCAGTGCTACAGTGCCTGTCTGCACAGTGTATAGAGAAGAACAGCTCCTCCTGTTCCACCAGGTGCTTGGATGTATGATGCCATGTCACTGTAAACACCAGTGGTCAAAGGTTTGCCTCTTAAATGCTGTTCCAGCAGCATATACAAATTGCGACCATATACATATACATATACATATACATATACATATACATATACAAACTAGTCCTACATTTCTAAGGAAAGGGGAAAAAATATCCCAGCAGCAAGCATATCCCTCCCTCACATTATCCCCTCTCAGGGATAACCATTTTACTGGGGCAGGGAGTCCTCAGAATGCTCCAGTAATTTTGTTTCTAGCAGCATCCAGGTTGCCACAAATTACTACCACCCTCTGCAACATGGTGGTTTCTTTCCCCTGGCTTCTTAGCATAATCTAGAATCAGAGTTAACTTGGAATCAGAGTCTGGTCTTGAAATTTTTTTCCTTAAAGTTTAATAACTGACTGTCTGGGTTTATTTTTTCAATCACAGTGAACTCAGTCTGAATTCTCTCTTTGCAAATGTCACCAAGTGTGCAAATGTCCCACTGGTCATACGTTCAGTGTCTGAGTAGTGACATCATGCTTTCTTGATGTTCTGAACACGCATTCTGATCTTAACAGTTAAGGCCAAAGTCACAGAACCACTGATTTTAATAACTTGAAACAACCAGAATAAACTTTCACCAGTTCTGAGCTGACATCTACTGGCAGAAAACTGCAACAGTGCAACAGGAAACATAAGTGTTGATCTGGGAATTTGAAAGGATAAGAGCTCATGAAAGTATAAACTTATGCAATTCTGCGGCAAGGGTATAATCTCTCACAGAGAAATCAGGCACATAGCTTGGGGATGTAACTAGTAACTCAATCATCACCTCAAGTTTTGCATTTCAAGCATAACTTTGAGCCAATTTTATTTATGGAAATGACTGCTGAAAATCATTTTAGTCAGATCTGCTTTGGGTTAGCTTAGATCATGAAGAGTATGAACACATAATAGTTTGCAACTGCATTAAAGCTGTTCAAAAATTCTTAGGTTTCAGCTGAGGCACAGTAATTAATAGCATTTACATTACCCTAGCCAGCTGTAATATAGAGCCACCTCAGCTTTCACAAAGCCACCACTGAAGAGGATTTAAAAATTCAAATTATGCTCAGAAAAAGACTGTTTTCTCAGGGACTAAAACAACTCTAAGAACATTACTTCAACAAATTCAGTTCAGTGAGCAGACAAGGCTTGGATCCATCTTTTCTACCCTTTTTTCATACAGCACAGGAAGAGCTTGACAGCATGGGGAGAACCCAAACTTTGATACACATGGAAGAGCCACTCATATTCTTTGGATTCAATCATATGACAGCAGCACAGCCACACCATAACTGCATAACAGAAATTAGATCCCTAACTTATGACCAAACATGTAGGATTTTATCATGTACTGTTGCTTTAGAAAAACATTAAAGGACTTCCTAGAAAAGAACAGCTTATTTCCTGAAATATATATAAAGGGCATCACATGAAGAAAAATAAAAAGGTGAAAATCAGACTTAGTAAACTGCTTTATTTCTGTTCTTTGCACCCCAGTTAGTTCTTATAACCATAAATTTAGTGCTGATATTGAGTATCAACATCCTGGGGAGTACAAAAATATACTGAACCAGCCATTCATTTTCCCTTGGCAAGCTATTTAAATCTTTGGTTGTGAAAATCATGCTGAGAATTTCATCCTGCTAATTTTATACACAATAAAAAGAGTTCCCTTTTCCACATCAGAGGAGTTTGAAATTTTTTTCCACTCTCTCTGTAAGATGGCCAAAGGTCATGGGATGGGACAAAGAACTGGCATATGCTTAAACTTTTCAGAATAATGCATTAAAGTCCTATACAGAGAAGTCTAGTAACTGTGGGCATCTTTTCCAGCTCAGTTTACAGAGGAATGAAATTTTTCAAAGGATACCTCCCTTTCAAAGCAGAGCAGCCTCCATATTCACATCCAGTTATGATCTCTGAACGCACAGCAACAAGCTGGCCATCAAAAATGAAGGCCGGACCACAGTGAAATTATTTTGAGGAGGTGATTAATAAGGAACTATGGGAAAAGAAAAAAATTGGAAGATCCAAGGAGTAGGGAGATACCTCTTCTCAGTCCAAGGAACAAGGCAGGAGCAGAGCAGGTGGAGGGACACGTTTGTTTTGGGTGAGAAGCTGAAGTGCCAGAAGGGAGAGCAAGGAAGAGGAGGCTGCTTATTCACAGGCTGGTGAAGGCCAGGAGAGCCACAGCAGGGGTGCAAGAAGCATCTCACCAGCTGAATGTCAGAAATAATTGACTCAATTGTAATGAAAGAGTTTAGAAATTCATTTTCAGAGAGAGAAATAGATAGTTGCCAGCTGCATCAGGTGATGATATAATATGTCCCCAGTCAGGCATGATTCTGCAATAGCCCCTTAGTTGGACACTAGCTGAGGGCTGAGTGAATGAAGTGTGAGATTTCTCTGGATGTGAGAACAATCTAATGGGTGAGAAAGCAAGCAGGAATAGTGCAACTTTCTGGGAAGATGAATGTTTTTCACTGTCATTTCCTGTACGTGCCTGTACAACTTTCATGGATACTCTGCCATAGAGTTGCAGATGAACAAGATTATAAATATCTAGGAAAATAATACTGTGAGTTAAACAGCATAAGGAAATAACACTTTCCTATCATTTACCCTGATGAAAACCTTAGGTAACCCTGTTGAAGTTAGTAGGGTTATTCCAAATTTAGAGAGGTATCAAAGAGCCATATTTGACCTAGACATAAAGCAGTAGTCATTAACCTCAATTTCTATGTCTTACTGTGATGCAAAGATGACTCCTGTAATCACATTTCATTTGTGTGGAGCTCCAGTTCCTGTTACTGTTTCCAGTGGTTCATTAAGTATTTGTTACTTGCATAGTTAGGGGTCTTGTCATACAGCATTCACTAGGTGAAGCAATGCTTTAAATGCTCTCACTAATTTTAACATGCTGAAAGTGGATACTTTTGTGAAATACAATTCAACTCTTATAAAATAAAATAAATCAAAATCTTCAATCACAAGGTTTCAATTTTGTTTGTGTTTCATGTGTTTGTGAGGGTGATGCAGCAATCTCAAAGCAAGTCTCAAAGTCAGCAGGACATCTTGGTGAAAAAAATAGGAGAAATAAAAAAAGCACACTGATTAATCCCTTTCATGATAAGAATTCAAGGAGGTTTTGATCCCAAGCTGGGGCATAAACTGTGAATGGAACAACAAATTAAATACAAATCTGATTTTTTGGACTGCCTTGTACTAGAGCATGTCGGGGATGAAGATTTTTAGGTGTACTGAGAGAAACAAATGCTTAGTCAACAATCAAAATTCAAAATAAGTTGGCTAAATTCCAAGTATTTGTGGTTTTAATGACAACAAATGAAATTTATTATGAAACATCCTAGTCCTCATTTTTAGACTACTGTGCATTTACTAAATAGATTCAGGTTTTAATTTAACTTATGAATCTGTGGGGTGAAGGAAAACATGAATACTGTACCACTACTAACCAGACATGCTATTTATGCACTCTTCTTATACTATAACCCAGTGATAATTGATAAAACATAAGCATTCCCATCCTAGTCTTAAATCTAAGACTTAGAAGTTAAGGCAAGAAAATTACACCAAAATTCATGTAAGTATATCCACTCCCCTTCTTGCATCCTTCTATCCTGTCTTATTGACTACTGAGAGAGCAGATCTGGTATCAGTAACCAACTGGTGTGCTTTTAGCCCTTATCAGCTGTTCCTGTTTTATGTTGGTAACTTCCCAATGAGAACCATTGATAGGGCAGGTTTTAGTTAGGATTGCAGGTGTTTGACAGAGTTATTGCTCGAGAATAAGATGAGGGTGTGAGTAGGTTATAAAAACTACTCTGCCTTCTAAACCTCTCTTCCTCCTTTACGTTTTGGGAGGGGACGAAGCGAGTTGTGGCTTTCCCTAAAATTAAGGTAAAAAAGGTGACTGATCTGCTTTGGGGGTGGAAGTTTAGTTCTGAATTGCCCAAGAGTGGTTGGTGTTGTTTATGGTAAGAGCTGTGAGTCAGTGTTTTCTCAACACCTAATATTTATATGGATTGTCTTTAAAATTGAAGTGTATTTGCTGTATCCCAAGAGAGGTCCTAAGAGTACAGAAATGCTGTTTTATGGGTGTCTTTATGGAGACAGTTGTCCTTTTGAAAGAAGAGATGGTGCTACTTGCAGTAAGAAGGTTGTGCTGGGTTCTGTGCAGTCTTAATATAATTACCTAAGGGAAGTTCCAATATTGTTTATGAATCTTCAGTGTGTTTATTGGCAACTATCTAAACAAAATTTGTTAAAAAGGCTTTGAAGAATTAAAAGTTCTTAGTATGTAGAATCTGACACACTGTCTGCCTTTGTTCTTTATGTGGTATGTTAATATGTCTCCAAGCTGCTATTCTTGACTGGTATATGATGTATTCAGGTTTTATGCTGGTAGCTTTAATAATGAGCTAAAACAGGAAGAAATAGATGTCTTTTCAGCAGGCCCTTTAATGCATGCTTTCAGAGAGCACTCACTGATAGCAAATAATCTCACCAAAAAAAGGACAAAATTTTGATTCTCACAAGATGTGATATTTTGCCAAAAGTCTTGACTTTTCTAGCAATGTAATTCATGTAAACTATTTGCTTTTTACTCTTAAACAAAACCATGTTTCTATCAAGTTAGCTAAAACTTCAAACTGGGTCTTAAGGAAACACTCAAGGCTTCTCTTTTTAAGACTACTTGGCCTTTGAGACCTGATTTAGCTGCTCAAGGACACATGTAGCCAGGAAGGGGTGGTTTGAAGAATATAAAAGAACTTAACTGTTTGGAATCTGATCACACTTTTGCCTCACTATGCAAATATAAGTTTTCTTTTAAGATAGGGAAAAGTCTTCTCTGATTTTTCTGTGGGGAGGTGCAGCAGGAGGTAGTAAAGGAGGGATCAGCCAAAACACAGACTTGTGTCTGTCTTTAGAAGGTGAAGTCTTAGCTTTCTTGTTAGCATGGAACTTAGTTTTCACAGCATAAATTAAGGTTTTAAAAGCCAAGCATCTAGGCCTAAGACACTGTTATGTACACAAAACTTCAGTCTCTTGGTTTCCTTGGCACTCTTCATGCCAAGTTTGAGCTTTTATTCTAGACACTACTGTACTGATTTACAAAATGTTCAAGAGCTTAGATGTTATATTATGTTCTTATTTAAGTATTAAATATTGTTATTTATCTGCTGGTTGCTGTAAGAATTTTTGCTAAGCTCAAATTGTACTCCTTTGCTCTTGCCTTCCATTTCTAGCCTTGGAGCTTTGGATGGGGAAGTTGAACAGTTTGGACTTGATATCATCTAGATGGGGGTTTTGGCAGAAAAAAATGATTGTGTATGCTAATAGTGGAAAAGAGTGTATGATGGGCATGGCTGGGTTATGAGGCACTTAAAACTACCTCAGAACTTTTCTTGTAATGCTGGCCAGTTATGGGAGAGGCAAATCCTGTGTGTATCTGCATCTTTCCCTTTTAAGATAGTTACTTCAGTGAAAGGATTAGCAGTCAGCTAATGATATGTGGTGGTGCAAATAGTATTCACTCTTATTAGCTAAGGTGTAGGCTTCAGAAGCTCAGAAAAGGTATGCTTTGAATGGTGAAATAAACAAATGAAAATATAAGATGTATGATCAGCAATATCTGCTAGGATGCTACAGTTGTTGCAAGAGTGGGCCTTCTGTACTGTCCTAGCAATGTGCTGATTACAGTAGATATCTACCTTATTACCTTTTTCACACCTCATTAAATACTTCATTCTCTTATGAAAAGCAGGCTATCATATTTTTTTAGGAGAAAGCTAGTATATACCCCTAGACTCTAGGGGTACAGTAGGTCCTAATATGCACTTTAAAGTCAATGTCTTGCTTAGAACACAAAGGTATGCCTGTAGTTACAGTATTGATGTTCTACAAACAGAAGTGAACAATAAACAGCATTAAATCTAGTTATCTTGACTGAATATTTCTGTTTTGTTCCCTTCAGGTTAAATGTGTAATGATCTTTGAGCAAGTGGCTGTACAAACTCGCTAAAGATGTCTGTTCAAAGCCAGCACCATTCCATTATTATTAACCCTCCTCCACCAGAATACATAAATAACAAAAGTATTGGATGTCAAACAAACCAACTTCAGTACTTACAGAGGGTGGTCATGAGAGCCATGTGGAGACACAACTTTTCCTGGCCGTTTCACCAACCTGTAGATGCAGCAGCACTGAATCTGCCTGTAAGAACCGTTTTGGAACTGGGGTATTATTATGTAAATTATCTGATTTAATGTTAAACAGGTTTTTTTTTTTTTGTAATGCAACAGATTATGAAAGACTATTTTTGCTATTGAAGTGCTGTCATTAATCCAAGTCTACAAGAAATGTCTTCTTTCTAGAGAAATGCTGCATTTTTGCTCATTTTTCTGATCTGAAACTAGAAAATCAGTATTTCTGAGGTATAATAATGCTTAAACAGGCCTCTTAGAGCTTCTGTATATTGGTGTTCAGATTTGTCTTCTAGTTTAGACATATTTGTTAACACTGTGTATGCTGAGTATTTTCTTTTGCCCTTGAGTATTTTTTTAATATTAGGCAGCCTTAATGTCAAATACTTTCTGATGAAAAATCAGATCTGATTGACCCTGAAGTAAACAGGCAAACCTGGAACCATTTTGTTGCAGAGAAGTCATTACACCTATAGTATTTGCCAATTTCAAATAATTTTGCTCTGAAGTTTCTAAAGGAAATAAATCTCCCTGCAAAAATAGGGAAATAAAAAAGCTATAGTTATCATCATACCATAGTAGAAGAGCATCTTTCCATGAAATAGAAGATATGATGCTTAAATTTGTTTTCTGTTCTGCTGTGTGCATGCTATTTATGCTACAATTTAATTATAACAAAGTACATTACTATAATGTCTTGTGACACATACTTTTCATCCAGGTATTTTTAGACTCCAGTTTTGGATGTTTTTTAGTCAAATGAAAACATAGTTGATTTGCACAATGGTATTTCAGATTTCAGATACTGCTCTTGGTAGATAAGTAGAATGGTGTTAAATAAAACCATTATATATTCCCTTGGATTATTTTCTTTTCTTCCCCTCTCAGACCTTAAGTATCGATATTTATTTCTCACAAATTTTCAAGACTAATTCCACAAATTCACTGGTTCTGTTTAGAGCAGACAAAAGCCTTTATCTCTGGCTGTTTCTTGTGATAAACTCATTTGGTCAGTTCATACAAAAGCACAGTCAAAGTGACTAGCTCTCTGTGTCTTTTCTTACCCTTTCTCCTTCTTGGAAGTAGCTGTCAGTTAAGGTTAATATTAAGGGGCATTCCATCAGAGTTGTGGCAACATTTGCAGCTGGCTTCAGGCCAGTTCTGCCTCTCTGGATTTCTAAGGCAGCCTCTTGACTTCTCAGAGTGTGTATTAGTTCAGCCATTGCGCAGTAACAAGCAGATGTCTGGCTCCATGGGAAGGACAATAAAAGTATTTTCCCCCTTTGCATTTCTCCTCCAAATGTTAGAAGATGCAGAATGGGCAATACTTAATTATTAATTGCATTTTTGTTTTGATAAATTAAATAGCCGGCACTCTGATGTATTTAGCTTTTCTATTTCATCAACACAGATGGTTAGGATAGCTATAGAACACTCTAAAAGTAGATACTTTGTACAATTACTATGTAAATGTTACAATATATATGTGAACATAGTGGGGATACTTCCATTCCAGTTTCTTCAATGCACTGTCAGGGAAACAGCCTCATGGTCTCACTCCCAAAGTTTTAGCTATGCTACTAAAATAATTATGACAGTTCCCATTCCAGCTGCCCTTCAGTCATATTGCTACTTCTTTGCTAGGCCTACCCTAAGAGGAGAGCCAATATGGCCAGGGATATAAAGTATTTGGACAGCAATTGTGAAAACTTGGCAGCTTCTTTTTGTTAGTGACTGAGACTTTGCTGAAGCTTGTGGTCTTTTTCCTCTGTTCTGTAAACTGGAGTGCTGCTTCGTGTAAATGGCTTTGACATAACAAATGAGAACTGCATATACTTTTAATAAGTACTACTACCAGTAGAGCTCTGGAGCCTATTGAAATAAATATTCTTTGGGGCTTTGTATGATATATGTTACATGGAAGAACAAGGACAAAATATAAGGTGAAGATTTCCTGAACACCTACATTTTTGGTGCCTATGACTATAAGGGAAGGTTTTCCTTTAAATAAAATGCTGCTTCTAATGTAATTAAATTCTCTCTTGCAGTTTGGCTTTCATAACTGAATGTGTAAAAATCTTCATGTCCTAGTATTAAGATATGTTCAGTGACTTAGTCTTTCTATACCACAGGACTATTACACTATCATAAAAAAGCCTATGGACTTGGGCACCATAAAAAAGCGTCTGGAACACAACTACTACACGAGAGCTGCAGAATGTATTGAAGACTTTAAAACTATGTTCTGGAACTGCTACATGTACAACAAGGTATGTGAGACACCAACTCTTACCAGTAACTGATTCTATTGAACGATACAAACAACTCTAAAACAAGTATATGGTTATTAGAACACACAGTAATTTAGTCAACATTTTCATTATTATTTCGAAACTGTTTTCTCTGAAATGTTGGGGAGATTTTTTTGCTAGGATTGACTGAGGACACATAAGAGAAGTCTTGCTTGCTGTTCCAACAACTGAGTGCATAGTTTTTTCTCCTCAAGGACTCCACATCCAAAATCTCTGGGGTTTAGCTGCAGAGCTCATGAACAGCAAGCACTATGTTACTGCTGTACAAGTCCAAGGCTAGCAATGCTCTAGCCATGCTCTGTTCCTTCAACAAGTTTAACATAATGAAATGTGAGCATCTCCCTGTGCTTGGATATTCATTGGCTGTGTTTTAATATCTTTGAACTTCAACAGCTTCTTCAGAACACAGGGGTAAATAAGGGAGTTGCAGATCTGCCCACTTTGGCCTTTGCTGTAAGAGTATGCAGAGGTAAAGGAGGATTTTTCAGTGGGCCAGTGAGAGAGAGTATTTCAATGGTGAAGTAATTTGCTTTAAAGTGAGTTGCAGGGACAGGGATGGCAATGATTTCTAGACCTCTCTGGTACTGGTGGCTTTATTCAATCTGTTGAGGCAAGACTCTCTAGCCTGGTTGTTTTATGAGCTAGCTCCCATTACTGCAGCCCCTCCTTTACTGAATGGCACTGACTATTTTGCAGCCAGGTGATGACATTGTATTTATGGCTGAAGAACTAGAAAAAGTGTTTGTGCAGAAAATAGCCCATATGCCACCAGAAGAAAGACTAGTGAGTCTCAATAAAGGAAGGAGAAAAGGAAAGAAGACAGAAGGTAAGGCCTGTATTACTTGCTGAATTTGTAATATATTAAGCAAGCAAAACTGGAAAAAGAAAATTCTCTTTGTCACAAGTCAACCCTGAAACAGTTTGGGTGTTCTCTACTTTTACCAGAACAATCAGTCAAACAACAATACTGCTATAAGACTTGAGAAGAATTTTATTTTTAAAGAAATTTAAAGGGTTTATATTTTTTAGAAAAGGAACTGACTTCCAATTCAGAGATTGTCATGCTGCTCAGCATTGTGTTATATAAACTAATAGGTGTGAACATCTGTGGAAACTAAACAGAGTAACAGCCGAAAAAGGCATGAATTATCTAATCAGCCAAACCAAACACAGAAAAACATTGGTCTAAACTGTTCTCAGATCTCAGTAGAAGAGATCTGTAATGTTGTTAAGCAATATATTCAGGTATTAACTATACTTAGGATACCTGAACCTACATGATTCAGTCTGCACTCTTTGCTGCTTGGTCTTTGTAGAAAAGAACTTGATACTTTCGTTGGCAAGAACATTTTTTACAATATACAGAGTGTAGTATGATGCCTCTTTAATCTTTGGTCTGAAGTTAATCCACACTTTCTTGAAACCAAATAAAGTGTAACTTGGCATGATACTCTAGTTGAAGCATTAATGGTGCGAGTAGAAGAGGATACCAATGTTGCTGTAAGTAACAAACACTCTTGTTTGCATTTATTTCTGGCATTCCTGTATAGAAGAGTGGTTATGTTGACAGCTGGTTAATTTGACCATGAAAGAAACTAACTGAAACATTTAAGACCTAACTCCTAAAACTGTCCTGTATTAAAACAACCAGAAATGTGGCAGCCCAACCCTGGGACTTCAAATGAAAAAAGCACAAATGAGAAACAAGCTGAAAGCCGTGAGCAGCCTCCAGTGATGACTCAAGGGCGACAGCAGGTTACACTGGCTCCTTTGTCTGCAGCTCAGCTGACTGCTTTAATGCCAGCTGCAGTCTCTATAACAAAAGTAAGTTTCCTCAAATAACTTTCAGAAAGGAAAATATTGAAATTATTCCTTCAAGCATTGATGGCAAAACTCTAGGAGCCATGCTTATTTTTTGAAATACGTTTTTGAAACTTTTATTATAATAAAAGATAGTAAGAGATCTCCAATGAATTTTCTATGTCTCTGCTAAATAACTGGCCAGTACTAATTCTAGAAACTAAACAGAAATTGGGATGATTGTTTGGCACATCTTTTCTTATAAATGTGGTTTTAAAATGTTCTCAAAGAAACAAAATTAAGTTTAAGATGATCATTCTTGAAGTGTATTACTACATACACTTCTGCAGGCTTCACCTTGAGGATAATGGGTTTGGTACTAAAATAAAGCTCTAAGTTCTATTTAATAATATCTCACAGTTTTTATGTAAATAGAATGCTTGATTCTTTAAAAATTAGCATGTTTGCTTAAACACTGTGTAACTAGCCTGGAAGGTGTTTGTGGGTCACAAAAGAAAATTCTTGTTACTTCAATCTGAGTTTTATGTGAGCATCTGAAAAACACTCCTGTATTGACTTAGTTTTAGTTTTGCTCTTCCGATGAGGAATAGGCACTTTTGCCAGGCTCTCCTATAGTGTGGATTTACACTTCACTCACGTAGAATCTGAACACTGATGACAAAGCATACATTATATGGCTTCCAAACCAAATACTACACAAGTTAAAGAAAAACCAAGATAAACAATCTACATAAGGCCCTCAACCAGGCCTGAAATGCAGTTGCAGTAGTTTTCCCTCTTCCTGTGGCTGTCAACTTGCACGTAATTTCGTAACCTGCCAGCTTCCTGGAATCTTCACAAATGGCTAAAATCTGACCACAGCCTGACCTACAGTACATCTGCTTCTTTCCTTTACATCTAAGATGGAGCTTGGTGTGCTGGTCTTGTAATATGTTGTATGTTTTTAGTCTAAGCTTGTGGAATTGCTGCATTCTGCTCTGACTTCAATAGCAGTAAAAGTTCTGACACGTTTTTTGGGACTACACACTTACACAAGAGAATAATCTAAAACTGACTGTTCTCTTGCTGTTCTGGACACTTACATATTTTTTTTCTTTTTTTTTAGGCAAAAAAAGGTGTGAAAAGGAAGGCTGACACTACAACTCCTACTACTTCAATAGTCACAGCAAGTGGTGAATCTTCTGCAATGTTTAGTGAAAGAAAAGCTGTTAAAGCATATAGAGGTGAAAATGAATGTATGGTAACAAATAAGCTTCTGAAGAAATCCTTTTCAGATTCTCAACAGCCACCTGGAATTGTTAAAAAGATTCAGTTGTCAGACCAACTAAAACATTGTAATGCAATACTTAAAGAAATGTTTTCAAAGAAACATGCAGCATATGCATGGCCTTTCATAAAACCTGTAGATGTGGCATCTTCTTCCACTGGTGTGAATCAAGCTATTGCCAGATGTCCTACAGACCTAGGAACCATTAAAGTAAGTATATTTCTGGAGAATTTGTGTAATTACAAGGTTTAAAATGTGTTAGCTGAAAAGGTGTCATGAAAGCTGCTTCTCCTATGAAAGACATAATGGGCTTAGAAATCAGATACATTTCTATTTCTCAGACTTAGCCAAGGTCACTGGAGAAAGTCTTCTGTGTCTCCTTGTGACACATAGAAGCTAATCTACCTAACTGCTGAAAAAGCTAATATAGATAGTGAGGGAATGATGGTCTCTATGAAGCCCTTCCAAGCATGCCACATGTTAAATATCTCTGTACACACAATGCTTTTGTTAATGCCCTATAAACAAAATGCAATTCTATCAACTTCTACTATTCCCTCAATCTCAACATTCTTGGTGAAGTGCCCTAGAACTTCTACACTGGACGTTTGTGTGGCATATTTCACCTTTTTTAGTGGAAAGGAACCATTCTAGATATAGATATGTGGACAGTGCTCTGTGAACACTGGGTGTATTAGCCCAGTTAAGCTCCACTTTTTGGGAAATGTTCAATTTTAATAGCTTACTGAATTATCTTGAAAGCTGACTTGCACAATACAAAAGTTATTTCCCAATTTCTAGTCTATTAGTTTGACTCCAGCTATTATGGAATAAGCTTTGTGCAAGTACCATGCATAGAATCAAAAACAGATGCTCGGTTCAGAACCAAATAAAACCACTCAAACGTTGTTTTGGCCAAGTGCTAAAACTAGTACAGAAGTCCTTCCAGCAATTACAATTAAATCTGTTTAAAAGAGGGAAAAAAATGTTACTTTGTTAAAGAGACAATGTTGAAATGAGACACAAGTATTTCTATAGTATTTCTTATAATATTTATTGTTCTTATAATATTTATTGTCTTGATACAAGCTGAACCAGCATATAAATGTTAAAATTCTTGTTCTTCCTTTCTTTCTGCTAGTTCATGGTGATGCTGTCTACTAAATGCCTTAATTTTCTTTTCCTCTAGAAGAAAATGGATAACTTAGAATATAATGATATACAAGAATTTGCTACAGATGTTAGATTAATGTTCATGAACTGCTACAAACATAATTCTTCAGACCATGAAATAGTTGCTATGGCAAGAAAACTTCAGGTGAGTTATCTTTTAAGTCAGACTTGAAAAAGAATAGTTCATCTCATACCCTGATGTAGAATCTACTAATATTCCTGAACTACTATGTTGCTGTGTAGTTTAATAAGTAGTAGCTGCATAACTCTTATAGAAATCTGAAAAATATGCTGTTCCCAAACCTGACTCTTCAGGATGTTTTTGAAATGCACTTTGCTAAAATTCCTGATGAACCTGTTGCAAGTGATCGCCTGCCACAGCCTGTGAGAGAAACGACAGAAGCTTATTCCAGTGAAAGTAGTAATAACTCTTCAGAAGAAAAATCATCTGAAGACTCTGAAGAAGAGAGAAAAGTGCACCTCAAAAAGCTTCAGGAGCAAGTAAGCATTAGTAATGTGTGTGACTTAAGATCTCTCTGATAATGCCACTTTCAATGGTCTATTCCAAGGCTTAGCAACAAAAATCAGTTTTTAAAAGATTCTAGTAACTTGTATTTTTAATACAGAGCTTTAATCCTCTTTGGAAGTGCTGCCAAATGTTAAGTGAATAGCACCTCAACAACTACAAAGTGAGCAATTGTTCTTCTACTCTTGCCTATCACTTCTTCAGAGGACTCTCAAACTTGTTAAAAAATAAAACTGTTCCTGTGGTATGAGAACCTCCAGGCACTCCACCTGTAGCTTAGTAGCATATTCTTCCAACAGGATCATTTCTTTCACGTAGTCAAAGAGCATTGTTCTTACCCTCAGTCTCTTCTGAGCCACACAAAAACAAGTCATTAATTACTTCTCCAGAAAGTGCAGTGTGAGAGAGAAAAGAAGGTATCTCATGCTAACCAGTGAAGCAAAGCTGTGCTTCACATTTGGAGTGGGGTGGGTGTTGGTGCTGCTTGAACATAACTTTTTAACCTGTTGCTGCTGAATCTATAAACTCTGGGAAAAATTAGCATTTGTTCTGTTAGTCAAATGAAGGACAGTTTTTGGTCCTTGTCAGATTAGCATCATCAATTTATGAATGTAGGCAGAAGGACAAATGTAAGCATACAGGCCAACTTTTACAGTAGTGAGGTATTTCAGTGTGTCTGATTTTTAATCTCATTGTCTGACCGTCTTCCAGTTCCTGAGGCTTAAACAAAGTTGTGTTAAGCTTTTCTCCAAAATTCTTAGTATGCCGCAACTAGCCAGTTTATATTGCAAAATAAGATGCATGAGCCCAGTCCCACTTGCCTAATTCAGCAATGCTGTAGAAATATAACCTAATTAGGCATTTACATGCATCCCAAATTCCTGAAATTAGAGATGCTACTGGAAACCCATAGAGTGATTTTTTTTTTTTTTCTTCTTTTTTTGGGGGGAGGAGGGGGTGTTTGTGTATTCCTGACAGAATACTAAAAGGTACATGCTGTTAGAAATGTCTGCATAAAATAAATATTCCTACATCTTCTAGATGCATCATCTATGACTAAGATACAATATAGTAAAATGTTTGTAAAATAAATCTCGTTTGCAAAGCAGACGTCCTATAAATATCCACTCAGCTGCCATAAATTTCGTGTGATATCTAGGACCAATTTATTGTTCTTCCTACATTACCTAAGATTATCAGCATTTTGGATTTTTTGGTTTTGTTTATGATAGCTTGAAGCTCTTCATCAGCAGTTGTGGGTTTTGACCAAAGAATGCTTATCTAGACCAGAAAAGAAAAAAGGGAAAGTTAAAAGTGAGAAAAGAAAGAACAAGGGAAAAGCTGAAATAAAAAGCTTGACTCAAAAGAAGAAAAATCTGAAATACATGAAGAAATCTAAAGAAAAGCTGTCTTTAAACATGTAAGTGTGGGGAACTTGTGTGGGTGTAAAATTATTTTAAACTGCTGTTACTGCAGTATACTTTTTTCCTGCAGTCAATCAAAGAAAACCATGCAGCAAGCCGTGTTGGCACAGAAGTCAGAAGATGAAGATGGTGCCAAACCTATGAATTATGATGAAAAGAGACAGTTGAGTTTGGACATAAATAAACTGCCTGGAGACAAGCTTGGGAAAGTAGTCCATATAATACAGTCAAGAGAACCTGCACTGAGGAACTCTAACCCTGATGAGATAGAAATAGACTTTGAAACTTTAAATGCTTCAACGCTCAGAGAACTAGAGAAATATGTAGCAACCTGTTTGAGGAAGAAACAAAGCAAGCAGGGTATGTAGCATAAATGGTGTTCTAAGGAGCCCATTAGATTTGCTTTGTGGATTGCTTTCCTGTTAACTTCTCTTTCACATGCAGCTAAAAAACCAACAAAGTCAAAAGAAGAACTTAATTTTGAGAGGAAACAAGAGCTAGAGAAGAGACTACTGGATGTCAATGGTCAACTAAACACAAAGAAGGAGAGCTTCAAGAGTAACGTGGCTCTTTCTCATTCACAATGGAAATAGCTTAGAGTGGAATTCTTCCCTTGGGCTTTAGTCCTATTAGGTATCTGGGGACTTTCTCCTCAGAATAGTTGGAGTCTTAAGCTTCCCACTGCTAGTCTAAAGATTCTATGCTGAGTGAGCTGGAGTCACAGCAGCAAATTTCGTCAGTTATCTGTTCTGTCTAAAGCAGCTTCCTTATTCCTGCACCTAATACTTTATTATAGGTAAAGGTGGTAACAGTTTCAGAAATTAAGGGACACTGAACAATTCCCTTATAGTAATATACGAAAACATGGTGGGGAGTGTGGAGGGTCCCACAGTCTATTTGTTTGCAATTAATTTTCTGTGATTTAGGGTCGCAAGAATAACCAATTCTAGTAAGACTTGTTATGTGGCAGTGTCACTGAATGCTAACAAAGCTTGTGTAACAGTGACAGGTGTGCTGTGTTATCTTAGACTTAAGGAAGTGTCATAGGAGAATTCAGTTTTTCAGGCAATAATGTATTTCAAGATCAAAGGCAGAAATTCAGTGCATACTTGAGCTGTACACTTACTGATGGTTCTCATCAGGGGCTGAAAATGGATCAATGCAGCTGATGCTGCTATTATAAGTCAAGCTGTTCCTCATTAAAATAGTGAGTGCTATTATTGCCCTCCACTGGTTATCTATTTAGCTCCTATGTAAAATCAGTTAGCTGAAATGATAGAAGCAGCTCTGGAAGACGCAGGGACACTTGTATCCAGCGTTAGCTCAGTTAAATCTTCCTATCTGGTAAACATAATGGCTTGAAAATATCCTACAAAGAAAAGCTTAAAGAAGCAGATGAAATAAATTATGAACTATATATGTTGTGAGGAGAGGGAAGAAGCTGGCTAGGAAATCTTTACAACTGGTATCTGGTTTGTTTACAAGAGCTAAATTTGAGCTTGTGTCCAGGGAAACAGGTATCCATGTAACTTCTCATTTTCAAAGCTTCCACAGAGCAAAGTCTTTGAAAAAGATTTGACTGCAAAATCATTATGAGCTGAGTTAAATCAACCCTGCAGATGCAAAATAGTCAGATGGTGGGGAGGTGGCAAAAGATGGCAATTTGAGAATGCACATGGCTAGGGAAAGAAGAGCTGGCTGTAGATAAAGAACTCTGCAGGCAAGTCTGGCAGCAGCAACATGCACAGAAACAGGCTCTTAACCACAGGAAAGCTTATGGGGGGAAATTGCTTGAATTTTGTTTTAAGTCTGTACAGTTTTAATTGACTTTGTAATTGTAAATTTTGTGGCTACAGCTTCTCCTTGGATTTTTCATTCATTCAAATGGCTTGCTACTGGCAAATCCCACTCCCCTCCTCTCTAGAGGGAAGCTTTTGTTTTCAAGTCCACTGCTAAATGGACAGTAGACAAGGAAGTGAAATAAAATGAACCCTTACGTGGGAGAATAGACCTAACAAGGCTGCTCATAGTCCTGTATATGGAGAATGATCCATTGCAGGTTTTTCTGATTGTTTTTCTTTTTCTCCTGCAGTTGAAAACAATGCTGAGTCAAGCACGGGGCCAAGCAGACTGAGTGACAGCAGCAGCAGCTCCTCAGATTCTGACAGCAGCACTAGCAGTGATTCTAGCTCCTCAGATAGCAGTGACTCTGAATCAGGTTAGAAAGCTTATTTTTGTGTTTGTGTAGGCAAAATAGCTTCTCTCTTACCATCTACTGTTCCACATGGTTAGTAAGGATTTGAATTATCTTTGGTTTGGTTTGCTCCATTTTGAAGGCTCAATTCCAATGCTCTGAAATTAAATGAAAGCCTTAATATTGAGATTCCAGGTAACACAAAACAACCAAACCCCATTACATCAATTCAACTTACCAGTGAAAATCTTTAGGGACCAAAATAAACCAGCAAAAGGTCTTTGTATCTAATTTGGACACCTGACTATCAGTCTATAGCTTACTCTTGTAGCTTTGATCTCTTTTTGAAAGTGTGATTCACTTCATTTTCATCTTCTGGTCTGCAGCATGAAGGGTGACCTGAGCAACAAAAGTGCCCACAGCATTAACTGTAGAGCCAAAATCCACCCTGGTGCTTAAACTGTTTCAATATTACAGCATCAGAACACTGAATGATGTTTCTCTGTACACAGAACTCTTTCGTTTTCTAGGACAGAATAGATCTGCCAAACTGGAGGTTTACAGTGTAGATCTCCAGATGAGGTATAAGGTGAGAGGGTTGCTCAATTCTCTGCAGGGTGGGGAGGAGCAAACACAGTGAATCAATGGTAATGAAGACCTTGATCCTGCAAGAATCTTTGTAGTCTCTTTTTATATCTGGGAGAAGTTCTCTAAACACATCGAGCTCAAGTCAAAATATTCAAGATAATGTTTCTTTCACTGTGAGGTTTGACTCTAGGTGGAACTTCAACTCACACCTTGTATGTGTGAATAATGAAACATATGTGAATGACTGATTTTGTTTTTTCCATCTCCTTTTTTTCTTCTCACCTCACTGTATTTACAGTTACAGAAATCTGTTCAAAACAGACTGGAGTCAGGCAGAACTGTCCAGCTTCTGTGGAAAAGTCTAAGGTAAACTTGGCTGGAATGGATATAATAATTTTGCCCTAAACAAATAAATTATTACAAAATTACAGAATTTGTGTTATTGCACAAATAACTTTGTTAAAATTTAACATACAGTGGTAATAGAAATGATGCACCTTTATCAGGAAATAATGAAACCCCAAAAAAGCCAAATACTCTCCAAATCACTCTCTGTGTAGAGAATTGACCTAACAGCGTAAGCCCCACTTAAATGTTTTTAATCTATTAACCTCACCTCTACACCTGAAAATAAATAAATTGTACAAATATGCCACTTATTTTCAGGATACTTTATAAGGTTGCTTATTGTAATGGTATTTTTAGAACCAATAGCAGTTTTATCTAGAAGTAATTTTTAATGCCTCTTAGGTTGACTTGCTCTATTCCTGTATTATACAGTGGGTGTTATTTCTTGTCAAGCTTAGCTGCCTTTAACAATTTCCCTTAAAGCTACCAGAGACAGAGACCTTGAATTTCAAAGCAAAATCACAGCCAAACCTTCATTCTTCCTGCAATAGACTGACTTTCCCTTAAAGCACAGGAAACTAGGCTGCAAATTTATTATTCAGCTGTTCCTTCTGCATCTTCATAAGCAAAGATTCAGGGAAGGAATTATACAACACCCTTTTTTTTGCTTAAGAGCTGCAGCCTCTGCAGTGACAGAATGACAGCAATAGACTCGAAGAAATAGGATCCAGGAAATGAGCTTCAGCTTGGTCAGTTGTAACAGCCCCTTACTGACCTTCTGAGTAGCAACAAACATCATACTTGAAATCCTCACATTACATTTTGTTCTCAGGGGTTTTCTATAGCTGTCAGAACAAGGCAGTGAGTGCACTTTACCTCATGGCTTTTTGTCATCAAAATGCTTAGAAAATGATGGATCAGTATTACAATACAAGGGGTGCTGAATCCAATACAGTGGAAATGGGTAGTGGTGGGGAAAGATGATCAAATAGCTATTAAAAACATTTGGTTGTATTAACTACTGCAGTCTCTTTATAGAGAATACCACTTTGTTTACAGAGGATACCCTGCACTCCTGTTCTGCAAGCACAGCCCTCCTCTCTTACTAGCAGCTTGCAAAATCATGGATCATCTGAACTGCAGCAGCCACCTCCCAATGCACTGCAAAGGCTTCAGTGTAGATCGCTTAATCCATCAGAACAAAATGCTCAGACTCTCTCAGGTAATACCTTTATAGCTACACTTGACTGCTGAGGAAAGAAGGGTTGTCAGGATGCTTGTATTGCCCAACCAGCTTATCTTGGAATTTGGTGGTTAGCAAGTGGATAACTGAAAAAAGTTCTTGCAGGGTATGGATTACCAAAGAGCATGATGTAAATTAAAGCATAGCACTGAGGATTGGCTAAGGGTTTCACCTTACTGGGACACTTGTGGTGGGGCAGAGTAGTATTAAAAACAGGAGGTGTTCGTGCTTCCTTCAATGAGATGGAAAAGGATACCTTAATGGACTTGTAGTGACAGGAAGTGTTGAACACCTTAAGGCAGGATTAGGTGCTTAAACCCATGGCCAATTACCCAAGTTCATGTCTGAAATGCCTATTAGCTGAATGTAAGGCTTGGTGCCACAGGCTCTCTGAACTGATTGTTGTTGTCTAGACACATCAGATACATGTAGTTGCTTAGGAACTTGATCCAAGGAGCTATTCTTTTCCATCCCTCATTTCAAAAAGTCTAATAAATTAGACACTTCTGAGATTTTAGTAGAAGACAGCATGAACTGGTAGCTGATTAACTGAGAAATCAATTAAAAACTAATTAAAAATAACTCTCTTAAATCATGTGGCTAGAATACATATCTCCATACTGAGTTACTCCACAGATCTAAACAGTGACCTAATTTTGAGATGTAGGACTGCATTTTGCATGATAGAGGAAAAATCATACCCTGCCTTCTTTCTCAGGTAAAATCTCAGCTGTACCTGCTCTGCATGATGCTCCAGACCAGCGAACTCCTCAGAGCACTCCAAAGACAAATCAGTCTTCTGTCACCCACTCCAGAAATGTTCTTCCAGAGGTGAATATGTGCTTCTCTCCAATGAATTAATTTCAAACAGCATCTGTAAACCATGTTCTTACCCTTTAAATAAGATGTAACATAATACTTCATGCTTGAATTTGATGTGATAAAGGCCATTTAAGGTTTACAACGAAAGTTTTCTGAACTTCAATAATAAAGTGATTCTTATCCTTTAACACAGGGTATTACTTCATTGCCTATTGGCTGCAACACAAAAGAAAAGCTTGGCTGATCACATTTATAGTGTACTATATTGTTTATTTTATTTCTTTTCAGGGCTATAGCTTGAGCTTAAGTAACCCTTGCACACTTACAGGTTAAAAGTCCACCCTGTAAACCAACAGCTTTACAAAGAGGCAGATTATAATACATGTTTTGATTTTGTAGAAATATCAATTTCACAAACTCAGCAACACTGAAGGTCTAGAGGCTATACTGGGAAAGAGTGTTGCTTTATCATGCCTTTTCCTAAAGCTATTGGAACTGGGGCTTTCAGAGTCTAGATGAGGTTGTAAAATATTTGATCACTGTTTAGTTCTGTCTTAATATGTTCTTGGAGATTATCCTGGTTAGAAGGGCCTCTGTGGAGCAAAGGAAGTTGATATAACTGCAGCATGATCACTTCCATCCTATGATGGTTAATAATCTTTTTGAATGTGGTTGAAAATTTAGTTGCTTTAATCAGGCTGTAAAAGCTTTCTTTTTGGCAATGGATAGAAACTGCCTCTTGAATTTATGAGCACAAGAATGTGTCCTGCAAGTGAGGATGAAAAGCAGCTCACCCCTTCCTATTGGTGTCCACTGTCCAAGGTAGCAGGGAATGCAAATTATGAGTCAAGTTTGTGCAGCACTGTCCTTGGTTCAAGATATTATTACACAGAGTAATCTTGCACAGAGAAAAGAATACCACTGCCCTGAAGATCACAGTTACCCTTTACCCTGATCCACAAGCTAGAGTGCAGCACCTGCCTTTATGACAACTTTATTCTGCAGTACAATGTTAAGGGTTAAAGATCTTGTATCAGTTTCTCATGTTCTACCCACTCCATCACTTGGGATTGCTGAACTGTGCATATTCTAAATCTGGAGTCTCAATGTATGAACTTGCTTTGGTTGCCATATGAATGAAATCTATTTCTTCCCTGGTGTTTACAGAAGCTAGAGCTGCAAGAATTTATTGCTCTAAGCTTCTAAACCTTTAATCATGTTGCTGTATGATAAGAATTCACATATGCTAAACACAAGTAATATGAAGAATGTATTTTGAAGTCTAGCTTCTCTTCTAGGTGTCCAACACCATTTTCCAAGTTGACAGTGCTGACTGCAGTAAACACATTGAGCAAACAAGACATCTAGACAAATCAAATAAACTTCAAAACGAGACCAGCATGAGAACTGCTGATTTAATATCCATAAGTCAAGAACAAAGTATGTAATGTCATAATAAAAACTGGAACCATTATCAGGGGTGCAAAGTTAAAAATGCATATGAAACTGGTTTAAAGAAATATCATGCTGAACACTTGTATATTAATCTGTTTGCAGGATCATGGTGGGTGTGCAGTTTGCCCTTGGTCTTTTTGATTTGCTGCTTAAAAACAACAAAAAAGTGACATTAAACAGATGTTTGGTTCTTGTTCTGTGTTAAAATATATTTAAAAATTACTTTTTGTTTAAAGAATTTAGTTTTCTAAATGTAGTACTTGGGATAAGTAACCTAGTCTTCCATGAAGTCTGAGAATTGATGCTTCCATCTGTTCAACTTCACTGGCCTTTGAAATGTCTTCTGCTGAAGCTTCTGGAAGAAGCTTCCAGCTCCTGCTGGAGCTCTTTTCCCAGGGCACTTTGTGTGTATTTTGAGTTACTATATTTGGCTCTTGGTGACAAGGATCTGACAGCAAATCAATGTCAAAGACTTTCACTATGGAATAAACTTGCAATTATTACAAGAACACTGGCCCTCTGAAAGCTGCATTCTGTACTTCATACATATTTCAAACTAAAGAATTGACTGAACAGCCATGCTCTGTGTGTCCAGTATTACCAGACACGATATGTTTTGGTTTCTCCTTTACTCTTTGCCCTCTAGAACACCTCTATAGGGAGGGAAGAAGCTTCTGAAAACTTGAAGAAATTAAAAGGCAGAGCCTGATGAACTCCTTCTTTTTGACAAAGAATAATGCTAAATAGTTGCAGTGTATTAAAGCAATTCTAAAAATGGCGATTTAATTCTCCATGAATTTCTATTCATTTTTGAGTCTTAACACACCAAGCCATACATCTACTGCCTCATTTTGCTTAGACTTACAGCAGCTGGAACTGGTGCATGGCCTCAGCTAAGGATTTTCACTTACAAAGTCTTGAGGCTGTGAGGTTTTTCTGAAAACCCCTTTAATTACAAACTGGCCAAGGGTTTGATACTTAAAATCTAGAATTCTGGATTCAAACAGTCAAAAATTTATCCTTTGCATAATTAAAAAAAAAAAAAAAAAAAAAAAGGCCAACTTATTACCTTAAGGTTTTTATTAAGCATTTACCCAAATACTGAACCATCTCAAACTACAGTAGAGGACTGAATGAGATAAAATGCATTGTTTATCGCTGGTTTGAAAATAGTGTTGGAGGATTTTTTTTCCCCTCAAATAATAAGGAAGGTAACAGGATGGAGTATTTGTATATGGGTAGACTACTGGAAATGTAAGGACTAAACCTTGATGGCTGACCTATCTG
This sequence comes from Zosterops lateralis, assembly GCF_965231275.1. Lineage (NCBI taxonomy): Eukaryota > Metazoa > Chordata > Aves > Passeriformes > Zosteropidae > Zosterops > Zosterops lateralis. The sequence continues at coordinate 16,699,128 of NC_139769.1, forward strand.
CTTTAAAAAGAAAAGTAAATAGGGTTGAAAGCTTTAGGTGAAATGAGTTTGCATGATCAATCAGGTACTCTTAATGCTGAAATCAAAAGGAAAGGGGGCTGAGTGGGAAGGGGAGGAAGTGAGTAAGTAGCAAAGTGCTGTGTTGGGGCTTCCTGACCAAACCTTTTGAGCATTCTGCTGGGACCTCTCCTAGAATTAACCTGGAGTTAATTTCTTATCTATAGTTGAGCCAACTATACTCTTTCCTGCCCAAAAGTGGAGAGAAGTGGTCCAGTTCAACTTAAGCTTAGGAAATGTTTTGGAGAGTTTCTGTCATTATGAACCAAATAATAAACTGTACTGTAAGCTTTTAAGTCAATTCCTTGAATGACTGAAGTTTTATAATTTAAATTTGAGAAAGGATAGTCTATAAAATTTACATGATCGAAAAGGCTTTTTTTATTCTTCCATCAGGTCATTGCACACCCAATGATAAATCTAGTGATAAAAACACACTAGAGCCAGTGTCTGAACTTCTTCCAAGAAAGGTAAGTGGTGCTCAAGTTCTATTTAAGAAGAGGCTGAATTTATTTACTGAGTTGAATAACTCCCTGACCTGGGATCTTCTCTAAAAATCTCTTCTTTTACGATTAGAATATTTAGTGTACAATAGGCCTTTGTCATGGGTAAAATCTGTAGAGCTTTATCTCATTTTTAGTGCTAAAACCAAACAAATCTATGGACTCTCTTCATTGCAGAAGGTAAAGCATATAAGATACATACATACACACACACACATATATATATTGTGCCATGCTGACATATTAAAATATGGCATGTTTCATCTACTTTTAATATTTCAAGAAGGAACTAGTGTTGCTTGATCTAGTTCTGATATCCAAGTTATTAGTGTGCTTTCCCTTACTGATCCAGGAACAAAATTAAGAGTAATGTAGAATGTATATAACTAAAATGTTTCTAGGACTTTTCTTTAGGCACTTAGCTTTTAGAAAGCTATTAAGTAACATATTGAATTCAATTCCAAAAATATATATTTCCTTCATAAGCGCATGCTTTGACTAGAAGAAGGATTTCTTAAGAATGCTGGTTTTATTCTGGTTTATGCTGTGAAGAAAATGCCACAGGGGAACAAACAAAAGTTACAAGCCTAATACAAAACTATTGTTATGTAAGGATTGCATATAGAAATTAGATGGATGTTCTCTGTATTAAAACCTTGTCAATGGACCTTGTGTAAACTCTGCTTTGCAAATGCATGTTTTCTGAAATGAAAAAGTGGAGAGGTAGACTTAAACGGCCACAATAGCTACAAATGCCAACAGTTATTGGCGTATTGCCAAAGACTCACAATGTTAATGAGAAAGTACATCAAAATCTGCTCAGATTGCTGTATTTGCACTAATATCCTCCATATTTTGGTGTAGATATTTCCAACAGGCCAGTCAAACAACATTGTGCTAATGTCAGAACTAAGCAGGCAATGTAGTTACAGAGTATTTTTTCCTCTTCTATGTTTTCCTTTTCCTAATAACTTCAGGATACAGAATTGAAGACTGTAGATTCCTGGGTCAGCCTGTGTAAAGCGATGAAGCTTCCGGCTCCAATAAAAGCATCTGCTGAGAGCTTCAATCAGTTCAGGGATGCAGTATTAAAGAGGAGTGGGCAAGTGCAGGAGTCAAAAAGGCCTCTCGTGCAAGCCGAGAGGGAGCTGCAAAATCTTCCACAAGAAAACAAGAAGTTTGTAACCACTTCAGTGTAAGTGTTATTCTGGTTTTTGCCTGTATGGTACTGGGGGCTTAGTTATTCAGGAACAAGGGCTTTGGATTAGGGAATTGCCATGTGTCAGGTGAAACTGGGGACCTGTACCATGCTAAGCAAGACTGCACATCCAAAATGCACAAAGCAGCTTTTTCCCTTCAAATCAGTATTATTTCAGTGGTCAGAGAAACTTCCCAGATTTCTTTCTTTGTTGTTGCTCTTAGTTTGCTCCTGGATTTGGTGTGTGGTTTTTTTGGTTTTTCATTGTTGTGTTGTTTTGTTTTGTTTGTTTTGGAGGCGTGGTTTGTTGGGGGGGGGGGGGGGGGGCATTGATGCAGGGGAGTTTGGGGTTTTTTGAAGTACTAAGGTGAGGGGTTTTGGTCCACTGGAGCACTCATGACCAGAGTTCACATTTGTCCTATCTTCTATACCTGTAACCAGGAATATCCTCATCTTAGTGCTCTCCTAAGGGGGTACAGGATAGTCAAGTCTTGAGAGCATGGGGTTAATGTAGCTGTACAGGGGTTCCAGCATGCACCACTTCACACAGCAGAATTCTTTGCATGGCTGTAGAAAAGCACCTTCAATAGGCCCCTGCTGTAGTATTCTTCCCTAGTTGTTTGCAGTTCCTGCTTCAGGCAGTGCCCTGAGGTCTGTGGTCATGCTAATGAGATAAGTGACTGCTACTAATTTCTGCATTGCAGTAAAATCCTGGAGTGTGTTTGCCACCTTTTGGAAACTCTGTTTGCAATATTTCCCACTTCAGTAGTCTGCGTTTTTTTCCTTGCCTGTTTCATCCTGTGAAAAATAAATCTGAGCTAGTTCCTAAATTCTCCTGCACTTGCCCATTGCTGGTTGTATTAGAAAAATTGAATTGTTTATTTTAATAATCAGAGCATTTGAGAGACTTAAGAGTATATTCCTGGTTCAGAAGTTAGTGAAATCTACCTCACATAGCTAGTTGAAGAAGAAAAAGGTAGAAGAAAAACACCACAGGCCAAGAAAGTAACAGAAAATAAAGAATTTCAAAGCAAATGTATGTAAATTTTGTGTAGCATATCTATAAATCCCACATGCATACAGGTTAGAAATGGGACACAGGAAGCATGAACCTATTACAGCCCAACAATTGTGTGCACATAACTCTTGTGAAGGGAAGTCACTATGAAACAATGTGAAAGAGAACCACACTTCAAGTCCTAGGCACTGATTTAAATTATTTGCAGAATTCTATCAGGTTGTTATGAAAAAAACCAAAACCTTTTATTCTATACTGATTTCTTCTCCTGTTTTAAAGGGGCCATGAAAGCACAGGATTGGATGCCATGGCAGCGACAGACTGTGAGCTTGAAAAAGAAATGCCTAAGAGTAAACTGCCTGAAGCTCAACAACATATCCTTGATCAAGACCGTAACTTGGCTAGAAAAATGGAACAAGAACGCAGGAGGAAGGAAGCAGTAAGTTTCTGACTCTTGCTACATGATTTTTTTTCCAACTTTACTAGAGAATAAACAAGTCTTACATCAGGTCCTTATTTCAAAGGATCTGAATTATTGAAAACAACAGAACTATACTATCTGAAGAGTTAGTCCATAAAATGCAATAGGAAACTCAAAGTACGTCTTCAAGTGACATCATATGAAAAGCTATCTGATTGGTCCTAGTACTCCTATAAGCTCAGAATAATTGTGTGGTCAAATAAAATTCTGAAGAGGAGTCCCTGCCCTCTAAATAAGTTCACACCTTGAGTGTTGCAAGCTATCCATCCTCTTTAATGTGTTCCATGTCAACAAAAATGCTAGTTATACTGTTCTGGTGGGAAATACCAGGCCTGAGCCTTTTTAAAGGGTTTATTGGAAACGGTAATTAATGTTTTTTTAATTGTTACCTTTTTTAGATTAAACATTTTTTTAAAATTCATAGTGTGGTACAATGGACTGTGAGTACCAGTGTGAGACCATGCTGGATTCAGATAAGTTCAACTGAAGCTTTCCTCCTTCAGCTCTTTTCTGAGGGCTTCAACAACATGCACACTCAAACTTGTCATAACAGGGAAGATATACATTTTTTGAGAAGATGCTTTATATTTTTCTCTGAAATCATTAAGTATTTGACCTGCATAGTATTCATTAATGTTGGACTGCTCTGAAAAGACACTTGTTTGCTTTCTTGCAGACAGCTTGGATAATTGATGTGAATTTGCAGAGAGATATTATGGCATCTTTCGAAGAATACCTTGAGTGAAAGCAGTATTTTATATAGAATTTAACTTCAAACTGCTCAAAGAGCACAGTTTTGTACTAGTTAGGATCTTAAACGTTAAGACCACTTTAAAGACCTTCTCTAAACTGTTTTGTATTAAAATCTTGTTCATTAATACTTGAAGTGTCATAAGAATTATTTCTTTTTACTGCTTGTTTATAACATGTAATCTAGTCTGCTACACAGCAGAATGGAGTTGTTCGTTTGATTACAGTATCATCTGTATATATGGTATTGAAAAAATCACTTTACTGTGACACACCTGCACAAAATCTGAGTTGTGACAAAAAGATCTCTCTAAAAGTGATGCCGTCTAAGGGTTGTGTAGCATTACTTGTAATCATAAAAAAGCTTCCATTAACTCTATAATTTCAGCAGTAAATCTTATGTACTTGCATGTCTTTTAAGCTCCAGAGGTGTTTAATGTATTTTATGTTAACATAACATTTAGCTAAGGGTGCAAACATGTTTGCCACATAGTTCTGGTTCCTCTCAAGAAGAAATTACAGCAAACTGGCTCCAGTTTGAAAGATTTTCTGATTGATGCAAGGTATTATTAATGTCAAAAAATTGTCTGAGGTAGAAACTGGAATGTAAAAGCCACACGTTCTTGTTGATTATATACACCTATGGAAAATTAATATGGGACTAATAAAACATTGTTTTATGGAATATCAAAATACAATGTGTATTACAGAAATTCTGAGTGGAAGGGGCCCCCTTCAGACAATCTAGTTCAGTAGTCTCCAAACCCTTTTTGTCATGTACCCCATCATTTAAATATTTTAGCATGGGCTCTAAGAGATTCATATTTACTAATTTATAAATTATATACAATATTCCACTGTACTAGTATATTTTTTATAATACATTATAATATTTTTAATTTCTGGTTTTATTTTTAACCCTGCCTATTTAATATTTTATTTTGTAATTTAAAAAATTGTATTGAATATTTTCTTTCCACACTCCACTTTGGAGATTACTGATCTTATTGAGCCTCCCACTCAAAACTCTCTTCCTACAGAGAACTTCAATTTGTCAAGTTCCTGGATGAAAAGTGAAGGGAACACTGCCAGTTGTGGTGAGGACTTGGCTAGGACAGGGATTTTGGGATGAAAGATGGGTTGTAATGTAAAGTGGTGCTGTTAGGATGTCTCATACCCACATCAAAAGTGACCTGCCTTCATTTGTAGTTTCTACATTGTTAAGAGCTATTTGTCCTGCAATAAAATACTGCAGTTCTCATGCAGGACTCTCTACCTTGTTGTCACTTGGATCTATTTTCCCTCTGGGTTACTGCAAGCACAAGAGCTCTTGCTTTGGAAATAGGAGGTGACAGAGGGAAGGGCAAGAATTCCTTCTGAGCATTTCATCCATTGGATACAGTTATATGGGCATTGCTGGTATGGACTGGTACTTTTGTCCCTTCAAAAACTAATTCCAGCTTCCATGACTCCATACTGTCATGACAGATTAAAATCACAATGTCAGTGCTGCTAATGTTAATCTGATAAACCCTTTATTTGCAACCTCCAAGTCACTTGGAGAGGATAATCAGTTCCTGTCTCCAGACAGAAGGCTGAATCCAGAGGTAAGGGAGATGGCCTCCAAATATAAGTAACAAGCCTCTAAGGCCTGTTTGCCCAAAGCCATGAACACACTCAAAGATGCAGAAATCCCACTTGGGTAGATGCCCCCTGCAGACAGCAAGCTGCTTAAATAAACTGTTAGCTACCTAACAGTCAAAAGGTCTACTAAGTTCTGTTACGCCATTCATTTATCTTTATCATTTGTGGAAACAGCTGCTTTAACATGTCACTTGCATACTTGTGTCTAGGCTAGTAGATTGTATCTACATATAAATGAAAGGTAAGATATTAGCTTAAGAAGTTCCTCTGTCACTAATAAATGGAATGTGGTAAATTTCTTACTCTCAACTGAGTTGGTCAGGCTACAGAGGCAGAATCAGTGATGTGCAAAGTTGTCCTCTTTTGTCTCTCAGAGAACCAGGATTAGTTGAGCTGACAAAAGATAAACAGGCAGATGGCACCTTATGGAGGGCAAAGCACACTGTCAAAGCACATAAGACCATCTGCCCTGGGGTTTGTTTGGCTTGGCACCCATTACAACAATAATTTAGAGCAGAAGTGAGAAAATCAAATTATAAAGAAGACAGAAAAATAATTGTCAGGGCTCTTAATTTTTCTTATTCCTATGACATGTAGACTATTCTAAGCTTTCTTCTGCACAATCCTGGAAAATGCGTGGAAGGTATTTGCCTCTACAAACAGGTTTGCCACACATACGTGGACAGGGTGGTCCTAGAGTACAAAGTGTTCCTAAATAATAGAGGAATTCTACATCTTCCTTGGAAAACAGCACAGCTAAGGCAGCACAGGTGGAGGTGCCCAGAGATCCTGCATTAGGGTGTGCAGCAATTTATTTGTGTAAACACTGCTCAGAACTGCAAGGTCACCAGCACTACCTTCTTCCCAGCTCTGATACCAGATCCATATCCACTACCTGAAGATGGCGCAGCTAAACTCCATAGCCAAAAGGTTTGTATAATTTAGAAGTCTGACATAAATATTGAGCTTGTTACTGATGAATAAAATAAAACGAGACTTGGTTCTATTCTTGTGAAAAAAATTGCTCTGCTTCTTTCTTTGTACAAGTGCTGCATGGCTTGGTCAAACACCTTTGTACAATAAGGCGCATCATGGTTCCATCTTTATTCCTTCTTGTGTTCTAGATGACTAAGGGAATTTTGTGATTGTTGTGCCTAAATCTTTCATCAGCAGCCTTTCTTTGAAGGCAAGTGAAAGCTTGTGGTCAGTTTCAGGATTTAAAATGTGTTTTCCAATTTTTCTTAGAGGATGTTTTCTGGTAATTAACTCTGATTACTGGTTTATAAAGAAATTTGATGGCTACCATGATATAAACAACAGCATTGGTTGTTTTGCTCCTGCCAAACTTCCTAATTTATCTAACTGGGTCGCTGGTTTACTGAGGTGCACTTCAGGGGAAATTCTGCTGCTGCTTAGTTTGATATTGAGAAGTTGCAAAGGCTTCTTCCCTACCAGAAAGGTCATTAGCACGAAGTCTGATGCATAAGAAATGAGCTGTATGTTAATCCTGGGGTTGGCGGTGTGAGTAATCTGAGCACGAAGGGAAAGCTCAGGCTCGGCAGGAATGATTCATGTAATCCTACTGGAGTCTGCAGAGGTCGGGGTCTGAACTGAATCATCTGCATCTGATGTTCCTTCTCTCCTTGCCCAAGAGAATGAGGGAGCCTTAAACAGCCCTGCACCTTTTTCCCCAGCAGACTGATAAAGCTCTTGACCTTAAGTTTGTAAGGCTTGTGTTCAGACAAGGAGCAGGGATCATGAATAGTGTATTCAGCATTGGCAGCTGATACAGGTTGCTGGTATTTAATTTGTGTGATTGATAACAGGAAGCTTGGAAGCTTTTTATAGCTACTTAAAATGTTATCTCTAGTAATAGAAAATAAATTCATATTAGGGTTGTAACTTGTTTAAACTTTTAAATTCATAAAAATGCAGTAATAGGCCATTCTTTATAACATTCTTTTCTGCTGTGTTAGTTCATTTTATTTCGTTTCTCTAAAAAAGGAAAAATTTTGACCTTGTTGAAACCAGCATTAATTCTGTCACTGCCTTCAATGGGCCTAGGATTCAGCATCAGCGTCTATATTTGTAAGTCTGAATTTAGAACAAGTAGGAGAAAGCATTTGGTATGTTACAGACAAAAGTCATCTACAAGCTGTAGATGCATAGTGAATAATTATATATATTCTGTCTGCATATATGCTTATCCAATTTTTTTAAAAAGTAGCTCATTGATTTTCATATCTTAGAGTTAACAGATGGAAGGTGTCTTTGTATCAGCTTCTACTTGCACTGCTGGACAGAGCAAAAATATTTCCTGGAATAAATATTTCTTGAGTTCTAATCCTACAGACTCATCTAAACCAAGAACAAATTTTGTTTTTCATTAAATTCGTAAAATTTGGCAACCCTGCTCTCTGCAAATGGCAAGAAGCTGCACATAGGCCTACACATGAGCTGTGACTCTCATGTGGCCTCCAAAAGCCTTGAACCTGTCCACATGCTCTAGTCTGAGAAGCAAAGGACCTGGGAGAAAAGGTGAGCAGGCCACGCAGTGAGTTAGATCAGGATTTGACATGCAAGCTCAACTACACCTTTCTTGTAGTCAGCAAATACCATGTCAACATTTTATTATCTTCTAGAGCTATATAACTAATTTCTTATAATTTCTTAACTTTTACAACCTGTAAAATCAATTGCTTCATATAGTTACACTTGTACTCACAGTTTTGGATTATGTGAGCTATTCCAGTTTTAAATTACCTGTTACCCTGCATATCAGTAGGTTAACAGGAGACAGACTGGAGGTTTTCTTCTTACCCTGGCATCTGTGGCCTGGTATGAGACAATGACTCCTTGGTGTATGCTTGGGTGATTTACTGATGGCCAGGCAGGGAATTGTTCAGCCTCTATCAGCCCTCAGGAGCTGAGATATTGATACAGACTAAGTTAAGTTTAGGCGATTTATCTTTTTAAGAAATATTCACTAGTAATAGCATATAATAACTAAAATTGCAACTACGTTTACAAAATCACCTTTAAATGGCTAATAGTGAACAGCAGTGACAGAATGCAGTCCTGAAAAGCGCTACGTTGTGAGCACCAGCCCCATCCGTGCCCGCAGTTCCGCACCCCTGCACGGCAGGCGGGTCAGGGCGCCCAAGGGCGCTGGGAGCGCGGTGGCGGCGGGGCCTGGGGCAGGCTGGGCGGTGGGCACGGCGCTGCTCCCGCTCCCGGGGACATTCCCAGCGCCTCTCGATGTGCCTGCCGGCCCTGCCCGAGCGCGCAGGTGACACGGCCGCGCCCCGCCGCCCCAAGGCCGGCTTCGCCCTCTTTCATCGCCAAGTGTCCGGGGAGCAGAGCCCTCCTTGGCCGAGCCTTGCGCGGGCGGGCGCGACCCCGAGGCACCGCCCGGGTCCGGCGAGCCCGGTTCGTGCGTGCGGCCGCCGCTGTGCCCGGGGCTGTGCCCGGCGCTCTGCCTCCCGGCGCTCTGCCCGGCGCTGTGCCCCCCGGCGCTGTCCCCGCCGCTGTGTGCCCGCTCTGTGCCGGCGGCGCGGGGCGAGGGCCGCGGGGCGGGCGCGCCGCCGCTCCCGGTGCCTCCACACGGGCGGCTCCTGGCGGCGGCGGCGGCGCTCCGAGCCCCTCCCGGCCGGCGGGGACGGCGGCGGCGGGGCCCGATGGCGAGACCCGGCGCTGCGTGCCCTCCGCCCGCCCGCCGGGTGATGGTGGCGGCCCGGGCGCTGCTCTTCTGGGCGCTGGTTTACAGCTACTGCGGGGTGTGCGCCTGCATCGCCGGGCTGCGGCTGCTCTGGAGCATCGGCCGGCGGCCGGGAGAGACCTTCCGCTGGGTGGTGCGGGAGAACCCCCCCGCCTGCCTCAACGACCCGTCCCTGGGCACCCACTGCTACGTCCGCATCAAGGTGAGGGCGCGGGCGGGAGGAGCGGGCCCTGCTGGGGGCGCAGACACCACCCCCGCGCTGTGCACGGCACCCCTGCCGCCTGCTATGGGGGGAGAGCTGTGCTCGGCACCCCTGCCCGCCCTGCTGTGCGAGATTATCTGTGCATGGCACCCCTGCCCGCTCTGCTATGGGGGGTGAGCTGTGCTCGGCACCCCTGCCCGCCCTGCCGTGTGCGGTGCACGGACATCCCGCCGGCCCGGCCGTGCCCGCAGAGCCGCGCGCATCCAGCGCCTGCCGCGCTGCCCGGGAGCGGTGCCGTGCCCGGCCAGGCTGCGGGGCCCCGGGTGGGCGGGGAGGGGCTGGTGGTCCCCCGCAGTCCAGCGCTCCCCGCACCGCCCCTGCTCTCTCTGCTGTTTAGGGTTTGCCCAGTTGCCCCGGAGAGCTCGTTCCGTGCATCCCCGTCACAGGGAAACGTAGAGCAAGAAGCGAATTGCTGTCCCTCGGGTTGTACAGTTTAAGCCACCAGTCAATTTCTGTACTTGTCTCAGGTCTCCACCTGTGATTTTCTCCTTTACTGAATGCTCTAAATGAGGCTGTATTAGCTCGGGCTCTTTTGCAGTTATAGGTGAGCAGAGAATGCACAGCAAGTTTTGTCAAGTGCTGTTTTTCATAAAATAAGCACAAAGATCTCTGTTCCCGGGGTTCTGTGCAGATGGTTTTGTGCCAGGCAGTGCTAATATAAATTAGTGAGCCTCAGTTTGTCATGATTTGCTTGTTTTCTTTTGCTAACATCATTAGGAGGCATGTGTGGGCTTTTTCACTCATATGACATGTTCTTTTTTCCTGTAGCACAGAGCAGTAAATGAACAGGCTGCTGGGGAAGTGAAAGGGGCATGGCAGCAATAGAAGAGCATTTAGGGGCAAATCGAATTGCTGTCAATATGACAGCTGATCACTCATTTCAGGAAATAAGAAACTCTTGATGTTGCATAACAGCAGGCTAATGGATTGCTGTCCAAACACATCTATCCTACAAATCCATTCAGATTTCAATAAAACAGTGTTGGAAAAGGTGGCAACATCCTATGTCTGTTCTGGGGGATGAAAAAGGGAACAACAGCAACTGAAAAAGTCGAGGATGGGCTTAGTTTGGGCCACATGATAGTTAAACTGCTGCTGTACAAGTGGGGATGAAATTTTCAGGAGTAAGGGGAAGTTCTTTAAAAGCAACAAATAGATTAAAATAAAAAACATGGAGGGTAAATCCCAAGAGGATGCTGACTGAAAGAAGCAGCATGGAGGAGGGCTTATCCATTACTCACTAAATAAGAAACTCTGGAAGGAGAGTGAGAAACTTCTATTTTTATGTAAAATATAATAAAATATATTTTACTACATGTATTTTATATTTTATATTTAAATTATATTTAAATACAAATAAATAATATAATATAAAATTATAAAAGGAGCAAAGGCAGAGTGACTCTGGAGACTGATACAGATGATGTAATGGCCCCAAAATTTACTAGGAATTTACTTTTACCTCTAGGGGCTTCAAGTTCATTGGCATCCCAAAGGTGAAATATCAGTGTAATTAGAAGCAAAACTGAGAAAAAGTCCCTATTATATCCAGAGCAAGTATAAAAGAATCCAAATAGTTCCCTCTTCAGAGCCCTTTCAAGAATGAGATTGTAAATTAATGAGTTTGCTGCTCATTAGTGACTTATGAGTGTCAAGGTACCTCAGAGCATTTGAAGCATCTTTGGCAAGAAAACCTTTTTTGTATGTATTTGTGATCTTTGCCCTGATGTTAGCTCTTGATGTGCAGCAAAGGCATTGAGTTTTTCTTTCTTTTTTGAAATAGCAGAGACAGTGCAGGCTTTGACATTTGCTCAGGAGCTGTACAACCCTTCCTCCTGTAGTTTCTTTCACATGACTTCTAAACAATATTTTGTGAGGTAACTCCCAACTTCTGTATCCACTTCTGTGTCAGAATTCAGTAAAACCTCCAGGCCATAACCGCAATTTGTTTAAATTCTACTGGATTTGACCTTCAGTCAGTGTAAGCTTGTGTACATCCATTCAATGGCATTTCAGTGTTCAGCTTCTACAATAAGTAAGTTTCCTGCTTGTAATTCTCATAAGACCCATTTTCTTAAAAGATGCATCAGAAACTGACCATTGACAAGGCAGAAAGAAGATTATAACATTAAAGCTTAATTTTCTGAAGTGAATCTGGAACCTAGAATGATAAAAACCAGCAATAATGTGTTGCTTTCTAGTTACTTAATTTTGATTGCTTTTGGTTGTTAAGAATCCACATGGTCCTTTATCATGTGAGAATGCAATGTGATGGTTTTAAATAGTTGCATAATCTTACCAGCTAACTGAAAGATCGGGAGTGCATTTAAAGTCTACTGCAGTAAAGTCTTTCTGTGAAGCACATGACTGTGTGTGTGGAGCAGTGTGCTTGCTGTGACAATATCCTGCATTTCCCAGGGCCTGTGCCAGGCAGTGCTCTGGCAGAGGCGTTTGTGTGCTCAGGGCTGGGCTGGCCCACAGGGACACAGCCTGGCAGGGATTGGGGATGGACCTTCCTGGAAGAAGCTGTGCTGGCTGTGCAGGGTGTGGGATACTCAGCACTGCCGGGGTGTAGCAGATACCTGATCTCAGAAGTACAGAAGGCTTCAGCTTCAAAACTAATAATTTGATGGGGTTTTAGGTGCAATATATTGTTTCTTGGAATATGGTCTGAAACCATCATCATTCTCAAATCCCAAAATAGCAGTTCTATGTAGCAATAAATACACTTATTTTTCTCTTATTTTAGGATTCAGGGTTACGATTCCACTATGTGGCTGCTGGAGAAAGGGGCAAACCACTCATGCTGCTGCTTCATGGCTTTCCAGAATTCTGGTAAAACTCACTTCACCATTTTCTATTATAAAAGAGGCTGCATAAGATACCCAAAGATAAACATCTCTGCCTAAATATCCCCAGTGTGATCCCTTATATGTATTTATGAATACTAATGGCATGAAGTTTCAGTAGGCAATGAACCATTGAAACCTTTTTTTAACTGCAGCATCTGCAAAAAATTTCCTTCAGACTAACACAAACCAACCATCTTTTTTGTACTGTCAATCCATTTTTCCTCAGGTATGTACCCTTTCCTGTAAACTTTGTGAAGGAACTGCTAATTTAAAATAAATTTCCTTTTTGGATAGTACTTGTATCATATGGCTAAACTTATGAATTATAGCAGAGGGTATTAAAATCCATTAAGGATCCATTATTATATGTTAAGCACGGCCTGTATTGCTCCATTTATTAAAAATACTATACATTAATTTTTGGCTGGGGGAGGGGAAGAACTAGGAGTTCTATAGGCTATTGTACAGCCTAATTTCAGAATGCTACTCAGGGAAAAAGGTTCTATTATTAGTTCATCACAAGATGAATGATGAATCAAACCCAATCCTAAATGTTTGTTTATAACTATGAAAAGCAGTCATGTGTCCAATGATTTAACCACATTGCTCAGGCTGTCATTGTCAGGTTTAGCTAGTGAAGCATGGCTTACAGAGCTTGCACAGAAAAACCAGTAAGGGAATAAGGGAACTACTAATGCCAGTAATTCAGCAAGGTAAATGATCCTTCTCCTTTCCAAACTCAGCTGTGGGGCTGGAGGCCACTGCTGGAACTGTGAGTTTCAGTCTCTACTCAGGTCATCCCATGCTACACTGACCCAAGTAGAAGAGAGGTCAGTTCTCTTCCCTCAGCAATTTCCCCTAGGTACTGATGCCCTTGAGGGTGATGGGACAGTCACATTTATGTTAAATTTTCAAAGAAGCACATTATTCTAATAATAAATTGCTATCTAAAATTACTAAAGCTGTAAACTTTGTTTGAAAGGACAGTTAGATGGGAAGGGTATATTCTATTCAAAATTATGCATATAAATATGCATAAAGCATATTCTAACACAGGCAAGGAGACTACAGCTTATTTTCCCTATGGAGGAATAGTGATGGGGAAAATAGCATTTTATATACATATTCTACTGAGATCAGGTATATTATTTTTAAAACACAGGAAGTCATTCTTACAGTTTAGAATAGTGAGTCGTGCTGTAAGTGGCAGCTACTAGATTGTGTTGTCTGACCATTCAAAAGGGATGAATAAAAAAACCTGTTAAGTAGGTCACTGGGACCACCAATAGCATACTTTCTATCACTGTTTTTAAAAAGAACACCACATGCTAATAGTCTGTAAACCAGTCATATTACCAATATTTGTGTCAGGTTGTTCATCCACTCAGTGAATACTTTTTCATTCAGTGATTGTTCTGAGAGCAAAAGATAAAATAACCACAATTTAAGAGAGATGTAAAGCAGCATCAAATTTGTATTGTTTGTCTAGGAAAACAAAAGGGATATTATCCACAATTACAGTTCTTAATTTTAACAAATCCTCTGCCTTCAAACGTCTCAAGGTTATAAATAGGACAAATACAACCAGACAATAGTGACCACTAAGAGTGATAGATCTGTCTGAGGGTGACAGATCACTAAAAAATGTAACAAACCAGAGCCAATGAGTGTTGTAGATGCATAAGAACTTGAAAATAAATAGACTGTGGAAGGTCAATAATAAAATACTTGAAATTGAGCGTAATGTGTTGAGGCAGCTGAGTACTTAAAAGTTGTGTGTGAGCTGCTTTTTATACTACTTGCCTTTTAGAAAGAATGTGATCAGAAAGTCTCAAAATAGATTCAACCTTATGAACATGGAGGCATTCACAACTCAATTTCCAAATTCTGCTTGCAAAGCAGTTGTCCAATAGTTGTATATAATTTGGGATAAAAGAGTTTCTTTGACTATAAAACCTACCCATTTGATAGGTCAGACATTTGGAGACCGATGGATTGTTGTGAAAACAGAGGATGAGAATAGCTTGTAGACATTTTCTGAAAACAAAAATTAGTTGATTTATTTATTTATGGGCCAGGTTCTGTCTTCTTACTGAAGTATATAAAATAGCTGCAACAGTTACCATGGTGAATTCAGCTTCCAAGTCATTATATAACGCCTTTAAAAAATTCATTCCTGGGCATCTCAGCTAAACCTTGTCTTAGCATTATCTAGCACTGACATGAAAATGTCCTGACTGTTTTGTTTATATGAATACAGATTCGTATTACTGAGTGTTCCTGTAACATTTAAATTCAAAATCCCTAATGGGCTGGGGGCAAAGGTAAAGTGGAAGAGCCCATGGTCTGATATAGACACTGTTTGGATTAAGGTAGAATTCTGTGCATCACTATTACAACCACCAATGATCCAAATGTCGTATATCCTCTATCTGAAACTGTTGAAATAAGCAGAAGAGCTAGATTCTAGCACAGAGAGATGCAGTCACTGTTATATATGTCCAGAGGGATCATGTTTTTCATAGATCAATTACAGTGTAAGATAAGGCCATGTCTGTCTTGGTACTGGCTATCCTGAAATTAATTTGGTTTCAATAACAGCTGAAGAGCAGGTAGTTCTTGCAGGATAAGACCCACCATTTTCTTTTTATTTTTCCTTCATAACGCACATATAGTCACTATATAGAGTTACAGAGTGAGAAATAGCCCAGGCCTTTGCCTGAGTTCTTGTCTTTTGGTGTATGTAATGCTATCACTCTTTTCCATGGAAACACAAGGATGAAATACTTTGTCTAGTCCCAACACACTGAGAGAGCTTGCTATGCAACAGTTCTGGTACAGAGACACAGATGAAAGTGTACACAGAATAAATCCTTTAAACTTCATCAAGATCATTTGTTATTAACTGGATTTCTTTCTTTGGTTTATTTAGTGTATGAAATATCTGACATTCTTTTTCTGAATAGAAAAAAAAAATGCAAAACATGGCTGCCACAGAGAAGAGAAATCTTTTCAGACCTTACTTTTTTGATGCTACTATGGCTCCAAGGATTAAACAGAACACTCCTCCTCGTGCTCTGGTTTATGCCTGCTTCCTTTGCAGCAAAGGGACTGTGCCAGACTCCAGGAATTGTTGAAAAACCCTGGCTCTGGCCATGCCCCCTTTCTGGCAGCTGTACTTTGTTACTGGGGAATTTGAGAAGCGAGCACAAAACTACTGCAGCCACAAAGGACCATCAGCACAGCACAGAAAGAAAAAAGAATCTTATAGCAAACAAAGCCATGTTAGTTTGCCCTCAAATATTTGGGTGCAAAAGCATTGAGTGCATTTTTTGTATCATACTGCTTGACCTTGTAACTCCAACTTTTTTTCCCCTTTGTTAGGTATTCTTGGCGCCATCAATTGCGGGAATTTAAAAGTGAATATCGAGTGGTGGCCCTGGATTTGAGAGGTTATGGAGAAACAGATGCTCCTCCTCACAAAGAAAATTACAAGTTAGATTGCCTGATAGCAGACATAAAGGATATTTTGGAATCTCTAGGTGCGTTAGTAGAAGAAAAACCTACTTGACTCATAAATGACTTGATTTTCTAGGGAAAAAAACCCACATAAATATCTAAGACTGGGGATTTATTATATGTATATTCATTACAGATTTGTATAGATATAAATCTAAGGATACTAATATTTTTGGACAATTATAAATGAAAAAGGTTTGTTTTCTAATTACAGTGTGTATGTCAGTATAAGCAATATGTAAAGATGATTTTTCCATCATGAGTTTTGAGAAGAAAATTCATATGTGCTGTAAAATCTAGCTGTACAAACCTATGGTCTTTTTCCCTAAGAAGTTTTTACTCCTAACCACTTGCACTTAGTGGATAATGTTCTGGGTTAGAGTCTTAAAGCACTTGCAGACCAAGGAATTTATATCAGATAACATTCTTCTTACACAAACAAAACATAATAAATATAGTGGGGTTTACAGAGATGATGAAAGTACATCTGCTGTATTGAAAAAAAAGCCCTCTGAAAATACTTCTCCTGCACAACAGTCAGTTCTCAAGAGCTGAATCACTCTGTCTTACACAACAGTGAGAGCAGAAGGGAGAATGAGGGCCATGCTGCTCTCTGAGGCAAATACCCACTGCAAAGGTCTAGAGCAGAAGTGCAAAATTTGTCCCTCCAGTTCAGTTTGAAGTGTCCCTGTTTGGGTGATAAATTGTAACCCCTGGTGAAGGGTATTTCCCTTCCACACCAAGAGCAATACAAGGGATTAGATTGTCATTCTCTGAATCATTTTAATTCCCCAGATACTCTAGAAAGAGTAAAACAACCTGCTGCATTTCATATGAAGAAATAATAAAGCAGTGATTCAAGTTCTGAGATTTGGATTTAGGATTTGCTTTGCTTGTGATATTTGAGTATTGGCAAAAGATTGGGCAGGCAGTCCTCACACAGTGTTGACATTTTCCAGCCTTTGCTGGTTGTGTTAATCTCCATGGTAATGCCATGGTTATGCTTGAGAAGTGCTCTCAGCATAATTCAATTTCAGAGGGATTTAATTTTTTTTGGAAAAAGCACTTCAGAGCTTTGTTATCTTTGTTTGTCCTAATCCCAAGTTAAATTCTTTTGGAGGACTCAATTACATCAAAAGTGCTCCAAAAGATTTCTGTCCAAGAGGGTTTATATAAGGCTCTTTGACAACTGTCTCCAAATTTATGTCAGAATTCTAAACATCTTGGCTTTTATATGTTTCATTTGTAGTCTGTGTGCTCAACATTCCAATCCACAAGAGGAGGGTGATGTTATCTGACACTACAGTATGTTGTTTTACAGCAGTGGTTAAAGAAGGGGTTGTTAAGCTTTCAAAACACTTGGTCACTATCCTGCCCATGCTCTTTCTATTGCTGCTAAAATACAATTTTTATTGATGAAAGAACAAGTATGTGAATGTCCAGAACTTTTAAAATTGCCAACAGCTTATGGAGAAAAGCTATGGGCCTCCTAAGTATATAAATGGGAATGTTTACACATGCTATATATATGGCTAATAAATGTAATGGCCACTTTTTGCATAAGGATGCCATTGAGTGCTTAGATAATTTCTGATATTCAGAGAAATTCATTAGGATTAATTTTGTTCTGGAGGTGCTCAGGAGATTGCTCAGTCTTCTTGTCTGCAGTTTCAAATTCCAAACTCCCTACCCATGGCAAATGTATGTGTGTTACAATGACTGCAGACTGAACTGTCTGTCTGACCCTGCACTGGCCGAGATGTGAACAGAGTGGCCATCTGCACACTGAGTGACTTTAGGGTGACATGGAGGTAGTATAGTTAAAGTTTAATGATGTCAAATTAAATACTTTGAAGTATTTGTAGATTGTTGAACTATAACAGTGCCCTATTTTTTTCTGACCGTTACTAATGGAAGCAGTGCAGTATTAAAGTTACATTATTAAATGTGCTGAACCACCTATTTAGCCCAATAATGATACTATTGTATGTGATAATTTCTGTGGATACTAATTCCTTTGAAATAAAAGCATGTATCTGTGTTTATGTGGTAGGATACAACAAGTGTGTGTTGATTGGCCATGACTGGGGAGGAATGATCGCTTGGTTAGTGGCCATATGTTACCCTGAGATGGTGACTAAGCTGATTGTGGTTAATTTCCCGCATCCTTCTGTATTTACAGGTAAGTTTTACAGTAGTGTTTGTTAATCCAAAGTATCTGCATTTTGGTCATGATTGTGTTTGCTTTGAGGACCAACAGCCTGCCTCAGTAGATGAGCTGCCAGTGCTCTATGGCTCTCACAGTCTGGACTGTATTTTATGAAGCAATAAGATATCAAGAGTTTATTTGACTTCTGGAAATAAATTTATTGTAGGAAGTGGGAATGCTTGCAACAAAAGTTACAGGTTGTTTTTTTTTTTTAATCCTTGAGGGTCCACAAATATAATTTTTCATACACATAAATCTGTTTTGTTCCACTTTATCAGGAAAAAATTCCCAAAGAGGGATGTATATTGTGTTACACTTTGGTAAAGGCCGCGCTGCATTATTAAATCTGTGTAAGCCTGTCTTGGTATGAATGGGAATCAGACATTAGAATTACATCCTGATTTAGGTGACAAGTGACAATTTATGATCTGGTACGGTATTCATTGGAAGAAGTCTTTCCAGGTACTTACTAGATGCTCAGAAATATACCAGTACTTTGCTGAAACAGGACTTGTTTCGCTGTTTGCTGTGTGATAGAGTTGAGTTTGTCTACTACCCAGAATTACAAAACATTTTATAGAACGGAAGTATATCAACATTCAGTAAGGAAAAGGAAAGTACTATCTCAGTAATTTTATTTTTTTTCAGTTGCTGGCCTTACCCTATCTCCATTTAAAAAGTCACCCCATTTCCCCATAAATAGCTAAGAATATTCAGCCCAGCTTTAATTTTCATTTCAATTGAATATAAATCTGACCTTACACTGTGGGATCAGCCACACCATCCACATTTGTTCTCACAGTGTTCTTGGGCACCTTTCTAAGATAGTAAAGAACATTTTGCCAGGTGGTTAATCCACACTTACCCATGGAGAGGTTTGTTCACCACACAAGCAAGGAGGAGCTTTTTGCAGGGTTTTCACTGAGAGCAGGAACAAGGTTGTAGAGAAGACAATTGCATTTTATTAAAATGTTTGTTTGCATATTTGTTGAACTACAAAATCTGTTCTGTAGCTTGACAAATTGTCCCTACATTAAATTTATTCTACTTTGGATTAAAGGAAAATACAGTTTCTAAATAGTACAGAAAAGTAAAGTGATCAGTGCTGACAATGATCCATCAGGAAAAATATTATGGGTGATGTAATTTAAGAAAGTATAAGATAAGAAAGTTTAGAAGATAGCAAACACTTCAATTTATGTTGGCTTAAACCCCAATTTTTTTCATTGTCAGAATTAATAATTCTGGGATATGTTGTGTGTTGGGAATGCAGTTTTTACATTCCTGAATTTGCATCTGTAAAGGAAAAGTTCTAGACTTCCTAGTACCTGCACACATTGTGTGCTTGCTTTGAGTATTTGAATGTCAGTGTTGCCTCTTGAAACTCAATGGAGACACAGATTTACAATCAAAAAATAAAATAGTCAATGCAAGTTTGTTATATATAATTTTCTTTTGCTATATATGCTTCTAAGTCTTTAAAAATTACTGTAAAAATCTTTAAAAAGTGACTCTATGTAACCTTGATTACAGTTCTTGAAATTGCCAAAAAGATACTGTTAGAAAAATTTTATACTTCTATGAACAGGAGTGATGCAGTCTTTAGAATGTCAGTGGATCATCATCTACAGTTCTGTGCATCACATAATTGATGAGAGAAATACCTATTGATGCCTTTTATTCCATATCTGGAAAAAAATGCTTTGGACTAGCTGCACAAATAGATCTTTAAGTGAAAACCTACCATGCAATTAAACTCTCCAGTGTTGCTGTCATCACCTAATCTTTGGCAAACTTTTGTTTTGCTGGCTATTTCTACTAACATTTATAAAAGAAGTATCTTTTAACGGCCCCATCATATATTTACTCCTGAAACAATAATCATCTTTTGTCACACAGCATACTTTAATGTAATATTTTTAAAACATTCCTTTAAGTTTATAAAATTGTAATACTAATAGTAATTTTGTTTGAGCCATCAGTTTTCATTTTTAATTCATGGACATTTTTGTTTCAGAATACATTCTACGACATCCATCACAATTGATTAAATCTGGTTACTACTTCTTTTTCCAAATGCCATGGTTTCCTGAATTCATGTTTACACTAAATGATTTCAAGGTGAGCAAAATGAATGCTCTTGTTTATATATCTAACTGTGAGTAATGGAAGAATTGCCACCTGCATTGATCCCTTCTGATGTAGTCATAATTACTGGAAAAAATATGGAGCTTTCTTATTTTTCATCTTAAGCTTTATATAAATTAGCATACAAGTCCATAAGTCTCTGAGATTAACTCTTACTTCTGCATTTCTGGGAGGTGCTGAGGGATGCACTTTTAACCTCCAGCACTGCAGTGCATTAGTGAACCTGAGAGTCAGCTGTGCCCATACTAGGGGGACACAGATGGTGCCTGGGGAATTCCTGCTGACTTCTCTGAACTTCCTGTGTGCAGTGGGACATCCTCTGATCTCTGAGCCTGCTACAGGCAGTGTGGGAGTCTGGGCATCACATTCTGCCCAGTGATTCATTCTGCCTGAGGAGCCAAGGCCAACACTTTGTATAACCTGAAATAGGCAGGAGCAGATAGAAAAGGAGGAGGCAGCTGCAGGATACACCCTCCTACACACCAACAGCCCTGTGCAGAGCCCCCAGTGCTGCACACACAGGGCACAGCCAGCTGGGAGGTCATGAACCATCCTCCCTCCTGCCCCATCACCTGTCCATCCCAAAAACAGATATGTGCCTGCACTTGCCTTGCCTGTCACAGGTAGCAGGTCAGGATGCAGTAACTTGGTAATACTGGTATTGGTATTATATACTGGTATATAATATACTGGTATTTATCTGTACTTGATTAAAACATAACTCATTTTAACATGAGTTCAAAAACTCATTTGAGCCATTCATTGTACTTTGAACATAAATAGATTTATAAATATGTATAAACAGATTTTAGAAAGATGTTTCCTGTTGAAGGAGAGAAACCCCATTTTCCAGCTATCTTACATAATATTTTTTTTTCTTGCTTTTGTAGGTTCTGAAAAGTTTATTTACCAGCCAGGCCACTGGAATTGGAAGGAAAGGCTGCAGATTAACTGCAGAAGATATTGAAGCTTATCTCTATGTCTTTTCACAACCTGGAGCATTAACAGGACCCATTAACCATTACAGAACTATTTTCAGGTCAGTATAATATTCCCAAAGGAAAATATTCTAGAGTCCTCTGGAGCCCAAAAGTGTTACTGTGGCTCCTCTCCTGCTGCTGAACCAGGGGAAAAACCCCAGGTGTGTTCTGAGGCCCCCCTGGTGGGCACAGGTACAGCAGTGAGAGGCCAGGACTGTTCTGTCAGGTGTCCACACAAAACAGCAAAACAAGCAGAGTGCACATAAGCAAAATCTTTGTTTCAAAATCTAATAAAGCAAAGACCCTTCTTCATTCACAGCCTCCATGGCAATCCCAAAAATCCACCTTAAATAATACTTTAAAATTAATATCAGTTAATTGTTTGCATTACAATTCACATTATGATAATATCTTATCAAGGGGTTATATTATTATATACTACTACTAGATGATATGGCATCCAAGAATGTTACCCTCACTTGGAACTTTACAAAACCACATCTGGCACAATTCTGCTGTTTTTAAGCTATTTCTTTTTTTTAGACAGGTGGGAGAGGTAACTTTTATAACTAAGCCTAAAACTAACCTGCCTTGGTTTGGGTTTGGGGTCTTTTTGTTCCTTTATTGGTCTTAGTAGACTCACTTCATAGAGTAAAACAGAGCATCATAATAGGAAATATTTTTGCAAGATAAATATTATTTTCTCAAACAATTTTCTAATGGTTTTAACTTTCCTGAAAGGAATTGGCTTGGTCTTACAGACTGACCCCCCCCTTTTTATCTACCAAAACCAGTGCCAGAAGTGTTAACTCTGCAAATATTCTACTTAGAGCACTAACTTGAAGGATTGTATCAAGAAGAATGCCATTGAACTTGTTTTTCCTTTACTATCTCCAGTCTTCAGCAGTGATAAATGTCCTGCATGCTTCTCTAGCAAAAGACCAGCTTCCCAATACCCTTTAAAATGACAATTCCCTGCTTGCTCTGAACTCGGGCAGTGGTTGTTTGAATTAGATTAACTTTTCCTTTTCCGTAGTCCAAATTTACTGCCACTTTTATTGCTCTTTCTGTGCCATCCACGCTGCCACTGTCAGGACAGCAATCAGCAGGGAAAGCACTGAGAGGAGAACAGGGGTCTGAGCTGGGTGCTGAGACAGAACTGGAAGCAGAGAGCAGAAAGCCAACCCCAAGCAGGGCTGACAGTGGGGAATAAAGGAGGTGGCTGTGCAGATGGCAGTACACTGATTTAGAGCCGTGCAGAGAGCAGCCGAGACATCATCCGGGGTGTCCAGGGCCAGGGGCTGCTCCCAGCCCCGCAGCCGCTCTGCAGGAGCCCCGGGCAGGGCTGGCAGGAGCTGGGAGGGATCAGCGCCGAGCCCTGCTCGTCCCATCATCGGCCTCGCACCTCGCTCGCTGCCTGTGCAGTCACCAGATGCTCCTCTGAGAAGCAGCAAGGACGTGCCTGCGGTGGCTGAATTGCTCTGGGAGTCACAGGGGACAAAGGAAGAGTTGTGAATGTTTAGATTATTGTTTCAGGCCTTTTCAGACTCAAAAAGAAAGTGTAGTGTCAGTTAAAGGTCAGAAAGTATCTTCACAGCTGTTAATTCCTCTGTGTGTTTTGTGTGTATGTTTGTGCATTGTTTGCTTTATTCTTCTAATGGAAGTACCCCTACAGTGAATTCAGAGAATCCTATCTAGGGGCCATCAGCCACAATGCAGCAGGCTTGGGACTGGGATGAAAAAGATCAGTCATTCAGTTCTTGTCATCAGTTCTGATGGTCACACCTTAGGGGCTGGGAATCCTTAAATACGAGAACTGGATTGGAATTTTCCCTTTCTCTCATCTAAGTCATTAAGCAGGACTTGGATGCTATTGAGTTGAATTCACCATAACTCCCAGTGGGCTGATACTGGTGACCCATGTGTTAAAGGTGTCCAACTCATTACTATCCACTTGGAGTTTCATTCTTCAGAGCCTAATTTTTCTGGAATGTTATTTCCAAAGAGGTGATTGAAATAACCTACTTCCATCCATCACCAGTACATCTTTTCATAAATAGCACAGTAGTCATTCCCTTCACTATATATTAAATACAAACACTTTGAAAAGAAATCCATAATGTTTTTCTATAGTGCTTGCTTAAGAGACATAGGTAAGAAGATGGAACTTCAATTTCTTCTGATATGCCATTTGTTTAGAAAATGGGATTAGTTCTCCTAGAACAGTTAAGAAGTACTTCACTGTTTACAGAAAATCTGTATAACAATGCTGTATGAAGGTCTGAGTCTTTTTCAATGACATTAACATTTCATTAATGGAACTTCCCTGTCTAAATGTGAAATCTGTGCATTAATTGTTATTAAAGACAATTTCTAGAAACTTCAGGCATGATATAATTTCCCATATTCCAGACTGAACAAAAATATGGTGTAGTTCATAGGCAATGAAAAGTGACAAAAAAGGCTGTAAAAAGCCTGATAGAGTTTACCTAAGTGAAGCTACAAATCTTGCAAGGCACAAAACAGTAAACTCTACAGAACTGAAGAAACACACATCAATAGTGAAGAGATCCAGGATATTGGATTATAAAGTAAAGAGATTACAGTAAATGCACCGAATCAGATCATCAGATTATCAATTTTTAAAATTGGTACTATGAATAAGCTGTGGTTCAGTGGGTGAGGCCAGGTGGTTTGCAAAATGAGATTTAAATGCACTGGTAAAAAAGGCCATTTTAAGAATTCTTGTAATTCATCAGTCAAAATGAAATTATTACATGAAGTGATCTTTTATTAACATTTCTTGACTTCACATGTAAATAGAGAGGAAGAATGTCTTCAAAGTCTCAATTTCTTTGTCTTACTTTAAACTAAGACATGTCACCTTCTTTGTCTTGCTCTTTTTAGAGACCAGAGTCTCTTAACTAACTCCTAAGTTTAAAACTAGTGCTTACATATGTCATAAAAGTTTATTTAGGGTTTTTTTTAATACATTACTGGTTTAAAATAATCCTATTTTTGCATTAATATAATAAAGATTTGTATCTGATCAGATGAAATCTCTTTTGAATTGTCACAGCTGGTCTGTCACTGTATGCGGCTAAAAGTAGGCAATTCAAGCTTAGTTAAATTTTTTAGCATCTTTGAAATGTGCTGGAATAAATTCTGAATAAATTCTGGGTTAATGCTGAAAAGTTTTTCATTCTAGCTACTTGCATCTTTCATAATGGCTCTAATATGAGGTAATATTTATAAAATATTCAATCTTAACTGCATTAAGAAAAAAAACTTTTTAAAAATACTGAAAGTTTAAGTAGGTCATTTTGGTAGAACTTGGAGTCACAGGGGTTTTTTTGGTATTGTAGAAGATATTGTGTGTTGAAAGACAGACACTAAAAGATCACACTCACACCATCAGGTTGTGAGATGAGAAAGAAAGAAGTTTATTTTGGGTTCAGGGTTTAAATAGGTTTTGGGGTTTGATCAGCGATTGGGCCATGAGGTTGACACCTCTCTGACCCCACTGGTCAAACCAGAAGTCCATCACAGAGAGGAATGCAAAAACAATTTACTTTGTTTATGTTACAATGTGAGAAACTCTAGTACAAGAATGTAAACATCAGAATCCAAATAATCAAAACAATAATTGTGGAACCTAAAATGTTTACAGTGAAATTCACTGCATTGATTTCAAAAGCTGTGTTGAATGAAACATGTCTTGGTGATTTTTTTATTAAAATAAGTCCTAACTAAGTGTGTTTTATTTTTAAAGCTGCCTACCTCTGCAGCACCATGAAGTCATCATGCCAACCCTGCTGTTATGGGGAGAAAGAGATGCGTTTATGGAAGTTGAGATGGCAGAAATTACAAGGATTTATGTTAAAAATCATTTCAGATTAACTATTTTGTCCGAAGCCAGTCATTGGCTCCAGCAGGATCAACCTGACATAGTGAACAAGTTGATATGGACCTTTCTTAAGGAAGAGACAAAAAGAAAAAGAGAATGACTGTTTGTACATGTTTTAAGGGGTCTAAATAAAAGCTCTTTGGATTTAAAACCTAATTGTTATCAGGGCCATATTTCCAGCCTGCCTTCTATTTTGAGCTCTGTTAGAGAAAAGTGTTTTCATTGTACTGTACATTTGGACACTAATCTTACAGCTAAAAGAAGTGAGTATGAGAATATATGGTACCAACATTGGTTTTACTTGTATACTTGTATTTTGCACATAAAAACACCTGCCTTAAAATACATATGTATTTGTACAGAAAGAAAATCATGGAAAGTTGCTTGGTTTTGTTTTCTCCCTTGCTTTACAGTTTTAATGTGTGGTGCCTTTTACAAATTTCTAATGAAATAATAGAGTGGTGCCATACTGAAGAAAGTCACAAGTTTTCATTCTAGATTTGCCTGAATTTTTTTAATGTATTTTATCATTAAACAGTAATTAACTCTTTTTATCTATATTTTAGCATACTGAACGATTGAAAATTTTCTGGGTACGTTTCTAGTCTTCAAGTAAATAATGATCCGTATCTTGTTGTATTGTTGAATGCAGCTGCTTTGTGCAATGTGTTTTTCTTTCTTGACTAAAAAATGTGAAACCTGTACACTCCACATCTCTGAACAAGAACAATGGAAAATTAAGATATAACATGTATCAAATCCACCTCTGTCTAATAAAATGCAACTTACACAACTCTCTTTATTTTATCTGACTTCTTATGGAGAGATTTGCTGAAGCTGAGAACTGGGTCTGAAAAGCTTGAGTGTCTGGTCTGGTATTCAGCCTGGACACTCATGCTATGATTGTTATGATTTCTTGAAAATAATGCCTCATTGTTGGCATTATCCTTCCCATGTCAGCAACTTCTGTTCTTGTCTCCAAGAACTGCTGCCAGGTTCCTGTGTTTATAGGAGGAAGAGTCACAGTGATTATGGACACAAAGGGTAGAATTAACTTGTGTGTGATGGCAGGGGACAAAGTGAAAACAAGCAAAAGTATGAGACCACAGAATAGGTGTCACCTGCTATCAGGTTTCCAAAGCCTCCCTCTCCCCCTGCAGAGCAAGCCCAGAGCCCTGGAGCCAAAGGTGATCCAGAGCCACTGGGGGAGGCATCAGGGTCAGGTGGCCTGACCCAGCTGTCCACATCAGAGCAGAACAGAGCTGGGGATACTGGGGAGTCCCAACACATCCCCACACCGCCATGGGTGTCATCTCTTCTGTCCCACTGGGGCACTTGCTGCAGTCCCTGCTCAGTGTTCCCCTCACAAGGAAGGGCCAAGCGCTGCTGTCTGCCCAGGTTAGCTCCTGCCTGGAGACCTGCTCTCGTCCCCTTCTCCAAAGCCCAGAGGAGCCTCCTCAGGATCATGACAATGGTGTTGAACTTGTCTCCTTACATCCACCACTGGTACCTGCCTTTCAAGCATTTTTCCCTCAATACTTTCAGCACTTATCAACTCAAATAGTTACGTGCTTCTCTTACTTACACTATGAAGATGAAAAGGCTCTCCCTTGTCTCAGGAGGTGGCACAGGGCAGGGGCACAGGGCACGGACACAGGGCAGGGGCACAGGGCACGGGCACAGGGCACGGGCACAAGACAGGGGCACAGGGCAGGGGCACAGGGCATGGACACACAGGGCACGGACACAGGGCAGGGGCACAGGGCAGGGGCACAGGGCACGGGCACAAGACAGGGGCACAGGGCAGGGGCACACGGCACGGGCACAGGGCATGGACACAGGGCAGGGGCACAGGGCAGGGGCACAGGGCAGGGGCACAGGGCATGGACACAGGGCAGGGGCACAGGGCAGGGGCACAGGGCATGGACACAGGGCAGGGGCACAGGGCAGGGGCACAGGGCATGGACACAGGGCACGGACACAGGGCAGGGGCACAGGGCATGGACACAGGGCAGGGGCACAGGGCAGGGGCACAGGGCATGGACACAGGGCAGGGGCACAGGGCAGGGGCACAGGGCATGGACACAGGGCAGGGGCACAGGGCAGGGGCACAGGGCATGGACACAGGGCACGGACACAGGGCAGGGGCACAGGGCAGGGGCACAGGGCACGGGCACAGGGCATGGACACAGGGCAGGGGCACAGGGCAGGGGCACAGGGCATGGACACAGGGCAGGGGCACAGGGCACGGACACAGGGCACGGACACAGGGCAGGGGCACAGGGCACGGGCACAGGGCACGGACACAGGGCAGGGGCCCAGGGCACGGACACAGGGCACGGACACAGGGCAGGGGCACAGGGCAGGGGCACAGGGCATGGACACAGGGCAGGGGCACAGGGCAGGGGCCCAGGGCACGGACACAGGGCACGGACACAGGGCAGGGGCACAGGGCATGGACACAGGGCAGGGGCACAGGGCACGAGCACAGGGCAGGGGCACAGGGCATGGACACAGGGCAGGGGCACAGGGCGGGGCCGCCGCGGAACGCCGGGCCGGCCGCACGGGGGCGCTGCGCTCGGGGGCGCGGCAGGAACGGCCCGCGGCGGGGCGGCAGGGGGCGCCCTCCCGGCGGCACGGGCACTCGGCCGGCCGAGGCCCCGCCCCATCGGCGAGGCCACGCCCTCCCCTCCCTGTCCCTGCCAGGGGCGGGGCCAGGCCAG
Source organism: Zosterops lateralis (assembly GCF_965231275.1). NCBI lineage: Eukaryota > Metazoa > Chordata > Aves > Passeriformes > Zosteropidae > Zosterops > Zosterops lateralis. Next base: position 16,727,097 of record NC_139769.1, read on the forward strand.
TGGCGCGAGCCCTCATTGGCGGAGGCCCCCGCTGGCCCCGCCCCGCGATTGGCGCGGGGAAGGCGCCGCGTCCCGCAGGGCGCGGGTCCCGCTCCGGTGCCGGTGCCTGCCCGCGCCCCGAGTGCCCTCCCGCCGCTCCCCGGCAGCGCGGCCGCCCGCCGCCAAGGCACCGACTGCCGGCGCCGCTCCGCGCGTCTGTCGCCGTGCCGGGCGCGGGGCGGAGTGGCAGCCGGCACATGGCGCGCTGCGGCGGCGGCGCGGCGCCGAAGGGCCCCGGCCCGGGGACGGCGGAGCGGCAGCGGCTGAAGGAGGCGCTGGCCGAGCAGCTCCGGCAGGACCTCGACAGGTGGGCGCGGGGCGGCGGCCGGGCCGGGGGCGGCGCCGGGCGGGGCGGGGACTGGCGGTAACGGTGCCGTCCCGCAGGCTGCTGGCGGACGGGACCCACTCCGACGTGACCTTCCGAGCGGGCGGCGAGGAGCTGCGGCTGCACCGGGCGGTGCTGCTGGCGCGGGCGCCGCTGGTCTGCCAGGCTCTGGCGGGGGGGCGGCCGCAGCTGGACGGCACGGAGGCCGCGGAGTTACGGGAATTCCTGCGGTGAGTGCGCGCCCGCGGCGGGATTGATGGGCTGGCCCCAGCGCCGCCTCTCTTGTGTCCTGCCTCGTCTCTTTTCCCGGTGCCAGCACCTGTTTTAAAGCTTTTCCCATTCAAGGCAGTACCCTCCAGCCTTCCTGCAGAGTTTGCAAAGGACTTTTCTGTAACTTCTTTCCTTTCCTCTGCGTTTGTTGTGCTGATGGCACGTGGCTGTACTCTGCACCTTGGCGTGCCTTTTTTATGGTGTGTAAAGGATTCGTAATAGAAAAAGAGAAAAAAACATCAAAAATCCTTTGAGATTGTATGTGCGTGCTAAAACCCTTTTTAGCTAGATTCCCAGATGAAAGCAGCAAATAAAACCCATTCTCGGCTCATGTTTTAAAAAGTTGTGGATATAGGAATCTAGGAGAACTTCAGCAAGTGGGATGACAATGCATTAAGTTGGAAACTCATCTCTCAAGTCCTAGTGAGCCATGGGCTAGGCCAAAGCACAGCTTTGATGCACACGGAGGGATGATGATGATCCCGGAGGGAGGTGTGTGGGCTGGCTGCTCCCCAGGGACTAGTGCAAGGGCCAGCATGTTTTTGCACTGCCAGCTATTTTCCCATTGCCACATATGCAACGTCTCTCATGTCTTGCTTCAAACCTTAGGTGAGTTACACGAGGGGTGTTGGCTGGTCCTGCAACTAGACCTTGCAATCCTCCTTCTTACAAGTCCCTCTAATCCTTTTTTCAAAGAACTGCTTTTCTCTAATAAAGCTCTGGTGGTGCCACCTACTTTCCCTAAAAAAGAGTTGGTGTTAGAGCTGACTGGCACTTACAGGAATGCACCAGGAGCAAAGTGGTAGAAAGAAATCATTCTGGGATTTCATGTGAATTCAAGATGTGCCTAGAAAATGCAGGTACTTGCAGGCTCCTGAGATTGTTGCCAACAGCAACAGGATAGTGTTGCAGTTTAAAAGTTTAGTGCTTGAAACACAACCTAATTATGAAAGGAAAGTTTGTGAAACCAGAGTAATATCTGAAACATAGAATCCTTGTAGGGGAGCAGGTTGATTACCAGGCATTTGTTGGGTTGCTGCCAGAGCCTGGTAGGAGCATTAGCAGAACAAGTGGTAAGAAACAAAACAGCATGGATTTTGCCTTGTGTTTTTCCTCATTCCATTGTTACTATGATGTCATTAATTTCTTTCACATTCATGTAAGTAGTGTTACAGAAGTATTTCATGGAGAAGCATCATAAGGTGATTTTTAAACAAAATTAATTTTGAAATAATTATTCTGAATAATTAATTATATACTGTTATATCAGGGGCTTGTGTTCCTAATGGTAAGCACTTAATATGTCACTGATACTTGCTTTCAATTTTGTCTGGGCTTGCTATAAGGCAAGGAATGATGTCTGGAGTCCTGCATGCTCTCCAAAAAGCATGGTATTGGAAAACACCTTTATACTCAGCTCAACTTATTGTAAACCTTGTGTCTTTTCACAATGAGTTTAGAATCTTCAAATGAACCCCCCTCCATATGTTCTAAGCTGTGTATGAAGTGTGCTTTGCAAGATAAGTGCCTTTCTTAACTTAGTCTTTGGTGCTTTTTAACCTAGCACATTCTGTAGAGATCTGGGCTTACAGAGTGCACTGAAGTTTGACAACAGTGAACTCTTGGAGCATGTGAACTACCATGATGAGTTGTAACAGAGACCTGTAGCTGCAGCTGAGCTCCTGAGAGAAAGTTACTCTCTTCTACAAAAGTTCTGGTTTCTTATATATATGGACAGTGATAGTAATGGTGTGTATATATATATGTATATGTATATAGACAGTCATAGTCCTGGACTAGTAATAGTATTGCAGAGTGCATCAAAGCTATAACAAATTCTCATTCCTTTTCCTGTTTGTATTCAGCTTTGCTTATATTTTCCTGAGTAAAAGTTATTTTTCCATGGGGATTTGGGGACTTTATTTTCTCACGAGCTACATCTCAGTGAGGCACACTTCCTTTGGACCTCTGTCTCTCCTCATCAGGAGAGATGAAGTGGACTCTGTGTCACTTGTGTGCTGAAGGCTGTGCAGCTCCTCTTGCCTCCTCTTTTGAGCAGGAGATAGACAGAAAACTTCATGCTGATCTTTCTGCATAGCCTTAGCACAAAGTAGATGAGCAACTAAGCAGTGCTTTGTTTCCCTCTGTGCACTTGCACTATCTGAAGACACCAGAAAGAAACTTCTAGTCCCCAGACATGCATACATCAATCTTGTAGACCCTACACACCCTATGTTTTTGCCTGGTGAAGTTAATGCAATATTGACTCTGCCCTCCAATAGCCTTCTGTCATTCTTCAGGACACAGCTAGAAAAATGTCAACGGTTGCAAGTACACTGATAGCTGGAGATGACTGCCTAGGCAGGGTTCTGCAGTGTGCCTCAGGAAGAGAAACTTAGCATCCCTGAAGGATGGCTGTCTGTCATAGATCATTAGATCACTACTGTCTTGCCTGCTGAGAGGCAAACTGCTTTTTATTTTCTCTTGCAGTTGCACAAAATATTGCTTTAGCAATAAAAATCTAGATATTATCTCTTGATATTTCTATTAGAGAGGTCTGATACAAGGAAGGACAGAGAAGGACCTAATGACAGTGACGTCCAGTTAAAAAACAGTAAAAACAATCAAATACAAAGGAATACGATTGTCATTGTGACATTTACTGCCACAGGGGTTAGTTTACAGTACCAGCAGTTGATTCAAAGTCGACCAGCCAAGCCTTCGACCATGCTAGGCTTGTAAAATTCTGATTCAGGCAGGACAAGGATGCTGCATCTTGCTGAAGTGCAGGCAGAAACCTTTTAGAAGGTAAACTCTAGATAGCATGATAGCAATAACTTTCTTCTGTAGAGTCTATGTATGCACACCTTTCCTTTGTATAAAAAATCATCAGCTATAGTAACTGCTATGAATACAGCAGTTACTATACCCTATAGTATTGTTCCCTTTCATCTGCCACCTAGCCACACCTCTTGCAAACTCAGTGTTGCCCATGTCAGATTCTTTTCTGTGTGCAGGGGAAAAAAACCCCCAAGCCATAAGGTGGGGTACCTGTTAAAATTATACAGCATCATACTGACATACAGAAGGTGATGGCTTAGCACTATTCTCTTGCATGTGAGGTTTTAATAAACAAGATAGAATGTTGGTGAATATTTGTTCTTTAAATACAATTCCCAGTTAGAGTTCCACTAGATAACACTACAAAGTAGTGAAAAAGGGAAATACTTCTTTAAATAAATTGTCTATGAGTTTCTTCCTGATTGCTAAATTGTCATAGTCCCTATTGGGACTATGGCTGTTTTGGAGGCAGCAAACCTGAGTTATGCATAGGTATACTGAATTCCTTTGTGTTTATGCCTCAGCAATCCTACTGTTAATATCTATACTTGTCTATTTCCCCCTAGTGGGTTATGATTGCAGACCACTTTATTTAAGAATAGCCTGCGTCACGTGTTCTTGGAATTTTATGGTTTTTACAGACTATTCTGATACAGTCCTTCCCTTCTATCCTTTTATCACCTGTGCCTATTGATGTGGTGCAGCCTACCATGCAAGGAGTATCTCCTCTAAATGACTGATTCATGGAACGTGAAAACAAATCAGCTGTGAAAAGAGCTTTTTGTGGCACTTGCAGGTGGATTTTTTTGGCACAACAACTATTCTTTTCCCTGTATTAAAGCATAAGGGAATCAGCAGTACAGCTGAAAAAAAATCATCCCTCCCAAAACTAAAATTAATAAACCTTTCCCTTCAAATGAGGCAATATGGGAGATGGGATGTGACTGTCTTAAACTTTGTGAAACAATAAATCCTGAATTGTGGAAATAAAAAATCTCTGTTAAAAGTTATTTCTAATGTAACAGTGAGAAGTCTTCTGCTCTTTAGATAACAAAACTAGGATGGCACATTGAATGATACCTGCTCAAGAGGTTTGTAACAGTTGTTAAAAGCTATTCCTAATACAGTTCTGCAGTAAGGGTTCTGGATTCTTAAAGCAACTGTTTTGTAGAGATGGTTTTACATTATCACTAAACCACCTGAGCTCCAAGGTCCAAGGATGCCAGATTTTCCTAGTTTTTATTTAAGCAGAAAGGCACCATTTAACACTCTGGAGGAGACAGTCTAGAAAACTTCAATGTGCTTTAGAAATGAGCCTATAAAATACAGGGCGCTGCCAAGCAAAGTTTTTCATAGCAGGTTATAGAGAACTGCAGAATCTTGCATTCTGGAAACATCTAATGGGATTTACTGAGATAAAAGGAGATTTCTAAAAGATGTGCCAAAATCATTTTGCTGTCTGTGAAGCAAAATGATGGATGCATCCATGAGTCTTTCAAAGCAGTAAATTTACAGTCTGTATTAAACAGAACTCTAATATTAAGATAACCTGCTGAATTTCTGGAAGTAATAAATCCAGGAATGTGACTGGATTTTAAGTGTTAACTGAAAGAGTCAAAGTTTCATGACTTTTTATAGGAAATAAACTTACTTAAAATAGAATTAACTTTTTCAGATCCAGAAACCAGTTACTTAGTTCTGGTTTAAAATGCCACTTTTTTGCCTTATTTACTGAGTTCCCAGTTGTGGTAAGGATGCTGTTTTTATTGACTGAAGTCTAGTGATAACAAAATTAATTGCATTCCTGAGGTTTCTTAAGTAGATTCTCTGAAAATAGCCTGAGCATTCCCAGGAGATTGTTGCCTCATTTCCTAGCTTATGAGATTCCCTATGGATGTTTTTCAGTTACTGCAGAAAGTAAGTAAAAATATTAAAATAATTAATTTATGCCAAAACACTCTATCTGTTGCTGCTAATTTTCTTTCTCCCTCAAAGTCAATTTGTACTGTCTACATGTTAAATATGCAAAAGCTTTGTAGCACCAGAAAGGCAAATAAGACAAGTTCCAGTGCAAATTTAACCTAACATGTTCAATGGAATTTTTTTTCCAACAAATCCTTCCTAGGGAACTTCCTGCAGTTTTTAAAATTCAGTACGTGACCAGTGTACTTATGTAATTGTGGTATTAGCTTACATCTGGTGAAGATGGAGGGATAAAGTGCAAATTATTGGAATTTTTTTCTTCTTCTTCTTTTTTTTTTTTTTTTTTTTTTTCCTAGTATTGGCATTGTCTATGCCACTTTAAGTGACAGCTCTTAGAAGGTCTAATGTGGACAAAAAACTTTAAGCAGAACTTCAGAATACTTCTGTGAAATTTTGAAATCTCTAGCTGAACTCGGTTTCTATTCTGAATTTCTATTCTTGATTCCTGCTGCCTTAGAGCTGTAAAACACAGATGTTACCTACTGTGAAGCGCAGTGAATGGGGAAAAATGTGTGGAAGTCGTGGTCTTGAATTTTCTAAAGAATTGCTAAGTTTTCCTGCTCCCTCAAGTAACTTTTGCTCCCATTCTTGGTAATATGGCATGTTAATACTTGTCTTTCCCTCATTCTATTATTATGCTAGATTGGAAAGCACTTTAAATATGAAAAGCAATAGAGGGTCAGTTCACAGGTTAGGAGTTCTGAAAGCACATACATACACAACAACCTTAAAATCACATGTAAAAAAAAGTGTCCACTGATCTTATTCTTTCCATATGAAACCTTATTGTTCCTGTTACATCCTTTCCTGGCACTTGCCTTCAAAATCTAAGAAAATATTAACATTCTTATTCCCTACATTCTTGTTTCTTCTCTCCTGGTGAGGACCTGCATCACATAGACAAAAAAAAAAAAAATCCATCTATCTCAATCCTTTAAATACAGGACTTTAAAAGGAAGATGATTTCTTTGTATGTTTTCTCTGCCCTGTCAGAGTACAGTGTTCAAACAACACACTCAAAATGACCGTTCAGTATTAGCAAAAAATCCTCTTTGCCGTGGAATAAGTGACTAAAGGAGATCTCTGATTATTTCTGCTACATCCAAGGAAACTGTAGGTCTTCTGTTAAACTTTGTTAACTTCATCTAGATGGTATGAAACCAAGGATAAGATGTGTTGTCTGTGCTGGAGTGCAGTATGTTTCTAGAAATGTGAGATCTTTGCAGTCACAGACTGCAGGCTTTGTTAGCCTTTCCAGATCCTGAGCCAAAAATAAGCTGGTGAAACAGATGGGAAAGTGGGAAGCTGGAATTACTAGATGGGCAAAGTGAAAGTTCTTGGGTAATCTTAACTGCAAATTTTTGTGCTTTAAGTGCTTCCTTTGAAATTAAGATTTTTTTTCTCCAATTCATTTATATCTCTCTACAATTTTTATGATTTTTTTACTGTAACCTTGATGTTAGAAGGTTTTGATGTTTTGTGGTGCTTGTTTATGCTTTTCAAGCATTTGCAGAAATAGGCTTTCCTGAGATATATTTTCAAAAAGATTGTTTTTTTAAGCACTGGAGAGTCCAACTCTTTGTTTTCTGGTCATGAATTTTGTTAGAGTTTAAAAATAAGTAATTTTTTATTTGTTTTCTTCAATTAAAAATCATGGGAATAAAAATTAGTGTAATCTTCTAGGATTCTGTATTCATCTGATATAAATATTAAAGAAATTGAGGAGCTGTTTATGAGGAAAATACAAGAAAGCAACACTACTACTCTTCAGAAGGCTCAAAAAAATGTAAATTGTCTTGGGCAAAGCAAAAGAACACCAGATGATCAGAATACTCCAAGTGGAGCTGTGCAGAAAGAAGTTGTTTGTCTGTCTGGTATTGAGGAAGAAATTCCAGAAGCAGTCATTGATGCAGAAAGCAACAAAGCCACTGCAGGTAGGTTTGGAATTACATTTTTTTTCTCTTTTTGTGTTTAATTGTTCAAATAGTTCTACAGTTGTAAAAATGCAGGCAAAATTAACACTACTGCTACAGCACAGCTGTCATGGATATTCTTTTCTATGGCCCACCTCCTTGTCTCACCCTATAAAGAAATGAATGGCTGCAGAAGTTAGGGAGGCACAGTTCCCAGCCAATGTGTGCTGTAATAAATCTGGAATTGCCAGGCATCAGGCATGGTCATCACCATGTCCTGTCTTTTTCCTAGAATAGTGAGTTCTATTCCTCACCATGTGGGACTTCCACACAGCAGAGTGTCTCCCTTGTTTTCCTTTCCTAGCAAATTGCACTGCTTCCACTGTTGTTTTATGAGGGTACTGGAACCTTTCAGAATATTCCATACTACAGCTCTGAATGAAATAACATAAGGGAATGTTTAACTGCATCTTCCCCAGAGGTGCTGGCTGCTACAGCTGTGTCAGCAGATGTGTTCAGGTGGGAGCCTATAGCATGGCATGACTCTAGACTTCCTCAGGGGCTGCTCCTCTTGGGTGTAGAGGCTTGTGACCTCTGCAGAAAAAAATGAACTGGGTGCTTAATCTTATGGAAGAGTAACTGTGACACTTCTTCTGTAGATACCACATAGGGAACATTAGTCAAGTTTCTGAATAAGAAGTAAAATAAGAAGTAAAAAGCAAAGTTTGGAAAACTTTTCAAGGAAAAACTTAGTTTGAATATGCAGTAATAAAAAATGTAATTATGACAGATTATTTTCAAATATTTGTCTGTGCAATGTCAGTAGTCTCTTGTACACCTGACTAAGTGAAAACAGTTTTTTCTCCCTATATGCAGGTAATTCCAAAGTAGAAACTGCATCTGTGTTAGGAGAAGACTTACTGATGCTCTACAAGAAGTGCTGTTGTCCAGATATTAATATTTGTGTAGAAGGCAAAGATTTTCAAGCTCACAGGTACATAAGTATTTACAGTAAAAAGATTTTCAATCAATAACCATCTGGTATAAAATTCTGCTATTATTATGTATCTGGAGGAAGTGCTGTTCCCTATCTCTGAATTGTTACAACTTTTAGGTCTTATGTGTGGAGTGGCTGTACTTTGATACTAATGAATATAATTTATCATCAACAGCAACTATTTTGAAAACAACTGCACTTTTAGCCATTCTAAGATTGCCACTGTAAACTCATATATTGAGTATATACTCATGGAAATACTTGTAGATTTTTTTTCCTAACTTATATTTATGAAACACAAAATAATAAAAAATAATCTGTGCTCTGTAAAGAAAATGAAAAATCTACTACTAAACTATTCAGTTCTTAATGCTGAATAAAATTTTCGTATAGGCAGAAAATTTCTTGAGTAGTAATTTTTGTTTCAGCTCTTCATAATCTGTGCATACAAAATCTGGTTTTACTTTCACTACTTCAGTTATGTAGATGCAAAGATTGTCAGGAGCTTTTCCTAGATCAAAAGTCCAAGACCGTTTAAGAACTTTGGCTTATTGTGCTCCTGTGGCTTGGGAAGGCAAATAAGTGTCAGTCCCATTCCTTGTACCTTTGATATAAGTCCCTGTGCACATGAGATAGCAAACTAGACAGCCTGGATTTTGTTCCTTTTAAGTATATTAAGTAACTGAGGAACTATAAAAACTCTCCATTACTTTTAGTACTTTCTCAACACAAAACTGAGGGGTGTTTATTACTGACATTACAATATCTGTATAGAAGGTATGTCATAATTTTGTGGGTATTTGGATATATGCTACATTTTCGGAATGAAGTGTAGTAAAGAATGTTTGTTTCTTCTGGTCTACATTATGCATTCTCAGATACATAAGTTTGAGAAACAAATGCTTTAATGCAGAAAAAATAATGCAACAAAGAGCTTCTATCAGCAGAGCTTCTTTAATTTAGGCCGCTTACTGCCTGGAGCTATGTATCTAGTTTAACTAGCATCAAAAAAAAAGGCAGTAAATCATAGAGAAAACAAGGATGTTCTGAAACAGGCACAGGACTTGAGCTCATTTTAGCACTGTGTCATGTGAACAGTAGGAGCTATAAGGGCAATGGAACTTCCAATATCATTGTGGTAAAAGAACCAGAATGATTTAATTACTGAAAGGGGGGTTTTTTTGAGTTCTCAAACAGGAGACAGGTTAGGCCCCCAGAGTCTCCCACCACTTGTGTCAGTATTCCGTACTTCCTCATGAAGTCCTGTGAACTTCCAGTTGCTGGTTTATGTCTTCCTAGTGTTTCATTCTTACAGAGCTCTGCATGAAGCAAGTCAGATTTGTTTGGCACTAACCATTACTGTAGGAAAGCACAGATGAAGTTATTTCAAAGTAATTTGCTGTCTCCATATATTTTATAAATATATGCTGATAAAATCTAAATTTAGGCACTGCATACTTGTCCATATTCTGTTGAGTACCTGTCTTATTTAAAATGAGTCTTTGAAATATCCACTCTAACTATGCCCTTGAAGTTGATTGATTACTCTTCATTACTAAAATTTATTTGGAACGGAAGAAAAAACTGGAGATAAGTGTATTCTATATCTCTATGGTATTGTGTTATTGTATCTTATAAAAAAGATAGTGTGTATACCCAGAATTTCATATACTTCAAGTTAGGATGTAATACCCATTTACATGTGGATGTAGTTCAATGAGATATGAAATGTTCAGTAAAAGCTTTGTTGTTATTATTTTTGCTGGATGACTCACAGGAGGAATGTGCGAGAAGTTTCTAATTTAAACTATTGAGATTTCTGAAGCAGGAGGAGGGAAGAGAGATGAGAGAATACAGAATATAAAATGACTAGAAAAGAGACCATAAATAGTACTCTTCATGCTTCTTCCTACGCAAAATGAGAGCACTCAGAAACATTTTAAGAGACAGCAAATACATGTAACAGAAAAGATTCTCATGCCTAGTATAACATTTTGCTTTTTCTGCCACAGGAAATACATGACATAACCTAATTTTATAAATAATAGGAAGCTTAGCAAATTTCATGAAAATGTTCTATGTATGAGAATATTATCTGTGGCTGTAGTAAGCCAGATAAGATACATAAAGGCTAACACCATAATTGGAGTAGATCTGGAATACTGAAATCACAAAGCAGTTTTCATCCACCATCTTGTCTTCTTCTCTGCCACTGCACCTCCACCTTAAGAGTCCTGTTGCAAAGGTCTTCTTACCTGTTATTTTGAAGACTGGTACTGGTAGAGACATTGAGCTACAAACTACAGCTCTGGGGTTTCTTTACTGTCTTTTGTGGAAGTAAATTGAATTAGCCCTGTTATGGCCAGTTATGCCTTTTAAATATAAAAGGGCAGTAAGTGTAAACAGAAGTAACTGATAGCTCTTGTCATAAAAACACATCATATTGTCCCAGCATATGTTAATAGCAAGTTTTGTTTGGCTTTTGATGGATAGAAAATTCTGAATACGAGACCTTACATACTTATCAATTTGATAAATACACGTTTTATAATATAAGAAGAATTTAAGATGTTTAGGATATAATTAATTATAATGGGGCTGTATAAACTCTTTAATAACTCTTTTATTTACTCTTATTTGCTAAATAAAACAGAAGAAATAAATATGAAATTTTAAATAAAAAGAGGATGCTTGTGGTAATAGATTTCCTCTTTGTGAATCTCAAAGTCATATTAAAAACAAGCTTTAACTGAAAAATTTATAGAGTACTGTTTGGTTTTTTTTCTGTAGCATATTTTGAAATTCCAAACATACTGGGAGAAAAGGCATGCAGTACACAGCTGACACCTTAATGCATAAAGGGCAAAGATTTAAGTCAACGTTATCAAAGAGTCTCATCATGAATATTTGTATGTAGTGGAATAATGTTTACTTTTTCTCTCTCAGGGCCATTTTATGTGCCAGATCTAGTTACTTTGCTGCTATGCTGAGTGGAAGTTGGGCTGAGAGCTCTCAAGAGCACATCACTCTTCAAGGGTAAGTGTTGTCTCTGCAAGTCATGTGGGAGCAAAGGTAGGCAATTTACAATCGCTGCAAATATGTAACAACTGTGCCGTGTACAGAGCGCTAAAGATTAATATGCCTTGACACTTTTCTCCAGCCTGATACATTTCCTGGGTACTGTTTTGACTTCAGGATGAAACTCTGTGTGTAATGTATTTGTTAATATTGTCAGATGATTCAGAAAAGTCTTTTTCATCAGCAGAAGGGCACTAATCCTTTTGTGTAGAGTATGTTTTAATATTCACAATCTACTTGAGAATTCTTTTCTTTCAGTTCTTGTTGTACATGTCATGAAAAATACTGTGAGTGTCTGAACAATGTAATTTTCATACTTATTTGTACAATAAATATATTTACAATGTAAAGATAAATAACATTTCCTAAATAGTGTTTAATTATGATATTCCAGCAGCATATACTAAAGGAATTTGATCTAGTGGGCTTGCTCACCATGGCTTTCTGTGTGAGAATAGTGGAGCTGTCACTTAAGACTTCATAGATAAGCTGGGGACTGCCAGGTTAGTTCTTTTCAGAATCAGAAAACTCTATTGAAATACATTCAATTTTTTAAAAGCAAAGGAGTACTGATCCATGTACATGTTGGCTTTTTTCAGGCATGAAAAAAAGTTGACTGACTGAGTTTTCTTCAGAAAGAACTGTGTACCTTACAGTGCTGCAAACTGCCTTGTGTTAATATAAAATTTCTTGGCCAAGTGATACTTTCTTGAATGTTCATTTTAAGTTCCTGTCAGTGTAATAATACTGCTGCAAAATCAGAAAGGTTATAGGTTGATTTGGCTATAACTTTGAAATCCTTATAAAATAATATATTTGCAATTTGATTTATTCCTTAGTTTTTATAGTGTTTTAGAGGCTGATAGTCACCAATTACTCTGGTTTTTACACTTCTCTCTCTGTAATTGATTTTTCTGTGGTTAAGAAATTTTCATCCTTATTTCTCAGTAGAGACATTTTCCTGAGAAGTTCTGAATCCTTATATGAAACTATTCTCATGCCAATGTCTCATTTCTGTTATTATGAGTCATATGCATAATTTTACCTTTTCCAGTTCACTTTTCTGCTTAGTGCTGGTTTCTGTGCTGTCTTCTACAACATTTATAAATGAAGTACATACGGCTTACTCTGAAATAATGAAAATTCTTCTTAAGGTAACAGCTGTCAAGACTGTGGGGAAACTCCTTCTTGCTGACTTTATGTCTGTTGTGTGTACTGCTATACAGGGAGACAGCTGTGCTGATTTTGCTTCTTTGCACGTTGCAACGCTGGGGTTTTTTTCCCTTTTGCTTTTAAGTCATCAATGTCAATTGGTTAAACATGTCTAATGTTTTAAAGGGTTTTAGTTCTGCATGAATATTCTGTTTACACTAATGCAACAGCACTTGTGGGTACTGAAGATTGCACACAAAAATGTATGTGCACAAGCAAAAGAAAATGTTGTTCAGATCATATCCATCACTGAGGCATTCTGTGCCTTTCTGCATTAAGATGCTGGGACTGTGAAAGGCTGCAAACACTGCTGTGTAGGACTACCAGCTTCCTTTATCTGGATAAAGACTTTCTAAATATTGTGAATAACATTTCCACTTAGCATTGTAATAAAATTACTAAATGTATTTTTAGTGTTGCAAAAACATAAACATATAAATAAAGACTTAGAGTAATTATAATAAAACAATTTTGATATATATATAGTTACTTAATAGTCGATTTACTGCTAGTAAAGAGTTTGGCAATGATGAAAAAATCCTTCCATATTATCAGCATAAACAATATAGTTATTAGTATTATAGTTATAATAGTTAAACATTATAGTTATTAGTCTGCTTATTACTTATTTTTAAAGATCTAAAGTGTTAGAAAGTTTCACCACGTCCATCGAGTAGCTAAATTCACCCCAAATATCATCCATTTAGATAGTTTTGCATTGCAAAATCTTATTGCTTTGATTTTGCCAGGCCATTTGCCTTCCATTCACAGAGCAGCTGGATGATATATCAGCTTTCTGACCAACTTCCTTTGGCTAAGAAATGTGCTGCATTTTATTATGGGCATGTCTCTATTTCTATTTTTCCATTCTTCTTTTTTGCAGAATAAGCCATGCAGAAATGAATGTCATCTTGCATTTTATATATGGAGCTATTTTGGACTTCCCAGATGAAGTTGATGTTGGGTATATGTCAAATTTTATTATTTTTTAATTTTAGTTTGTGTTTGTTTGCTTGTTCTGTATTTTCTCAGTTAAAAGTCAAAAGGAAAACTAAAAAAAAATAAAGCTGTTGAAGAAATATTATTTATTTGACAGCTACTGGAAAAGGTGTGCCAGCTGGTTTTGGAATACTCCATGAGGAGATGTGATGTTTTATATCAGAATAATTCCCAATTTGCCTGTACCTTCCTTTTAGTTTTCAGAATAATATGTACAATGGGTGATAGTTTATAAAAGTTAATATTTTTAATTTATTTTCTAATAATCACTCAAGGTGATGAGAAGGCTAAGTAGTTAGTCTTAGATCCATGAAAGATGATATATAGGAACCATTGTAAATGTTGGCATTTTCTTCAGGGATAGTTTTTAATCACAGTTTAATACATAATCCTGTATTAGTAAAGTAATTTCTGAAATTTGTGAATTATTGTCTGAAACCATTTATATATTAGGTGATGAACTCTGCCACTAAACCTTAAAATGCTACAATTTCCTAAAAATATGGAAATATTAATAATCTATCCCAATATCAGTGTTTAGCTAATGAATTGATATATAAAATGAAATTATTATATTGATTATTATTTAAACTAATTTATAGTTTGCTCACTCTGCTTTTTAAGAATGTCATCAATCACACTTTATGTAATCTTTGGGAAAAAACCTACAAAATTCCAGAACTCCACTGGCACAAATATTTTTTTCATTTGCTATCCTTAAAATAGAGAAACTGAGAATCTTCTAAGCAGTTTCTCAGCTAGTGACTGAGGCTTGTTTTTATACAGGCTGAACTCGATGGCTGGGAGATTATTATTAGGTCAAGATATGTTTCTGTTTTGAAGATTATACTTTAGCAAGTGTCACACTTGGTTCTCAATGTAAGTTCTGACTGAACCAAGAGGTGAAGTTAGCATGTAAATTATCCTGTAAGGAAAATGCAGATATCACAAGGATTTTTTCATTCCTGTCACTCCTGCTTTCTCTTTAGTCGCATGTTGGGCATTGCAGACATGTATGGGCTGGATGGACTAAAAGAAGTAGCTATCTACATTTTGAAAAGAGATTACTGCAATTTTTTCCAAAAGGTACGTCACTTCTCATGCTACTTTGTGAGCTATAGAGTCTGAGAATTTCAACATATAACATTAAATCATAGTGATAAGATACAGAAGACCTATGTGGTCAAGGTGTTGGCTGAAGACACCAGTCCTTGTTCTCAGGTGTGGATCTGGGATAGATGGTGGGAGTAAGGCCTATGATACCATCCAGCTATTTATAGACACTTGGAAAGAGCTAATTAAAAGAAATATTCCATGTGATTAATTCAATTTTTGAGTATAGTTTAATATGTGCTATTGTAAATGTAACTGTTCTTGGTGGGCATGTGGAAATGTTGTATATTTGCATATCTTTTTTCATGGGCATATATTTAGAAAAAAATATGTTCAATTAAAATTGGTTTAAAAACATACACTTGCTTAGAGTTGAGCATGTTCATGCATTAGGCTTATGAGGCTGAATCCTACTTTACTGACATGTGGAAATAGAGGACTACATAAAGGTAAACAAACTTAAGTACCTTGGCAGCTGACATTACTTCTGAATCTTTGAACTGAAGATTTTGTACTTCTGTGTGGTTTCTGCAAATCAAAATGTACAATAACTGTGATGATTTTCTAACAACTCTAGCCTGTTCCTGGCAAACAGCAACCTGTACTAGAATGCATGGCTATTGCTCATTCATTGGGAGTGGAAAACCTATATGCTGCTTGCATGAAGTAAGTAAAATAAAATTGTTTTCAATTTATCTGCTTTCTGTTGAAGTAATTTTATTTTGCAAGGTAGGGTCTATTTTGGCATATGAAATGTTTACATTTTAAACGTTTTTTCTTCACAATACTTTAGAGGTATCACTTATGCTAACAAGTGAAGATAGAACATTTTTCATCTTCCTTACCTAAGAATGGCTCTCTTTTCAACAGATGGGTAGGAAAACATTTTGCAAGATGTTTTTCAGAGAAAAGCTTTGCCAATTTACCTACTGAACTTCAGAACAATTGTCTTGTTATGTTGATTAACTCTTTGGTAAGTAGTGTGCTTTGTATAAAAATAGAGCAATGTAAATTGTTTCCTTATTTAGCTGTACAATGTAATTTAAGAGATAATAAATACAGTATCTTAAATCTGTAGTACATTTATACTATGTAAAAGGTCCAATTAAAATAACAATTTTAAAAACTATTTTGATGTGAAATGTCATTGTTATGCTTCATGACACACAGTCTAGCGATCTTCACATCCAAATCCACCATAATAATAGAAAATACATTTATTAAACACAACTGTGGCATCATAATGCAACATTATGGAAGTGTTCAAGGCCAGACTGGATGGGGCTCTGAGAAACTTGGTCTAGTGGAAAGTGTCCCTGCCTCCAGGGAGGCTGGGATTAGAGGGCCTGTAAGGTCTCTTTCAACCCAGCCCATCCTATGATTCTCTGATTATATACTTGGATAGTGAGGAATGGGAAATGACTGTATCAATTTTTGTGTTATGTGGTGGCATACCTCATTTGTGATTGCCTTTTTATCTTTGCCTGTATTCTAATTTGGAAAAAATTGACTTCTGTTTTTTTCAGACCTCAGGTGGTCACTGGCTATGAGGGATCACAAGCTATTTGTTTACAGGCAGGCTCTTTACAAAAATAAAGCAGCAGTATAATATCCATATTTATTTTGTCCAATTTAGACCTGCTTAAATTTAATTATTTTCTAATTGTATTTCTGTATAAAACTATGCTCAGAGCTGACTTAAGGTAACTGATTTGAACTGTTAACAGAACTTTGGTCAAGTAGTCAGCCTGTAAATACACTGAATTGTAACAGATATATGAAAAGTATGTAGAAATAAAGGTAAATCTGTAGAGTTGCTACCAAACGTGACTGTCTATGTATGTAGCTGTAATGTGGATTGTCACAGACAAAATGTAATCTAACTAGCTCAGGTAACAGTCACAGCATGGCTTTGGTTCTAGCACACAACTGACAACTAAATATGTGACATCTTATATATTTCATGCTTAAGTCTTGGTCCCCATGTCTGTTACTGTGTTACCCAAACTAAATAGCTCTGGTGTGGCCATGCACACTGTCAAACATAGCACTGGTTCAAGAGTTGCACGATTGAATGGTTCTGGCCAAGAACTACCCCTTGCTGAAAGGACTGTGGAGCTTTCTTGGAACTGGTTTTTTAAGGACTTTTGTGATGAAGTTCTTAAAGTGCTGAGGCAAGCAGGTCAGTTAGGAGTGGCAGCTGCAACTGTGCATATTCGGATGAAAGCCTACAAAATTCAGAGAGAGATTTCAGAGCTCCATGCCTTTAGGTTTGATAATAGGTAAAGGTTCTTCCCCCAGAGAGTGTTTGGGCACTGGAGCAGCGCCCCAGGGCAGTGGTCACAGCACCAACCTGACAGAGGTCAAGAAGTGTTTGGACAATGCTCTCAGGCACTCTTGGGGATGGTGCTGGGCAGGGCCAGGAGTTGGGCTTGACGTTCTGTGGGGATACCTTTTAGCTCAGCTGTGATTCTGTGATCAAGAGAAGCTTGAGAATATCCATAGTTTTAAATCTGAACAGTTCTACCACAATGCATAAATCTAACAGAATAAAAATGGCAGCTATAATACCTCAAGATTATGTCTAGTATCTCATGCGTTCTGCCACTATATTGTACCAGGCTACTGAGTTGTTCCTAGAATACACACATAGCAATGGATATCATACATTGTATAAAATTGGTGGAGAGTTTTAAGTAACATTTTCAGATATAGATCAGTTTATTCTGATCTACATCTGTTTACAGTTAAACCACTACTCACCACTAAACTACCTCAGGTGTGTACTGCAGCTATGAGCACATGGAGACACAGTTGTAAGTTCTTCTCTAGGCCCTTGTGCAACACTGGGAAGCTGAAAGATAAATGTTCAGGCCTTCCTTTCCCTCTGCCTATTCTAGTATATAAAGATGCTGTGATTACAGTTTGTGTTGAAATATATGTGCTACCTTGCCAGTGTTTGCAGGACAATTATGGCACTGTGGAACTTGGTACTGCCCCTGTTGTGTACCCAGCTTCTCTGGAAGGTGTTTGCAGTTTGGACTAAAGTGCATTCTGGTTCCCATATTAATGATTTAAAATTTGTGTTGGTGTGTCTTTGAAAGATTCATTGGTATTTTATGGACTGAAGTCTGAAAGCATCTAGAGTTACAAAATTAAACAATAAAGCAAAAGCCTCTTCTGCCCAGAGAATGGTTCTGGTGAGCATTCATTTTGGCATTTAAGACAACCATTCAAAAAACTTGTGGAATTCCCTGGGGAGTTTTTCACAATCTGCAAAAATGCTTTAAGCCTGATTGAGGGATGAAGAAGAAAAGGTGTGACATTAATTTTGCAGGGGCTACTGTATGATTTACAGTCCTTTTACTCTGCTGCTAGAGTTCTCTGCTGTAAAACTTCCAACAGTTACACCCAGTTAAACAGTATGACTCTGCTGATCCTTTCATTTACTGATGCTGGAAATGTAAAACCTAGTTAATGTGACAGCCCTTTAGAGAAAAAAAAAAAAAAAAGGTGCAAAGAAAAGGAGATTGTTGATGGGAAAATCCCTGGGAAACCACAATGATGAACACAGAAACATTAAAATGGGAGTGCCATTTAAAGCACTGTTCAGGTGCTTTATGTGTGCCTATCCCTGATGTCTCAACTTCATGCAAGAAAATTACTGGGAGTTTAGATAATTAAAGTGGACTTCACTTTAAAATGGTAAGGAGAAAAGTACAGTAAGATTAGTAAAATTCAGTTATAAACACTTCTACAAAATGCTGATTTAATTAGAAGTCAATGAAGGCATTTTATATTTCACTGGAAGTGTCTAATGGGAGTCAATGCTTATTGCCTTGTGAGCAGGGGTTGAATTCAAGACAATTCAAAAAGCTTGTAATTGAGTCCAGTGGGAGCAAAATTAAACCATAAGCATATATGTAATTCTTAATTTATGTGATCTGCAAAGAAGCAAACTGAGTTTTCCCAGATATGAGTAAAATAATTTTTAAAGTACATTTTAACAATGGATGGTTGGATTTTATCTTTTAAGTACAATACACACAAAGAAGGTACATCTGCTTTCTAACTCACACAGGACAATTGTGATAGTGATCTGAATTTGCAGTAGGGGTTTTTGTGTCAAATATTTATCTGGACTGTTGCTTTTTCAAGTGTTAACTGCATAATTTATCAGTGTCCTGCTAGGTCACATTGAATAGAGCTTTGAGGCCATTCTAATGTGGATAACCATAAATTCCAGTTCTTTTCTATGGGCTATGTATTAACCCATAGAAGTTGCCCTCAGGTACTGTGCTGATGCAATGCATGGAAGAACTAAAGACACAGACCAGGATAATAAATATTAGCAAATCTGTTTACATGTTTGAAATGTAACTAGAAACATAACAGTTACTTTTCTTTGAGAAATTTAAGACTACAAAGAGGGTAAGTTCAGTTAAAACTCCATCTGGGAAGACAAATATTTGTTGTCTGACTCCTTTAAAGCAAAAGGATTCATAATTATGAAAAGGTTTTCTCTGTATCCTGCATGCTAGGCCATCCACACTCACCTAAAACCTCAACTTAGCAGTTTTATTCAAGAATTTATTGCATCTTTCAGTGACCTATGATCTTTTTCTCTATTCAGCTTCTCCAGCTAATGTTTGCCTTATTTTCTTCAGGACTGCAGTGTGTAATGACACAGTTGAAAAAATATAATAAAAGCTATTGAAAACTTTACTACCTAACTTCAGGCAAAACAGAACCAATAGAGATTTCTTTTCCTGCTTTAGTTTCAAAGGCACATATAATACTAAGAATTATAAACCCCAAAATTTATTTAAATAAAGGAAATAATGGCATGATTGGATCCTTGTGTAAAAGCTCAGTAAGAGCTGGACAGAAGCTATTTTACAATGAGCAATTCTTTAGGTAATTGCTTGGCAGCAGGCTAATTTCTGTTTCTGTTTCAAGAACCACAAGAATGCTGCTTTCCGTTTGATGGAGAGTGACCGGCTGATCAATAGCCTTCCCCGAGTGAAATGGACAGAGACAGCTGTGGCCTTGGCATCACAGCTACATGAGGAATGTGTAACCTTCATTGTTAAAAACTTCCTACAAGTAGTACAAAGTGAAGGCTTCTCTGTTTTGTTGCAGGTAAAAGAGCCCTCAAGTTCTTATGTGCTTCCAGACAAATTGAATTATATCACGTTTTGGAAAGTTCAGGTTGCTAAATTACAAAAATAGTTTCAACTTTTGCTTTGAAGTACAGTTCTATGGGGGAAAAAAAAACCAACAAAAAAAACTCAAAAAAAAAAACAACAACTCAGAAAGTGCTAAGATTCTTGGGGAGTGGGTTTTTTCAGGTTTGTTTTAAAGTATGTAAATATTTTGTTACACAGGGCTAATACCACATTCAACTTATGTGCTTCAGTTAAGCAAAAGTTCCAATTGATTTAGTAGGATAGTTTCTGTGTTGCAAAAAGTATAGATATCAGCTTCAAAAAAGCTTTCAGACCCCTGGGATAACGGCCTGGATTTACAAGATTATGAGTATGAGCAGTGTACTCAAACTTCTACTGACTTGTCTTGCGAATTGCACGAATGTGGCAATGCTGCAGGTTCTGGTGAGAACTTACCTAGTCATTCAGTCAGTTAATTTCTCCTGCAAAATGTGTTTTTTAATATGGACAGAGGAGTGAAAAAAATAGAGGGAAATGGTAAAACAATTTGTCTTTGCATCCAGAGTTACATGGGGCTGTAAATTCATCACAGTGTGCTTGTTCCTAAAATTTCTGTTAATGAGCACGGCCTCAGGATAATTTGCTAGAGGCCTGGGGAGGGGTGGGGTGATGGATTGGATACAAAAGAAGATGCTTCTTTGTAATACCTCCTGCACAGCTTGATAGCAGATCCTCTCTGCCCAGTAATGCTTTTGCATACAAAGTACATGCTTTTGTTTTAAATGACTGCGTTTTTGTTGTTTCCTCAGGCACAGGCAATGAGCAGCAAACCTGAGCTTCTAGAACTAATTTCCAATGCAATTGAAAAAAACATTAATAATGAAAATAGCTGCTTTCTTCTTGTAGCAGTGGATATGTTGTTGGACTCTGCAAATGTGAAGGAGATGGTAGGTTCTTCAGTGTGCAGTGTTTGTAGAAAAACTATTCTGGTACAGTTTCATGGTTCAAATCAGATGATATGGTATGAGCTCAGATGGCTCAGTCATGCAGCTGGGGTCATACAGAAAAGCATCTGCATAAATCCAAGGTCCTTTGGGAAGTACAGAAAATGTAGGCAGTTGTTTACTTTAAAGCGAAACCCCATCCTGGCAATCAAAAATTCCTGTGTATTACTGCAAATGTAAATCCTATAGGCAATACTGCCCTATTGATCTTTTCTATCACTTTAAATTTGTGGTAAGAGAAAAACTTAGCAAAATGTCGCATTACCTAAAACTTATAGGGGAAGAGAGCTTATTCTCTTCTTCCCCTAAATACTGCCCTTGCTTTTTGTGAAGGTCACAAGTACATTTGCTGTTGTTTAAAATTGTCCTCTAAAGCAAGGACTGCCACTTAATCCAGCGTGTGTTTTTTGGATTGGGTGGAGATGTCAGGCTCCATGTCTGTAACATACCATGTATATTCACACAATCTAAATAATGACATTTAAGCTGTGGTTGACTAATTCTGGGAACAATTCATAAACAGTATGACAAAAGAATAAAAAAGTAAATGAAACATTAATTACTGCAATCTGGTGCTATTATAGATTTACTTGGTCAAAGCAATAAAAATTTAATCAAATTCATTATTTTTCCCTGGAGTATTTGACCTTGTTGTGACACAGCTGACAGTGAAGAGCTATTATGGGGTTCATTTAAAAAAAAAAAAAAAGGAAAGGAAAAAAAGAGCAGTGATAGCAATGTAGTGTTTACTAGTGCTGTAATTTGTTGGTTTTAAACTATAGAAAAAAATCACTGTGGTGGGCGATAATTCTTCAAAAACAGCATCTCCATCTACCAGACCGTTATAAAATATAAGTGATGACATCATTGATCTAGCTTAGGGAGTAAGTAGATTCTGAAAGGAATAATGACTGGTTGCTATGACAATATGCCCCTCGCCAGCTGCTGATTTGTTACTTGAACACAGGGTTTTACGTGCAAGATCCAGGCGCTGCGTGATAAGCTCTGGGTCTTCCTGGTTCAGTCTTTTTATGCTGTTCGTCACACAGAAGGCTGGAAGCTGATGAGGCCAGACCATCAACAGAAAATACAAGCAGGTATGTCTGGCATCAAACGGCATTGGAATCTTTTAGCAGTCTGTTTAGTGGATACAATGCAGATGGAATTGTGGAGCCTGATACAAATTAAAGCAAAATTTGTGCTGCTTTGTGTTTTGAAGTGGTGTTTTAGAATAGAAGCATGATGGCATGCTTAGCTAGTTTCAAACATGGAAATCATTAAGTCGTTTTCTGTCTTCCCTGCTTTTCTTTTTAGGAGTATATATGATAGAAAACCCCCACCCCCACCATCATGCAGATGGATTCTGTTCTTATTTACAGCTTCTCTAAATTACTGAAAACACTGCAGTAGGATTAAAAACCTGATCTGCCTCATTTTTAAGGAGATAAGAGCTGCGGATGAATTAAATTTGCACAAAGCAGATTATCCGTTCTGTGAATTCCGTTCTGTCCTTTATCATTTTCTCCATGATGTATAAATATTGCTCGTCTCTTGCATAATGCTCATCCTGTGCACTGTGAGCAAATGCAGATAGCTGAGCTCCTCGGCTGATTGGCATTGTGAGCTTGTGTGTGCTGCTGCAGAGAGCCCCTAAGGAGCTGCATGGTGTGCTCTCAACATCTTAACAGACAGCACTTCCAACAAAAAGGAGTTTTTGTTCTGAATGCTCCTTTGTTTTGAAGTACACGAGTATTCTGAGGATGTGGAACTGATGATGGAGTTCAGGTTATGGTTTAATATTAGCTTTGACAGTACAGTGTTGTAAAAGAAAAGAATGTTAAGTAGTTCTCTGAATTCAAATCACTTTTGATTCAAAGGAGACATTAACATTTTTATATCCTTTTCATTAAAAACATCAGTAGCAAGGATATAATAGTTTTAAAAATGTTTATGCCTAGAGGTAGATGAAAATTTTATTCTACAATTGCATGCTGAAAGATGCAGTGACAGTCTTTCTAAGCATGATTTAGGGATGTAGTCTAATATCTCATACTACTCTGTAAAACAGGGATAGGATTTCTTCTTGATTATAAAATCCTTCAGAAGCGGAGGAGTTGGCTTTAGAAAAAAGGGTGGGTTGTCCTGATTTGGGGTGGTTTACTTTTAAGATGATTGTGTCTCTATTGTGAATGATGTTTTGGCTACTTTACACTAGTGCTTTCAATTGGAAAAAATATTTAAAAGCAAGGTGTGTCTTAATTTTCCAAACTCCATCTTGCCAAAAATTGTTTTGTTTTCTTTTAGGTTAAATTCTGACTGAAGTTGCATATATTTTATGTATGAAAAGGCTGAAATGTTTGTATAAATTATCTGGTTTTAATTACAGGCAAAGTGATTGTACAATATTGGTAGACAAATTTTAATCCTCAGGTAAAATATGTCTAGGATAACTTAGATCAACTTTCATCTTAAAGATTTCTGGTGGTGGCTTTTCCCCTAGAAATTTAGCCTATATAGATTTAGAAGGCTATAATAGAGGAGGAAAAATACCAAAATAAGAGAGATTATATTGTGGTTTTTTCATTTACAACCTGTGTTGTGTTTTCTTAGGCACAAGTTTATAAGGATTTTGTCTTTATATATTGGTATGTATTAATATGCAGAGTCACTGCTAGAAAAAGGATTAGATCCCTGGGGTGCCATTTTCAGCATACCTTTTGTGTGATTTTCAGAGACCTATATAAAAATTATTTTTAGTATCTTTACTGAGAATTCAGCAGAATTTTTTTTATTATACATACAAAAAATGCTTCCATCTATAGTACCTCAGAACATGAGGCACTGAATGCCTAGATTTTTAATATATTTTTTGCAAAACCTTTTTTCCAGCTGAAATATGAATACAGACACAAATGAAACCTATCGATTCTGGGTCTGTACAGTGTCTATAAATATCTCTTTTGTATTCTACAAGTGCAATTGATTTAAAAGCTTTGTTGAAAACTGCTTTCCTCCCAGAGTACATCAGATGAAAAAAAAAAAGGCATTCACTGCCTGGAAACTCCACATGACAATCCCAGGGATAATTCTCATGACATTAGGCTGCATGCCATCTAAAGAGGCACTATGACCTTAGTGTGTACATTTAGGTATTTTGGCTTTGCCAGTTTTGAAAACTAATATAATTTACTTTGATGTAATTAGTATTTTCTTTATATAGTATAAATAAATACCTTCTAATTAACAATACACTTAAAAGCCATCAGTACTCTAAAAACTGAGGGTATCTTTTGTAAATTTTGTACACTTTCAAAGGTCTCTGTGCACTGAGCTTTAAATGGATTGAGCTTGGGTAAACAAAAGTCTTACTATGGACATGGGGAAACAGAAGAGTTAAGTAACTTGCTTATGGCCATGTGATGTCATTATAGATCCCACATTTTTTGTTCCAAACATAAAACCATGTATTTCCACTTAACATTTGCCATGTCACCAAAATTAGCCTTCCTAGAGTAAATCAGGACTCAAAGAAGTGCTTTCTGATTTCACATGCTGTTAACTGAGTGGGCTGGCTTGATTTCTGTCCCCCTTCTTTCCTGCCAAACAGTGAAGAAACTGCTTGTTCTTTTTGCAGCTGCATTTGACAAGGGTGATGACCGAAGACTTGGCAAAAAACCTGTATTCACCAGTTCTCAGGTAAACATTTATATCCAGAGTAAAAGCATTCAGATAACTGCAAACAAAACTATTTTCATTATTTGTTTTAAATTAATACTTATTTTCCATATTGCTTAATGGAACTTGTTTTTTAAAAATCTGTATCTTCTTGTAAACTGTTTCTTCAGAATCAGTAATGTTGACCACTGGAAGCATCTTAGGACTCAGACTGTGTTCTGCGACATTTTCAAACAGATAAGCTCAAATAAAAGGCAGGAATTTGTGTTCAGAACCTCACATTCCTCTCTTGCTACATAATGAAACTCATCTGTTTCCCAGAGCAAATGGTTTGCTACTGAGCTAATGAATCTCTGCTATTATTACAAGCCACCACAACACTGAGTCTGTTACATTCCCTGCTCTGAAAAATATTTATTAGTGCCCTCAACAGCTCTTCTATTGAGGCTCACACTCAAAACTATGTTATTAATTGCTAAAAGAACAGTATGGGTTTCACATGATTTGACAGTCTTGCATACATTGACACTGGTATCACAAAGATTCTCTTTCATGCACTTAATTCTCCTTAAAAGAAACTTAAGAGGTTTGAGTTCCTCTTTACCTGGGAGAATCAGTATTGGCATTTCTGTGTGGATATGCTGTTGGTAATGGTTAAAACCATCACGTGTTGTAAATAATTTTTGGCTTTATGTTTGTAATAATGCATAGTCTTTATTCCTTTTTGGAAAATATGCACATATAAGTCAAAAATTTTTCTTACTTTAGCAGACACTAATAATATAAATAAGTAAATATTACAGAGTAATTTGTCCAAAGTAAAAGTGAAACTCAGACTGTCTCCTCTACATAGAGCAGTACTTTAATATTCTTGAAAGCCAGCAAACTGAGCTAAAATGTGTGTGTGTATGTATATACATACATCTAAAAATTTATTTAAATGTTGAATCTTATTACTTTAGATTCATGTACTACTTTAAAAGTAGATGTGTTTCAGAAATTACAGATTATGGATAGTTTGGTGTTACAAATGTTTTATTTGGTGTTTTTTCAGATGCCTTTTTTTTTTTTTTTTTTTTTGTCCTAGCTAAATAAAACTACTACTGCATCTGTTGGCATAAGGAATACTTCCTGGGCAGAACACAGCAAGAAAGATTGCTGGGGAGATTCTTCCACTAATCAGGATAAAATGAAATCTGATGGATTAGGAGCATCTGGACATGCATCCACCAATAGAAACAGTGTTAATAAGACTTCAAAGCATGAGGATGTAAAGGGGAAAGATGGCAAAAAATTAGTGTCCAAAATTAGTAAGGATTCCAAACCTGGGGAAAAAGCTGCTTTGCCAAAGGCTAGAGCTGTTATAAAGACAAAAATAGAAAATAATGGAAATGTGAAGGCTGAAAGCATGGTTACCAAGCAAGATATAGAAAAGACATCATCTGCAAGTGGACAAAAAAATTCAGGAAGCAGCAAAGGACTAAAGAATCATGAAGGAAAAATTGCAGGTGCCAGACCTAAAGTGCTGACAGTAACCTCAAGCATGCAGAACAAAACAAAGCCATTGAAAAAAACCACAGGGAAGGAATCTCCCTCCTTGGTGACAGTGGCAGCAACTTCCAGCAAGTCAGCAAATTCAAACATGGATATCCAGACTGTGGGTGAACAGACAGAGGAACCTAAAGAGGAAAAATCAGTAGAGGAAGGGAAAAAACAGACTGGTAATTTTTTATAATTCTTTCTTTAAAGTCCTCTTCTGATTGGCCTCAGGCTGGTTGTACACTGAAAACCAGCCAGGGAAGCTTTAAGACAATCTACTATAAATTGATAAAAGTTAAATTCTTCTCCTGTAAATAAGTATAAACTGACTTTATGGTCAATTAATAGCCAACTAAAAAGTAAACATTTTACAACTTTAGCATGTATGATCTTCTCAATGACCAATCTTCATATATTAGATTTTTTTCAGTACTCACATGCATTTCCCCCTGTAATTACCTTTGAATTTACTTTACAGTAGTGAAAACAAAGGCACCTGTGAAGGTGTCAAATGGAGTCACCACCAAAAAAAAAAAGACTGAACTTGAGGCTAATGTCACAACAAGCAGGTATGTTACAAAGCAATATGCTGCTTTATAGATGTGTGAATGACTGTATGAGTTTGGGAAGGTTTCAGATGAGCTATTAAATTTACCATTATATGTTTTTTTTACTCTGAGAGTGGATATCTGTAGGATGTTGTTCGCCAAATAGTTTGAATTAGCTATTGGCAACATTGCCATAAAGATAAAATTGGTTTTTCTTTTGTGTTGGACTGTTGCATGATAATCATTTTTAAATTGTTATGGTCATTCAGAATTCTGCATACTGGAACAGCTAATGACTACACAAGGTGTTATAAACTTTCTGGAATAGTTTAGATTAAACTGGACAGGAGACAGCTGAAGTGAAATTGTGAAATGGGTCATTATACATACATGTTTGTATATAAATTAAAAATATAAATATATATTTAATTTTTATTTTCAAAAAGTTTCCTTTTTAGGTTGCATTTTCAATGTTTATATATGTGCGCACATTAGAACACTTATATTGTTTAAATATAATTAAACATTGCTAGATCTAAGCCTGGAAATAATGGATGTAATGATTTCTTTGCAGTATGACAAAAAAACCAACGGGAAAAGGGTGTAATGAGCAAAATGTGCAAGCTGTTCTAAAGAAAAAAGGGAATGTGAGTACGAATTCTGCAGCACAGCAAAAGACTCAAAACACACCTACCAATTCTCCCAAGAACCAAGGTAAAGTTTCATGCAGCAGTTAAATGATCTGCCACTGTTATGCAAAGCTCTGAGGTTTGTTTGGTTTTTAGCACAACTACATGGAAAAATCTTCTGGAGAATTCTGGGGTTTTTCCATGTTTCACTTTTGGTGACAATCCTAAACTGTAAAATGCAAATTAATGTGTCAACTTCAAAATACAATCTTCAGTGCCAGTCAGTGTTTTCTTCTGCTTGTTTAATCTGCATTGCAGAGTCTTCCATTTGCTGATCCCCTGCACTTCTGCATTTGGAACCATGACTGAGCTCATCAGAAATTCTGTAGGTTGAGCATTTGTAATAAGCCTCTGGATGGCAGACTGCTATATGCCTCCCTACTTTGGTGTTTTCCTATTCCCCCTCACAGTAGGGTTACTGATACTGGCCCCCAAACAAATACTCGATTCCAACAGCTACTGATAGCAGGGGTAGGAAATGACACTGTAAAAACACAGGGAGGAAACACTGCTTTAGAAGCATACAAAGTGTTAAGGCTGGAGCTCCAATATTCAAGTTATATTATCTTAAATGCACTGTGATATAGAAGACGCAGGTTCTGTCAATTTGTGCTCATTAAAGATCTTGCAGTATTTTCTGATTGAGCAGGGACATTAACTCTGGTATTGTAATGACATTATAACTAATGTAATTATTTTCTGCCTCTGTTCATTTCCTCTACAATATAAATTGAATACAGTACTCATCACTTCCTGTGCTAAGCTGCTGTGTAGTGTTTGTATGCATTATTAGGGAGTTGCTGCTTTCTGCTCCAGGGATGACTACTTCAGTTACAGGCTGAAGTGATTCCTGTATGTATATTCTATGAACTGCTTTAAAGATGCCAAGATGGTATTTTTGTCTACTCTTTGTTACTTCAAATCTTAATTCTTTAACAAGGCTTAAACCCCTTAGTTATGTTAAAAGTTGAGTAATTTGTTTCTTAACATAAACATTAACAAAAAACTGGTAAATACTCTGTGATTGGCATGTACAACCTTTATAGTCTTTTTTACTGTTTGTTAGGACCTCAGGGGGAATCACCAAATTCACTGAAATCAGGAATGTCTCCGAAACATAATGAAGAAAAAAATGTGTTACAACACCTGGTTCAGACAACACTCCCAGAAAAACATTCTTCAGCTAAAAAGAAGAGTATTAAACAATCACAAACACCTGTAACAAAAGCTGCTTCAAAAATAACAGCTAAGACTCTGGCTTCATCTAAGAATGCTGAGATTACAAATAGTAAAGACCCAAAACAGAAAACAGCTGTATTAAAATCTCAATCCTCTGCCCAAAAGAATTCAAGGAGTGATTCTCCTGTTGTCCAGAAGAATATGCACACCCCTGAGCACCGAGGTTCAGGACAGAAACTTGAGAAAAACACAGCTGATGCCGTGGCAGGTCAGCTTCACAACAATAATGAATCCTATTCTGCAAATGAATCTCTAAAACCTGCCACAGAAAGTGGCAGTGACAATAAATTGCTGGAGTCTTGTCAATCCAATAAACAAAAATTACCGGATTCTTCTGAAACTGTGCAATACGAAATACAATCCAAATCTCCTTCTCCTCAAATTGCAGAAGAAATTATTTATAAACCGAATGTTTCACTACAAAATGACACAGAAACAAGACAAATCTGTGGAGATCAGACTGGAATTAGAAAGATTGACAACCCAGAGAAAGATGGTAATACAGCTGTGCACTGTCATGCACAGTCTTCCAATGATGGGTATTCAGACTTTTCCAAGGAAACCAATGAAAAGGCTATTGTTTTAGGAGAACTGGGGAAAGATTCAAAAGCAACAAAAGTCTGTAATGAACAAAGTGATAAAATAAACTCTGAAAAAGGTCTTAACTATGGTGAAAATGCCTTGTCAAGCTTTTCCCAACTAACCAATAAAGAGGATGAAACATCTCCTCAGATCCATGTGGAAGGATTTCTTACAGCTGATGAACTGTGCGATACATCAGCCTTGACTGAATATAAATCAGTTACAACAGATTTAGATGATGTTTCAGAATGTTCCACAGAACAAATAACAGAAAAATATTCACCTAATTACACAGAGCTTATAGAGCCTATGGAAATGCCAGAAAACCATGAAAATGCAGAAATTCCCTTTGTGGACCATTGGAATACTGGTGCTGTAGATCCAAAAGAGAGTCCTGAATCAGATACTGGCAGTGCAACCACATCCTCTGATGATATAAAACCAAGATCAGAAGATTATGATGCTGGAGGCTCTCAGGACGATGAGGGATCCAATGAAAGAGGGATTTCTAAATGCAGTACTATGTTATGTCATGACTTTCTTGGAAGAAGCAGCAGTGACACAAGTACACCCGAGGAATTAAAAATTTATGATAGCAGCCTAAGAATAGAAGTGAAAATGAAAAAAGAGGGTTCTGATCTCTTCCGTGTTAATTCAACAAGTGATGATGAAATACCAAGAAAAAGACCTGAAATTTGGTCCCATCAAGAGAGTTCACGGACCACTACTAGAGAAAGCAAAAGTTCTGCTTTTGGGAATGCACAGTTTACTCAGGAAGCAGACCAAGTTTCTTCTTCTGCCGATGAAACAGAAGATGACAGATCTGAAGCAGAGAATGTTGCAGAAAACTTTCCCCCAACAAATGTTCCTACTCAGCAGTTCCAAGGAATTGATAATTTAGCTTTTGAGGATGCAACAGAAAATGACACTGCAAGTCAGGAGTTTTCTAGAACTAAAAATTTCAAACGATCTGTTTTACTTTCAGTAGATGAATGTGAAGAATTGGGAGCTGACGATAAAGTGGAAACTCACACTTCACGTCAACACTCAATAGATTCTCTTACTCCTTCAGAAGTATTTGACAGTGTTTCTCAAGAGCACCATGGAAAGACATTTTATTCAAGATACCCATTGGAAACTGAAGATGGATTCCTGGATGGCAAACAGCACAAGGATAGAGACAATAGATCGGATAAAAGTGGAAGTTCTCTCCTGCATCTTCACAGTACTGAAATCCCAGGAAAGGAGAATCAAAGTGCTTCAATGACTGAGCAAAATTGCCCAGAGAAAGTATATTCAGCAAATAGTGCACATCCAGGAGAAAACCAGCAAGTAAATATGAAGATTGAGGTGGTTAGTGAATTTCACCAGTGCAATAAGTACTTAGACAATGATGCAAAATCTCAAGAAAGACCATGTCATCTGGATCTTCAGCAGAGAGAAACTAATTCTGATGTGCAAAAGAGCAGCTCTGCAAAACCTATAGAAGCCAGTAAGAATCAGATGCTGACTCAGGAAAGTCAAGTGAGAGACAGTCAACCAGCAACTACTGAATGCGCTAATACTGATTTACTTCCAGGTAATGTACAGAAATAGAAACGTTCAGTCATTCAAAACCAAATTAATAGGGAAAGCTTTGACAATTTGTCTGGGATTGAATCCTGAACTGAAGTAATTTTGGCTGAAACTATATTTAAATATTTTTTAGTATTTCACTTGGGTAGAGAATGCTTGTCTGTTTGAAATATCCGTCAATACCCTGCTGTTCAATGAGAAACTTGACTACAAGAAAAGAGATTTTATGTAATGCTAAAAGATTGGATGCAGTTGTCTGTACTTGAGTTATTTTTGATCCAATCTAACATTGACAGCATCAGCTTTTGATGGAATCTTAGTATTTGTTTTGTCTGCTTGACGACATATAGTATGTCTGAATGGGATGTGCAATAACTAAAGTAATAACCTTAACTAAAGCGCACTGAACTGTTTACCTGAACAGCTATATGCATTATTGTTGTAATTTATTTATTTATATATTATATACAAATTTGGATCATTCTCCCACTGAATATAACTGAATATTTGCCATATACACCAGTGGGAGTAGGTTTGAATTCTGCTTTAGAGCTTATGAAATGTCTAAAATTCTAAATTTTACCAGTAAAAGCTTATTTCCTAAAAGAGAGATTATACTTAGAACTGATGCATATATACAAAAAAGTTCTAACTTGTTTCATGTAGCTAGATGAATACTTGTCTAGTTTTGTGTTTTGTCTTCTTTATATCAATAATTCAGTCTGTTTATCCCATCAAAAATATACAATAGTGTTGATTACAACTATTGTGTATTGAAGAGTAATGAAACACTGATGATGATCTATGTTCAGCCAGACCACAGAACAAGAAGACATTAAAAGTTGTACTATTTTTTTTAAGTTTGCTTGCCCTTGCCTGCAGCTGCCCTTGCATGTGCAGTGTAGAAATAAGCCTGTGGATAAACAATTTTGGTTTTAATTCTCTTCTAAGCTGACATAGCTTAAGTCACCATTCAGTAATCATTCTCTATTAATTCCCTCTATGCACCTCCTGGTCTAAATTTAATTTATGTAGTAAATGAGAAATTTCATGTGCATTAAGTGTATATTTACATTGTCATTTTCTGTATCAGAAACTTAATTATGGAGGTTATTGTTAATTACCAGTGGTGATTGCTGCTTTAACTTAATTTATAAATCATACTTTGTTTTTTATATAGGAAATAAATGCCTCAATTTTTGTCAATTTTGTATAACCCTCCATCCCCCCTTTTTTAACCTGATTGGATTGTCCTTCCTGAATGAATTAAATTTTGCTCTACACAGCCCTGAGGGGAGGATCATCTACAATTTTTACATTGTACAGTATTGTGAATTATTTCAGGAGACATAGATGATTATGACACAATGGCACAAACCTGCATGTATGAACATCGGCCTTCAAAAACCCTTTCTCCAATATATGAGATGGATGTTGGAGAAGCAATTGAGCAGAGGATGGATTCAGAAACAGCAGTTCTAGAGGTGGATTTTGAAGATCAGCAGTTTGCAGAACAGGACTGGACTCTACTCAGGCAATTGTTATCTGAGCAGGACTCAAATATAGATTTCAAAAACTCTGTTCCTGAAGACCTTAACTTAGCACAATGTCTTATCAATCAGACACTGTTTCTGGCACGAGATGGTTCGAATCCTCAGGGTACCTCACAAGTTGACACATTCAGTAGGTGGACTGAACTCATGTCTCCACTGGACGATTCCTCAGCAAGCATTACAGTGGCAAGCTTTTCATCTGAAGACTGTTCATCACCTCAAGGGGAATGGACAATTCTTGAACTGGAAACCCATCATTAAGGTGTCAGCTGTTTGCAACTGAACTCCAACCCGTTCCCCAAATCTATTTTTGATGAGTTGTTTCCATACCATAATGAAATACTGCATCAGTCAAGAACGAGCAATTCTTGATACTGAGGCAATCTTTCTGATAAAATGAGGTAAATACGTTAACTTATCATCTAGATTTAATCACAAGTACAATAATTTTTCAAGACTTAAATGTATGTCTTTTCTAAAAATGAACTTTGAGCATGTATTTTCTAGAATTGTTAGAAAAACTAGATGACATGAAAGAAAAGTCTGGGTTTCCACCCTCTCTTTTATCTTCCTTTTTGACATTTAATGTTCTCATTGATCAAAAATTTAAAGATGAATGCACTATTAGAGCTATTCCTCTCTTTCCCCCCCGTCCCCCATGGTGACTTCATTTTACAACAATAAAGATTCAGAATGGTTGTGTCAAAAGGTGATGTGTGCCAACACTACTTTAACTGACAGAAAAACATACTTACATTCAAAGAAAATGTTTCAATCTGAATCTGCTTTGGGCCTTATTAATATGAGCAGCTTGTTTCATCTGTTTCTTCCAGATTTGATTTTTGTATTTTGGTTTGTTTTGTTTAGAAGTTTCCAATAAATTTTTTAATTGCCTTTTCTTCAAATATAAGATTTCAGAGGGTCTGTGCTGTATGAAGACCACTGTTTCCTTCATAAAAATGCACATATTTAAATAAATATTTTAAATGGCATAGTGCATGAATTCAAAGGAGTTGGTAGAATGTTGCTCCTGCTCTAAGAAACAGCATGCCTGATGTCTCCAAAAGTACATCTGAATCTAAAGTTGTGGTCAGTGTTACATCTGAAGTCTGATGTTAGCTAGAATTACCTTCATTACCTGCATTAATTAATTACACTTGCAAGTTCTCATGGTGAGGTGTAGCAAGAGTTTCAGGAATTTGGTTTTGTGTGTTTTCATAGATGCCACATTTTTGGGAGTGGTAATAGGATCCTTGCATCTTCATTATTATCTCTAGTGTAGCTTTTATAAATTGAGACTAAATGTCACCATAACCTTTCTTTTGACTCAGAGTGAAATAGGATATACAGATAATTTTGCTGCTTTTCTCTCTTTGGGTGTGGATAGGACTGATTATTGTCTTTTCTGATTGACAGGGGAGGAAGGAGTGAGAAACTTTTTGTAATTCCTACCAAGTCAGAACTCCTGAAACATACAGGGTTTTTTTCCCCTGCAGAGGTTGGACCCTCTTAAGATACCTGCATTATGGAAACAGTAGAGCTTTTCTTTCACATAGCTTAAAATCTAAAAAGGAAGTATTCTACCTCCTCTCAGTCATTAACAGAAGTGCCTTCAGAAGTGGGTGCCATATAGGAGTAAAAGGCTACTAACATTCTATTTTGATTGAAACAATCTAAGTACACAACTTAAGCTGATTGTGACCACTTATAACATGGTCAGTTTTGCAAGGTTTTGCACAATTCCAGCAGTGCATCTTAACTTTCTTGACAAAATTCATTTCTTTTTGTTCATAGTCAGAAACTCAGTTCTGTGGAAATATAAACTTGCCCTAGTGTATGATTAAAGAAGTTATGACTTTGGATTTGATAAATGTCTTTGAGGCAAAATAATTTATCTAGCAAAACACTGTTGGATTTCTGGTACAAAAGTAAAAGTAATATTTTATTCTCAAAATGAATGGGGAAGAATTTTATCTTCTTTAATATCTTTTAGCAGCACCATAAATAGTCTGAGATACTGTAATTCAAAATATTATAAATGTAATACTCTGTATTTAACCCAGTCTTCATATTAAGGGAGTAAAAACAACCTTTGGAAGTGCAAAACATCAAGAAAACCTATTTTTCACCTTCAGCATTTACAAGGTATATCAATAGGTGATAATCTTTTTGGATAAAATAAAGAACTATAGTACTGGGCACAGTAAAAGATGAAGCTCTTAAAGAAGGCTAAGGAATAGTGTTTTTCAATGTCTGTGTGAAGCACTAAAGTAAAATTTGTTTACCAAAAAGTTTAATCAACTTTAAAATCCTCATGATATTTTGACAGTGGGCATTCACATGTTAAACAAGATGAAGGGGTGGAAAGGAGAAGTGACAAAG
Source organism: Zosterops lateralis (assembly GCF_965231275.1). NCBI lineage: Eukaryota > Metazoa > Chordata > Aves > Passeriformes > Zosteropidae > Zosterops > Zosterops lateralis. The sequence continues at coordinate 16,761,821 of NC_139769.1, forward strand.
TCAAAGAAGGGATCCTTTTGTCCATTCTCACTTTGCCCATATTTTTAACTTCCTACTTGAATTGATAAAGTGACACTGAAAATTGACACAAAATTTCAGGTTTATTGTAGGAAATACAATCACATATAGGGTTTTTTAAATTGTTGTTTTTGTCTTTGCATTTACTTTTTCAGTTGTATCAAAATTAAATTAGCTTCTCTCTTCAAGACCCCAACGATGCTGTTGCAATTCCTTCAGCAGTTTTGCAGCAGACCACTGATTAGGATATTGTATTGTTCAGTTGGTACATAGGCAGCCATAGAATTCAGCTTCCCACAGCCTAATAGTGTCTGTAGAAGTAGCAGGAATAGAAAGTGGTATTGTTTTTAATTCGCGTTACTGGAGTGCCTGTGAGGCTTAATCAGACCAGCATCCCACTGGCTAGACATTGTACAAACAAAGAGCAAAAACAAAGACTTCCAACAGAGTGGTTAGAATCTACCATAAGACAAAAGACAAAAAAAAAATGCACATGAATGGAAAAGTAAAATGAGAGTGTCAATATTTGTCTAGCTGATTAGCAATGGTTTCAGCACATCATCAGTTTTAAGTAGTAATTTTTTCTCCTGTATACCTTATGAGAAGGGGAAGCTTTAGGGTGAGGTTTGAAGGCTGGATAACAGGGGAGCTGGAAGAATGTATATTCCTGACCAGCCTCATGTGCTGCCTAAACTGTTTGATCCTGACCTCATTCAGAAGAATGTTCAAGATTTAAGCCAGTTGTAGGTAGCCATTTGTTTAATAGTATCAGTCACTTGAGTTCTTTGGAGACCTTCTCATGCCTCCTGGCAGTGATTTTATCACTGTATTTGCCTCTTCTCCAAAACATGATAGAATGGATAAAGGTTTGTTTGAAAACTTCATAGAGAAGCAATCAAAGCTGGTGCCATGGGCTCCAATTGAATAGTGATTATGAGGTCCTGAAAGACCTCTAAAGCAAAGACGAGGTAGATACATCTGATGAAACAGTGAAAGAGCATCAGTGAGAAAACTAAAAATACGGCATAGTCAGAATACTACCCTTGCAGTTGTGTTTGGAATAAGAGCAGTGAAATTGCTTTGTCAAAGCCTGAGAAGACGAGGTTGTAGTTAGCAGGTGAAAGTGACAGCTTACCTGAGATTGTTCTGTGAATGGGCAAAATGTCTGTATCCTACCGACAGTAACGCCAAATTTAGTAAACTATCAGTGAAATTTAAAGGAGAGGACTTGGAAATCAGCCTCAGATACTGACCCTGATTTGGCCTACCTTGAATGACATGTTATGAAAGTGAAAAATAAGGAAAGATGTTTTACATGTATGAATGTATTGTTTAAAAAAAAGACTAGACCTCCAAAAGTGGTATCTGTAGGCATAATTACTTTTTTTTTTTTTTTCATTTGGAAAGTTAGAGTCTAATATGAACTGGAGAAGCAGCTCTGCAGGGTTTTTACATACAAATAATAGCTAAAATTGTATTTGTGGAGTAAGTCACCAGCAAACATATTGCAGACAGAAAATGGAAGGCCAAATGCTTGGAACTGTACTGGAAAGTGAGGAAGAGGGGAAGTTCTTCAAAATAATCTATTAAAAAATAAATTAGGGAAGCAAAGGAAATAAAAAGATGGAGGCAGGAGTCAAACAAGGATGAGAGGATTTAAGCAAAACTGCACCACTGGCTTCATTGAACATAACCCACTAGGCAGATGAGTATAAAATAACAGTTTTGAGGTTGGTTAGGAGAGTGTTCCTAAGGGCTATGGTCAAAATGAGAGATTGGCCCACAGAGTCAAAGGCAACAGACAGCAGTTCTGTTAGTAGAGCAGTTCAGCAGGTAGAGCCTGACAGAACTGCAGGAAGGAAACTAAGCATAACCACTAAGAGAGAAACAACAGTTAGAAAAGCAGATCATTTAATAATATATTTTGGTTTGCTTTTTCAATGCATGAGATTATACCATGTTTATATAGTGTAGCAAAAGAAATGCCGAGGCTGAGACACACAGTGAAGATCAGAAGAGATAAGTAAGCATGAAATGAGATCAGCAGGCAGTCTGGACTGCTACAAGTGATCAGATAAGTGCATAAAAACCCCAGACATCTGCTTTTGTGGCATAGGGGTAATGGAAAGGACACTTCATAAATTCATAGGTTTTTCCCTTAGAAAAGCTTCTTCTAGACTCAAAGAATTACAGAAAAATTTCAGAAAAATCATAGCAATACAGGAAAATGCAGGCTTGAACTGACCTCTGAAGGTCTGTAGTCCAACCTCCTACTAAAAGCAGGGGTAACTTCAAAGTCAGGTTCTTAGGCCTCACCAATGCCCATAGGATATAAAATGATAATAAAGTCAGCAGGCAGAAACACAATGCTCATGGGAAACAAATATTTGAGATTAAACTATTCTCATTATAATAAAACTACTTGAGGTGTCATTGGAAAATAATAATTGAGTACAAGAAACATGGCCAGCTTGCAATGTTTTTACGTTCTGGATGATATGTGACTGAACTGTATGTGTTTAATAATCTTATTCCATACTTTTTAAGATTTTAAATTATTTCAAAAATATAATCAAATTTTGAGATGGAAAATTTTATTATTATTTTGGAAGAACTAGGGCAAGAAAAAAGTCCCATGTTTCTCACAAAGATTGTCCCTAGGATGTGTTCCCCTACCATTGTCTATCACTTTGTTTCAGGGAATATGTTAAAAAAAAAAATCACATAACTCTTCTAAGTACATACTGTAGGATACTATTTTATATATATTTTAATATTTCAATATATATTATTGCCATCTGGAAAATAATAAGTAGCATGCTCACTCTACTTTGCTCCAGAAAACCTAAACCTTTGCATGAAGGAGATAAGAACTGTTCTTATGTTGTTCATCTGTTGCTCAGAACCAAGACATTTAGGAATTCATTATTTTGCTCACTAATGTAAAAAAAAACCTCTTGTTGACCTCAGCTGAATCAGGTTCAGGGCTCGTCTATATTAATGCATGTACTAGAAATGCTATTTTTCCAATATATCTATTTTGTAGTTTTCTAGTTTTACTCTACTGATAACATTGTACAATTGTAGGTATGACAAATTACAGCTAGAAAGAGTTCAATTTAAAAGTCATAATTGTATGCATTCTGTTAATATTTCATGGCTGGAGTGATTTAACATTTGTACATTGATGGATGACGTTCTTGCCAGGACTATACAGGAACTGAGGACAAAAGATATAATGAGAAGTATTGCAGCTTTATTACAACAGATGATTCTCTGGAAATGGGCTTTTAGATCTGAAATCAAATATAATTAGAAGCTTTCATCTCTTGCAGAAAAGCCATACTGATTTTCATCTTTCTCTCTTGAACAAAAGCTATATGCAATATTTTTTTAAAATAAGCTTTAATGTTCAACTTTGGAAAAATTACAGCTCAAATATCTTCTTTAGCTAATTTAAAACCTAGCTTCTTCCTATTGACAACTACTGTGTGTTTAAGGAAACTAAACCTGTAACAGAGAAAAATGATTTATCTAAAAAAGCTGGATATCAGCTGGGGAAAAATACTGAGTTTGGTAATTTCTTTGGTTTTTTACATTTGGTAACTAAAACCAGAAGAAGCTATACAGAGCAGGTGCACACACACCCACACCTGTTTATTTCTTGCATTTGACCTTCCTTTCATACTTCTCTTTGCAATCTGCACTGTACACTCCATTAAGCCACAGTTCTGCAAACGCAGAAGTGAATCCACAGCCACATCTGCAGATTGGCTGTCAGCTTAACATTCTCTTTTCAGAGAGGGTAATGGAGCTGACACTGGGGGCAGGCACTGTGCATACTTGTGTTTTTATACGGTACTCAGCTTAATGAGGTTCTAATCCTGATGAACCATCTGGATGCAGTTAAAGTATGAAATAATTAATAATGGAATTCCATTAAATTGCTTCCCTGTTCTCCTTAAATGATTCTTCAGAAGACTGTCCAGTTAGAGAAATCAAAGTCCTAAGAATCTTACTTTTTGTATTACATGCAATAAGAGTTCTTTCTCTATTACACAGTAAAATATGAATATGTATCTTCAATAACTCACACTTCAATATATGGAGGAGCTGACTATAACTCAGTAACTGGAAACATTTAACAAGGACACTGATGGTCACAACAGGGTTTATATACTTACAGATGATGACTGTTAACTAGACTAGAGTGCATATTCTGGTGAACCTGAACAGAGGTTCACATGCACAAATTTGGGACTCAGCCCAATTACCCAGGTAGTCCATCATACTTTGTATTTTTGCACTCAAGTGACAGTGACTACTCTTTCTCAGCTCCCACTGAAGTTAGTGTGAGTGGTATCAGATGTACATTTATAAAAATCACTTTATTTAAGTGTCTGGACAGAAAGACTAGTTACTGGAGTAAAAATTTTGGCCCATGTACCTTAAATGTATAAAACACTTTTGAGACTGATCTTGTCAACTTACTTTAACCTACAATATCCTCACCTATGCAATCCTTATGTAGGATTTTTTTTCCATTTTCTTACAGTTGTACTTAATGAAATAATTTTTGTTTTGTTTTGTTTTTTTAAATAATCCTCTTTCGATTGTGGCATGACATCCTGCCAGTAGAGTTATATCAGTGTGTTTAAGATCAATATAGATAGGACAAACCCTGTGTACATGCCAGATTCAGTGTAGGTAGTGTAAAAACTTTTTGTGACTTTCACAGAATGAGGTAATAGCCACATACAAGAGACCCACCTTAAAGTCAAACTTCCTGCCTGTAACAAAATCTCCTCCTGTATCTGTAGAGAAAAAAAACCTTCAATCTCTACTTTCTGGATTATCATGTTCTAGTAACCAGGATTAATCCAATATATGTATAATGGGATGCATATGAAGAAAAGTTTGAGTCACTGCCTGCAGTCCATGGCTTTATGGTCCTGGAATATTTTGATGGCTCAGTCCTGTGCAGGGGAGGGGAGTGTGCTGAGCTCTCAAACCGAATGCTTGCATGTTTCCCACCCGCTTGCTTTCCAGACTTAGATAACAAGCTTGGGCCTAAATAACCCTATTTTGAAATGATTCCTTGTCAACATGGTGTTCTGTTTCCAGAAGATCTGTATGGTTGCATAGTCCCACAATCTTTCTTCCCATGCTACATACTGAAGGTTCTTAGTTGATTTCTGTATGACAGAAAATAATAAATTTTATGTGTAAGTTAAATGCTGAGTCACTGTACTTAATTCAATTTGTGGATTGCTGACATCAATTTTTATTTGTGCTCTATAAATGGAAAAAAAAAAGTTATTTTCCTTTTCCATCTGTTTAGTGAACATTCACTCCTTTTTCTCCTTTAAAGAAAAATATTGATTTTTCTTTGTGTCATCAGGGAATAGGACAGGTGATGTGTGTGTGAAGATCAACAATCAGTTTTCATATAAAAATACACAGAGAGGAAGATATCTATGTAACAGTCCCACAAAATCAAACAATGTTGCTGATGTAGAACACAGAGGATATGGGACAGGAGAGCATAGAGAAACACTAATTTGATGATAGATTTTGCCTTGCCATAGATTAGTTGTTCATACAAATGCTTATGCCATTATCTTCATCATAGGGGAGTTTTAGTCCCAAGATCTTTATATTCTTGCCTAAGTGGGGTTCTGTACTCTGCTTCCAGGAAATATTTGATATGCTGCCAGACTCAGCCCTGTTTCTTCTCTCTCCTGCACCTTCACCTGTATGTCAAATGCACCATGTGGGCAGTATGTAGGAAAGAAATGCTTCTGAGATTTACAGCTAAGACTAGCCAAATGTCAGAAACTGTCACAGCAGAGCTAACAGTAAGTAGGAAGATAACTTCAGCTCATCAGATAGCACAGGATCCCTCAAAAGTCCCTTTTGGGAAAGGAAATTACTGTGGAGAAGAATGCTCTGAAGAACACACAATTTAGAAAAATCAATTTTCTTTGAGTCCGAGCTCTGCTTAATTAGTGTTTTGACATTCAGGCTCAAAGAAAGAGAAAGCCAAGTCGTGAAATACCAAATGGTACTGCAGAACAAACTTCTACCAGAACTGTCCCTTGGGCAGAGTCCCAGGGGCTCAGCAGTCCCATTGCATCAGACTTGTACCAGACAAGCATTAGGCCAAGGCAGCTCTCACACAGGAGACAGTGCAGGGTCCAGGGTCCATTCTGCCTAGGACCTTCTGTCTCAGAAAGAGTCCTATTTTTATTTCAAATACCAGCTATTGTCAAATGTAAGTGACAAGCAGAAATATATTAGGTTTCTGGTATAAATATTTGCCAACTCTAATTAAGACACGTAATTTACGTGAGTAAATGTATAACAGCTGGAGTCAAAATACTGATAGGACGCATTTTCTGTTAAGATTTGGGTTTTTCTCATTATCTCACACTTATCAATCATTGTACTTTGATGCTTCTCAAGTGATATTCTGAGTTTGGGGGTGTCCAACTTCATGCACAGTAAGTGGCTATCATGGAAAAAAGGTATCTGCTGGTATCTCAGGAGGCTAAATCCAGTATTTGTATTTCTTTGTCATTACATTTTTTTAATGTAATAATTTACCCTTTCTTTTATGTACTGCCTATCACTAATAGTATTGCACCTACCTAAAGAAACTGAAATCTACTCACCTGTTGAAGATATTTACTCAGGGAATCATTCTTTATTCCATTCTATTCCCTACTACTATTTTTTCTCTGTCGGAATAGTTGTAATTCAAGTAATGCACATACATCTTAAATATAATACAAAATATGAATTCAGATACAGTGTAGTGTTACAGATGAAGTATAACCCTTACAAACAAAGCAATTCCTACTCTTTACCCCTCTCTAATACTGAAAAAAATTCATTCATTGTGTGCATAAATTCAAAATTCATATTGACAAATGTCAGCAGGATCACCAATCCTCATCATAAAACTGCTCTATTATTTTATAATTGTACTCTAAAGTAATTCCTGATGTTCTTAAGTCCCTGATTTTTGTATGCAGTCAGAGCACATGTTTCCACTGTGTTACAGAGCACGGTTTCAGTTTGTGGGCCCTGTCACTGCTCTCTGGAGTGCTGTAGTCAGGATACCCAATACATCTGTTATTTTCCTTTGATTTGCCGACTTTCACATTTATACTCCACAAATACTCAAAAATTCAGTGTTAGAAATGTTTTACTTACTATGTAACACAGCATGACATTTCCATCCCTTGCAGAGCAGGGTGACTCTAACTTGGGTGCGTTTGACCAACAGGAGAGGGAAATCAGATGTGAATCCATGTCTTGCCTGAAGAAAAAGAGTAATTTTTACATTATTACAATGTCTAAATATTTCTATGCCAATCAAACAATCTGATACATAAATGTATAGAATTTTTAAATATATCAAAATGAGGTTAGTTTCTTCTACTTTAAAATGCCCTACAAAGTGATTAAAAAGAAAAAGCTTTCAGTAAAATATCTGATTTTTGGTAAAAATACCAGTTTCAGAAGATAGTACGAGAAGCTGGCCTCATGCCTGGGTAAAGAGCAGAGCCGGTTACCATTGTTTTTAATGGTTCAGCATCCCAGCTCTTCTTCACCATGTGGAAGCATTATTTCCTCTTCCATGATTAAAAAAGAAGCTTCGACACACTCAGTATTTCTTGTTTCACTGAAAGCGGTGCCGTCCCTTGCTTTCGCATTTTTGTCCTGCGAAAATTCCGTGTTTATGTAACTTCTGTGGAAAATAACTCGGCCCGTTCTTGCCCAGAAACAGCGGCAGAGTTCGCGCCCATTCCGAACATTCCCCCGAGCCCCGGGCCCCGCCTGAGGGCTGAGGGCGAGGGATGAGGGCTAAGGGTGAGGGCTAAGGATGAGGGCTGAGAGCGAGGGCTGGGGGACGAAGGGTGAGGGCTAAGGGTGAGGGCTGGGGGACGAAGGTAAGGGCTAAGGGTGAGGGCCGAAGGTGTGGGCTAAGGGCCGAAGGTGAGCGCTAAGTGAGGGCTGAGGGCCAAAGGTGAGGGCTGAGGGTGAGGGCTGAGGCTGAGGGCCGAAGGTGAAGGGTGAAGGCTGAGGGCGGAGGGCAGCCCCCGCTCCCTCCCGCCGCCCCGGCCCCCAGCCCCGCGGCAGGCCCGGTCTCAGGGCGAGGAAGGGGCCGGCTCTGGAGCCGCTGGCAAAAGGCGACCTGGAACGCCCGGGCTGCCTCTGGCTCCCACCGCCCCTCCGCTGGTTTTTAACCAGCTCTTTAATGTGCCCATGTGCTTCGAACATCTCGCCTCGTTAACTGGCAGGAAATATTTGTCGTCTCTCTTTTCCCAAACTTTTCAGAAGTGGTACCTCAGTGCAGTGCTATTAAACCACTGAAAAAAAATGTCGGAAAGTTGCGGGCAGGAGCAGCCAAAGTGGATAACGACCGTCATTGTGAGCACAGCTCTGCAGGTAGGACACCTCTCCTCAAGACTGGCATCTGACTCACTAGGACAGGCTGAAAGAAGATTTTCCTATATTCTGGATATGGAAATATTTTACTCAGTGTCAATGAATATAGTTTTTTTCATTAAAAAAATGGTTATTAGTCTGAAGCTGCTTCTATTAGGATACTGGTTCTTTTTGTGTGCAACTGAATTTTTCTCCTAGCTGCTTCCATGTCTATTTAGTATTCTTGCCACCTGCTATTCTGAGTTACATTGCTTTAGGATATTCTCCTGACTCATCGTTTTTGCACTGCACTGATGCCTCTTTCAGTTGCTCTATAAATAATTCCATCAGAAATGTTGCTGAATTTTCTGAATTTTTCCTTAAATTCTTTATCTTTTCCTATACAGTGTCAACATGGGGTAGACTATTACTCCATAAGTACATAATTCAGTTTAAAATACTGAGTCCTACAGATATTAATATATATTTTTATCTGTTAACATCAGAAGCCTTGACTCCGTTCCCAAGTAAAGAGAAAGGGTATGTCAAGGAGCTGGTAATTAGCTTCTGCAGCTGAGGCCAATTTCATGCCAGCTGGAGAGAATTTAGAGGCAAGAGAGCTTTGATTCACAAGCAAGGATGTCTTATGCTAGCTTGGCTGACAAGGTTATCACCCCATCTCCGCTCTGTAAATGGGTGAACTGTGCTGAAGTAATTCCTGAATCGCCTCAGTTTAAAGCCTTTACTTACTTGCCTGCTCATTTTGGAATTTACAGCCTGTAAGCTGTGCGTGTTTGTGCCATAATATGGTGAGAGGTAAAGGATGGCAGTGATTTCATCAGCTATACCAGCATAACTCACTCCTAACCCCAGCTCCACTCAAAACTACTGCTCTTAGTAAGGGCTGCCCATAAACAAACCGATGGGGGTAACTGAATACTAATTCAAGGTGGTTTTTCTGTATTGGTTTTGGTTATGAGCTATCATTTTCATATAGCTGTTATTTATATTTGTACATTAAATAATTCACCAGTGGCTTTGAAGCTGAGATTTTTTTCCAAAATGTAGCTAAACCTTACAAGCAGTTGCCACTGAGTGTTCCCTTTCCAGACCAATTGAAAGCATGACATTTGTAGTTAATGTCTCCTTCAAGGTTCACTTGCAACCCACATTTTCTGTTGTACTCTTCCACTAAATCATGGCAGTTCCCTATCTAAGCAGGCTGGCTGTATTTTGAATGGGTAGGTTAAAGAACATGTTATTAGCTAAAAAGGTTCAGTGATTTAACCTTTAATATATGTGTGTTCGTGCAGCTTCTGTGTAACATACTGCAGAAATGCTTTTTGCAGGCTGAAAAATACATCCAAACACATTCCATTCTGTAGATGATTATGCTCCATAGTGCAATGTTCTGGTTTTCCTGTGTGGATTGCATTCTGTCAAAAAGCTTTAAAGAAAATTATGTCCCATACAGAATTTCTGAACGATTTTCCAGCTGAGATGCTGACATCTGTGAAAATAATGCAGCTTAATTAATCATAGAAACACACTACTGTATGATCTTCAGTTCTGCAAATCCCCCTTTAGCACATATTAACCAAAACAGACTGTAAAATGTTTGAGCTTCTTTATGCATTATGCAAGAGTTTCCTGAGACAAACTGAACATACACGTACAGAATTGTTACTCACTGTTTGTAACTTCCAATCAAATACTTCAAAATTTCCTTAATTGTTCATGTTTAACATTTTAGTACTTCTTAAAATTGTAAGTGGAATAAAAAATACTTTTTGAACAACAGTGCCAAAGGTCTAGCTATAGTGGTTCAGCTGATGCTTTAAGAATATTTCTAACTTGTTGGCTGAAAACTTTTCAAAATAACCTTTTAACATTTATTTAGGATCATGAAATTTCTACAGTTCTGCAAAGGCAACAACACAGAGTTCGTTTTTCAGAATCAGTGGAAACTGGATCTGTGATTTTTCCTCTTTCTGGTACAGTACTTTGAAGTTTATGCTTTTAAATCATAAAATCCAAAGTACAAAGTCAGGGCAGTCAGTTGGTTGTGGGCTACACTAAACTAAATAAAATCTGCCTTGTTGGGATGTCGTGCAGTAGTGGAAGGACCTGTGCTATGATTTTATGTAAATCAGAAGATGAAACAGGTAATGTTGGGGATTAAACACTTTTTTTTTTTTTTTTTTTTTTTTTTTTTTTTTTTTTTTTTGGACATATTATAGAACAGCTACATGAGATTTGGTGATAATCAGCTGAACTGTTTAGTAAATCTGTGTTATAACATAGCAAACATGCTAAATGCCACCAACATGTAAGCTGCCATCAACATTTTTAGTATACATGGCTGTAAATGTAAGAGTGAACCAACACCTTTGATTTTCAACTTCCAAGCTGAATTTGCACAGCTGGTGGTAGCAGAGGAGGTGAGGAAAGGATTATTTGAACGGATTTGATTAGGAAATCACTGAAACTGTAAACATGAAATAGCTGGTTTTCCTTTTTAGAACAAAAGATATTCTAGACACATAGGTGAGATACTTCAGTTTTCCTGAACTTTAAGGACTAGCACACATTGAAACAGACTTTTGTATGCTCAGTTGTTAACCTTCCTAAACTTCAGCCTTCTCAACGTTCCCTGTCAGAACAACTGAAGTTGACAGGGCTGTAAGTTCATTCTTCATGGTAGACAGTTTAGCTAAACTTTTAAGATTTTACAACTGTTTCTTTCATTTAGAAACAGGACTTCCTGAGCTTTTCAGTCAGGCTTTACATTTGCCCCAAATTCATTCCATTATAGCAGTTGCTTGTTCCTGAAGCATGTGCTCTCAAAGGCATTCAGATGTGTCTACTTGGAGTGGATTGAATAGTTCGTGTTTTTTTGATGTTATGGTGGAAAAATAACCTGAGATAGTTGTAGTTTTATCTTAAAACTAGCAGTCATCACTGGCCAAATCTCCCCGTCGGAGACATGGAAATTCATTCATGTTCTGTTCCACTGCATTTTTAACTAATGGTTGCTTTAACTTGTGCTTCCCAATTTGTGGTGAGAAGTTAATCTCATTACTGCCATAACCTGTACACTTATAGCAGTTTCCTCAATAGGCATTGCATTTATACTGTCAGACACTCAAGACTTGCTTAGGACAGGGGAAGAAGAGTTTGCCAAAAGAATTCAGAAGTTCATAAGCATTCATCGGAACAGCTTTTTGGTTTTGTCAGCTGCTCTTCATGGACCAGAAGAATGGAGTGTCATGTTCAGGATTCAGAGAAGGTATGATTTCAACATCAAACTGAACTTTATATTGCTAGGAAGAAATGAAATAGCAGTCTTGGATTTGGAAATATTATTTTAGGAATAAATAGGAGAAGAGGCGATGGACAGAAACTGATGCACAGGAAATTTCACCTGAATATGAGGAAGAACTTCACTGTGAGAGTGACTGTGCACTGGAGCAGATTGTCCAGAGATGGTGTGGAGCCTCTCTCACTGGAGATATTCCAGAACCATCTGGATGTAATCCTGTGCAGTGTGCTCTAGGATGACCCTGCTTGAGCAGAGAGGTTGGAGTTGACACACTGTGGTCCCTTCCAACCTTACCGTTTGTGAATTTTTTCAGGAATACACAAATTTTATTTTACTAACGTATTGTAAAAAAATAATTAAAGCATTTGTTTATTAATAACAAAAAGAATATCAAGTGAATCAATCTGACATATCATAGGTAACAAAAGAGGATGTTCCTCAAAACATAGCCAATAAGTTTCCTTTCAATCATTTTAGGGCTGTGTAATATAATTATTTTTAAAGTTTTCTCTCTAATTGGAAAATTAAACAATTTTCTTAGCTCTGTAACCATATTGTCATGGCCATTCTTGAAACAGAACAGGCGAGTTTACATCATGAGAAAAGGCTTTATTGTAAAGTGCAGATTTCTTACCAGCTTTTAAAATGTTTACTTGGAACAGCATCTATTGCACCATGCTAGAACAATTAAATGATCAATGTTATTTTACTCCAAAAGTATAAAACTATATTAAAACAGGTTTAAAACTTTTATCTCTGATTTCTAATGAAGTCGAAAAACTTGCATATTTTAGTAGATACCTGCTGACAACAGTGATCAGATTATGCTCCATGCTTGTAGTCAGAATTATTTTCTTGTAGGTACAGTAGCCCTAACTGCAGTTGATTGTCATTTTTGGCCTCAAAGAAGTGACTATTCTAACAAAGTCTTTGATCTTTACCTCCTTGAGGTAACTAGCACCCGTTTCATTAAATCCTGGGCATACTGCCAAATGTTGATGAATAAAGAGTGTATGAGATGAAATGTAACAAATCTATTACCCATTTGTGAAAATGTTGTAAATTTTCATGAGAGGTTTTAAACATTCAGCCACCATCCAGCAAGACCACGTTATTCAGGTGATGACAATGCTAATTCTCAATCTACTTTGTGCTTAGGTACAATGGGTGTTGTGCACATGCTGATCACTAAAATGTGATGTTTTGAAACTGTAGTCCATTTAGCAAGTCAGTAATTTTATTAAAATAAAAAATGTATTTTCATTGCAAGCAATATCAAATTGATGTTGTCAAGGGACAGTTATATGTATATGTTGCCTGGAAGGCTGACCTGAAACAGAGACTGGACAGAGCTAGAGAATAAAAGCAGGTATTTATTGAAAGGCCTCCAGGACCCACCCTGGGCAGGACAGTAGCCCGACCAAGGCTGCACACAGGTGGACCAAGAATAGTCACAAAAAGAAATGGCCCCCTGGTCACAAGATCTTACACTTTTATAAGTTTTGGTCCATTTGCATATTGGGGTTTAATTGTCCAATTACGGCTTCAGATTGTGAGGTCTCATCCTTCTTGTCCCTCTCTTCAGTCCACTGTTATTTATGCTTTTGGGCCTGAAAATTGTCCTTGGTTCTCCACATACCTAACCTGTGAAGAGAGCTTACTGCCACTTAATTTGAGGCTCAGAACTACATCCCTAGGCAGCACGGAATCTGCAAACATGAAAACTAAAACTGAAGGCATGATATGAATAGATATATATATTTAAATGCATGTGCTTTTTTTTTACTACCTGGCAGCTTGAAGTTCTGCTATTGTTTGTAAATCAGTGACTGAGCTTCTCCTGGTGAGATTGAAACTTGTGCCATGTTCTTTGAAACTACAAGCCACCTGTTGGATTTGTTAAAAAAAAAAGCCACTTAGTGTTATCAGGTTGTCTTCTCCCATTGCTTCTTTCTGCTTATCTATGGTTTTGCTGCAGTTGGGGAAGGATTATATTTTTATTAACAAGAAAATTACAGGATTCTTGTTAACAACATGAACACTTAATGTAGAGTTGTGTGTAGCATGGGGAAAGTGGGAGAAAAGTAGTGTTTATCATCACAGCTTAAATGTGCATTCCACAAACAACCTAAGTACATCTGTATGGTAAGTTTTAAACACCTCAGAGGAAAGGCCAGACACGGTCAAATGCCCAGTATTCTGTCCATCAATCAAATTAATAACTTTAAATTTAGGCCTGCTGTTATTGGAAGCAAAACTATTTACAGAAATAGATTTTCACGGATCTAGGTAAGTACATGTAATTGTTTCTTTGTTGCACTTTGTTCATTCATGCTTTGTTTAGCCCATTCTAGTATTAGCAAAATTGCATCAATTTATTTCCCTCATCTCTAAATGTAAATCCAACCCTTGTTCCTACATCACCTTTTAGCAAAACTCACCAGGGACCTCAGTGCCTATGCTTAGAGAAGGACAGTGCCTGCCTGTAACATTTATTTTTGCTAATTAGAAGCAAGGGCAGACGAGTTCAGATGAGATACCTTACCAGCAGGAGGTCTTAATGTGAATGAGTCCAAGTCATCAGACAGATTGCAGGGAAGAACAGGTGGCAGGCACAAGGGGAAGTCACGGGGGACTGTGAAACTGAGCAGCTGGGCACTTCATCTGCATTATTTAAATTCATTTTGGTTATTTAAAATTCCTCATTCTTTGTTGTGAAATCCCTCTCCTGTTTTAGCTCTACAACAGAAAACAGCAGCAAAGGTAATGTCACTGTGACTGAAGGTGCAATTCTTAGGGAAAGGCTCTGCGTTTGCCTAAGCTTTGATGCCTCTCTTCCATAACCTTACTGAATGACAACTCCTGCTACTATTTTAAATCTTCAGATCCCCTTTTCAAGAATGGATGCATATGAATAATGCTATTTATAGAAAGAATTCAATTTAGGTTAAAGTATTGAGTGAACAAATCTTTACATGAAAGTAGTGGAATTATCCCACTGTCTTACTCATGTCTGAAATACAGGTTGTTTTATTTATAGTGCACTACAAGTCCAAATTCTGAAGTATTTTTAGCACACTGTTTTTGGATACTTTGCTGTGTTCTTCCACAGCCATAAAAACAACCCAAATATTTTTTTACTGCCACTGAGAAGTCTTCAGCAGTATCACAGAAGAGGGTTTAGTTCTCTCTGAATGTACACATACTTAAGAAGTGCTGATTGATGGCAGAAGAGACCTAGATAAAGAAATGAGCCATTCCAAATCCCACCTAAATAAGTGGTAGAGAAATGGGACAGATGGCTTTACAAGCGACATGAATGCTGCACTTGCCTTTCAGGATAAAAGCAGCCCTTCCCTGTAAGTAAAACTGCACACTAAAAAGCTGTTTACATCATGTGGGAATGCTTTTTGAGTTTTATGGCAAAACAAATTAAATACATATTCTAAAAGTGATCTTATTTATTTTGATGTGCAGATTCCTGGGCAGCAATTTACGTGTAATACCAGTTCATAATCCTGCTGAAACTGTTAAATTAATGCTAACTATGGCTAAGGTAAGTCCAGTTGCATACACTTAAAAATATTAGTGTATTACTCAGGAAAAGCCAAGAGCTATAAAATACTTGGTTTTCTTTAATGGAACTTTTTTGCATTATACTGACCACAATCCATTAATACACTAAGGTAGGACTGGTACTCTGATGCATTAGCTGAGTCATTAAACTACTGTTAAAGGTAACTTAATAGCTCTTAATAGCATCTAAGAAAAGAAATTAGATATTTAAGAGCTTGTTTGACTCCTATTTACCATTGTTAAGTTAGGATGTTTTCGTTTACTGTAAATTCCTGTTGAAGTCTATCACCTCTGTGTACAGCATTCCTGAACACCTACTTCAGAACACACGATGTAAAATTATTCAGCGGTGAAATTTGAATTTCTACTACTAGAAAAATAAAATGTTCAATATTCTATTACTTAAAAGTCACTGTGTCCTACTCATATTATTTTTCTTTTCTCTAAGATAACTTGCAAGCCACAAGCAGATGATACTCGTTGCAAAATGGAAATGACAAAAGCCCAAATAATAGAAAAAAGTCCAGTTTGGAAGATGCTTCAGGAGTATCAATCACACTGTAATTAAGTTAATATTTGGGGGTTTATTTATAAATAGAATTGCTACATTTTAAACAAAATATAGAATGTTCTTAAAAATATAGTTACATTTCGAAAGACTACATACAACATATGCATTTGGAATTAAAATTCATATTAAATAGCTGTACAGTGAAAAATATACTTGATACCAAATGTTCTTTCTAGGGAGGGCAAAAAAGTAGTTTAGCTGCACTATAGAAAAGTCATCTGTATTTTTAACTTGATTCTGACCTTACAGGCTCATCTGTTTATTAATAATTCCCCAAAATATTACCTATATCTTAAGAAAAACTGTATGATTAAAGATAAGGATGATCAAAACAATTTCAAAATACAGGTATCCCTAAAAACAGCAGCTGTATTGTATGCAACCTTACACTGTTTCTTAAATTCAAGTATTATCTGTTATGTTACTAAGTTCTAACATGCTATTTGGCTCCAAGTTGATGTATTTTTCTTTAAACCTGGTTTCCTTTGCCCCTTCCAATAGTGTTTTTACTATTTATAGATAGTATATTCTATACTGTTATCTACCTGTACCTTACAGTCCTGTCTGCAAATAGAGAAGCTTGTCTGTCAACATTAAAATGTGCTAATAAAAATATGTTTAAACAGGGCTTTTTAATTAATGGTTCTTCAATCACTTGATAAAATTCTTTGTAATTCACACCACCAGTCAGCAACTATTACCCAACAACTTCTGAAAATTAAACAAAATAAATGCCTAACCATACCTCCTTGCCATGGAAGAGAGGAACACACCCCTGCTTTGGTTTTTAGTTTCTGAATTAAAGAAAAAACATCTAATTCTGAAGAGGAGTAAATAGACCATATCTACAAACCACATGCAACAAGAGCAAAAGAAAATAAAAAAGAACAGCAACAAGACTTATGAAGGGCTGCATTTGCAGTTCTTCTGGAGGCCACTCTAAATTGCTCTTCTTTAAAGGGCCGTAGCTTCCCTTGTAACTGAAGTCTCGTAGTCCAAATGACTTTTTCAGGAGTATGTTAATTCAAACACTTCAGCTGCCTTAACTATTTTCATCCATTACAGCTTTTGTTTTCACTTCAATGAGTTCTTCTACTCGAGCTAGAACACTTTCTATTAAATCAAATGTGAAGAGAGCTGAGTGTAAAACCTGAAATGACAAGAAGGATGAGTGTTATTTTTATTAGATTTTTTTTTACCTATTTTAGTTACTTTTATCTCCACATTGGAAAAAAAAAAAAAAAAAGTCAGTATTTCTGAGTGACTGAAGGGAAGTGCAAACTTACTTGAAGCTGCATTCCAGTAGTCATGGGCTGCATCTTTTCCCCACTGACAGTTAGAGAGCAAACTGTATTAGAACTCTGTGCCTCTGTAGAAGAAAACATGAAGAAACCAACATGACTCTTAGAATTAAAAGAATATTCAAAATATAAGCATTTCATGACAGTAATTGTTAAGAACAGAAATGTAGGGATTGACAGAGGGTGCTGAACATTAAGAGGAAGACAGTTGGAGCTGGATGATCTCTTTATACTTTGTACGCCTACATCACTGAACAGGCAAGATCTGCAACTGGAACCAATTTTATAGAGCTCACATGCTCTTTGAATAGAAAAATAAAATGTTATCTGGCACAGTTTTGATACGATTTTATTATCTCCACATCCACGGAGATAGTAGGAGGTTCTTTAGCTTGGCTCAATGAATCCAGACATTAAATATTTAATTTATTAAGAAAAGGCTGCATGCTTCTCTTTTTCAGACAGATTACTTGCAGCAGGCTAAACTACAAGGACAGGTCTGAAAAATTAGGGGAAAACCTCTCACATTCAGACCACATATTTGAAATTCAATGTAATGCTTACAAAGATTAAACACTAAGGAAGAAAGCTAAACCATTTACTCTTACAAGTTAGATGTTCTCTCCCGAACTCAAATCTCTTTCTACTTTGTTGAAGGCTAGATAAGTGTAAGAGGGACTTAAGAAAAAGCTTCCTGATTAATTTTGAAGGATTCCCTTTAGAAAGATATCCACAGGTTTTCTTGAGAAAAAAATCCCCTTCCTTGCCTCATAAGTACATAGTTTGCAAAGGAAGAGGATAAGACCAGAGGCAAAAAGCTGTATTGACATTTTTAGTAGCAGACACAAATTCCTTGGGCTATCTTAATTATACTGCAGACCACAAGGAACAGAGGATCTGACATACAGAGAGATTGCCTAAAGCAGCTACAGCTCTTGTGCCCTGTGCAATGTGTCTGCTTAACCCAGAGCAGAATCTGATTCTGTGTGTCAGATTAAAAAAAATAAGGTATTAAAAGAAAATGAATGTAATGCTTCAGGCTTTAGAGACCACTGTGACTTATTTTTTCCTCTTGTTAACCCTCCCACACCTGGTATGAAACCTAAGGATTATCTGTTCAGAGAAACTAAGTTTCTCCTTTGTAATATTAAAATCAAAAGGATAAATGCAGAACAAGTTCTGAAGGTCTTCATGTGACAGTTCTGTCACGTTTCCATAAAATTTACAAATGTGATGACAGGTAAGTTCAGATTTTTCTGATCAATTATGAAAAAATTTAATACATCAACTACGGAATTATTATTTGAAGTCTGGAATTGTGGCAACAGTTAAATAAAACCTGATCTATGCAGCATTCACCAATTCTCCATTTCCAAAGAATTACCAAAGTTTCTAGATATGAACAAAGCTGATAACAAAAAACCAACAAAAACTTACCTTTTCTGTTTTCTTTCTTATTTTTTATTTCTGCTTCATAATGTGCTTTTGACATGTTGAGTCCTACACGCAGTGGTTTTAAGAAATTCTGCTCTATCTTGCCAAGTGTGGTCCATACACCAGTCTGGTCAAACAGAACAGAGAAGGTTACAAAACAGTTTTAATGCAGCACTGCAAGGCTAAGCTTTTGAGCACAAGTTTTTTGACTAGTCTTTATAACACACACTCCTGTAAGCGGGAGGAAAAGAGAAAAAAATATTTCAGATGCATGCACATAAGCATGAACAGCATTGTGATGGATATTTAAGCTCCTCTTCCTCTCCCTTACATGTTTTGTTGGTTGGCTGATGAAGTAGTCAAAAAAAAGAAGGGTGCAGAGGGAGGGAGGACTTAGTGTGTAGATTGGTAACTACAGCAATGGAAATGCACATTTTCAGCTTGCTCTTGTAAGCAAAGGTGAAAGAATCTTGATGTGTCAGAGGGGAAGTTCCAGGCCCTTTCTCAGGCTAGAATCTCTGCCGCAAGGAAATGGCAATTGTAGGCTCCTCTCAGATAAATCAGCAGTAAAACAGAACAAATACTTCAATTAACATTCCTGAATTAACACTGAACTCTGATGTCAAATGAAAGTTGTGACAGATATCACACTTCCCAAATGTCTATATTGCATTTTAAAAGCATTTTAAGAATGTTACTGGATTTGCTACTCTCCCATCCTTCATCACAGCAGCCACAGTGACAACAAAATTCTCCCCAGTCTGACCTGGTAGAAAGAATGAGTTTACAATAAAGGCACTCAGGAAGCAGGAGGTGCAAGGAAAAGATGCTCAAAACCAACGCTGTTCAGGGTTACAGAGAGGAAAATAGGACTGGGTTTGCTATAGAAGGAAAAAAATACAAAGCAGCCTTTGTGTCCTTGTATATAGGAGCCATTTATACAACTCTTTTCTTCAGGCAGTATCCTCAAAGGGCAGAATAAGGATGATAAAAATAAGAATTTTCAGTGTTGAATACAATGAATCCACTAATGACAGTGGAAAATGTACCAAATTTTAATACTAAATGGCACAGTTAACAGTTCAAATAAGAAGAACAGTAATTACTTCCACCAGAATGTGGCTAAAAAAGGAACTTTCTAGAAAAAGGCTTATTTTTAAACTTGATTAATGAAAATGCTTGTTACACAGCAATAAAAATATCTGAACTGACATGAAAGGAGGCATTTTCTTTCTGCCTCACTTGCACTGTATGAAGAGAGACAGGGAGGAAGTCAAGAAGAACTGACAGAGGCTAAATTTAAGGGAAAATCTTCAGAAGATGTGATGCTATTTTTTCTCAAACTGTATGGACATTCTTTTTCCCAGGTACTAGACAGCAGTGTTAGAGCAGCTGAGTGCTACTACATGTCTTTTTTTATTAAGAATAAAAGAGGAATTCTTACTTTTCTTACAAAGCTATATATATGCATGTAACTGAGTAGACCATTATGAGTACTTAAATAGTAATCACCCCTTAAATATGACAACCAGATACAGTTTACCAATATTAACTAATTACATAAATAGTGAAATAGAAATGCACCCACCACTATTTTTGCTTTTCATTTTCATTATGGTTTCAGCAATCAGTACAGGTTATTTCACTGTTATTCTACTTAGATTAGTAACATTATTAGGCACTTAAAAATTTATTCCTAGATCTCAAATTAATCTAAAAGCAGATCAGAATGTTTTTATGTATTTTAGAAACCAGAAAATTATATTATTGTATTATTCTTGCTATGAAGAAATCCAGTTGGAGGTTTGAGGGATATCAGCAAATAAATAAGCAAAAATAAGCAACTTTTTCATTTGGGAATACTTGTTGGATATGTGATTTTCTGGTGGCATACACTAATGTTATGGACATAGATCACAGTTCAACAGCCAGAGTGAAAGGATTAATTTGTTTATAGAACAGTATATATGCAAACAATTCCATCAAAACAAAGGAACATATCACATATTTCCTAATGTCTTAAAAAAGCATCACTTCTGGGGAACTAAGCATTGCAAAGAAAAATGCAAACCCCATGTTTTTTGAATCAAGGATAACAGAGTTCATGTGAATCCACCTCTCAGCTAATCAATCATTTTCAAATCAAATAGTACGTACTTGATTGTCACTTTCACAATCCTTAATGACTAAGTATCTCAGCAGATTTAATGATGCCATAATCCTGTGAATTAAAAACATACAGATACCTATTACCAGGGTAGTAATTTTAATTGTCCATTAGCCAGACATGCTAGGAATATCCATTTGTACAAAAAGCAACCACCCATCTGTTGAGCAGCACAGCTCCACCTAGAGCACCAGTGTGCAATGACTGCTGTACAAAAGCTTACACTGCAAGGAAACCTGAAACTGTCATCAGACTGGGGAAGGCTGGTGATGCTGAGGGAAAGACTTCTCTCAAGAGACATAACCTTATGACAGAATTTATAGTATGTATCACTGGTGATCCGAAGTTGATTTGAAACTAGTGTGACAATTTTCTTTATTACTGTACTGAATTTTTACTTTTGAGCGTGTTTTTAAAATAATTGGGGTTTGCTTTTGTTTAACAATATTTTTGAGCAGAAATCACTGATTTTTTTTTTCCAGATAACAAGTACAATTAAATATCATACTTCTGGGCTTTTTAAAGCAAGTATATGTCCATCTGGACATTATCTCCCCACTGATTTACAAGCCCAAGCATCATCATATTATCATGCAGGAAGACTTACCCTATTACATAAGATTTTTCAGACACATTTTGGGGTTTTTTTGTTTTTAAAATGCAATTATTTACTGTTCAGATAGATCTGTAATCCTACTCATGAGATGTCGTCCCTGAATTTCTTAGTTTCAAAGTGTTTGAGTCTTTGCAGCAGTTTCTCACGCTGCTTCATGTAAACAATATGTATTCTTAGAATTTATCTCTATGTTTTGCATTCTTGTTCTCTGAGAGAGAACTTGACTGATGGTCATATTGACCAATGGAGTCAGGAGGTTGTAACCTCCTTGGGCCAATCTTGGCCCTCTGTACAAAATGTATATAAGCCCTTAGAGTCAGATAATAAAAAGCTTTCCATGTTTCAACAAGCTGCTGACTGCTGTCCCTCTGTCAAGGTCCACTCCCACGTCACAACGTTTTGCCCCTCTAAAAGCCGTGAGGTAACAATGAGATACTGGATTCCCAGTAGCAACCTGTGAAACTCCCTCAAAGATGCCTTGCACCATAGGTTGATAATTGTTATTCCCCTATATCATTAGACATCACACCACATTGCTTTTATTCCCCAGCTGCTTCTGTAGTAAGGTAGTTTAAAGTCTTTTTTTAATAATGAAGAAAGGAGAAAAGCTTTTAACTGTTAAAACTCACCTGTCTGAGTTTTGCAGAAGATCGGTCTCAGCACCTTCTGGAAGTGAAAGTACTAAATCTAGAAGGGAGATCAGGTGATGTCCTGTAAACCAAATGTTGTCATACTCCTTCTGAGAAAAAGATACAGGAAGTTCAGCTGAGTGCAAAATTTAGGTCTTAAATAAAGTAACAATAACTTGCATAAAACAGAAAGTTAAAAAAAAAAAAAAAAACACTGGAAGAAATGTTTTCTAATATTGACCTGTGACTGGAGTACACAAACCAGCCTCTTCAGAATTTTAATATTGTATTTTTGACAGCCAGGAAAGAAATGGAAGAAATGTAGTAAGAGAATTCTGAAGTTGCATAGAAAAAAGTTAATCATTTAGTTTTAATTAATTTTCCCAACTTTCTGGTATAATTATTATAAAATATGAGATTAAAATGGCTTTGATCTAGCCAAGCCCTTCCTGATGGATTTATTATTTGCAAAGCACTCATAATAAAATGCTGACTGTCATCATAAAAGCAAAGAAAAAATTAATAATTCTATCTGGACTGTAATATTTGAATTATATTTTAAAAATTAGGAACTGTGGGGATAAAACAATATACTGAGCAGTTGCACTTTAAGAAAGAAATGTATTTTCAAGCACAGAAAAGATAATAACTTTGTAGCAAAATACAGTAAGACGATGCAATTAAAAATACAACTATAAAATTATAACCTAAATATGCACAGACAAAAAAGCCTAAGTAATGTTTTTAATAAAATTTTCTAATCTTTTTTATATTTTCAAAGTGGATTTCTTTTAATACATTACTCAAAGTTTAAGTTGTAGACATTTTCTCAACATCACACTGATAGAATTTTGAGAAGGTAACTTGGTTTTTATTGGTAACATCTCACCGTTGAAGCTAAGTGAATCTGATCTTTTATATTTTTAATTATGTATCCTTCCACACCAGCATGGTTGCTTGTCTTCAGTAAACACCTTCAAACAAACAAAGCAAAGATATTATCTCTTTAAAGCTGCCCATAGAGTTAGCTGAAAACTTAGATAACATTCCTTAAGTGGGAGTTTTACCACAGAATAGTATGACTATGTAACCTTTAAACACTGCCTTACATAAGACAGGTAATTTTGTATGAGGCAAATGAAATTCATTATTTATCAAAAAATTAACACAGTAAAATTAATGTGGCTTCTCAGATAGAAATTGTGTCAGAAATCATTGTATTGATGCACTTAAGCTGCACTAGGGCTGATATTACACAATCTACAGTAACTTGGATGCATACCTGAATAACGTGTATTTTCCCTCTGTATCAAACTTGTCTATGAACAACTGCAAAATATTTAAACTCTTCTTTCTCTAAAGAAAACAGAAATATTTATAATTATAAATAAATAAATGTTTATTTATTCTGTTTATCATGTTTATGATAAATAGAAATGTTTATCATGTTTATTATTCATGTTTATGAATTCTAAAAAAAAATAATTCATCATTCAGAATCCAACTGGTTCTGTAGGCCACTTAACATACCATATGCTCCATGGGACAAAGGGTCATAATTTTCACCAAATCCTGCAGTCAGAAAAAGGAGATACAATTTACAATTACATACAGATTATTATATTACATCACACTGACTAAAATCTACCCAAGACTTTAAAATATGAACCAAACAAAAAACCCACAGCACACTTGAGAATGTCTCGGTGATTACAGAAGATTCTCATCAGAGAAATTCATGCTGCTTCAGTGGTCAAAATCCCTGGGCTGATCCACAAGAACACTATTCCTGTACTCTTGGTTCCAGGTAAGAATGTAGCCAAGCAGCAGATAGGCAAGGAGGAGACAAAAACAAGCAAGCACCACCTTTCAGCTAAGATCTGTGCCCACCTGCTTCAGTAACCTGTACATACACTGGGTATATTTTAATTGTCACTGAAACTTCATGCTGCAGCAGGTAGGAAAGAATCAATTCTGTATACAGGACACTGAAGGTTTCAATTTAACGGCACAGTGTATAAAGGTCCAGTAAGATGCCCTCTCTCAAACACCTAGAGGACAGCTAGGTGTTATTTCTGATCAAACTTTGAAGACTTCTGTACACTGTTTCTTATTACCTGAGGTACATTTATGAAGTCCCTGAATTCTAAATAGTGATGCAGAAGGCTGTTATCTTCCATTCTCAATAAACAGCTCTCAAACAGATCCTGCAGGTGGGGAAAAGAAAAGAAAGATGCCAACAGTATGCACATATACAGGACATTGATCTATCAGCTTAACATTTCATGGCTAAAACACCCTTCACTCATAAATCCTCATTCAGATATTGCAAGTTCTAAGCAGCTGCAATTATAAGTGATAACTGTAATTTAAACGTTTATACAGGACTGTGAAGTTCAATAAATACAGGTATTTGTAACACTGAAGAATACTTAATTAAGCCTCAAAATATTTCTGGAACTATTATCTGAACTATCAGTTATACCTCTTTGAGAGGGGGAAACAAAGTTTTACTGTTCCTTAAACTGAAAAACTAAAACTTTTGAACATTGAAAATTTAATTTAAGAAAACAACTTACAAGTCCTTTAGATAATACAGATTCTTCTGTTCTAGAAAAAAAAATCAAATTTAAGTTGTTAATTTAAAAGACAGTTGATATTTTAAAAGAAATAGTAGAACAGAGGTGAACAAGAACTTTTCCCTCCACAATTTTCCTTCTATTTTAAAAATATTGATTCTTCATTACTCTTCCCAAAGATCTTTACAATAAACTTGCTGATGAGAAACTGAACATTAGACTCATCTCTTCATAGTCAAAAAATAACATTTTTTCCCCTCAGTATTTATACATGCTCAAAAGCAGTGTCATCTCCCACAAGTATTGAGACACTGATTACCAAAGAAAATGGAATGATGAGCTGTCAGAATAGGAAACTTGCCTTCCATAGCAGTGCTAGAAGCTACTTGGTAACATGGCTGCTTATGGAAGGTGAAATAATCACAACATATAGAAAAGTTCGGTTTCCTTTAAAAACCTGACCTTTAATCATTTTGCATATCATGTCAGAATACATTCAAATAAATATTTTCCCAATAGTTACCTTTGGTAATTATTGTTATAGAAGGGCAAGTAACTATACACTCTAATTATTCTACATGTGTTTAAACTATTAATTTTACATTTTCAGAATAAAGTTTCTAAAAATGGAATCAGAATACACGATGAAAACAATACATAAATGTTTAGACAACTTCCGCTTCTTAGTAGGAGATGCCATCTTGTAGTGGAACTTGCCATTTTAATGCTCAAGTTTATAAACCTCCTCTGAACTTATCTATATTTCAAATTTGTTTTTATGCATTACTGTAAAAGATCACACCCATCACCTAGACCTGCAAATTCCACAAACCATACCTTTTCAGCAGCACTTCAATGTGTGTCATATTGCACAGCAGAAGGTATGAAGGACTAGAAGAGAAGAATCAGGCTACATTAAGCTGCATAAGCCATATACATTTGTAAGTAATTAATAGATTTGACAGGATTAGTATTCTTTTAAAAAATTCAAATTTCTTTCTAAAATTATTGATTTTTAAATAGACAAAAAGATCATAAGTCAAATCACTGTTAAGAACTCTTATGGGGAAACTGTCTATAGATATGTAAATGAACAATTAATACACATTAATTTTCAGCACATGACTAATCGTAATAGTTTCTTTTAAAGGACAGCTCATCTAAAAATAAACTATAATAGACTAATCTGCAGGACTATGTTCTTTGTATAACATAAATTATATAAAATATAAATGCATAAATGTTGACATAAAATTAATACTACTGAAATACAGTTTTCATTCATAACTGTTCACAAAGAAAGTTCTCTTCCACTCAGAAACAACCTTCAAAGTACAGACTTACAATAAGCAAGAAAGAATGGTTCTTACCTAAAAACCACTGGAAAGCATTCGACACTAAAGTGCTGAACAAAGATCAGATATGACAGACAGGCCAAAGAATCAGCGGAATTCTTTCGCTCCATATCTGCAAATTCCTGATCCTCCCAGTGTGGACTTTTGCTTTTGTGATGTACAAATATTAATGGTATCAATTCTCCTAAATTCCACAAAATGTCCTAAAAAATAGAAACAGATTTCCCATATTGCCTTTAAAACACCTGTATACCAATTAAGTTTTAAAGCTCTAACTGTATTTACATGCATTCTCTTGTACAGCATATGTATAAATTAATATAAATGTTATGGGTTTAATATATATATATATTAATATAAATACGTGATAGTTGTGATAGATGCACAAACACACACAAAAAAATCTTGGAGGAAAAATAAGCAGTGTTAGAAAAATGTTACTAAGCTAGCAAAGTCAAGCACACAGAAGTTAACAAAAGACAGAATGGAGACCATCTGCAAACTCCTGATTCGGCTCCTTCATCCTCAATGCTATGAGTAAAAACAGATTCATGGAAACATTCTGTCACAAAATCTCTGTTTTTCAGATCACAGAATACTCAGTTCTCGGTTTTTTCTCACTAATCAATATGGAACACAACATTTAGCTGCTAAAGGCAAGCCATGATTTAAAGTAAGATTTGCTTTGTATGGCCTTTCTTATGATGCACAACACAAGGAACACCTGCCATCTGTACATCAGAAACACTACAGTGGTTACCCCCTCGCACCCTTCATGTGGCTGAGGACATGGTATAGCTCCTCTTGTAGATATTACAGGAAAATGGGGAGATCAGGGTCAGCTCACTATTCTGCAGTTGTCCAAACCCAACATCCAGGATGGCACATTTTGGAAAATTAGGATTATGCAAGATGTCATACAGTCAAAGCACAACTTACTGACCCTAGCTTCAGCTCTTACTACCTAATGCCATAAACAGAAGTTTATCAATAAAGTGAAGAAAAGGTAACTCATAATTAGCATTAAAAACATGGTTTCAGACTGTGCCCAACAGGAAAGGCAGGATATATCTTACACAGCCCAGTAAGTCACCCCACTAACCAGTACAGAAATCAAAATGAGCACTAGAACAAGTTACAGGCAGTTGTGAACTAGACCACTGGTTCTGCACACTCTGTAATTAATTTTGACTGCACTCACTATAATTTCAGTTGCAAAATTCCGAAAAGGATGTTCCTCAATGCCCTCAAGTTGTTCAAGCTGAGCTGTCAATAATGGGAATTTCAGGCTTTTCATACAGCTGAAAAAGAAAGGGGTGGAATAAATCACCAATACAGTCATAAATACAGACTATGATTATGTCTTTGATGATGAAGAATAATGCCTACATTCATATCAGCTGCTGCTATTCAAGGTATTCCACGGAGAATAAAAAAATAAAAACCCAACATCCCCTGCAGAAGCATTACTTAGACTTCACCTCCAGACTATGATTATTCTCACTGTTATAAATTTGAGGAACAGAGGAATACCAACCCAGCTTCACAATGCAGCAACTAATAGTTCTTTATCATCTCCCTCTACTAAACAGGAAGCATAAATATACAAGGCCTATTTAGGGGTTCTGTGTCAAAATACCACATTAGTTAAATATATGTTGGCAGCATTATAAAAGACTAAAAGATTATTTATTTGCTCCCTATATAATAAATGCCAACTATTCATTTTGTTAAATTATAGGAACATATAACACAGACATAAAATGCTCACAATTTTATTAATTCTTCTTTCAGCTCCATATCATTGTATTCTGAGGACTTTTCCATATTTTTAACAACTTCATTCACGAAAGGTTTAGCAAAGTCCACCACTGCATTACAACACTGACAGAGACCAAGTTTATCTTCTTGTATTTGTTGTTTTGTATAAGGTACAGGTAAGGGAGTGAGCTGGTTCATGATCATGGCCAATGACAAACCCACTGAGTAGGCCTTCTTGTTCTGAAGTTTCAAAAGCACTGGGGGAAAAAAATAAAAGAGGGGAAAAGAAGAAAGAACATTTTGAGGCATTAAATTATTACTTACTTAGTAGAGGAAAACATGAAGAAAAACAACGTGATTAGGTAAGAAAACATTTTGTTTTCAGGGAAGGAGAGGGACTAATGCCTGAAATCACATGAGCAAATCCAGCAAGATTAAACATCATCACCTAGTTCAATATACTGCAATCAACATGGCCATATATTTGCAAATAACAAATACTAAATCTGTCACTTCAATGGCATTTCAATGGCACTTCAATCTGGCATTTCAATGTTCTTCCTTTCTCCACAGCACCAGGATAAGGACAAAAAAAAAAAAAAATCTGCTTTTCTAGAACTGGGCTAAGTAAAATGATACATATCTGAAAATGCATTTATTACTTGATTCCTTTTGTGCTTGGCAAAACCAGAGACAACAGCCCAGCTTTTCTGCTGAAAACTGACTGGTTTTTACTCTGTGACAAAAATAACAGAGCCTCTCCCAGACTGAGAAAGCAGCACCAGAGGCTCTCCACTTTAACTGGACTCAGTGTGGACTAATTGCAGATTGGCTTTCCAAAACCTATGTATTTCTCTTGTTAAATTCTAACATAATACAATAACATATCCTGGAGATTGCTACAATCAGACTTCAACTTGATACACAACACGTAATTTCATCTCACATAACAGAACAGAAACTACTGCTTGTCACCTACTTAGAGAGTGGCCAAACCCAACATTTTAAATTTTCATATGTAAGCTGGAATAACACTCTCCCCTCACCAATCAAGTATTTCAATGTGCTTCAATCAAAATAACAGTTTTATACTATAGAAAAATAGAATTGCATGTTTTTAAAGTCAAATAATGAAGAATTTCACAAATCCATGTGATTCCCTATTTCTGCAACAACAGTAGGAGTGCTTTACACCTCTAAATATAACTGTCATAGGACCACATTCTTATAAATGATGAAAAATAGCTGAATATTGCTTTTTCAACTGAAGCTATTAGTCCCATCTAAAATCTTTTTCTAACAGGCCAATCTAAGCATGAAATTTATGCCTTGTGTTATTTTGCAGAATATAATAGACTGTAAAGCTTGTCAGGACAGATGTATTATGAAACCATCCCAGCAAAGGCTAAACTAAATTGATAAATAAATGAGAAAATAATTTAATTCAGAAATCACACAATAAACTGATTCCCACCTGTCTGCAAAGGCTGAAGCAGTAACATGACAGTTTGACAGACTTGATCTCCAGAGGTCTGCTCAATCTGCTCAAGTAAACCCAAAAAAAGTTCCTTTGGATTGCACAGCTGCAAGAGAGAAACAATGCATATTTTTTAAATAACCATTAACAAAAAAAAATTAATCACATGCAAACTTCAATACAAATGTTCCTGAATGTCAAGAGAGAAGACGTGAACATCCAAGGTAAGACTCAAGAAAACAAATATGAAACAAGTACATGCCTACAATTAACATCTACTGAAAAGCATACTTGTGTGTACACTTTCATATGAGCTGGAAACATATAACAGTAAAAATTGACACTAAACCTGATTTTTATGGGCTGTATAAACAGTACCTTTGCAAAGTAATCCTTAGGAGCAGAGTGAGAAGTAGAATTTGAGTGTGAATTTAACTCAAGTACTAAAGCTTGCAAGTTGTTTTTGGAGTGCATAAATGAAAGAGAATGAGCTTTTTACAGGTTAAAACATTTTTCTGCCCCTACTCCAACAGAATCATCAGGTAATGATACAGATATTGAAGAAGGGTGAATGATTTAAGGAAAAGACTTTGCAGAGTGAGTCTCAGGAAAAGAGAACAATAAATTCTGTTTAGACACAGATAAGTGGGAAATGGCAAGGTCCTGCAGAATGGTTTTGAAACAACTGAAGAGAGAACATGAACAGAGAGACCTTGAATTAGATACTAGAGAACACATTTTGCAAAATACCGTAAGTTTTACTCGAGCTAGCTAACTCAGCTAAGACTGTGCCCTTTAGATCAACTTAGGTCATTTTAATGTGAAAACCACACCTCTGATGCTAAGCCTGCCACGTCCAAAGATCCCTACTCACTGAACATGTACCATGAATTTAAAATTCCCTGTACTTTTAAACTGAGGCAAGGGAACATTAAACTAAGAGCAGCTTATCCAAGCAGCAATGTAGATTCATTATGCAAATAATGTCAGAATCAAATTGTATAAATATTTGTGTAATTGGCCTTTGGTGTACTAGCTTCATGGATTAATGATCTAGCACCCCTTTTTGTGCAGAACTTCCCTAATATTGCTGTATCATAATCATGTATTTCAAAACCATACCTGTGCCAGCTGATCCAGTATCCTCAGGCAGTGTTCTCGTTTATCATCTTCTTGTTTATACATGAAAATACATCTAACAAGAGGAGAAATGAGATTCCAACCCATATTCTTGATGATAACCTAAAAAACAGATTTTCAGAGAATAAACCAAAACTGGATGTCTTCTAAACCCAGAAAGGTTGTATATATGAAGACCAAAAAGAACAATAGATCAATCAATGTCCTGGTTGTAACCATTGCTGTCACTGTCATTGAATATTTAGCAACTGTTACCATAATTTGACATACATTGTATTCTCTTCCCATACCTATAAACACAGCTGCATATTTTGTATAGTTTTCCTTTAATTATTAACATTGACATGTCAATATATACCCCTAAGTATCTATGACAATACATTTAAAACAAGACTGAGCAGAGTTGTGCTGAAAGAACACTTGGACAAATTATTCATGAGAGGACTGAAAACTTTCAGTTGTTACTCCAAACTCACAAAATTCAAAACCAGATCATGAACCTCATGTAAAAGATTGTGAACCCCATGTAACATTGCTAAAATATTCTACCCTTCACTTCCTTTCTGAACTTCCTATTTATCTCTCTTCAATTTGGTATACTGTCCCAGCATCCCCAATGCCCACAGACATTACTATTTCGAATTAGCATCAGCCTAGCTGGCTCCTACAGTTGGCCAATATTATTATATTCACTTGTGCTAGGCTGACCCCTGACAGCAACTAAGCACCCCTCAGCCGTTTGCTTGCTCTTGTCCCTCTGTGGGATGGGGGCAAGAGCCAAAAAACCTAAACAGAGTAACTCTGAAGATGAGATAAGGACAAAGTAATAAATGAAAGAAAAAACAGCAGGGCACAACAGGGGGAATGATGCAGACCAACTCCCACAAGGAAACCAATGCCCAGCCAGCCTCCAAGAACAGGTACTTTGGAATGGGTCCCCATCCACGTCTTTACTGCTGAGCACGATGTTGTACAGTGTGGAATCTCTCACTGCTTTCCCAGCTGTATCTCCTCCCAAATTCCCTGCTCAATGGGGGCAGAGAGAAAAACAGAGAAGGCCTTGATGCTACACAAGCACTGATCAGCAGTAGTTGAAACACTGGTGTATTATCATCACCTTTTCAGTCACTAATCTAAAACACAGCGCTGTGCAGACTTCCATGAAGAAAGCCAACTTCATCCCAGCCAGACCCAGTACAGCACCTGAAATCCCTGTCCTGCTGAAGTGAGACACTGTTGCTTTCTCCTAACTATGCTTTTCTGCTTCCTTTTCTCTTGGCTTCACTCACAGAAGAAGAGTTATTAATGGCTTTGTTAAGATTACTGTGACTTGGGTTTCTGTGAGCTACCTGAATACAGAATAACGTACACTTAACACAGGGCAACTTATTAGCTATTCATATGTACAGTCTTGCTCCACAGGGAAAGTAGCTCTCCCCTCTTAATAAGCAGTTTTATATTTAATGATGTAAATAAACAGTAATATGTAATGCAAACTTAAACTCACCTTGTTTTTCTCATTTTGAATTACTTCTAATAACTGAGCTGCATATCCATCTTCCAAACATTTCTGACCTGCTACCTGAAACAGGTTAAAATCTTCTCCTTTGAAATCAGCTTCTTCCAGAATTTGCTAGAAAGAAAATATGAATGTTTAACTCCATACTTATTAAAGTCAAATAAGAAATAAAAAATCCATACTTTCATTTCAAAATTAAATGTAGTATCATTGTAACTCTAATACATTTTTCACATATTAAAAAAGCTGCCAAGTTGCTACAGAAGACAAGGCAGTATTTCAATAGCACTAAGTCTAGACTACAGCATTCTGTTTGGAAGATGTGTTTTCTACAACAACCAGTTTTTGTTCCTAGGTACAAAAACACTTCCTTCTCCAAGAAGCAGAAATAATCAAGCATCCTGGGATAAGCACCACAGAGAAGTCAATGAAATATTGAGGCCAAACTCAGCTGCCCCATGAGGAGTTCTACTAACAGCTGACTTGTCTTTTGAGGTCATTTTGGCTTTAATTGCAATATCTGAAGAAAAACTCACACTCCTTACACTTGTTACTTCTAAGGAAAGAAAACTACTTACACATCTTTGTATTATGGCTTGAAGTTCATCAACTGCCATTATAGTGTGACTGTGTTCTTCTGGCATGAAAATTTATAAAGAGGGCAGTATTCTATCACACAAAGTTAAAACAGAGGCTGAAAAATAATCACATTATCAAAAAATGTTAATAGAGGAATAAGAACAATGTAGATAAATATTAAAACTACATAATTAGAAAATAGGGAAAATATATTTTTAGGAAGTGTATTCTATATTATTCTACTCCATGCATTTGAAGGAGACAGTATTACAGACAGGCAACAACCTGCATTCTATGTACAGGGAAACAGTGACTACTGTGGGAGCACACGTGGAAAACTGGAGCTAACACAGAGCAAGTCTGGCCTCACTGCACGCCAAGAGTGCACACCCATGACATTTTCTGTGACTGCTCTGACCAGAGGAGCTCCTGCTCAATCCACACTGGCACACACTAACCCGATGTCTGGCATGGGAAGGCACTGATCCAAACACCACACCAGTTTTTATCAACAGTCCAGTCAAGATTACATATACAGTTTCATTCACTTCTTTCTAGTGTCTAGGTTGGACTACTTCAGTGGCCTTTTACCTCTAGGTATTAAAATTCAAACTTTTCTTGCTAAAAACAACGAAGCTATACACTTGAGTAAAGTCAAGTATATACCAAGTTTTACATAGCCAGGACCATGAATTACAAACACAATCAAGCCTGGTTATCCCATGTGATATATCCTAGCAGCAGTCATAATCTTTATGGTTTTATGTTATGCCATGGGCCTAAACCTGGTTATATGATCACTGTGAGTGCCAATTACCCCTACACCTGGTTAATAAGGTAACTATTCATCCAAACACAGAAGTCTCCATGCAACGTCCTCAGCCTTTCCTCTTAGGCTTGACCAATGTGGTTGGGCTGACCTGGCCCAATCCCAGTGCACCTACAGGGGACAACACTGAAACAGCCAACCTATCGGGATGCTCACAAAACTTTAAAAGGCATCTCTGTGTCATCTTCTTTATTCAAAGAATAAACAACTCGCTTTCTACTCTTTATGGCCCATTTTGACAACTGTATGTCACTGAAACCTATCCTTTCTAGCCTGTCACTTTAACCCGGTCATTTCCACATACTTTCTTACCACACGTTATACTACTTAAGCTCTTCGTTTTACAGAATGTTACAAATCCCTCCAAAACAATTTAACATACTTCCGAACTGCAGTACAGTTGCATTTTCAGCCCTCGGTACCTTCCCAATGCCCTCACAGCCCGAAACGCGCCACAGGCCCCCACCGTGCTGTGCTGCTCCAGGATCTGCTGCCTGAGCTCGCAGATGGTCTCCGGCCTTAATACCTAATCCGGTTTCCAAGTGAATCCTTTAGGAGGTTTCAGCGGCAAGTGGACAGCATCTGAACCGTGTGAAACGTTCTATTAATACTCACCAAACTCCCTCCTAATAAGCAGACACCGCAACCCCTTCTCTGGGCGGCACCACACCCCGGCTGGGACGAAGAGGCTGCCAGCCTCAGCCCGTAACACTGAATTAAGAACCACAAGGGCACGGCAGCAGCTCACCTCAGCTCCCCAGCACCAGCCGAACCCCCGGCTCCGCGCTGCCGGCTCTCCGGCCCCGCCGCAGCCGCCGCTCCGCCCCGGGTCAGAGGTCGGCGGGCGGGGCGGCGGCCATGGCGATGATGGCGGCCGGGACGGGCAAGCCCCGCCGGCGGCGCGCAGGTGAGCGCCGGGATCCCGCACCCCCGCCCGGCGCTTTGGGCTCTCCCTGTGCCCCCAGCCCGGCGCGGCGGCGGACTCGCCCAATCCGCGTGCCGAGGGGAGCGGCGGGGGCCGTGGCGGGCTCTGTGGCCTGTGCCGGGCCGCGTGGGTGGCCGTGCCGAGCGGTGCGCCGGGCCAGGCGAGGCCGGGACCCGCCGTCCCCTCGGGCTGTGAGGGGCCAGCCCGCCCCGGCCCGCTCGGAGCGCCGCGGACGGGCTGTGACGGCTGGTCAGAGCGCTGTGCCCTTCCTGAGCGCTGTGTCCTGGCTAGGGCAGCAGCCCGGTATCTCCCCTGCCTGTCGCCCTTGTACGGGAGCAGCTGCCGGGACACCCGTGTCGGAGGCCGGGTCAGGGCGGCGGTACCGGCTCGGTGTGAGGGGCCGGCGCCGTGCCCGGCCCGGGGCAGAGCCCTGCGGTGGGACAGAGCCCTTCAGAGGGACAGAGCCCCGCGGCGGGACAGAGCCCTTCAGAGGGACAGAGCCCCGCGGTGGGACAGAGCCCCGCGGTGGGACAGAGCCCCGCGGTGGGACAGAGCCCTGCGGTGGGACAGAGCCCCGCGGTGGGACAGAGCCCCGCGGTGGGACAGAGCCCTGCGGTGGGGCAGCTCTGGGGACGGCGGTGGGTGCCGGGGTACAGCCGGGCTGGAGAGACGGGGGGTGTAGCGGGCACAAAACTAGTATCAGAATTGTTTTTTCCCTTAGCTTTTTTTGTGAATACAGGACACAGTGAATGAGAGCGCGAGAAGAATTTGTCCTGTTTTCACACTTTTAAAAAGTGTGTCTGACTGGTTGCTGAATACCAGCTTACTGAAATCACAGCCACCAAAAGCAAGTTACTAAGCAATTATCTTGACTGTGCTTACAGTTTAGAGGTTTTAATATTTTCCAGGTTCCAGTATTTTCTGCTGTTAAGGAAGTACACTAATTTCTATATCTGAATATTTAATTTCTAGGAAGTAAGCATTCAGCTGCTCAGAAAAATGAAGATGCTGCTCAAAGGTATGATTTCTGAGGAACAGTATGTGTTGACATTTGTGTTGTTTTGCCTCACTATGAAATCGTAGTCTCTGCATTGCAGAGGCTTTGCTTTCTCAGAGTAGCAAAACTAACTTCAGTAAATCACCAGCATCAACATCATGTAGGCATGATTGGAGTGATGCTGTGTAACTTCTAACAGCATGTACATCTCAGCACTGTGTAATATACTAAAAGTTAGTAATCTAACATCTAAAATTGTATTTCTTTAGTCTGTAGTACTTGCTTTTTGCTATCTTGCTTCATTACATACCTGCCATTTATAATTATTTACATCAAAAAACACTTAAGAAGTGACATTTATTTTATTCCTTCCTTTACTTTGTAACTTCACACTCAGTCACGTCCTAGTTCTTTTTTTCTTCCCATTCTTCAGGTCTTACACACTCCGTAAATTGTCCCAGGTTCTTTGTCCAGCCAGTTCTGGATTTCCCTCTTGTGAGAAAATTTGGGGAGTGTGTTGCAATAAAGTAAGAGTAAATAATTTTCTTGACCAGCAAATAAAGCAAACCAATATAAAATATATAACCCTTTGTAGTTATAACAGAATTACTAGTCCACTTAGTTACTTGTTGCTTTGTTTGGCCAACATGGTGTGATGCAGAAAAATGCAAGCTGTATTTCAGAAAAAAATATAAAAATACAATTGGAAATTTGTTTATGGAAATCTGCCCTCTTTATCATTCAGTGTCTGTTCTGTTACAGGAAGGCAGCTCTGGAGGCTGCCCTGAGAAAGAAGATTGAATGTGAGAAAAAAGCATTGTCTATTGTGGAACAGCTCCTGGAAGAGGACATTACAGAAGAGTTCCTTCTAAATTGTGTAGGTGTTGCAAGTTTTTATATTGTTTTGTATCTTGGTGTGGTACCTTTTTTCTAAAGATTTTGGAACAATTTGCTGCAGTTTAAAATAGCCAAACCATTGATTGCTTCTTGTACCAGTCCTGAAAAAAAATTCCTTATTTTTAAGAGAAACAGTGAAAACATGCCCTAGCTTTGCAGGACTGTGTACATTAATGAATCCTCACTCTTTTATCACAGCCTTTGTTTATACCTCTGTGGTTCTGGACTCACAGATGAGTTGTAAAAATTCAGGTTTACATCATAGCATCTGTAAATTTAGACAGTCTCTATAATGCCCCAGTTATCTGGAAGCAGAGCTTTGCTAGAATGGTATGAGGATTACTCTT
Organism: Zosterops lateralis; assembly: GCF_965231275.1. NCBI lineage: Eukaryota > Metazoa > Chordata > Aves > Passeriformes > Zosteropidae > Zosterops > Zosterops lateralis. The sequence goes on from NC_139769.1 coordinate 16,798,296, forward strand.
GCTAAGGTTGTAAATAGGTTGATTAATAGGTGTACAAAACATGTAAATAGAGGAAAATTACAGAAATGGGTGCCACACTAGAGGCAAAATTATGAAGGTCTTGTATATGTAAAAAATAAATGCCCATGTCTGTTTTCCTTCTCTGTTTACCCTTTTACCTTTTCTACTGTGTAGGTTCTCAGTGCTGTCTATTAAACTTAATCGATAACTGTTATAAAATTTAAGATATTTGTATGCTTAAGAGATGTTTTGAGTACAAAAACTGATAAGTTTTCCAGTATCTGTTGTGTAACTATTTTCTTGTCATTTTAGGGAAAATGTATTACTCCATCTCACTATAAAGATGTTGTTGATGAAAGGTCTATCATCAAACTGTGTGGTTATCCTTTATGCCAGAACAAACTGGAAAATGTAAGTTGCTTTTCCTTAACGCTGTTATCAAAAGAATCTTTTCACAATTTTTATTCTCTTGCTTTTTTTTTTTTTTTTTATTTTAAACTTAGAATATTAAGCACAGATTACTGTCAAATAACGAGCCAGGCATTATGTAATTCCATTTCAGTATAATCCTTCTGACGTGAAAGGTAAAATGTGATCAGTATACAGCAGTTATTGTATGACAGAATCAGTTCCTGTGTGATCAGAATCACAATCCATGCATTTGTTTTGACAGTGATAAAGATGAATGAGTTGTGGCTTCATGGCCTTCCTTTGTGAATGAAAAAACTTTGAAATCTTGTTCTTCTGTCAGTGTAGCAACAGATGTCTATGAGAAGGACTGAAGTGAAAAAACAATACAATGCAAGGATATTATTATGTGAATGCATATATCTCTGCTGTGAAAATGTGTGTCAGCTGTGTCAAGAGCAGTTACCCCTGTTTAGGTGTAGTGCATGAGAGCTTAAGTAGAACTCAGAGGTCAGTTAGATAACCTGTGATGTAATACCAGTGCTACATGTGAAAACAATCTAGTCAAGTACAAAACAATTTACTGTTTTGGATTTCATATATTTGCACAGATGTTCATTTCAGGACTGTTATAGTTTACATAAGTTCGTCTGGGTTTGTCTGGGTAGTGGTGGGGGTCTGGCAGTACAGTCTCACATGCATATAAATAGATCTGGATTAAGGAAGGACCTGTCTGTAATTGCTCAGCACTTACACGTGAGAAAAGCTTCTGCCATAGTAGCTCCATTGCTTTTTGTTCAGCACTGGTTTTCTTAGAGCTGTGGAGTTGCCTTTTACTGAGAAGGTGCAACATCAGAATTGAGAGAAGTGGTTGTAGTATGCAAATCAGTTAAAGTTAAATAGAATATATTGCACATACCCAAATATGTGAATTAAGAATGAAGTTTTCTCTGTAGTCATGTTGGAACTGACAGTCTTGCTGATGAAAGTATGTTGTTTTAGGTGCCAAAGCAGAAGTACAAAATTTCAACAAAAACGAACAGAGTTTATGATATCACTGAAAGAAAGGTATGGTAACAATTGTATTTCTAAGATGTCTCTAATGACAACATCAGAAATGTATTTTGTAACAGCATTCATGCAGTGGCTTGATTCAGAGGCAGATATGTTTGGTGTCCCTATGAAAATAATTTTCAGACTGTTTGAACATGGAAAGTTTTACTTGGATAGCTGTTTGAATGTGGCACAGCTGATCTGTTAAAGGCATTTGTGAAGAAGTGTTCTTTATTTTGCTCCAGCATAGTCAGTGAATTTTAGTAGGGTCACATCCTTTTCAATCACTGAAGTTTGCAGTAATGTAGTACAAGTTACATCTTATATATTTCTTAGTGTTCTTTTTTGGGGAACATTTAGGTTTCTTTTTTAAGGGCTTTTCAACATAAAACTTAACTGTTCACAAACCGTTTCTCTCTGGAAGCATATTCATACGTGGTTGCTTAAAAGTCATTGCCAGTTCACAGGATACACAGTCACCTACAGGGCTTAGACACTAAATTGTAAGATAAATGTTTCCAGTTACAGAACAATTTTTTTCAGTGTCATTAGTATGCATTCCTTTCCTGTGATTAAAACTCTGGATACACAAAATGTTAGGAATTGCTTTCTTGAGCAATCAGGCAAGACTCCAACTCCAGAAGTGGGATGCTTTGTCTTCTTCCCTTGTGATGCTAGTTTGCAAATCAATTTTTCAAAGATGCTGCAGATTTTTAAATGTTGTTCCAAGTATTGCAAAATACCAGGTTCTGTTGCTAACCAAAATTTTCATTATTAAACATCTGAATTTTACTGTATATCTTCCAAACTGTATGAACAGCATATTGGGTTATGGGTTGCTGTTTGAACTGTTAGGTTTGCTGGGGTTTTTTTTTTAATTATTGTTACATAGAATCCAACACCAGTTTGCTTCTCAGTGTGTAATAAAAGTGCAGAAAGCAGAAAAATGGCAAAGAAAGAAGCAGCTAAATATGGCTTGTGCAGAATGGGATAGACTTATTTGATAGGTTGGGTTTCTCAGGTGAACTAAAAACCTGGCCACAGGCTTGAGAAGAAACATGTATTGTTATTTAATTTTACAGTCATTAAAAGGAATTACTTTTGCACCTTTCTATGTATTAAAGCTGGCCTTAGCTGTGTTTTCTTGCTTTCTCTCATTGCCAGTGCTTTTGCAGCAACTTTTGCTATAGAGTGTCTAAATACTTTGAAGCTCAAATTTCCAAAAGTCCAGTGTGGATGAGAGAAGAAGAAAAGTAAGTATAATCTTATACATTCATTGCACCTTTTGATAATATTATCTCCCTGTAAATCTGCAGTGGTAATTAAGTAGCTGCAGCACATCAGAATGATTTGGCTGAAGCAGAGGTAGCTGATGTTAACACATTAGCTTAGCTTATTAACATTAGCTTATGGTTTTTTTTGTTTTAAGTGTTGTAGCTGTATGGATTTTAAGCAGTAATTGACATGGTTCAGTGCTGCCTGCATCTACTTAGTAGACATGACCATGTTAGTTTAGAGGGAAGACTAGTCAGATATAATAGTTAATTCCTATTAACTTTAAAATGGACTGACTAGGATTGAATTTTTACAAACTGTGTAATGTACAGGATGAAATAATCTTACTCTGTTACAAGAGATTTTCTAATTTTAGCACAGCACTTGGCAATGATCTTAAGCTTAGACCATGAATGCTTGCATCTGAAAGCAGTCCACAACATGAAGAGGTTATTTATCCAGTCTAAATTTCTGATCACCCATTTCTTGTTCTTCCTGCAATACACATTTTGGAAGAGTGTATGCAGTCTATGTTCCCAGCTTAGGAAACACAGGCTTGCAAATAATGAATGGAGCCAGTGGGTGTCACTGTTGAACAATAAAGACTTGCACAGAGAATGCTCAGCAAATTTACTCAGCTTTCATTCTCCAAGACACTACTTCTCATAGTCTCCTGGTTTTCAACAAAAGAAACTAGCTGCAGTTATATGTGTCATATGAAAGATATGATCAATGAGAGAAGAGCTTTAGAGCAGCTTCATCAGATCTGAGGTATTCTAGTAGGTAAAACTAGACTTTTCGTTAAAAGTTTAGGTTTACCAGTGCTTTTGAGGTATTGTTTTGCTGTCTTTAAGAAAAATATTTCTAAAATCTCCCTTTACCCTTCACATCAAAAGTGTATAGTTCTGTTATGCCTGATACAGTAATTATTTATTCTGGTGGGGAGGCGGTATTTTCAGCAAACAAATAAACAAACTCCCAGGTAGTTCTTGGCTAGCTACACCTCTGCACAACCACATACATGTGCACACACCAATACACACTGACACAGTAGAATATCTGAAATTTCTTTGACAGAAAAGACTACAACCTCCACTTAAAACTCCAAAGAAGAGTTATAGGGACCTAATAATTTAAATCACTCTGTGTTATCATCTTTAGTTTCCAAACTCAGTTTATTGATGAGTGGTGCAGCTTTCCTGCGAGGTCTTTTGCATACTGAAAGGTGTTAGTGCACTGACCTGCATTTAGTGCCTGCTTAAAAGGTTTTCTTCCAGTTATAGGATACATGAGATTTTTAACATTTGGTATTGGATAAGAGGAATAGGACTGTGATGCTGCCTCACAACTGAATTGAAGTAAATTAATTGCAAGTAGAGCTTTGGAAAGAAACTCGTCAGAATTTCTTTAGTAATATTTTTAGTTTCTGGAAACCTTTGAAAATCAATTTCTTTAAAAAATATAACTTGATAGCCGAATTTTTAACAAAATAAAATTTAAGATAACTAAAAAATATCCTGACTATTTATATTTTTACATTAATTGGAACATTTTCCTATAAATAGCTCTGGATTGTCTTTACTGTAGGAACGTTATGATCTATGAGGATCTTGGTATGTTCACTTGTTTGAAGAGGAGACCAAGAGTGATCTGAAAGCAGTGTACAACTAGTTGAAAAAAGTTAGATTACAGAGCCAAACTATTCTTGGTTGATGGCCACAGATAATCACATGAATGGTTCAGGTTGGATGTTTGGAAAAATACTGTACTAAGGTTATGGTGGAATGAAACAGGAAAATTTTGAATGGTGGAATGGAAAATTTTGAAATCTCTGTCTTTGGAGGTTTTCAAGACTTAAATTTCATGAATCTGTGGCTGACCTAAGCTAGTGCTGGTGACAGTTGCATTTCAAGCAGGAGATCAGACTAGAGCCTTGCAGAGGTCCTGTCTGACAAACCTGTGTGTGACTGGTGACTGGGTTAAATTCTGTTCACTGTCACACCATAGTAGTGCAGGCACACGAGTTAACTCTCCCTGAACACATGCACAAACCTGCTCTTGCTAGCCTTGCTTTGAACAGAGGGTGTTGGACTAGAAGATCCTCAGATGTCCCTTCCAGACTCAACTATTTTTGCATTTATGTGTATTTCAAGAGAATATATTTTACAGGAAAATGATCGTTCTGTTTTCTTTTTCCAGACCACCAGACATAGAGCTGCTGAAGGAGGGACGGAGGTACAATGAACAATTTTTTCTTTGTTAGATGCACCTACAGTAGAAATTTTAGGAGATGAAAAGGGAATCTTTGATTTGTTGTGTTATAAAAAAGACCTTACTAGAACCTATGCAAACATTGGGGGTTTTTTGTGATTCTAACCCAGCATATTTGATCTGTATGATTTAGTGTACAGCTGCTCTTGGATTGTGTGTCTTAATTGAGCCTGTTGAAATCTGAAACAAATACACTGTTTGTACTTTGAATATTTTATGCCATCTATTCTTTATAAAGAAAATTGTGCCAATTATATGTGATGACAGCTTCTGTACTTCTTAATCTAAAAGATCTATATCTGGCAAAACGAAATCACACTACTCTGTCATCTCACTGTGTATTGTGCAGCTTTCTGTTTGTTTTCTTTTGCAATGCGTTGCCATTAGGTGGCAAACTTACATATGCTGAAACAGCTGAGCTGTGTCCCTGATTTAAGGGTACTATGTTCCTATATATGTTAGCTTGCCTGTCTTCATTTTAAAATTGCACTACTCATGATGCTAAGTCTGACATTGTACTGCTGTCTTTAATAGTATCTTGTTCGTACTGTTCTTTCCTAACTACTAATAATCAGCTGAGAACTCACTTTTCTAAATACTCTCTGTACTTGTCATTTTGATTGTAGAGTATTACAACTCTTAGAGTTCAAGAAGACTTTTAGAAGAGCACTTAGGATTCTTAAAGCAAAAAATTACACTTCTGCCATAAGGGGAGAAATCCTTTGTTTACCATTCTTACATGAGAATGAAAAGCTATTGCAGGTAAAAGCCATTTCTTATTTCCCTGATGACTTGTATTTTCTATTGTAGTGGACAGTCTGGAGAAGAGGTGAAACTACGTGATGAAGTAATTAAAGCATCTGACATTGAAAATCCTAGGATATCTTCAGATCCGTGTGAATCTGGTTCTCATGACACAGCCAGTGACAGCAGTTCTGATACTGAACAAGGATTTATTTCTTCTGTCCTACCAGGAAGTCAGTCAAGTTCAGCCAATTTTGCACAACAATTGCACAGAAAAAGCATCCTCAAAAAGAAACATGCTCAGAAAGTTCATGCCAGCCCTAAAACTGAAGATGCAGATGTGGTAGAAGCCACTGAACAACTCTCCCGTTGTAAATTAGACACTCGGGAAGAAGGAGATGCTTGCTCTGTTCATAATGAAGTAACTGCACCACCTTCAAACAATACTGCTCCTGGGAAATCAAGTGCTTCAGAAATCTTTGGATCACAGATAGTTTTTCTAGGTGTGAACAAAAGAGGAGCAGAACATCTGAAAAGAACACTAGCTAACTCAACAGAACATAAAAACCCTGAACTGAGGCATCCAGTTAATTCCAAAGGCAGTTTATTGGAAGTGCTTAGGCAGACACTTATGGAATGGAGAACTGAGGAAACTTTAAAATTTCTCTATGGCCCAAACTATACTTCTTTCTGCTCATCAGAGTGCACAGCATCTGTCAACCAGGAGACTGAGGAACTTGATGAGGATGACTTAGATGCAGCTGATGATCTCAACACTGTTGCTGTAGGGAAGTCTGAAAACAGTTTGAACTACTCTTTACCTTTCACAAGCTCAGGTGGAATAGTTAAGCCTGTGCCTAGTTATGAAAAGTTAAAAGAAGAAACAGAGTTCCTAGAACTCCGAGTCAGAGAGTTCTATAAAGGAAGGTGCATCTTGGCTGAAGAGGCAGCAACACAAGCGCAAGCAGGGGAACATCCAAGCAAAGACAAAGTAAGTGTCAGGTGGAACAGTGTGGAAGTTGTTTGAAGCTGGAATAGACCTTCAAAGAACAGCACTTTGTTTCTGCTATCATAAGTGGAAAAGTGTCTCAGGGAGAAAGAGAAAATTCTAGTAGCTGCATATACTGTATGTTGCATCAGATTTTACAAGTGTCTGCCCATTAAAAAGTAGTTTTGGGGTTCTTTTTTTAATAGAGACATAAGAGTTATTTAATGTTTAAATATTTATTGATAATCTGTGACTTTTTTGATGTACTAGTGTATTAAACACTAAATTATGGCTGTTAAAGTTTCTTGTCTAATACAGGATGATCAACAGGAAGATTTCACCTTCCCACTTGTTGATTCAAATGCACAAATGCAGATTAGGAAGCGAATCGTCCTTGAAAAACTGAGAAAAGCGTAAGTACCCTTTGGTGAATGTCAGTCTGAAGTTGATGCTCATTCATCATTGCTTTAAGTAACAAATACACTGTCCAAGGATGGGCCTGGCTCTTCTAGGTGGCCCTAGTCATAACTCAAGCCCATTACTGCCCTAAAGGACTTACTTATTTCTGCAACAGTCAGCTGTAGTACAGTTGCAGGTGTCAGTTTGCACAGTCTGTAGGTACCAACTGCTTAAGTTCAGACTGAAAAACTTGGAATTGATTGAGAGGAGTGCAAATATTTGTCTTGTATATTAAGCATACTGTTACTTGTAAACAAATCATTGTAATTGTTTAAACATAGGTCTTACAAAGAGAGTTTCTAAAGCATGTTTGGATGGCTGGTATCAGTATGCCCCTAGCTACAATCACTAAAGGCCCTCAGAATTGGATCTTAAAACTTTCTAAACATCAGACCTTCTTCACATACATAAAAAGGTTTTACACACACTTACACAAAAGAAATTAAGGCGTTTCTGATGTAGCTGTTTATTAAATTATTAAATTGTCAAAGCTGGGAGGACCTGAAAAATATTCTCCTTGTCAAGGCAGTGCAGATAAATGAGTGTTTGAAGGTCATGATTCTTTTGGGTTTTGGTAGGGGTATTTACTTTTATGTCATTGTAGTTTGTGTTACCCACCAAACTAGGTTTTGCAGAAGGTTTTTTTTTTTTTTTTAACTTAAAAACCTCACAACCAACCTTCCCATCCCAGCCAAAATAAAAAGAAAATCCTTTCTGTTTTTCTCTACCTGCACCATGTGTGGATAGGCCACAAACATGGAATCAAACCAGCCCCCAAGTGTCTTGTCTGTAAGTGTCAATTGTTTTAAATTCCCTGAGCTGATGCAGTTGTCCTGTCACAATCAAGAGATAATTCTTCATTGTGATAAAGCAATGAATATGCCCAGCATCATAAGAGTCCTGTGTTTAGTTTCTGTAAAACATGCAGTTTTCCAGAATACTGATGCACTATGTGTTATGTGCAAATAAATGCAAATCACTGGATATTCAAATGCCAGAGAATTTTAACTATTAAACAAATAAATTGAGGCAAATGTTTAATCCCATATGTGAAAAATAAAGGATATTATTTCCATCATCTGGGAATCTCGACAACTAGTTAAAGACCATGTGCAGTTTTTGTGGTCTGTTTTTATGCACAGATAAGTAAGGAGGACACCTGTCTTTTTCTCTCTTTTGAAATTTTCTGATAACTATCATCTGGATTTCAGCTATCAAGCTCACAGTGGACTGACATTTCTGTTGCATCTGTGTGAGTCTGAGGTTAGCAGGTATACTATGTGTGAATACCTCATTTAGACATGCAGTTTCCTTTTGTATTGTTATTTTTGAGCCAAGTAAATAGAAGCCTTCAAAAAAATTATAAGAGCTGTAGTTCTAATCCTTGTAATTGCAAGAATATTTTTTCAGAACTGAAAGTGTAGCAATAGATGAAATTACTAAGTATATGTATGTAGAAGAACTATATTTAAACTTCACATTCACACTGAACTAGAGCTTATTTTTAATAACAGGCAGTTGTGAACTGAAGATGTCGGCCCAAACAGTGTACAGAGGGAGCTGAAAGGAAAACTACAGGCCTGATCTGCTGCACAAAAGTCAATCTTTTTTCCTTTTTACTAACTTTGATAAGCTTTGGTGGAAGTCCTACTTGAGAAAAAACGAGAAAGAGAGGAAAATGTATATTGACTGGTGTCTTTTGCCTTCTAGATTGTCTGCAGTTTTGGGCCCTCTTCAGATCGCTTCAGGTGATGTGCACACAGAGCTAAAAAATCTTGTCAAAACTTTCCGGTGAGTATTGGTCTTTACTTAGAGATTCTTATAAATTGATGAATTAAACATGCTGTTAAATGATTTGTGATTTGGCCACAGAGAGGGCCCTAGTGCAGATCTGTCCTTCTCTAGCTGTGTGTTCATGTAGGTAATGTTGCATTCCCTGTGGACTGACAAGTCAGCCCTTTCCCTGCTCCTGACAGTGGCTAGGTCACCAGGAGTATTTGTAGATTCTTAAAAACTAGGCCAGTGGTCTCTGGAGGATGCTGGTGAGTATTTTAAAGGTTCTGCTACCTCGTCACCTCCTATTAAGCGTGAGTTTCTGAGATCTGTCCCTTTCTTTTGCTGTGGCTCCCTGCAACTGGGCTAAAGGGTTTTAATCTGATTAATATTTTTTACCACTAACTTCTAGAGTCAGTCAGTTGGATCTGTCTTGTTCCTGATTTAAAAGGGAAGTAGATCTAGTGGGCACTTATATCACCACAGGTGAAGCTTCTGCTTCAGTCAGTAGAACTAAAGACAGTATTTGGAAACAGTGAGATAAAAAAGGAGTGAAAACAGAATGGTAACTTCTCTGAGCATTTTTAGGTTTTCTTTGGGAGTCAGCTCTCAAAACCTGGACCTAGAGTGTCCTGCATCCTCAAGTATTGTCAGAAAAAGAGCAACAGCAGTTGCTAACTGTGTGTACATTGTCACTCTTGAAATGTCCTTCCCACATGCTTAGTCTGCATTTACATGTAAATTTTCAAAAATTCATTCATGTAGCATTTGCCACAAGGAATCTAGACTTTGGTGAATAGAAACCCAGCTCTGCCCAATTCCTTATGATTTGTCCCATGTCTGGAATGATGCCACTAAAACACAGATGTCTCTGTGCAAGATTTCTTACTGTGGAAGATTCTCTCTTTCTTTCTGTTAACTGTGCATGATCTCTTTTAAATAAAACCATTGATACTATTTGAATTTGCTTCTGTGATTGCAGTCTTTTAAGTTCTGATTCACCTTTTAACACCACCACTGAAACCAGCAAAAATATTTTTGTATATAGTGTATGAGATACCAATTGTTTGAGTAAGATCTTTGTGTCTTAAAACAGTTTTGTTGCTCTGCAGTTTAAATGCTTAATAGTCACGTTAGCTTATGGATTGATAAAACTGGAGAAACTACATTTGGTGTCTTTCAAAATACTTTTTATGATTGATTACCTAGGAAGGCCTGGATTACCTAGGAAGGCTCAAAAACAGAGCTTCTATTTTAAATAATTTTTCCTATTGAAAGACAATGGGGCATGAATATAAAGTTTTCAGTGGTTTATAGTAAATGAGGCTAGAAACCAAAGTAGACTTCTAAAACACATACATGTATATGTATGTATATACACACACACTTGTGGGTTTACAGAATAGAACCAAATCCAGTTTATTTGGATTTTAACCCAATACCTGGTTCATGTAGAAGTAATTCATCTTAATTTAAAGGTCTCCCCTAATCGTTTTTGATCTCTTAGATAACACTTTGTGAGTTTATTTTTGTGTCTTTTTTGTTAGAAAGTAAATTGAAGGTAATGGTAGCAACTTCTTGGGATTCTTTATTGTGAAGATTCCGGATCAGTTGCTTAGAAATTCAGGATTCTAGGTGTGGAGTGGTTAAAGACAATTGTGGGTACTATACAAGAATTTTAACAGCCTTATATATTTCAAAATAACTGGAGTTTTGTTGTCACTGATAGCAAAATAATACAAAAATACAAGAAACAGAAAAGCCTTTGGGCCCCTTTTCTGTGTTGCATTACTGATGTAGAAGTCTGTTGGTACACAAGAGCTAGCTCATGGATATTAAGATGAAAGCATAGACTTCAATCTCCAGTTTGGTATGTAGGTTTATTTAATATTAGTAGTCTCTTAAGTTTTGGATTGAATGCTTTGGCAGGGAGACTTGGGATAAATTTTAAACTGTATTTGTATTTACAGGGTATAGAAATCCAAATGTTACTTTCTTTCTAATGCAGTTCAAATGCTTAATGACAATGGAGGAGCATTGATAAATGCTTGTGCTCTTTCCTGCTTTTTGTACTGAAGATATTTCAGGCTGAAGAGCTTGCCAAAGAGGGCAGTAGATAAAACACATGGCTGTAGTAGAGCTTAGCTGAAGAAGGGTAAAAGAGCATGTGGTGAACTAAGCAACAACGATTTTCAGCTCCATTGGTTTTTAAAGGAACACTTGCAGTTCAGCCTCCTTTGGGCAGCATTTTATTCAATCACCACTGCTAAGAAACACACTAGAGAGATCTCAAGAGACATTTTAGAATGGTTAGAGCTCTTCCCAAATAAAGTCCCTCCGTGCCTGTAAGCTTTTGTTACGAAAACTGAGATGTCAAATAATTCTCCAGAGTGTGTTAGGGCACTTAGTTAAAAGATCAAGAGAAAATTAGCTTCTTATATATAAATTGAGGATAAATGATTTTGAATGTATGATTAGGGTTTTTTAAGGCGTAATACTTTGTTTTGAAAATAGGATCCCATCTGTATTTTATGGTTGCAAGTATTTTAATTCCCATTATGGAGCTTATCATTGACATAGAACTCTACGAATGAATCAGATGTGAGATATGTTCAAGACTTCTTATTACAACTTGGTTTTATCATGTGTCCAAGACAGTCTTTTAGCTTTTAAGTATGTATCATGAATATATGTTTTCTGGTATATACACTTATTAATATCTATTTTACCTATTACCCTTGTTCAGTGGAATTTTAAGTTCTGGGTTTCAAGTCAATCAGTAGTACTTGGTCATAGACAAAGTTCTGTGTGGAAATAGGGGAGGATCAGGATGTTTATGACTTTTTCTCAAGCAATTGCATTTCTCTCAAAGCCTAAAGTTAAATAGTAACTTATTTTTGCTGGTTGTCATCAATCAAAATGATATTACAGAATGTAAATGTGTTGCTGTTTTCCAGGAGATAGAAAAGCTGTGTTTTATGGTTAAATTGGCCTAGCTGAAAACTAAAGAAAAACAATATCTACTTCAGTATTTGCCTGTGCAGCTCTAGGTTAGTTAAACCTCACTCATCTTAGTGCAAGTTTTGGAAAAAATACAGGTGTAGCTGAGGTCCCCTAAAGTCACAACTTTGCATCCTAATCCCACGAAGTCAGTTTCCTGATTTGTGGAATGGGCAGATTCTTGAACTGCAGTTATATGTGCCCAAACCTGGGAATCTGGATGTAGGGAAGAAAGGCTGTTGTGTTTGCAAAGATGCTGGGTTTACTGGTTTTATTTTCTCTGGATTCCAACAATTTCCCTATTGAGAATTCCCTTGCTTTACAGGCTGGGCACTACTCAGTTATCAGGAGGTTATTTGAGATGGAATTTTTATGCATCTTACTCTTTAGTCCTTTATCCTGGAAGCTTCTGCCACTTGGATCCATGTGCTCAGTCAGGCTCCCCGACAGGGTGGAAACCACGTGGGTCCTGCTGGGTGGCTGCAGTTTGTCTTGCTGGAGAGAACCACAAGACCCACAAACCAGCAACTAAACAACCCACACAGCTATTTGGGATCATCCAACTTTCCTAGCTTGTGTATCCTGCCCTACACATGCCAAGAAAGTGGGCACGTTCTGTTTTGGAAAGTTGCATATTGTTTTCTTTCTCCAGGTAGGTGAGGGAGAATTTGGCCAAACTCTTTAACAGAAAAGATTTCACTGCAAAACTCAAATCACACATACAAAGTTTTGTACAGTTTATACAGTTGTATTTCCACATTATATTTTTAGGACAGAAATCTAGTGACCTCTTTCATGGATTGTTCTGAAGTAGCAGTTTTGGCTAGCAGGAAGACAAAGAATTACTGAACCATTTTTACAGACGCCCTGCAGTTCCCTGTTTTCTGAAAGCTTTGCTTTTCAGAGGACTTGGTGTTGACACAGAGCTTGTTTGAAAGTGACTGCCCTTCCACTGCTCCTTATTATTTAAGACTTCACACCTGTAGGTTGCTTGCTTTACTCTGATCTCTCTGAAATGTTTTTTTTCCAGCTGCACAAGTGTTTTAGGACAGGTGTTGTACTGAGAGGTTACTCAGTTGCAGAAGCCTGACTGTTGATGCAGTGCAGTGACTGTAGTACATCAGCAGATCCTTACTGCTGTGTCCTGCTGGTTATTTGTGTCTTTTGACTACCTCCTTCAGAAATAGCATATTGATGGCAATGACTGGTGTTCAGACCTTGCCAATCAATACTAACATTGAATAAGAGTTAATTGACACAAATAACTGCATCTCTCAGATTGTGTACAAGAATGACACCTTCCTGTGCTCTAATCAATAATAACTCCTTGTAAAGCATTGAAATAAAGCTACTTTCTCTATTTGACAGAGTTTCCCCAGGTGGCTTGGAGCTGTCTCTTTCATTGTGTCTCATCATAACAGATTAACTGGAATGTTACATATGAATTGCCTGTCAAGATGATTCCATCAGGCATTTCTTGGTAGTGTTTATCACTGTCATCAGTGTTGAGTCAAGATGTTCAGCCTTTGTTTTGTCTCTTACTCTGTAGCCAGAAAAATTTAACAGTTTACCGGGTACAAACTTTGTTGCCAGCTAAACCATTAGCTATTTCAAATAATAATTGCTAAAATGAACCTTTTAATAACAAATATAATCAGTATTTGCCAGAATTGTTGGTTCTGCTTTGATGTGACAATTCCTGTGTATGTAGTGCAAAACATTGGTTTTCCGTTCATAATTGAACAAAACTCAGATTGTTGCGACACTACTTGAGTAATTACTGCTTCAGTATCTTATTTTGGTTTGAAGACCTGGAGATTTGAGGAGAAAAATGGGATAATGTTGCTTAGATCATTACAAATTTATTTTATTAATTTTAATACCTTTCTGAAATAGAGAAATGCAAACAAATACTATAAAAGATCTTACTGATAATTACATTTTTAATGACCATTTTGAATATAATTCTGGGGAATTACTTATCAGAATTTGAATTTCAACAATGACAAGTACAAATACTTCTGCTTTCTCAAATTTTAGCCTTTCTTTGGTTTTTTGGGTAACTATATACTTGCCCAAAGTAACTTTTTTTCAAGTAGTCTTACTGAGGAAGAAAACCCTGGATTTGAATTTGTTGCCAGATTGGATCTTGCTGAAAATGAACTATTTTCACCAGTGCCTGTAGGAATGGGTATGAGTGACAGGGTATCTTCGTTCTGGATCTGAATTTGTAAAAGGTCATGCAAGGGAAACTGAAAGCAAGAAGGAAGCAAACATAGGGAGGCACTTGCCCCTCAGTTTATCTGTTGGATGATGCCATCTTTCTGAATACAGTTAATTCTGCTGGCTCTTTTGGGTGCCTGTGTAGCCACAGCTTCATTTTTGACTGTGACTTTTCCATGAAATTTCTTGTTTTGAACACCAAGGGTCATTCCTAAATTGAGACAGCGATTCACAGATGAATTGTTTTAACACAGATTAGTACTTGACTTAAAGCAGATCTGGTTTTTTAGTCAGTTCAGCTGATATTCAGTGCAGCAGCACTTTAGTTGAACACCCATGTGGTTCTTTATTCACACCTCATTTATATTTATATGGCTCTTATATTTGCTCTGGCTCTCATTGCATAAGTTAGAATTCTGTATTTCCATTTTAAAAACAAGAGTCATCAGTGGATTGTTACTGCCACCTTATAAAATTCCGTCTGTGTCCACATCAGCTTTTACAGCAAATCTGGATCTGAAGCCAGCAGGAGGGAAACTAAGTGTAAGAAGGTTCATCTTTTCACAAACTCATGTGCAGTTCTGGAGAATTTCCCAGTGGGAATGAGTGGGAGCTGGGCCCTCACAGCAGCCAGGACTATTTGTGAGCAACTTAAAAGAAATAGCTTCTGTTCAGTCTTCCCCATCCCACTTTCATATAAAAAAGGAGACGTTGGAAATTCTGCAGTTCTTCCATTAGAGGATGTCAGAAGCTTGAGAGCTGGTGCATTGCTCAGATACAGCTGTAATTGCTTCTTTATAACTCAGTGTATTAATGGTAGACTTAACATTCAGCTGTTAAAATCTGCTTACCTTTACTCTGAAATGTACTGATATTTTTAAAATTATTTTTCAGGTTAACAAACAGAAACATTATTCACAAAATGCCTGAATGGACTCTCATTGCTATTGTTTTGTTATCTGTGTAAGTACCCTTAAATGTCAAATATTTTTACTTGCAACTGTCTTATTAGCCTACTGGAACAAGATGTAATTTTCAGGTAAAAGAAAAGAAAGATTTCATGGAACTAACTGTGGAATCAACAAATGCTTATTCCATGCAAATGAACGAAATTTTCTTGACAAAACAGAATTGTCCTTCTTGCATCAAATGTTATCAATGTACAAATTTATGTTAAAAAAAGAAAAGCAATGCTTTAGGGGATTTTAAAGAGGCCTTGCAGGGTGAAGTAGGAATATAATTCACCCTCTTCCATTTGCTGCTGACATACATTCTTGCCCACTCTGACATTAGGACAAAATGACATGTATATTGCATTATTTGGATTTGGCATAATTGTTAGGCTTTTAATTTCTCATTTTGCTTCTAATTTCTCAAAAGGTTTCACTTTTATGATTAAACTCAAATTATTTCTATAAAGATATGTGTGTTCTAAATAGGTATAAGTATACTAGCAAACTTCTTTTAGAGGGGAGATTTCTCTTAGCAGGAGAATTTTTCCCAAGGAATACTGGGACCCAGTATTTATTTTATTTTTATGAGGATTAGCTTTGTTGGTTAAGATTACAATACTACAGTGCCTCCTTAGCTTTGTTTTACTTACTGTAGAATTAAATTCTTTACAAAGATTTCCCTAAGGGGAAGCCTGATTGTATTACAGTGTATTTCAATAAACTTCTACACAGAAGCATGATCTAAAAAAGCTGTATTCATATGCATCGAGTTCCTTAATTTGTATTTTGCAAATTCATATACATTTCTGAAGTTAGAGACGCAAACTTTGCACTGTGTTACAGACACAAATTTGTATTAAAAGGTGAACTGATGTTAATGTTTAAGAAATCACTAGTGGTTTCACAGTGTCAGGCTCTGCCTTCCATTAGGGTTAAACCATCAACTTTGTATGTCTTAAGCTTCAATTACAAGATTGCAAAAATCTTTATTCCGGAGTCTG
Organism: Zosterops lateralis; assembly: GCF_965231275.1. NCBI lineage: Eukaryota > Metazoa > Chordata > Aves > Passeriformes > Zosteropidae > Zosterops > Zosterops lateralis. The sequence goes on from NC_139769.1 coordinate 16,814,444, forward strand.
TTCATTACTGTGCTCCTGCTGCTGCTTTTTTTGGGCTTCCTGGGTCACTGGAGCTTGTAGGACAGAGAGGTACTTACACACATTCACAGGTCAGGAAGTATTGTGGGCCAGGCTCATGGCATGCCCAGCACTGCACTTACTTTCCTTGATATTACTTGAGTCTGACACATTGTTCTGGCTCCGGTGTCCCAGGGAAGACGGTACCAGCAGGCATTAGAGCAGGCTTCAGCGAGCCTTACATCTGTGTCACCCAGCCAGAGCCCGCTCAAATGATTCATTAAATCAGAACACAGAAAGTAACTTTACTTGAATGCCTTGGCATAAATTTTTTATCAACTATAAGAACAAATCTTTTGTCATTTTTACTATATATTCTTATGGTTGAATTGGTAATTTGTGAAACAGATCTTATGAATTTTTCAAGTCGTTTCTGTACATTTAAGGAAATGGTGTCTCTTTTTGATCAGAAGTTAAAGTATGTAGCTGGTCTCTGCATATGATGAGCTGTAAATGTTTACATAAGTAATGATTGTTTTACAGCTGCTTTAAAATGTTATACAAGTAGAAGGCAGTCCTGGTAGCAGTCAGTTTAAGCAGAGAACCAAGTCTCTTTTTACCTTTACTTACTAAAGCTCCATCCCTAAGGAAATAAATTATATTTGATCATAAAAAAGTGTAGATTTTATTTATTGTGTTAGTGAAATCATAAATAAAATATTTGCTGATTTCTACTTACTGTAAGGTTCTTGCAAGCTCATGATCTTGAGATTTTTAACAGCTTCTCTCAGCTGCCTCTTAGGAGAGAATGTGGAAGAATATAGATGGGATAGAATGAGTGTTAAGATTCCTCTAATAAGATGATGCATGTTGCTTTATTTCCAGAAGGACTGAAGTAGAAAACTTAATTATTTGGAAATTCTAATCAAGCTTGAGTATTTAGTGGAAGCCAGGACTGGGCAGGGAAAGGCTGCTGAGGACCTGGACAACCCCTCACAGGTCCTCACTCTGGCCCTTTCTCACCTCCTGCAGTCTGCTAAGGAACCTTCCATATATTGCTAATAATTCTCATATAAAGAATTACACCCTATTTAAGTCTTCTTCCTTAATTGTACTGAGACATTATGCTCATTGTAGCACATCTAATGTTATTTAGATCATAGAGTTGTGTGGGGCCTGAGTCAGAGTGGGTCTTTAGTAGCTTCAGTCACACTTTCACATTTATTCACAGTTCTTGACCTGGTTTCAGGCATAGGACGACCATTTTACTGCCAACACTAACCAGTAAAGCTGCATAAGCAACAACCTGGTAGAGGATAATGCTTCCTCTTCCCAGGTGGGTGCCAGACCATACTACAGGTGTCCATCCCATTGCAGAAGGCAGAGTGAGCATGGGTTCAAGGTATACCTCAAAAAATCTAAGACTTCAAATATTTTTTGTTTTTTTATTAAAGGGGGCAGGTTTGTTGTTTCAAGTAGCAACTGTTGGACTTTGCTTGCACTCTATTTTGTGCATCAGTGTTGTGGCTCACCACTTCCTTCTCAAACATATATGGCTAGTGAGTGCTGAGGACTTGATGTACTTAACTTCACACTGCACTTTCAGAGTGCCCCAACCCTTTTTGTGATAAGGTACTGGACAGAATAACTGTAGCATTACTGCTGTATTGATTTCTAGTGTATTATCATACGATCATGCTCTCCTCCCTTTTGTCTGAGTGTGCATATTAACTCTCTGTAGGATACACCAGGATGGATATCATTAATGTCTAATTTTGGTCCTTAAATTAGACCCTCGGCACACTTCACAGTCTGCAGGTCCTTGAAAAGCTGCTGAAAGTACTTATATGCCCTTGAGTCTACTGACTACTAAAGAAACCTGAGCTCCTCATTTATTGAAATAAAGTGCCTGAAACTGGACAGCGTGGCATGTCTGAAAGTATAAAATGTTGGAGATTTCAACAGTGGAGTATTTCATGTTCCTAGTGAAGAGTTGGATTTATTCAATCAAATTATTGTATAAAATATGAACACAGGCAGTCTCTGCCTTTATTGAAAATCTAGCCTGAGGCACTCCTATGAATACAGCACATTCAGCAATGCTGGATCGACCTTGTTAGAGTACACTTTGACAGCCAGAGATTTATCTTCAAACAGGGGTATTCATCCCTGTCATGGAGTGGATGACTCTTAAAAATTATCTGTACATCAAATTTCTTAACTATTTGTAATTTGCAGTAATTTTGGCATTGGTAAATTTTGGTTTCTTCCTGTTACATGGTTTAGTATGTTAAATAGAATTTTTTGTTCTAGTAATGGCTGCTTTATAGTATATTGTAAACCAGAATGCAGAAGTTGCATCTTTTTCTGCCAAAGAACTTTGCAAGATACCAAATGAAGCAGATAAATAGATATAAATACAGTAGTTCAAGAAAGAATGGAGAAAGCAGTGGGAAGATTGGTTGCTATACAAGCGTGGGCACTTTCTGTTTTTAGTGTATACCCCTGGCACAGACTAATGGAAAGCTTTCAAGATATTTTCAGGAAATGTCTGCTTTCATCTTACTTATCTGAGCTGGCTGGTTCCAGTGAACTGTGGTCAGCTTCATCAGCGATGCCTATGCAAGAGGTTCCCCCGCTAAAAGCTTTGAAACATTTCAAAATGTTCTGGGATTAGTTTATAAGCATTTGGCTGCAGTATTTAAACAAACTCAAAATGACCATGATCACTAAACAAAAGCCATCATTATATGTGTGCAGCCACTTTAGATAAATGTGTCGTGTGGAGATGTACTCTAGAGGTTTACTCTCTTGGACATAACAGTTCAGGAACTGGAGAATCTTGGGTTCAAGTATGTGTTTTTACTCCTCTGCACATGAGAGCACATCTATTGCTCAGCAGTGACATTTCTAAATCATTTTAAGAGGAATTTAGATGTTTCTGATATCACTACTGTGTTCTTATCTGAAAGTGTGTGAATGTTTGAAATGTATTAATCTAATGTACAAATACATATAGGATATGAATCAGACTTGCAGAGTGACTCTTTTTCCTACAGAAACCACATACAAGTCAGCTGGATGATATTTTATTTAGCCTGTCTGATGATGGAAGTTTGGTTTCAGCTGAGAAAAATCATTTCTCATTAACCTAGAAATATAATTGTTTCCCATTTTGAAACAGAGCTGAGCTTGCAGGACCAAGAATCCAAAGAGTTTTTATAAAAGCATTTGAATATGGTTACAGTGTTGTGTTTATCTGTATTGTGTGAAATAGAGAAAAGTCAACTTTGTCTTAATACATTAAAATATATCTTCTTCCCTTTTTCTCTTAATTTTAGGCTGTCATTTGCTAAGTGTGAATTCAGATAGATTTTCTGCTAAGCAGTTCTTCAGTCTTTTAAGCAGTTTTTTCTGTTAAGCTTGCTCACTTATCAGCAATTTCTAAGCAAATTTAAAGCTGCTTATTTGGCATATTGTGGACATGATCAATATTATCTTAGTTCTTTCTCACATGTTCCAGTGTTACTTAGGAAACATACACAGAACAGTACCATGAGGGATTTAAGTGTTGTTAATTGGGATATTAGTCAGTGCCAACTTTAAAATTACTTAAATACCTTCCTTCATAAGGGAGAAAATAGAAGAAACCTTAAACGTTTCCAAGAAGGTGTTTCTCCTGGAGCAAAAAACCCCTCTGTTGCTGCAGTGATGTTATGTAGGAAGTGACACCATGAATATCATTGCAGCCCATACAGCTGCAGTCTTCTCCATGCTGGTATTCTCATGGGTAGCCTTCTAAATGGGATATTTGGATGTGCTGTGTAACTTTCAGTATGCCCAGCACAAACTCTCTGAGTCCAGGATAATTAGTTCCTCTTCATAGTGCTGGAGCTTGGCTTCATCAGCAAGAGTGAAGCCTTAGCACATGCTGTGTCCTGGAGTCCTGCATGGATTGAGGAGGGTTGGCTCAGAAAGCTGCATCTCTGTACCTGCCAGCTCTGCTGCCCAGTGCAAGGGAAGAGCAGGGGCATGGCTGTCTGCCAAGTGTATTGGAAATCCCTCCAAGAGATAGAAATCTGCATGTTCCCAGCAGCTGTATGTGTCAGGCATTCAGACTGACATCATGTACAACCAGCTATAAATTGTCCTTCGTGGTGGTGTTAGAATCTAGAAAGACTTCTATGTGAAACATCATTTTCGGTGATCTGCTCCAATCTGTTGGCAACTTTATATTCCAAATATACTTGTGAACTAAGAATATGGTAGTAAGGAAAGTGAAGAAGAAAAAACTTTCTTCTGACACTCCATTTTAGCCTTTTGTGTGAGTGAGTTGTTGCCACTTGCGTTTCAAGCTCTGACACAGTGTGCCAGATTTCAGAATGCTGCTTCAGCATGTTGACTCATTGGGGAGCTGACTTGGTCAGTGGAGTTCATGTCCCATTGAACTTTATGCCACAACTGTGATCAATCAGATGGAAAAATTGCCCAGAGAGAGAACTGTTTTAAATTGATGTTTCTTTAAAAGGTATACATTTAGAAGATTTCTTTTGTAATGTCATGTTTTTCCTCCTTCCATAATCAGAGCTTTGCTTATTGGCAGTCATGTCATAAGTAGTACAGTGGCATAGAATAGTTGCATAGAATAAAAGTAGTAATAATATAGACAGCTCTGAACTAATGTTGCAAGTAAGACATTAGTAATTCACATTAACAGCTGCCCTAAACTTAGTTTTAAACTAAATGTGTTTTCACACTGCGCAAACTGAAATGTTCATGTTTCAACTGTATCCTGCAACTATAGCCCTATGAAAATATACTTCCTTCCTCATTAATAATTAATCTTAATACATTCAATGCAAACATTTTTTTATCATGAAAGACTACCCATCTGTTAAAAGAAAAACATGACTGGCACACACTTGAATCTTTTATATTCAGAGTTTTAATTTTATCTTAGTTAACTTTGTAAAGAACAGCCTACTTTAGTGGGGATATGACATATAAGCAGTGTTTTTGACTAACAGAAAACTTCATTGTAAGACAAAAATCTGTGTTAATTCAGAAACAAAATTTCTGGAACAAAAAAAAGAAGTAGATATAAATATCACTAGAAAGGCTTGTATAGCTTCCTGTCATGTGATCCCCAGGTATTTTATACCAGCAGAGTTTTTAGCATGGATTCTGGATTAATGTGTTTGGTTCCATGCAGGCAGTCATAATGGTACCTTTAATAGACTGAATGGTGTGTCCTGTTCTTCTTTAGCACTGAAATAAATTTTAATAATATATAAATGAATTTATTTATTTATTTAATAAATATTATTAGTGCTATAGTATTCCACAGTAAACAAGAATAACCTAAAAATTACTCAGATGCATGAAAATTTTGAGGGAAGATTAACTTTAGAGAAGAGCCTAATTGTTTAATGTGATAATTGATAGTGGGCAGTACACTGAAGGAGACTTGGGTTTGTGTCTTGATACTGTAGGAATCAAATGCAAAGGCAGATTATTCTTCTCATGACTTCTTACATTACTTCTTGAGAGAGAAAATATTTTGACACCCAGTGGCACTCATCCAGTCTGGCAGTTAAGTTCTGACCTGAAGTGAGATGTTAAGTGAAGGCAAAAATGTACAGTATTTTCTGAAATGTTTTCCTTTCATATTTGTGATAACAGAATAATATAGCTTCTTTTGGGAAGGATGGAAATGCTTATTACCCAAAGATAATGTATAAAGTGTTTCTCTAGACAGTGAGCTATGATAAAACTCTCAGAATTTACAGACAATCCAAGCCAGTGGATTTAGCATCAGGGCAGGTGGCTCTTTTTACACATGTATAAATAAAATAAATACTGGGGATAAGAAGACTGCAACCAGTCAATTTACCAGAATGTTGTGTAAGTAAACAAAATCATATCTTCATATTTTTTTTCCTGGCACAATAAAAAGAATCTAGAACAATCCAGATTGTTTTGCAGAACATGTCTGCAGCAGTACATCTTCACTTCTCATTCCTCCCCACCAGAGAAAGTGTGCTTTAATTGGCTGGTAGCAAACATAACCAACCAGCATGTGGAAGCTTATTGCAGAAACTGCAAACTGTGTATGTATAATTGTACACTATAGGTGCAAAACAAGCATCAGTGCCAAATGTGCAGTTGCTTGCTTGTTTAGCAGCTTGAGATGCCAGCACGTTTGATTCTGATGTATACCACACTTACACCCTGTGTTCCACAGAAATGCACATTTTGCACTCTCTTTCACCCTCTGTCCATCTGAGAATCTCCAGAAGACACTGAATAAATCTAATAAATTCATCATAAAACTCAGTATTTCTGAGATGAGGTACTATGGTTTTTAAAAAGTTAAAGAATAGTTGAGATAGATAGTCTGGCCCTTCATATTTGTTCCCAATCTCACTACATATTCTGCTGGGTTTAGACATATGTTTAGTTCAGCGTACTTCCACAAATCAGTGTTCATAGTGCTCTTCTGCTTTAGAAGCTGGTAAGATTGAGATTAAGAGTAGGAAAGTGATTTACTGGCCATCATCAAGCTGGTAGTAGATTAGGAAATAAAACAAGGAGGAAAAGTGTTTGGGGTTTTTTGATTTGGTTTGTTTGTTTCTTAAACTTACTGTGTGCTGTTATTTCTGGGAGAAGATGCTTAAGAATCCATAACTTTCAGGGATTTCTAAGAACCTCATTTTGAGAGGTCCAAAACCACACTGGCATTTCTTTTCAAAATTGGGAAAGACAAGTAGAAAAGTGTTGAGGTTGTTTAACCTCTGAAAAGAATTTAAAAAAAATTGGACACAGCGTAAGCAAGGCTATTCCTAGCATGTTTCTTTACTCAGCTGCATCATTCCAGGTGCTTGATCTGTATACTGGGCTGTAATCAAGTTACAATGTTAAAAAGTTGTGAAACTAAACTGTGATCAATTTTATGATCATTGTTTCCCTAGTAACTGAGCACAGGTGAGGACATTTTATAAAGTCAAGTGTTGACATTATTTACCTAAGCATATTGCATTGTAGCTGTTTCAACTTACTGTGTAGGTCAGTATATTTTATTCTGTATTTTTTGAATTTTTTTTCTTCTTATGTATCACTAAGGTAATTAATTGATAGGAATATCCATATGTGGAAGAAAGAAGGTCAGCACTTGCAAAAATAGAGATATATAGATATGTATAAAGCAACATTTAATTCATAAAACGTATCAGGTTTGAATATAAAGGCATCTTTTAAATATTAAATTGTTTCACTGAACGTGCACAATAATTTATACAAAGGTGTGTATTTTACAAAGTACTTAAGAGGTTCAGGTTCTCAAAAGCCTCCATTTTAGCATTCTTTAATCCAAGACTTATACCTGTGCTTAATTTCATTTAGCTAGTTAATCCAGATACTTCAGTGGCATAGATTTCAGTATTGGAGAGGTATCACAGGAACACCTTGTGGAACATAAAAAGGAAAAGAAGACTGAAAAGGATGAGAGGATCAATTTTTAAATAAATTTTAAATGTACTAGATTTAAAATTTTGACTAAGAGGGGGAAATGGGAATAAATTATCAAACTGAGAAGTACCTTTGATCTGTCAGCTGGTTAGCAGGAAACAGGCTTCAAATAAATGGAGCTCTTTAAACAAAGTCTGTCCTTGAAATGTGTACATAAGAAACTTAGAATTGTTAGGGAGAAACAGCTGATAGTGATTTCTTCTGTGTTCATATTAGGAACTTTTTTTTGCCTTGGCATTATGCTGATAAGTAAGCTAAATTAAAAGTTTGTGGAACAAATCCCTGTAGGAATGCAAGGGCTGTAAATGGCACACAGTATTATAGATGTTCTAATGCTTTGTGTCTGTGAACTAACATTGTAGTGATCTTTTGGAATATGGTAGTGCAGATGTGTACTACACTCCATTTGTTTTTCAGAAGATCATCCTGCAGTATCTGCTGTAAAAATAGTGAAACAAAAATCTGATTTGCCAAACTTTGTAGAAGAGAACTCTGGATAAGAAACTGTAGATGTTATTAAGTTGGTGTTGGTGCTTCCTCAGTCTTCTTACCTGGCTTGAGGTCTTTCTAATCCACTGTTAAAGAAATCTGGAAGTTCTATTTTGCATATAATTGCCCAAGTAATTGTTTTTTGCCAGACCTATATTATATTTCTGTTGATGGCAGTCTTGGTAGTCATTTAACAATGACTGTCTTTAAAAACAAATATCTGAAATACCGCCATAAGAGGAGGCAAATAGAACCATTCCATATTATTATTATTATTGTGCTTTAAAGGAGTCATGGGTCCTGGAATTTTTATCATTCCCATTGTTATTAGCACACTATTTCTGGAGTATTGACTGTCATCTTTCTCATTACACAGGGTAAGCCGGGGTTAAAAACAGCAATCCCAGAGTACCTAATAACACCAAGTACTTTGTGTTACAGGATCAGCATAATGCTAGCAAATTCTTGCAGGCAGTGTGATGTCATTTTCCACCTGCTGAATGTTAGTTCCTTTCCTGGATGACTGCTGAGGGAACTGACTCTATTCTGTGTGTGCATGTATAAGGCAAGACACTTGCTCAGAAGGAACATTGTAGGAGTGATGCTGTGTGAGAAAACCCAGTGGAAAAGTTAAAATAGTTGTACGAAGCAATAGACTTCTAAATTTTCTCTCAACCGAATAGAAATTGTTGCTGCTGTGTTTATGTGCTATTGGTCAGTCACGGGGAGCTAAAATATCACAATAGTAAGAAATGCCATTTTCTAGTTACTTTCTGAGAAGAGTTGTATAATATAATTAATTATGTTGTGGCAAAATAGTGTGAGTTATGTGAACTGAAAGTTTCATATGCTTAGCTAATTTTTGAGGCATTTAAAATTTTTTTTGCAGTTAATTGTCCATAGAATGTACGTCTAAGGCATGTTGCCTGCAAGTATACAATGTACATGTCTGATACAAATAGCACCAAGTGGCTGTACTGAATTGTCACATCATTTGATGAAATGTCACCATGAGTTCTTTGAACACATTCTTTTGGGTGTTCTTTGCATTACACCTTAACTTTGCCTGTAAATTTAATTACTGGCCTAATGATAGACATGATTATTTATACATACATGATACATAATTATACATACATGAAAGAGTTTTTTACTTGTTCTTCATTAAAATTCAATGGTCGTCTATCTTACAGAAATTAATATTTTGAGGACAATCTGAATTTAATTCAGTTTTTTCCTTTCCTGTGTCTTTTTGTTTCAGTGCAACATTACTATAATTTTTTTTCATTGTGGCAAAATAGTATGTATTTTTATTATTTATAGTTGTATTTAAGTATTTGTAGTTATACAGTTGTTTGTTAAAAATAACAGCTAGCAGCTGATGGAGTGATCTTTAATTTTCAAGGGAGAGGAAGAAAGTGGCATAAACAATACATCCTGATATTCATTCAAATTGTTTGTTTATTAGGTTAAAAAAAATAAAAACAAACTAAAGATCCAGAACATTTGCATTTTCTTAAATCCATTTTAAATTAATAATTTCTGCACCTGATAAGGTAGCTCTAAGTCTATGGCCTCAACTCTTCTCTTCTGCATAGTTTAGTTAAAACATTTAAATGTCTTTTAAAAATTTCCTTATGCAGCTTAAAAACAAAAGTTGAACTCTCATACAAAGGGAAAGACAAAAAATGACTGCTCATATGGAATGTTAGAGTAGAGCCTGCAAAGTATTTTGCAAATGTCCACTGGGCTTCCAAAGCCCGTGTGAGGAGAGCATGGTGTGACATGAGGGGCTGTGCTGCCCCAGGGCCTGCCCCAGTCCCTGCCCCCTGTCCTGGGAGGTGCTGGCGTTTGGGCTGCTGCAGCTTCAGCTCAGCTGTGCCCCAGCCTGTTCTCTCAATAGCCAGTGGCCTGTTTGGATGCAAAAAATTCATTGGGGGGAGGGGGTAGGGGGCAAGAAGGAAAGAAAGAAAAGCAGATCCATTGTCTTTTTTCAGTTGATAGCAAGCACTTCCATCAAATGCTCAGATAACCCCTGCTACTGTTAGAAAGGCTTTCCTTTTACTGTTATTTGTATCCATCTGGCTACACCATAAGTGAAACATTGGCCCCGTTAAAAGGGAATGGAACTATACTTGTGTCTGGACAACTATAGGAGAATTGTGTGGGGAAGGTGAACTTTACATGAAGAAAAAGTGTATTTTGCTTAACTATATACATAAACGTATCAAAGAATGTATTTATTGAAGAGACTTGAAGCTGCATAGGAAAAAATTAAGGTAGTGGAAACGATTAACAAAGTTAACTTTTGAATGAACCTTAATTTTTGCTGTATACTTGGATTATATAGGAATTCCAGCCGTTGATTTTGAATCACTGTTGGTAGCATTGATTTTAATGTAGTGGACAAAAATTTTAAAGCATGAATAATTTAGTTTCTGTTGCCATCAGAGGATTAAAGTGCCTGTGCTGGATTCTGTGGACAAGTCAGTACACAATAATGAAAGCAAGTTAAATAATAAATAAAACATAAGTTGCACTTCAGTTACAAAATTCTTGTCTTTATGATGAGAATAGGATCTTCAGGCTATATTTAAAACTAGACCTAAAGTGGCTTTTTTATCTCAGTAAGAAAATTGCTTGTTTATTTCTGTCAGTTATTGCTATTCAACACTGTGGGCTTTAGAGTGTTTTATCTTAAATTAAGAAAGTATAATACAGAAATATTATTTGGGGGAGATTACAGAAGACTGCCCCTGAATGCCAGTTTCCTCTTTGACTGATTGGATGTGGTAACAAAAGGCCCCAAACTAGAGACTACTTTAATTGCAGAGTTGCAAGTGACACTAATCATAATTACTTCTTTTCCAGTACTAGTACAATTTAATTTAAAATACTCAATTCCAAATGTATATTTAAATACCTTTGCATCTTGTTTGTAAGTTAGATGCTTCCAGTTCAAGATTGTCTGTCAAATATTAATGTGTTCTAATGGAAATTGTTCACTCTGGAGACAGCCTTTTGCTTTTAAGGGTTTGGGGTTTTTTTAATGTTAAGTTTTTTAAATCATGCTCAAACTAAAGTTATAAGAAACAAGTAGGGTTTGGATTGTTTTTTTTTTCACTGAAACTGCGAACATAACAGCTAAATTACATAAGTTGAGGCTGGAATATTTTCTAATTTCTGAACATATGTTTAAACATAGTAATTAAATGTAACCACTTAACTACACCAAAGTTCATGATTTTTTTAAGCTCCCTGATGTTGCATCTTTATCTTACAGCTAGACTCATATTGTGCTTCAGATCAGCTTTCTGCCCAGTACTAACTTTGGCCTGATGGATGCACCATGCTTGGGATTTAAGATATTTTATTAACAAAATTGCAGTCCCTAGACAAGTGTGCTGTATCTAGTGAGATACTGGAAGTGAGATATTCTACCTCAAATTAAGCAAGCAGCCAATCTATTGTGAAGAACATGCAAAATTACAGTGATGGTTTTGACTTACTCTGTCCAAATGTCTGAGTGCCTTTGGGTAGGGATTCATGAAATGGATAAATGCAGCAATTGCTGGAGTTCAGCTCATCAAATGAAGCACTGCTCTAAGTGATTGATACACAGCAGCACTACAGTTGTATGTACAGGCAGATGGTCTGTGGGCTGCAATGCACATCCAATTCATTGAGTTTTATTGCTGATGTGTAACACTTGTTGGATTGACTCAGTCTAGCCAGTTGTCTTAAAACAAAACAATCACTTTTGTTTAATCAGTTGTGTTGGAGTCCTTAAAAGGAACATAAGTAAACTGGAATCTAAAAGAGTAATTCTATAAAACTGCTATATTAAAAGAAAGATATTTCTGATTATTAACATTTTTATTGTGTTGCTAAGCCCATCAAATAAATAGCATAAGAGTAGTGCAGATATATTTGGAGTGTTAAAAAAAACAAAATGAACCACCCAGTCCTTCTGTGTTGATACAGAAGAACCCATTAGAATGGCATGGTTATCTGCATGGTTATAGCCGAAGCAAGAGACTATTGTTCAGAGGTTTGTTGGCACCCTTGTAGCACGTATGCAGTACTCTGTGTCTGTGGTTTTGTTAGGGAAGTGGGAAAAATGCTGCCTTGTAGTGCTCCAGCTCTTGCTTCATTTCTGTGTTCTGAAAGTGTTAAGGAAACCTGTGTGATCATTCACTAGTTCAACTCCATCATTCTGATAGAAAACTAGTTATCAATGATCCTGGTTATGATGATCTTTAAAAATTAGTCTTAAGTGACTAAATCAAAAGGTAGAAAGAAACAGAGAATAAAAAACCCCAACCCTTATGTTGTGGTGGTTAAGAGTCTTATTCACAGTGTTTAAATACCTGTAACTGGCAGAAAGATAATTTACTTTCCAAAGCTTACTTTGAAAAGTGAGGTAGTGCTTGCTTGTTCCATCATTCTGCAGTACCTCTGTTCTTGTTCAAGTTCCAAGCATGTCAAACAAGGTAAGGGACTTTAAAAAATGTGTTTTGATCCATGGCTTCTGCCACAAGCAGAGACTTTTACTTCTTCAAGCTTCTAACATTAGGGGGAAAAAAAAAAAAAAAAAGACTGGCAATGCTTAATGTTTTTCTAGGAGGAGCTTATTATTAGTCTGCTGAGAATTAGCCCATGGCTTTTCTTCACAAGTATACAAGTGCTTTCCTTGATATTGGGGCAGTTTATGTACACTCAAATTCTCAACAATTTATGTGTAAGTGACCAATTTTGAGAAGTGGTAAGGAACCCAACTCTTAGGTGGCTGTGTTTTTACCCCTGTTTTCAAGTGTCTGTTTCAGAGAGCTGTAACTGACTGGTTACACAGTGGTGGCTTTGGAAATTTTTAACTTTTTCAAAGGGAATCACAGAATTCATCTTAGCGCTTCAGAAAGCTTTCCCTGAGATCCAGTAGCTGAGGGAAGGATGGTACTGGACAACTGGTTTGGATTTTTAGAAAGAACATTCACACCCCTGGATAGGAAATGCCAGTTAATGCTTTTAACTACATAAAAGTTTTGTCTTTCCTGAATGTATTCAGCTGTATTTGTAAAGGTATGCATAGATCTAAGAACAAGTTGTGCACCCTACCATATCAGTTAGTGAAACTTACTCCTAAAAATAATTGAACTTGAACTCCTAAATACACTTGCCAAATGTTTTTGTAAGGCAACTGATTCATAGAAAGCTTGGGTCTTGAGCTGAAGCACTGAAACTATGTAAACATTTTGTGGTAGCCAGATGTCCTTTAATAGCTTGATAATAATTGATTATTCTTCACATGGATTTCACTTTAGTGGGGTTTTTTCTTGAACATATAACATATGTGGAATAGCCAGCAAATATAAATTGTATCAATCAGGTACAGTTGGGCATTTTTAACACTTTTTAAACGTTACGAATGCCTGTTTACCATATGGTGTAAGTGGGTGTGCAGGAAACTACATTCTCATCAAGTCTGATATACTACTTTTCCATGATCTGAGCATGAACATTTCCTTTTAGTAGCTCTTGCTGAAGGCAAGCCTTTGAAGAATGGGTGTGTAATTTTGGACTGTAACATTTACATTTGTGTACTTCTGTAGGTGGTTATTTTAAAATCAATCCTTTAGCTTTTCCTTATTTTTATTTGACTTTATTCATAAAAGTTTGCTCCAGATTAATGCTGAAACATGTGTAAAAGGTAACAGAAAAGCAAAATTTATATTTTCTTTCCACTGGTGCAGTAGCCAGTTGTTACTATTGTGGTCCCAAGTATCCTATTTCCTGTTTATATTCTGCGTCTGTAGAAGATGCCGCAGATTTTCAAGGGAATTTTACAGACTTCGAAATGAAATCCTGTGTGCCATTAAATTGAATTAGTCATCATACACTGTAATTTTCTGTGACTTGAAGGTCCTGATCTCAAATGCTGTTCTGGCTTGTTCACATACAATGAAGGTTTAATTCAGTTAAGCAGACCCTCAATACTCTTGTGCAGTACCTCAAATCTGCATTGGACCAGTGTTACTCAGAGCATGTAACTTACCTCTCCATGCAGACCAGCAACTTGTGCTTGCTCCTTTCCCAGACAAAAGCTTCTGCTTCTGCTGCAACAGCCACCTGAAACTAGAACAGTATTCAATGATAACTACTTTTCAAATGACAAGTTAAAGCATCATTTAAAGGTCAAAAGGACACAGTTTTCCAAGAGAAAAGTGTTAGTAGATTTATTCATAAATATTTAACATACTGCCCCATCAAGATACAACTTTTTACTAACTGCTACAAACTTGCACATGCCTCTCTGAAATTACATGTTAATTTAGTGTCTTGCTTATCAGATAATCAGTAGCTTAATTAGCTTTAAAACAAAGTTCGGGTAAGAAAAAAAATTGATCCATGTCTAAAACCTAATTTATAACTTCCATTTCTCAATATTTAATGGCTGGCAACTTCTCTGAAAATAGCAATACCTTTTTCTTTCTTTCTTGGTGTAAGCTATAACAGCTACTCTTTAAACAGAGTGTCTTATGGTTTTAGAGTATTCCTTAAAATGGCACAAGCTTTTTGCTGTTTTTGAAAAACAATGTCCTTGTTAATATCCTCTTAAGCCCATTCAGATAAAAATGCATGTAAATCTACATTATGGCCAGAATGGTTTACAGTGCTACAGCTACCTCACACCAGCACTCAGGAAGTTGTGACTGTTTCTGCCAGCAGTCTTTTTTCATATACAATCTGCGCAATCCTGAGAAGGGTGAATTGAAGACAAGTAGAAATGCATCTCCTGGTCTTCCTCCCGCTCTCCCTGTCTCCAGACTAACTCTCTGCAGTGGTTCCTCTGATCCTCTATCAGCATTTCCTGTGTTCCCCTATCAGCATCACCCTGTGAACCCAGCCCCTGCCTGCCTGCCCTGGGCAGGGGGCTCTGAGTTACCAGCCCAGGGAGTAACCCCAGTACCTCTCAGCGGGAAAAAAACAACTCTGGCATTAATTCTGTCTGTTATGAAGTGCATCACAAAACCCAGTGGCCTCAGGCCAAAAATCACCAACGTGACTCAGAATACTTCTCTTTTATATACATATAGCTGAGTTTATGCTTAAGTCATTTCTTTCCACACCTTGCCCTTACTTTAAGAATCTCTGAAAGTCTTTCTCACCAAGTGTCAGTGTTTGAGAGCTGAACTGTTTAGCTAAATGTACATCCTGAAACGGAATCCAGAAAGGAATGGAAAGTAATTTTAACACATTAAAAGTAATTTTTAATTTTTTTTTTATTAAGAGATTCTTAGTTACTATGTCTTGCAAGGTCCTTTGTTTCTGTTTTATCACTCTTCTTGTTTAATTTAAAGAATCTTATATGCAGCTTTTTTCAAGTGGAGGTGATCTTAATGCCAGTGACTGCAGGGAGATTGATCCCAGCTGTTACTCACTTGAAGACTTTCTGAGCTGGGAGGTTTTTAGGAAGCTGTAGACTATCTTGAATTTCTTATTAAAAGTACATCATTGCACAAATGTATTCTAAAATAACTCTTTTGTGTATGGTGTCAATGGCACTGTTTATCTACAGTATTTGAGACAAAGTAACCATTGCTGGGACAGGAGTTCTTGTTAAGTGGTCTTGTCAGTAATCTTTGGTGTTGGAAGTTTCTTAATATTCAACATAAGCTTTAATACTTGATTTTGTTCATTAAAGATCTTTTTTTTTATTATATTTGGGCCTAGGAAGATTCATCTGTTACTACCTTTGCAATATTTTGCAGTAAAGTTAGGAGAAGAAGGAAGAACTTCAGGATAAAAATATATTGGAATAAATTAAAGGGCAAATCAGAACAAAGAGCTCAGTATTTCACCTCATCTGCATACAGATACTGTACATGTAGGTGATCTGCATAGTGGTAGCTCCTTCCAAACTGAGGAATTTTATATCTCTTTCATATTTTGGTCATATGAAAAAGTATATAAATTTTATTGTGTGACTGTTTAGGAGATTTTTGGTAAAGAAATAAATAATGACTGGGATTCTTCCTTTTATATGTGTAATTGTAGGTTCGTCACTTTGTTCATTCTGACATCTGTCTACATTATATAACATCTATGTACAATTGAATAGAGGCATACAAACTAATCTCATTTTTTAATTAGTTTTTGGTACCACTTATGTTGTATATCATAGCCTATTATATACTGTAATTAATCAAATGTGACATTATAAACTGCTTTTCTTCAACACAGTTGCTTGAACTCACAAGTTTTGCTTTCTAACATCTGCCACTCAAAAGTTGCTTTACTATATGAAATATGTTTGGGTTTTTTCCAGATTGTCACAAAGAACTCCACTTTTCAAGAATACTCAGACCAGCCCAACATACACACAGTTCCTAACCACATTACTGGAAGAACTGCATTTCAAAAACGAAGATCTGGAAAGTTTAACAAGAATATTTAGAATGGACTGACAACTTGAATGGTCAGTCATCTTTAAGCTACTTTGTCTTAAAACCAAGCTGGTTAACCACGGGTTTAATTTTCAGCATTTTGTAAGTGTGTATAGGAACTACAGATTGTATCAGGTGGAGCAGAAAATGTGTGAAGCAAATTTTAAAGTAAAGAAATATGTTTGGTATGGAAATGAGTGTCATCATTTTGTCACTTACAGTAAATGCTAGCTGCTTACTTATCACACTAATCTTTTGATAATGTATGGTTGGTTTACTGCAATTTTGACAGGAATTTTTACTACCAGAGTTTATTTTAAAAAAAAAATCTGTGTGGCTACAATGGCTAAGACTCAGCAGAGTTTTTTTAATTATTACAATGAAATTGTTAGTTTTTGTGATAAAATTGAGTTAGGAGCCGCATATTTTTTACATAATCTGATCACATTTTTCATTCCAAGTAGGCAAAGAATTTCAGAGCAAATACCTTACTTATGTTGATCATACTCAACTGATTCAATGAATATAGCATTATAGTATCATTACTGATCTCACTCTTTTGTTCCCCACAGAATAACACGGTCATCTTAACATCTACTACAACCAGAAATAGTTGCACAGAGAATAAAAGAACACCTTCAGTTGTTTGAGCTTTTTTAAATGAAAAATGAAATTTAGTATGAATTGTAGTACTTGCATTTCTACTTTTTCATTTCCTTCCTATGGGTAAGAATTTTGAAGTCTTGTGAAGAAGTTGATTAACCACAGTTGTTCAAGTTAAAATATGGATCATCTGAAAAGTGTTTAAAAGCACTAGAAAGGAATTTGGATTGGTTTGGTTTTTTTTGGTTTTGAAACTTTCAGTCAAAGTTTGTCTGCAGGGATCAGGGCAGGAAAGGGGAAAAGCCTGTGAGCCTCCAATGGTAAGAGCAGTGCTGCTGACATTTTTCCAGTCGCCCTCGTGCATGGTGCAGGAACCTTTAAGAATGACGACAACAGCACACAAATATCTGATTCACAGCCTGTTTGTATTGCTATTTCTAAGAAAAGGGGTAGTCTTTCAACTTGTGCAAAAGTTATTTTTAAACAGACTCTAGTTGTTACTAATTTGGACTTTTAAAATATATTTTAATAACTAATTTTTTTTTGCTTTCATTTCTAAGAGTTGTGTTATTTAGGCTGTGTTTGGAATTGCTTCTGTCACTGATTATAAACTGCACTTTAAAACTAGTCCACTAGTAATTCTTAATGATTCCATAATACGTTTTATTGCATAGTTCTCAGTTCATAGGACACTGTATTTTGAGAGACTTGAGAAGAAAGTTGTAACTGGCACTGCTTAGTCTGCAGTAAATGCCAGCACTAGTTAAGGCTAAGGCAAGCCTTACCAGGGCCTGCTACACATCGACGCCATTTAAAAAACCAAAGTTTATTCCTTTGGTTTGCTTCTGTAATTGAACACCAGAAAGGAACTCTACACTTAAGTAGTTCACTGCTGTGTAGTTCCTTCATGATAATCAGAGTAAATATGTAGATGACCCCTGACACACAGAAGCTCATGCAGCTTTGCCATGGAAGCTTCATTGTGCAGTAGACTTTATTTAGGAGATGCTTGACTTTTCCAAACTTACATTGTAATGGGAAGTTACATTCAGTGTAAGGTATAAAAGCAACAATTTAGAATAAGGATAACCTTTAATGCAGAGTTACAGCTATGCATTTTTCTATGCATTTTTCTAAGTATGCATTGGGGGAAAATTACCCATTATGATCAGAGTGTGTCTGATACAAAAATTTAAAAGAATTGCTGGACAGAAGTTACATTGGTTTTGTACCATGATGGGAAAAATTTACTTGATACATATGGGGAGAAGGGTCAAGACCTTACCGAAAGATAAACTTCTGTAGAAGACTGAGTAATAGGTATGAGGCTCTGAGCAGAACTTAAACCTTGAATTTATATCTATTCACTTCTGATTTTGGAAGTTGACTAAATTTCTATTTTTAGCTAGTGGATTCTGAACAAGCCATTCTGCTCCATGCATGTTTACCTTGGAGCACAAAGATTGCCTCACAACACTTCTATAATACAGAGTACATCTAGAAGGCATTACAAAGGTACATCATACCAAGAATGGGACTGTGTTTCATCAGGTTTGATGGCTCTCATTTGGAAAGTTTTTACACTTCCTGTCAGTTGTGTGATTTTTTTAATTTTTTTTTTTGTAGTTATTTTTAGGCTTGGTCTTCAGCACCTACTGTGTAGGAAATGTATGATCTTGTAATAAGAATGAATAGGTTGCAGGCTCAAAGACCTCTTTATCAGGGTTCACTATAACTGCTTTTACTCTCTGCCTCAGCAGCTCAAAGAAAGTATTTCGCATTTTTGCATCTCTTCTTTCACTGTTGTATAGTAAGCTCCCTCATTCTTTTCCTTGCCTGGTGAGAACAAAATAACATTTCTCCATCCATGAAGCCAGAAGGTTGTGTAGCATGTTGGGAACACCCTGAAGGGATATTCTTCACTTACTTGTAATGATTTAATCTGTTAGACATGAGTAACACACATGTAAATAAATGCAGAAAGTACACATATATACCCAGTACTTTTGAATAGGAGAGAGGCTATAGAGTCATCCCAAAAGAATCTTTCAATAGAGTCAGCCTTAACTGGTGTATAAAAATCACAAGTCAAGTACCAAAAATTCAGTTCATTTATGTTGTTTTCTTACGAGCATGCTTTGTAAGAGCCTAACTGCTTAGAAATGTTCAAATCTAGAAATCATTTTTTATCTTAAAGCAAGTTTCTGTCACAATTATCTGTCCTTCAGAAGATGTCACTCCTTCTTAACTCAGCTGGTTTTTGGTGTTGTTCTGCCCCTTCTCATTTTGCTTACGTTGGCAAACAGATTGTTTTCCTTGTGGCCTTGTTTCTGTGCTTACTGTTTTTCCTTCTGTGTTAGTTAAACAGATGAGAGCAGTTGACATTTGGGTCAGTGGTGGTTTCAGCCTTATCTCAGATACACTAAATTGTAATGACTGACTTCTTAGCCACAGGTGTGGAGAGAATCATGAATCTGGGGTTTAGGGTAAATGGGACAGAAGCCTCTATTTCTGAACAGCTCTGTGAAAGGGGCATAAACCTGGTAAAGCCATCAGCACCTTAGCTGATAAGGATCATAAAGTCTCAGAAGTTCATTGCCATAACCATGTAAAGCATGCAGCACTGTCTGGCCACAGACCTGTAGCAGGGCAATTAGAGTACGACGTGTTTCTTTTCATTGCAGGGAGGCAAGAAGGAAACCAGACTTACATGGTGATTTTTTTCCCTGACATATATAATCAATTTAGTAAAGAATAGAAGAACAGCTTAGTTTAAAGCTTGAAGCAAAGATTGCTTCATGTTGTTGCAGCTGTTCTGCCTCAAAGGAGGAATGTGTGACACATACCTGCATGTCATAGAATGGATTTCTTACCAAGTTTTTCATAAAGAGAACAAGAACATACACAGTCACATTTTCTCAACATTATTCAAAGCAGTCTTTATGCTGGCCAGAGAGGCTGGTGGAAAGACTTTAGTGTCTATTTTCATATCAGAGTTCAGTTCACAGTCTGGTAAATACTCTCAGTGTAAGCACTACACTCCGTAATACTGAATTTCCTAGCGTAGAGCCCTTCACTGCTGCCATTTGATTATTTTTGCCCATTGACCATGCTTAGTGGTTTTTCTTGGATTTTGGAGAGAAAAAGAGGAGTCAGAGTGGTTCATTTGATGTTCACCATTTCAGGAAAGTAGACAAGTCATAATGTAACCCATACACAGTCAGGTTTTTAAAGAGATTACCTTGAATCTGTGTAAAGTTTGCAAGTCAAGCTAGATATGGTAATGCAAAATTCTACATTAAAACAAGCAGAAGAGAGCCTGATTTATTTAACTGAAAACTATCGAAACAAAAGTTCCTTAGTAAATCTAGAGCAGCGTAACTCACAGGGCTGTGCCTCTGTCTAAACTCAGGGCTGGAAATTTAGATCTAGCCTGTCTTTTAAAGGGAGATGCAGGGAGTGACAAGGAGCATGGTACATGTACGAGATGTGTCTGGGCCCTCACACGTTGTGTCCACACAACACGTACAAGAGTCACCTGTATTTTCACTCTTTAGTCTCAGTGAGTAGCTTAAAAGTGAGACATCTGTTGTGGTTTTAGGGGGAAAATAACGGTTTTCTGAATCTTGATGTTCCATGCCCTACCCTTCTCCCCCTAGTTTGAGACAACCTGGACTCTACAAAGTGCAAGAGGGGATGAGCAGCTCAGCTGGACATGTCTCTTTTAACTGCTGAGAAAAAAGGACTAGCACATCAGAGAAAAGAAAAAGGAAGAGAGAAGAGGAAAGCAGTACTCATACCTTCTAAATTTAGGCATCCAGACTTAGGTACCTGCCTGTCTTCGTTTGCTTCAGAAAGAACCGATGCTCTTAAATTTAGGGTCTCCAAATCTTACCTTAGTGCATTTATGAAGTGGATGGTGGTAATGCCTCTGCTCCTATTCCCTCATGGGGAAAAGAAAGCAGAAAAGTCAGTGGAGAATGTTGACACAGAAGACTGGCTCTCCCCGGAGTAATTTGTAGTAGAGTGTGGCACAAAACTGAATGGAGACCTGCCCCTGCACAGTAGGGAGTTTCTAAGCAATCTGATCCTATTAGTCACTTACTTTGATGGTTACTACTTCACACAATTTTTTTCTTAACCTATAAGAGTTAACACCAAAAGAATTCAAGTGAGTGGCAGTCTTTAGGGGAAAAAAATAATGTCCCTATGTTGAAATTAAATCGCACTCTAGTTCAAGAGTTTGCCTCTTAAGTTTTCCATACTTACTGTTTATTTCTGCAATTGCATGTGAACACAGTAGGTGGGTTGGGCTTAGCCTGATCTCACTGGGACAGCAGGTAATGCTGAACTGTCATTTCCAGTGAGCATTAAATATTGAAAGCACAGACTCAGCCTCTCTTTTTGGCAAGTCTTAAGTTTCCATTAGAAGCAGATGGTATACAAGGCAGGGCAAGGCACCTAACTATAAAGACCTCTTGTTTCTCAACTGTGTATCTCTGCCACCTGACAGGCAGTTCTCCTCTGATTAGAGTCAAAGGAAGTGGGTGTGCCTTCCATTAGCAAAGGCAGAAAGTGGAGACTTTTCCTCTTGTGAGTTTTCTTTTTGTGACTCTTCATCTTAGAAGCACCCCTCTGCACTGAGTGTGAATAGTACTTTGGGAGATGGGCTGCCTGAAAGATTCTGTAGAATGTGAGCTGTGGCATTTGTGGTCCCACAGAGGATTTAGTGAGGTGTGGGGGAGAAGCTGGAAACATGTATCTTCGGGTGGCTCTCATTTAGTACTCTGGTTTCAAAAACCAAAGCAAAGCAGATGAGCCTCTGAGCAATGTATGGACATGTGTGATAAAGTCATTCCCCTCCAGTTGCTTGTAGCTGTAGAGTAGAACAAAGTGGAAGATGAAGTTCTGAAGAAAATAGGTAAACTGTGCTATGAGAATTGAGTGTGTAGACTAAACTCCTAGACTTGGTAAAGCTGATCAATCAGAACAGTGCAATAAGTGTCCACCTGTTTGCTGGCTTACTGTGCTATCCTGCAGTTACCTCAGGACAAGGGCTCTAATGAGGCAGTTGCCTCTTGCCACTCAGCCAAGTCCCTCCTTGGAAGTCAGTCCCCAGACACTGCAGTGGCCTGTACTTTAAAGGCAAACTCTTCAGTACATTTTTGCACACTCTGATTACCTGTGGGAGCTGCATGCAAGGATCAGAGCACAAAGCCACTGGAGCTACTGGCTGGTACATCCTGCGTCATCAAATCAGTGCCTTTTCTGGCACTTGTTACCTCTTAAATTTCATGGTGTTTGTAACTGAATTGAACACTTAGTGGGACAGCAGCAGCTTCCTGGGAGTCCTACAATTAGGTTAGAATTAGTCATCACTACAGAGAGCTTGAAGGACTTTGGATACAACTTTAATAAGCTGCAAACATTAGATCAGGATTTACATCATAAATCTTGCCTTTTTGTTCTACTCAAACAGGAGTGTCTACAAATCAGGTTAATATAATTTAACAGTACAGCAGTTAAGTATCAAAAAGGACTATAATTGGTAGTATTATCTAAGAAGCCACAGCAACCCTGCTTACAGCTGTCAGCTAAGAACTGACTCATCTAAGGTATTTTATAGCAACCATATGTTAGGCACGTCTATCTCACCTATTATGCAGAAAAATGATAACGTTTCCTAATCAGGATTTGCCACTAAGCAGGATTTTCCGTAAACACCTCAGTACTGCGAGTGCTGTCCACAGTCAGGAGAAAACTTTTTGCAGACACTTCTGATTTGTTAATTTAATAAACAGAATAAATGGTTGCCAATCTGCGGCTATTACTGATTTAGCAAGGCTGACTGTAGTTCAAGTACATTACTTTGGCAGTTGAAATGGTAAATATCACTTTAGCACAGAATTCATGAAGATAATTACTAACTTTTGCACTTCTTGTTCAAAGGTTTCAGATTGAGGACATGGTCTCAAAGCATGTGATCCATTAAAAATACTTTGCTGAGATAATGCAGGCAAAGTTGTATTGATGTAATATCTTAACCTGCACAGCCGTAACAGAGAGGGTGAATTCACATAAGTTTGAAAATACTGTGGTCCTTTGATAACAATGTGGCTGGTTAAGCTAGAATAATAATTGCACTTCAACAAGGGCAGACACTGCTGTAAACCCCAATGGCTGTTGATTTTTGAACAAGGTTTCGATCCAGTTCCCTGTTACATAGAAACCTGCATAAGCCTACACACATCTGCACTTTGACTTGATTCCTTCTAGCACAAAGACTGGTCAAATGTCCATCAGCCTTAATTACTCCCAAGCAGTCTTGGGAATACAGGGGATGAAGCTGCAGTCCCAACATTTCCTTCTGTTCTCAGAAGGGCAGTAGTTTTACTGCTTAAAGCTCTGACTGACTTAAAAGCTTTCTTGAGTACATTTTTTTTTCTGAACTATGGGCTCTCAGTAAATTTAAAAAAAAAATCAAAACAAAAAACAACAATAACAACAAAAGTAGATACTTTTGCTGCTTAAGATCCTTGGCTTATTATAAAATTTCACAACTAGGAGTGTAGTTAAAAGTGTTTGTTCCCTATTAAGATAATTAAGAGCATTTGAAAACTTCAAAAATAAGTGATTTTACAGATACCACATTAGCCCTCTACAGCTCTGGGTCATATATATGTCATCTCTGCTAAGTATTCATTTCTAAAATCCTCCCAAGCTCTGCTTTTTTGTTCTCTGAACATCTGATGTTTCTTGTTATTCTTCTATAACCACAGATGTGCCCTCTTCAAAAAACTTCACAATCTCACAATGCTAAACTGACAAGCTGAGTGTCAAACCACACACCCCATGCAGCCCTGAAGAAAAACAGAATCACGCTTGAAGAAAAACAGAATAAATCACACAAATTGTTTCCAAAGAATGAATCTGAAACACTGCAAACTCTGCACAGGCATTGTTTCCTAAGAATGCAAATGCCATTTTTATGCTCATTTACTCTATAAGCAGAGGCTGCTCTTAGAAAGAAGAGATTAATCTGAACAACTTTTTATTTCCTTAAGTTTTCTCTCTCTCTGAGCTGAACTGGAGCCCTGCCGAGGGAGCGAGCCGGGTCTCCTTTGTGCCGAAAAGCCGCGTGGGTGTTGCCGTGCAGGCTGGGTTACACGGGGTAAGTGAGGCCAGGGCGCTGGGAAGGCGCGGTGTGTGCACCGCAGCCCGTGAGAGGCCGCCGGGGAGCGCTCCGAGAGCTCCTCCCGCCCCAGAGCCGGGCCCGCAGCGCCCCGGGCACAGCGCGGCGTTTGCCCGGCCCGCCGTGGCCAGGCTGCAGCCGGACCCTCACTCAGCTCTTGCGGCTGCTGGGCCTCTGCCGGCCATCCTTTCTCCCACGGCCAGGCCCGACGGGGGACAGGACTGAGTCCACAACGTTACAGTGCTAAGGCATCAAATACGTGTAATTTGGCTTGGCAGTAATGCTGTAACTTATCTAAAAGGTTTTATGATACTGTCCTGCGAAGAATGAAGCTGTCATTGTCATGCTCAATACTAAAGATTGTTTTCTTAAACTGTCAAGCACACTTCACATTTTACAGCGTGTTACCTCCTTCTCCCTACAGTTCAAATTTTGTCACAGCATTAAAAAAAATAAAATACAATTTTAAAGTGTAGCTCCAAACATTTACCCAGCTGCCTTGAAGGCTCTGTCAGGATCTAACTGTAAGTAGTGCTGTTGTGTAGACCTCACTGAAAGAAACTTTTTTTTAATCTGATGATTCAAAGGTGAAACACTGACCTCCAGTTCTGGTACTTGACTGCTGATCTGTGTGAGAGTAATGCTGGATTCTGGGTTACATCATCTGTATCTTAAGGGTTTAAGTCAAAAGTTGGATATCTTTTTTTCCTAATTTATCTCCACCTGATAACCTTGAATACAAGACAGATGATGCCTGAAGCAAAGCTGATAAAGTCACCAATGCTAAGAAGCAAGAGGGAGGGAGGAATGAAAGCACAACAGCATAGATACATATCTTCACATCCTTATTTCCTTTACAAATGGAGGAAGGAAGTTCCCTGCAGGTTAGCCAAAGAGTATCCGCTCTTGCTGTCAAGAGCACAATCTCTAAGAGCCACAGGCTCTTAAAATATTGAATTCAGAATTTCACAGATAGTACTCCATAAATAATACCCTATACGTTTTGCTTCTGAAAAACTTCTACTAAAAATTCACAACTGGGTATAAAGCCAGAGTTATGGACACTCACCCTACCCTGTTTCATATCTACTCTGTTTCTGTCCCCTCTTCTTCCAAATCCTTCCTATTCTTCCCATCCCAGTGCACAGCCGTTCCTTTCCACTGTGCCACTTCACTAATTCCAACAGTTAGCACTCCTCCCCCTGCCTGCTCCCTGTGTGTTTAACCCTGTAAAAATCCCACCCAACAGTCATCTTCCCCAGCAGGAGACCACCAGGCTTCCCCCTCTTCCCTGCAGCCCAGGAGGGGTTGGCCCTGTCCAGCCTTGTGCCTCCCACCTCCTGTGCACACACAGACTCGCTGTGGGGAACCTGCTGCAGGGCTCCTTCCCTCAGCACAGGATGGCAAACAGACCCACTCTCCCCTTGCTCCTCCAAAGTGTGGCCTTGGTTTGGTGTCTGTGTCCACAGGTGCCTCTTTGCAGCTGGGAGGGCACTGCCCCAGGGCCATATGACTTGTGCACAGACAAAAATACTCATATAAAGAGTCTTAAAACAGCACCTATAGATTATTATGAAAGCTGTCTCTAAAACAGGTATGAATCACCCAACAGCTACAGCAGTACTCCTGTGCAGAGATGATTAAGAATTCTTATGCAACTCCTTTAATCAGAAGAGGCATACTTGGTTGAAAATGAAACCTCTGCAGGAAAAGGTTGGTTTTGATTAATTTCTCAACTTGAAAAAGTGTCCAAATTGTCAGTGTGTTTCACTTTGACATTTCTAAACATACAGAGAGGGAAAGAAAGAAAAGAGAAGAAAATCAAGTTTCAAGTCACTTTTCATTTTAAGATGGGTTAACTTTCATTATATGATCAACTGGTACAGTAACAGCTTTGTTCAGAATTTCTTGCTCTGTAAGAATCCCCATCTAACAGCCCCTGTATCTCTAGAGGCTGTTACCTATTAAGGCCATTACCTTTCATAATGCAATGTCTGGGAAGATTTTTTTACTGAAAAAGAGAGATGCATTCCTACCTTTAATTAATTGTTGTAAGAAATTGTTTAGCTTCAGAACTTTGACCAGGATTACAAATTCACCACTGAAGATGGAACAAACTGATCAGTGACTTCAGAGGATCATGCTTACTTTATTTGTTGATTGTTTTTGTTTGAGCTAATGGTTCCTTATGGAAAGTTTACATGCATTGAGGTGAGCTCTTTACCATTAGTAGTCTCCTTTAGAATGATCATCAATTTGCAGTTTGATCATCAATTTCAAAGCATTTTTCAAAGATGCTACACCCCTTTTCACAGAAAAAGAAAGTGAAAGGGGAGCAGAGTGACTCATCCAGGCACATGGACTATGTCACATGCAGCGCCAGAAATAGACTCTGAGCTCCTGGTACCCACACTCATGGCCTGGGCATTAACACAGCTTGTACCAAAACTGATAGCAGGCATCCCACCATGTTGCAAAGGAACATCCCCTTCTGGTAGAACATGCATTTGAAATTCAAAATGTATTTGCTTGCTTTTTGGCAATACATGTTGTAATGCCTCCTTTACTCTTTTGCCTAACCCTACACACAGCTGGAAATAAAATAAAAGTCCATTGATCGTATTTTTCCATATCAGTTGCTTTGCATTGATGTTGCTGATACTGTAATCTTGGCTGCACACCAAACAAGAAACGTTACAGCTGAACTGGGTCAGATTTTCATAAGTAATCACCACCAGATTTGGGTCATATCTGTAGATACAGCCACTACAACCTTTAGACTCAGTTTTGAACATGGTTAAGTATGTTGAGGCCAAGAACTTTGAAATAAGAGACTAAAAGCAGACTATTTGCTCTAGCCTCAATAGTGAATGCTGAGTTCTTTGAGGAATCTGGGCCACTCCATCCATCTTCTCTGCTTATAACCATTCTGCCCATTGAAGAAGACAAGGCTACAGATGTAAAGGGAGCTGATGGCTGGGACAAAGCTACACCTCAGAAGTTGGAGAGCTTGAGATCCTCTAGTTCAGAGCTGCTCATCAAGGCCACCTAACAGGAAACTGCACTCAGGGAGAAGATAATGTCACCACTCTGGTAAAATGGACTGTTCTCGGCTATACAAAAAAGAAAGCAGGATGGACTAGACCAAATAATGTTACTTTTTTAAGAGTCTTGCAAAATCAAAGTATGTTTGAAAGCAGCAGTGAACTTCAGTATGTTTGTAGTAGTAAAAGATAAGAGAGTGTATGAGAGATGGTCCAAGGAAGCCCAAGCCACATAGTTAACTACTAGTACAACCCAGTAGTTCATTATGAATGACAAAGCAAGAAATAAATGTGTGGGGGTTGGACATGGGTGGAAGCTGTTACTACAAACTAGGAAGATTGCAAATCTCGAGTTTCTTCTACGAGACATTCTTATTAAAACTTAACCCTTCTATTAGAGAGAACAAAAATAACAGGAATGCACATTGAGTGTATTGAAAACCAGTTTGAATGACTGAATCTCAGAGAGGAATCCAGTAGAAAATGGGGCTGACTATGAAGAAAGATTGTAAATATTAGTTCTTGGTAAATGGTGGGTTGGTTTTGGGCAGGTGTTGGGGGTATTTTTTTTTAATTGAGGCTATCCGTGCAGAGGCACTTTTCATGCAATGAATCCCATCAAGCACAACAGGCGAGGTACCTACAGTGTGTCTGTGACAGTAAACCTACACCTGGTACTGAACTTGCCTGGATTAACACTTGTTCAGAGAGAGGGGTGAGGAAGGGCCAGCACCAGGTGCCATGTGGAAACTTCAGCAGAGGTTTAGTGAAGAAAAGAGGGAATCTACAGAGGTTTGACACAGGAGGGAGATGAGCTCACAGTGAGGAGAAAGGGTGTGGGGAAGAAGCTGTCATGCTAAAAATCTGTGCCAGTAGAATTGGCAGAGAATATTAGAGCATGTGGAGCTGTAGGGTGATAAGGAGAGTAGGTCAGTATTACAGACTGATCTGATTCACACAGTCACAAAATGTGTTTTAATACAACCAAATGCAAGAGAACCGTCCGGGAGATAAGAACTCTCCTGTGGTAGGGTGAGAATCTGCCTCTGAAAGCAATGGTGAATACAGGGTATGAAGTCGGGCTGGACAGCTGAATGCTCAGTACAAAAGTGCAATTATATTTTTAGCATCTGCATCTATGTATCAATGTTATCTACTGCTTATCTCTGAACAGACATTTAAGTACAGTAGTAATTATAACTGGGAGAACCACCCCAAAATCTGCGCAAGTGTCACAGACCTGTGAAACCATTGCAGACCCAAACCATTATGCAGATGGTGAAACACAGCGTTGTGTGGGAGTTCACTATTTCCACATTAACGTTATTCAATCACAGTGGCCCATTTTCACACAGCTTGCTGTACTTGAGAAAGTTTGCACAAAGGTTAAGGTTTGACATTTGGAGACAGAGTGGCTTAGTCTTCTATCTTCTAGTGAGAACTACAATAAATAATCAAGAAACAGACTCTTACTGCATCCCTTTCCAGGGTGGAAATACTGAAAATATGGGGTTTTGACACAAATGCTTATTCTGAGGTCTTCATTACCAGGATTTCCAGTAAAATAGCCACAGGCAAGAAAGCACTTAATCTGACTGTTCCATTAGGCTTCCTGAAACCACATGTAGGTGCAATTCTGAGTGAAGGCACAAGAAAATGTCCTTACACTTCTAAATAGACAGAATTACATTTCTATCAATATGTAAGGTTGTAATGAGGTCCTACTTAAGGAATAGTCCTGTAATGTGTTAGAATAGCTTTTTTTATAACCAGTGTGATTTCTGTTAGTTTATGCAAAGCATGCCTCTAAGAATGAAACAGATTGAGATGGGGCATAACATCCTGTCACAGCAGCATAATTCATGACTGCACTCAGAAATCACTTCTCTCTTTAGATTTAGGTATTAGTTCAGAAATTACTTCTAGAAAGCAGTATATCTCTCTTAACCACTCAGTTCTACATATCTCTAATTAAGTGTTTAGCTAATTTATTACTGCTGCACATCTGTTATTTCAGCAGTAGTGGGTAAATACAGGACAGTATTTTCAGTGCTATTATCACTGTATTTGTAGGTGTTGGCCCGCTTCTTAATCAGAACCTACCCTTCTCACTGTGGCACTTGGTGTTTGGAGGCTGTGGAAGGAGGAGGACTCTGGAGGTCACCTGACTGCTCTCACCTGTGTCTCCTGGATGCAAGGAACCAAAGTAAGGGAATTAAGGGAATTTAGCTGCAGAGCCCTTGAAAGTCTCCACCAAATCTGCATGAATTGTGTATTCACAACTTGCAGTAGGAGTTGCAAGTTGGACAGAGATAAACCAATACTAAACCCAAGATGTTTGCTACAGGCCTAATCCCAGTGTCCCAGAGCAAAGAGAGAGCAGCAGAGGTACCAAACTGATACCCATCACCAACATGACAGGAGTCAAAAGACCTCTGGCCTTTTGACAGACTGGTGTGCCAGTCCCAGGTCAGTAGCTGAAGCCAGCTGCACAGCAATTCCCTGGTACATAGCTGAGAGCCACTACTTTGCTCAAGCAAACCCAGTGATGTCATCCAGACACCGCTCACAGGCATGCAGGTACAAACATGAGGTAGAGGTAATTGGCAGGGCCATTAAGGAAAGTCCATACTCCTTTGTTTGCCCATGTATAGGTCTCATTTCCTTGTCACACACCGAGGTGAAGAGACAAAAGTGCCTGTCTCTGAACAGCAGCTTGAAAGGAACTTTCAGGTGCTTTTTCCCCCTTGGGACAAAGTAATTTTGCAGGTACCCAGTAAACAGGAATGTGGAGAAGGGAAGACTTCCCACCCAACGTGCCAGGAGAAGGAACTGCATCTTCCTAATGAGGAGGGCACAGAGCGAGAATAACATTTTCCCAACATCTCGTTCTCAAAGATGGCTGAACTACAGTGACTGCCTGTAAACCCAAGCAAAGAGCAACATAACAGGTCAAGCACTGCCATAAGAGAGTCCAACCTATTTTGTTGACAGTTATAGGCAAATGAGAACAGGGACAACAGCACCAACTGTTACACGACATTTAAACACAGTGTCCCCTATACACTTATAACCTACAGCAATCACCATGAACAAGTTCTCTTAGGTCATAATGATGGCTAAGTCACCCAAAATTTAAAAAAAAAAAAAAAAAAAAAAACCACCAAAAAAAAAAAAAAACCCACCACAAACAAACACTAAACAATTCTGCTTTTTGAATACAACAGAAAGATAAAAAAAGAGGCATTTGAAATAAATACTTGCTGCAAAATAGGAGGAGAGGACTTGTCAAACCCTGCTCTGTGTGTTCTGCTAGTTGGAGCTACCCACACCCCAAACCACAGAGCAGTCAGGCCGGGTGTAATCCCATTGCAAAGAGGTTTCTGTCACACAGTAACCTCCCCTCTCCACTAAGGCTGGGTTCTGACCAGGCATGCATTCGTACTTCACCCTTGGTTTTGAGGATTTACTGTTCTGTTACAGCACTGGATATGTCACTTCCAGTTTAATGCAATGAATTTCAGGCTGCCCACAATCAGGTGTGCAGCTACTTAGCATGAGTTCTTTTTCCAGGAAGGTTTAAGAGTGGCCCTTAGTGTTATGTTGTCCCTGGCCTCAAGGAAGAACAAAGTGAAAAACAGATGCTGCCATAAGCACAAAACCCAAATGTGCTGAGCCACACAACTGCAGTAGAAGTACTGAAGATAAGAATAACACCTACTGACCCAGCCCTTCCAGCAGCCAGCAGTGACCAGGAAATGACTTTTGTGCCCCAGTGGACTAATCGTTGCCGAGTTCAGTCTGCAGACACCCCACCAGCACCAGTGAGATTCTTACAGTACCAATTAGATGCAATCCACACATTATTGATTGAGTTACAGAGCTGCAAACATGTTCAGTTCTGTTTAGACCACAGACCACTCAGATTTACACTAAATATGACATATTAAATGTAGGTCATCCTACAGTCAGGTTCCCGTTCTTTGATTTCAGTTAGAGGAAGACAAACCTGTCACATGTGAGTCAGCTTTGAAATGCTCTTGGAGCAGTGGGAGTTTGCCTCTATGCAGAACTATGTAAATACCAAAAAAGAAACTAAAGATTTGACCTTTGTTTACCCAAGCGAGTCTCAATTGACCAAAAGGCACATCAGATTTTAATAGCATTTCTAGGATTGATTCAGCTCTGACAGGCCAACTTCCACAACTTGAGTAAGTACAAGTTACAGCACATCTGTCAGGAGGAAGCCTACACAAAGACTGCAAGAGGCTCCAGGAACCCGCAAGTTGCACAAAATAAACACTTTGGTGCAAAAATCTGAAATGGGAGCATAGCCAGCATGATAGAATGCACTGATTTATTCACTGCCATCACTCTAGTGAGGAGCCCTCCTGCAAATGTCTGCATTGCATCTGGCTCTCCAAGGGGAATGCCCAGAGAGCTGGAGAAGGTGCACAAGCAGTGCCGGTCCTCCAGCAGCACCAGTGATGATGAGTCAAGCCCTATCTGCACATGCGCATGGGGGCCAGTCATCGAGGGGGCCATCTCAAACTAGCCATGAACACCATCAGCACGGGAGCAGTGCTGTCAGAGATGCCCCATTACAAAGCTCTGTGTCTCTTTGCCCATATGTAAGCCCAACACAAATCCTCAACCAGGGCACTTTTACCTTTAGTCAGTCACAGCTTCATGACCGTCTTTGTAATACCTTGGGCAAATATTGACTCGGATCCAACAGACTGAAAATATTTGGTTTGCGCCAGATGTGGTGCGTACGTATCTTTGAAACATTAGCTAAAGGAGTGATTTGGGAAAATAAAAATTGTAGGTGGGTGTGTTTACTTTGCAAGGTTGTTCACATTGTGCCCAGATGCCAGAAGTGTGCATGAAGGTTTCACCCACAGGAAGAGAGCCAGCTCTAGGTGCCACAATGCACAGTAAAACCGTGTGCACGTGCATTCCTGCGCCTGCAGCTCACCACATGATAGAGGAAGGGCTGAGGATCACTGGTGAGACGTTAACGGGTCCATGTATTCCTGCTCTGAACACACCTGAAAAGGTCTGTTAGCTATACAACAATTACTGAGCTTATTGCTTCAGGACACAGCCTCCAAAGTTCTTGGCATGTAGTGTTAGGGCTTTCTGCAAGAACTTGAGCACCATTTCCATGGCCCACAGCTGACAGCAGCTTTGGAAATGCAGACACTGTTCCAAGGGAAGGGAAGGTAACTGCACACTCCTCTCATATTTCTCTTGCCCCAGCTAATTAGAAATTAGAGTTCCAGTAAAAAACACTCATCAAAAGCACGCATCTAAGCAGAGAAACACCTTTTGTTAGAAGGCTGAAAGCAACAGAAAGGTAGTTCAATTGGTTTAAATTACTTCAGTTTTCAATTTTTAGGTCCCTCCCTACTCCAACCATCAATTCCTCATGTGCACCTACTCTTGCTAAAAATCATCAGTCAGGTCCAGCTTTGGCAGTCACAGAGCTTGCTTATGGAAGCTGGGAGAGGGAGGGAAAGCACTTCAGCACCATTCAGTAACTGATGGATATGCCTACTATCCAATATTTTCATTTCGGGAATTGATGTGCATTCATTTTGGCGGCCTTTCAGAAGGAACAAGAGTGTGAAAGGAGGCTCTTTTCTGTATTTACCAAATAAGTATAAAAAAATAAGTATAAAAGAAAAGAAAACCCACAGAATTTTGTTCAGTATATTTGGAGGAAGGACACTATATTTGCAGGAAAAACCCTAGTGAAGTATTTGTTTGCTGGACCAGTCAGGGCCAAACTTGATTGGTAGAATTTTGTACAGAACAGAATTATTCTTTCAGGACTGGAAATTCACAGCAATGCCCTTTAACTACTGTCTTAAAATAATTGAATCGGCAGCACATCCCAGACAGCACTTGAGAAGTGTAAGAGTTACATTTTGCTGAGCTTTTTTCCACAAGTGAATCTTTTAATCAGAAACACAACACCTGACACCTGGGGCTGTTATACCCTCTGAACAGTCAACAGATTTTGCCCAGAGCAAGAAAAACCAGCAAGCCACATACTGATCCACACATACACCTACCTAACCTCACTGGAAATGCAGGGGTGTTGGAACTTTCCTGGTCATGGAGGACAACTACAGCACCCAACCCAAACTTCCAGACAGCTTACCTACAGTCTTACCTTAAATCTCTGCAGAAAACTAACCTGAAAACTACTTAAGCACTAAGCTTGCAATTCATCTGATAACACTGAGCTGCAGGAACATCAAACCTTCCAAAAGGGGAGTTACAGATTGGTTTCAACATCATGATCAGTTAGACCAGCATTAGGAAAGAGATTAATCTTTAGCTATATGTTTCCTTGAAAATATTCCAAGTTCATTACCAGAGGCCAAGACACTTCACAGTAATATACAGATTCAGGAGCTAAAGTTATTTAGAGGAGTCCTAGAAAGACATTTCTCTCTACTCATGGGTAAGGTAGTTGGCTCAGGCCTTAGTGTCACAGCAGCATGCAAAGCCTCCTAATGCAGCAGTAAATCTAGAAAGGCCATTTGAGGTTTCTCTCTGCCAAGGAAACTCTTTAGACATGTCACAGTCAATATGCCTCACACCCAGAGGCCTCTGAGCCATCATCCCCACCCTCCACTGACAGGGATAGGAGCCCAGCTAAATACTGACAGTCCAGCACGCTCTTAGCTCTGTGTGTCTGAGCGAGTTCAGCCTAGGTTTCCTTTCTCCAGATTGCAGCATGCATTTGAGTACTCCATCTCCCAGGTCATATTCAGGTTATTAGTCCCTCTTCAAGGTGTTTAAGGGTTTCCTGTGGAGGAATCAAATCTGTCCAGCACCACCTCATGAAACCCTAGCCTGACCATTCTGGCTGTGACTGCCCAGAGCCTGGATGTGCCAGAGGCACTTGCTGCACACACATTTTCTCAGTGTTGTGGTGGAGTTTCCTCTACCTCTTTGTCAACCACTGTTACAACATAAAACCGAGCACCACTGTTAGCAAGATGTGCAATTACCCTATTTTAAATTTCTCTTTCAAGTTTATAGGAATGCAAACACACACAAGGAGTCCCTAGCAGAGCCAGGTGGACTTCAACACAATCTCCTCTGCCTATGACTTTCTTATACTGATGGCATCTTCCCTGTTCCCTCTCCTCCTAAGCCATGGTCAGCCTTTACACATAGGGGCAGCTTAGTTTATTTCTGTCTAACAGAAGTGAGTTTCAGTCCTCAGGGCATCATATAAAATTAAGTCATATTGTCAATCCCATAAACAAGTCTTTGTCAGAGCTAACAATGAAAACCTGCTTATTGACAGATAAGGAATCGGGCTCATTTACACTTGTTTAAACTGACAAAATATTCTGTCATACTGTAGAAAACATAAAACCTCTCAGAAGCATGGCTGGGCAGCTGCAGTGTCAAGATGATCAGAGATTTTATCATGCCCCTGACTACTGTAAGCTGTGCTAAAAGGGCACTTTAGCTCCTTTAGCCCAAAAACCCGATTTTAGTTACTGCCCTTTCATTGTCAATATACGTAAGAGTATCCTGCTGGAATAAAGGGATTGAATAAATAGGAAACAGCACCCAAAACACAGACCAGGAGCAGGGCTGCAGCATCACAGGCCCGTGTTTGCCACGTGCTGGCCTGCCTGGGGGCCCACATGCAGGAGCCAGCTCTTGGCAAGGCTGACTGCCACCAGCTCTCACACAGAGGTGACTCCCCCTCCCTCACAGCACGGGGGCCTGGAAAACACACAGCCCTGGGTCACCCCCCAGGAGCAGCAGAGAACAGGCACAGCAATGCCTGCAGCCCAGCCAGAGAAGGAGGAGAAGAGCTTTTTGGGTAGAAAGCAAGGCCTGGCATTTTTTGGCTTCTATGCTAGCCAGGAAAATGAAGCACAAGGAAACAATTTTTTGTCATTGTTGACAGGCTTTTTTACCCTTTTTGCCTCCCTGCAAAACAAAGCCTACCACAACTTCAGGACTGCCAGGTCTCTGGACAAGAGGCACTGGTTCCACCATTGGAGACTGATTCACATGCCAGTACTTGCGCTCTCAGGGAGCTTCAGTGATTTTCAGCTGAATTCTCACCACACAGCTAACAGGAAGAGAGATTGGAGAGATGGCAATAACATTTACCTAGGAGACTCTCACTACCAGCACCAACAGACACCCTCACTGTAACACATGCTGCACATCCAGTCATGCTGCTTAAGTGCAGCATTTCCCCTGATTCAGGTGAGCAGTGGCAGAGCCCAACTCAGCTGGTGCACTTGTCCTTTTGTGTTACTCTTTATGTATGGGACCCGTAGGATCCAACAATTTCTGGGTGAGAACCACACCCCTTTATACTTGCATTTTGTAGAGAGCATATTGGCTCTCCAGCCACTGCTGAGATCTAAAAACCAGGAGTCCTTAATGATGCCAAAGCATCAATACAAAGGCTGTGGCAGCCTTCTCCAGCATACAGAGGCTCACAGAAAAAATTGCTCAAACATGAGATTTCAGCAACCGAACATGCAGAGGAACAAAACCGACATCCAAATGGCAAGTGGAAAGAGCCACAGTTAAAAACTAAACCACAGCAGTCTCAGAAGAGAGAAGTAACGGGCAAGTATCTCCCTTTCTGCAATTATTTGGTGCCTAGCAGTTTGAGGCACTTCACACTTAAGTAGGCACATGCTTTTCCATGGCCCCATGTCTTTCTGGAGTGAGTGAAGTGAAAGGTTTCAGACAGACATATTTAGAATTTAGGGAAAAGTAAGAGAGGACAGAGCTCACCCCAGTTGCATAAAACCCCTTCCTTCCATAAATGCAACCGTTCTTTTCCAGCTCTGCAAGGGTCTGTGACGCAACTTGGGCTGGGGAAACCGGGAAGGAAGCACCCGCTGGAACATCACCCCCCTCCCCTGGGATGAAGGGAGAGGTGGCAAACGGCCTCACCACCTCTACTGGCCACAGAAATCAATCCAAAGATTGCCAAACCCCTGTAGGAAACAAGAGCAGTGAGCCCTGCCAGAGCTAAGCCCAGCTGACAAATGGACAGGGAGAGAGCGGGACTACCTGGCTCAGTACAGAAGCTCACAAGCAAAACACCTCAGCCATGATGGAAATATCACACAGGAAGGAGACTCTTCTCAATTGCCATTAATGTTAATTTAAGCTACTGAAAACACAAATAATTCCAAAACCAACTGACAGCAGATACATAGAGTACACAGCAGAGCTCAGCAAAGGTCAGGCCCCTGCAGCACAAAGCCCAGCACAAGCACACAGGAAGACCCAGCTCTTTGCTCTCTGAGCTCGAGGTGACAGCACTCTGACTCACACTCACTATTACTCAGTGTGAGCAAGAGCCTCCCAGTCCAGAAGGTCCGAGCTCCCTGACTGCAGGTTTGCAATCAGAGATGTCTGCCTGCAACCATCACTCCTGCAGCACCTCAAAGAGTTAGAACAGCTACATAAAGAGGATCAAGACTATTTTTCACCCATTCCCTTTTTGAGTCTCACCCTCTTGCCTGCCTGTCCATGTTGCTGTGTTCCAGGGAGGCAAAGGGCAATAGTAGAGGCAGAGCTGACAGTCTGTGAAACTGGGAATTTATCAGTTATAACAGCCAACATAAGATCCCTTGGCTTAAATCAGTTAAAGTGAATTGCTAGGAGTCCTTGGAAGCAATTTAGACCAAAGTAATGTCTATTCTTTTCTGGCTGACCACATAATAAAATACTATTAATTTGTTGTGGCTCTTCACTTCAACACTTAAACTTTCCTATATGAAATACTAAAAACATATTTTTGCCTCTTTTCAGATGAGTGTACTCTTTTGAACACTGAGAGTTAGTTTCTTGTCTCTTACAATGATAGCTCTTTTTCCCCTTTGAACTCACCCCTTAAGTCTATTAGTGAGCTTTGGGAATGTATTATTCATAGGGGGGGGGAAAAAGGTGTAAAACATAAGTTCTATATCATAATGAACTGTCTGTCACCTCAGAGGACTACAATTTCCCTTTAATGCCAGCTGATCCTATTACAGTACCTAAATCAATGGAATATCTTGGCCATTTTCAACACCTGCTGTGCTGCACTCCTGCCAGCCAGTGCCAAAGTGGTGGAGCAGCCACCTCTGAGCCTTGAGCCATGGAGGGAGCTGGCAGCAGGAGCCAGCAGCTGAGCTTCCTTCTGGGCTGCTTGAGCACAGGAGCCCAGCATTGCTGCAGCAACTGCCAGTGCCCTGGGAAGCTGAGCCTGAGTGAGCTGGGGTGGATGTACCCCATGCACTGTAGGATCCAGCCGCCTGGGAGGTCCCACATGTGTCACAAAGTTGGCTGGACAGTATTAAAAGAAAAACCCCAAAAATACAGATGGGAAGCAGCATGTTGGAACAAGCACATAGAAGTTGGTTTGCTTTCAACTTATATGAAAGCTTCATCACATGTTCCAGGTAAATCCGTTAGGCAACATTATTCCAGCAAGGTGTGGCCAGCATTTTTCTAATATATGAAACATTTCCTTCAGATTTCTGTGCTCTCTCTTTACAGTCCATATGTTGTGCATATCACAAACTGGTGTGACACAGACTCAAGACATGTTCTGAGACTCATGTCTTGGGTATTTTTCATTTTTCTTCCCCCAGTAAAGAAGTCATAGACAAAACCAGATACCCATATCCAATGCACATTCAGACATATCTGCAGTTTTAGATGCACAAATACTTTTAAAATCTGATTCCATCATTTTACATGCCTTATAATGCAAAACAGATATTTATATGCCTGAAATCTATTTAGTTTGCTTTATTACTCAGAGGAAAAAATACTGGAAATTATCACTAGCCTATTGAAAATTTTAAAAAATATATCCTTGGTATTCTCAGAAGCCACCTCCACTGCAGGTGAAAACAGACAGGATGTGGCTTGGCAATGAAGTAAGGTCTAAGATTCAGTAGGGAAAATCTCTGGAATTTTAACTCTGAACAGGCATCTTGTAAGGTGTCTGCTAGAGACACACTCCATTGACTTACATGCATATTTCAGTGCTTTTCTAAATCAGAATTTCCTCAAAGGGCTGTATGCTGAGCTATGTTTTACTATTTAGAGTAAGACCCAAATCTTACAGAGTAAAGGCAAAATCTATTCCTGATGTGAACTGGGGTTATGCTGGAGATGAATTTGATACAACTGACCTATTTGGTTTTTCTCTCTTACGGTGGAAAATGCAGAGACTTGAGGAGCACACGTTTGTCAATGTGCAACAGCAGCAGAGCTTGCAAGCACAGTTGCACGAGTCTCGCAATCTTTCACCCAAGGCTTATTCTAGAAACCTCTTCCTCCCTCCTCCCATCAACTGCAACAAATGTTTTGCTTGAGGAAGGTGCAAGACCCAGAAGTGCTGCTCTCTAACTTGTGTTGCAATATCCAATCTGAGAGTTACTATCAGCTTTTGGAAACTGACTGTATAGAAAATACAGATGATGTTTGCATATTTTAATTTTAAACATCTCTGCTTGGCATACGGATGGAACCTAATAAGGCACTTTGTTTCTGCCTCATGAATTTATTCAGCCTGCTAACTGATTTGGATAAAGCATTTTGATTCCAACTAATAAACTTGTTTTCTGTGCAGGCAAAACAACTTTTAGAAGCAAAGTAAAAAGTTCTTTAGCCTGACAGAAAAGTATTTCTACAATATCCATAAGGAATAGACCTTTTACTTTTATAACCCACTTGTTCCACCCATGTCTTTTAAATCAATCAGATAAATTCACCTTGTTTTTCAATGCCCTGAATCCTGATAGCTCTGCACACTTGATAGGTAATTTAATCATTGTTGGTGTGGATGAACACAAGCTCAAATTAGCTTCTGAAAGGCTTAGTTGTCCCGTAGATAGCTCTGCCTTTCCACTTTTATGCAGGAACTGAGCTTCACCAACTGGTTAGCTAGAGGTGTCATTAAAAATTTACAGAAAGAAACAAAGGTGTGCTCCAGTGTCTCTCCTTACCCTTTCTAGTGTTACTCTGGCAAACAAAAGGTATGGAACCTGCTTCATGAATAATGGGTCATGTAATATGCATAATGCATTTTTAATGGCACACAGTAATAACACTGAGAGAGATATTTCCAATCTTCAGACTTGCTCCACAGCCTCTCAGTAGCCTGTTCTGATTCTCCCTAGATAAATCTTCTCCTCTTCTTCATTTCAATTCCTCACCTTAAAGCCATGACTTTTCCCCATGGGTAGCTGCATTTCACCCAAACCAGCAGCTGGCACTCGTGCAAGCAGGGCTGGGGACACGGAACACCCTCCCATGCAGCAAGGCACAAACATTTCAGGGGCTTGGGTCTGAGCTGCAGCCCATCCGTGGTGCCCTGAGACACACCAGTAACATGTTCTGGGAGGAGACACACTTAAACCAACAAAACACCTGCGGGTTTCTTCCCGTGAAGAACATTCCTGCCACCTGTGCTGTGTCCACGCTGCCTCCTCAGCCCCCTACCCCACCCTGCGGGCAGCGCTAGACCCAAACCACACTAGCCGCCCTGTTTGGAAATGGGATGTTCCAAGGGGGCAACCACACATTGCTATTGTCGTTTTAAAGGTAAATGCCAACAAGTGAGCCCGCTCAGGGCCTGCTGGAGCAAGGCCTGCCCAGAAGGAGGAAAGAGGGAGGCTGGGCCTGGCAGGAAAAACCCTCCTGAGGGCAGAGGGAACTAGGGGCACCAGCTGCACTCCGGCCAACCCATACCCAGAATCCCTGGCCGGCAACCACTTCATCCACAGCAAAGCTTCCATGTGAAATCAGTACTGAGCATCACCCTGGGGCAGCCCCAAGCCTACCTGTGCCACCGGCTGAGCCGCGCCTTGGAGCCTCCCCGGCCTGGCTGGGACCCAGGGCATCACAGGCCTGCCGCATTACCACTGACCTTCTGCGTTAATCAATCCAACACAATGGACCTAATGTGGTCTCCAGAGCACCTGGCACCTCCTGCGGTGTCTCTGCCACATCCCTTCAGCCTGGTTGCCGTGACTGTGGCCGCGTTCCTGCTCAGTGAGAGCTCGGCCTGCGACGCCCGGCCCGGGCAGCCCCAGGGCCAGAGCGCAGCCCCGCCGGGCGGGCGAGCCCCAGGGGACACGGCACAGCCCGCCGGGACAGCTCCAGGGGACACGGCCACGGCCCGCCGGGACAGCCCCGAGGGGACACGGCCACGGCCTGCCAGGACAGCCCCGAGGGGACATGGCCACAGCCTGCCGGGACAGCCCAGCCCTGAGGGAAACGGTCACAGCCCGCCGGGACAGCCCCGAGGGGACACGGCCACAGCCTGCCGGGACAGCCCCAGGGGAACCAGCCGAGGTTCTCAAGGGTGGCAGAAAGCAAAAACACAGGGAGGAGCTCGGTGGCACCATGACAGGTGAGTGCCCCGGCCTCGGGCAGGCGGGGTGCCCCCAGGGCTGGGCCAGCCCAGCAGGGCACAGGGCGATTCCACTCACTGGATTTGTCCAGAATAAATCTACAAAGCTGGAAACATGAGTATATACCCGTGTGGGCGCACAAGATTACATGCACACATAAAAAAACAGGCTACCATGGTGTGCTTTGTTGGGAAAAGGACAAGGGACCCCTCCATCATCCCCCTGGTTCTCTTTTGTATGGGCTGCAAGTGCCAGATGGAGCCAGCCCCGCTGACAAGGCAGACAGGCAGAAGGCCGTACTGTGAGTCCCAACAGGCTTAAGTATAAATGATGCACCTGCTGCTCAGGTGTCCCTGCAAACTCCCTGGCACAGACATTTAATCTTGTGGGAGACATTCAAGTTGCTCCTGGGCTAAGCAAGGACTTCTGGCTGTCTGTATTTCCAAACCAGAGCCTTAAAACTGCTGTTTTCCTCCTAAACCTTTTTATGGTGATAGTCCCAGCCACGGTATATGGTAGTCCTCAAAAGTCTGAATGTTTATCTGAAATCAGTAGGAACTGGACAAATAAATATGGCAGTTGTATTCTTTAAACACTACAGCCCTTGTGCCTGCATTCCCTCCTTGGATGCTGCATCCCTGACAATCACTGTGGTGTATTGTTGTAATGGCTGACATTCACAAATGTGAAGTTACATATTAAATAAAAATCACTCTGGACCATCCTCGATACTTTATTAACTTAAAACATTGTTCTAATAAATATGTACCAAGAAATGTAAGACACTCCATAAAATCTAAATAAGGACATTTACAAACTTGTCAACAAAGTAAAAACAGCCTTTTTTTTTTTTTTTTTAACTGAGGTACATGCAGAGCTGTTAAGGCAAATTAAGTAAATTATACTTTTATAGTAAGTCCTGCCCACCTCAGAAAGTTTCCCCTTTAAAATTAAAAAACGAAAAACAAATATACAACTGATGCTATTGAGTAGCTATTTTCCAGATATTAGAACAAGCCCAGAATGTAGAAGCCAGTAATGGTTCTGGACAGAAAGTCTGTGCTTCCCTGGTGCTCCTGCCCTCCTCAGGCAGGTTCACTTGGATTGGTTTCTAGTTCTAAGGCATAGTTCTGTGCTTTGGCTTTTCCGCTGGTCTTTCACAAGCTTCCTTCTCCCTAGCAGAGGTAGGAAGAACTAACCCTCCATGCCTCAAACACACTGGCAGTCAGGCCTTGCACAGACAGAGATGGCTCAGGGAGGATAAAAAGGACCTCTCTGTAACAGTTAATGCAGCCCCTGATTTGCACCAGAATAAGTGAGAGCAGGATCAGACCCAAGCTGGTACCACTGGTTAAAAACCAGCAAGATGTCAAACTTTGACAGTCCTGATCCTCCAGGTTTTCCTGACAGGAAGTCATCCAAGAGTGAACCCATTCAGCACTGAACTCAACTGAGGCAGGTGCTGATGGCTCTCTGTCATTACCCCATGTAAACACTGTTATATCCATGTTTCCCTGCCAGCTGATTCAAGCTACTGAAAACTTAGAAGGGGTTCATCATGACCATGGGAGAAATATTTTCCAGCTTGCAGATATTTGGTAGCTTATCCATCTTTGGAGAATTAGGCTTTCTATGTAAAAGACTTGTATTTCAGTGTTATTTCAGAAACAACAAGGGGAAGAGAAAGAGAGAAACCCCAGCCTTTTACTTTCCCCTTTCACAGTCATTCAGGTTGAGCTGTCCACACATGGTTCTGTGTGCTCTTCTTTCCTCTTTGAGCTCCTGTTCAGAAAGGTAATGCCAGGTCTGTGTTCAAGACAGGGCTTGGGTCCAGCAGGGAAGCCAAGGGAGTCTGTTCTCATAGTGTTGTAGGCGCTTTCTGTATTGTAGTTTGGACTCATTTCAGGCCATGCTGTGTCTCCCGGTGTCTCCGTAAATC
This sequence comes from Zosterops lateralis, assembly GCF_965231275.1. Classification (NCBI taxonomy): domain Eukaryota; kingdom Metazoa; phylum Chordata; class Aves; order Passeriformes; family Zosteropidae; genus Zosterops; species Zosterops lateralis. The sequence goes on from NC_139769.1 coordinate 16,857,106, forward strand.
CACCTTTCGCTGGAAGCCTTTGCCACACAGATCACAGCCAAAGGGCTTGAAGCCTGTGTGCTTCCGACTGTGGGTGATGAGGTTGGAGCTCTGACTAAAGGCTTTTCCACACACCTGGCACTTGTGAGGCTTCTCACCTGCAAACAGAAGGTGGGAAAGAGAGAGGCTGTGAAAGAGGCAACGTGCTGCTTACATGGGACCGCAGCAAATACACACTGGTACTTAAAGCTTATCAAAGAGATTTTTGTGTGATTACCTAAGAAGTCATTCTTACAAAAAACCCATGCAGTTGGGAGCCTCAGAGAGCATAAGCCGAGCATCCACTGCAGCTGAGCAAGCCTGGATTTGGGTGCACCTCCAAAAGCCCAGTACAGTCCTGGGAGTAGCCTGAAGCACAGAGTGCTCTCAGGACACCACACCTTGTTAATGTATTTGTCGGCATGGCTCTGTGCAATTTTAACTGGCTTTGTGTCCTAGAAACATGAGGAACTCCTGGAAAAGTGATGAATGCCTGACATCGGTTACTATACCATCAGCATGAGGGCAGGTGGAATAGGTAGACAGAGGTTGTTAAAACAAATCCAGTGATCTGGGGTTTGTCCCCAAGGGAGCTAAGAGGGCCATTAAGTGAATCCTGAAGGGCAGGGTTCATCCAGACACCTGTTCTCTCTGTTCTCCACACTGCAATGCTAGCAGTCAGAGCCCTGAAGTTCTCCTGCAGGCAGATATGTAAATGGGAATAAATGCAGCCTCTGGAACTTCTACAGAGGAGTCAGTGGCAAAACTCCATGGGAGCAGGATCTAAGTATATTTTCATACTGTTTACTATCAAATAACAAATAAAAGGGAACCCAACCACAATACCAAGCCGGATTTTCTGAGTGGCTTTGCACCTGCAGAGCCCACTGGCTTCAGCTGGGAACAACAGACTCTTCAGGTGTTTGAAGACCAGATTCTTAGAATTGAAAAAATAATACAAAATGTGCTGAAGGCTCATTTCACAAGTACATGGTACATATGGAAGGACTCTCTCATTCAGTTAAGGACCTGCTTTTATATTAGCAATTTAAAAGCCCAGGCACAGTTTCTGATCTCACAAGAAAATAATCTAATTCAGAATTTGTCTGAAATTCTACTTAAACCTCATTTGAAAAAGTGTCTATGTAAATACTTCTTGTATTACTTCATAAATAGTTCTTTTTCATCCAGCAACCTTCAGTGAAAAATCTTTGTAAGTAACATTTATTATTCACTGGTTGTCACCTAGAAAAGTCACAGCCAAGCAGTGCTAAATATAGCACCGTTTCTCTACGTATTTGCCCTTTTTAGGCTTCACCCTTTGTATCTGCTAGTGGCCACTGTCAGGAAGAAGGATTTTGGTCATCTGAACTGTAGATCTGGCCAGTACAACTGATACTTCATGTCTACAGATTGTTCCATATCTTACATGTTCATTTCCCTCTACTTAAGTGAACTGTGCGGTTCTGAAAGGCAAGATATTATTTTAATGATTTCTGATAAACCTGCCTTCTCACTGAATGATACTTTTGAAACAATTTCCTTTGGTGATTCACCTGCACTTTATATTAGTTTCCATGTTCATTAGTAACAGTGAAACTTGAGAACTCTGCACCTCTCCTTCCATTCTGTATCAAACTGCAGCCATTTCTCAGAAAGTCCAGGTGGAAGTGCAGACAATCTCTGAACAAATATTTAGACTAAGACCTAGGCCCTCCAGTTTAGTGTTTGATCTAGAGGAGGAGACTCCTGTTGTTCCTATTGTAAATTGGTAGATCCTGCAAAAAGCAATGCTGTAATCAAATTCACCTGTCATTTTCCCGGGACCTCAGCTGTAAATCAAGGCCACGCGAATATAATACTCTACAAATCATCTTACACAAAAGCCCTTTGAATAAACATTGGTGGATCCTATTAAGAGAACACTGATTGGATTGCGAGGATTTTTGTAGGTTATTTTGCAGCTGCTGTTCATTAAACCACATAAAGATCACCCTCCTTTGCCCAAGTACAGCTCAGATAGCACAAACAGCAGCGGGACAGTGAGAAGCACAGGGAGGTGTGTGTGCTGTCCCCCGTGAGGAGAAATGGATTGCTGCACAGAAACCTCTTCAGAGACCTGCCCTCGTGTTGGGGCTGACACCAGCTGCAGGGCTGACCTGTGTGAATGAAGGTGTGTTTCTTCATATCAGATTTCTGGTGAAACCTCTTCCCACAGTACTGGCACGGATAGGGTCGGGTGTCTGAGTGGATGAGCAGGTGGGTGGACAGAGTAGAAGATCTCTTAAAACTCTTGCCACAGATCTTACAATCAAAGCTGCGTTCCTGCAAAGAGATGAGCCCAGACACACACACTACATCACACCAATGACTCCATCAGCAACAAACTGCCCAGCAGCATGAGTGTTGCCCCTTCTGCCTCAGCAAGAACTTACACCCTCCAGAGAGCTGGACTGGCCTACGCAGATGATAACACTGGATTGATAGTAGCCCCACGTGATAAAAAAGATAATGCATCCTCTCCTAGTGTTGTGCACTACTAAAATTTCATTGAACAGCTCTTCCTACTGGCATGAATGGCCAGGTGGAAGCAACCCCAATGGACTGGACAGAGTCTGCCAACACATTTTATCAGAGGCCTGAGACACGCAATCACTCTACTGGGAAGCCCAACAGCTGCAGCACTGTTCAGAGGCCACTTCTCCACTGTACACAGGAAAGTGGGTGCCAAGGGCAGCTTGGGTTTCTTCAGAAATCCCTGTGGTAGACTGAGTTCTGGCATGGTAATAACTAACTGCTTTTTTTAGTTCCATTAAAATTCAAGTGGAAGGTATATAGAGCACCTGGGACAAACAGCTTTTCAGCATACTACTTTAACCAAACACATCAAGACTTTACTGTCTCTCACCTCTCCCTCACACACTCCTCTCCACCAGTTTCTTATATATAATCTCTTCTTTCCATCCTTTAACTTCCATTGTACCTTCCTCTTCCTTCTATGCTTTCACACAATCACTTTCTTTATTTGGCTTTTAATGCATTCTCCCCAAAATGCTGTCCCTTCCATGGACACATTTTGCAATGCTGCTCTTTTCACCACTGATGGATAATGAGGTATCTCCCATCATTGTGTGCTCTGCTGGTTGCACACTCACTAAAGAGCAAAAAAACACTGCTGTAACTCTATCCTCCAAAAGTCAATCTGAAGAAGGAAGATTTGCCAGGTCAAGTGGGTGGGGAAGGGGAAATATGGCATAGTATCAGCAGGTGGAAAATGTTACAAGTCCTCCTACCAAAATTAACCACCATATTCTTTTGGTGTGTGACTCAGTGTGTCGAGACGGGTGAAGTCAGTGCTCTATACCTGAATGGTCGTTCAGATGTTCCCTGCACTGACAAAAATTACTACAAACAAGGGAAGACTCACTTCTTTGTGGGAGGGAGGAGAAAGAATGAGGAGTGCTGCATCAGAAGAAAGCACACTGAGGTGCTTTAGCTGTTAAAAAATGCTAACATCTGCATTACAATTTCCAGCTCTGAGAGTGAACATTTATTATTTTCTGTTACTTCTGGAGTGCCAGAAGCACCCATTGCTTAATACAGATGCATGCGAGGTCTGAAGAATGGAAACAAAGCCTGTGTTCTTTAATTACCTGATTAGCTTCATTGCACACTAGCTGGATAGCCCTTCCTCTGACTGTCCCCATATTCTTCACCTACAACTGCCCACTGCAGCCCTCCCACGTTCTCTTCCCCTCCTCAGTTTAGGTCCCTACCTCCTTGCCCTGTATCTGCCTTCATGGCTTCCCCAGGCAGCAGAACAGAGCAGCTGGCCCTGGCCCCCAGCCGTCCATCCTGGCAGCCTGCCTGCTCTCACCTGCGAGTGCACGGCCTTGTGCTGCTCCAGGCTGACTGCATGGCCGAAGGTCTTGCCACACATGTCACAGGCAAAGGGCCTCGTGCCACTGTGTGAGCGCCGCACATGGACCTCAAGGCCGTGCGGTGTGGAGAAGACCTGAGGAAAAAGAGTACACGCTGTCAAGTTTGCCAGGGAGAAACGGCTGGGGGAGAGTCATACCCAGCGTGGGAGATAAGGATCCCTACCTTGCTGCACTTCACACACTTGTAAGAGCCAGTGCTGATGAGCAGTGGGCGACACAAGAGGTCAGACTCCACTTTGATGCCACCTGGCCCCTTCTCCTGCTGCAGCCCAGGCTGCGTTTCAGCATAGAGTCCAGGAGCTGCTGCTGGCGGCTGCTCAAACAGCCCCGGAGGCGGGGAGCTGAAGTCACCATAGAGTCCCAGGGAAGAGCTACACTCAGCACCATAGAGGGCGGGCTCGGAGCCGCGGTCGCAGAAGAGCCCCAGGGCTGAGGTCCGCTCCAGCGTCGGGCAGGGCCTGTAGCTTTGCACAAGGTGCCGGAGCTCCGAGCCACCCAGGCTGTTCCACATGTACGGCTTGAAGGGCACCGAGAAAGGGGGTGCTTCATCTAGGGATGGGCACACAGATCTCTCCGAGGCTGTGGAAACACAAGGACATGGGAATTGGTGTGCTTCACGATCCAGACACTATACTGAGGCAGAACAGTCTCAGCGTTCAGGTTTATGTCCTGAGCCTGACCACTGTACTGAACTTTGAGGCTGTCCTTTCATCTCAATGGGAGTACATTTTATACTGGACATTAGGTAGGGTCTGACTGTCCAGTACTACCTACTTGCCCAGTGTCCCAGCCAAATTATTTAAAGCCAACACCAGTGTTGTCTGCCTCCATCTCTGGATACCTGGGTGTGTACACACTGATCTGACTAGCAAGACTCTAAACACCTCAGTCTGCAATTTCCTGTAGTTTTATCTGCAGCTTCTTGGAAACATGTATCTACCATGTCCCAAGATGGACATCAAAGTTGACAGTCCACATGTTTAAGCTTTGATGGAGATCACACACACACACATTATATATATATGTGCAAATATTACCTTACAGAAGTGCCAGACAGAGTAAATGTGCTGAGATTTACCTGGTCAACAACATGAAAAAATCTTGTTGCACAATTTAATGCCCAAATCTAGTCTCTCAAATTCATGCCCCAACTGACCATAACTATACTACTACAGCATAACTTAAATAAGTATCACCTTCTGAGGCACTTGCACGTTGTGCTTAATTTTTTCAGAAAAAATAAAATTGCTCCTCATCTGAAAGAAAATCAGTGTTGTTTCAGATGGCTCTGAGGTTCCCCACATAAAGAAATTGAGTCCAGTCAAAACACAGGGCTTTGTAAAATCATTGGATGGGCCACATTAAAACCTGAAGACACAAGCCTATTTTCTTAGCAGTTGTAATCAAAGCAAATTTCCACTAGGGCAACATTAAAATGGCTTCAGCAGTCTCTAAGAGGCTTGCCTTCAGCCGTGACATCTCACCAATGCAGTGGGCATATGAATCACACAGCACAAGGGCAGGAGCACAGCCTTTGAGAGGAGTGTGTAAAGGCACAACTGCTCAAGGAGGAGAGCACAACTGAGCATGAAACGTGAGGCACCAGACCCCAACTGCGTCTGCCACAGATGCTGATTAATGCCCGAGGTACACTGCTTTCACTGCTCATCGTAACAGGCACTGGGAGAGTCAAATGTCTCCACTGGAAAAGAGTTTTAGTGAGCCAAGGAAGAGATGAATCAATAACTACTGAAATTGCTTCACTGAGATATTGGCATCCCTCATAACTTGGGCTTCTGGAGTAACCTCCCTTGACCAGAAACTTGTCCACTCCCAATGGATCTCTTACTTATTCATGTCAGCTCCCATGGCTTTTTCATCCTTTGGCAAACCCAGATAAATGGGGGTGAACTAGGCAAAGAAGGTACGATGTGTTAGGCTATTCATTTGGATAGGCAAGTGGTCACTGAGGGGTTACAGAAGGCAGTAAGAAATGAGGTTTAAATTGAGCTTTAAATGACTTGACTTTTTCCTATCTTTGACATAATTTCAGATGTTGACAGTCTCAAATTCTTCCATTGAAAGAAATTAGCAGTCTTTTGGCTGGAAATATACACACACATACCAGCTGGGACATTTGAAGAGAGTGACGAAATCAAATTAGCTGACATGGTGTTCAGCATGATTTTTCCTGTTCTGCACTGACTGCAAAGTTGTGGTCAGCATCGCATCATCTATCTTTTGTCTTTGCAACCAGTTTCAGTGTTGCCATCTCTCACGATTTTATCACAAAATTCAAACATATCTTAAAGTCCCAGCTCTTAAAAAGGCATGATTTCATCAGGCCCTCGGCTTTGCTTTTGTTTGTTCTTGTTATAATTTTATTTTTTCCTTTTAAAGCCAACTTATAACTCAAATTGTAAGAAAAGCGTGAAAACATAAACCCTCAATATTTCAACGCTAGAACTGAATATCCATAAGGTATTACTTACAATCTTGATTTCTGAGCCAGTTCGTTGAGTGAGAGGGGAAGGCTGACCTGATTTTTGAGCCCTTGGAATTGGCAACACAGGATACAGTGAACATTGCACCACAGATCAGTTTGCGTGCTATGTTCCTTCCATCACCTCACATGTTTTGGAGCCCTCTCAAGCACAAATGCAGGGAAGTTCCTCACATTATACTCAAGCTATCTAAGCCCAGTGGCAAAGCAACCTCCAAACTCTGCTGTGCCACACTGCAGGGCATTTCTGTGTGTGCCTCTTCTCCACAGCATATAGTGGGGAGCAGAGGTGAAGAGAAATATTCTCCCTCATTTTCCTAGAAATTCTGTGCAGCCGTTCTAGAGACTACTTCTGGGAGGAAAAAAAAAATCAATGCTTGTTTTTGAAGGCAAAACAAACTCAACCTTAAATGGGTGGGAACAGATTGATATGCACAGCAAAGAAAGATTCAAGTGTCCTCTTACACAAAACACCACACTTTCTGCACAACCCCATTATACCCAGGAAAATCTGTCTCTTTCTGCAGCATCAACAGGCTCATCAGGAGATACTAATACTGCTGCACTGAGCTCCCGTGCACCTTCTGCATATGCACATGCAGGTGATTACAGACACATGTAGAAAATGAAGTTAAATAACAAGGTGATTTGCTCTGATGGAGTTAACAGGTATTATGTCTGTATGTTAAATGACTGCCTACATCAGCAGCACAGCACTCAAAGACAAAAGTGAAATAAATTCAGGTTTCACTGCATATTGAAGTGCAACCTGCACCTATGTTCACTTCTAGAGATAAGAGAGTGGTAGTGCCTGGCAAAGCACAAAAACTGTGCCCCATCCAAACGCAATTGTAGGAATACAGTCTCTCACCACTGCATCTTGCAGAAGTGACCTAGACACAAATTCTGGCTTCACACTGAATCTGACAAAGCAGCTGGAAGGCAGAGGGGCTGGAGGAGACAAGCTATGGTAGGAAGCCCAGCTATCTAATCCTGTTGCCATTGCCTTCATCATAAATATAACAGCACCTCTCTCAATGCACTGAGATTCATTTAATAAATCTCTTTCAGTACTTGGAGTCCCATACCTTCCTGGACCTCCTATGAATGGGATTAGACAGACCCAGACTGCCCACCCTACCCTGAAAAATCGCGATCTGAGGACATCATCCTCATTTTGTAAAGTTATTTTCCCTAGACAGCCTGATGGTTGGCTGGAAGCTGATGAATCCCACAGTGAGGGAAGAAATGAAAAGGCAGGAGAAAAACGCAAAGCAGATCTGGTAAAATACCTGCTCTATTTTACATCTGTCTTTTTGACACCCCGTGAAAATGGTCTGTTTTCTGTGCAGAGATTGTAGTTATTTGGGAACGGAGGAGCAGGAAAAATTCATTAGAACAAAAGTTACACACATTGCTATAGTCTGTGCAGAAGTATTACCAGAAGAGTAATGCAGCAATGCTGCATTTGGTCTGATGTATCATTTGCACAGACGGAATGTGTCCTGTGTCTGATGCTAGACAGCATTTTGAATGTCCCCTCAAAGGAGCTTAGTATTCTTGAAAGAAGATGAGGCTTTAAAAATGTAAATCCACATCATTACAATTAGCCATTCATATGCAGGACACTGTAAAGACGAGGTGGGAAATGGTGGCAAGCGGGACTAAGTATTTGTTTGCTGGCGTCTGCTGTCAGTCGGTAAAGCTGACACAATTTTTCCTTCATCAAGACAAAAACTGTCCTTTTTTCCAGCTGTCTCTTTTTAATCGAGGCAGTAAGAAGTGGTTTTATATATATATATAAAATATATAAATATCTTTTTTCCTAAAATGACACGATTGTATTTTTAAACGAGATAAGTATTTGTGCCAGGCTGGGGACAGCATCTCCCACTGCTCCAACCACATCAAAGGTAGGACAAGGGAGCTAGAGACAGGAGCTGCAGCCATAAGTGTGAGTTTCCTGTATCTGGGGTGTTTAAATCTGACCGTCATTGGTTTTTTCTTCTCTGGTTTTTACAAATGTGTTTTTAGAAAAGAAAAATAAACAAACATTTTTAAAAAATAGCAAAAGAGGGGGAACGGGTGAAGGGAGAGCCAGATCTTTTTTATAGGCAAGAAATAACCTGAAAGGGCGTTAGGAAAAACGTCTAGCAGGTTGTACAAAACAAAATCAGCGCTGTTTACTACAGATACATAGACTGCCTGTACTGTCTTTAAAGACTTAAAAACTCCGCGTAGGTACAACCCTGTAAGAGAATGCTGGAACCTTTTAAACATAATCCGGCTTGCCTCTAACAATTAATCACAAAAAATCAACACCCGATGTCATGACAACTTTCCTACAGCCTGTCACCCGCTGCTCCCTCAGCAGCACAACACGGGCTGGAAAAGCAACCCCAAAGAGGTAACCCGAAAACGAGCGGAAGGAACAGATTCTGGCAAATCTGGGGAAAACATAATAATGATTTTCAAAAGGTAGAGGCAAATCTGTCCCTTGTACTCGTTTGTGGCAGTGGCGCCCAGCCATGAGATGCGCGCTCCACTGCCCCACGGCGCGGGCACGGACGTGCAGCCGGAGCGCCGCTGAGCGCTCTGCCCCCGGCCCTACCTGGCGACACGGAGGGCGAGGGAGGTCTCCAGAAATCCTCGAACTCGGACACTCTGTCACAGACACTGCCCTCGCAGCTGGGCGCTGACTCGGAGGTGCCATCGGCAGCCTCGGTCAGGTGGGATTCCGGGGAAAAGCGCCCCTGGGAAGGCTCCGGATCGGGCAGGGCAGTGCGGCACAGCTCCGTGTCCTCGGGGATCTTGCTGTCTGCAGGGCAAAAGAGAAGAGGGAACTCCTCAATGCGGGCCTGCGGTGGGAGCCGGCCACCTCCCGCGGCGGCCCGCTCCCACCAGGGTTTGATGCCCGACTCTCTCCAAACCCGCACCAGCCCCGCCGCCGTCCCGCAGGGGCTGCGCGGAGCCACGAGCACCGGGGTGATGTCGGGCGGGTGGGCAGCCTCCGAGTGAGCCTCAAACCGAGGAATTCCTACCTGCACAGATCTGGGCCAGCACCGTCTCCAGCCGCAGGCTGTAGTCCTCGTCGGCGGAGCGAGGCTGGTGGTAGCTGTGCGCTTTCTTGCTCTTCACTAGGAAGGACCTCGGCATGGTGGGGGCTGGCACGGCCGGCACGGCCGCACTCCCTCTCTAAGCGCCGGGCACGGCGGCGGCGAGCGTCACCCCCGAACGTCCTGCGGGGCGGCGGCGGGGAGGGGACCTGCGGGAAGGCCGGTGAGGGCCGGGGGCGCCGGCCGGGAGGGGCCGCTCGCCAGGGGCGGCGCGCCAGGTGGCGGAGCGCAGGTGGCTCCGGCCACCGCCCCCGGCCCCGCTCGCCTCGCCCCCTCTTCCAGAGCGCAGATAGCTCAGCCTCCAACCGCCCCCGGCCAACGCCTTTCACCCCCCTCCCTTCCACCGTGGGCTTGGGCCGCCCCGGGCACGCTGCGACGGGCGCTCCGGATTGCGGGAGCAGGCAGTAACAGCAGCCGGGCACCGCTCTTGGGACGAGCGGGGGCCGAGGGAGCTTTGGGCGCGGTCGGGTGTTATCCCGTCCTTGCCCCCGCGCCGGCAGCCACGGCACAAGCGGCACCAGCTAATTTCCCCTCCGAAACAGCTCATCACGTCCCACCGCCCTGGCCGGGCTGGCCGGCGCGGGGCTGGTACCGGGGCGGGAGGGGAGTCGTTACAAACCCGACGGCCCAAAGCTGGCGCCCGAGAGGCTGTGGCTGTCGGAGATACTGATTCACCCATCCCGCCCGAACCACGATAACATGAAAACGAACCAAACGGAATCTGTCCTGCAGCCCGCAGCTGGGCACGCCGCGCCACCCTGCAGCTGCGGGCACCGAAAGCCGGGGCGGGGAAAGGAGGCGAGGTGGGAAACCTCCTGCGGGAGTCGGGGGCTCTGGGTTAAACAAAACTACCCCGAGCCGACTCCTCAGGGCAAGGCCGCAGAGGTTCATTCGAGCCCGTCCAGCACTGGGCCGCCTCCGCCGTTACACTTGACTTTGCAAATAGCGAATTTAATCCGCTTTCTTTTGGGGGATTGGGGGACCTCTTAGGGTTGCGACAGAACAGCGGGAAGAGGCCCAGCCCGTCAGCTGGCCCCGGGAAGTGCCCCACAGGTGGCGGCACGGGCTGCGCCACACAGCCCCGGCCCGTCCGCTCCCGGCAGGGGCAGCGCCGCCAAGCGCTGCGGGGAGGCGCCGCCCCCTGGCACGGAGCCGGGTGGGAGCTTTGCTGTGCAGACCCACCTGTGCCTGCCTCCATCCTTGAGCGGGGCTAGCGGCCGCCGGGCCCGCGGGGAGGGGGCACAGAGCTCAAAGCGGCCGATAACGCGTTACCCGCCCGCGCCCCGACAGCAACGGCCGCCGCAGCCGCTGGGGGCTCCGGGCGCCGCGCCTTTCCCTCCCAAAGTCACCCCCGGAGGCGCCGCCGGCTTCCCAAGGCCGGAGCGGGCCGGGCAGGTGCCGGGGCCGTGGGAAGGCGAGTCCCGCAGCCCACCTGGCCCCGCTGGCCGAGCCCGCCCGGCGGCCGTCGGTGCGGGGGCGCGGGGCTGGCGCCGGGCCCGGTGTCCCGGGCAGGGCCGGAGCGGCGCGGGGTCCCTGCCCGGAGCAGAGCGGTCCTGCCGCCCCGGGCCGCCCGCCCGCAGCTGCCCACGCCAGGCCACAAGCGAGAACGCTTACCCATTTGGAGGGTCCAAGGAAACTGGCTGCGGACGGGGTATGCGCGGTAGCCTGCTACTTTGTATGACTTAAAATTTAGCCTCCCTTTAAGGAGCAATGGTGCTTGAGTTGGCTTTTTTTTTTTTTTAAACTTTTCTGTCTCTCAACTCCTTCAGAGCTCGGCCCCCTAAACCACAAATTCCACTTCCTGAGCGTTAGTTAGGAGCTTCTGAAAAAAAAAAAAAAAGTTACAAAAAGCGCCAAAGCCTCACAAATCAGTAGTGTTTCCCGCCTCTATTTCTCTCTCAGTTTTCCTTAAATGAAAAGGTCTTACCGTATTCCACCTCACAGAGCTCGCTGAAGTGACATCGAAGTGTCATTCTGGAATCAAACGTTTCGTTTCTCTAGGGGTTCTGCTCTAGAAATTACACACATCTATCTGAACTATTCTTGGATCCCCTTCGACTTCCGCAACGAGAACAAGTCAGAGATTCAAAACACAGATTGAGTGTGGCGGGCCGGGGCAGGGCTGGAGCAGCCGGCCGAGCCCCCCCGAGCCCGCTCCGCATCCCCCCCGGCCCGGGAACGGGGCTAGGGCCGGGCCCCGGGCCACCGACACCTCTCCTAGACTAGAAATAACTTGTTGTGGAAAACTCTTCTGGGATAAATACGCCCAACGGCGCTGAAAATACCTTAAGACCCAAGCCTAGAGGTTTGCTCATTTCCCTTCGGATTTAGGTAATGGTTAAATATGGAAGGGGGTAGGCGAGAGGAGTCGTCCCCCCGTCCCGTCCCCACCCCCCTCCAGCTACTGTTGTTTGACAGCGATTCAAACACCGAGGCGAGAGCGGAGCGGCGCCAGGCGAGCGGGGAGAGCTCGCCCCCCTGGTCTCCGTGCCGGCGCTCAGGTGCTGACACGGGGAGGGAACGGGGTGGGCGTCAGGCGGATCCTGACGTGGGAACCCCGCACCTCACCACGGGGAAGCCTGCTCCCTTCTGCAAAAAGAAAAAGGTCCGCCTCGCTTTATGCGCCACCTCAAAATACAGTTTTCCAGGTCTGATCTCGGATTCCTAATGCAGCCAGGAAGTCAGGCTCGGGTCTTCAGCATCTCTCTGAGGTGGTTCTGGGTTTCACTCTCAGACATCTCAGGCCATCGGCAACTCCGTTTCGGTGACTGAAGGGTCGCCTAAAGTGGGACCCTGCAGTGAGCGAATCGAGGTTTAACACCATTTCCCGTTCAGAAATGGCTGAGACTAAATCGGACATGACAGAAGCAAACTTCAGCCTCCCTCACGCTCAGGAGTGTGCTGGCTTTGAGACCAGATGCTTTTTTGCCACCAGCAGCCCCGAAACATTTACAGAAAGTTACCTGTTTGGTGCCCGTGAGCCCCTACGGTTCACAGGACTAGCCTGACTTCCCAAAATCTAACTGAGCAATTGAACGCCACTTCGAGTAAAACTGTCCAACAACTGTGTGATGCTTTACTGTGACACAAAAGGAAGCTGAATAACACGACTGACACCTTCATTTTTGCCGGTGCTGGGCACAGCAGTTTTACTTAGGGCATCTGTGTAAGGCGGTCGCCCTGCTGCACTTTAGGCTGATTACTCCGAAAATCATTCACGCCTTCAGCTTCAAGAAACAGTGATGGAATCCGTAGAAATAACTAGATTATAACAACTAAGTGTAAATTCGTGTGTGCGTCTTCGTTCCCTCACTGTTACTTTTTGCAAAACAGTCTTTCTCGTTTGCCTCAGAAATGGGATGATAAATCCGTGCCCTTTCGTTTACCTTGCTACATACACACCGCTTCGATTGGATGGCGAAAGCGCCAGAACACATTAAATTACTAGTAACGCTCATAAATAATTGTGACTTGCTTACAAGAAAATACACATCCGTCTTTATACATGTAAATTCAGAGTGCACACAGGTGCTGCAGTGGCTGCCGGGCGCGGTGATCCCCGTTCGGAGGATGCCCTGCACCTTTCGGGCGGCGGGATGCGCTCCGGGCTGCAGCGCCTCGGGCTGTGCTGCGGGAGCTCCCTCTGAGCCCCCTTCTCACCTCTGCTTCCTAATCAGGTTAAACCCCTTCTGCAGCAATAAACGAAACGAGTGCACAGAGCAAATGCTAAACCCCGCACATAATGTCCCGTGTGAGGGCGGGGGCTGCACGGGCACCGAGAGCGGACCTCGGGCTCTTGGGGTGTCAGCTTTCCCAAACGGTACGGGGAGAAATGGTACGAAACTGGCCGTGTTTCGTGTTCTGCAAAACTCGTTGGTGCCTGGAGGACATCCTCTGCCTTCCCGATCTCGGCTGGACGGGCGATTGTTTCACGCCGCCGGTGAGGACGGGGGACGCGGGGAGGGCGCTGCCCACCCAGGGGAGCCGGGGGTGACCCCAGACTGCGAGCCAAGTCTTGTCCTTAGCGCTGTCACCTCAAGGTGCGCGGGCAGCAGCCTCGGCCGGGACGTGCCGGGCTGCGGGTCATGGCACGGCCGGCGGTGGCGTTAGCGGGACCCTGGGGATGGCACAGCCGGGCCGTGGGGATGGCACAGCCGGGCCCTGGGGATGGCACAGCCGGACCGTGGGGATGGCGGGGCCGGGGGGATGGCACAGCCGGGCCGGGGGGATGGCACAGCCGGGCCCTGGGGATGGCACAGCCGGGCCCTGGGGATGGCACAGCCGGGCCGTGGGGATGGCACAGCCGGGCCGTGGGGATGGCACAGCCGGGCCGTGGGGATGGCACAGCCGGACCGTGGGGATGGCGGGGCCGGGGGGATGGCACAGCCGGGCCGGGGGGATGGCACAGCCGGACCGTGGGGATGGCACAGCCGGGCCGGGGGGATGGCACAGCCGGGCCGGGGGGGATGGCACAGCCCGGGCCCTGGGGATGGCACAGCCGGGCCGGGGGGATGGCACAGCCGGACCGTGGGGATGGCACAGCCGGGCCGGGGGGATGGCACAGCCGGGCCGGGGGGGATGGCACAGCCCGGGCCCTGGGGATGGCACAGCCGGGCCCTGGGGATGGCACAGCCGGGCCGGGGGGATGGCACAGCCGGACCGTGGGGATGGCACAGCCGGGCCTGTGGGATGGCACAGCCCGGGCCTGGGGGGATGGCACAGCCCGGGCCCTGGGGATGGCACAGCCGGGCCGGGGGGATGGCACAGCCGGGCCGGGGGGATGGCACAGCCGGGCCTGTGGGATGGCACAGCCGGGCCTGTGGGGATGGCACAGCCGGGCCGGGGGGATGGCACAGCCGGGCCCTGGGGATGGCACAGCCGGGCCTGTGGGATGGCACAGCCGGGCCGGGGGGATGGCACAGCCGGGCCGGGGGGATGGCGGGGCCGGGGGGATGGCACAGCCGGGCCTGTGGGGATGGCACAGCCGGGCCGGGGGGATGGCGGGGCCGGGGGGATGGCACAGCCGGGCCTGTGGGGATGGCACAGCCGGGCCGGGGGGATGGCGGGGCCGGGGGGATGGCACAGCCGGGCCGGGGGGATGGCGGGGCCGGGGGGATGGCGGGGCTGCCCCGTCACGTGTCCGCGGGCGGTGGCGCGAGGCCGGCGAGGCGCGGGGCCGCCCCGCGCGCCCGGGCCTGAGGGGAGCCCTCAGCGCTGCCCCCTCCGCCAGCGTGCCCGGGAACCGGCCCCGGGAATCCTCCTCGGGAATCGACCCCGGGAATCCTCCCCGGGAACCGGCCCCGGCTCTTCCCACCCCCAGGGGAGCCGCTGTCGGCAGTATCAGCACGCCAGAGAGAGGTGAAGGGGTTCAGGTTTTATTTAGGTTTACAGTGTGACCCGTGTGCCGCCGCTCAGTACAACTGAGACAGTCTCGCGTGTGCAGTGTCGGGCTGTGTGACAGTGCCAAGTGTTCTGTCTCCGGCGTGGAAAAGCTGTAAGCCAAGCCCAGAGCTGACACAGCCATGTAATGGGAAATGTAGGGCTGGGTTTTAGCGAAGTTACTCTAATGTTTCTCTCAAAGGGACTGTGATATTCAAAGTTAAACATAAAAACTTGGTAAGCTGCAGTTTAATGCAATGGCACATGATTGTTACACCGTAGTGACAAGAGTGGGGAAGAAATAAATAAAAGGAAGGGTTTAAAGTAGGGTGGGATTATGTTATAGTAGTGTTTAAGATTGAAGAGCTGCTCTGTAATTCCCTGCACGGTTTACAGTGGCTGCCTGGTGTCAGCATTAGAGCGAAAACAACATCAGATAAGGCACCAAAGGTGACAAGCTGGAGGTGAGATCTTTGTCATCAGAAGCAATGAGACACTTTGCTACAGGAGGGAGGATTTGAAGAACAGGATTTGACAGGTTAGCTACTTGGTACAGAGGGGAGGAGAAGCAGTTTCCTGTGGGGGGGAGTCAGGATTCGGAGAAGGCAGCAAAAAGGGTGATACTGTGGGGAATTTATATCCATTTTAAAGTGCTAAAACTTGGGATCACTGTTATGCAGAACAGTTCCACTATGAAAAGCTGCTAAAACTTGTAGAACTGTGCACTCTGTTGGGGAGTGTGTCTTTACTTTTTTTTGACTTTTTAAAAATTACTTTTAACGTGCTGCTTATTGTTTATTTTTTTTCTTCCAGCATCTTGTCACTACCTTCTCTATGGTCCTCCTTGTGGCATAAACACATGCTGTAAATATGTCAGAAATTAATCAGTGATTTTGGTTGCAGTTTTTTGATTGCTGGGGAAACCAAAGTAACTTCTGCTGCTCCTAGATCAGAGTAGAAGACAATCATTGTGATGGAGAGGGAAAGTGAAGGTAGGCTGTGGTGTTGAAGGCTGGGATGAAAAGAGGGATTCCAGCTTTGGGAAGGAGTGGACTCAGAAGGTACCTCCATTACAAGCAGGAAAAAGTTGAACCAATTGTTATAGAACACAGACTATGCAAAATGTTCTCATAGGAATTCTAGTTCTCACAGAGAGGCACTAGAAATTTCAGTCACATGCAATTCGAAGAGTATGCCACATTGCTTTTGTTTTTCATAACTGGGAAATAAGGTATTAGTTCCTGGAAAAGGAGAGCATTAAGCTGTTGTATCTTGGATCTAGCAGTTGTATCTTAGTGCCCAGGCATGAGTAGGCATGCATACATTACAAGCATGTTTACTCTGTAGCTGAAACTTCATGTTATATTGAGGTTATATTGAAAGTCCATTTACTGTGTCCTTTCCATCATTCAGAATTTATGGTTCTGTTGTCTACTGTGTAAATGCATTTTACTGATTTTTCTTATGTCTTGGACTAGTTTGTAAACAAAAAAACGAAACCAAACAAAAAAACCACAACAACACCCCCCCCCAAAAAAAACAACAACAACCAAACAAACAAACAAAAAAACCCACACAAAAAACCCAAAACCAACCAACCCACCCCCCAAAAAAAACCAAACAAAAAAACTCTATCAGCAGGTAAAACCCTCAGAGAATTACAGAATATATACTGATAAGAGTATTTCATAGAACAAAAATGTACTTCATTGAATCTAGAAATCCGTTAGTTATCCATAGTTTTCATCTTCCTTCCTAATATAGAGTTAGTAGCTGGTGCATGATTGAACATAACACTGTAGTTTCCATATAGATTGCACTAACTTCTATCTTACAAGTTGATCTTTAAAATTTTTAATGACTTTCTAGGGGATTTGCATTATCTCTACCTTCCCCCCAGGTGAATTACATTATTTGGAGACTCTACAGGTGCTGGAGTCCAGGGCATCCCTCTGGGTGCCCTGGGTGGTCACAGACCTCTGTAGAGAGGCCTGAGACCTGAGAAAGAGGGTCTGTGCAGGGGGGTTGCCTGGCACAGAGCCCCGGGGGACACAGGCTTTGATTTTGGTCCATGAGAAAAACTTCTAACACAGAGAAGAATTACAAGTCACAAATATGTAACAGACAGTAGTGTAGTTATCACCAGATAGAAAGTTTTGTAGTTCTGGGGTTTTTAGAATGTAGGTGCAAGGGGACAAGATGGAGGAACTAGGGTGGAACCCTGGGTTCTTCTTCTCCCTTGGCATCCATCTTCTGCAATGACCTGGGCACAAGGTAGTTTGATAGGATTGGGTCAAAGTAGAAACGACTCTGTTAGTGTAGGTGATAGGCATTGGTATGGAATGGTAAATAATAACCACGTAGTGATCTGTATAAAGGCAAAGCGACCTCCCATCACGGGGGGAGTCACATCATGTCCAAGCTGCTGTGAACATCTTGGCCGGACACAAAGAACTTGTGAGATAAGAATTAATAAACAACACAAGAAACCAAGAAAACCAAGACCTTGAGACTCCACTTCGTTCTTGCCCCGAGCACAGACTCGGATTCAAAACCTTCAGAGGTCAGAGAGACCAGAGACAGAAAAACACCCACTCGAACCAACAGCCTTGGAATCTCGGGTCAGAAAGAAATCCAAACCCAAGAGATACAGGTAGGGGAATTAGCAGCGTATAATGTATAAAATGTGAATATTTTTATGTTACCATATCTTTAGGTCATTCTAGCTTAAGTTTAAGCATCAAGTTTCACTAACACTGTCTCTGATATCAGTGATCACATTAATACCCCAGAAAAACATACAGTTCCAGGTTGCGGTTCCACAAAAGGGTTCAGTACTGATCAAGTTCAACAGCAAGATGTACAAAGTGGTTTTGATAAATTTGTGCAAAATCCAATGTGAATGCTTCTTTTAATCCTTTTTGTAGCAATGTATTTTAGTTAATATAGAAATTGCACATACAGTTGAAAATTGAAGTTAGTGGAAGATAGTACTTTGTGGATGTGTATATAGATGATGTCTGCTTTTTGTTAAGAAACAAAACAACAACAACAACAAAAAACCCTGACCAAAGTGAACAAATAGTTGTGAGCTGTGAATGCAATACACGTTTCTTAACTCCAGAGAGGTACTTTCTCCCAACTAGTCACATAACAAATTTTTCATAAATGTTACAAACTCCTAACACACGAAATGAAATTACTTAAAAGAGGTCTAATGATAAATGCTATTAGTACCTAAAATATTCACTCCTCTAGTGTGGAGAAATAAGAAAATGTAAATGTTGAGGATTCTCTGATTAGCAAAGACACTTGATTATCAGATTGGGGAAATTGGAACCATTTTCACTACCAATCATAAAACGTAGTTTGCACAAAAACTCCACATACAGCAGGGCATTCCTCTTCTCTATTCCACCTGTTTTCTCAGCCATAGCACTTGCATATTCAGGAATCTGAATTTCCATGTTTACATGCTTCTTTACCTTATGCTTTTAGCATTCATATTGAGCTTTCGGGATGCAAGAGCAAATCTAAGCAAATAGCCATGTTTGTGAGAAGGTCATGAAAGAAAGTTCATGGTGTGTAGCATAATCAGTATGTTTTATTTATTGACACATCATTATATAATGTCTATTATGTTAATGATTTGTCATTATTCTGATGTATATTCAAATTTTTATATACATAGGCAAAGAGATTAGTGTCATTTATTTGCCAGAAGAGTTGGAGAAAAAGCAGAATGATTCTGAAGAGCCTATCCTGGGCTGTCTTTCTAGGATACTCTGTGTATAACCAAGTCAGAAACTGCAGGATGTTCAGTGACTCACTTTTATCTACTAGAAGAGAGACAATCAGTTGGATAAGGACTTTTGAATATTTTTATTTATGCTGTTATTCAGTAGCAGTATTTATTCTATTTGTATACTTTAAAACCACAAAAGTTCAGGAAATAACCCTTGCCATCTAATCTCATTTGCTATCACTTGAACAGTAAGGCAGTTATTGCAAAATCATAACACTTCACTATTCAAACAGACAGTTTTTATGGCCTTCCAACTGAATTTTACGCCTGCCACTTATTACAGAACATTACCTTTAAGAGAGGCTTGCAGCTGGTATTGATGACAGGCAACAAGACATTTGTCACCTCTCCTCTTGGGCAACAATGATCCAGGTGCAAACATAAGTTAGCAGATGCTCATTGGAGGGGAAGAAGACAACTGTTACTCATTTGTGAACTAAAGTGCTCCTGACTTGGTTTTGCATACATGACATTTTCAACAGGAATAAGGATCACTCAGCTAATCCAGCTCAGAAGTGGCAGTTTCCACAGGCTGTTCTTGGAACTACATATTCACTGGCAGGATGTGGGAAAATTTGGCAGAAATACTGAACCAAGTTAGGAGCTGCAGAAATCAGTAATTTGGAATTTGTCACCTACATGCTTAAAGATTTTAATTAGATTGCACCTGGCCAGATAATACTGTTGAGATGCCCATAATGTGTTTCCATACAGTCTTTTCTATCATTCTTTGAGCCTTTGTTATCTCCTAGTTGTGCTGTTTCCTTCTGAAAACATATTTGAAATAAAGGGAAAGGAAATGCCTAATGGAACTAGCACATGCATTCAGCAGAACTCTGCCACACTTTTTGGAATTTTAAACAACTACACTGCTTCTCATGGGTAGCAAACCAGTTAACATACACTCTGCCTATCAGTACCAAACTTCTGCAGTGCTACTTTTTATTTAACAGAACAGTTGCAAACATTGCTAAAAGAAGTCTTAAGGATTGCTTAATTACATAAGATGGCAATAAGAATATTCTTGACTAGAATGTGTCTGCAAGTGCACGTAAATGTTCATATGACAACAGTAGAATATCTTATTCTGTTCAAGAAGATGAGGCTGTTTGACTGGATCTCAGTTTTCAGGAGACTGGAAGCAGAACACTCACCTCAGCTCTTACTGCTTTGCTCAATCACAGCTATTTGGCGATGCCACCAATAGCTTATTTCCTAGATAGCTCTGTAATGTGAACTGTATGAGGACTGAAGGTACATATTTCCACTGCACTGACCATGTATTCACTGAAACTAAGACATGAATAATTCTTCACCTTATTTGAACCTAGCTAGAGCCTGCAAGTAACTGTGTGGTAACCAAGGACTGTAGCTTGGAAGGGGTTAAACAGTAAATGCTGCAACCATGTTAAATCATGAAAAATTTATTTTCATTACATATACATGAAGGTAAAAGATTTCAGTCAATAGTGTTTTGAACAAGCATTTCTGACATGAGCCTGTTAGTGTAGCTAGACTGAAACTTAATGCAAAGTTAGTGTTTTGCCTTTATTTAGTAATTCACTTTTAGTGTGTATATACAGAATTCATTTTCCTGTTAGAATACCAGAGACAGTAATATCGCAACATTTACATTCCTCATATAAAATGGAGTAATGTACATTTTCAGCTTGGTGTAGATACATAAATATGTACAAAATAAACATTATTGTAATTAACATATTCAGACCAGTTATTATTTAGCAACATCAAAAGCAGATGCACATAGATTTAAGTGAAAATGGTGAAAAACACCTTTATGATATTAGTGACCATTATTTGCATATATGAAGTAGTACAGATAAAGGCTTGTCTTTCAAGCCTTCTGTGGGCATCCAATAACTTTAGTAAAAAAACAAAACTAATTGAGAAGCATAAGATAATTATATATATATGTGTGTCATGATCAGATGGTTTACTAGGATCCATCTTGATCACAAAAGGATAACAATGTAAAACATACACATTTGTTCAGAGCATAAAATATTGCACAAAAGCAATTTCGTTTGAGGAAAATAATTCCTGTGTTTGTGAACATTAAAGAAATAATATATTTGCAGTTTCTAAACCAAAGAACATTCAGTAATACTGTCAAAACTGTCATCCATCAACCTCTTCCCAGCCTATTTTATGGCAATGGCATGTCATTAGCAAGATTTGGCAAAGAGAGAAGGCAGATAAACAGTACATGTATATATCACAGGCCAGACCAAATTCAATAGTTACCTAAACCAACCGCTGGATGGTTTCAGTTCCCTCACAATTTCAGCCTTAAAGAAACATGGAAGTCCTCAGTGCTAGTCACAGTGATAATCACACAGTCGTAGAGTAAGATTCCGTTCTTCTCTGCTTAGACACCATCTTGCCTGAATTCCCAGTCTGAAGGGCACTTTCCTCTGTATCACTGTCACTGCTGTCTACAAGTGTGTGATCCAAAGACATCTGACCAGTCCTCCTGGGAAGATGAAAGTTCACCCCACTCTCCTGTATGGAGTTAGTTATAAAATCTTCATCAGAAGAATGAAATGATTCGTCATCTCCTGTGAAATGGTTGACAATGTGAATCCCATCAAAAGTGGGTTGGTCTGAGAAGTTTCTCTGGCCTTTTAGACATTTGATCTGTTAGAAAAAGTGGAAGTTCACAGTTAATTAGAGCTCAAGAGTCCAGCAGTAAAAAAACCCAAACAACAACAACAACAAGGTGCATTTTCAAGAAATGCCTCATTGAACTCTTACTAGATAAAAGGAAAGATATGAAAGTAGCTCATTTGATGATCGCTTTGAGTATTACAGTTTTAAGGCTTAATAATCAATGTACTTAGTAGTCATAAAAGATTCCTCTTTTACTGCATCTTTAATATCCCCACAAGGATGGTTTCTATTTTCTAAAGTGGCCTATTTGTTTCGACAGCAGTTTGGGACTTAAAATTTATCTTTAGAGCTCCATTCTTTCTCATATTGCCTGATTTCTTAATTGAGGAAACCCTCACTTCAAAGAACAGGGTCCCAAGCGAATACTGCCAGCTTCTCACAGTCATAGAAAAAAATCCTGAGAATATGTTTAGTTCAGTCTATATTGTAACATCAAGTGTCTTAATTATCTAATTCAGATCCAATGAGATTTCAGATCAAGTAGTATGAGAGAAACATCTCTGTACAGCATAAAGAGATTGCAGTTGCAATTTTAAGAGACTATCAAACAAGATAAAAATTATTGTCTGACCATGGACAGATAACATTTTAATTTAATGTGCTGCAGAGTGATATGCAATTTCAACCATGCAGTCAACCTACTCAAAACTAAAATGCAAAGCACTAAAGTCTGGCAAGTCCCCTATTAATTTAATGAAAAATAACTGCAACTCATGGAAGACATTCTGGAGGTTGGTTGTTTTTGTGGTGTTCTGGTTTGTTTGAGCTAGAATTTCATTTTTGTTAGCTTTTAGTAGCAAATATCTCAGGATCAGTTTGACAGTCTACAAGTATTAAGATAAAAAAATCCTGAGCATGCAGATAAATATTAAAAATGGATTATAGAGCCTTCCTAATGTCATTCTAAAAGCTTAAAAAGGAAGATGCACCAAGTACTACTTTGGAAATGACTTTTTACAGTAAGAGACCTGGAGAATAGAAGAAATAAAATGCTGAAGAGTTTCTTTACCAAAATCTTTTTGGTGTTTCAGATATCTGAAGCAATATTCACTTTGATAAATAAGAAATGCTTGTATGTCCTTGGTATTGACAGCAATAGGAGATCTTTACCTGTCCATTTGGGGAAGAAGGAATCTTTGTACTTACCATGGGCTTGTGCAGAAGATGAGAATAAAAAAGGAGTTGAAAAAAGATCACAAGAGTCATAATCATGCTAGAAGCCATTAAATTGTATGTTAGCATGTAAGAACTCCAGCTTTTGATGTTATAGCAAAAAAAAAAATCCCTGTTAGGAATATGGGTACATGATGTAGATCTAAACCTTTGTTGTTACTGTGCATACTAACATTAGTTTTTTGCATTTTCTTCAAATGCCCAAAGGCTGCTGTTATTTCATGAGGACTTTGTATAAAGGCAAGCAAAACAGAGCTCCACACTTGTACAGCATAACTCATGATGCAAGCAAAATCAGTTTATACCAAATATAAATATATCTGGAATAAATAATTTTTACTAGCTTATATACCAAGATGCAGAAAGCCTGGTACAGACATTCTTGTGTTATTTAGAAATATTATTCCTGAAAATATCCTACAATGTGATCAGATTAGCTACCACATGAATTTTCCAAAACAGCTATCAATTTTAGTCACTAAGAAAATAAAACACAGAAACCCAACAATTTCTCTCCACCCTCACCACAGGAAAAAAAAAGAACTGCTGTACAAGTGACTACAAACTTCATATTAGAGTAAGAAATTATATGCTTTTAGGTCTGTACAGTTAAGCCATTGGTTCACCTGGAATTATAAAGCTGATACTCAATGTTAGTTGTTTTGAACACTCAGAAAGCCAAGCCAATGACCTCAAATGTTTTCCTGAAGACTTAAACATGTTACCTTTAGATGAAGTTATTTAGGTAACATGACAAAATCATGGTTTCACAGTTTTAGGCAGCAACCTTTCCAAATGAGAGTCTGTGGAAAATGCTGTTGGTGAAAATAATCATGAATAGACACAGTCTTTGCCAGTTCCTAAAGGGACTCTCAGAAAACAATGTTATCTTTGTGCATCCTTTCATTAGGATAACAAATCCCTGACTTTCCAGAAACACTTTTGATCTGCAGCTTTACACTTCTCTGCCTTTTTTTCTTAAGCACTCCTCGCATGCAAGGGGAAACAGACTGCTGTGAAGAAACATTAATATATTGCAGAGAATACACACTACATGTCTATCCATGGTCATAGAACTCCAGAACTTCTGTCTGCTTCAGAAATGGCCACCTTGGCCAGAACACTGGGGCATAGACCCTGTTTGCATTATGGGATCAACAGGCTGCAGAGCAACACTGCTGAAGAGGACAGTGGAGTCCTGACGCTTGGGAGGCTAAGCTCGAATCCACACTGTCCCTGGGCCGTGCTGAAGGCTAACAGCATACTTGGCTGCATTGACAAGGGCAAGTGTACTTTCATAGTTAACAATTGTTCAGGGGCCCTTCAACCTAATAATTGTTCAGGAGCATTTCTGAAGGAGCTTGATTATTTGGAACTTTTATTGCAATAGAAAGGCTTTGTATGGCTTCTCAAAGCACCTGAAACAGCTTGCCGACAGCCTGCACTCCAGTGCAATTAAATACCACTGGCCAATACCAGCATAAAGCTCTAAAATGTAGGTTTCCTAAAATGAAGTTTTGTACTCTCACATAACTTTAGAGTCTAGCAAGTGAGACCCTACACTTCTAAAAGAAAATGCAGTATCTTTTTTCAAGGGAGGAGCATCACTGTCCTATTGGCTCAGGACAACGGTCCATCAGCCTAATACGGTGCCTCCAACAGTGACAACAGGACATTCATATTACCAAGCTTCCACTCACTTGTTCCAAAGCTGTTGTAGCAAATATGAGCAAAACCTTTCTCTAGCTGCTTTGGCATACATTTATAGACGAGCTGTCCATGACTGATTATATTATTTGCTGTCTACCTCCGTATCTTCCTGTGGCAGTAAATTCCAGAAATTCCTTTATTTGTTTTAAACTAATCTACTTGTTTTAGTAACTGCCCCCAAATTCTAATAATGCAGGAACAAGTGGTGAAACCAGCTCTGTGGTCATTATTCTGAAACTTAACAAAGTACCTTCTTCAGCTTTCTCTCTAGAGCAGATGAGTTCCAATCCATTTTAGCCTCCCATAACAGGTGGTAATCAAGACAACCAACATTCAGTTCCCTTTAACTTCTCTCCAGACCTTCTTTAAACTCTCTGCATCCATATAGATACTAACTGGCTTTATTTGGTTTTTATTATACTTCCTTTTAATGCCCAGTGTTGCCTTGTCTGAGTTGGCTGGTGCTGCTTGCTAAGCCAGTGTCAGAGGGCTCAATACCAAGTGAAAACATCTTTTCTGATTTGTAACTAGCAATTCTATGTTTGCCATTGTGTAGGTATGGCTTAGATTTTGCAATAGATGAATAATCACCTTATTCACACTGAAATTAATTTGTCAGCTTTTTAAGACAGACTTGAGATTCTTGCTGTCAGTGTTTCATTTGAACACGGAAAAAGAGCTTAAGGTAGGAACTAAAGCATTAGGCCAAGATCTACCCAAGTGTATTGAGACAATAGGAAATCCAACTAAGGGCCTGGAATGCAAGATGTGTGGACCCAACCCAAACACTCCCCCAGTACCCCAGTTCTACTCTATACTTATTCCTGAAGGAACTACAGCCATGTTGACCAGAGTATGGACTTGCATCCCAGGGTCTTTTAGTTTCTGTTCTCTTTTGTACACTTGATATTGGTTAAAGGCTTTCAGTTTTGGGTCTGGCCTTCCTTCATGTGAAGGGAACTAGATCTGTCACTCCAACAAATAACATTTAAAGGAACCTGTTTCTTATTGCTTTAGTTTTGCAAGAATCTCAAATCTGATCACATCTGCTAAAAAAAAAAAAAAAAAAAAAAAAAAAAAAAAAAAGGCAACCAATAAAAACCAGGTCTGGTAAACCCCATGTGCTTGTTTTTAATTCTCACATCCAGGTCATATTGTCTAGATGACTGCAGCTTCAACCCAGTTTTCACTATAGCACATGCACACGGCCTTTAGGACATTTCAAAGAGTTAATAACATTATGTGATCAAAATATACATCATCATTATCCCTTCAAAAGCCAGCTGAATCAAGAACAAAATCTTAAAAATGTGTGCATTTTTATACCTTCTTGTATCTAAAGAATTCAGCATTTTAAAGACAAACTATGTCTACTGGTCTACTGGTCAATGAAAATACTTAACTGTACATATTCTTAAACAGGTAACAGTGTACTTCCACAAATATAGAAGAGCTGAACAAAGGCTACCAATCAGATCCTTGAATCTTAGAATAAACTTTCTTACCTGATGCTGACTGCCTCATCAAGCCAGGCATGAAGGAGAAATAGTAAAGAGAAATTTAGAAGTTTTAAACAATTTAAAAAGTGTTCTATATTAAATCATAGAATCAAGTTTGAAGGGTGATAGTTGCAAGCAAGTTATATTTCTAAGTCCCTTTGGTTTTTTGAGTAGGGAACATAGGTTAAACTTTCAAGTGGGACTTTGTGAAAGAGTTTGACTTAAGCTCTGAGAGACATTTTAATTTTGTAACCTGTGAGGTTTTAAGCTGGGAGTTCAGTGGTGAAAAAGTCAAACTAAAATGATATTGTCTGCTCCCTTTAAAAGACTTCAGTAACTAATTATTGAAATTTACTCAATTCCAAAATAGTAAAGACAACTTTTAACAAAGCCTCCCAATAAATATTAAATCTAGACACAATAGGAAAACCAAGAAATATGCCACTGAGATCAAAATATGACCACTGCCTTGGGTGAATAAAATTAGTTTTGGCAGAAGGCAGTATGTCAATTTAAATGTTTATTTAAAGAATAAAGATCCTGATTCTCAGTGCTTTTACTCATAAGAAGAGGAATCTAAAAATCAGAGTTCCCTCTTTATTTGTTCCAACCTTAGTAACACTTGAAACTCTTCATAAGATTTCCTACTTAAAACCCAAACATGATTCAAAGGAAAACTAGAATGTTGCTGAAAATACAACCTAACCACATTTATCTGAAGAAACAAGTCATAAGGATTTTCAAATTCCTTTCCTGTAATTCAGAAAAGCATTGTCAACTTGGCACCATGAAAACAGAGATTCAGAAGATTACAAGCCAATAAAAAAAGTTATGATCTATTAAATTATAATCACATTTAATATGAATAAAAGCAAATTAATTTGAGTTCTTTGAAATTCCTGAGACTGTCCACAGCATCTAATGGAATCCCTTATCGTACTTAACAGCTATTTAGTGATGATTCTCCCATTGTAACAAGATGACTCCAGTTTAAGGCATACAGTAGTACACTATCACTTCTTTAAAAACACCCCTACTAACTTCTTTTGGAAGAATGCTTATTACAGCAATTCAAGTAATTGGAGCATCTCCCAACATAATTACTGGGAAATATGTTGCCATTAAGGACACAACTATTAGTTCAGACAAATACTACATCCAGCAGGTATTACAATGCAGAAGTCATTCTTCCTTGTACTCAGCACTGGTTAGGCTGCACTTCAAATGCTGTTTTCAGCAAGCCAGAACAGTGGTGAATGACAATATTAAATGTCTGAACAGACTGAGGCTCCTTTTTCTGGCTGTGCCAGTACAGCTGCTATTCTTAAAAGTTAAAAAACCCAGAGAGTCTCTGGACTGACTTCTCCCCCCCACCCCCGCATCTCTAGTAGGCTTAAAAGCAACAGCCATGAGGTACTACAGCATTAATTGAATCTTCCCCACGCAGCATTAGCTCTTTGGAAACCAAGATTATGTATGTGATTAATTACTAAAGTCTCCTGTTTAAGGAAACTATTACTTTTGCTTTTGAAACTCATACTTTTAAAAGGATGACCAACATATTGCTGTGCAACCTGAAATATTTATCTCAAATGAACTTTGCTGAACATACCATTAAAAAGACAGAAAACCCCTCCAGTGTGTTGTAAGTGAAAAGCAAAAGAGCAGCAGAGAATTTCCAAGACTGAGTAATTTCAGGCTTTGGGGTTTTTTAAACAGCATTTAAATATTTGGCCTCTGTTTTAAATGCCAGCTTCTGTAAGTTCTATTCGGTCTAAGAGTAATACCAAATGTGTTACAAAATCCCTATAGCTGTCAGGAAGCTTAAATAAAATCTACAGAACAATTTTAATGCAGTAAAAGAAAGCTCATCTCCAGTTGTCCACCTGTTTATTTCATACTGCTCTGAATGTAGTCTTAAATTTCTTAAGTTTTTTATAAAAAGCGAGTTTTTTTCAGTATTATCATTTTGAGAGTACTTGAGCTAAAATTAAATATGATGTTAAATTAAATGTATATTGTGTATCAGTTTTACCATAGACAAGTCTGCTGCATTGTAAACGTGACAAAGATAAAAACCAGCAACAAGTGTTCAGACCAGAAGGTTTCCAGTGAATCAGAACAGGAAACCAATAAAGCGATCAATGGGAGGTCATGACTTTTTGATCACTGCACTATATGGTTAAAGTATCAGGCTTTGATCTAGTGCAGTGTAATCAAGTTAAACTTTGAAGTTAGGTATCAAATATACAATGAAATAGCAACAGTGCTGAGGAATACCCGACTTTAATGCTATTTTGAAAAGTCATCAGTGTTTGGTAACTGTGTCAGGTTTTATTTCTTGAGGGATTTTTTCCAAGAGCTGACAGGTTTGTTGTAGTGAGACTGTGTGCAATTCCAAAGAAGTTCAGGATGACAGGCCTAGGAATTTTCCTTCTACCTACTAGCTACTTATTTATAGAAAGTTCCCAGAAACTCTTTCTACAAGAAACTCTAACTGAAGTGAGGACACAGCAACAAAAGTATTTTAAAACAGCAGTATAATCACACTTAATGTACTGCAATTATTGTATTCGAGAAAACACCTAAATCTCAATAATCCTTCTCCCTGTTCTATGCATCTATAAATACAAACGTTACTGAAACCTCAAGCATTAACTAGAACATACTGGTTGATAGAGACTGAAAATGCACCCATTACAGGCAACAGTTACAGGAAATGAGCATTTCACACTTTTACTCTGTCCTTTAAAAGCAGGACTTAAACTCAGCATTTTTAAATGGACTAAGTAACATTTTTGCCCCTGATTGCAGAAACAACTTTCATTTCTGCTGACTGCAACTCAAATTGATAAAAGAATTTTAGGAGGTGTTTCCACCACATTTCCACTGTTTGCCCCACTTATATTCAGATAAGCTTAAAGAGACTTATTACAAACTCATCACATATATAACAATCTTCTCCTAAGCTTGTTTTCTCCCATAGCTGGCACCTGTGTATGGGTGCTAGCACAATTTTTGAAAGGAACAACTACTCAGATTAACCAGCAGAACCTCGATTCCTCCATTTTTCAATTCCCAATACTTGATTCATAGGCAGAAAAATGTGACAGACCCTGACATAGCTCTAATCAGTAAAGCAGACAGGTCACACAGCTTCAACAATCAAGAACATTATAATGCCATGATAATGAAATAACTTTAATCAGTGTATTTCTTTGGCAATCCACACAAAATTTAAAGGACACAGTGTAATTAGTTATAGCTAGCTACATTCATGTCTAATGCTGCAATCAAGAACTATTACATTCTCAGCAATACAGATCTGGAGCTATGATATATAGATTACAGTGAGGAAAAAGGGAAAATGCTTATAAAACCAGCAATCACCAATCTTCATTTATTTTAGCACTGAATTCTATCTGTCACTAGTGGCAGTGAAACAGTTAAGATTCATACCAAAAACCATTGCCCTGATCCACATAAACAAAGTCATACCTGTTCCATTTAAGGACAGGCTACGTCACTGTCCTGGTTACATTGATCACATTTAGAGGTTTTCTTCACCCTCATGAGGAATGGAAAGTATTTTGTTTATGGTGTTACCAGAGGGGAAGAGAGAGGAATCAACATTATCTGACACAAAGATGACGATTCATGGAGTGAAGTACCATCATTATGGAATCAATACTGTCATTTTGGGCAAGTGTAACATGTCTGTGTTAATTACACTGTGACCACTCAAAGTTAATTGAATTAAACAAATGATGGTCATAAAATATACAGGGATTCCACTGTATCTTCCATCTGCCTGTTGATTGCTTATTTAGCAAGATAGTTTGTGAAGCTAGTTGCTTTATTAAGGACAACTAAATTGGAGAAAGTTACTGGATAATTAAGTCTCCCAATCAGTTCAGCCTTTCAGTAATGAATCTGTGTATTATCAAGCCAGTATAACATCTCTGGCTCTTTTAAGGACAAGCTCAGTTAAAGGAATAAAGCAATTCACTTTTCTAAAGTATAGAGTATATATTTAACTATCCTGTGTAGACAAAGTGCTGCTACATTAGATTGGGTGTTTGCAAACCACATGACCTCACAAACGCTATCTTATCACATCACAGGTTCCTCAGACTGACCACAACCACTTAAATCAGACTTTGCCAGCACAGAAGTTCTGCAACTTTGACACATACTAGTAAAGCAACTACATTTTTAGCTGTCCTTGCAAGAGTTTTACTTGTGGGGAGGGAAAAATCTGATCATCTCTTGTCCAACTGTTCTTTCAAGATACGGTAAAAGAAAAGCACATGATTTATTGTGCTATAAACTTCCACCACAAGCTGAAATGCTTACTCTGTAAATCTGAGGGCTAACATATTTCCTTTCAGGGACAACATTTCTTATCAAGGAAGAAAACATTTATAGAGAGTCACATATTTTGAAAGCATTTGTCTAGTAAAAAAACTATTAGAAGATGCTAATGTGACTCTAATCTGTATTGAGAAACAAGTACTTTACAAAAGTTAATCCAAGACTTTCAACCAACGTTACTGAGAACTATGTTTTACCGAGAACTATCAAGGGAAAACAGTTGACTGAAGTAAAAATTGACTGGAATGAATTCCATGAATATTAGCTGGTTTTATGAAAGTGAACAAGTAAAATGACAGTTTCCAAGAAACAAATGTAGTTGTGCTTGTAGTGCATGAAAAAGGAATAGTACAAGTCTTCCAGAAGAAATGGAGGGTGGGGGAAAGAAATGTTACCTTATTCTGTTCCTCAGGTATTTAAATGGTGATAAATCTGATCATCTCTCATTCTCATTTGCGCGTATGATCTGATCCGCTGCTATCCGTCACTAACTGTGTCTTCAGAGAACTTGAAAAAATTACTGGTAGGTTGAACTTTAACTAGAATTCACTTTCTCCAGTTACTCCTCATCTCCATTATGCAAAGCCATGTTATTTATTCCAAGTTATTTGCTCTGCTTCAGAATGTAGACTAGTGGTGCATCAGATAAGAGAACATTTCATTTAGTAAGCATTGAATTTGACTCAACGGAAGCCTAACAATAAAATTAACGGATGAAAGGAATAATGCTTCCCCACTGGTATCCCATCATCAAGCCCAGATGCAATTATTATGAGAGAAAAAGGAGCTAGGAAAGCTGCAAGAAGTGGCCACCTCACCTTGTGCTATTGCAATGGGCCACAAGCAGCATCATAATTTTGTTCTCATCTATGGCCAATGCAGGAATCAATTTACCTGCTTGTAAAGACATTTCCTCATCTCTTCAGGGGACAACCTGGATCAATCTCTGCTGAGGCCCAGAACCACTCACTGATTTAAGATTATTAGCTAATAATAAAAAATACAAGGAGGAAATAATTTGACAGCTTTAAAACACAGTTTACCTACCATATAAATTTATGGTATTTAAGATTAAAGGAACTGTTAATGTGGATTAATATTTCATTCTGTGTACTATAGTGCATTGAATTTTATTTAGGTATTTAATAGTTTGGCCCATATAGGTGGATTTTTTTAATCCTTCACACTGATGGGCTACAAGTTGACTTTCCCTTCTCCATTTTAATTTCAGCAGTGAAAGCCTAGAAAGCTAATGTGAGTTGCAAGATGTATCCTTAATTCAGCCATATAACCAATTACTCTGTTGGTCACAACTTATACATTATTTATCCTCAAAGTCATTACTTAAAGTGTCTTGAATTTTATTTACACAAGCAAAATCTTTTAAAAGCATAGTATTTAATCTCCAACTTTTATATCTCTTTTCATTAAGCCAGTCTTAAAATGTTAGCTTACCAGGAGCATGATCAGACCAAGAGATAACACCTATATCAGAATCTTACTGACTGCATTAGGTTCTTAAAACATAATATCAGATCCATTCCTAGATAAACTATACTTATGTGGAAATGGAAGAGTAGTAAACTAATGCTCACTACTTCTTTGACGAGACATCAAGTTTTTAGATACTGAAATGGGAAATACCTTTAAAAACCCATTTTCTTCACTCTCAATATGCAAGAATTTAATCTCTAGAATTTCACTTAAAAGGTACCATTATAAAGTCTTCTAAATGCTTGAAAATTATTTTGGCAGAATAGTAATGTTCCAGTTCTTTGCCATCTTGATCTTTTCCATCAGCAATGCTGAGATATCATTAACTAGACAAGTTGCAGTTTCTAAACATTGTGTCACACTAACATCAGAATTTTGGTTTTCATTCAAATATCAAACACACCTGTATAAGATTTGCACATCATCCTTGCTTCTTCTCAAAATATTGCAAGCAATTATTTGTCAAGAGGATATCTCATTAGAAAGAAACAGCTGGGAGAAGACTCTGTATTCTCCCTCTGACATAGGTCAATAGCAGACGCATGCACAGAAAAAAAGGACAAAAACTCCAGCAATCATCTCTCTAAATTCATGGTGGGTGGAATAGTCCCTGCAGATGCACACATGTCGTAATAAAACTGAAAATGGGCTATCTTCAGCATCCAAGGAAAAAATGCTTTCTAAGGTAAAAATGCCTTAAGTGAAGGAAGCACTGTTTCTGTATGTTGCTTCATAAAGCTGACCTCTAACACAGATAGCCAATACACATCTGCAATCCCAAACTGTAGAGGCTACTCGCTTTTGTACAAGCAACACGTTAGGCAGAATTCAGCTTTAAATATGGAAACTATCATAAGATTAAACCAAATCCACATTTGAAATACTATAGCATATAAAGATAACCCCCCAAAATTTTACAGCGTAACAAACACATTAAAGGATTCCAGGAGTGACAGAAATCACCTAATTAGTGTGACAAAGGCAAACTTCGTAAAATTTCATGTGAAACAACTTAAGCACTTCAGTCCTAAATCACAAAGCCTGAAAGACTGGAAACCACTTGCTTTTGTCTCCAAAGGTGTCTTGTGGTCTGCCAGTGTAGTTTGTGGGTAAGCACATCAATTCTAATCTTTTGTACCACCCCTGTAATCTAGGTAACACATACAAGCCTTGCAACATCCAACAGGAAGCAGAAGCAGCTGCTGGGTAATATATATAAAGTGACTGCACATACAGAGAGTTAGTGCATGAAATGCAGAACTTTAGCAGTTTATAAATCATTTAATTCCATTCAGTTTGAACTAAAAGGAAAAGGTGGGAAACTACAAACAACCTCCTCCTTGTTTTTCCAATATGATTTGTGTTAAAAAGAATAAACAGCTTGTTCAATAGTCACAGATTTTCTTAAGCTGTCAAATTTACTTAATGGAAACTTGTAGCAGGCCAAACTTCCAAGGTACTCATTTCCACATAGCTTAACATCTTTACTTCAGTCCTACCTAGCTAGCAAGATATTCTCTTGAGCAGTAAAAATGTTTCACAGAAGTTGCTTTCACTTAACATTTCTGTATCTAATCAAAAGCAACTTCTGTGAAATAGGAGCAATCCTTGTGCAGCTTGAAAGTATCTAACCACGGTACAACCTTATAGTGTCTGTGTGCTCATGCTATTTATGTTACATCAGTTAAGCACATGAACTGGAAGGTCAAGTGACAGACTGACCACTAGACCTTATTTTGGCTGTGCCAAACACATGGCAACCAAGCTTCAGTACTTACTGACAAGGGTAACAAATGCAGCTTCACAGAAGCTGCAGCCTGTTGGGGCTGGACAATGAGAAAGCATTTTAAGTTAAAATCCCACTACGCTAGAAGTCAAGAACGCTGCAGAGATAGCTTTAAGAATGGGAGGGAAATGGAAGAAAATGCTAGGTGGAACGACTTCAATTAATGAAAAGAACAAATCACAACTGAACGCAAGATTCTGAAAAGGCAGAATGTCTGAGGCTAGTATATATTAAAAGTTCTCAAAGGAGTTTACATAATGACTTCCTGTTTGTGATGATCCTTAACATTTCAGGTTTCCACACTAGTTTCAGCCTTCAACAATAAAGTCATAAGTCACAACCACCTAACAACTTTGTGCCAAATAAATCACAAACTCAGCCAATAAGGAGGAAAGGAAGTACAGCACTTCATATACATGACTTATCACAGGATTAGCTACTGGCTAACTAGAAATACTTCAATCTGAGTATCCTTTCATTATGCATCAGCTGTTCTTTGAATACTGGTAGGCTGTGTAAAAGATTACAGGACAGCTGTCAGTAACTTTCTAGGGAATGTGCATAAAACCTGATATGTTTACTAAAGTTCAAAATGCATGTAAGTAATAATTGATCTACATGTATTTGATTTCTGAGTGAAGTTATGGTTGCACTGAGAATTAATTCACTATTTTACTTAACATTAAAAATTTCACTTAATATTTATATTCCAACCCATATTTGGTTGTTCAAATCAGTGCAAAGAAAGAGGTGCATGTAAATAGATTTAAGATAATATGCATGGAACCATAGAATTGTTAAGGTTGGAAAAGGCCTCTACAGAGTTCAACCATTAACCTAACACAGCAGTATTCACCAGTAAAGCAGAAGTTAACTGAAGTCTAGAGTCTAGTAGAGCAGAAGTTGATAACTTCTGGTTATAAGGTTCTCAAAGTTCCAAATTTTGTCTGTTTGTTCTCCTGAAGTGTTCATCAACTACATATTTAAGACTTATTCTGAAGTAGTCAATACTCAACTCAGCTTACCAT
The DNA here is from genome assembly GCF_965231275.1 of Zosterops lateralis. Taxonomy (NCBI): domain Eukaryota; kingdom Metazoa; phylum Chordata; class Aves; order Passeriformes; family Zosteropidae; genus Zosterops; species Zosterops lateralis. The sequence continues at coordinate 16,891,623 of NC_139769.1, forward strand.
GCTACAGAAATCCTGTGGTTAAGTATAAAAGGAATCAGGCAGGCAGCTTGTTAGAACAGGTCAAAACTCCAATAATCCCATTTGTAGTTTTTTGACTGCATTTGAATGGTAAGAAAAAAGGCATATTTTCCTATTTAATATTTAATTACCTTTTACATTTAATACCAATGTGGCTTATCAGTTCAGTTTTGGGTGCCATACCACTGAATATGTGAAGTTTTATTCAGTAACAGGAACACAACTTGAATTTGCTACAAATAAGTCTTCTTATTATATCTGAAGACTGACTGTAGCATTACCATTCCTAGATGAGTAATAAAAGCAGCTGAAATTTATCCTTCAGGCTGAAAACTGCATTATTCTTAAGAAGCATCTAAAATTTTGAGCTCAGAAAAAATGACCAAAGTTAATTTGATTTTTAAAAAGTTTTGTTTATAGTTAAAAAAACTTCCAACCATTTGCCCTTTGTACTATGAATTGATTGATAATCATTTGATACAGTATGCAGAGTTCCAACACACAGCTGATTTAGGTTACCACATTGAATCGAGTGAGAGAAATATCTGAATACTAAGGGCCAAATTTTTCTCACCCAGAAAGTCAAGAGATGGTACAGCAGCAGCTTGTTGCACCTGTGCCATAGCAAACTCCCACCCCCAACCCACCTGATAGTGAACAATTCAGCTTGAGACACTGGGCAGTCATAGTGACTCTCTGCTGTCCTCATTGGTGTTCCTCACTGATATTTTAGATTTGCCCTGGCCTGGCTACTAGCCTGGCTTGCAAACACTGAGGGTACAGTAAACCTTTCACAAGAACTCTGCAATTAGGAAGGATCATGCTGTTACCACAACTCAGTACCATCACATCTGATGGATGATTCACAGAATAGAATTAAAGTATGTAGTTGCTCCAGGCTCCACTGACCCAGAAACATTTACATACACACTGCTGGCCAAAGGCACGAAATAGTGTTTAGCCAAAGGCCAGAAAACGGACTTAGTCTGCAGTTACTTGCAGTCAATATAGGATTTGGTCATTATTTTGTTCCCATCCTTCAGATGGAGAATCTGCAACTTTTCTGTAAAAATCTGTAAGAATGCAGTGCTGGAGAGAAAAAAAAAAATAAATAAGCAGAATCAACATTGATGTCCATGCCAAGACATTTCATCTTGTTTCACACATATCTGTCCCACACCTACCTTAAATTATAATTTTTGCTTTAATTAACACTTGCATTTATGTGCAGTTTAAAGTTACACAATTACAATATATTAGAAGGTAACCATATAGTCACCAAGAGCTCTGTTCCTTTTCCAGTGCCTTTTACATGCTAACCAGTTGGGAGATTGTGGTCAGCATGTCACATACACCATCACCGTATCTTCAGGAAGATGCATTTGCAAATGTGTAACGTTTCTTTTAGCTTTTGCAGAAGTAAAATCAGAAAGCAACTAGCCAAAAAACAAAGAACATGGTCATTAATGGATGTTTGCATGAAGACACTTCAGTGCAGGTTTAAGGAAGTTGTTTATTTAACTGGCATGGACTGAATTATACTTCTCCTAACATTCAGCAGTTGAGAGCAAACATTTTGCCTCTTCCTGTTGCCGTTTTCTTCAGATTTAGTTTTTTGAGGAAACACTGCAGGAAACACTGCTTTCCCTCTTAAGATTTTACTTAAAAACTAGACAAATAGATAGGTAACAGTAAGGGAGAAAGGGAAAAAGAAGTCATTAGTAAACAAAGACTTCCAGCCTTTGAATAAAGTCTGTGTAAAGAAACACGCAGAATGCAGCCAAGGTAGCACACGTGTATTACATACAGAGTTTCATAAAATCATAGAATGACTAAAGTCAGAAAATATCTGTAAAATCATCAAGTCAAACCATTTCTTCTTACTGTTCCTATACAGCCTAGAACGATTTCCTTCCTATAGTGTTTACCTAGTTTGGAAATTAAAAATTTAACCACAAAGCATACATCTGAAAGAGGAGTGCTCTTCTACATGGAATTACTCAAACTCTGCTATTGTTGAAATTCATGTTCTTCATAGCATTTCCTTTCTGTTAGATTGAAATCCTGATAAAGATTTGATTAGACTGAACTGTTTAGGAAATCACTGGTATTACTTAGAATTATAATTTTTCTGTGAGCTTATGAAGCTCATCTTCTTTCCAACCTGTTCACATTAACTTATACACATTAAAGACGTACAATATGCCTGCCTTCATGACAATTCAGTTGCTCAGCCAGGCATATAAAAAATGATTGTATAGAGAAAACTATGCAATAGCTTTCCAATTCCAACTAGAGTAATTTTACATTTCTCCCAAACCACTGTTCCTTACCTTTTAAGCCTACAGTGAGCAGAGGAAAAAGTGAGTACAGTGCCTTACTTTGTTCATAATGCAAAAATACAGTAAATATCTGGCTTTCTGGGATTTCTTCAAGCAAGCAACAAAGAAAACTAATTAGGGTGCTTTAATGGAGAAAGCCATGTTATTGATTTTTAAACCTGTTTTTAAGTGAGCTTAATGATTGGTAAAAGTGCTGGACTGATGGCCCTAGAGACTATCCTCCATCTATAGCATAGTGATCTATAGCATAGACAACATTCCAAGATCCTCAAGTGTGTTATAAGTCTCAAGAGATTGATCCTAAAAGCTTGGATCTACTCAGATTGTTATGAAAATACTATCTACACTTCAAGAAAAGATGTGTTTATTTTACAAAAGTAAAAAGGCAACAAACAACTAGGTTGAATTGCTGTACAATCCTTTGGTTTTAAGCAACACTCAGAGCTGTGTATGAAAAGACTAGAAAGAGACTCTACTGCAATGACCAGGCCTTCTGCACACGATGGAGTATTAGGTAAAGACATTTCTTCACAATGCAGCGTGAACTGAAAGGAGCTAGTGAGCACAGGAGTTACATAAGCCATTTCTGTTTCAAGACCTTCTGATCTTTTTAACTAACAGAAAGTTACTACAACTATTAGAGCAAGGAAGTTTGAAGAGACATTTCATAGATTGAAGGTTTTGGCAGTTTAAAACTTAAAAATCTGTTAACTGATATTAAGCAAGCATCCTTTTTTTTTTTTTTTTAAAGCAATCTCAGTTTACTACCACATAAAATTTGTCCTTGCAACAGCAAGAACCAGAAAATTTATGCATGGATTCTTGCACTTGCACAAATGAAGTTTAGTTTCTAACTATAGTAGCCTTAACAGTTGTAGCAAATAAAGACACAAAGGGGCTTATTTTCATATATGCAGTTCCAAACAAAGTAAATGCAACATGAATATGATCAACTTATGAAATTAAGGAAAAAGCTAAGATGGAACATAAATGCCAATCTCATTTAGCATCAAATCGCATAACTAAGCACTATTTTGTTCTCTTACATTCCAAGATTGATATATAAGAGTTTTATTGCATTCTTTTAAAATAATGTACTTCAGCAAAAACAAGTACTGAAGATGTAATTGCTATTAAATTAGCAAAACCTGCCACAGGTGAAAGGACAAAGGTACAAGTGATCAGAGACTCTAGTATAATATCACTTACCTCATGATGCAGCTCAGCTATCTGATCTTTCAGTTCTCTGATGTACTGGTTAGAATCAGACTTATTAAGCTGCCCTTGAATTTTTCCTTCTTCTTTCTGTTTTGGTTAAAAAAAGGAATCATATTAAAATTATTCAAATATCCACTATATTAAAAATCTTATTTTAACAGTCTACATATTTTTGTCACAAACAGAAGCTATCCCCAGACACCATCCAGCACTTTCATTTGACTGAAGTCACAGCAGGTATCTAGAGGTGACAGTGGCTCAGACCAAGCTGACTCTCTCAGTAGTAGAAGGCAGGATTCTATGGAGGACCATGAAGAATTAACAGCTTCACAGGTGGAATCCACATCCTATGTACACGAGATTGCATTTTAATAAACCACTCCCACAGAATAATATCAGTACATGAACATATCTTAGTATATTTTATTTTCACTAATGTAAAGTTTACATTTAGCAACAAGACATTTCCTTTTGTGTCCAAGCAAACAAAGCAGTTCTTTCTCTACATTGTGGGACATAGACTGGGAAACACTACATATGACAAGCTGCTTTTGTCCTGTAAGAAGAATTGTAACACCCAAACTATCGTGGTATTTGTCACATAGGAGTTCCAGACAGTATAAATGAAGAGAGGAATGTCCCCTAATACCAATCCTTCAAGAGGCATACAGAAAAACTGGCAAGTAAAAAAACCCCAAAAGATTAAGAGGAATATGACATTTCCCTCATTTGTCAATGAAATGCAGCGCCCACATTTCAGGATGCCTGGAAAGGTTTCACTTGCACTGAATGTCTGCAGCACTGGTTTCCATCTTGTCCCTAAAGGGAATCCTCATGTGACTGAACCAACTTGGCAGATCTGAGATAAATAATCACCCTGATGAGGAATGCACTCCATGTCTTCTACTTGCTACTAATAATACGCAGAACACCTCTGCTCTTGCCTTTTTCCAGCTACGCAATTTCTGAAGTAGCCACCAGCTCTAGAGAATGCATCTTGTTTTTTTATAATTCTTCACCTTGACTGTAAATCACATATGAGCAATATATTAGAGAAATACAAATATAATGGGAATTTGTTGTTTTTCTACCTACAGCTCATTTTACTAAAGTTAATTACACTTGAAGAAAACAATTTACTTCAATAGCCAAGTTGAAAGTCATTAGCAAAGAGAGGTTAAATGCATTTTAGAATGAAAAGTGTTAAGTGTTCATCAAAATATAAGACAAAAAGCTTTAATGGAGAGGTTCCTTTAAAACACCTCTCTGAAATATAAACCCCAGGACAAAACTATGAGGAGAGATAACATGCTACCTTCCCGTAGATAATATGCTACTTTTGCTGAGTGAGGAGAACAATCTAGAACACTGCCAATATTGGCAATATCAAAGCAACTATCTCTTTTTTCAGGCTCTGTTTTACTTGCAGTGAGGTATGCGTTACAAAATTACTCAAAAAAATTTTTTGTCATATTCACTATTAATTTCCACAATCTGTAACAGGAAGAACAAGATCCTTTAATGTATAATTTCATACTGAACCTGGTTTCCAAGGTAACCTATAGCCAAATTCACACACATACACAAAAGTAGTACCCTTCACATTCTTCTGAAATAGTGGAGCCCAGGACTGCACACAGTAGTCAAGGTGAGGCCATACTACCAGTTTTTACACAGTCACACTGACATAAGAAAAACTAAATTGCTTTCATGCAGTTTAATTTCATTTAATGCTTCCTATTGTGGCATTTACTTTAGTAGGAACTGGACATTGAACTCTCCGTTGCTTGTATGCTGTGCTTGAATAGTTTTGTACTACTCTGCTTGAGCAGCTTTGTACTTCTGAGGAAAGCACACAGATCAACAGTATGGGTTCAAAACTGAATGTTAAAGCTCCACATATAATTTAGAAGTCTTTCAGGTATGAATGTCACACCTTTTAAAAGAGAACAGCATAAGCAATTCGCAATCTCCATGTTTCATTTTTAAAATCTAGAGTTATATACACGTAGGATGTGGGTTGCTGGTTTCGTTTTTTGGTGGTGGGGGTGAGGGGGAGCACTATTATAGCAAATCTGTGATATTTGGAGAAGTTACAACACAAAAACTAGCTGGTTGCTAGGCACGTCATAGTCATTTTAAACTTAAAATTAATATACAGAGAAAATCAGAGAACGTATCAATAGGCAAAGTGTGAGTGCTATCAGAATTGCAAAATAATGAAAGCTAGCCAGTTGCAGAATGTAGGAATTTGTTCAAAACATCCTGCAGTCATATGTGAATGAATCTCTGTACACCCACATCCCTGGCGTGCTTCCTCTGTGTATTGGCACCACTGCAGTGCTACCTCCTCTTCCCAAAAGGGTTTGTAGAATGGCAATGCCAATTGGTGTTACACTGTAATTAAAGATGCACCATCACCATTTCACTGCTTTTGACAATTTTTAACTGCTCCTTTTTAGTCTCTTTAACAGCACTACCAGGGTTAGAAATCTGTGTCAGGGTAACAAACACCCTCGTGGCAGGGATCACCTCTACCCTAGGGACAGGTGCTTGTAGCAGTGTACACAGCCAGTACACAATCCAACCCCCTGCCCCAGAGGTTGTGTGTTATTGGGAGTAGCACGGGCAGTGAAGCAGGAAATGAGCTCTGTAGATAAAAAAACCCTGCTGCTAAAACAGAACTCACTTAGGCCCCTTCACAGTTTTGGAAGCTCTCACCTCTCTCATCCTGCTGTGAAGTAGTAGAGTGACTGCACTTGTGTGCATACCAAGAGTTACACTGAGAGCCTCTGAGAAGAAAAATCTGCACTCCAAAAATTTGCTCCTTAAAATGAGGAAAAATTCTGTCCACCAAAAACTACCAGCTGAGAATCATGGTTTTCATATCATGCTTAAATCCTCTTTTGTCTGGTTTTCTAAGGGAAAAGCATCTTGCAAAGAAGCAACAGCTAGTCTTAAAAAACCACCTGATGCTACTGAGAACTCCTGAACGTGTGGAGACCTTTCAAACTCAAATCAGCATCAGGCCAGGATGTATAGCTGGCAACACAAGAGAACAGGGAAAGACTGCTTAAGAAAAATGCTGATTTACAATACCTGAAATTATTACTGTATAATGGCATCCCAAAATCAAGTTTAGTACTCATAATAAAAAAGGATTTATACAACAAATAAATAAATCACCAGAAAAACACTAGAGGCCTTAAGCCAGCTTTTGCTGTTTGACCAAAGTTTAAGATACAGAAGATCAGGGTAATCAAATTCCAATTGCAGGTGTTTCATATATATATCAGTTAGAATATACAGCAATAAGAAAATAAGCTGTCTTAAATAATAAAACATCTAGGGTTGCTTTCATTTTAATAACTGAACTTGACAGAAAAACAAAAAAAATGTTTACATAGGCAGTCAAAATCCAGGCACAGTAGACAGTTGCTGTTCCTCAGATAACATGCATACTAAAAATGACTGGAAGATAGGATGTTCCATAACACCCTTAATTTGATCTTTTCTGACTTAGAAATATTTACTTGGTAACAACTTGCCTCAGCCTCTTTTCAGGAGAGGCTTTAAAATTCTTACTTTGTGGCAAAAGCCATTGCATTAAAAATGTAAATTAAGTATATTCAGAAGGGTAGATGTGGTAACTAGTGTCCTTTCAGTGACTTTACAGTGACTCATTCTAGACTTTCAAAAAACACATCACTAACATCACACACCACTATTGATAAGAGTAAAAAGGGTTTCCTGTAATTTGAAAAGATGGAAACAATTTTTTTACTGAACAGTCAGTACTTGGAAAAGTTATTAAACAGAGGTCATAGAAAGGCTTCATTCTAAAGAAACAGTGCTAAAAGTTTAAACTGTGGGGAGATTACTAGCACAATCATGGATTTCCTTTACAGTTCTTAAAGCAGCTTTGACTGGGTTAGAGATAGGGTAAATGTGACAAAATTCTCTGAATCTGCCAGGAAACACAGCAGGAAGAAGTGATGTTACTGTCTGTCCAGATCAATCTAACAAAAAGAAGCATTAATTCTGACGGATATTTTTTTGCTTTAAGATTACTCAGATGTAAAACTAGTTTTTCATATTACAAGTATGCTCTATCCTGCCCAACTCAACCCAGCCATGGATAATTTTAAGTGGATATACATGTCACCAGCCTGCATAGAAACGGAGGGAAAGGGATTAAGCTGCTAAGCAGAGGCTACAGCTGCCCCAGTCTGCTTCCTCAACCTGCCTACACTTCCACTGGTCTAGTGCTCCTCACCCCAGGCAGCTGAGTGACTGCAGCTTGTAACTGATAAAACTTTGCCTGAATTTTTCTATTCTTCTTTCAGTGACTGTAGGGATAACCTTAAAAAACCAATACAACATCAATGGACCAACTGGACTGCCCATACACAATCAGAAAGAACACTGCTCATTATTAGGCCAGAAATATTTGCATGCTGCATTTGAAGCTCTCAGTTCAGCTGAAAACGAGAAAGACTATCTTCCTGAGGATGCAAACGTGAAGATTTGCTGATTTACTATACACATATAGAGAGAACATGCATTCCTTGGCTCTTTGCCACTTAGGAAAGGATGAGACAAACAGGATCACACTGAGTGTAACCTGACTAGGACAAGCCATTTAGTTGTAGGGAGTAAATTTCTAACCTTTGTGAGAAAGTAAAAGCTGCACCTTGAATACTGTGTTCAGTTTTGGGACTCTCATACAAGATAAGAGGTGCTGGAGCATGCCCAGAGAAAGGCAACAGAGCTGGCTTGGAGCCTAAGGCTTACAGGCAGCAACTAAGGGAGCTGGAGGTGTTTAGTCCAGAGAAAAAGAGACTGAGGGGGGACCTTAGCACACTACAACCACATGTAAGGAGGTTATAGCAAGGTGTGGATCAGTCTCTTCTCCCAGGTAGCAAGTGAAATGACATGAGGAAGTGGACTCAAGTTGCCTCACGTAAGGCTTAGATTGAATATCAGGAAAAAATTCTTTATGGAAAGGGCTGTCAAACATTGGAAGAGGCTGCCCAAAGAAGTGGTCAAGTCACCATCCCTGGAGATATTTAAAATACATGTAGATGTGTCACTTAGGATCATGGTTTAGCGGTGAATTTGACAATGCTGCATTAACAATCTAAATGATTATATGATTCTATATAAGCTTCTCCCCAGTGTGGAAATACAAAAAATAGCAGCCCAGTCATCCAAAAATCCATCCTTCATCTGTTAATAAATTGCTCAAATGTCCTGTTCAAAGCCCAAAACCTGCTAAATATGTCCAAGTTGTTTTAGGGAAGGGATGCCCTCCAAGCTTTAGGAGCAGGCCCATGGGAACCTCATGAAGTTCAATAAGGCTCAGAGGAAGGTGCTACACCTGGGTCAGGGCAAACCCCTGTATCAATAGGGGCTGAGGGATGAATGAATCAAGAACAGCCTCACCAAGAAGGACTTGGGGGTGCTGGTGGCTGAGAGACTGGACAGGAATTGGCAATGTACACTTGGAGCCCAGAAAACCAAGTGGGTCCTGGGCTGCATCAAAAGCAGTATGGGCAGCAGCTCGAGGAAGGGGATTCTGCTCTCTGCTCCACACTTGTGAGATCCCACGTGGGGTCTGTGGGGTCCCCAGCACTGGAAGAACATAGACTTGGTGTAGTGAGTACAGAGGAGGCTATTAAGATGATCAGAGGGCGAAGCACTTCTAGGAAGACAAGGCTGAGAGAGTTGAAGCTGTTCAGCCAACAGAAAAGAAAGCTCCAGGGAGACCTTAGAGCCCCTTCCTATGGCAGCTATATGAGAGCTGAGCTGGAGAGGGAGTTTTGACTAGGACATTTAGTCACAGGACAATGGGGAATGGCTTTAAACTGAAAGTGAGTAGATTGAGATTGGATATTAGAAAGAAATTCTTTACTGTGAAGATGGTGAAGCAACCTGGTCTAGGGAAAGCTGTCCTGCCCATGGCAGGGAGATTGGAAAGAGATCTTCAAGGTTCCTTCCAATCCAAGCCATTCTGTGATTCTATGTTTGTCTATATTGTTTCTATGTGATTCTATGTTTGACCCCCAAACATAAGCTGAACTGGCAAGTTAGAGAAAAATAGACATGATAGGAGGGGTAAACAAATACTGACAAAGTAAACCTTTGTTTCCACAGGATTATAACAGCGGGATTATAACATCAGGGTTTTTCTTTGTCACTTCTGGGGCTTAGGTATGTGCAACCTAAGTTAAACTTCAGTTGTACTTCAGTTCTGTGCTATTTTTGCACAGAAGAGTCTAAGGAAAGACTTAGAATATCCATCAAGTATTGGACAACTCATTGCATTTCAATATACATACACAAAAGTTTAAAAGTTCAGCATCATGAAGTGAATGCACAAACAAGACAAGGTGACATTTAGAATATATTAAGAAATAACTTCTTAACATCATAATAAATGACAACTTGTTGCAGAATCTCTTATTCAATGATAGTTCACTCTCCATCCCTGTCATTTTTACTAACCAAAACTAAGAGACCCAGAAACTGTGATTTAAATCTAGCATGTGTGTGTCATGTCAGATGAGTTCTTATGTGGGAGTAGTGATACTCTGTGTTACAAATTTAACATCACTGTCTTGCACCTACACCTACATAAACATTTAAAAGAAAACCTTACAATTTAGGTTAAGCGTTGCTATGGCCCTTGTGGACCTGGTAATGAATCCCTTGAGCTTCTTAGAAAAGCACCACCCCCCTCAAAAAAAGGGAAGGTTATGTGGTAGGTTAACTTCCTCCCTTCATTTTTATCAGCTTTGAAACAGTATGACAAGCAGACCTATTTGTGATGCTCTGTGCATCTGTACTTTAATCCTGGTGCCTGTGCTCCAAGACTGGCTAAATGTATTCCCGCATTAAATATTGCATTTCAAGTCATTAAAGCAAGTCCTGATTAAAAGGGCCTCCCTCCCCACATCAGGTGACAGCAATTACAGCAACAAGCTGAACAGAGGAGAATGGGAGGCAGCTCTTTCTCCACTGAGGAAGAAGTTATCTAGATTTTCAATTTCCTTTAAAATTTGCTGTTGTTTAAGCCCTATTATCAATTGCATGTTTTATAGTTTACAAGCTTTGGGACTTCAGGATTCCCAACTCCATTATTACATTTCTTTTGGTGCAGGTGTTTCCAAGGCTTTTGAGCATGAATACCCAAAAAGGAAGTTTTGATCATAAGTTTCATATTTGCTGGCAAAACACACTGGTCAAAAATATCTGCTGAGACTCTTAAAAAAAACATCTATCAAAGTTCAATAAAAGCATTTCAAGAAATGTCTACAGTGTCAAAAATAAATAAATTAACATTAGCAGAACTTATTTCTGCTAAATCATTTGTTTTAAGTACTGTGAAGTTCACACTCAAAATCTGTATTTCTCAACTGAAGATGCTATCTTTCCTGCTAGCATAAGTTTGAGATCAGATGTTCACCAAAAACCTAACAGAGCAAATTCATCAAATGAATGTGAACCTCAGCCACAAAACTACTTCATACTCCACACTGCATACAAAGAAAGCACAGTCCCTCTCACTTTTTGAAGAAAATTAAGAATTTTACTAAGAACAAACTCAAAATCATTAGCAGGTGATAATCTGAGAATACCATAAAGACTGGAAGTTGAAATGCACTTTGGAAGGAAACAAAAAACTGGAATAATAAAAACATAAATAAAAATTGCATTCTGCAAAGTAGTACTTGTGAAAAGGAAGGAGAGATGATGTGGATAAACAGCTGAACGTGAGAGAGTGCAATATTATGACAAAAAAAAAAAAGAACAGTGTGATCTTTGGATGTATTAGCTGCAGTCATAAAATAGATTACGTTCCTGCACTTCTTTCTGTCTCATGACAAGATATTATAAAAAATCCAATCCCTAAGTTAAGCAGAAATATGGAATGGAAAGGGAATAGGAGAGAGCAATAAAATGATGGAGCACAGATGGTTTGATCAGTCAAACAACAGAAAACCAAGTCAGATGTATTTACATTAAAAAATGAACACAATTTGAATTGTCTGACAGCTATCAAAAAATTCCCAACTGATCATTAAGGAATTCACCATTTCATAAGACACTGACTATGTTTTGAGAGCTGTGTGTCAATCAAATAATGGAAGCAGGATGGCATTTGAAGTCTGTGTTAAAGTAAAAATAATGCAAAATGAGTATTCACTTCTCACCTACAAAATCACATTGTCTGAAGTAACTTTAAATGTCTCCTCTCTTTTTTTTAATGTTAATTTAAGCAGAAGGTTGACCTTAACTCAGCTACTCTTGTTATCTTACTAGATGATAAATGATTCATATGCAATGCTTACCATACTTATCTAGGTATTTGTAATGTACTGATCACAGCATTATCTAAGCATTATATGATTTAAATAAATGATTGCTTTAACTTTCAATAAATTTAGTGCCTGCTGCACTAGACAAAATACAGCAAAAATTCTTTATGCAAGTTCAATGAAATTTATTTGTACATTCCACATATGAAGAGATGAAAAAGATATAACTAGTTGAGAAATCACAGGGAAAAGGTGGCTTTGAAACAATATAATAAAATCATCACCTCAAAGGAGAGATTTCAGAGGGAAGAAACAATAGCAGCCCCAGGTTTTTAAAAAGTAAACCAGGGAGTAACTAGCTTGTAACTTAGTAAAAATAACCATGAAGGACTTTGCATCAGGATTCAGACAGGACAACAGTATATGAGTATAGAAAGGTCAGACTTCAGTAAGACATCAGGATTTCCCAAAGCCAAGAAAATATGATGCCCAGCAATTTCTGGTTTTCTCATCAAAGGAGCAGCAAGTTCATGGGACAGTGAAAGCTCCAAAAGGAACTGAAAGTGTAAGGAACAACAAAGAGGCCAAAGGATGCATCTTGAGATCTTGCAGTGACGTGGTAGCACTAAGTATTTCTGGTTTCAAGATTTACATAAAGGCAGTAAGAGTTTTACAATAAATCCTTCAATATGGATCATAGCAGAAGAGTAAGCACAGAAAAAAAAAGGCTGCTGCAATCAAATTTGTATGCATCTTTTTTTGGACAGAGGATGTTTTCAATCTCATCTATTAATTGGTAAGAAGTACAAATTACAAGAAAAAACCCAAAACAAGTCAGAGTTAAAAAGAGCGTTGCCTTTAAGATGGTATTTGTACAGAAGGAATTATTAACAGCTCACAAGTATGCACCCAAGTTAGATTTAAGGCTTTGCTAATGCAGGAATTCAGCAATACAGCATTTTCCCACTTGACAAAGCAGTGTCCTGTATTCACAGTAGGCTAATGAAGAAACACAGTAGAGGAAGAAAAAAAAACCGTACAAAATCTAATCAGTATCAAGTTCCACATTTAATGCCATCACTTGTTACCTGGATCTCTAATTCAGCAATATGCTGCTGGAGTTCTGCCACAGCTGCAATGCGGTCTGCCTCACGGAGCCGTACTGCCATCACTTCTTCTTTACTCTGAAAGAAGGCAAACATGGGAGCTAACTAGTACCAGTTTTAGCTGATTAAAGACCCTGCACTGCTTTTACCCAAAATCCTGAGAAAAATTAATACACTGCTGTGCAAACTACCACTATTCTAAAGAACTCAAATTTAATTTTAACCTATAGGAGGAGTATGTAATAATCTAATATAAACTCTAAACTATAATAATCTAAAAAAAAAAAAAAAAAAAAAAAAAAGCAGTTTTGAAAACTTGCTGTTATCAGTTTCAGGGTCCAGAAAATGACTGTCTTGTTTTCCAGAAATATTACACCGTAAATTAAGAACAAGAATCAACATAATAAAAGAAACCAGGTCATGCTTTAATTTTGGACTACATATATAAATAAATAAATATATATATATATATAAAAACAGCAAAGCTACACAAGAGTTACTTATTTCATCATTTCCTTTGTCCTTAAAAAAAAAATTAAATACAAAAGCAAATGTATCCTCAACCTCATTTAGTCCAACTATCTTAATCACAGTATATAACAAAGACATTTTAGAATAAAATACTAATGCACATAACCTACAGTTGGCCTCCTACTATAAGTTTAACCTACAAGTCTGTCTATAAATGATAGGTAATTTGAGTTTGAAAAAGAGAGAAAGAAATGTTCTGTTTTATGAGGCAAGTCCTCAAGACTTCAGAGCACAAAACAATATTATATTATCAACAGCCTGGTACAACCACAGAGAAAGCAGTGTTAGATAATTAGTGAGCAATACTATCAGCTGAAGAGCAAAAAGCTCTGGGGAAGAGACAGATTAGGCTCAGGTACACCTAACTTTTATAGCAGACTGGTGTAACTAACTGTATTTACTGAAAATCAGCTCCAGTACTTCAGTTATTTTAATGTGTGCCTCAGACTAACAGTATTCAATCACCCTTCATTAGACAGTACAGCTGAGATCAAATCAAGCATATCAAAGCTTATCCATAGTATCCATACTTCTAAACATGCTATTTGTTTGGTTTTTTTAAATATTACTGTAACAGAGGTGTATAATCTACAGGAGCCAATATAACTGCATTTGTAATCAGTGGAGCCCATTTCAGAGAAATCTATCATGTGCTGGCCAAACTTTAGCCTTTCTTGCTAAATTCTGTTGCATGATTGCTCAAATGAAGCCAAACCGACAAGTCCACAGGATTGCATGTATTAACTGAAAGCTGAAGGAAAGACTGGCTTGGTTTGACACTGGTATCAGAGATGAGTCAATAGTGCTGCTAGGGCACTGATGCTTTATCTCTGAAACAGAGCATGTTCTCAGTAATTACCACAGGAGTTGATATGGTAGGAAAGACAAGACTGGGTGGGGGCACAAATCTTAAGTTGTAAATTCTTTAGCACCACTGATTAGAAAGATCAGTGGTGAGTTTCAAGAGAAAAATTGAAACTGAGTCCTTGCTGTAGAAGCAGTAGTCAAATAAAAAGGGAAAAATGTAACAATACACACCTGTGACAAAAACAGTTGCCACACAAGTGGTATGAGATGCAACTGGCTATAAAAATTTTAATTTCTGCTTAAGCATTTCAAGATATCTTTTAAAAAAGAAAAATACAAGCTCCTGAAATAACATACCAGTTCATTATGCATAAAACAACTGGGACTTGAAATCCAAATATATACTTTTTCAGACAGTAGAAATATCACTACCGAGCATGATTTCAAACAACTTGAAAAAACAGAAGAAAAAAAAATCCAATATCAGTTACTAATAGAATTAGGAATAATTGTTGTTGTTTCTGATACATAATCAAATATTACTTGTAAAACATCTTATGGTGTAAACTGTAACCTTTTTTTCTATTAGCTGCAAAACAAGTTTTGGGATCTAATGTTAGTGTATGTCAGTAAAGATATTTCATTGGCTATTGACCACAGCTACTTTCAGAATTTCACAGAATCGGTAAAGAATATGACTGGTGCTCTGTCTATTAATGTCACACTTTTCTCTAGCCCATGCTAGAACATTGTTCTACAAATGTATTATCCCACTGAAAATAATTATGTGTACTAAGTCATTAATCAGGTTAAAGATATACTGTTCTTTATATAGTCAACATAAAAACAGAATATAGACTACACACTCTCAATCCTCAATCTCTTAAGAATAATGAGCACCTTCAGTATCAAAAACTAATCAAACAAAGTAAGTTATGGGTTAGATGAAAAAGACGTCACCAAGATGGTGATTTTTTAAAAAAAGAAAAATCCGTAAAAATAATCTCAGCATTAAAAAATAGTACTTAGGAAACCAAAGATTATGACGAACAAGGAAGTCAGTAGAAGTAATTTCTTCTAGTTAAGATTCAGAGTCTTTTTTTCCTAAAGGATTATGATGGAGTTTGATGAGTCAGCAGAAGTTACTTCTTTGCTGCACTGTACATTCAGGTCCCACTAGAAACAAATGGAACCAACTAGACAGTAAAAATTAAAACCTGAAAGTCTGTTGTTGAGGGGTGTCTTTTTATATTATACACAGACACTTTTCTGAGTAGAACCATGCTTTAAAGTAAATGTGTATCTTCGTGGGACCTGGGACCACAAAGAAGCAGCTCTGTCAAAACCTCAAGTGGTTTTTGTGAGATGGTAAATTCAAGATGATATTGTCAAAATCAGTAAAAAGAATTTTGGTTTTATGATTTATGCTTCTCGGTTAAGACACAATTTTATCCAACAATGGCAGACAAGACTAAAATGTACAAATATTAGCACAGAAGTATTTTCAGGATGTTGTTTACCTTGCATTCAATCTCTGCTTGCCTACGTTTTGCTTCATTCAACTGTGCCAGAAGTCCTTTGTTCTGTGCAGAAAGATACTGCACCTTCTCCTGTAGGTTGGTAACCTCTTGCTCTGCTCTTCGTAAGTGATTGCTATTGATCTGATTCTGAAATTTATGATGAAAAAAGGAAACAAAATACATGGTAAGAAAAGAATATTAATCTAACTTCCTGAAGTCTGACAGAACAGACTTAGAGATCATTTCCCATAAAAAACTTGTGATGAAAAAGCATTCAGAGTTTTCCAAGTGTAATCAGAAGAATTTGCATGATACTTTGTTTAGGACCAGGATATTCAAATTGTTTTTAAACAAATTACTCATTGTAAGAACATTATTGCAAAGCTTTAGGAGATCTGTTTTTCCCAATTTGTTGCCTAGGTAAGGCAGATTGTGTGAACTTGTATCCCAGCTATATTATGCATCCAGGAAAGATCAGGTACGTCAGAAAGCCTGTGCACATTTCCCTGTCCAGTGAATTCCTGAAAGCAACATGGCACCGTAGTTGAGACCAGTGCACAAGTACAAGTCACAGCATTTGTGACACAGCTGAAGCTGTGCAGACCATTTTTCTCAGATGACAGCTGAACAGCTGAAGCACATACAATGACTCCATGGGTAAGGCTGAAGTACTGAAATACACCAGACAGCAGGATCTCTGTGCCCCCTACTGACCAAAACAATATTGACACGTCAGTGAAAATTTTAAAAGGTGAGGCAAGAGGAAACTTGCTCAGTTGGTATAGATGAATTGGTGCCTCTACCAGAAAGAAGCCTTCATTATGCCTTGCAGTTGGTTAATCTCTCTTCAATAGCACGTCCTTACATGCTCTTCTGGTTTCTGGAATTGCTGAACCTTGCCAAGTAAAGCTGTTGTTTGTTTAGTTTTTTGGATGCATAGATCTCTTTCAAAAAAGTAACATTTAGCAGGTATTTCATGGGAAGATTTCTTAGAAGTCTGTTACAAATCCTTCTCAATCATAAGCACACTGTGATTATTAACTTGAGTGAAAGTTTACTAATATTATATGAACTTACCACTTCAGTGCACTTTCATTTCAGGTGCTTATCAACTTATTCCCTAGTTTTACAAAAAGAATCTTGGCAGTCAAGGTATGATTGTCTTTTCTGCACAAACCTCAGCAGGAGTAACCTATGCTTTTCTATTCTGGCACATAAAAGGCAAACCTTGTGCTAGAAAACCCTGACCAATACACAGCTGCTTTGCTGAGTCCACAGCTTAATAAGCAGATTCATGACCTTAGCAGAAAATCAATCACCAGTGTTATCACAAGAAAGCACATACTGCCATCTAAACATCACTATTATCAGAATTGCCAATTAGATTTGTGAAATTTAAAACACCTTAAACATACATTTGTTGTTATTACATCTGTTAAAATTTAATGAATTAAGATGCACACACATTCAGTGTCTAACAACTAACCCAAATTAGAAATTCAAGAAGCATAGTCCTGGAAAAGATTAAAGACGAGACATTAAAGTTGGACTGTATGGACTAGATTCTCCCA
Source organism: Zosterops lateralis (assembly GCF_965231275.1). Classification (NCBI taxonomy): domain Eukaryota; kingdom Metazoa; phylum Chordata; class Aves; order Passeriformes; family Zosteropidae; genus Zosterops; species Zosterops lateralis. Next base: position 16,909,057 of record NC_139769.1, read on the forward strand.
TCCCCACCTAACAGAAGTAAAAACACCCCACATTTCGCAACTAAAGTCCTGCCTGTAGACAGTGAAGATCATCATCAGGTACCTACCATTTAACACCAAACTCCCAGCATGCAGCTCAATTCACATGTCCTAGTGTTCAATAACATACCTGTGTCTCCACCTCCATCATTCTTTGTTTGGTCTCTTTCAGCTCAGCCTGAGTTTCTGCTTCTCTCAACCGCACTGTCATCAGTTCATCCTGTAGCTCATTCACTGCATTTTTTTTGGGAGGATCTTTCCATCTTCCAGTGGTACGAGCTAGATGACGCTAGAAAAACAGCATGTTTTTGCTGATAATGCCTGATCATTCCTGGTGTTTCCTTACTTCATCTAAGGTCTCAGAGTTGTATGAGGACAAATAGCTAAAGTTTCCCCAGTGATCCTAAAAGCTCGAAACCCATGGAAACTTACTGGGTTTGAGGACAATTAAAAAACTGAACACATTCATTCCCAACTACAGTAAGTCAGTGAATTCCAAGTATATCCTGAGACTTTTGTGCATTTCTAGCCCTTTTTAGCATTTAGCAAAGTAGCAGTACTGATCAGGTACTGTCCTACCAGTAAAGTTAGCTGGTAGCACAGACCCTCTGCCATCTATAACAAATAGGCACCAATTTCTAACATACTTTAGAAGTTAAGTTTCTTGTGACAGCTGAATTAAGGATTTTCTCACCTCAGCAGTTTGATCCATAATCATTAGTTTCTATTTGATCTCAATATCTCAAAATTTTATAGTCTTTTGCTTTATCATTGAAAATAAAAATTCCTAAAAGTGTATTGCTACCCATACCTGCCAGTGTTCCTCCAAATCTTTGACTTGCTGCCTTAGTTCCTTGAGACCCATCAAAGATTCTGCTTCTCTTAATTTTACTGCAATCAGTTCTTCTTGTAGTCTGGCAACATTTTCCTCATCAGGGAGGGAGCTGTTCCTCTGCAACAAGGACCATCCTCTTAAATATGTATTTGAATAAAATTGTGCTTAGTGAAACCCAGTCCAAGAACATAGACATGGAACAATAACTAAGAAAACTTCAAGTGCACATCCTCTGCAAAATAAAACCCATCAAAAATCTAAGCTTGCGGATATAGTGACTGTGTATAAATAAACTTCCAACTACAAAAAAAAAAGTTATAGCGTAGTAGTTCTAGGTATTCTGATTTCAAGATTTCCCTGAATGGTATCCCTAACAAAACATTACATTTACAATATTTGAACACATCATCAAGAATACGGAGAGTAATTGTAAAGGTTTGGATCTAGTTGATAAAAAGTAAAGCAAACAAGGAACTGAAATTAGACCTTAGAGCTATAACTTTTATTAAGGTTTACAGGAAAAACAATGTATGAAAATTTAGTTTTTAGGAAGTAGGTCAGCCTTTGAAAAGGAGAACAGATATGCTGACAAAGGAACCATCTGTTAATATTTATAAACAACAACCAGTCAAAAGGTCTTAGAGACAAAAGTGCAAGACACATGAGGAAAAAGCAGAAAGGTGAGAGAAGGCTAAACAGAAAACATGAAGATACCAGCAAAAGCAAAACAAAGATGAAATCCTAATAATGGAAATCTGGGGGAAAAAAAACAAAAACAAAACAAAACAAAACAAAACAAAACAAAAAAACAAACAAACAAACAAACAAACAAGAGGGGAAGGAAATGGACAGGCTGTCTACAATATCCCTACAGCAAATCATTGGTCACCAAATATTCAAAGCTGAACTGTTCTTCATCACTTTTTACTTTATTTCCAGTGGTTGTTTTCAGCAAAATCAAGTGGTTTTGCAGATGTATAATACTGTGACAGTTGTGAGGTTTTCTTGAGAGTTGAGTAAAGCACATGATTAACAGAACAAAGCACAGCAGCCTTTGATTAGCATTCCATGTTTCAAAATCATGGGATCTGAGCATTGGCAAATATAGGAAATGAGAGGATATGTCTCTGAACGTTTATGGCACTGTCATTATGGCCATGCCAGCCCCAGGTTATTCAGCAGAAGCTCCCCAGATTACACGACTCATCACTAACAGCAGTAAAGAGCTGTACTGGAGGAATTTGAGGGAGTTCACTTCAGCCACTTTCTCATGTGCATAAGTTCATAGTGATGGACCGAAAGATTACTGTATGTCTGAGTTTGTCTGGTACACTGGAACTGACACCACTATTCCAGTTTTTCTTCACAGATACATTTTCATTGTATGCTGTCTCCATGCTGATGAGGATTAAGTAGTCTCTTGAATTTTGAAGAATACTTTATATCCTGAATTCTTACCAATGGTCAATACATAAAAACTACCACACTACTAATACTAAGCCCATCAGATAATTGAAAAATAAATCTTGACTCCAGTGGGTTAATCTAATTCGCTAGTAAGTTCTAGCCAAAGCCTGGGTATATAGCTCGTTAAAATTTCCTAAGGAAACTAATTCCAAAGCCAGTACAACAGGATCTGAAAACCATGCTTTAGATCAGCTCAGTTATTGGGTTCTTTTCTTTTGCTACTTTATTCTGCAGATAAATTTTGCTTCAAAGAAAGGTAAATGTTTGACAGTAGGTTTGAGCACAGCTCGAACTCTGGCATCAGTAAGTTACAAGCTAGCATGGCAACCAAAAAGCAGTAGAGATTCTGATACTGAGCAGTGAAGGGATTATTTCCCTGCCTATAATGGGATGGGAATGGTAATATTGAACCCTTTCTTCTTCTCCTCCCAAACTATTTAGTGTCAACGTAATTTCAATGCTCACTCTAAGCCCACTGCTCTTGTATAATTTTGAAACAATTGATGTTTCCTGTCAAGACTTCACCAGAATCCAAGTCTTCCACTACAGCAGGCTTCAAGAATAGAAGAAAAGTGATTGGTTATTCACAAACCTTTCCAGTACAAACAGACCTGTTTTATTGTTGTATTTCAGGTTTGAAAAGCATCTTGCAATCACAGAAGCATAGAGAAGGTTCTAGAGCACAGTTCTGGAAAGAATGACAGGGACCTGTAGTCTGTTTCTAGTGCTGTTCTATATAGAAGGTCCTGGTTTGATTTACCTTTTCCATCTCTAGAACTTTATCTTGCATCTCCTTCAGGGCACAATGGGATTCTGCTTCACTCAGCCTGGCTTGGACCAGCTCTTTTTCCAGCTGTAGCACAAAGTCTTCACTGTATCGTGAACTGCATTTATGCTACAAAGTTTGCAGAAATATGTTTAGTAAGAAGTACAGATTGTTTGAAAGGGGTTTTATATACCAGATTTGGTGGGAAAAGTACATTCAAATGCTTAAGATCAGGAATACCAGCGTAAATGCTTACCTTACACAGATCTACTAATGTCAATCCAGACTGCCAACAAATGTATCCCTACTGCTCTGCCTCTCAAACAACTGCACCTCCACACAGCCAAATGTGTCTGACAAAACTGAGACCTCTACTAGTACTGACAAGCAACAACACACATTTTTCTCTCATTCTCAACCAAATTGAAAGATTCTCAAACAATCTGTGATTACTTTGTGATCTGCAGAAAAAGATGCTCAGGAAAGATTAGCTAATTACAAGATTAATACAAATATCACTCAATCCCTGTTCACTTGAACTCCAATTCAACAGAATCTTTCCATAATCTTGGATTTAAAATAAAACTCGTATGCTTCAATGCACAATGACTTTGGTTTGCCTCTTTCTTCACTCCAGCTCTTGGCGCTCATTTGCTAACACACTATGTATTCCTTCTGAGATTCAGATACATCCAACTGAAACACTTATATTCAAAAGACTCACTAACTTGCACCCCCAATCAATAGTTTAAAAACACATTTTATTTCTTTCCTGGGTTACTTTAGAATGACGTGTCAGTTTGACAGATTGTCAAACTTGCTTGATAGGCAACACCAACCTAAATCAGCCTTTAAATTTCTGATTGAAGGAAAAAATTGGGCATTGAAATCCTCAAAGCCAAGTTGTTTAGTTACTGTATTTACATAACTACCTGAAAATTACATTTAGAGGAAAAGAATTTAATGCATTTTTGGTGTCATTAACTACATTGTGAAATATAAGTACTATGCTTGGGTGCATAGATTAAGCTTTTATTAACAATTCAACTTTTTAAAGATTATTCATTATACTAAAGATACAGCTGTGTCTTACATTATTTTTGCATCAAACAATTTAGTTTTCTGCATCTAAAAACAGTATAAAAAGGAACAGAAGTCTTCAGTTCCATATGCATCTGTTAGGGTTAGTTCCCTGACTTTTTATGTACAAATAAAGGGCAAACAGGACAAAGATTTAAATGGAACTATGTGGTTAAGGAAATAATTTTTTCATTTGCTTTTATATTTCTGCATGCCAACTTTTGTCTTGACTTACAGTACAATCCAAATTCAAAACGCATACTACTCTTAGTGTTACTATATTTCCTGTATGTGCCTACAGGAAGCTGTAATGGAGGGGATATGTGCAAAGTCAGCTCAGGCAGGCAGTTTTTAGTGTCCTTGACACCATCCACTTAAGCACTCTGCATACTGTGTGCACATGAACACACACGGAACCCAGACAGAATATGATCCTTGTACATTGATATTAATTTTCCCCTCATACAATACTAATCAAATTAATATTATTTTCAACCCACACAGTGTTTTGGCCTCAGCAAGCAGAGGAGGCAGACCTGATCCGAGTGTAAGGAAGAGGATGGTGGACAATGCTGATTCATTTCTACAGTTGCTTCACATCATGTAGCAACACAAGTACCATATGTAACACCATGCACAGGCAGAGAAGAAGCCACCACTTTTTTATTCCCTGGTTGTTTGTACAAGTTCATCCCATGATACACACAGCAACCTAGATGGACTGTACATTTCATGTTGCAAATTTCTGTCTGTAATACATATGGAATGAGAGCAAATGCAGCGTTCTCTCTGGTGAGGTAAGAAGTTCTCTAGTATTTTCTAGGACATTGAGAGAAAACAGCAGATTTGAAGAACTGAATACACGCAGATTTTGCAATAATGTAAGTGTATTCTATAAAATTCTAATTGATGTTTATCAAATAATTAGTAATGGAAAATGTAAGAAAAGTTAATAATCCAGTTTGAGGCACAAGTCATGCCTTCTTTAAATCTGTCTTTAGATTTCACCTGCCTAAGGAATATGTTAAGAGTACTTTTTTACTTAGTCACAACAAACTTTAAATCAAGTCGTGATACACTGGCAAAAAAAACCCAGCCAAGATCAAAACAGACTGAAGAAATCAAGATTCACAAATTAGAAGTTATGAGCTTTGCTACCTAGTAAAACAAAGCACAATTTCAATTTAGTATATAAAGGTAACACAAATTTATAGTTAAAGCTGTGTTTGAAAACTACTCTTCAATTGATTACAGGAAAAAGATCTGCTTTTGTGTATTTGCCTTAAGGCCTAGAATTTCTGACAAAGCCACAATGCAAATACAGATTTTCAGGCACCCCCAAACGTTTTAAACACAGTAACATTTTCTTGCCTATGTTGAAGAGACATATGTAATATAAAGGACTAAACCTGTAGTTCTATAGTCATTTAATTCTGAAAGAAACAAGTCCTTGCTTGGCTTCATACAGCTGGATATATTTCTACCCAAATTTTCTTAAACATAGCCGTACCAAATATTATTTTGGCTGATAACAAATACAATTACACAATGTTTCTCCAGTACAGTATACTAAAGAGCAATTAACAGATGATTCAGCAGCTCCCAGCTAACTTTGTTTACACATTTAAGCACTAACTGTGCTACTTCCCTAAATACAGTATTCTTCATTTCTGCTTTTTCATTGCAAATCAGAACACAGGATTAGGAACATGTACTGTAAAATAAAGTGAGGCCTTCCATAAAGTTGCTCATTTACAAAAAAAAAAAAAATACTCATTTACAAGCATATATGCCAATTATCAATTACTATGTTCTCAATTATTATTAGTCATTTTAGCATGAGTTCCTGAAAAGAAACTATGCATTATGAAGTTGCTGCTACAATAACCAAATACATCACTGTAAATTACCTTGCAAAATGCATATGCTTCCATCTGAATGCTTAGTCAATTAAAATTCTATCTTCACATAATAAAGCTGAAGAGCCTATTTAAAAATAAGATGTGAACTAATTTTAGCTTGATTAACCTCCAGTTTATCAGATTCAATTTTAAGGCATTCAGACTGATGAACTGGGTAATCATTGACAATTACAGTGTCACAAGGAAAGACAAGATTTGCATTCTGTAGGTGTTTACATCCAGCAAGAAGCTACCCTTTTCATTTAGAAAGACAAGGAGGAAAGAACAGAGAATCAAACCTTCAGCACATAATTATCAGGAGTAAGTTACAACAGGCTGATTACCCTTTTCCCTAACTCCTCAAATACCATTGCTCTTAGCATGCCTCAAAAGAAAACTCTGTATTTCATTCAAGTCAGGCACAACTTCCTCTATGCAGTTCTTGATTTACTAGTGGTAGGAGGAAGAAGCCATCTTCCTCTTAATCATTTGGTAACCCATCACAACTTGCCTTTGGCAAGCTTCTACATTTAAAGATCAGACAAACCAAAGAGAGATTAGTATCATTCATTAGTATAATGATCACCTCTTTAAGTAGACTCTGCACTTCATAATGAAGTCATTCTTGTTCAACTAAAAACCTCCCTAAAAATAGTATAGCACAGGACAAAATAAACTTGTATGTAATCTGGGCTTCTGGTGTTGGGCTTTGATCAAAAGAATATCTTCTACCCATATCCGTATTCAGAAGTGCTGCAGGGGTGAATTTCTTCAGACACATATCCAGTAAGTACCTTCAATACTTATCCTTAAGCCATCCAATCTATGCCATTCAAACTCAGAACAGATAGCATAAACCCTTGATAATACTCAAATACAAAGCACATTTTTTTTTTTTACAAAGGATGTGTTAACCTTCTTAAAAATACTATTCTTTAATTTTTTGCCACCAAAAAACAGTGGGTTTTTTTAATCCCACAGTGTTGTTCAGAAGAAGCAGCTGCAAGTACCCTTAGGCAGTTCTTTTCATACATTTCTATTCTGAGATTCATATCCAAACATCACAGTGTTTATCATGCTGAAACAGACAATTCAAGACTGAAAAAGATGTAAGTGATAAAATATATGCAATAGATGCTGTATCTTTAAATAAGCACAGATAAACTATGCAGTGATTTACAAGTTTACAGTACAATCATTTTTGCTAACAATAAACAAAGCTGAAATAATTAGAGAAGAAAACATTAAAGCAGATACTTGCAATACAGTACTGAAAAGGAGTATTGCCAAGAATAAAGCTGCTGGCACTAGTAAGTGGCAAAAAATTTACCAGTGTCCAGTAAAATGCCAAAATTCCAAATAAATCCAGCATTCCCACCAGGTGGCGCCCTAAACGCACGCAGCCGCTTACATTTGCTGCTCCCACTTCCACGCTTGGAAACAATAAAAAGCCTGTTCAACTACACGTCTTACTGATGCAACAGAATCTAGCGAGCGCTCCTCACTTAAACCATTTAACACTTTCACCACGTTGTCTAGTTCTGATGGGTCCCAAAGCCACAGTGCTATTCCCTACACTTCAGAATAAGCCAGCTATTAGGCACAGATCTGTCTATAACCATATGGATTTACAGTCTCAGTTCCACACACACAGTCAGACAACTTCCTATAGCCATGTTCACATTTAAGTGGAGGAAAACAATGTTGCAAGCATGGAAAGAAGGAAGCATGCTCATAATTTAACTCGCTCTCCGTTCCTGCAGGACTTGTCCAGTTGTCTGCACTCACAGCTCCAACCCAGCCACATTTGTAATCCACAGTTATCTAAGGTTTTGCTCAGGATCAGTTCCCATACCTAGGCAACCTGTCAGGCCTCCCCATCACTGCTACTCAGTAAGGTCCCCAGCACAGTTAGAGGCATTAGCTTTAAAAGTCATATTCCCACCAATTAAGGATTTAGTATCTTAGTCTTCTAATACCTTCTAATTACATACAGGTCTTTAATATGGAAGGTGTGTGTACTATTGTAACCAGACAATAAATAGCTGGATATCCAAAAGTCTATAAATGCTTCTCATTGCATTTCACTTGAAAGATTACAATATATCTAAAAATGTTGAAAATCATTACTAGACCATCTCCATCTTCCTAATCATAATTTCTTCATAATATTCCCCCTAAAGAAATTGTTCAAGGTCTTGAAAAATCAGTATTTCACATGAGAGAGTAATAGCTCATTAATCACTTTTTACAACTACTCTAAAATATCTATCTTTTTTACACTGAAATGCATTGAACAGACATAGTTCTAGAACTAGAATGTTGCATTTAAATTGTGATTTCATTTCAGTCTAACAGTAAATTTCATCTTTACCTTCCAATATGAGACACAGGTATTTCTAGAGCTTTAGTGGAAGAAGACACAAAGCAAACTGTCATACTGACATTCAGAAAACTGGTAAGCAGCTGCTGCATACTTAGTTCTATTAAGTTGTATTTCATACACCTGAAATTCCCAAGATTTCAGGCAAGTACTTGGATACCACTCATTTAAAACCATATGAAGATATTCACATCAACACTAGTAGTGCACAGTTTATTCAGCAAGTGAAGATGCTAAAATGCTTCCCCCGTCCCCCCAAAGAGAAGATACTGAACACTCCAAGTGTCTTAAGGGAAGTAACTCCAGTCTTACAGTAACAGTCAGAAGTCTTGAACATTTTACTACCTAAAACACAGAGTACACACAAATACAGCACTATAAAAGGCTACTAAAAATTATTTTTCTGCTCCATATGCACATAAATCCACACTTTTAAATCAAGTTCTGTAGTTAAAAAATCAGGGACAATACTCTTCTGCTTCAACAAGCAGTAAATTTTCGCATACTCAGAAAAAAATACAGCCACACAGAAGAACATTGATATGAAAGAAACTGACTTAAATTATACACTAGGTAAGGGCACTGTGAATCGATTCTCAAATTTGAGTATTCAGAGTGACACAACTTGCAATGACTAGATTCTTAGCATTAAGAGCTATCAGAGGTTACATGTATGGTTTTTTGTTAGTATTTCTTTTGTGGTGGAAGGGTTTTGGGTTGGTTTGTGGGGTTCTTTTTTGTTTTTTGCTTGGTGTGTTTTATTGTGGGTATGTTGTTTAAGTTTTTTTAATTAACTCAACTAACACCTATCCAGGGTTATGAATCTCATCTATCAGTAGACCAGTGCAAAATTTCATTCAGTCCAATTTATGTAATTTTAAGAATGCAAATCACAATGAACAGGGGTTTACAAAGACAGCACAGAGACCATGTAATGAAATGATGAGGAAAAATAAACACATGTGAGTGAAAAAGATGAGATGATGTGCTGCCAGGCTCCTTACCCATTGCTGCTGTTGCTGGAGCTCCCTGATGGTATTCTCAGCTTGCTCCAGTTTAGTATTGGCCTCATCACTCTGCTGTTTGATGGTGGCCAGCTCCCGTTTTATGAGGTAGTTTTCCTCAGCCTCCTGGGCCCTTGTCACTTGTCCCTTAGGACATAATTTATTTTTTTAAGCACTTGATGACAAATCCAAGGAAAACTGCCTTTGTGATGCTTAGCTGCTTATTTAATCAGATTGGTTTTGCAAACAGCACAGAGTAGAATTGGTAGAAATTTTAGGACAAAGTAGTACTAAACAGCTGCTTTAGTACTTTATAATAAAGTTCAGCATCCATTTAGCAAGTACAGTTTTGTACTCGCATTCAATAAAATTCCTTTCATGCATTATTACTCAGTTGTACATGCACAGATTGAGGTTCACAATATTCAATTTCATTGTTAATACAGTGTCATAGAATCCATTTGCCACAGGAATTTGTACAAAAAATTACAATAGGTTAGGAAAATTACTATAGCGTGCAGGTATTGGGTTTATATATTTTTAGTAAACAAAATTAAACAAGTTTCTAGCAAGATATATTAGCTGTATTTATTCCAAATCAGCAAAGCAGGGATAGAATACAGCATGCAAATATGCATGCATTAAAGCAGTTGGGGTTTTTTTAATGAGTAGGAAGAGAGCCATACAGTAAAAGACTAAAAGACTATACCTGTATCAATCTATCTGCCAGGGAAGCACTTTCCTACAAAGGAAAAATTCAGATAGGAATGAGGAAAAGGGAAACCAAAATACAAGGGGCTGATAATAGTGACAAAAAAGACCAAGAGCTGATAGAAAGAAAATGCCCAAATTCTACCCATTTTCTGTGCAAACTCTTTTTGCAAAATTAACAAGTCTTCATATAAAAGCAACTTGGGCAACTCAGCCCAAAGGTCCCAGGAAGCAGCCTTTTCTGCAACTGATTTAACATGGTCCATCTCTGATACAAAACGGTTTCAAAGCCAGATTTCTGTAACATTTAAAATTCACCTACAGGAGACTGGGTGTTTTTATTTGGATGGCTTCCTTCCCTAATTAACGAAAGTTACTGAAGCATTATCCAACATGATCGAATAGAGAGATGCAAGACACGGTCTACAGTCCCCCCGCAATAAGAAACAAAGGCATAATTTGAGCAGAGAGGGAACTCCACTAAGCACTGAGGCACTCATGCAGAACTACAGCTTCCACTAAGATGAAGCAGGGAAGTTAAATGGTGCTAACTGACAGACAAGTAGGAAATGTCAGCTATGACAGCTAATGTTCTGTTTTACCGAACTCTTGCAGTAACTCCTTGAGCAGTTCATAGATTCTCTTTCCTTGCCAAACTTTTGCAAGAAAAAATTCCATTTTTGCACATTGACAAGTCCTAGCATCCTGCAGTTGCATTCAATTAATTTCTACTTTATCACCCCTGAAATCACTCAATTTTTGAACATTCTACAATGGAGAAACACATCTATTAATAGACATTCTTTGTCCTTGAAACTTCTATTAAAACTGAAGCTCAAACTAGTAGATAAGAGCTATTACTGAGAAGTTAAGGTACACTAAGGAAATCACAAATAAATCAAATGGGTTTGAATGATGGAAAAATATTTTAAAAGTAAGTTTCCTACAGAAGAACTTAATGTATTTTTCACAATATCAATTTGATGTTTTTCAAATGCGATGATAACGCTCTTCAGAAATTCTTATTAATAGATAATATTTCCAATTTAGAATTGTTTTAATTCCAATCTGATTGGGATAGTCAGAAGGTGAATTCTGAAATTCTAAGTACAGAATTTGCAAAAGCACTAGCATCTGGCACTTCATCATGGACTTCATAGTTATAAAAAGAAAAGGTTTCAAACCTCTACAAGTTAAATATAAAACAAGGATATTAACTATTATATATTTGCCAAGGGCATTGAAATTATTCATTACAGCTTCAAGCTTCTTAGAGACAGCCTACTCTTTTCCATTCATTTTATTAATCTCCAATACTAGAAACAAAAATGTTCATAAAATTGTATTTTTTGGTCACAGCTTTCACAATGTGTCCCTATTGTGCATCTTTTCCAAACTAAATTCTGAAATCAGTTAATTAGAATCTGACACAGATGGATTTCTCAAGAAATTGCAATGGGGTTTAACATCTGAACTGTGATATCTCTCAATTATGGCACTCCTAATTGAAAGGTTACCATTTTCTTCCTGTGAAATGTGAACAACTGTTTACAACTCACAAGAGAATTCAATTCATTTGTTGAAAGATGGCCCCCAGAGCAGCTCAGGTGCAATGTGCCACAGGAAGTGTGATACCAGGATACAGGAGAGGCCACTGGAGAACAGTTGGCAATGTATCTACAGCAGTCCTCATGCATAATTTTGAACTTTCAATCAGTTACAAAAAGACCTAACAAAACTCCACTCCAGATTAAACAGATGAGAAAAGTCTTCAGATATTCTCCCCACCATGTACTCAAAACTGGCACAAAACCTCAAAACTACATAGAATAAATGAATGGCAGTGTTTCTGTTCTCAATATGAATGCTGCAACATCTCTCTGGTCATTGGTAGGTCTGTCACTTTGCTACTACATAAAAACACCAAGCAATTCCAGGTTTTCAAAACTGAGGATTCTCTCCCCATGACCTCTTTTCCAACCAACCAGTCCACTATTTCATGGGGTCTTCTGGACTTCAAACATATGCTTCTAATTCAGAAAGAAAACAGCACAACACAAGCTGGGTATGTCAAAATATTTGATTTTATAATCACTAAGAAGCAGATACAACCTTACATATTTAAAGCATTGACCTTAATTGCTTGGTGATAGCCATGTTGTTTGGCTACACACTGCTAATAAACACCAGAGATTATCAGGAAAACAGTAAACTATAATTCTGAGATTCCAATTTCATATAAGGAAATTACCATCGAGACAGTCTAAATTAACAGAGATTAGATTTAATCCCCAACATACTTACTTTTTCTAGTGTTTCAATGCGCTGTTTTAGGAGTCTGTTTTCAGTTCGTAACCTCTGGAAGGTAAACAGTTCACAAATCCATTTCTCAAGTTATGAATTGAAATTCATAAAAGCAAACTAACACCATTTTTATCTCATCACATCCATGAAAATCAACATAAATACAAAAATAATTACTGACCTTCTTAACATCCTTTCATATTATGTACTAGCTCAAAATATGAATTTAAACAGGTTGGTACAGCAAAAACAAGAATATATCCCATGTTATATGAAACCATCTATGTTGCATTAGCTGAAAGCTGTATGTCTGCAGGTGAACCATGGGGCTTAACCCCACACCAGACTCGACAGCCTCCCCTTCATAAACAGAGCCAGTCTTCATGGTTAAGGGACATGAAAGGGCACTCCCTGCACTAGCACAGGCTAATGAGGCAGCTACAAGGTTTCCTTCCCTTTCGTCACAAGAATTTACATTAATCTGTAAGGTTATACTGAGAATTACCTCAAACGTCCCAGAGGTAAGAAAGAATTGTACTGAACTCTATATTTTACCAGTGCACTTCCTGTAAATTTCAGCAGTCAGCATTCAGATAGAGGAGATTCATACCCCTCAGAACAGGGCATTAGTCATCAGTTCAGTAAATGCTTTATTCTGCCAGGCTAAAAGGCAAACTCAAAATAAGGTTGGTTTTCTATCTCCCCTAAAATAGTTTTTTTGCTAAGAAGCTCTGCTAAGTCAGAAATTATTTACATATGTCCCAAAGTAGGGCCTAGAAACAGATAACTTTGCATTGTTCGGTTGGGGTTTTTTGATTGTTTTTTTGTTGGGATGGGCTTCGTGTTTTTTGTTTTGGGGAGTTTTTTTGCTTTCTTCTTTTTTGGGGGGGCGAGGAGAGGATGGTGGCAAAAAGCAGGAAAGGATTTGAAATTAGTTCCTGTACTAGAATCTAGTTACAGTTGTTTTTCATATGGTTTTGCTTTGTCCTGTTCTGCAGAGAGCTGTCATTTGAGCCCTGCAAATCTGATTTCATCTGCTGTACAGCAGGTATTCATGCTGCTAACTGCCTCACTGCCTGGTACCACAATAACAAGCTGCCTGAAAAGGCTCCTAATACCTTTGTGCTCCCAGGTGCATCTCTCAGTTATTTTTCTGCAGAACTGATGCCTTAAAAACTGATATTGAAAGGCAAAATGACTAGCAGTGGACAGGAAGAAGGAAGGCTGTACCTAACTCCCTCAACAAAGCTTTATATAATACATTTGCACATTACTTCTCCCACTGTCTTTCCTCATAGAACACAAGGAAGAAAATCCAGATCAAGAAACATGCTGTGAAAAAAAAAGTGAAATAGGGAAAAAAGGCATCAAAAGCCTATTTATGTCACAAAAGCAAAAAGATGCAGTGATTAAGTACATACAGGAAGTAGGTCAGTTAGTAAAAAGGGAAAAATAAACTCCACTGGCAGCTTGGCTTTTCCCCCCAGTTTGTATTAACTGCAAAAGCTCCAAAAGAAAAAGTGACTGCAGACAGAAGATACTAAAATTTGGGTCCAATGCATAAGAAAAATCAAGATCTTAAAATCATAGACAAACCCCTCAAGTGCATTCTATGAAGTCTAAACATGTGTCACACAAACCTCCTATGTGGAGCACCTACATCTAAACCAGCACATTTGGAACCTCTGATAAATGAGGACATCTGTTACTAAACTTTTGTCAGCAGGAAATACTAAAAAAATAAGTACAGCAGGTCCCCAAAGATTTTTTTTTTAATGTCCACCAGAAGTCTTAGTAATTTCACTGTAGGTGTCCTTTATGAACAGACATCTCAAATATAAATGCTGAAAGAAAAAAAAAATTGGGGACCTTAATTATGTCCTGCTACATGCAGAGATCAAATATGTAACCCCCCCATCTAGGAATTAAATTTATTCATAAATAAATTTGTTGAGGGTTCCTTACTTTAATTTCAACTTGTTCTTCCATTTCTTTCGTCTTTATTGTAGTGTACTCTTTTTCTAGCCTAAAAATTAGAAATAGTAAAATTACGATCAGAAACTTTCTGGATAATTTACTTGTTGGTGTAATACCTAACAAATAACAGTAGAGCAGAGATAGGGATTATTGATATTTCCTCTGAAACGCACTCCTGTAAATGCTGAGACTGGACCTTAAATTTAAACACAGATTTCAGTAGATATGAACAGACTGAACCAGCACTCTGAAGTGCAGGAGCTTGCTTGGATACCTTACAGTGGCAGCAATTTGGAGCTACTCTGTAATAACCCCTTTATGTAATAGAGTCATCAATTCAAGAGATTCAGCCAAAAGAAATCAGACCTTGGAAAGCCTGGAAAAAAAAGATGCAAAGAAATCTGAGAAAAATACCTTAAATATAAACCAATTTTAGCCTCTCCCCAGCAAACCAAATGAAAAAGGCAGCAAGAAAAACCCACACGCTGAGACAACAATGCCCCTAAGGAAGGCAGATCAGGAAGTTCAGACTTGGAATGGTAGGATTTTCAACTACATACACTTGTACTGGTTTGCAAAGAAAATATTTTTCCTGAAAGCTTTGTTGTAACTTCTTTTTTAGAGAAGACTGCTCACTCTACTGATCATAGGCTGCTGACAGAAAAAAAAAGAGAAAGATTGACAAATTCAGCTTGGAAGACCCTGGGCACAACCTGCAGTGCGACAATGAACATACGATACAGGTGACCCACCAAACTTAACCCTGACAAGTCACATTATCTGCAGCTTGACTAATCAAAACAAAATTGACCAAAGGCAGAAGCCACATGCAACTAACCTTAGCAACAGCAACAACAAGTAGTGGTATTCTCAAGATTTCAACTTCCAAATGAAAGTTGTCAATGTTACTACAAAGTTTTATCTATTTATATTTTAAACAGCACTAATTTTTATTGTAAATGCACTCTTTAGCACCATGATTATTCTTCCAGTTTCTGAGAACTAAAATCTTTAGAATTTAGGCCCAATCTTAAGAGTTTAATCTCCTTTCCCTGCTTCACCCTAAAAAAAAAAAAAAGGCAATTTCCTCTCCCACCAGAAAACCACCCCCCACCCAACGTTCCTATTCAGCTCCTTATTTACAGAAGTGCTATAATTCCCCATAACTTGCAGTTCTCTTCAAATGCTTTTTTATTAATTTTTGTAAATGAGATATAGCTTTATTATATTTAAGAAAAATAGCAAACATACTTTAGAATCATTTTTGCAGGCAGAACTTCAGTTTTAACTGTTTATATAGTATAAAATCCCAAAGAAATGTAAAGATGGAAAATTCAAAATGAAACACTGAATAACAATTCTTGAGGGTAAACAAACAGTAACTCAGCAACAGTATAATCCATTTTCTCAAAATGTAATACCTACTTTTTCATCTTTTTTGCATTGTATTTGACTTGATAAGATGCTTGGATTAATTTGTCTGGACCACTGTCAAACTGATGTGGAATGACCTTTTGAAAGTGCTAAAAGCAATCAGAGCACAAGATTACATATAATTAACAGCTGCAAGGAAATATACACACACTACACATTTCATATATCTCTTAAAATTATTATAACCTTACCTGTAACATTCCTTCCATGTCAAGTTGCAGTAATTCTGCCTGGTTCATCTGAAGTAATGCTAAACCTACTCGAAATACTATCTCTAAACCCTGAAAAGAAAAAATATCCAACAATTATTCATGGCATTGTCAACAGTAGAGTTTTTCTATGACATACTAACATTGGAAATCTCACTCAAGTAAGCACAAGTAAAAGGGCTACTGAAAAAAAATCTCTCAACAAACTGCTTCTGTGTTTCTTATTTTGTTCCAAGGACAAACAGACTGGCTATTTGTCCTGATGCCAGACATCTCCCTCAGAGAAGTTATTGATGAGGCAAAATCTCAAGTGACAGGAATTCTCTAGGTCAGCTCTATCAATCATTTTAAGTATATCTAGTAGAAAAATCCTTTTTTCAAAAAAAGCTATTTTAACTTCAGATACAGTACAATGCAGTTAAACTACTGGGAAAACAAAAAAGGTCTCCCTATATACCCCATCTTGGACTTTCCTGAGGGCAAGCTAAAAGGATCCACCTTCGACTTACTGCTTTCTAAAAGCTGACTGCAGAGCAAACATAAGCTATGATTTCTTAATAGTTACAATTATGCAGAGCTCTAATCCTAAATTTAGCATAGGTGTCTTTGTGATAATGACACTGAATAAGTCCCTAAATTTCTTTGGCATCAATAATCATGTGGACAATAAAAGGAACTAACACTCCCTCTTCTTGTTTTGCATATCCTCAATGAACTTTAACTTTGGCCTGAAAGCAGCATTAGTGTCCACTGCAAATTCACCATAATACTGAGGAGTGGATGTCTTTGCTGTACCCAGAAAGATTTGGGAACATTTTAACAAGCTTAGAGCACAAAGCTACACACAGTATCAATATTCGGTGACTTAGCTGCTCTTCCTTGACAAACTGCACACAGAAACACCTTCCTTTAAAATATTCTTATCAGCCGAAGAAATAAAAAGCAAGACTATGAGATTTGTCCATCATGATGGCATTTATACCACTACCTAAATAACTGTTTTCAACAGCTACTCTTGAAATAGAACATATGACTACTATTTAGTAGTTACCTCAGACATAAAGATATCAAATATTCTTGTTGCAATTGGTAGTGGAAAAGTTGTAAGGAATATAGTTAAAAACCATGACGATGCATACATAGAAGTGTGAAAACTCTGAGACTGAAAGTGCACATAAAGCTCTGGAAGATGTTCCTGGAAAAGAAGAGAAATAAAATACACAAGTACGTTAAGCTTCTGCTTGCAGTTTTTAGTGCAGACATGGTTTTGATAAATATTGAAAACAAGAAAATAATTAATACTTAGTAAGATAGCAGCTGTCTGTACTAGCAACGGGACTAGGAAGGATATGGCTCATCATTGGCAAGAGCCATGCAACAAAAGTCCCAGTACAGAATGTCCTATAGAATGTCTATCCTGCAAAGCAGATAACAAAAAACACTTCCTGATCCTACAGGGAATTCAAGCTTGTAAAATCTCTGAGTAATATCTAGAATGGGCTACTAAAAACAGATGACAAAATCAAAGGCTATGTGATATCTCACCCCTGATCATCATGTTAGAAACTGGATCACAAAACAGAAACCTATTTTTGTCCATCAGTCTGACCAGGAAGAACCTGCACTCCAAATCTGAAAACAATTTCAGTTCTATATATGAGGGTCTCTACCAAACAGAATTAAACATTCATATGCTTAAACTGCAGCCATACAAATCCTTGTACTTCGGAGTTTAAAAACCAGTCACTGTCTGCCAAAGGTTAAAAAAAAAATTGCCCACAGAGCCACATGCATTTACTTCTGAAGTTCTATTGTCAAGAGTACAGCCTGTTAGCCAACAGACATGCCTGCTCTTGAGCTGTAACTCCCAAGTTCCTTATTAATAGTTACTGAAAAGCAAGTTTGATAGATTTTGTATGTACCTGTATCATGCATTCAAACTGGTACATACAAAGGCCCAGTTCAGCCATGCTTGGTTTAAAGAGTTCTCGTAGTCTGTAATCTTGCATTAATTTAACAAACACACAGAATGCCTCTTCTTCTGGCATCTAAAGCAAAAATAAAAAAAGCACAGTAAAAACTCTGGACAAATATAACAATATATCAGAGTAAAAGCCTGGGAGGATTTAGGGTAGGGGTTTTGTGTGTGTGTGCATGTGCATGCAGCAGAGGTACTTTTTTGGTTGTTGGTTTGTTTGTTTTGAGGTTTTTGTTTTGTTTAAGGGATTTACAGCCAATTACTCCAACAAAGTTTTGTATATATTAAATTCTAGCAAATAATTTCTAAACTGAAATGAAAGTCTGTAAGTTTCTTATTATATACCCTACTTTGCCATAAGCCAAAAACCAATAATACAAAGGCACCTTTAAGATAATCAAATCAACTGTACAGTTACATTTGAACTCTGAGGAGATTCCATGTAATAGAAGAGAAATGAGAAGTTCATTTATTTTTGAAATATCACTCACCAAAATAGCTTGCAAGCCTGCAATCCTACCTTAGCTCTGAGAAACAAATACATTCTTCCACTCAAATACAGTATTTTGGAAAGTAGAATGACAAAACTAAATCTCATTTAATTTCCAGACTAAACAGCTGCCCTTGACAGCTCCATTGTAACAAAATTATGAAGGAAAACCACTGCAAAAATTCCCCACCACACCATCACAGTATATGATGCATTCTAGCATGAATTTTAAAGGTTCACGTATTTTAAATATTTTTACCTGCATAAGCAGCAATCCAACTATAAAAGCACTTCCTTGACAGTATCCAACCTCACGATCCACCAAAGAGTAAGCCTGGGAAATAAAGCAAAAACTATCAACAATTAAGTCTTCATTATAAACAAAAAGTAATCATAGCTCATCCTGCTATCTTGTTAATAATTTATTTTTCCTCTCCCCAAATCCAACAAGGGCAGAGATCCCATCCAGAAGTTTTAGTAAAGACATTTTAGTTTCTACCTGCTGCTACAAACTGCTCTCTGAGCACCTACAGAGCTAAAACTAAGGCATATCTACCAAAAATACAGGCAGTTTTCATCTACAGGAATTTGCCAAAAGATGACAGATCACTGGCATACAAATCTCACAAAGTACTACTTTTATAGGAGACAGGCCAGACAATGAAACAAGTTGTCTTCAGAAAAAAATGTGTGTTGCAGTTTTATTTACAGATGGATGAAATGTGGTGATCTCCATGCAGGTGGCATCTTCGTAATGGAAAGAGTTATGGAAATTACTATGATTTGGAAACCTGCCAACTTTTCTGTTGAAATTGTGTTCTATGGAAAAGTCTGACCTTCAAAGTTGAACCTCTGGTGAAGACTAAGTATTGCTACACTAGTATTTTCATTTTGTGTTTGGGCACTGGAACAACTGCACATTAGCTTGTACCTGTCATTTGCTGCTGCCACATGCACTTCAGAAATACCTGCAAACTGAATACTAGTTCTGACTGCCAATGTGCTTGTCTGGGGAAATGTTGCTTTATTTCATGGCACACTTTAATTTCACTTTAATTCATGACACACTTCATTCCATTACACTATCAGCAGTTAGTATGGGACTTTGTTTCAATGCCAACTTGGTTTTACTTCGTGAGATATAAAAAAACTTACAGGAATGCCATTGAAACAAAAACAGGATATGTTAAACCATTCCAGTGTCTTTGGTTTAAAAAAAACTTAAAACACAAGAAACTGGTGCCATTTCTCTATATACAAGACAATCCAAGCTGGTGCATGTTCCTGCTAAAATATTTTCAAGGGCTGAAACACCAACTCACCTTCATTACGTTGAACAAGACCTCCTGCCCAAGGCTATCTTTTTCTTTGAAAAAATCATGTTCAGGGTAGGTTCTAGCAATGTCCCTTCTTATTAATTTTTCACAAGGAGATGTCATTTTTAAAAGCTCTGAATACTGATCCTTAATTGGCATGCTTTGAGCACTGCATAAAAGTTGCCAAACAATTGCTCTGAAATGATGAGGTATCCCTTTTCGAACCAGCTCCTAAAGCACAAAAAGACAATTTGAATTTCCTGAAAATATTACAAAAAATAAATCTAGAGAAAAAACAACTTCAAATCAAGTTCCTCACAATTTCAGGAAAAAGTTTACATCATGGCATAAGCTACTCATACAGTTTATAATGTCAAATTTATTGGGATTATTAAGGCAACAGAAGAAAGTGGTCTCTGAATCACTTTTAGTGGCTAAATGAGCTACTGAAAATAGTCCCTTATCCAAGCTATGTGAAAAACTGAATACTCTAATTTTATGCAAGAGCTTCTATTAAACAGAATTTAATACAATTATGTCTATATTTCAATGAAAGATTACTGAAGATAACACCTTTAGTAATATTTGTAGTAATCACCAACTAGAAATTACTTACAAAATAGGTAAATGACAAAAAGTAGAACTAACTGTAGCACAGTAACTGCAACAAAAAATTTGCACAGTACAACTATCATTTAACAAACTTGACAAGTTGTGTCTAACCTCTCTGGTATGTCAGCATTTCCAAGTTATCTTCTAAGAAAGTATTTAAATGCAGTTTCAGACACTGGACCAAGAAAACATTGAGTTTTTACCTACTAAATTAACTAAATCTATTTTATCTTTTGAAAAAAATCTACTAGGTATTACAGGATTCAAACATGCCCAGATGAGTACACCTAAGAACCTGTTACTTGTTCTTTAAGAAATCACAAGGACACGTAATCTTGATGGAACACATCATCTTTGGAGGAAGGTATAGAAACGTCTAAAACCTAAAAACTTACTAGATTTCTAATAACCTAAGACCAGCTTTTACAGCCAAACAGGCACCTATGCTGCTACCTATGTACCTACTGGCACAACCAGGGAATAGACGTGGATGTTCTGATACTCCACCGTAAGTGCAGACTCACAGTTAAGGTTGACTTTTGACAAAAAAACTACTGAGAATTATTTAACAGCAAAAGAAAACTTGGCTAGTTTTCAATATAATATTAGTCAGCAATATAATTAAATATTCCCTGAAAGTTAGTTAAATATTCCTCAAACTGTACATGGCCAGCTGTAGAAACAAGTGATACTCATGACACTTTAAAATGTTCAAACAAATTCTAATTAACCAGATCTTCTTATTACTATCTCACTTTTTCTTTCTCTTGCCAGGCTCCTGTGGCCTTCTTTTCATGGCCTTTTGGAACACCTTTCCAGAAACTGCTTTCCCTATGCAAGCAGGAAACCTTTAGTTCATTTTCTTCCCTTGCTTCCTCTCTCAAGTCATGTTCTCTCTTCACAACTGCTTCATACAAAAGATACTTTACTTAAGCCTATTGTTCTGCCTTCCCACAACCTATTCATAGACACACATTTCAAACTGTTCAAAAGACCCTGACACATTTGTATTCTGCACATAAAACTACAGACTACAGCCAATAAAGAACCAAAGCAGAACAGACTTGCCTACTAACAAAAAAATCCCATGCTGCTGTGCTTGCTGGCACTGAAACACGGATATGTTCAAATGCACTAAATGCTTTTTAGTTTGAATTTACAGTGTAGTTGAACTCCACTTCTGTACATGACCACAACTAACCCAGACTGGACACCCTGGTCAAAGTTCATGCAATTCACCCAGAATTTAGAAACTGTGTTCTTCTGCCTAAGGTCATCTCTGGGGTCAACACACTTGGCAAACACAAAAATCTAAACTGATTGTAGCCTTTGAGTAGAATTATCAACTCTCATATTAGGAATGCTTTAAAAAGAGAGCTGCTCAGTATATAGCAGCATGGCATACACATACATAATCACAGCATCAAGCTATTAGATGCCCTAAGTTGATTTTCAGTAATTCCATTTTTGGAAACATAAAGCTAATCATCCCTGTACTCATGGAAATCTCTCATGAAAAGTAAACTGAAAGCTTTAGTATTCAAGATACAATAAATGCATCTGGTTTTCAGCAGGAGACATTTGCTGGGTGACAGCACATAGGAAGTTTAGAAAGAAAGCATTAAGGCTTATGGATGGAAAGATTCAACTGGAAGTTTGTATTACATATTTACTTAAAAAGAATAAGCCTATCACAAAGATAAAACAGGATCACTTGTATCACATTTAAAATATATTTTAAAAAATGGTTTCCAACTACTACCTTAACTTGCTTTTCTTTCTTTTTCCGTACATCTTCCCATTCATTCACAATCCTTCCCCACAGGATCCACGAGTCTTCTTCAAGATGGCTGAGGTTGCTAGAAGCTGATGAACTTGATACAAGAGAAGATCCACTATTCCTTCTTGACCCATTTACTGATCGTAGGGATTTGCTATCTGTTTCCAAGAGTCTGCAGAGAAAGCACACAAAAACCAAATTCAAGTTCTTCTAATCAATGGATCATACTACTAATTGTTTTCTTGACAAAGAATGCACCCAGAGGTTCAGTGAAACAGTTTTACCAGCATTCATTGGGACTAAATGTGAAAACAACTGTCCAATGTTACTGCTCTCTTGAGACCACAAGTAAATCTGCAGACAGAACAGTTCAAACTGCAGCATTTTAAGAAATGGATAAAAATGTCACCCACAGCTGTCATGCGTCAGACTGATAAATAAAACCTAAGGAAGTTAAATATCCTTAATGATAATATCAAATGTCAAAGAACTTTAAAAAATACAGTCATTTAAAAGACAAAAAATTAGTCTCCTAGAAGTCTACGTAATTACACTTTAAAAAAATTGACAGTATAAATAAAGACAGAACAATTAAAACCTTTGAAGTAATTAAAAAAAAACCTGATATTTGCTGACAACTGTTCACAAATCAACACAGTGTTTTATAAATACACAGGAGAAATTCCAGACCTACAGACCAAGGACAAGGCAACAGAAGTGATTAGTAAAGCTAATGAATATGTAATTAAAGTGAGGAGTGCAAACATGAGAACCTCTGGGGTTATCCAGCAGCAAAGTATAAATAAAGACGTGTCAAGTTCTAGGCAAGTTCCTGAGGAGATTTCTCTGTGAGCTGGTTGCTGTGGCCGTGGACTTGGCAAAAAGGCAATGCTTTGTTTATCCTCAACTAATACTGAGCCCCGTAAGTAGGGGAAATTTTTTAGACCATGTTTTAGGTAAGAGAAAGAATTCAGACTAACTTGAAAGTGTTTCGCTATGCCAAGAGTTTCATTGGTGCTTTAACTTCTAAGAATTGCAACATCAGTATATCAGAGCCACGTGGTTGAATAACTTCTCAAAAATTAGCGTGAAAGTTAAGCCCCAGCATTTCAGCAAGGTCAGCTTGTGTTTTAGATATTGAACAAATTATAACCCAAGGCATATTGTATCTGAGATGGTGCAGAAATCTCAGCATACCTACAATTTTTAAGCTCTCTGCTACAATAAAGATATTTATACTAGCTTTCCCTGTTCCCAGCTTCCACCTACTGGTGTTTATGAACGCAGGGGAAAAAGTAATTTGACTCATGAAGACAAATAGTACAATTACTACATGAGTATTTTGTTTGGAAAAGTGTTAAATGGTAATACCTCAGGAAAAAGAAAAAAAAGAGAGCCTTTTCAAGACAAATTTTCATTTGGAATTTTATATTTTAAGAAAAAATCCACTTATTAATGGAATATATAAAACCTAGTTTAAAAAAAAACCTTTAAAATCCACTTCAAATGTTTAGAAACCTGGCTTATACTGATCCATAGCGAAACATTAGTTTGAAACTCCTTGCAATCCAAGACAATGCCTAAGCACCAAATCCAAAGTAATCACAGAGGAAAGAGCATAGAATAAACATTAAGATTATAAAAACAAGGTTCTAATGAGACACTTCCAGTTTTCACAGGTTTCTGTAGAAGTTATACTAAGTTTCTGTAATTCGACCTTACCTGGATAAACTCATTGTCCTTAGATTTGAAAACAGGAAGTTCTTTTCACAGTAAGTCGCAAGTTCTGTGACGTTTAGTCACTGTTTTCTTTCATTTAAAACTTTATAAATGATTTACTAATGCCAAATAGTTCCACCAGGACTCTGGACTGAGCTTCCTCTTTATTCTGTGGGGACTTTCAGTATAATTAGATTACAGATTGCTACAGGACATAGCTTGAAACAATTTGAGTTCTTCCCTTTTCTATCTGTTACTTAATTCATATTCTCTTTCTGATATAAAAGCCTAAAAAAACCCAAAACCTTTACAAACATCCACAGCAGCAGTTCTTCCAGCAAGCAGAAAGAATGGTTCCCTGTGAACAGAGTACAATTGTCAACAAAGTGCCACTGTGCTAAACTGCAGATGCAAACTGTTCTGAAACTACAGGGCAGCCAGCAAAGAGCATCGAATTTCAGTATTAAAGGGCAGCATCTCACCAGCAAAGACACACTTGATAGGGCAGCCTCTAAATAGAATTCACACACAAGACTAGTGTGGGACTAACAACATGTCTGGCTAAAATGAAATAAAACCAGACAAGATTGGCTAGTTTACTTACTAAATGAAGAAAGCTGACTTGAGACAGAAAGCCCAAGCTCACATTCTTCCTTCAGCAAGCCAGGTAGTCTGACTGCAGACCTTAATGAGAAGACTCTAGATGTAAAGACATTTCACTTCAACATAGATAAGCAGTCCAAAGAACAGTTTGCTTTTCAATTACAGGTTAGTTGCTTTGTCATGAACAAACGAGAAAGCCTCAGATTAAATGAAAATTCATTTTCTTGAAAGTGCCATTTATTTTTTTGCTTCTTTTGACAATTTTTCATTTGCACAGCAAAAATTACATGGAATTCATCTTCAAAGACACGAAAGAGTGTATGAGGTGGTTCTAGAAGCTTCCTTCTACTGTCAAAATCTGGACAGATGTATCAAACTCCCTTCAAATTGCTCTCAGGCTGCAGAGTGCAGACATGAGAGAAGACATGCCAGGTGACACACAGGTATTGCCTCTCTTCCCCCCAGTTACTCTCTTCCCCCACTGGAAGTTACTACCCTCAGAAGTGACTCAGAGAGAAAAAACCAAACAAATAAACAAACCAACAAAAACAAAACCCCAAACCAAACAACCCCATCCAACCAAGAATAAGAATAGTATTAAAAAAAACCCCAAAAACAAACACAAAAAACACACAAAAAACCACCACCAAAAGAAAACCACAAAAAAAATCACCAAATAGCAACCCCCTCTCCCCAAACCCACAAACAAACAAACAAAAACCCACAACAACAACCAAAACCCAACCCAATCAAAAATAGAGTACCTCAACTGCCTCAGTGCAAAGGCCAGCACACTCAGAGAAGCTGGAACAGAAGCTAGTTTGAGCTATATTATCAAACCTTGCACTTCACTACATCTCAGGGATAGCCATCTCCAGTAGGTAACAAAGCCCTGCAGCTACTGCCAAGTCTAAAAATCTACTTGGAGCTCAAGTTGTTTACAACCAACCTCTCAAAAACTGTTGAAACATACTTGCCAAACATAACCAGATTTTGCAAAAGGACAGATGACTGAGGAGTCCTGCCTCAAAAGTGCAAGTGAGTATGGCTTCTGGAAATTCAGCATTAAGAAATTATACAGTCCAATTTCATTTCTTAGTGATATTGTGAATTTGCATCACTGTGTACATCAAGAGCAACTGATCCACCTAAAAGTTGCATCTTGAACTGTACATGGTGCAGATAAATAGGCACTCATGGAAAGCCTACCATGAAAACTGTTACTTACTATACATAAAAAGGCAAGATGAAAAGAAAAAACTGATTAGGAATTTACTTTTAATTAATTTAAGCTATTATGTATCCAGCACACTAGTGTAACAGCAAGAAGTAACTGAACACAGTTTTATCTCTGTACATAGCAGGTTATGTAATTGAAACAAGAACTGGATAAAAGTAGAAAAAAAAAGAATTGAGAAATATTTAAGATTCCAAGAAATTAGTAGAAATTGTAGTTATGATCTTAGAAGGTAAGAAGGTTATAAACAAGTCTCATCCCTGAGATACTCTACTTTAAATTGGATACTAAAAATCACAGTGTAATTTTTTACTATTAGAGGCAGCTATAAACACTCCTGTAAAACCAGGGGAGAAAAACACCTTTTAAGAGTTCCACAAAAACAAAACTTGTAAAAACACAGCACAAAAATACAAATTCTTAAACCTTTGGGCTTTCAAATTGAAGTGTTGTGCCATGAAGTTTTAACTAATTCCCCTTTAACAGCCTCTATGCTACAAACAAACCAACTTTAGTCTCATTACTGTAATTGGAAAAGCAAAAAGTTTTCCATTCACCTGTTCTGTTCCTCAAGTTTAGCCAGTAGTTCCAAGTCGTCAGGGCTCAGCTGTGTTGGTGAGGATGGTGAGAGGGCGGGTGTGGACAGAGTGGTGGAGGGGGATGTGGTGTGGAGGGAGGCAGATGGGCTCGCCACCTGGCTGGCCATTTGACTGACGGTGTGCGACACCGTGTTCTTCACCCATGAGAGAGTGGAGCTCAGCTTGCCTGCAACCTTGTCTGTCGCCACCTGTGTTGACAGAAACAAGAGGATGCAAAAGTTGTCCTTTATAAACTCCTTTTTCCAGCAAGCCTGCTGCACTGAACAAAGGAAAAATATACAATATGCACAAAGCAACACTGAGATTATTTATTTCTCCAGGACCCCAAGGCTGTCAGAAGTAACACAAGCATCACCAGCAATACAATATTATAGAAGTAACATGCAAGTATGTTGCTAATCCACAAAGACAAACCCCGAGAAACTCCTGATGTATACTCACAGAGCTCATCTCTGCAGTACAGAAATACCACAGGATCCAGGATCAGCTCCGACTTCCCATTATAAAAATAAATAGAAATAAAAGCTTATTTTAAAACATCTTGATAAGCTAAAATAATGCCACAGAAACTGTAGAAATATAGCTATAGAAACAATCAACTATTTTACTGATAGACACTGAAGCACAATATCAGTGTAACCCCCCCAGACCACCCACTGCTCACCTTCACTAATCCCTATAGTGCCAGGACAGAGGAGCAGGGGCACCACATTTCTGATTGACACCAAAGCAAAGTACCCTGTAGCCCTGCCAGTGTGCAGAAAACAGTCACAAAGAATCTATGCCCATGAATCTACCACCCCTGAAAGTCTCACAGTGAGGCATCACACTGCTGCCTCTTCTCTTCCCTCACTTTCTTCTTCAGGTCATTCCTACACCAAGTGTCTTTGATCCGCAGTTCCACTGCCAGTGCCTGGACAGACCCCAGGGTTTTTGGGAAAAAGTAGGAGGTGCTGCTAGAGTTGGGGAAGCAGTGGGCTTGGGAAAGTAAAGGTTAACTGCTGATAATTATCTGCTGCTACTTCTTCACCAGTGCTATGGAAATAAGAGCAGCTGTTGGGGGCATCTCCCAGTGAACCCCTCACTAGAGCTTCCCTTCAGCATCTGAAAATATAAGAGGCTTTGACATGCAGTAACTCAGAGTTTAATCCTTCCCCAGCCCAACTCAGAGGAAATCCAGATGCACCTTAGAAGAAGAGCTAGCTGCCTAGTAAATGTTAAAAGTTGGCAAAACCAAGGCTGAAGAGGAACTTCTGAAGTGGTGTTGCTGGTAACTATTTATTTTGAACTTTGCTGATTTCCTCAAAACACTGACTTACTCAATGCCACAAACAATTCTGCAGTACAGCCTATAAATAATTATAAAGATACTGAAGACACTGAACTACAAGGGAAAAAAAAAATCCCTTCCCAAGATCCTCCAATAGAATCTAATTAAAGCAAAATTTCAACTGAAATTAAAAACTCCATCTTATCACACTGTGCATTTATCTGAAGCACAATATATGGACTGATTGCTGAAACAGAAGCTTTTATTTGGATACAGTGCCACAAAAAACTTTCTTGTCAATCAAATCCAGCAGTATTTTATTTTCACTTCATATCAAAAAGAAGACACACTGAATGCCTTCATTAAACAAGAGGAACAACACAGACCAAACCCAAACAAGTGGTATTCTACCTTCCCACTTACTCTCCAACAACAACACAACATCTAAGAGCTTTCCTAGAAGACTAGAAGTTTCCAATTTCCATATGCTCAGCATTCATTCTGAAAATGGTATCAAATTTTGCTAGAAGTCTTCAGAGGCAGGGATGCAAACCACAGGTGGACATAGTAAGATACCAACATACACGTCAGAAAGGTTCCAGTTGGTTCTTGTCACTGCTGGACAGCAAAAATCAGGTGTGTATATATATATATATTTAAAAAAAAGAAAAAAAAAAAAAAAAACAAAAAAAACCACCCACCAGAAAGATCTAAACACACCTTTTAAATATAATCTTGGGAAAAAAAATGCTTCCAACACTAGCATTTGACACCTTATTTTATAAAAGAAAGGAATGAAAATTACTAGAGGTTTCAAAATTCTAAGTTTAATACATGCATTAATATTTCACTCAGTCTATATCCTTTATTCACTATTGCTATTAAAGGATAAATGACTGCTGTTTTACTTTTAATAAAATCACATTATAATGAAGGTAACTCATACATCTCACTTAAGACTGATTATTTTCTCAAAGGCTTTAAACTGCTTAAAATATCACAAGTAATGCAACTATTCCAAAAATAAATGCTGGCAGAAACAGGGCCAATGTTAGCACAGTAAAAATGACTGCCATACGCAGCAGGCTTTAGGAGTCACTAAGAATCTTGGGTATAAGGATTAGAAAAGCAATGATTTTCTATAATACCCTAAGTGGTGCAAACAGGAAGAAAAAACATACATTCAATTTTTATCTTTTCACAAAGTAAAGTAACTGGGAAGACTTAAGGCATAAAACAAAATTCAAAGTCAATATGGCTTATAAATGATGAGGCTTACACTGTCCAGTAAGAGAGCTGAAGGGGGATGGTGTAGGGACAGAAATCAAAAATCTTGATAACATTCAGTCATCAACATATTACTGGGCATTAAAAAAATTAACTCAAGCGTGTGAAGAAGCCAATTACATGAAGAATATCAAAAATTATGGCCAAGAAAACCATGCAAGACAGCACTTAAGTCAGTCAAAACAATGTGCCTAACAATACCGTTTCTCAGTACAGCTCAGAGGTGCATTAGAATGTATCAGAGAATTAGAACCCCAAAACTATTCCTAGCCAGCTACCACACACAGAGCAGGCAAAGTGCACAACTGTCAAAAGCAAATATTTGAAGATCAAAAGGCTCACAGTGAAATTTGCATCAAAAACACATGAAGAATTTGTTTGCCATTTGTTATGGCAGTTACCTAGGGCCAAGAAAAATCAAGAAAAACACAATTGTGATCTAACAGCTAACTGGTCACACCTACATCCTTTTTGCCAGGTTTTTCCAGGTTACCTAAATATCTAAAGCCACTCTCGTAACTTGTTAGCATCAGTGAAGACTCCTGAAGTAAGACATGAAGGTATTTAGCTATGTGTTCATCATCCATTTCCCTAAGTAGGATACAGTAACAGGATTTTTCATATTTCATCATTTCACCTACCTAAATTTCAAAATTTATAACAGTGGCAGAAGATTTCACAGAATTAGTCATCAAAAAGTGATTTAAGACCTTCTAGAAAAAAGATCACTGAAATTTGAAAGAGAGAAAATCTTGGGCTGCATCCCAAGAAACCTGATCTGAACAAATGCATACTTCATTAATAAAGAAGATTCTATACTTTTTTATATCTATGGCTCTAGTAAATTCCAATATGCATCAGAACACTAATCATAAAATAAGTCATATACACAGTTTTTAGTGTTTCTTTCCTCTGTGTGGTTTTACTCTAATCTGAGAACAAATTGGTATTTTGATGAGAAATGGAAATAAAATACTCTGATTTGGAATTACAACATACAGGAAGTCAATTATAAAATACCAGGATTTTTGAAAGTGAGTATATATTGTCATTAGTAACTTTAGGAGTTTGGTTTTGCTTGTTTAAGTACGGTTTTTTTTTTTCTTTTGGTTCCTTTTAAATACTAACATGCAAATAGAACTTAGTTTAAATTGTAATAGAAAATTGCTGGTAATAAAGCAAATTATTTTGATAGTAGTTTATTAGTAACACTGATTCTCTTCAGAAAAGTATGGAAAGAGCAGTTACATTTGTTGAGCTGATTCTAATGATGTGGAAAACATGGAATACCAATATTAACATGTAAAGATCCAATTACTTAAACTAATTATTTTACTAAATTTAAGCTGCAAATCTATAGTTTGGTTTAATTATTTTTTTCCTCCTGTGATGAAGCATTCCTATGGACACACTGAGTATACCTGCCTTTTCAGCTCTTTACCCTCTTCTTAATAAAGACTGAAAATTCCTGCTACATCATCAGCTTTTCAATTCCATGTACACTGTTCCACCCAACAGCACAGCTCGACTTGGCCATCACTAAACCAGCACTGCTGCCTCCCACCCTTCTGCTGACAACCCCTGCAACAAGAGATCTGTCACACCCCAAGGCAATAACACACAGTACACGAGTGAATCCTACTGACCCCAGAAGAGCTGTAACCTCTCCTCTGACAGCACAAAGGAGAGAACTACAGGTTTCACTCCAGCCCTGACAGAGAAACTGGGGCTCCCCCAGTTACAAATCACAGTGACAGTAATGAGAATACATTTAGTATGAATGATAGATAGTTTCACTGGGCATCACCAACTCCAGCAAAATGCAGGAAATTCTGTGTGAGCATTTGGTTTAACCTCCTTTCTTCAGATATGTGATTTTGCTTAACACAATATTCTGGAAAGACTCAAGAGAACAAGTGTTATTAAACCTTTAATCTCTGGGTTTTTTGGACAGTGTCCTCAAGGCTTTCCTAAACAAGTGTTTCTTTAAAAACCTGGTTGTTATTAACAGATACATCTGCAGGTCTGCAGCAGTGTCTGCCTTTTGCCTGCAAGGAGGATGTGCTGCACTTCAGTTACAAAGCGTCCTTCCCTTTGCTACTCTTCATTGCGGTGGAAAAGAAATTGCAGCCCTGTGCTCAGCTGTTTGCACCAGTACCAAGACCACCAGACACACCAGTGCCCCTCCTATGATCTCAGCTGGGTCACAGTGGTAAATCCAGCTACACGAGACAGGACTTTGGCTGTCACCCTCACACCTCTGCCGCTCCCCCCTCACTGCTGGAGCCCTCCTGCCCCCAAGGCTGCTCCAGCCCGGTGCACACAGAGCTCCAGCCCAGGCTGCTCCTGAGTCCCAGCACTTCCCAGATCTAGGTGAGCTCTCCACCCCCATTCAGGTAACCAGCCCAGGCTGGGAGGCCACAGTGAACAGGAGTCTCTGCTCAACTCACCTCAGCCAGTTTTTCAACTCTGTAAAGAGAATTGGTTTTCTTGTCATTCCCAGCATTTTTCGGATGCTGAAATCCAAGTTACCTTTTGAGAGTACAAAAGGTAACCTACATTGGCTGGGATGTGTGCCAAACCATCACAAACACCATCAGGATGCTCAAGCTATTACTGATCATTATTGATGTGTGATTAAAAATAAAATCAACTGATTTTTAAGATGTGCTTTTTCTCTGGAGGGGAGTGTCACTCAAGAACCTGCCAATTTATCCAAGATTTTGAACACAAATGCCACTTGTAGCTCACTCCTGGGACACCAACCCCTTCCACTGAAGATGGCTGGGCCTGGAGACAAGCAGGACACATGGAACTGAGCAGGCAGCTCCCAGCTCCAAAGCAGGCACACTCATTCCAGCTATTAACAGCTACACTGCACCCAGAGCACAGGAACAATTCACTGGCATCTGCCTGCCGGAGGTCATGCAGATACCTCCTAAAGAAAGGTGTGAAATTTGAGGTTGAACATATTGATCTTTAAAAAGATGGGGGGACACAAGGCATAAGACTTAATGACCAAAGACTTTGTACTCTTATGCAATTTCCATTGGAAAAACAGAACTACCCTGATGAGTCAATCAGCCAAGACACAGACCTGTCTGCCACATCCTCTAAGATATTGCAAAGATATTAAATATTTATATTGATACTAAACACAGGTGCATAGTATGCAGTGTATATATATGCCAACCAAAATATATAAAATTCAGTATCTCAACTTTATGTTTATGTTTAGTATCTTTAACCAGCTGATGATTACAGGGCTTTATTATCAAGAGGACTGCAATACTGTGTTTAGTTTTCCAAATTACTCAAAGGAATACTGCAATGAGGTGCCATATAAAATTTTATATATAATATTAAGTAAGGCCAGCTAAAGGTAGACTGCAACATTCCACATTACATACCAACATATAAACCTCTTTCCCTGAGAATGCTCAGATAATGTGCAGCACCTTACAGAAGACCTAATTACGTTAGCACTCCATTTATTTGCATTTGCCAGACAAAATCTGTTTTTCTAAAAAAGTCTATTTAGATTTCTTTTTAAAAGGTATTTTGTTGTCCTTTTTCTGCATTTCCCTGAGGAACATTTGTATCAAAGAATTATATCTTGATATCTTGATTACCCAAAAGATGAGATATCTTGAAACACTGTCTCAACTATTCTTACCATATGACAAAGTAAAAATAACCACAAGACTTACACAAACACTACTGTATGCATCATTTGCTTCCAACGATTTCCTCTCTTTATAAGAAGAGAAAGAAATGGGAACTTCCAGAATACAGGAAGTAATCTCCATATTACTCTACATATAAAAAGGAGTCTGACATAACTGGGTCTGAAATTGTATATGTGGTTTTCAAGCTAGTTTTATAGCATTCCAGAGACCCAGTCTCCTTCCTGCTTCAAAGTTAATAGCATTCTAATATCTGTAGAACAAATTAAACCAATGACACATGCAGGAGATGTAGCAGGTGAGTCAGCCTGCCATCATGCTCCTTGACAAGCTAAAATCTTAATTCAGGGCTCAAACGTGGCTTCACTATAAACTTCATTTGGGTCATTTACACTAAAAACTCATATAACTGATTTCTGTCAAAGTGTGAGAAGTCTTTGCTTACACTCATATTCCTGATTTTTCTTGTAATATCACCTAATAGTAGTCAGGAATATTATTCCTTAGCTTCCATTTCACTTGATACGTACAAGCTCTCCAAGTCTTTCTGAAACAAACAAACAAACAAATACTCTAATATTTTAGATGGTATAGAATTTAGGCTATCAAAGATTTGTGTAGAATAATTTTTTAAAACTCATCATCTGACTAACATGTCATGGGGTTTTGATGGTCCCAGAGACACTTGAAGTGGCAGTTCACACATACAACTAATACATGAGGAGTTTTAAAGAGGAACTTCATTAGAAATGATGTAGCAACCCACTAAAGGTTGAAACCATTGCTCAAAGTCATATGAATAACATTTCCATCACTGACCAAGTTGTACTAAATTTCACTTCTTTCCAAGAACAATTCCAGGTTTTTAATTACCTCTGCAGTCCTGTGTGGTTTACAGTCTGTCAGGGATTGTCCCACTGTGCTGAGAAGACTAACAGTGCTTTTGCTGCCACTATCTTCTGTCCATCTAGTGATGGTCAGAAAATCAGAAAAAGTTTCACATCTGACATAGGAATGTAACAACCTTCAAGAAACTGAGGCCTTCTTTCAAGGGAAAAGAATTAGATACAGTGCTTTTGTACAAAAGATGGCTGAGAGTTCCTCAGAGCTGCAAGAGAAAATACTGATGGACTACAGTAAAAACCTTTAACAGAAAACTTCCCTTGTTCTCTTAGACCTCAGTCTGGAAAACTTATTTGTGTTTGAGGTTCAGCACATCAATGGCACACACATATACTTGAAGGAACATCCCCTTGGATAACTAAACAGAGGGAACAATCAGATTAATCAGCTAAAATAAAATCAACCATGTTGACTTTTTTTATGCAATAGATTGGAAGATTTAGGGGTTTTGTCTTTTCAGTAAAATGCAACTCAATTATTTAACTGGAGCTCAAGTGTCATCAAGCACTTACAACAGAGTAACACACTTTGAAACACACATGTTTGTAATTATAGCTACTTCCTACAGATTTTTTTCCCTACTCATTCCCCAAAGCCCAGCTTCTTCCTGGAAAGGAAGCAAATCTAGCATCTACATTACATTAGGACAAAAATAAACAAAAGTACACAAATGCAGTTAAATTTACTAAAAGCTTTAGGTTTTTGAAGCAAGAAACAATTGAGTCCTGTCTTTAAATTCACTGACCATTCGCTGACAATCAAAATCAGTGTTTATAACACAACACTTCATTTTAAAAAGGATACAAAATTTACAAGCAGTTAAATTGGTACATTTCAAATGATTTAGTATCTGACACATGAAAACATATCATTCCTTGCAACTTTGTTTATGTACTAGCAGCTCAAGAATTTTCTAGGTCTAATTTTCCTTTCTACAGAGACCAGATAAACTTATGTCACAACAGCCAGGTTACAACCAAAATGCTCATCTCTCATTTACCGAGCTGTGCACAATTCCCTTCCCAAAGACGTGTATGAAATGAGACTTAATGAAGAAACCAAAAGCACGACCCTTATGCAATATGGTAATACTTAAAACTGTATTAACTACTTCCTAGAAGGAAAAAAAAAAAAAAAAAAAAAAACAAAAAAAAACACACCACCACAACCATGACAGAGGTTGGTGAGATCCTCACCCCTCACCCCCTCACCTTCAGGATATTCCTCTCCTCCAAATGATCAGCTAAGAGGCCAACTTTCTATCAAGTTAAACTCAAGAGTGAAACAGTTTCCAAATGACTGACTGTAACCAGCC
This sequence comes from Zosterops lateralis, assembly GCF_965231275.1. NCBI lineage: Eukaryota > Metazoa > Chordata > Aves > Passeriformes > Zosteropidae > Zosterops > Zosterops lateralis. The sequence goes on from NC_139769.1 coordinate 16,943,941, forward strand.
TTTCTTGTGAACTACAACTCATTGCAACCTGCAGCTGCTGACAGACAAGAAATAGAATGTAAAAGTTTCAGCAGTGAAGCATAACTAATTAGTAGTATCCACATAGGAAAGGTGTCCAAGCCATCCAGTAAACAGAGCAGATACAAACACAGCTGCAAACATCAATAGTCAATTCTTTTAACACAATCCATGCCATCTGTAGTCCTGCAGAAATATTCCATTTTGCCCATTAATTTACTCACCATAGCCATGACTTGCCTTCACAAGCACTCACAGCATAACTGGAAGCAGTGTATTTTTATGCTGTGGAAGGGCCTCCCTCCATGCTATTCAAGTCTGTATTAGTGCTCCAGCAGCCTTTGAGCACAGCACAGAGAAATCTAATTTTCCTTAGATATTTAATAAAGAAAAGGGAAATGGCTCTTCAGAAAAATGATGTATCTGGTCACCATCAAATGAAGTCACTTATGTTCTGATTAGTTGGCCACTGACTTATGCACTTTTATTTGGAAATAAGGGCCTGTTTCCTTCTTTCAAAACAGCCTACTAGGGGAGGAACACAAAGGAGATCAACAAAACACAGATGATTTTTTGTGTCAGCCTGACACCAAAAGGTTCATGTAAAAATCCCAAGTCCATTTTAACATCATGTGTCTCATTATGGAATTTAAACTTGTTTTTGTAATCTTGTCTTTAGAAAGACCCATCACAATTCTTACTCCAAAGGGCTGGAAAACACTTACTAGGACTTCAGCCAAACCCATAATGTTCCACCAGTAATGCATTCTAATGGAGGAAAAAAATTACTCTGCTCAATGACTATTGAGTTTTACCTCTGCTGTTTCAGACAGCATAGAGGCTGGAATTTCTTTCTACTATGCCTGGAAGTAGTTCACTGCTTGAGCTACACATAATCAAGAAAAACACATGAAAAGTGAGAGACATAAAACGAACTTCTACGCAATAGTTATGTCAATAGTACATGTTAAAATGTTAGGTTTTGGCTAACTAATAATTTTTTACATCCATTTTAAATGACATTTCACAGTTTTAGCCTTCTATAACAAAAATTAACAGTAAGCTCTTCTAACATCTTCTTAGCTACAAGTGCAGGATTAATTTATGGCAACAACAATCCACTACCGAAAGACCAACCCCATCTGCCAGCCTGATGAAAACAATGACAAAAATACATAGTTAATGCAGCATAAGATACTGATAAGAATTCTGACTTATGTCATCAAACATGTATCTAATGTTATGGTAAGCATCACTAAGATTTAGTCATGACAATAGGCCATAAGAAAACTCAGGAGTTTGGGAAGAGCAATAGCCTAACATATGGCAGAACACATTAACACAGCCTACTACCAAAATACAAAGTTTGGATTTTTCTTTCTTTCTTTTTTCCCAAGGGATTGAACCACAGAGGCAAAAGCAATACTCGTCAGACAAGATGATAAAGTAACATAACCCATCAGAGACAGGTAAAGTTTGTTCAGGCAGAAGAACAAAGAGATATTTGATGATGGCTTTTGGCTGCTTTCCAAGTTGGAAATTAGGACAAAATATGTGTCCAGTCATTCTATCACACCACCTTACCTCTTGCCCAGAATAAAGACCCACCCTAGTGTTCTACTTCAACCCCAAATATACAACCACCTTGCTGGGACTGGAGAGGGTCACTTCTCCAGACAATTAGCAAACAGAGTTGACAGTCACACTGTCACCATCATCCCTGTCATCATGACTGAAAGGAGATCCATTGCCTGAACCCTAGAGCAGGCTCAACACTTCCTAGGCTGCCCCCAAAACACCACTTGATGGCTGAACCGAACAGTTTCCAGAGCTCTCAGAATTTAGACAGCATTAAGAGTAATTATGCAAAGGTGACAATTCACTAAATCCCTTCTGCTGCTCTGAGCAGACGGTTCCTGTGCACACACATACAACAAACACACATCACAACTGTGTGTAACCGAGTGGAGGCAGAGCAGGGCCCAGGCACTGCCATCACCAACTACCATCTCTGCAACCACCACTTGCTGGAGCAGGAAAGGATGCACTGCACTGACACTTGAGCAGAGACCACTACAATGAAAGCAAGACAGTGTTCCCAACTTAAAGGACTCCAAACACTGGCAACATGTGATGCCAAGTGTCACAAACACAGAGGGCACAGGGCTTGAATTCAGCATGCTACCTCCAAACTTCAGTGACATTCAAGAACTTCAGGGAATATAGTTAACAACACAAAATTACCAATTACTACAATATTTACTATTTGCCTTTTCTAAAACTATTACTATTTTAATTTGGTTTAGAAAATAGAATTAAATAAGAGACTATAATCAAGGCAAGTATAGGTTAATTTAGAAAGCAACAGTCATAAACTCAGGGTTAGTTTTTATTATTGTTTCTTGGATTGACCAGAAAAGATATTTTCTTATAAACTATGCACTTGACACTTAAAATTATATGCAAAATGTTAAATTCTGTCTGTTTCTTAAGCATTAGAATTTCTTTTTTCTACAAGTTCAGGAAACTTAAGAGTAAGAAAGGGTAAACATAACCTTAAATATGCATTCCCCCTTCTAAATTGTGATATTAGAATCTCAAAATAGCAAAGTAAGCATTTCTGTTTTCCAAAATTTACTGACAAAGGACTTGTCTTCCCATTTTTAAAACTTCCCTGTTTACTATCAGTCTCACCCAGAAAATAAACTGACAGTAACTGTTTAGGCATGCCACTTTCTCCATCCCTTCTTCTGCCATAAATCTGGAAGGGCTTTTCTCCTATCTCTTCCTTTCAACTACTCCAACCACCTCCTGCTTACTTGTTCAACAGCAATTAAACAAGTCCACAGACGACAAAAATATGAAAACCAATTTGGAAAAAAACAAACAAACAAACAACCAAGATTACCAAAGCCAAATATCCAAGTCACCAGCTGTAGCCCTTAAGCCTCAACCTGCAGGAGTGTGGGAAGAGATCTAGGAAGGAAGTAGGGCTGATCTGTTGGAGCTTTCTTCTCCAAACATCTGTTCCTCTTTGACGTACTGTGGGGCTGGATGGACACTCAGTGACAATCACTACAGCTGCTGTCAGCCCACTTGATAAAATTCAGGCAATGCTGACTCATAATACTGAGTGCTTTCCTCCTGATCATGCCCTTCTTTTACTGGCTGTATCTATTTCCTCTCCTAATCCTTACTTGAGAAAGAACTCATATCTGCACATTTCAAAATAAGCCTTAAATCTTTATAAGCATAAATAGAGAGCTGCACAATTGTGATCAAAGCTGACAACTCACACTGGGAAAGGGAAGAGAAATGAGCAGGCACATTTCTACAAAACATTTTAATGCTATCTACCAGTCAGCCAAACAAGACCAAACTGACATCTCTTTTAGGCATGCAAAGCAAAGTGAATTAAAAAAAAAAAAAAAAAAAAAAAAAAAAAAAAAAAAAAAAAAAAAAGATTTTTTTTTGCAAATACTTTTGGAGATAAGTAAAGCATATAGAATATTAACTGTCCTTCTCTGTATCAGTGTCTCCTTTCTATGTCTTTTGTGTATGATCTTTGAAAAAGAAAGAGCTATCCTGGACTGATGTGGAATGCAATGCTCTGATACAGGCAGCGTTAATGGCAGCTCAGGCTGGAAATTGAAATCGTATAAACCAACTTCTCGTTTGCTACAAAATTGCTTTATCAATGCCGACAATTAGCAGGTGTTACATGGAAACGGAGAAGCGCGGCCATAACTGAATAACTAAACCTGGAATATATAACAAGTAGCCGAACATTGTTATCGACTTTTTACCCTCATTATATAATCACGTTCAGTCCGATGCAGCACGAGTTCTCGCAATTGAAAATTGAAAAATATCAGGCTCAGGAATGACAGAGCCGCGGGTTCCTGGCTCGGCGTTACGCCGGTAAGCCGAGGGAGAACTCGCCCTCTGCAGACAGACCCGCCGGAGGCTCCCGGGCCCGGTGCCTCGGGGCGCTCCCACCGCGCCCGGTGCCCGCCCGGGTCCCGCGGGCCGAGGCGCGGAGCGGCCGGGACACGCCGGCCCCGCGGCCGCCGAGCCGGGCAGGGCTGCGCGGCGCGGCCTCCCCTCACCCCGCCCGGCGCGGGCGCTCCCTGCCCGGCGGCGCCGCCCGCTCCGCCGCCCACCGCGCCGGGAGGGCCCGTGCGGGGGCGGCCGGCGCTGCCCCGACACCGCTCGGCCCGGCCCCGCCGCCGCCGGAGGGGACGGGCCGGCGCGGCCGCGATCGCGATCGCCGCGCCCCCGCCCGGGCCCGGCCGCCCCCCGCCTCACCTTGGGAGCGCTGCCCGCGGCGGGAAGCGGCGGCGCGTGCGGGCATCGGGGTCCGCCCCGCCGAGCCCCGCGCGCCGCTCCGCCGGCCCCGGCCCCGGGCCACGTCCCTGCCCGCGCCGCGCGCAGGCGCACTGGGCGCGCAGCCGCCGCCAGGGGCAGCCCCAGCCCCGCGGGCCCCCCGGGAGGGGCGGGCGGCCGCTCTGCCTCTGCCCCGCCGCGCTGCCCCCGGCCCGCCCCCGGGAACCCACCCGCGCCGCTCCCGGCCGCTGTCACGAGTCCCGGCCCGGGTCTCGGGGTTCCCGGTGCCGCACGCTGGAAGGCCGGGCGCAGAGCCGTCCCCGCGGCGCGCAGCTCGCTCGCGTGCCGCCCTCGCGCGGGTCGCCCGCCCTGTCACCGCCGGCCCCGCCCGGCCCGGCCCGGAGCCGAACCCCCGCCCGGGCCCGGGTCGCGCCGTCCCCGCCCGCCCCTCACGGCAGCGGCACGAGGGCACCGCGCCGCCGCCACACGAGGCGCAGCCCCTGCCCGGCGGAGCGCTGGGGACGGGGTGTAATCGGTGTCTGCCCGGGCATTCCCACAACGCCGTCCGTGCGCTGGAAGCCGCACACGGTAACGCGTCCCGGGGAGCACCGCCGCCCCGGGCTAGGCGCGCCCGGCCCTGCACACATTTGCCAGACACGTTTCAGCCAGATGCCGATTAGGTTACACAAACAGCCGAGAGACTGCCTGCCCCGAGCAGTCCCCATCTAATAATGGGCCCGTGCGCCATTGTCCTTCTACAGGGAGCAGAGGATCCTAGACAAAACCATCCAGAAATCTTCATTTGGAACAATTCTAACAAAAGCTTTAATAAATAATTTTTATTTTGAAAATATTTATGAAAATAATTCCCACGCTACCATAATACATACGGTACCCTACAACACTGCATTACAGCCAAGTATGCAAAGAATACACTCTTTAAAAAAAGCCTACTGCAATAGCAGGGATAGATTATTGCCAGGCCTTCAGCCAAACTCTCTTTCATTGAAATAAGGCTGTCTCTCCTGCAAGCAATAAAAAAAAAAAAAAAAAAGAAAATTAAAAAAAATTTTAAAAAAAATCCAAAATAATTTTTCAAGTGGCAGCATGGGTCAGTCCAGTTACAGACAACAGCTTTACTGCCCTTGAGTCCTCTACAAACAGGGAGAGAGTCCCTGCTTGCAGGAAATGCTGCTCCAAGCATCAGTTTTGCCAGTCCAAGAGACTCACAAACACTAGACATTTCCCTAAAACCCCTGCTTGATACCTTGCTCTCCAGAACACACCTAAGTAAAAATACCACATAGAAGAGAAATTGAGAAATAGCATATAAGGGAAAAAAGAAAGCTTGAACTTTTCCCCTATCAATGTGTCATTAATAAAAGCTACTTCATTAAAGCACTGAAAATATGAGCTTTTACCTTAACGTGTTCAGTGTGTGTGTGAAGAGCAGCCACTCTTCCAGCAAACATTGTCACTAAAAGCCAGAGGAAAAAAAGACCAGAGGAGCCATTCACCCTGAATTTGTAAGGGATGCTGGGGGCGGGACTAATAAACCCAGCTGGAGTCTCGGTTTTGCAGGGTGGCAATCAGCAAGAAAGCACGCGGGTGTGGTACGTTAACAGGCTGGTTTTTGCTGGGGTGAGCTATTTGAGGAGTAAAAAGTCTTCTCACAGAGAGCAAGAAATCGATTCTGGTTTTCCTTGTTTAACAAAAAGACTAACAAATCTCGCTTGTGATACCATTGTCTGTGAGGTTGTCATGGAAGTAATTGCTCAGTAGTATCAGCCGACTTTTTGAAGACTATGGATTTATATGGCAGAGGGGAGAAAAAACAATGCGCTCTTCTAGAGATACTTTCTGTACAAATTGAAAAGCACATAGAATTTTGAACTTTCTAAAATTCATTCTTAGATCACAGAATCATTTTTCATTTAGGCTGAAAAGATCTCCAAGCTCAACCTCTGGTCACCACCTTGTCGATTAGGCTGATGCACTAAGTGCCACATCCAGTCCTTTCTTGAACTCTTCCAGGGATCATGACTATGCCACCTGCCTGGGCAGTCACTTCCAAAGTTTAACCACCTTTTCAGTGAAAAAATTCCTTCTGATACTCAACCTGAGTCTCGCCTGGCACAGCTCGAGGCTATGTTCTCTTGTCACTAGTTGCCAGGGAGGAGAGGCCAATCTCCATCTTGTTACAACATCCTTTCAGACAGCCAGCAGGTCCCTGCCAAGCAGCAACCACGCTGCCTGATGCAGTAAGCATTTTTTTTCTTTCATTTTCTTGGTTATTTATATCATTTTTTTAATATTTGCAGCCATTCTTCAGTCAGGCTCTCTACAGGCTTATGTATCACTAGCAAAGTGGATTGTTGGTTGTTTTTTTATTAGTGAAATGAACGAGCATAACCAGACAAATGCATGAAGAATGAAGATTCACTATTGTCTGGCAATGTAAAGAAACCTGATACCACTTGACCTGTTTGATCCAGAGTGTATATACATATATATATGTGTGTGTGTATGTATATATGCAAATCTATATTCTTGTTTTAATTAATCAAATATCAATAATCCCAAGCAGCTATGATATTTTATAAGAACAGTATTCAATTGAGATTTTGGTTGGTTTGATGTTTTTAATTACTTGCTGCTTGATCGGTTGTGAGAATTTTCCCTAGAAAATGATGGGAATTAAAATCCTATAATATGTACATGATTGATGGTTTTTAAAAAGACAAAATCTATGGATTTTTTTTCTGTTTAAGAACCCCTCCTCTGTGATATATCCCTTGCTAATAACTCCCCAGGCATTTAACATAAAGAGACTTGGAAGCGATCATGCATTATGAGTAGACATTAGATGACAGCAGTATTATTTTTTTCTTCAGAATTGTGTTTCTCTGGTATCACAGATTCAATTAAGTTGGAAAAGACCTGAAGTGGTGACTGAACACCACTTTCAGCTCAACCATGGCACTGAGTGCCATATCCAGCCATAAAGCCCTGCAGGGAGGGTGACTGCACCACCTCCCTGGGCAGACCATTCCGACGTCCAATCGCTCTTTCTGTGAAGAAAATCCTCCCAATGTCCATCTAAACCTTCCCTAGAGTGCAGCTTTAGACTACGTCCTCCTGTCCTATGGCTGGCTGCCCGGGAGAGGAGCCCGACCCCCGTGTGTTACAGCCTCCCCTCAGGCAGTCACAGGGAGTGATCGGGCCCCCTGAGCCGCCTCCTCTCCAGGCTAAACCCCAGCTCTCCCAGCCGCTCCTCACAGGATGCATTGATTCTCCAGACCCGTCCCCAGCTCCATTTCCCCTCTCCGGACTCCAGCACAGCACCTCAGCGTCTCCTCCTGGACTGACGGGCCCCGCCGGGAGCAGCGCTGAAGTGCGGCGGCACCCGCGGGGCTCCGGGCCCGTGCTCCGGGAGCTGTGGGGACTCCGGGGACTCGGCAGGGCTCGGCGGGGCTCTGGGCCCGTGCTCCGGGAACTCCAGGAGCTCCCGGGCTCGGCGGGCGGCGCGGGGAGCGCTCCCGATGGGAGGAGCCGCCCGTGTCCGGTAACGCCGCGCGGAGCGGCCGCGGTGGGTCCGCCGGGCCGGCAGGGGGCAGCACGGCGGGCGCGCGGCCCCGCCCCGCCGGGCAGGGCAGGAGCTGCGGCTGCGCGGGGCGTGCGGCCTTTTCCCGTTTGCTGCGGAGAGCAGTCGTTGTGCGGAGCGGGCCCCGGCCTTAGGGACCGGACAGTGCCTGGCACGATGGTCGGTACCGGCACCGGGGGGCTCGGGGGCATCGCGTCCGCTGTTCCGCGCCCGCCGCCCCGCGCCGCCCGCGCGGATGAAGGCCGATTGTCGCGGATGAAGGCCGATTGTCGCGGGCTCGGGGCGGCCGCCCGGCGCCGGCGTGGCAATGGCTGCCGTTCTGCCGGGGCTGCGCCGCGGGCGGTGCGAGCGGCTCCGGCCCGGCCTCGTCACCGGCTGCGCTGCCCCCGTGGGCCGCGTCCCGCCGGGTCCCGCCGGCCGCGGCTGGGTCGGGGCCGGTAGAGCCCCCGGTGCCCTGCAGCCGCCGCGCCGGGCCGGGCTGCGGGTGTCGGGCTGGCTGGGGGCGGGGGGCTGCGGGGAAAGCACAACGTGCCTGAGGCGTCCCTGGCTTTGCGGGAGTGACAGGAAATGAGCACGGGCACTGCTCCGCTCCGTGCGGGCGGGCCTGCAGTTCAAAGATACTTTGGTGAAAGATACACTTTGGTTTTTTCTTAAAACATCAGTTCCTGTGGGAGCGGTGGAATTTATGGGGTTTGATGTGCCGGGTGGTTTTTATCTAAACCCGAGAGAAGCTGTTTAATTCTTGATTGCAACATATTCATGACACGTTTAGTTAGAATGGTCTTGGCTTACAGGGTTATATGTTAATAACACATAGTTTATGTTTCTTGTCCAAGGGGTTTGTGAAAGTTGTCAAGAATAAGGCGTACTTCAAGAGATACCAAGTGAAATTCAGGAGAAGGAGAGGTATTATTAAATTCCCTGTAACACACAATTAAATGGTCTTGGTGAATATTCCTACTTTGCTCATGCGTTTTGCACTCTGCAACTGTTTTTCAGAGGGGAAAACTGATTACTATGCTCGCAAACGTTTGGTAATTCAAGATAAAAACAAGTACAACACTCCTAAATACAGGATGATTGTGCGTGTTACCAACAGAGACATCATCTGTCAGGTGAGGCCTGCAGTGTTTGCTGCTTACAAATGTTAGCACTTTTGCTGTGAGGTGGTTTGCAGTGTAAGATTGTACTGCTTTAATGGTGCTGGGCTAAGTAGAATATTTTGGGGAGGTGGAAGATGTCTCGATTTTGGGGTTTTTTTCTATATTAAAGGGCTTCAAAAAGAGGCGTTTTTTGCTTGGTTGAAGACAACCAAGTTGACAGTGTGACCTGTCAACCTGAATTGACTTGTGGTGTATCTAAAGGTGCCTTCTCGTTTGAGGCTTCTATTTCCGTAATGTTGTGTGGCTCACATGAAGGCCTTAGGCCTTACAATGGCTTTCCTGTGAGATTAAAGGAGCCTGGCAAACAGGAACAGTAGGCACTTTTTCGTGGTCATTAAGTATGTGGTTGTGTGTAGCATCATATGCAGTTCCTCACTGTGGCTCACTTTTCTTGTTTAATTTTTAGAATGTTTTGACTAATTTTGAAGTTAGAAACTTAGGAATGCTTGTGTAATAAATATATGTTGTTGAGCTCAAAAAAGAAACAGCGAAGTTTAACTTATTTTTTCATAGAGTAGTTATCTGTTGAGAGCAGTCAGTTCAGTCATTAATGAGGTTATTTTTTCTTTGAAACTCAAAATGAAAATCAGTGGTGGCAAAGGCTTACATCTGACTGACAGTGCCTTTCCAGTATGTCAGAATCCTGCAAAAAAGGGACAACATTTGGATGAAGAGAGGAGGTGTGAGAGTCAAAAAGAGAAGGTTCTATACATGAAGGGAACAGCAGAAACATGTCTGATAGTCCTGTTGTCCCACAGGAGACCCTGGGGTGATGCTGGTTTCAGACCATGGTTGATAAAATCATTCCATAAGGTCACTGACAGGGTTACCACTAAGTGTCACATGCTTCTTGTATTTTTTGAGATGTATCAGAAAATGGGACAGAATTCATCCACGTTCATAATGATTGTTTGAAAGGTTGCTCTTGTAGGCAGTTTCTGGGCTCTTGATCTATGTGGAAAGGTAATTACCTTTGTCAGTTGTTGCTGACATTTTAGCTGGCCTAATACAGATTTGAATTCTTTGTGTCTTTACTTGAGGAATTGATTACTTCTTTTGCAAAAACAAACAAACCTCGTGGGGAGGGAACAGACAGCCCAAAGCAGCCCCACTCCTTGAGCTTGCCTGCAGAGGCTGGCAGGTTTTTGCACACTCGGATCCAGCACTGGTGCTGGCCTGAGCAGGGTCAGGAGCCCTGCGGGGAGCCCCAGTGTGGAGCAGTAACATTTGTTTGTTGCCAGATCGCCTATGCCAGAATCGAGGGGGACATGATCGTCTGTGCTGCCTACGCCCACGAGCTGCCCAAGTACGGCGTCAAGGTTGGCCTGACCAACTACGCCGCCGCCTACTGCACCGGCCTGCTCCTGGCACGCAGGGTACGTACCTGGGCACGGCCTGGCTCTGCCTGCCTGCCCCCTCAGGGAACGGGAGAACATGTCCTTCAGTGTGTGTCAGCACACCTGGGCCTTGGGCTTCTCTACAGCCTCACTTTGGCTTTTTACCATAATAGATTTGATGTGTCTTGTGACTGTCAAGTCACAGTTAGGTATGACAGCATGCAGTCTCAGCTCCAGCAGCCCACTTTTATGTCTGAGGTTTGGTGGAGGGAGGGAGGATTAAAATGTAAGAAATGCACCTTACAGAGTTCAAGAACGTGTAAACAGCAGTCATCCATTTTCTACAGGGATTCATGAATAAGTCTTAAGTTCAGTGGTGGACCTGTAGGAACAGAAGGTTGGAACTTAACAGATACACTTACAGTGGTGGTTGTTGAAAAGCTTTGTTATTAGTATTGGGTGCATACTTTTTGTAAAGAAATTTGTTTGAAACGTGATTCTACTGCAAATTTACATTTTAAAGTAGCGGTAATTCTACATGATTATCAATAAATGGAGGGAATTTCAAAAGTGCATTTTCTTTCCCCACAGCTTTTGAATAAATTTGGCCTTGATAAGATCTATGAAGGCCAAGTTGAAGTCACTGGTGATGAATACAATGTGGAGAGTGTGGATGGGAAGCCTGGTGCTTTTACGTGCTACCTGGATGCAGGTCTTGCCAGAACTACCACTGGAAACAAAGTCTTTGGTGCTCTGAAGGGTGCAGTGGATGGGGGGCTGTCTATCCCTCATAGGTAATGTGTGTTACAAAGAATTTCTTCAGGGTTAGCCTGAGATGCCTCTGTATGTGACAGTCTACTTACACCAATCAATTTGGTGAAATGCTGAAATAATTATGACATAGTAACGGTTATGTAATTAGGTTCTGGGTTTGGAGAGTTTTTCTTGGTTGGCTTTTAATCTACAAATTCAATTCTGATAGTGCTGCTGGGAATCTTAAAACTCTTGAGAGATAGGAAACTTGTAGAGAGTTAGGAAACTTGTAGAAACTAAAAAGCCATCTTGTTGCTTTTACTAAAAATCAAGTGATTGCCCTCATCAGATCTTGAAAGAGTATTTGCTTGGTTTGTCTTCACCAAGTTGAGTGCAGGTATTAATTTCACTGTGAAAAAACTACATAGCAGGTACAAACTCACTGGTACTTCCTACAGTTGTCAATACAACAGTAAGTCTGAGCAGTCCACCTTCATTTAAAATTTCCTCGTGGGTATTTTGAGTGTTACCTAACGTTGATATTACAGCTGAATGCTACTTTCTGCTAGCAGCATTGGAGTAAAGAAAATCTTGAGATCTGTGTTTTCCTACCCTCTCCCATGCTGTCCTATTCTTGGCTAATTGTCCATTTTTTTTTACTTGGCTGCTACATGATGATACTTGCAGTGACTGATCACACTGTAGTTGGTCCATGGTGTGTATTTGATGTACTGCAGTGTTTCAAGACGGGACTGATGGCAGCTGAGATGGAACTTGAAACTTCTATTTTAAATTTTTTTTAGAGGGTCCTATCCCTCAGTTACCTGTATGAGAATCTGATGTCTCAGTCATTTCAGTGTGCATCTTGCCCATGAATAGAGCCTTAACGTGACTGTCCCTGCTGTTTGACAGCACCAAACGTTTCCCTGGCTACGACTCAGAAAGCAAAGAGTTCAATGCTGAGGTTCACCGCAAGCACATCATGGGGCAGAACGTGGCCGATTACATGCGGTACCTGATGGAGGAGGATGAAGACGCTTACAAGAAACAGTTCTCCCAGTACATAAAGAACAATGTAACACCCGACGGGGTAAGTGTTATCCAGCTGCAGCTCGGGAACTTAAACAGATAGGGACTTCTGTAATAATGCAAATAAGTCTGAGATGTAAAATGATGTGACTCATGTTGCATGTTTTCTGTGCAAAGAAAATATTTTTTTCCTTCATTAAGGGCTCTGTAATATAGTGTAGAACTTCTGAAAGTGGGACCTTTTTGCCTGCTGTGAAACTTAATATTCTGCCTGTAAATCCAAGCTTACAGGGCCTAAATCTGTGCTGTGGACCACTTTCCCCACTCTCCAACAGAGAAACAAAATTAGAAGTTTCTGCACAGACTCTCTGCTCTTTCCTTATCCTGCCCCAGAGCCTGTTGTTTCTGGAGCTGTAGTGCTCTGTGAGTGAGCATGTGGTTGTGGGTCAAACCTGTGGTAGTGTTTGTGTGAACCCAGAATGGAGTTCTGCTATTCCAGGTGAACAGAGAGAGCCCAATGTAGCATTTCATCAAAGTCTAGACTGTAAACCACTTTATTTTAGTACTGGTTCTCATTTTAGTGTTAATAAAAATACTAAAGATGGGTAAGAATACAGAGCTGCTTCTTCTACTTTCTCCAAGTATTAAACTCCTCCCAGATGGCTTATCCTGCTGCCTGTAATATTCTTGCTTGGTTTTCCTAGTAAGTGATCTTGAAGCTTTAAAACATAGCTTACTCATATCCCCTTTTTAGGCTACAGCAAATTTCATTCTCTATCCCTTCAGTGGGGTTTTGGGGTTTTTATAAATTAAACTAGCTGCTATTTTTTCTGACAGATTTTAAAAAAAAGTAATGTAAATGCTAACTTAATCTCTTCTAAGCAAACAGCAGTTATAGCTTGTATTCAAATTAAATGAGTCTAGGACTTAAGTCACTAGACAGACACTTGCTCTTTGTACATCTAAAAGGTTCTACACAGCTGAGATCTAGTGGTCTTAATTAACCACCAGCAAAAATATTGTTAAAATTTGTGCCATTATAGAGGCCAGAGTTGCCTTTGGGACAGAACAGCATTATTGCATGCCTGGGGACAATGCAGGCACAGGGATCTTGGATTTCTGATAATCCTGCAACTGGACCGCTATAATTAATTTAATTTAATTTAATTTCTCCTCCAAGATGGAAGAAATGTATAAAAAAGCCCATGCTGCTATACGGGATAATCCAGTCCACGAAAAGAAACCCAAGAGAGAAGTCAAGAAAAAGAGGTAAAATTTTCTTATTTTTTTAACACCTGTGTGACTTTTCTGTTGGCAATATGTAACATAATGCAGTTGTGCCACTGGCCACGTGTCCTGGACCAGATTGAGATACAAGCAGTTCTGTATAGCTTTGGAATTAACTTCAGCAGTAGGAATATGAAATTCAAGAGCTATTAACTATTTTAAAAATCAAAGTGAAGAATGCTTGTGGCTCGAATAGCTGGAACAGGGTGTATCTTCCAGTCCCAGTGTTTTCAGTAGAAAAGTTCTCTTCAGCTGAGAGCTCACTGACTATTTTGTCAGTATTAAACTATTTTAAGGGTGTGGGAGAAATCAAGACACAGCTATTGCATTAGGCTTGATAATGTCTGTACTTCAGTCACAGAGAGTACAGTTACCTTCTAGAGAAATTAAAACTGTCCAGCCATGCTTTTTGTGGTGCCCTAACCTACAGCCTTAGATCATTATGAGGAAATAAAGCATGTTACAGAAATGGGAATATATTCTCCACTGCACTCTTAATCACAACTGTGATGCACTGCTACGTTTTTGCTTTGGATCTACTGCACACTGTGCTTCCATTGCAGATGGAACTGTCCCAAGATGTCTCTTGCCCAGAAGAAAGACCGTGTTGCTCAGAAGAAGGCCAGCTTCCTCAGGGCCCAGGAACGCAGAACTGAGAGTTAAGACAACTTCCACAGTTTTCTGTGAAGCTTTCGAAAAAGCAGCAATAAATTTATTGAGGAAGCAATTGTGTAAGACCAGCTTATTTATATAGTTTATAAAAATACAGATATTCTGTACCTGAAAGGGTTTTTTCTTCCCCTCTCAAAGTAGTGTGTGAATTGAGTTTTCACAGAGGAGAGAGGTGACAGACTTCAAAGACCAAGGCTGCTGCATCAGAATTGCTTCTATAAGATGGAGAAGGAAGTCAATGCAATTAATTTTTGGCATGGTTAGTATCAAGGACTAAATATAAGACCTTGCTGCTTCTAACAAGAGGAAGATTTATTTTTTAAGTCTGTACCTGTCCTTCACAATTTTTTCAGCATACTTCATGTTTAGGTTCTAAAGCCTCTGCCCAAAGGTAACCTTAGGCTTTCAGGCACTTAGCACCTCCAAGCTTTGGCTTCTGCTGAAACAGGTACTGTCTATAGCTGAATACCTCACATTATTTAGTTGATAAGAGAATGCACTTTAAGTTGCATGTACAGGGGTAGGTGGAGAGGCCTTGTTAAGGAAACATGAATGAGACTCCCTGGCAGTTACACACCAGAGCCTTTCCCCTTGACTCGCCACACACCACACAGTCAAACCTTGTTCCCTTCCAGTTCACTCCTGGGGTTCCCTTAGCAGAGCCCACAACATCCCATTGCACAAGGCAGTTTATTCCTCATGCAAGGAACAACTCGAGAGGGTCCTTCTGAGGAGCACCCCTGGGCTTTTATACCCTCACACTCACCCCTTCCCCCTGGTGCCAGTCTCCATCTCCTGAGTGTTCTCCTGCCTCCCCTCTCCGTGTCTATCCACCTCACCAAGCACCAGCTTTCATCTCCTTATCCTAAAGGGTGCCACCCAGAGCCCAGTCTTTGTTTCCCTCTGCAGCTTACAGGCTGAGGCACCTGGAAGAGAAGTATTCCTCACCAGCCTTGTCCTTCTCTGCTCCTTTTCCTTCTCCCTCTCAGTTTCACAGGCACTTTTGTGTGCCAGTTGGTTTCCCATTAGACTCAGAGAAACTTTGCACAGTTTAAACATGAGTCAAGTAGGCTACCTGGAGGAAGATTTTGCTCTAAGGTACTGGTAGTTGGTGTAAATACTACCATTAAAAAAAAAAAAGAGGCCTGTGATTTATTGTAAACAAAAGTGTATTTTTTTTTTCCAATGAAATCTTCAACTTGATGCCACAGTAATAAAAATGAAGAATTTATACAACAAACTGCACTATTAAACATATTTTCCAGTTGTTAAGATACCCAGTGACGTTGGGTATTTTAAGTAATCTCTGCCCAAATAGCAGTCACTGTCAGATTTTTTTCACCAAGAACATGACCACTTTACACTTTTAGTGCATTGCTGGTTACAAATACATAATTAGTTCATAGTTGGAACACAGTAGCAAGTTCAAGACAATAATTACCATGAGCATAGTATTTCTTAAATTAAAAGGCTGATGTTCACAAAACAATCTTAACCCAAGCTGCATATTATTACATCTGGTAATGAGGAATTACTGCATTGTGGTCCTGTGCTTTGGTGTTGTCATTCTAGGAATGCATTTAAGACAGGATACCTACAGTTAACCTTTCAAATACTTAAAGCTTGTTCTTACCTCTGCTGAAAATGAATTAACGGGCCAGGATTCAGAAATACACAGATAACTGCCATTAAAATCATAAATACAGAACAACTTTATACCTAAAGCATTTATAAATTAAACATTCAAGAGGTAAGTATGGAGCATGTATTCAGGTGTATTGTAGGCATCCAATTCTTCATAATTACAAACACAGATGTAAATCTGAAAGATGTAAGGGTGCAGATTGAAGGTGGGAGAGTGGTCCTGCTTTGTGGAGTGCCAGGATCAGGTGATGTTTATTAACTCATGACTTGAGTCTTAACAGTGATTCATAGATGCTATTAGAAAAAAAAAAAATAGTAACACACTGCAGCTCACTTAGTAACAGCTAGGAATGAGCTGGAAAATATCTCATAGGCTCCCATCTGAGCAATATTGCACAATTCTGAACAATCCAGCTTCTGTCTTAAAATTCAGGTCTAGCTCTTGCTTATGTATTTCCTGCAGTAGTTAAGAAGACTGAAGGACAGGTCTGTAGCTAAATGTGGAGGGACAGTAAAGAGGCAAGATTATCCACAACGATTAATTGTTTCTCATACAGCAGATTCCTACACTACACAAACTTCCTTTTTAACTGCTTGGACATGTCTGCTATTCAGTATTTTAAAAAATTAACTTCAGTTTTCATACTATAGCTTACTCTGCAAAGTCCTTGCTTTTCACTATTTGCTACAGCTTAATTTGGGTTAAAGGTTTCCACTGAAGCTTTTGAAACAGATGCTGGTATTGCTGCTAAACCATATAGATGACTTTAAGAAATAATAGTCTAAAATTCTTGGCTCCCACAGGGCTCACCATTCAATGACTTAATTAAAAATGTTGAACTACTTAAACATTCAAGATGTAAGCATGAGGTAACAATGTGTAAACAGAATCTGATTTGTCTCATATTACAACCTATTCATTCTAGAATAAAATTTAATTTTCCACAGTTAAAAATTATTTAATGTGCAAATTCTGCCATGCCAAGGTATTAGTAAACTTCAATCTCACAGTTCAGTTTATTCATAACAGCAGCTTGGACTTGGACACATTACTTGCAGTAGTGGTGATTCTTCATGAAACTACTTAGGAAAAAAATCCTCTGCAGGTATTTCACAAGTGAGCAATGTTTTTCACAGAAATGGAAGATGTTCCCTCAGCTGATGTAGCACAGTGAACACTTTCATCCTGTTCAAGGTCTGACAAAGTGCACAGAACAGTCAAGCATGCAGAGTTCTTGTTTCCATAACACATCACTGAACACCAGAGGGACCTGTGGCCTCTGCCTCATCATTCAGTGGCATGTTAATTTTCTGAGAAGCCCTGTCATGAGTTGCTGACTGAAGGGCAGGACTAAAGGAACCATTAATAAAATCTGAGTAAAGAAATATCTTTTTAAAAAGGTGCAGAGTGTTTTTATCAAATATCTTGGGCCACCTCTAGTGGCAGGCATCAATATTTTCTTCTGCTGGTGGAGAAGCTACGAATCATTTGTATGAGAAATTTTCTTCCACAGTAAAGTTTTTAAGTTATTCAGTATTAAAGAATGCTCCATTTCCATCTGATTTGCTGTGACTTTAAGGGCAATGCACAAGTACAGTTGTTTCTCTAGTTCTTCATGGATATCAGAAGGAGCACCACGAAGCAGATAGTCTTTAAGGAGCTGACAAGCTTTTGCTAAGTTTGGCTGAATTACTTCAGTGGTACATCTCATTTTGCTTTGGTCACATAATGTTCTACAGTCTGTACCATAAATGCAGTCCAAATCTGAATCACACTGACGATCTTTAATTATTTCCTTCAAATTAATTTCTGACACTATTTTTCTCATGTCCATCATTTTCAAATCATATTTATCATTATATCCCAAGTTTTTGGCACTTGTATCACACATAAGAAAGTTTCCATAAGGTCCGTGGAAAATATCTTCCACAAATTCTAAAAGCCCTATAGCTATTTTTGCCTTTCTTGGCCATGATGGAGTGAACCACTGGTCCATGCTTCTTCTGAAGCCAGAGGGAATGAGAAGTTCTATGATCCATGGAAGGCTGATTCCATAGAGAGAGGTATATTCAACTCTTTCAGTCACGTAGAGATCGCCACAAAAACCCATCAGCTTGGGAGTATGCTCTTTATCCTGTAAGATCACCATTAACAGAAACTCTTCCAGCTGCAGCAGTGCCCATGCAGATTTTGCCTCTGGCAAAGAGACTTTTCCGTCTTTGTTTCCATCAGCGAAAGACAGGATGAGATTAACCAGTTCTGAAAGATTTCCTTGTTCACCCAGTTTTGCCTAAAAACAATGAACGAAAAAGATTAACTATGACTTCATTAACTACTCCAAATCCATCTGGCACCCTACCTCCTGTTACTCTCCTTCTATGAATAATACAAATAACTATTATATTCTGGTTTTCATTGGTTATGGATGTAACAGGACCTGCCATCAGGTGCCTGCAGAGGGTCCTTTTTGTTCTGTTTTCATAGGCACCGAGCATACAATCTTCTGAAAGTACTACCTTTCTCTGCACTTCAAAATGCAAATATTAAAATTCAATCATTGTTCTTGTTCAGATCAGTCTTCAGGAAGATTGTATCAAGTAGCTTGTTCAATATTCTCTAAGAAAAAGTATTCAAAAGTTTAAAACAATTCAAAAGTTAAGATCAGGTTTAGTTTTCAGCTAATTAGACCTTAGAAACATAGAGGAATAATGTCACCAACTACATTCTGTCCAATTATTAAGGGTACCAAGACAAAACTGAGTACAAATTCCATAATTACACACTGAAATGCCTGATTTTGTTATTTGATGTAACCACCTCCATTGCAGGACTACAGAGAAATAAGTCATTGCTGGAATTAGAACTGTTCCATTTTCAACTAGGCAGATCAACTTTTTCCAAATTTTCCTAATAACCACCCTAACACACCTGCTGCTCACCATTGTTAGACAAAGCTGCTGTAATGCATGTCAACTGACATCAGTCTTATATCGTGTTTTGTATACCAATACTAGCAAAATCTATTGACATACAAGACGAATGCCAGCTTCCATCAGTTGAAGAGTAAGGGAAACCCCTAGTAATTAGTTACTTCAAGATAAGCACCTCTGGAAAAAATTATTTTTGTGCTGATTATTTTTCTAGCATACACTTGAACAAAGCACATACAACAAGGTATTCCCTCCAGCTTCAAGAAAACAAGCCTTTCTGTCAAAATAGAATAAATAAGAATATACTTACTTTAAAAAGACCATATACCATTTCTTTGAATTTCTCAACAGTGGTTCCTCTTGTTGGTTTATCAAATAGGATTATTTCCTTCCTTGGTTCTGGGTCAGTACCAAAATCATGTTGAGCAGCTTCTTCCATCTGGCATTTTATAACACTTTGTAGATTTCCCCAGATTCCTAAATAGATCTATGCAGAAAGAGAGGTGAAAAGGTATAAAACACTGTAGAAGTCCATCTGATGACCACCTGTCCTCCAACCACTGCTTCAAGAGTCAAATAGCAACACAGATCAGAAACTGAATCCTGTGTGCAGACAATGAATATGGATATTT
Source organism: Zosterops lateralis (assembly GCF_965231275.1). NCBI lineage: Eukaryota > Metazoa > Chordata > Aves > Passeriformes > Zosteropidae > Zosterops > Zosterops lateralis. The sequence continues at coordinate 16,963,337 of NC_139769.1, forward strand.
GAACAATGGCAGCTTCAAAGACAACCCACTGCTGCAGGCACTTCAGAGACACTGCACTGCCAAAACACAGACAGCTTCCCAAACAACAGACTGGCATCACTGCCACCTTTGCATGGCTTGCAATGAGGCTGCTGCTTCTACTGGTGATGCAGGATAGCAGAGCAGCAGGATGCTGTACAAAATATGAACATTTTGGCAAACTGTGGAAGGATTAATTAAATATTATATATGTTTTCAAAATATATGTTGTATAAAATAACCACCATATACCCCTCTACATACAGGACTAATTGATATTATTGTATATAGGTGTATATTATATATATTAATTTGTATTAGAGTATATCTTCACTGTATAGGTATGTATATGTATATATATGTGGTATGTATGTGTGTGTATATATATATATATACACTCACACACATGCACTGCCTGTCACAGCAAATAAAGTTCGAAATAATCTGTATTTAACAGGCTCAACTTGCTGACACTAAGGTCTACCTGATGTTCCAGACAGTGACATTTCAGTGGGAAATAATAAAACTAGGTTGGATGAGTAAAGCCTTACCTGGTTATTGGGCTTTGTTGACAAACATTTTCCAAAATATAGTGTTTCTTTAGCACAAAGACTACTACATGCTGACCCATCAATAACACCAGTCTTGTATTTATCACACTGAAACAAACAGGGAGAGAAATATTTAACAAATTGCCTAAGAAAGGAGGCAACAACTCTATCTCTTCCAACACCTGAGTCTTGAAAGAAAAACCTAAGAAAAATTTTTAATAACCCTATGCCAAAATAATGTTAAGAGACACAACTGGTTTTATCTGTAACTGAAGTTGTAATCTGCCTTTAATGTAATCTTCCATCTTACATGATGGAATATGAGAATTTGATTAAATCCCATGTGGCACTGACTGAATTAGTCAAACACTTCAAAAAGCTCTACTAAATATACTTACTATTATTTTCCTACATTCATGTCCTCTGCACAGTTCTGTGTAGGTGGAGTACTGGACATACATAATCCAGCTGCCAATAAACACCACCAGCCAGGAGATGAAGAGATACTTGATCCGCACATACGACAGACGGACCTGGGGCACACAAACAGAAAATATGGTTTGTAATTCACTGAGCATCATTTCCTATTTCATCTTTAAGGAATTTGACTTCCACAGTGATAAAATAAGCAGACTACATTATATGAACATTTGCTTCTTTCAGTGAGCAAAACTGACAGGGGACATAAGTGGAAGGAAAACTGGGGTATAAATAAATAGAAGAAAAGGTGTCAGACCCTCCCAGGGCAAGCCAGACTGCAGGAACCAATTTGATTGAAATTATAAACTCCTGGAGCTCGTTAAGTGTATTTTTCTCTAAGACCAGTTACCTATGTTCCACTCAATCCAACAGACCAGGAATTTGATCAAAAAAATAATCTGTGTTAATGTGTAAATATGTAAGGTAGAGATACAATGAGAAGGATGGCTATCGGGGTCAAGTTCCATGTGTTAAACTCTCCCACTCCTTCCTTGAAATTATGCAAATAAATTTCTGCCATTGATAATGCAAATAAAATTCTTCTGTACTAGCCTCACCTTGCCTTCCCACAATTGCTGCGGACTTTCCACAACAGAAAGCTGCACAACTTTCCTGTTGTTTCTGTGGCCTCACATACAGAGTTTTCACAGGGGCAGAAGCAAAAACTATTTATAAATTAAGAACTGATGGAGAGCTACATGTCTTACAAAGTAGGAGGGATGTTTTGATCTTTTCCTTCCTTTCTTTTCTCCTCCTCAGAGTCTGGTGTGCTAACAGGTTGATTTTCATACTCACATCAGGATCAGAAACTAATTAGAAGATCAGGATCAGCTTTACAGCAGAATATAAGGGAAGTGCATGAGAGCAGCTGTATTTGGTCAGTATAAGATCCACTTCTATCAGTATCCTGATCTTCACCAACAGCTATAAAAGATACTATCATAGACTAATTACATACCTTATATATACCAAGTGTGCTCCCAGTTTCCTCCAGAAGAACTTGCTAAGCCAGATGTGATATTCTATATTTAGTAAATCTCCAACCATTTATCTTTCACTAATATACCCAAATTCCCTTAAAATCCACACAAGCTTTTAGCATCCACAATAAACTTTAGCAATTAATTCACAGGTCTACTATCCACCACCTGGATAGGGACAGGTAGTGGATAGTAGACCTGGGAGGTCAGGGACTGGACTTTATTTTACTGAAATCTGATAGCTTTGTTTGAGATCCCCTAGTTCATGTATTGGAAGAGAAGAGTAAACAATCTCTGTCCACTCTGTCCCCACCTGACATGATTTTGCAGGCCTCTATAACATACCTCCCTGTGATGTCATCTCTTTTCCAAATTAACTGGCCCTAACTTGACTGTTCATCACAGAGAAATTATTCCATGTGTTTGGGAAAGGTTCCAAGAAGGGTAGTAATGATGAGCAGTTTTGCCATCACATACATACACAGAACTGCAGCAGATGCAAAGAAGCATTTTTTTTTTTAACCAGAAAGACTGCAGTAATTTATTAGTATTTATTAAAATATAACAAACAACCAGTATGCACTCAACTCTTTCTCTTGGAAACAAAAAAATTCAGAAAAAGTCAGTTCCAAAAGACCCAAAGGTGATTCCAATCCATAAAGCTTTGGTCCTGCCACATGCCTCAGCATGCACACATCTCTATTCCTTCACGCCTTCATACACACTCACTTGACAATCTTAAAACTACCTGGTTAAAAAAAGAGAGAGCTACAATTAACTTTTTATTCCAGTGATTTTTTTTTTTTTTTTTAGAGACAGGTTTTATAATTTTGGGTTTTTTTAAAGCTATTTCTAATAACCCTGTTATGTAGCAGAACATGAAGCACAGAAAACTACTGGCAAAACCTAGGGAAGATCAACAGAAATAAAATTGACAATTTTAGGGAAAGCTGTTTCACGTGTAAAAACTGCTTGGGAACCAAAGCTTCTGGGACAACAAACCCACTTCTTTCCTCAATGTTTCTTGCTGAATCCTTCCATGAATCTTTATAATACACTTTAAAACCAAAGTGCTGTTTAATGAAATTTTGTATTATTGTATACATTTAGTACAACCTCAGAGAGCAGCAGTGACCTGCAGGCCTCAGGACCACTGCAGAACATTGACCATCCTCATGGTACAGATACTGTAAATATTGTCCTCCTCCTTAGGCAGAAAGAGAATGTATTTGAGACCAAAAATCCTCCCCAAATGCCATCTGACTACCTCATGTATTTGGCAGGAAGTCCCAGAGCAGCCAGATTTATTTTGAGCTCAGCACTGTGCCAATGGAGTCATGCAGCTTTTGACTTGCAAAAGCTGCCCAGCCAGTTCAGAGCCTGGACAACAGCAGCCCTGTGCTTACAGACAACCAAGGTTCCACTCTCTGCTTCAAAGGGAATTACTTTTCTAATAAGGACTTCTTCACCACGTTCAACAAAAGGCCTGATCATTGTTCCATTTCTTCCCATATATTCCCCCACCAAATTCTCATTTTCTCCCCAGAATGGGTCTGTGAGCACAGACACACTTAGCTCACTTCACCTGGCACATGCACAGGCTGTCCTAATGCGGGGACAGGACCTTACTGAGCTGGTCTGGCCACACAGGTGATGCACCCTGAAGACAAGGACTTACACCAACTGTGCAGATCACTGGAACACAGTTCTGAGCAAGAAGTCCCAGACGGCATTTAGGGAACACATGTAGATGGACTCCATTTGAAACTGTGACAAACTGCCAGAAAACTTGTCATAAGAACATTTTTAGGGCAACAGAATGACTGAGAGTTTCAAAATTATTAAAAAAAAAAAAAAAAAAAAAAAGGAAGGAAGTATTCAAAACAAGGAAACAGTTTCTTTTTTCAACTCTTCCATCAAGACTTAAATATGAGCCAGGGAATGCAAGAATGAGGGAAGCACTGGCAATGTTTGATGTTACAGATTCTACTTCTTCCATCACTTGTATATTCTGCTAAGTCATGTGCACTGAATAATAATTAGACATTCATCCCCTGAAATAGAACTGGAAAACCACTTTTGGCAAAACTCAAGCCTGGATGCACTCCAAAGCATATGGAGAGTAGTGAATCAACATGCAACATAACTTGACAGATTTTTGGTGAGTGTACTTTTTATTTAAAGCACTTTTATGGTTAAAGAGTATGAAAGTGTTTCTTTGTTTAATAGTACAGAGAGCCTAATTCTGGAAAGCATTACACATAACCATAGTGTAGTAATCTTCTCCAAATCAGAGTTGCTCACTCCATTTGTCTTACATGCTTGCAATAGAAAAGGACAGATGAAAAAAGTAGGCCAATCATGTTAGCAATTCTGTTTTGCTCTCTGTTGAGGCTGATTTGTCTATCACAGGAGGCATTTCAGGTAGGCTGGCACGATGTCTGAGAGCATTAGCCCACACTGTTTTGGATATCACGAACAGGACACATTCACATCTTTAAAAGCAGACAGTGCGTGCTTATGATTATGCCAGTGTCGAATTATTTTGTATCCTGAGTAACCAAAGTGAGGGAACAGAGCTGAGGTATCTTTTGAAATAAAATAATGACCAAGATGGAAAATGGAACATCTCTCCTTAAATGTTAAACAAAGCAGAAGGGATTAAAATCTTAGAGCAAAGAGATCATTTAGGAAATTTCTGCTATATGGGGCTTTAAACTTGCTTATTCTTTGGCCCTTCAAAGACAGTCTCTTGTACATTACTGAAGTCCATGAGGTACCTTTAAAGAGTCTGTAAAATTGGTCCAGAATCTATAAAGTCAAACTTCCACACATGCAAGTGCTCTTTACATGATTATTGTCATAAGCAATCCTGCTGGTTAGCCCTCAGCCTCACAATACAATTGGTAACTACAGCTACCAGAAAGAACTTCAGGGCAATGTCCCTTAAATTTGGGACACTACCTCTCCTTGTCAAACAAAATCCCAATGTTAATCACCCAACTGTAAAATCCTATAAATACAATCAAATTATTTTTGTGGCTTAAAAGTTTGTCAGGTTTTGGGGTATTTTTGTTGTTTTGTTTACTATTATTACATGATTTGCAGTCTAAGCAATGGCAAAGCTTTGTACTTCAGAGTTACTATTTGTCATGGTGGCAGGACTTAAACATTTACTCAGGGAGGCCCTAACACTAAGTTTTGGGCTGAGCTAAGATAGGTAAGAGTGTGCCCAGCCCCTTTTACATTAGTTGACACATGGCAGGACATCCTTTTTAGGCTCAACTGATTACCTATGGGTCTTGCATTCTGCACAAAATTTAAAGCACGTGTAAAGTAAGAACATTTGCCATACAATAGCTGTTGCAACCCAGCTCGTAACATCCTGCTCCCATTAGGGCAGAAAAGTTGGAACAAGTATTGAGTTCTGTCTCACAGAACCTGATGTTCTGGCAATTCATTTCACAACATAATGTTCACAAAGTCTGGAACACCAGCCAGCAAAAGCTGGAATCCACTCAGTGATAAGGTTCCACTGCACAAACATCTCCCTGGTGTGCTACTTGAAATGCTACACAGAAACACCACACAAGTCTTTCCACCTTGCTCATAGCCCTCAGTGAGTTAAGTCTACCACTTACCTAGAGAGCATTGGCTTCTTTGGAGACAAATCTCACTAAAGCACTCAGCAACTAGTGTAGTTAAATCATGACTACATTTGTCATGTACCAACAGTAACAGGCAGTGACAAGAGAAGTCAATATATTGATAGTTGATGCCATTCTATGGATGCATCAAACATCAACATACATTCACTAACAGAAAAATGTTTATGTTCACAAAGCCACTATTAAATCTCCTAAAACAAGTCCATAGAATATGCAAAATCAGCTCTCAGTATAAGAAAGCACAATCCATTTTTTTTTAATTTGCAATAGAAACAAACATTTAACTTCTCCAGCTTTTCTAATAAATAATTTTGCAGTCTTCTTGTTTCTTAGCAGATTTTAAAGTAACATATTTTGGTTGGAAGGCCTTAAATTAAGTTTTGAGAAGAAGAATAGAGAAGAATGTTATCAGATATCACTATATGATGATAAGAAGGAGACTATCAAGGCAGAGGAGGCAAACAGTTTGGAGACTCCTAATTTGGAAGGTAGCATTCAGATTACTAATTCATTTCTATTTGTATTGAAGGCTTTATGCCATGGGAATCCAAATATTGTAGAAGTGTCTACTTCAGTAAATAGATCTAGAGTGATCTTTTTTGGTTTAAAACCCAAGGGACTTGGACCCAGAGTTGCAGATACATACCGTGAAACAAATACTAAAGAGGGTAAAATTATATCTGTATGCTTTTCGTTAATCATTACACCCCACTCCAGATACTTCCAGAAAAAAAGAACAAGATTTCTTCTCATCTGGAAAGGTTCCAGATGAGGAGAAATTTAAACATTCAAGGTTTTAAAACACACCAATATGAAGTTTAAATTTTTTTAATCCAATGATCACTAAGCATATCAACAGATGACAAACACATAAGCAGCATACATAAGAAAAGTAAACATTATTTATTTCCTCCAACTCAACAAATGCTCACCTTAGTTACAATCTAGTTAAAATACAATCCAGTTGATAAGGGAAAGCCCTGTGGATAAACAAGGGTTTCCATCAAGCCACCACAACATGACTGACTGACATTTCACCGCAGAACTGGCTGTGACACTTCCAACCAAAAACATCTAACTGAAGCAACGCAAACATGTACCTGCACATAGAAACACAGGAGTGTGTCTGCTGCGAACATATAAGGAAATGCGTGGAGCAGCGAAGTGCCCGACATTAATTCTTTAGAAGACACGCAAGAAAGGGCAGGAGTTACAGTTACAGCTCCGCGGGCCGTGGATGGATTCCTGCAGCAGGGATGTCCATGCTGCGGAGCGGGCTGTGTGAGTGTGCGTGTGTGTCTGTGTGTGTGTGTGTGTGTCTGTCTGTCTGCGTGTGTGTGTGTGCCGGGCCCGGCCGTGCCGTGCCGCAGGTGTCGCTGCCCCGCCGGGAGCCGGGCCGGGCCCGCCCGCGGTAACAGGTCCTGCGGGTCCTGCGCCGGGAGAGGCCCGGGCACACCGAGAGGCCCCGAGGCCGCCCCACCTGCTCCCGCGCCCCGACACCGCCCGGCGCCTCCCGCCGAGCGAGCCCAGCGCTGCCAGCCCAGCCCAGCCCAGCCCAGCCCAGCCCGGGCGGCGGGAGGGAAGGGCGGCCGCGCCGCGCCGGGCCGGGCCGGGGAAGGGCGGGAGCCCTGCGGGGGGCGCCGCTCCGGAGGGAACTGGGCGCGGAGGGACGGGCACCGGCCCCGGCCCCGGCCGGCCTTACCTGCGCCGAGTGCGGCTTCCTGAGCCAGGCCCCCGGGAAGAGCCGCCTCGCCATGGCAATCACACATCCCCGCAGAGGGCGGCGGGCGGGGGCGGGGCGGGGGAGCGCTCCCCGCCTGTCGCTGCAGCCGCTCGGCTCAGCCCCGCTCGGCTCAGCCCCGCTCGGCTCAGCCCCGCTCGGCTCGGCGGGAAGGGCCGCCCCGGGCACCGGCGGGAGACGGGGCTGTCTGTCCGCGGGCACGGCACGGCAGGGCAGGACGGGCCGCCCCGCAGCCCCGCTCCAGAGGGCTCAGGCGGCAGCTCCGGGAGCCGAGGCGGGGCTGGGGCGGCGAGGAGAGCCCAGCCCAGCCCAGCCCAGCCCGCCCCCAGCCCTGGCGCTGCCCCGCTCCCGGGTCCCGTTTCGGGGCCGCCCGGAGCCCCTGGAGCCAACACCACCACGAGTTCCCCCAGTGTCTGTCAGAAAGTGCTCGGGGCACTGTCCGGGGACAATTGTGGAGAAGGCAGTTGACAAATAACTCGTGCCGCTGATTGCGAACAGGCTCCTGTCGTTTACTGGGCAGGGGATTAAAAACAGCTGCAGGCTCCTTACAGTCTTTAAAAAAACCCCAACAACCAAACCCCCCCCCCACAAAACGCCAAAAAGGAGTAATTCCTCCAAAATAAGGAAGGAGCATTTGCCTGGATCCATATCAACACAGACGAGCAAACCTTTCACCGCGAGGCTGCTGAGGACACCTGACAGGTTGCCCAGAGCAGCCGTGGATGCCCCAGGTGAAGGCCGGGCTGGACAAGGCTTCGGGCAACCCGGTCTGTTGGGAGTTGTCCCCGCCCACGGCAGGAGGGTCGGAACAAGATGATCTTTAAGGTTCCTTCTAACACCAGCTATTCTGTAGTTCCACATTAGTGCCATAAAGTGGGGAAAAGTTACCTCTATCAGCCCTTCATGCATTGTGGGAAGCCTCAGTCCAATTGAAACTTGTGGGAACACTATTAAGTTCAAGTCACATCATCCTTTCTTATGCAAGGTTTGTTTTTTGTCCAGCCTTCTTGTGTTTATGACTTGATCGTGACTTATTTTAATGCAGTGTGTTAGCAGAGTCAAAGGCAGAAGCTGGAAGTGTCCAGTCCTGATGCTTTTTGCCTATGAAACTTCAGGCAAAAAGATCATGCCAAGGTGTTGGGATAAAAATGAGACAAACATAGCATGTTATGCTTTGGGTGTTCAGTGCACTCACCAAAGAACACTGCTTTGATGAAAAGACAAGTCACAAAACACTAATGTAAGGATAAGCTGCTACTCTTTGGCAGGGCTTACTCTAAAGGAAAGATGTATGTGTGGAAACCAAATGTTAGCAGCTCACAAAAAATTTAGAGATCTGTGCTTGAAGATTCAAGAACAGTCTATGACTGTTTTTTGAATAATATAATCACTGCCAGAGTCACCCTGAAGTATAAATCTGAAAATTAATTAGTAAGATTTGGCACTCCTGTAAAGGCAATCCTGGCTTCAGTAACAGCCAGTGACTCTCGCAGGGTTTTCTTTTCTTCCTATTCAGCAAGCCCAGATGGCTGTGCTTTCTGCATCACGTCCCTCTACAGTTCAGTGGTTTGCACAGGTTTAGCTGGGTTATGGGCATGCAACAGAACAGCAGCACAAGAGATGGCCACAGAGCAAAACATTTTAACATTTTGCTGAATAATCTCAAGCCCTTACTTCATCCAGTACTCTATGCCAACCCTTGGAATGGCAGGCTGGGAGTAAATGTGAAATGCTGGTGTCCCATATGGCTGGCAAGGATCTAAATGTTTCATTCCTGTTACTTCTAGATCCAAACAGTTCCTGGCATATGTTCATTAGGGGACATATTTTTCACTTAGAACATGAGATCTTCATAATCTGTGAGAGCAGGTGCTTTATTCCAGCACTGAAATGTTTAGTTCTTCTTCAAGTACTGTTTGTGCCCAAGCTTTGCTAAATGCTAAAATAATAAGGCCATTTCAGCCTTTTTCAGTTAGTTACCTGTTAAATTCCCAGTTAAGTCTCAGTAGAGGCAACTCCCATGAAAAGCTAGGCCACATAAGCCAGAACAGTAACAGGAATCATGTAACACACGCTGACTTGGTATTCACAGGATGTAGAAACCCAAGGGAATATTCTAAAGACTGGGGAGCAGATACAGAAAAACCACAAAAATAGAACATAAGTCATATTGATGTATTATTTACTGTACAGCTTTTCCATTCACATATTTCCATTCTGCAGTTCACACATCAGCCATTTTTGTAGGCCCACACCAAAGCTTTGGTGCATCTTAATGTCCAAGCAGTAGAAGTTATGCTGATTTATTGCTACCTATTAATTCTCAAGTTTCCTATCCAGCTGTAACAACACTACATGTTGTTATTCTAGTGATGCAGGGATTTTGTATAAGATAGAAATTGACTGCTAGTTGTACAATGCAGTGTTTATCACTCACAGTATCAGAAGGTAAATATGGATATATAATACCTTCTTACATTCAACTGCAGTTCCATGACAATTTGGAGCTTATTACATATTAAGCATAACTCAGAAAAAACAAAAATGGTTGCAAAGACTGAAGCATCCAGGAATTCTGGACCTATAAGGAATGAATGTGTGAGACAAATGAAAATACTGAAAAGCTACAGAGAAGAATCTGAATTCTTCAAGATAATCAGTGTTAACACGCACCTTTAAAATATAATAAATAATTTTATCCAATTTCTTTTGAAGGCAAGTCTCTATAACTTGAACAAGTAATACAGGTTTTAATGTCACATGAAAGCTAAACATTAACTTATTGCAGTGGTGCTGGACTTGCTTCTTTCAGTTATTTGAAGCAGCTGCACCCACATACTGATTTAACTCAAATGCTGTCCTAAGAGACTCTGTGGGAAATCCTCAGGGTTCACCCACTCTCCCCACCATCATATTATATGCAGGGAGCCTCTGGCTAATGTTAATTATCACAAGACTTCTCTTTCTCACAGCAGCTTTACCAACTTCCAATCTGCCTAGGATGGCTTCCTAGAATGCTCTTTTTCTCTGGATATGCCTAAGAAGTATTCTATGATCCTGAGCAGCTACTGCAGTTTTAAAGTATTACAGCACCAGTAGAATGTAATGCCCTAGCATTTGCCATTGCCCAAGACTGTAGCTAAATTTAGTAAGTGTATTTACACAATATATAATATGGTAATGATTTAAAATAAAATTACCTGCATTTCCTAACATAAAGTCTAGAAAAATCTAGAGGTTTCTCTCTTTTTGTGCTACTCAGCTATCTACTTGTGCACATACCTGTCTAGGAGTCTATTTTAAACAGACTCTACTTTCTTAGGCATGTCTTTGTGGATGAAAACATCTGGGGACCCATCTAACCTTCATATCTAAACTTGCCTTCATATTCCCTTCAGAGAGAGATACCGTTTCCTTCCCCTTTGCAAATTACTGCGAACTCTGACTTAATCAGTATGTTAGCTTTACTTTTATCCTAATAGATTATTTCCTATTATTTCCTATTCAGAGTCCTATAAATGCTAGTGCTTCTATTGCATGAGTAGGTGGAGCCATCTCTAACCCAGAAAGCAGGCACAGCCTGTTAAGGATTCCCTTGTGGCTTAACTTGGTGTAAACAAATCATTAATCTATTTGAGGAAACGCATCCTTCCAGCCAACAGGTTTCATTTCCAAGGCTCTATTTACATGGTCACTTTAATCTCACATAAATCCACCCTGCTGCTGAAGCAGATGGTGTCACCTTCTCTTGCTGTTGGTGCCTACCTTCTCCTCTGGGTTGGCACAAACATTTCTGTTGTTGTATAAAGGACTAGATCAATGATCTGAACTAAAAACTAATCTTGAATCATTTTTCTTCTGAGGTAGGTTAGAGGCACTCCAATTCCTTTCATCAGTGGCTTGAACTTACATGGGAGCAAAAAGCTGTTCATAACCACCAAAACCTTTATCTTATTTAAACACAAATACTTGTAAAAGATCACGTTTTACAGTCAGATAAATTATATAAATGTATGTGACACATTTGCAGCTCCTGACTGATACAGGATTAGATACAACCACTATTATTAAACATTCAGAGATATTGAATAATTTGACATACAAGTCTTTGCTTTGAGAGACACAACGTTTACTCTTTTATTCTGGTATTTTTTCAAAATTCAAAATGTACTAAAAACCAATACAGTAAATATGTCTTAATAACATAACATATCTAGAGTAAATAGGTCTTCAAAAGTCCAGAAGAGAAAGTTTTATATGTTACAGTCCTGTATACATTAGAGCACTAAGAAAAATCCAGAAATTTTGTGCTGAGAAGAAAAGCTTCAAAGATAGTCAATTGTAAGCAAATGCTAAACAACAGTTTGCATTTATGTTTGCATTGTTTCAAAGTCTACAAAGACAACACAGTTGAGATTCAATCAACCAATAAAATTAGGTTTCCTTTGTACATATTTGTGCTTTCCCTCTATTAATTGCTGGAGTTATGAGGTTCAAGAATTTTACCCAAGACTAATTGAGGTTATATGTTAAAGCGTATGGTCAGAGTACAGTTGCTGGCATTAATCTATTTCTGGTTTGGAAGATTTTTATAATTTTCAGATAACTTATTTTCAACATGGCTATTTTACTTAATTATCCAGGCTGTTTCCTTCTTCGAATTAGAGGCAAATAGAGTTATAATCTACTCTGAACTTCTGTTTGCAGTACTTGAAGTAAAAGAATTCTTTGTTCTGTTATTTTATGCTTGTGGTAGTCATCTCTTAAAAACCACAAACCTTTATATAATAGAAATGTTAGTCTTAATTCCTATTTATGGACTTTCCAATAAGCAGCCTAGCTGGCATTTTCTTCATGCCCTCATCCCACTTCCCAAAATTTCTCCCTCTGAATTAACACTTGCACCTTCCTGCTCACTTTATAAGGTATCTCAGAGAGCTAGGAAATCCAAGTCCTAACTCACACTCTTTGAAAAATCCTCTTAGGTTCTAAATAGTAGATTCCAGTACTGAAGCTGGTACATACTGATACAAGAAGGTCAAGATGAGAAGGAGATGAGCAGAATTCAATTCAGAAAGAAGATGCTAATTTTTAACTCCTAAGGAAGTACAGTATTGGAAGAAATCGCCGAGCAGGATAGTACATTTTTCAACACGTGGTGCACTTAGGAGAGCTCTGACCTAAGCACAAGGCAGAAAGCAGCTGCAATGGCTGGATACATTGCCACCCCCAGCTGTCCTGCCAACCCTCCACCCGAGGACGATTCCACAACAGAACTCTTCCAGTTCACAATTGAGCACATTTGCTTTAATTGCCTGAGAAGTCAGTTCATGCTAAAATGCTAGACTGTGAACCTCAGCCAGTGAGGTACAGCTCTGCCCTGCCTTCTGCCAACTATGGTAGAGAAGAGAAAAATGGGCAGAACAACTACAGATAGCAGAGCTGCTGTGTGAAGCTCTTTCCTCACTCATCCTCTACTACTTATACCTACTCCCATGCTGTTCTCTCACTTCTGCCATGCAGCTCTTTGTGTAGCTGAATGGTGAACTGTCTGCTGAACTCAAATTAAAAATAACACAGCAAAAGAAAAAAGCCATATAAGTTCTCCATTTTGATTCTGCATGCCACTGCAGAGTGCCATATTCAGAAACACAGGAATAGCCTGACATTTGGAAGTGGCAGAAACAGGAACTACTTAAAATGGGATATGATGAGAAACACTTCAAGTCTGCCCTAAAACTGATCTCTCTCTATAATGCATACTCCAACCCAGTGATTTGTTGAACAGAATGAATGAAACATTGTGTTATGTAGGAATTTGAACTGCTATTCATTGTGTCAGGCCTTAAATCATACACAAGTAAATCTGCTTCAGTTCACAGCCTTTAGAAATCTGGTCCCATACGCAAGAATTTGTACAGAGTAGTGGCATGCCTTATCAAACAGTATTCATGATATTGATAAAAATTAATCAAAACATAACACTTTGTCTTACTTTTTTTGGCTACATTCAAAACCTCTATACATGAAATCCAGAAATTTTGAACTGAATTGTTAGAGGATTCTGGCAGCACCCTTGAAAAAGCAGTGATGATTAGAAGAAATCTCTAGGAAAGAAGTATTTCATTTCAGGAAACCTCTAAGTGTAAGTTCTATTACATTTTTAGGTTAAAAAAAAAGTATTTTAGTAGTAGCTAATTGAAGTTGTTAATTTTGAGGTAATTTTTAATAGATGAACTTTCTTTAAAAGCTTATCACCACTTATGAAGGCAGCATCTTTATCACTAAAATTCCAACCTCTTAATAAATATATGTACAGTTAATCTATTTAAGTATTTATCGTTGGGGTTTTTTTCTAGATAAAATAGTTTTTACTTCCCTTTAAACAACAATCAGACATTCAAACATATTCCTGGCACAGAATCAGATGCCTTTTTCAACCCTGGAGTAGGCAATATATTGATTGTATATTAATTAATTCCTGGAGCCTACTTTATGGAAAGCGCTGTGGGGAAGTGTGTTGATCAAAAATGTCAGTAGGCATTACACAGTAATTGAATTATTTTAAATTTGTCAACATCTAAATTTCTACACTACTTAGCAGGACTTCCCACTGTAAATATAATTGCTAGAATGAAGTAAAACTATTTTATTTCCTTAGAAGGAAAAATGCTGTTTTAAGCAAAGTAGGGAGCTGCTTTCACACACAAATTTTCTTACATCACTAAAAATACGCAGGCAGAATAAATTCAGTAGTCTCAAACATATTCTTTGGGTTCTTTTCTGTGTAATAGTATATATTTTTGAACAACAGATTTTTTTATCCATCTATACAACTAAGTAAAAGAATGACAACACAATAAATACCAGGTTACAGCATTTCTAAAGGTGTTTTCCCTAAATGAATGACAAAAGGCAATTTGGGGCAGTAACAGTTTTAAATACTATAAAATAAAATTAAAAAAAAATAACCAAGCTTAGGCTATTATAGTATGCAGTTTTATTTTTAGCTCTATGCTTCATTAAACTTCGAGGTAAGTATCTCTTCGGTCATAGATTGACCATATGTCTTGGTTTAGATAGACAGGCATCTGCCAGGGAAGATTGGAGTCTCCCTTGGAATGTAAGCCCCCTCCCCCTTTTCCAAATTATTATAAATTTGGAATTAAAAGGCTGTCAGGCAAAGATTTTGGGAATAGGTATAGTAGTTCTTTACTAGGGATATTAAAAAAAATACAAATGTTGTAGTACAAAAGAATAAGCAAAACAAACAAACAAGAAATCCTAAGAAAAGCCTGACAGAGTCAGAAATACGACCTGATGCCCTGTTGGAAACAGTCCAAAGTCAGCCCTCCTGGAGTGGCAGGTGTGGTCCTGTTGGAGGCAGAGATGGTTCTGTGGAGCTACAGGTCCAGAGGTGGGTCCAGTCTTCCTTTGGGAGTCCCGTGGGAACACTGGAGTGCCTGGTGACACCTGTGGCTCCTTTTTATCTGGGTGGAAATGGTTTGGCTCCTTCTCCCCGAGTGGAGCATCTCACAATAGGATGATGAAACATGTCATGCCATTATTGAGCTTTAATGGTCCATTAACAGTAAATATTCCCATGGGGATAGTGGAAGAGTGAACAGAGATAAGAAACACTTCCATCCAGTCTTAATAGCTGGCTTGGGAGGCAGTGGAAGACTGAGCAGAGATAAGAAACAATACACCACCCAGTTTTTAACAGCTGGATTGTTATCAGAGAAGGCAGTTACCTCCTCCCTTCTGAAGTTATAACAGATAAAGAAAAAACTTCCCTAACCGAGCTTTGGCCACCTCTTTATTTTGGTCAAGTACTCTTTAAGTATCCAACATTTAGTCTCCTTGGTAACTTATGGGGAAAAATTCTTTAAAGTAAAAAAGAAACAAACCTAACCCCCAACACCATACTATATCAATACACTAAAAAATACCAAGTTAGGCTTATGCCCAGTTCTTACAAGGCTCTACAAGTCTGGTGTTACAGTTCTCATTGATCAGTTCTGCTACATGCTTTTATAGCAATGCTGAAGATCACGATAGAAGTTATTTTTGTACTGCCCCCTCACAGCTCATTTTATATCTGTGTCACAGACACACCATTCCACCCCTCCACCCATCAATATTATTCAATAGTTTTTAATTATAGGTTATTTTTAATCCGGATTATATCTATTATGAAATTTGCAGCACAGCTGAACAAAGTTTTTGCCTGCACTAAGGGAGAGCACCCAATAAGCATATTGTGGTCAGAACTTATTAAAGCAGCCCAACTGCTAAAGAAAATGCATCATGGAACTGCAACTAAGGTAACTTTGTTATTTGACAATGTGGTATCTGTGAGAATATAGGCCTTAAAGATGTATTTTAAGATTGCCCTGTATGAAACTACATCAGAAATCATGCTGATCCCTTATCTTTTGTTTAAAAGAAACCAAAGCTGCATTTTATATACAATCAAATGTATTAAAAAATTGCTATAATGTCTTAATATATAAGAAAAAAATCTTTTGCAGTTAATTAAATCTTTTATTATCTCATAGGAAACACACTGAACACATATCTTTTATGCTAAACTGAATATATTCAGTGTCATTATGATGAACAGTGCAACTGTTGTGCCTGCCCTGAGTTCTCATTGTACGTAGGTCCAGCACCCTCTTTCCAAACACAGCTTTCAAATGACAGCTCCATCACTCTCAGACAGAAGCTGCAGCAGATAAGGCATTTTCTTTAGATCCAGCAGCAATCAGACCCTTTCTAGATCTTTCATATTACAAAAGGAAACAATTCACAAAGCCACATTTCTAACCCACGCCACCAATATTGGTTTGGGATTTGGGAGTACATCTGAAAAAAAGTAGTGGGTGAGGTAAACTGAATGTTTCTCTGAAGACACAGAGAGTCTTTGTCAGACCTTTACATGGCTAAGAAGGGTTAAGTGGTAGCTGGTCAATGCAGTCATTGTAGTTGACACAAACAGTGTGATTTCTATGAAAATATTTCAAATTACTACAGAAACTTATTTTCTGTTTTGTCTAGATATGTATTAAATAATTTGTTGTAGTTTAGGCTGACCTTGATGTGAGATTTGCAGTTTTCAATCAGCTTATTTTGTGACTTCCTCTCTATACACAACCAAACAGACTTACTATGTCTTGACATGCCAGCTTTTACCTGTTTTATCCCAGCTTCTTGTTCTCATTGTACAACTGTGCACATAAAAAACCCTTCTGCACAGTACTGTTTGAACCTGGACATATTTACACAACTGAGGATAAAGATTTCTATCTTGTTTTACTTCCAATCAAGCTCTAACCCCAAAAATAATTTCCCATCAGGAATCAGTGGTTAGAATTTGTTTTAATTTAAAACTAGAACAGAGTGGTAACTATATAATTTTCATTTATTTTTTTCCCCAATCCATCTTCCCAGCCTACATGCGAGATTCAAAGTGCATTCTAAACAGAAGAAAATTACATTTTCAATAGATTTGCTGATTAAAAAAAAAAGTTTTAAAATAAGACCTGGATTTACAGGTCTAGCAAGTAAGGGTGCCCTTTTCACCACAGGCTATCCGTTGGTAATTAAATCACACCAGTAATCTGATACAGCATTAGATCTTTAGTAGCATGATAGCACTGTCACAGACATTTTACATCCTAGAACCTGCAGTAAATTAAAAAGTCCTTTGAGACCATCACTACTTGACCTCTTGGTCTGCTGAATTCCAAGCAAGGCAGAAAAAAAATCAGTTCTACTTTTAGCAACCTCTTGCACATTAGTGCCATGTCTTATCAATGCTTGCCTACATTTCCTCCTATCTTTGGCAAGTACAGCTTGATTGATCCTACCTGAGAAATTTGAGACAGCTGGTGAAGTTCCTGGGAGAGGCAAGCTGACAACAGTCTGTTGTAATTTGAAGGAGAATTATTCTGTAGCAAACTGACTTCTGATTTAGATAATCCTCACACATGCTTATTAGACCTTCCCTTTTGTGCATTGTCTTCTTTAATTTGTCTCAGCTTCTTAGGGTGTTTTCACATTGACAAGCCCTTTGAATGTGATCTTTCTTATCCTGAAGTTGTCTTCACCTCTGCTTATGACAGGTCTGGGCGTTCTCTTTTGCATCTCTCATGGGCAGGCGGATGGACCTTGGCTGGGTGTAACGGGGCACAACAAAGCCATCAGTTCCCCTCTGTGGCCATCGGTGCTGCCCAGGGCAGGTGGCACTTGGCCTGACTCAGTCAGGCTGAGCCCATCACATCACACCTCTCAGCAGCAGTGAATTCACAGGGCCAGTGTGCCTGCCTGGCAGTCCTGCTTGGCAAACTTCTGCTTTCCTGACTCAAGAAGCAGCTCATTTGTCCCATAATCAGAAATACTTCAATTGTTCACTTTCTAAGTGGAACATGGCCACAGAACACGCATTTGAAAGAGATGGCAGCCCACGGGATCAAACTGAAGGTCAGCTTATGTTTTCCTTCTGGCTTGTTGTAGGTGTTTCATCCTGTAACTTCAACACAGGAGGAAATAAGCCTTTTCTCTCTGCATTTCCATTTCGACATGAATATTTGTATCACTTCTTCTGCTACCTCTGTTCTGTACTCCCTCTTCAATATGTAAATGTTCTCAGCTCCTGGGCCCCTGAAATCTGCAAGCTGACCTGTCTGCAAACAAACCTATTTTTACACATATATGTATGTGTTATATATACATTAAT
The DNA here is from genome assembly GCF_965231275.1 of Zosterops lateralis. Classification (NCBI taxonomy): domain Eukaryota; kingdom Metazoa; phylum Chordata; class Aves; order Passeriformes; family Zosteropidae; genus Zosterops; species Zosterops lateralis. The sequence goes on from NC_139769.1 coordinate 16,981,516, forward strand.
GTTTTAGAGCAGGAACAGTTCACTGAGCTGCCATCTCTGCGTGGCTCCTGGCACAGGGGAAAGCCAGCATGTCCCTGAGCAGAAGTGAGTGCAACTTTAGATGGCAGCAGCTGTTGGACAAGTGTGGCTGAGTCAGGTAACTGTACCCTCAGCTCCAACTGCAGAGAAGAGATGGATTTAAAGCCCCTTGCTGGTGTTCTGCTCCCCACCCCCTTCTTCAGCTCAGGCCTCTCCTGCCTCTGGGAGGAATAGGCTCAGGGGACTGAACCAGCAGAAAACATTTTAACCACAGTTGTGGGCTTAGTTTATACTTTTGAGGGTACGGAGCAGGTCAGAGGAGCACCCACATGAACTTGGGAGCCATGGCAGCATACTGGCAGGAAAGCAGCAGGACTGCCAGCTCTTGACCTGCTGCTTTGTAAAATTTACATTTCCACCTCACTACAAAAGCTGGCAGAGTGGACGACTGGATATTTAACTAATATTTACAGACTCATCACAAAAGAATATAGCACAAGTTTAAAAAAAAAGAGGAAAATCTGTCACAACAGCCCAAAATTTTAGGGATAGAGTCAGGACTGTAGATACGGATGTGCCTCAGTGCTGGTATGAAACAAGCTAAAATAGTAAGTGACTGATGTCATAAGAACTGATTTTGATCCTGTTTCTGTATATTTTTTTTAGCTGAATGTAGATGAGCAAATCTGTATTAGAACAAAATTAGAACATGTTCTCTGGCTGAGAGAACATGTCATCAGTGTGGAGTGATCAAAATATGTATGTGACAACAGCTACTACATTTGGATTAGCTAAAACAATGACACTTAGATTGCACCTTTTAAGCATATCAAAGTTAACAAGTGTAACACTGTCATTATTTCATAAGCTTTGCAAGAACGAAGCATACAACTAGTGATTTGGCTGATGTGTCAGTCTGGGACCACTTACAGTTCTTTCTGTGCAGCCCCCTGGGGCTGGCAGCAGAAGGGGCCACTGCCTTTTCTCCAGCCCCCATAGCTGAATTTTCTGGGCTGCAAACAGCTCTTCAGCCCCTGCTAAGTGTTAGCAGGGTCCTGTCACACTGCACTATCCAAAAGTATTTTGTCTCCATCTTCATAAATAAAGAGATGGTATCAGGTAGGGAAAAAAAAAAAAAAAAAAAAAAAAAAAAAAAAAAAAAAAAAAAAAAAAAAAAAAGACAAGTGAGGGATTTGCCATCTGAGTGGGACTTGGCAGACCTGCTGGAAGCTTGTTTGAAGGGCTATACCACATTCCAGGTGGTGGGAGAACAGAAGGAATGCTGTACTAATTCTCTCTCCAGCCAGACTGATGTCCAGAACAGATTTTTCACCGCAGATGAAATGGCAATATTCTGCCATGTAACTGTGTCCTGAGGGGCTGTTAAGCATTTTTTAACTTCAGTTTAGAGTTAAGAGGTAAGTCTGGTCTGTACTGCTACAAAATTTAACCACAGAAGAGCTGGAAATTCTGCTCTAGCAGACATTTTTACAGTCCACAAAGGAGCACAGATGCTGACAGACAAAACCTTACCATAAAACAGTATGATGCTCCAGTCCTCAAGAAGTTATGATACAGCCCATCACAATGTAAAATATTTGAGACTGTAATTACTTTTGCAAATCTGCAGAGGAGAGCCCAAGTGAAAGAATAAAATGCTTGCTTAGGCTTTAACTCTGAAATGCTGACTCTGCATTTTAACTTTAGTCACTAGCTAGAGCTTCAGAAACTGCTTTCAAATCTGTGTGTAGAGAGGAGGGGAAGGAATGCATCACACTGGTGCATGACTGAATTCTCAGAGAGTTTGAGAACCGGAATCTCTTTCTGGTCCAAGCAATTAACCAAAATTTCAAGCCTTGGCAGCTGTTTGTTTTCTGAAAGGAGGCAATTATACGACCACAGCAGCAGAATGACAGTGCAGGCAGAGAGCAGAGAGTAAACGTTTCTTTAATTCCACCTCTGAATAATGAGCTCAGATTTTTATGAACTGGTCTCACAAGAAAAAAGAGAAAAAGATTACTTAGGACCACACTTGCATACCCTCACAAAATTCCCTCTAGTTGGAATAGCAATAAGTTGCAATTCTCCCACAGCTATTTTGTGGAGCTAAAATACTGCTACATTTGCTCATAAATCTTCAACTTCAGAAAAAACAGTATTAGCAATAAAACCACAGTAACTCATACATGAGCACTCTCAGCAAGGCCAAACTTAGTTCAAACAATTATCTTTTTTCTCCTTCAGACTCACTCACTGTCTTCAGGTATAAAAAAGTGTTAGTATAACTAAGACGGATGTGAGACAAAATCTCTTACAATAAAAGCCTTTCCTGCTCTTAACTAGCATAGCCAAAGATGTTGTAAATAATGTAGAAACACTGTGTCTCAAGCTCTTACTATTTCTGTCCTTGAGTATCTCAGTCTACAACAAGTTGGGGTTTTTTTTCTGCACTGTTACACATATGAGAACTGAGGGATTGCTTCTTGTTCAGCCACTTCCAGCAAACAGAATTCAGCCACGGCAGGAGATGAACTACGAAATAGGAATAACTAAGGGCTTATAGCAGAATGATGTGAGAATTTAATAGCTTGTAAGTGCCTTGAATTATTAACTGTAGAGCACTTGAAGAACTATCTATCCACCTACCAAAGATTATTCAGTCATACAAAATCTTGGCTTATGTTTTACAACGAATTTCAGCAAGGTTACACACCTGGAATAAAATTTTAAGTGAACGAAGCATTAAGGACCTTTAAAGCGTCAGCTTGTTTGACATTTTTTCAAGCATCTGAAGTGTCTGCTATTAGAGGCAGACCTAATAGGCTGAGTTGGTTTGGATTTTTCTTAAAGTAGCTGTGGTGACAGAGTGAGATTTAAAGAATAATTATAACATTGCTAAATGTTAATTTTTCGAAGGTAAACTCCCCTCTAATGATTTTCAAGTCCAAATGTAGCTTAGTTCAAAGGCTAATATGGATTGTGATACTAGATCATATACTAGCCCACACAGTAATTGCTGTTTAATGTATGTATTGCAAAAGGGCTTTAGAGACTTAATAATAAAAAATAGGACTGCAATACTCATAATATCCTATCTTCAAAAGTTAGCAGAGTTTTAAATATTAGGACTAGAAAAATAATTGCTTAGGATTAGTGGGGCAAATGTGTTGTTTTTCTATACATTGAATTGAACAGATATTTCCTGATCCTTGAGAAGATAAAAAAGGAAGAAATGGCAAAGTGCTTGTACTAGGAAAAACATGGGTTTGTGTGAAGACCAATGTAAAGGTACCTTACCACCAGTAATATTAATTTACTTTCTACTAATGTTACGTGAGGATGAAAAATTATTAATATTCTTGTCTATCTAGAAAAACATTTAAAGATGTTTATTTTTAAATGTTTTCAGTGCTATTTTTAAATCTTTCGCATAAAGAGAGAATAATTACTACAATTGTTAGCTAGTTGTAACACAATTAATACAAAATTCTTCATATCTTACAAGCTGCCTATCTTTTAAATTTTGAAATTGAAGATTATTTTCTGAGTTGAGCTCAAATAAATGCAGCATATGTGCATTGTCTTACTAATTAGTACGTTTATGTAAAAGTGGATGTACCATATTTATCTTGATTTAAGATAGGAAGATCCCAGATGAGCTTCCTTGCTGTTTCTGTGCTTAAACAATGCAGAGAAAATGTCCTGGGATCTAATTTTCCCTCCTAGCTGAATTGTGGTCATGACAACCATCTGTACAAAGATAAGCTTCACAGTATTGTCTTGTTCAAGGGTATCATTTTGATGTTATGTTGTGGGATACAATAAGGTAATGGCAAATAATACTGTGCAGCAGTTGGTGCTCTCATCCACACACACTCCTGACTTACACTTTTGGGTTTTGTCTATTTTGGTGTGCTTGTTTAATATTTATGTGGACATGGGGGCAACAAAAGTATAAAGACCAACACCAACTTGCAGAAAATACATTAATGTTTGAGAGAAGGGCTAAGGGAAATGCCATTGTTCTGACTCTTCAAATTCATCCATCTCTACTGGGTACCAGGGAATTTACATGTTGAACATGAAATCTAGTTTTTCTCTGCTGTGCCAGCAAGACACAATTTTTAAAATCCAACACTTTGCTTCTGCATCTTTATGGTAAGAGATTGCCCAACAGTATATGGCCAAATATAAACAGAGGTAATGACAGTGCTAGGTTATTATTTAGCTTCTTTCTAAAACACAGCTATTTATAAGATGATGTGGAATAAAGCTGAACATACCTATTATTAAGCAGAATATGACAGATAATAAAAGTCTTTTTTCTCTCCAAAACTTCCACACAAGAAAGCCCTCACTGACATTGCAGGTGAAGTAATTTTATTTGGCTTTGGTCACTCTGTGCCTCAAAGTACAGACATAATACATGTGGAATTGAAAACACACAAGGAAAGATTACTTAACTTGTATTTTGAAATACTTTCAAGATATTAGCAGAAGACAAAAAAGAAAGTAAGTCAAGAAAGCTTCTTCTAAAGGCATGACATACAGTCTTGTCAAATAAGAGCAGAAGAAATAACTGGTTGTTTTACTTACTACTAGCATTGACTACAAAACAAAGATTCTAACTTGCTCCAAATCAGGCTAATCATGCACATCTCATAGTACAGTAACAGGAATGCTAGAAAAAGTTGTTTAAACATTCTAAATTGCTGAACCCAGCATTTTTTTATTATTGCTGTTGATTTTTTTTGCCCCACATATGTCAGTCATTAACAAAGATCCTCCTCCTGCAAATATAAGTTTGCCAGTTTGAGCATTTTAAATTGAAAATCATTTGGAAAGGAGCATTTCCAACCAACATTTGGAAAGTAAGATTTCCAACCCTGTAATAATCTGGTCAGGCTGTCCAAAGGAATAATCAATGTAACACTTTCTGAGCATATTTCTTGTCCTGGAATACAAGTTACTGAACTGAAGTCACCTGTGTCTGTACCCCTTAGCCATTTGATTTACCTGATCTAGCTGATGGGTAGGAGTCACACACCTTCTGCTCTGGAAAGGGGCTTCCTGTCAGATGGAAATTCGGTGACTTGCTAAAGTGATCAAAAAGGATGTTATAGTATGAGTTACTAAATTAGGTTGGTGGGGGATGAGGTGTCTATGTGGGAGGTATAGAGCTTGGAATCTTTCTAGCTATCAGTAATAGCTGAATTTAGAGGAAACAGAGTTTAGATTTTTTTTGTTTGCTTGCTTGTTTTTGTGTGTGTTCGGCTATGAGCTCATATTGCTCTTCTGGGATATTACAGGAGAATTACATGGAATCGAGTTTGTGGTAAAATACTCATAGTCTGCTCCTTTTAGTAATAAGGTTAAAGGTAACAAGCTTTGGGGGTACATTCTGGCCTAACTAATGCAATCCATGTAATAGCAAACAAATCAATTTATCAAATCCTAATTATTCTTATATAATGTAGGGATTCTTAGTTTGGTTTTGTGCTTCTTATATAATGTAGGGATTCTTAGTTTGTTTTTCTGCTGTCCTCACATAATGCTATTTCAGCAGCAACTCCTAGCTTTGTGTAAAGTGGTGCTTTATGGGTAGGACGGGGCCATGCAGCTCTGCAACTCTGCAATGAAGTTCTGCAAACTCCTGCTGGAAACAATATTTTAAAGACAAGGAGAATAGAGATGGTGCATGTCTTCCTTGTCACAAGATTTTGTGTTGAGTTTGTGGGGTTTTTGGAGCTGGTGGTGAAACAATTTACATTCTAGGTGAGTGAGTCTATTCTGACAAATTTTGAATAAATAAATCTTAAAGATACAGCAGGACAACAGGCATGATACTAAAAAAGGAAGCTGTGATGTAGCCAATTATTGATGTTTATTCTGTTGCTGACCAGAAAGTTTGCTTTCTAACGTTCAACACTGGTTCTCACACAACCATCGTGATTTAAAAACAATAATTTGTATGCAGATATACTTCAGGTTGAGTCTAATTTTTTTTTTCTCCTGCTAGTGACCCTTTGCCTTCAGCACCAGCAGTACCTGACTGCTATTCACCCTACATGAAAATCTGTGAAGAGCAAACAGGGCCCTTTGTGTTGTCCAATCTGTTTTCAGACCATCATGACTCCTGAACAGTGTCTAGTTAGTGCATCCATGGGAGAATTATCCCCTCAAGCTTGTATTTAAAACAACTCTGAACAAGGGATTTTGATTATAAATACTACTTTATTCTGATGTAACTGGGAACTGGCCAGACTAAGTGTACTCCAGTGCTCTGCCCAGGCGTCCCTTCCTCTACCCCTTTGCAGGGATGGCAAACTGCTGTGGTACCTCAGTTTCAATGGCGTATCTCAAGAGGGAAGATGCCTTTGAGAACTTGGGCAGTTTGAGCAGGAGACTAGAATCCTAAATTCCCCATCCAGTCTTCTGAGTTCAGCCGTTCCTGAGAGTGACACCAGTTGGTGAAATTGTCTGGTGTTGCCCAGGGCTGAGCTGCACACAGCAAAGGCCCTACATGGTCAGGACAAGCTCTGTAGTGTTTATTGGTGCGGTATTGGGCAATGGCCACGATTAACCACACGGACCATAGAGACTGGCCCACTACTGGAGTCTGAACAACGGCAAAACACCATGATGGAAGACAAAAAGGTATTTCCCGAATCAGAGAATTGTGAGTGTTGGAAGGGACCTCTGGAGATATCTGCTCCAAGCCTCGCCAAGGCAGGGTCACCTAGAGCAGGTAACACAGAAATGCCTCCAGGTGGGTTTGGAATTCAGCTAGAGCAAGACTCCGTGACCTCCCTGCTCAGCCAGTTCCCTCAGCTTAGCTAACACAGCTGCTGCTAGCAACTGGCACTGAGGTTCGGTTCATCTCCTAAAATGGCAGCACCCCGCTGTCGGGGCAGAGCAGCACATTGTTCGCCCGCTGCCCACGGGCTGCCCGCCGCAGCCTCCGGTACCACCGGAAGTACCACGGCCTCGCCAACCACCGGGCCAGAAGGGGCCCCGGGGTCACTGCACACGGCAGGGCCGAGCCCCCAGGCCGGGGAGTTTCCCCCGAGGCCGGGCGGGAGCCCCGCGGAGCGAGGAGGCCCGAGCGCTCCCCCATCCCCTCAGGTGCGGCGGGAACAATGAGCGGCACGGCCGAAACGAGCCCCGGCGGCGCGCACAGATCCGGCTGGGGCGCGCACGCCGAAAATAGTCCCTCTTTGTTCGGCAGCGGCCGAGGGCCGGCTGCGCCCGTGTCCCTCCGCCGCGGCCGCCCCGCGCCCGCCCCCGGCGCTGCCGGCGCAGGCGGGGCGGCCGAGGCGGGGCCGCGGCCCTTTGTGCTCCCAGAATGCACCAGCGCCTCCTCCGCGGGAAACAAAAATGGCGAGGGGCTGCGCTGGGGCCGGGCTGCCCGTGAGGCGGGTCTGACCGTCCCCCGCCGCCTTCCGCCGCGGGTCCGCGCCCTCAGGACCCGCCGCGCACCGAGCGCCCGGCCGCACCGCGCCGCGCCGCCGGGGGAGGCTGCCGAGCTCGCCGATTTCCCTGTATGAGGCGGTTGGCACCACCGGAGAGACCGAATGAGGTGAGGGGTGGGGGGAGGGAGGGGCGCCGGGCCCGCGCGGTGGGGCGGGGGGCGATCCCCCAGCCCGGGCCGCATCCCGGAGCCGCATCCCGGGGCCGCGGGGGAGCCGCCAGGGGCCCGCTCCGCGCGGGGGGCCCGAGGCCTCGGGGGGAGGGAGGGAAGGAGGGGGAGGGAGGGAGGGAGCTCCCTCCGAGCGGCCGCTGGCAGGCGGGTGTGAGGGGTCAGCGGTGCTCCTCGGTGACCAAAACAAAGGGAGGGAGGCAGCGGGCCGGTCGGCGGGGCCGGGGGCTGCAGCCGTGAGGTGCCATCAGCCCCGCGCCAGCTGTATTTTCATCTTCTCCTTTAAGGATATTGTCCGAGTAGGCTGCGTTTGCTCGAGTGCGAAGAGAGCAGCACAAAGAGGTAGTGGTGCTCGTTGGTAACTTTGGTTTTGGGGGTTTTTTGTTTCTTTTTTTTGTTGTTGTTTCTTTGCCTTTTTTTTTTTTGTTTGTTTGCCTTTTTTTTTTTTTTTGTGGCTTTGTTTTCTTTTTTTTGGTTGCTTTTTTTTTTTTTTGGTTTGTTTGCAATGCCTCACCTCTTAATTTGTCGGGCTTGACGATTTGAATGTTACCACTTAAATGTGGTAACTGTTGCTGGCCGAAAGAATTTGCAGTAATGCATTTTTATTTTTTTATTTTTTTAAAATATTGATTTCTGTGGAAAGAATGGGCTGATACCTCTTTTGGTGAAAGAGAACAATATGGTTCTGTGCTGGATGCTCTGGACACTGATATTAGTGTTGAAATACGAGGGGTTGTCGTTCATCCATGAAGGATCAGGGTGCTATTAGAAGTAGGGGGCCTGCATAATTAAGTGAAAGGCTCTGCCAGGAAAGCAGAGTAGCATTGTGGTTGTTTCTGGAATTTGTGATAGGCCCAGCTTATCATAACTTAAAAAGGTCAAACATAGTAATGGATAATGACATGGTTTTCTCCTGACTTAGTGTAAGGGAATGTGATCAATGACACCTCAAACTGCCTAAAGTGTGGGATAGTAAAAAAAAAAGTTTCTTGGTTTTTTTTTTTTTTTTTTTTTTTTGATCCTTAGTCAGCTTGGCAAAAGTTAACATGGTAATGTTTGTCCCTTTTTTTTGAGAGCTCAAATTACATTTAATTTGAAAGCATTTGAGATTAAAAGAGGGGATGAAAATGTTTCTTTTCTGTATTGTTAGAATACAGGTTAATGAGTCCATAGCTTTTAATTTAAAGGAGAATAGGGGAAAACAAAGATTGAACATATGAAAGGAAATGCATAATATAGTGAAAATGAGAAGGATCTTTGCAAGGAGCTACAAGCTGTGAAATGTGGATCTGTACTGAGAGCATAATGGAGTAATGTTTTCCACAGTTAACCCTTATTTTGTCAACTACAGGTGTGTGGTTTCTCAACAACTTGTCTTTTCTATTCTGGAAAAAATTTAAAATCAGATGTAGATGCTTCTCATATATTCTTAATATGGCTAGTCAGCAGGGTGTATATATATATATATATATTTAATGGGTGAAGGAGACATGTGAGGTATTGGTAGTTGGTATGAAGTTATGTTTGTCCTTCCCTGCACTAGGAGATCAGGTAAAATTTATGAGAAGAGCAGCTGCAACAAATAAGTTCCAGTTAATTTCCCAGTAGACAGTGGACTTCTGTATTCCCTGGAGATGGATGTGAATGTAGGGGCAGTGAAGTGTGTTTTGTGCTCCTCATGTGAGTTGTGAGGAGGAAGCTTGGAGATGAGACTGGAAGCTCATGTGACCAGAAGCAAATATGAATGTTTTAGTTTGTGAATTGCATTTTTTGCCTGAGCGGCCTCTGGCCTTGCTGCAGAGTTGGTTTCACCTCCTTCACACGCCTTCCTTGCCGGAAATGGAGGGGAAGTGTGTCTGTGAGCAAAACACAGCAGGAGAAGAATTATGAAACCACAGGTATTGCTGGAGAGAAAACCTCCATAGGGGAGTGAAATCAAGATGCTTAACTTTCTCTGGGGAGGAGAGCTAATGATGAGAGCATTCCTGTTGGGTCTGGACATACTTCATTCACTAAGTATCTTCAAGGATAATACTACTCTACTTATGTTTTAGATCTATTTATTTTTTTAAATTCTGTGGAATGCTTATGGAGGTTGCTGTTCTTGCAGAGTAACCTTAAAGAAGAAAACTTATCATTATGGGATTTTGGTCGTGTCTGAAATCCTTTTTCTTCCCCACTTCTCCCAGAGCAAGGTAGCGTGTTGTCTGTTGTTTCTTCCATTGCTGGAGTGCTGCTCACACTCCCTCAGAAGGGTCTGTTGGTGCATGTACTGGATTTGGATACTGTAGAAATCCAAAGGGCAGTTGCTGTATTCACAGAGGTGCTGAGGATACAATTAAGGGGAATTTTGATCTGAAAAGGTGTCTTGTGACCCAGTACCATTGTTTTCTCCCTGTACCTTCTGCCTCTTCGTGTGCAAACACATGATCAATCCCAAACAAATGTCTCTGGCAGTACATGGCTGCCCTGTCCTACTTCCCTACTACATACTAAATGTTATTCTGTAATGATCTTTTAAACTCTAATACTTTCATTATTTATATCAAATAGATTTAAACCACTTCTAATTAAGATGTCTTGAGGGAGAATGTGAGCAAAAATAAAATCACAAATTATTGTAGTATTATTAACGTGGGGTACGCTTATCCTGGTGACCACATCTTTTTAACAATATGCATCAATCTTATTAAGGACAGTCATATTTCACAAGGTCAGAGAGCAAACCCACAGTATTCCATCTAGATGGTGTCTAACAAGTTTTCTGTCACAAACAGTCACTTCCCCTCAGTCCTCTGGCTAAACTCCTTTCTGATATGCAACAGATTCACAGACCTAACTGCTAATCAGTTTAATAGGCTGCGGGGCCTTACACAGTTTTTATTACCAGATTTTATTTCTTAGAAGCAAAATTTATTACTTTTGTCAGGTAATGTGGTGTATGTACTTTTGAAAGCATGGATCTACTTAAAAACTCACTAATGAAAGGATATTCTGTGATAACTAGAGAGTTCCCTAAAGAGTCTAACCAGACAGAAGAATCCAGAGAAAACAATGATAGCCAAAATATAAAGCCCTTTGAAAGAACTAAAACCCTCACTATTGGGATAGTAATGTATTATGTGAAATCACATTTGATCACCATGGGTACTATTAGGGGGGACTGGGTAAAGCTGAGAATAAGCAAGTTACAATTTCTCATCATACTGACAAGGGGTGGCTTATACAGAATGGTTACCCTGAAATCATTGGTAGGACAAAGTTGTTCTGCCTTATATTATATCCATGGTGGATTTGTTAAGCTTGGCTGGAGTGGCCTATGAATTCTCTTGCTGCACTTTTGAACAAATACAGGAACTTGACTTGTGTAGGCCCATGGGACCAGACTGCTTTCAAGAGAACTGTAATGTTCTGGTGAGGCTCTTCCTCACTGTTACAGGTTGTGAGGGACAGGGCCAGTCAATTTATGATTAGAGATTTGAACGTGTTACACCCATGTTTGGAAAGGGCCAGGAGTTCAGCCCAGGGAACCACAGGCTGGTTAGTTTCACTTGGTCATTAGGGAAGTCATGAAGTCTTCCTGGAGGATGTTTCTGGATGCATGGAAAGGTGATGGCTGGTAACAGTCACCGAAGATTTAAATCATGGCCTAAACAACCTGACCACTTTCTGTGTTAAAAATGGCAGGTTTTTTAACACCAGGAGAACCTCGTCCAAGCTCAGTTTCAGCAAGGGTGAAGGAAGAGATTGAACATGAACTTCATTAAATTCAACAGATAAAAAAGCAAAGTCCTGCATCTGAACAAGAAACTCCAGGCTAAGATTGGCTGGGGGTCAGCTTTGCAAGATTGGCTGGGGATCTGGCAGATAGAAAGCAGAATGAGCCAGCACTGTGTCCTGTGAGCTAAGGCAAGTGGTATCCTGGGCTATATTAACAGAAGACTGAGGGGAATGATTATTTCCTTCTACACAAAACTCACTGGACAGCATCTCAGTAGAATGCTGTGTTTTGGGGCTACCACTGCAAGAGGCATTAAACTAGAGGAGTTTGGTGTAGGGCCACCAGGACAGTCAGGGACTGGAACATTGCCCTATGAGTGGCTTTAGAGAACCAGGTTCAATCAGCTTCAGGGAGACACAACTGCAGCCTTCCAGCTCCTGTGAGAAAATTAGTGAGATGCAATTGGTGTCTTCACAGCAGTGCATGGCAGGACTAGAGGTGACATGCCTACATTGGGATAAGAGATTCTGATGGGGAGGGAGCATCCCCCCTCCCCAGGGTGGCAGCTCAGCAGTGAAACAGGGGCCCAGGGTGCTTGTGTGCCCACCTGGTTTGGCCTCATGGCTCATGCTATGCTATGCAGGACTAGAGAAATCCTGAGAACCTTTCTACCCTGAATTATTGTATTATCCTGAACAACACTTAAAACTGAAAGTAATTTTGATAATGTATTTCTTATCCCCCAGTCATTACTCTATACTTCTCTAGACTGAGAGATCCCTAGATTAGAGTCCCCCTGCTGTTCTTTGGTACAGTTGGTTTTTGATTGTACTGGCATGCAAAATATTGTAAAGATAAGGAGCTTCAAGTGTGTTTTGTAGATGTTGTATGATACAGTACATTGGAAAAGCAATATTCATTTCAGTCTGTGAAGTAGTGTAGAGGATAGACTATAATCTGGATTTATACTTGATCCTTTGCTTAATAGGAGTTAATTACAATGTAGTAATATAATAACCTGTTTACGTGTCATTGAAAAGTGACTGTTGCAATAATGTTGGTATTATGAAAAGCAAAGTGATTTTTTTTTTTTCTTTTTTTTTTTTTTTTTTACCAGTTGAATCAATCTGAGCTGAAGTTTGGACCTGCGTTGGGGTGGAGGACGTTAGCTTAAGTTTGACTTGTTATCCTGTTAATTTTGACTGTCTTCTTGCCCCAGCAGAATCTTTTTATTTGGGGAAGGAAAGTATGTTTGCCAAAGTGAACAGAGATAATGGTTGGTATGAGATCTCAGAAGTAGTGGAGAAGCTGAAAGGAAGAAATGTGGCCAGGATCCAACATCTCTTCAGCTGTAGGTACCAGATCCAAGTTACAGGCAATGTTGGAAACATGGCTTTAGCTTGGTTATGTGAAGTTGGATAAACAAGCTATGATTATTACTCTCGGATGAAATTAATTTTCCTTTTCTACTGTCTTCTGGCTGTGAGCACTTGTTGCTTACCTGGCTCGTTTGGTCACCAGATCTCTCTGTGAGGTACTTTAATTTGTTTTAAATATCAGTCAATGAATCCCATATTAAGGAAAAGAAAACTGAATAGGAAGCTAATGGAGAAGCCAGCTTGTCATTCCAGAGCTATTGGGAAGGGAGCAGGCTGCTCTATTGGGTAAGCCATGTGTGAAACTGCCATGAGTTTTGTGTGTTCTGAGCCCCTAGACCTCCACTCCCCTCATTCCGTGTGTATGTTAACACACCTGTTTTAAGGAGAGAAGAAGAGACTGCTGGTATTTTACAACATCTTACAACTTCTTCATAGTTCAGTTTTCTCTAATAAAGGGTAATAAAGGGCTAGTTTTCAACTTCAGAGAAAAAAAAAAGTGATTAATCAGCAGTAACATCATACTTTCAGAATCTGAAGTGATTATCTCTAGTTTATAAGTTCTTTCACTACATTTTACTTTCCTGTGAGATACCACACTTCCAGTTTTGAGATACAACCTAAACCTCTGTGGGCTGTCTTAGTAGGATGCTCTGTGTGTGATTTCTATTTGAGTTCCCTTTTGATAAATCTTCACAGTAGTCATCCCTTCACTGTGGATTGTATTTACTAGGAATAAATGAGCTATTTGTCCCACTTTGAGTTTTCTCAGTGGATGAAACTTTCCTCTTCCTGTTCTTTGGGTACTTTGTTGTTAAAACTTAGTATCTTTAATGCTTCCAAAAACTATCTGTGCTCATAGGGTAGCTCTCATCTGTTACTGTTGCAGCATTTGTGAATCAGGCAGCTCTTCTGGGAAAAGTTTCCTGAAATTGTATGGATTGTCAGTGAACCTGACTAATTCAGTCCTGCAGTGCCAGCTGAGGGGGTTTGTGTCCCAAGTTGCTTGTTTGCATTTATTCAGTTGTGTTTACAAACCATCCTGTGAAACTGATCAGTGAACTGAGACGTGCTTAGCACTGAGTAATGGATGTAAGGCCATACAGGCTGTATGACACACAGTGTACCTTGTTAAATGACATAGTGGAGATCTTTATACTGTGTAAGATTTTTTGAAAAACAATGCATCTGATGGGTATTGTGGGATTATAAGTTCTTGGAGAGAAGTGTTTAAGATGGTGGGGAAATAGTTATTTCAAGGTTACTAATTTTGTTGGTAACCATATTATTATATGTTAGGAAGGTGCTGTGAAGCTAACTTTAAGGAAGACTGGAAAGCAAGTAGCTGAAAAATGTGGAGCCTTTACCTTCTTGCCTGCCAATTTGGAAATTCAGTTTGCATTTTAACTTCCAACAGAAGTTTTATTTTAATGGTAGGTGTGACTTTTTGGTATTCCACTACAGCAGTTAGAGCTGTCACTAGACAGATGTGCAGGTTAGTAACATTTTATGCATGTAGCTTTTTTTTTTTTTACACTGGTCTGTGCTGTATTTCTTGTGCAGTGGTTCCAGAAGATACTTCAGAGACACCTACTTTAAGTAACTTATGTCCTGTTCATTAAAGTCAACTCGTTAAAACAGTTGACTTCCTACTTAATTGCAGTCAAAAACATTGAGGGAATGTTTCCCTGGAGAGAAACTTCCTATCCATGTGGAAAGCAACTGTTAAGTCACTGTCAGCCTATTGTAATAACTAACCCTATTTTCAGTGTCTGAGATAAACCATAAACTGCCACAGCAGGAGCTGCTTCATGAGCTGTTTAGTTGTCACTTGAGCACTGCCATCACTCACAAAGAGAGCAGTGTGGACAATGGAGAAGTGTCTGGTTTATTGGCTCACATCTTTACTGTGTATCGAGGTTCTTCAGGGTCTGAAGCTGCTATTGTGTATTTACATTGTTGTATAAGTGAATGTATAGATCCATTTAAGTGTTTTGTGTCAGAAAACGATGCACACTTATTTTTGGTTGTGATTTAACGGTGTTGTGAGACAAACTTTTGTACTGCATTATTTTGAATACTTTTGGATACTTTTTTTTTTTACATAAAAGTCACAGTTGTTTTTTAAGTAACAATCTGTACTGTTTATGATAAATTAATTTGTATCTTTTTGTGTATTTGGTACGAGATCTTTCACACATTTTTTCAAGTACTGGAAAAGAAGAAAAAACATTCCTGCCTTGTAGCAGGAATAGCAATCTATTTCTAGGTTAGCCTAATCTAGCTTTTTCTAGGGTCTTAAACCCCAGAAAAAATGTGGAAAGAAAGTCTTTGAATCTCTCTGGGAGTAGTTCTGTGAAACTACTTGTAAACCATGATAGTGCAGAGAAAGCAAAAAATAAGTGTCCTGGGCTGCCACACTTTTACTCTGTTATTGTAAACCTATTTTGAATGCTGCATATGTCCTATCTCATTTACCCGAGGTTACAGTAGAGCTGAGGAAAAGTAGCAGTAACTTGGATCAGCTTTTGTGTAAGAAGCAGCAGAATTGGTAAGATTCTTTATCTGAGAAATCTGGCTGGGTGGTGGGTCTGAACATTGTTACTTGCACTGTGAAGAGAGAAGATGGAAAATGACAGTTTAATTTTCTGATGCAGTGATGAGGGATGAAGTGACAAGGTGTCAGCTGTAAAACAAGCCAAAGGATGTTTTTGTTCCTCTGGTCCCCTCTAGTCACCCATCTGAATGCTTTTGTGTTTGGGGATTGGTGACCCAGTTGTGCATGAGAATGCCAGAGGCCCATTGTAGCTGCTCTTACTGTCATGTCATTGTTAAATGTCACATTGATTATAAATGTGCTTAAAGCAGCTGATTTTCTTGGGCCTAACTTTCTTGGTTTGAACTGTTTAATATGATATTTTAAGCCATTACCTTTCCAGTTTTATTGTCATATTAAATATGAGTAGTAAATTCTTTAGAGAGAAAATTCCTTTCTCTTTGAAGCTAGAGCAGCTGCTCGAATATCTGTAGAGCAATTCTCAAACTATATGAGACCTGACTAGTTTACTGCTTTTGTTGGTTCTTTGAGATTAATTCTGGTGCTGATAATGTCTTAATGTTTCTGGTGCTAATAATGGACTTAAGATGTCTTGAGTGAGGTGAAACTGCTCTTCAGTTGACTGTATCCTATTTAATTCCCTGATCCCTAATTGTGTTTGCGTCCTAGTTACACATATATTTAGTATCTAGAGAAAATACATTTGGATATACAAATGGTAACTTTGTTACATAATCTCAAATTCTGAGTATTACTTATGACATTCTTCCATGTGTACTTGCTGGTCCTGTTTTATAATTTTCTGTATTTTACTGCTTTAATTGAAGTGTAGTGTTTGACAGTTAGCTTGACATAAAAGTATATCCACACTTACATATGGATAAACTATGTATTGTGGAATATATGAGGAAAAATGCTTATTGATACAAATCACTTACAATTTTTTGGGGCTTTCATGTAGGAAGAAAGGTTGCAAGACCTGTTTGTTTTCCTTCCTCATTATTTTCCAATCTTACTCTAACAGAGAGGAAAATTAATTTTACGTAAGAAATTTTACGTGTAGAAGTTCTTCCTGTGCTGGAAAGCTCTACAGCTGTGCTTAGTGGCAATGCATGATTTTGTGTTGGAGGTATCTCAGTATTTACTTTGAGCCAAGATAATGCTCAAGCTATACTCTCCCAAACAAGGTAATGCAGTTAGAATTGGCTTAAGACCTTTTTAGCTTCCTTGGAATTTTAGAAAACTGGCAGTGATTTGAGTTTTGCATAAGTAATCCTCAATTGAATGTTTTTGATGTGTTTTTCAGTGCTTCTGGTGATTTTATGAAGAGTCTCTAAGCTGGGAAGTTTGTGTGTCCCCATCCTCATTTACATGAGTTGATTTCTTATAACATTCCTCTTTTATTGACTTGTCCCTTTTGGATTTTGTACACTTGTATAGTAGCAGAGGCACTGCTACTAAAGGTGTGTAAAGTCAGAAAAGAAGAGCAGGTGTTTTGTTACCTGAAGTTCTGGAGTTGCTCATGTTGGTATTTCCAGTCCATGTTCCTTTAACCCAGCTGTGGTTTCCTGTTCTCCTGCTTGCCTCCCCCTAGAGACTCCGCAGCGGTGGGTAATTCACTGGTCCAGAAGCGCTCTCCTGTACGCCGCAGCCATAAGAGCTCTGCGTCTCTGGCCAAGCTGCAGATACGTGATGGACAGAAAGCCAAAAAGCCGCTTTGTAAATTTGAGGAAGGTCAGGATGTCCTAGCTAGATGGTCAGATGGCTTGTTTTATCTTGGAACTATCAAAAAGGTAATCACGTTTTTTGACTTCACTGGAGTCTTAAAGTGTCACATACTGTTGAAAATTGCAGCGTTGTCTCACTTCTGTAGTATTAAATTCATTCTTCTGTTTGGTGCTTTTACTCATGGCTTCCTCTGTATTTCTGTCTTTCAGATAAACAAACTGAAACAGAACTGCTTCATTATATTTGAAGACAGTTCCAAATCCTGGGTTCTCTGGAAGGACATACAAACAGGCAAGAACTTCCATGAAGTAGTCATTGTTTGGTATTTTATTTGTTTAGATTACTGTTGTCTGTTAAAAAATATGATTATATTATATTATTTTATTCTAAAGAGTAATATAATCCAGGATTAATATTATCCAGGAACAAAAATTACCCAAATAAGAAAAAAGTATTTTCAAACAACTCTGTCATTGAAGTTACTGTTTTGTTTTGGGCTTTTTTTTGTTTGTTTGTTTTTCACATGTGTGAGGTGGAGAAGACTTCTAAAAATAATCACATTTGAGTTAGTTTGGGTGGGGGTAGATTATGTTCTCTGCCTTAAAAGAAAATCCCAGGCCCCAATTTACACCAGGTTTATATTCTTTGTACTGTTTTCAGTTGAAACATCATAATATGGAAAGAAACTAAAGCTTGGTGAATCTTATGTTTGAACAGAGATGTTAAAAGATGTTTTGGCATTTAAAAAGGGTCACCATAACTGTTGCACATAAGAAACCATTACAGGTTTTGGAGTATTCATGTGATATAAAGAAATGTGTAGTTATCAAATGAGGCACCTATTGTATAACACCTTTTTGGTTTCCAGACATTTTGATAGTGGTTCATGTTTTTATAACCTAATGCTAATGAAGCATGGGTGATAATTTCTTCTGAAAATCAGCTACAATTTCCTCATTGTACAAAAGGAACAGAAATCCGCTCTGGCTCTTGTTGATTCTTGATGTTCAAGCTAGACACTGTCTACCTAAATGAGGAGCTTTGTATTTGTAATAGTAAAAAATCAACTGCTTTGTTTCTTGAAGCTTGTAAAAAATGCTGTTCTGCTTCTGTATAGTACTAGTTTATGGTCTTTATTTATCTTAACTACCAGAATTTAATAAATGAATATAAGAAAATTTCAAGTTAATGATCATTATGGGTCCCTTCCAATTCAGAATATTCTGTAATTAAGAAACTTGTATTTTACTCAGCCGTTACATTGGCATGTGATATAAATGGAGCAAGATGCAGTTTTGTTTCCAGTTTGCAAACTTTCTGTTTTTTCTCCTTCCTCTACCCTAACTGTGCTTTTGTGTGCTTGCAGATATGTATAAGTAGTAATAACTGTAGTAATGTTGGAGTTTAAGGCAGCTTTGGCAGATCTGTGAAAAAGATATGCAAAGTGTGTCTGTGTTTACATGGAAAGAAATGCAAAGTAATATAAATACAAAAGATCTATTAGTTGTCTATATAGTATTTATTTATAGGTATTTTTAGCCTAAACTTGTGTTCTTTATTCAGTCACTGAATTTTTATTGTTGATGTTGAGGAACCATGGACTGCATAGTCAGTGGGCAATACAAAGCCTATAAATATCTGATAGCTTATTGTAAGTGATATAAATATTTATAACACAGTCTGTACAAAATGTCTGAATATGTTCTTATTAAGAAGTTTGGCACTGTAACAATGTGTTTCTACAATGCATGCATCTGTAAGAGAAATGATGAAGAAGGCTATACATGTTGTAACTGTTCCAACTACAGATATAATCTGAAAAAAATCACAATCTCATCTTTGTCTAGGAGCCACTGAGAGTGGGGAAATGGTCTGTACAATATGTCAGGAAGAGTATTCAGAAGCACCAAATGAAATGGTTATATGTGATAAATGTGGGCAAGGTAACTCGATTTTTTTCTATTTACTGCATTTTAAAAGATGTTTTGATTTGTTTCACAAAGGAGGATATTTGCCCAGCTGTGACTGACTGCTCAACTGATCTTAAATTTTGTAGCCCTTAGTGGCTATTAACAGCTCAGTGAAAGATGATAATCCATGTTAAAGTGACTAACACCTGTTCTGTAAGTCAAGATTATTTTATTCTACTAAGAAAATTTAAAAGACCATTTTGAATATTTTACCAATCTTTTTGTTTAGGTTTTTGACACTTAATGATGGATAATGCCTTAGAGTTGCATTAAAGTTATGTGTAGTTAATTTTGTGTAAGCTTTTGTCCTTTTAATAACGGTTTGGCTGATCATTTTTCATACAGGTTACCATCAGCTGTGTCACACACCAAATATTGATTCCAGTGTCATTGATTCAGATGATAAATGGCTCTGTCGACAGTGTGTCTTTGCAACAACAACAAAGGTGTGTTTCTAGAAAAAAAAAAGTTAATACATTTCATATTACATGCATTTTTCTTTTTGAAATTGAAACAAGAAAAAGTGATTTTTAGTGATTTCTTTTTTTATCTTGTATCTGAATGCAAATTTTGTATGTTGAGAAGTAGTACTACTTTTAGAAATTGCTGATATTTCACTTTTAAACAAACATGCTAGTATTAAAACATAAATGCACCTGAAAATATTTGACTTGAAAGTTATGAAAACTTTTTTACAATCAAATGAAAAGCTTTGAAAGTTTCAGAAATACATTACTGTTTTTTGTAAGCTACTGTGTCTGTTTTGGCCCAGAGAGGTGGTGCGCTTAAGAAAGGACCAAATGCCAAAGCACTGCAAGTCATGAAACAAACGTTACCATATAATGCAACAGACCTTGAGTGGGATGCAGGTCATAAAACCAATGTCCAGCAGTGTTACTGCTATTGTGGAGGACCTGGAGAGTAAGTAAATGGATAATGTGTAAGAACTTTTCTCTACTGCAGCTACAAACTTGGACTCCTTTCTTGTAGACTTCCTTGTGAACTTGTTAGTTTCTGTTTCTGTGCGTACATATCAGAAACTGGATGCAAAGTGGGATTTTGAATTATCTATACATTTTTGAAGTGTCTCATGGTGGGAAATAAGTTATTAATTTCTCCCACAAAATATTTTGGTTTGTTTTAATTTTGTCATGTGACCATCACAGATCATCACAGTACATCCTGTAATGAGCAAGAAATTTGTTTTGTGTCGCCACTGTTGATGTGTTGAGTTTGGATGGAGTTATTTTTTGATGATCTTGAAGTTCTATGCAGAATTTTTCTGATGTTAACTCAGCTCTGTCATAAGTCAGGAAAATAAGGGTAGCTAGAGATTAATTTATTAAATTTTGTTGGAATGGACAGCTGTCTGATTCTACCACAACGTCATATCCTGGTTTTCAGTCACTGAGAGGGGAAAGATTTTTTTTCCTCTTACGGCATTACAGAGTCCTCTGCTGGTTGTGTTACAAGAAAGGCAAGAAGAGGACTTTTTAAGCAGGTAGAGAGATGAGTACTCTGGTGTCTGCATGAATGAGTGAATGAATAGGATAGCATTGAAGATGTAGGTCAAGGCCAGTAAAGAGTCCCACAAAAAGCAAAGTTTGAGTGTATGTACACAGGACAGAGCTCTGGTTTGAGACTTTTGAGACTTGTACAAACATGGCTGTCAGTTTTGCATGGTTCCTTTTCTCAAGGGAGAAGCTGAAAAAGGAAAAGGTGTAAACTATGAAGTTCCTTTTGAGGATTTAAATAGTTGGCTCCTCAGAACAAATTTTTGTGACTTAATGCAGTTGTGTTGTGCTTTACAAAATAACAAGGAAGATAATCAAGTATGTCAGAAGGAGCTTGTATGGAGTTCCTAAACTCATACTGAGAATTAAAAGGTGGATGTCAGAGTAAATTAAGTGTTCTTAGTTTAATAACTTAATTAATTATTTTACTAGGCTATCTTTTATTATTCATAGTCTGTCCTTTCTAGTAATTCATTATGGAACTAAATGTTACTGAAATATCTGTTGAGATGACTTTTATAAACTGTGAAAATTAGTTTGGATCTCTTCCTATTTAATTGAAACATAATGAAACAATTTTCAGTAACTTTTTTAACGCATCTTGTGTCTCTTTTTCTGTTATTGAAGGTGGTATCTAAAGATGTTGCAGTGCTGCAAATGTAAACAGTGGTTTCATGAGGCTTGTGTGCAGTGCCTCCAAAAGCCAATGCTTTTTGGTGACAGGTAAGAAAATTAAACTGTACTTTGTGGTTGTAGTTATTTAAAATGTGAGGCAAGTCTCACATATGAGCTTTTATTAGGGCATCCATAAGACAACTCACAGGAGTTGTGTTTTGAGTAGAAGTTCATACACAGGACAGCCTGTGTTTGGGTGCCAGGAAAATGCAGTTCTTCATCTCAGTTGAATGGGGGATGCAGCGCTGTGTCGCCCTGATTCTTCAGCCTTCTGATCTTGTTTATGTACTTCCTGCTGGAGTCTCTCACACATGTAACACAAACAAAAGTAGATTGTTTTCATTCCTCTCTGTGATGGACTGCTGGTTTGACCACTGGGGGTCAGAGGGGTGTTCCTCTCATCCCCCAATCCTTGTTCCCATTCCAAATCGTATTTAAACCCCAAATCATAATAAACTGCCCTTCTTTTCCTCACTTCAACTTGACGGTGAGTGTGGTTCTTTCGTGTCGTGAACAGTGACAGTGGCGGGTGGTGGAGAGGTGACCAATGGAGAGTTGGATTCCAGCTGTTACTGCCTTCACTTTGTGTGGAAATCCTTTATACAATAGGTGCAACTCTACATCCTCTGTTCATGTATGAAGAGTTAGGATGAAAAGAAATGAAAGAGTGCTGCTCTGTGCTTTCATTTTAAGAGGAACTTGGAGCACTTGCAGCAGATGAAAGAGGAAAACTGGAGAAGAGAATCAAAGACCATTTCACTAATTATTTATTATCATTTTATGTGGGAATTTTTCTGGAATATTTGTATGAAGGAACTGAGTTAGGACCCAGGAATACATGGGCCCTGCATATTTACACTGGTGCACAGGTTTTTCATTTGAGAGATTGTGCTGGGGACGTTACAGAGCATCTTCATTTGTATGTGCTGAGGGGCTTTCTCAGGCAGAATGAAACAGTGGTAGCAGGATGTAATCGAAGAAGTACCTTGTATCTGGCCTGTGGGTATCAGCACAGATATAGAAGTTGCTAAATTAAGATAAAGAATAAAGCTACTCACAAATACCATATAGCTGAGTTTCAGTTTGCTTAATTTTAGTTTTGTAATCGAGTTGTTAAAACACTCTGTGTGTGTGTATGGACACCCACCACCCAGACACGTGTACATTTACATATGTATGTGTTTTTAGGTTTTATACATTCATTTGCTCAGTTTGCAGTTCTGGACCAGAATACCTCAAACGTTTACCCTTGAGATGGTAAGTATGAATTTAAAAAAAAAGGGTGAGTTGAATACATGCTCTGCTTTTGTTTTTGGTGTTTTGGTTCTCCTTGCTAAAAAGGAAATCTGCTTGTTAGTTTGAGCTGTTTCCTGAGTCATTCTTGCTGTGTGTATGATCAGGGATAAATTTCTTTCAAAGTTTGTCTTTAAGGGATACATTGTGATTGCATGCTCTTGGGATTCAATCCTTGGGATCATTCAGTGGAGTAATAAGCAACTACTCACTTGTGGTGTGAAGATTGAGATATCTAAGTTAAGTGTATTTTGAAGGTTTGAGATCCTGGTGTATTATGTAAGGCAAAAGTAGTGAGTACCAGAGCACACATCCTGATACATTTTATAATAGTTTACTTGAATAGTCATAATGGAAGTAGTCTGTAATGGAAATTGTATCCAATTTAGTGGATTTATACCTAGTGCTAACAAATACATGGTGGAAATTACCTTGTTAAATGTTAATTCACCAAAATACTTGCATGAATTCAGAACTGATAAATTCAAGTATGAGTTCAGACTTGCTTACATATCCCATGGTCCGGACCAGTTTTGGAGTTTAAAAAAATATCATGACAATGAGATGAGGCAGAAATGAAAGTGAGATGCAAACGAGAAGGAATCAGTTGAAGAGAAATTGCAGGAGGCTTCATAGTGTTGTCTGGATTGAGTGTCTTAAGTTGGGCTTTGTGTTCCTCCACCTGT
Source organism: Zosterops lateralis (assembly GCF_965231275.1). Classification (NCBI taxonomy): domain Eukaryota; kingdom Metazoa; phylum Chordata; class Aves; order Passeriformes; family Zosteropidae; genus Zosterops; species Zosterops lateralis. The sequence goes on from NC_139769.1 coordinate 17,004,693, forward strand.
ATAATGCTAATATCTTTTCTACTGAATTGTTTCAAAGGAAAGCAATTGGAAGAAAAATACTTGTTTTCTCTGTTTTTTAATTCAAATATTCTAGGGTAGATATAGCACATCTATGCCTTTACAACCTAAGTGTTATTCATAAAAAGAAATATTTTGATTCGGAGCTTGAACTTATGGCCTACATTAATGAAAACTGGGATAGATTGCATCCTGGTGAGGTAAGTAAGTAGAATACCCTTTCTTGTTTTTAAATCACAGTGCATACATATGTCCTGAAAGTTGGCAACCTGTGAACTGTTTTATTCTGGATGTTAAATCCTTTAGGACCTTAAAATCTAGTAATCCCAAATAATGAAATAATTTTTTGATTTCCTTGCAGAAATAGAATGCTTTTTAAGTGGTGCATATTTTTATAAACTGTAAAATTTCTTCAAGTTACCTATGCAACTAATTACTTGCATGGTGACTTTTCATTACTTAATTTAGTTTATTCGGTTGCACATCTACATTCCCTTTTAGTTTCATAATTCTTTTATTACTTTGATGTTTTCATGTGCCCTTGACCCAAAAATCTAAATGTAGAATTGAAGGCAGAGTGTGTTGCATGTGAAGGCCACATTCATTGTCTCTAGGGTGTAACACATTGTTTATTTGTTAAATATTGTACTCAAAAATTTCCTCTTCCCTTTCTAACTCTTATAGTGGGGATGGTCAGTTTGTGTCAGGTTTGGTTTTGATCCTTTTCCAATTGGATTCAGCTACTTGTCAAGACATTTTGATATTAGTTCATTATTAAACTAGTTATTTTCCCAGCTATTTGATAACTGAGCGTTTATCTTGGCATTAAGGGAAATCCATTTACTCAAGGAGATTGACTTTATATTTAACTAAGAGGACCAATGTTGATCTTTGTTTCTGCATCTGAGATTAGATGGAAAAATTTATGGTTTCAGTACAAAGTGGCATACTGCTAGTAGAGCAAGTACTCTTTTTTTTTTTTTTGTGCAGGAAAGTCGGTTAGGGTTTTGAAGGATTTTTAATGCATGACATATAATGAGTTGAATTTTTCTAACTCAGTATATCCTCTTTTTATACTTCTCTTCAGTAAATTCATACAACTGTAGTCCATTTTTACTAGCACACACAATTTGAGAACCAAGCATATGTTCTTGGTTTTAAATAAGTAACTATCTTTAATAAATAATGGAAAATAGTCTAAACATATGTATTTTAAACTATCAGTGTCAATAGTTTGTTAAAAAGTCAAGCAAATACTAAAGCACTACTAAAAATTAGTAATGAATACATATCAGGTTTACTTTGGTATGTATGGCATCTTTTACCTAAGTCATATAAAATCAATAAGTCTGTCATACCAAGTCCTGAGCTTTGATTAAAAAAAAAGGCTGCACAAAATGTAATTCTCACACCGTTTTCTCCACAGAATGAATCTTATAGCTACCTTACTGTATAGCTTAACAAGCACATAAGCTGTATTTAATTGAGTTTTGTTTTTCTTAGTCTTGAGGGAAATGTAGAAGAAATTTGTTTGTTCATTTAACATAATAGTCCTTATATTTAACATAATTTCATGACAGACTGGCTGGTCAGAGCAGTGGCTGAGGAGAGTGGAGCTTTCGTTGATTTGGAGCACATAAACCATTTTGAAGCAGTTGAATGCCTGCAGTTCTCTGTGCTCTTCCCCTTTCTGCTTCCAATCCATCCATGCTCAATCTGTAAAAAACACATCACTAAGGGGGAGGAAGGAAAGGGCAGATCCAAAATGAGTAAATTAACTTCTCAAATTATTTTTTTCAATTCTTTAATATTTCTGTACCTTCAAGGAAACTACTAATTTGAAGTCTGAATGCTACATTTTTAAAGGGCTGGATTTTTAATAAATTCATACAAGCTCTATTGAGAAAATTTCAATACTTTATTCTAAAAAGATTTTAAATGTCTTTCATGAAGTTGGCAAAAATTGGCTTGAAAAATCTGATTAACCTTGGGTAATTAGGGAAATGAGGGAAACAGAAATTAGTCACAGACATAATTGACACGTACAATGTAATGATTTTAGGGGTTTTGTAATCTCCTCAAATTGCCACTGTTAAAAATAGCACTTTAGTTTCCTTCTCTACCTATTTATACTTGAGGAAAAGGATTTTAGCTGTAGGTAAGACAGTAGTAAATGGTGGAGTTATCAGAACTCTTAAGCCAGTAATTTTTAATTAATTGCTTTCTAAACAATAACATGTGGCAATTTTCTGTAGTTTAGTGCTGTGGAGTTGCAAGACCTTTAGATAGCAATGGATTGTATAGAATGCATGTGGGTGAAGATGGAAAACAAGTTGTTACTTTCTTTGGCTAAAACCACTTGAACACCTCCCTTCGCTCTGCTAGTCAGGCAGACTGTCAATCTTGCCCAAAATTATATTAAAAGGTTGGGGGTTATGAGTATATGTATTCACTTATTTTTAGCTGTTAGCATATTAAATTCTTTGACCTTTTCCTCTCTGTTTTGTTTGGTGAGAATTGTATTCTTTAGAAATTATCTGATCCTGGGGTTTTTTGGGGTTTCTTTGAGCTGCAAATGTTGTATAGTCTAGTCTTTAGTATTCATATTAGTAGTTAAACTTACAAACTGCTGTCAGCTCTATAATTAAAGATAAATCTACAAGTTTTGGCATGGCAACTGGAAATAACAGTAGCTTTGCTGGAATTGAAAAGTAGATATATAAATATAAATGTAAACAATCTAATTTTGCATTCTGGTAGATAAATGTTGTGCCCACATGATAGTCATCACCATACTTGTTCTGCTTTTCTCTGTGATTATTTATGCAATTTTTCAGAGAGATTTCATGTTTTGAAAGCTTGATAGGGGCTAGTTACTTCAGGCTTTGCTGAAAGGAGGGAGGTTAGACTGGGCTTTAGCTAAAGGGACATGAAAATAGATCTACTGGTTTGGATTTTTTTTAATTCTAATAATTTCTCTGGGTGTTTTCTTTTTTTGTATCAAGTTGAGTAATATTTAAAAAATGTAAATTGTGTCTTATGGCAGGATTCTGCCATAATTATCATAAATAATTAAGGTTTTTTGTCTATATAGTTATCCTCTGTTTGCAATCTCAGTTTGGGAGTACATACAGAAGATTTTTTGTTAGGAGTCTCGGGAGAGCAATCTAGTGTTACGTTCTCTCTTTCTACTAAATGTTTTTGAGGTATTTTTCTTGTACTAAAAAGTGAAACTCATTCTATGTCTTGGGCTTGATCCTGGCATTAATTCTGTGGATGTGTATCACAAAATATATAGGGTTAATATGTTACCACAGCTAATATTGTGTTAATGTACTTCACATTCAAATCTGTAGTTACAATGACTCACAGTAACTGGAGTATTTCTATTACTAAAGAATTTGAGAGGTTAAATGATTTCTTAATACTTTACAGCTGGCAGACACACCAAAATCTGAAAGATATGAGCATGTCCTGGAGGCATTAAATGATTACAAGACTATGTAAGTTATTGGTACTTTTGTTTTAAATGTTATTTTCCTGTTTAACGTGACTTAGGTTACAGTCTTCAGTCTATGTGATAATCGCTCTGGCTGTATGTAACATTTTAAGTTTTAAATAATGTTTCTGTTTTAAATTGTAACATTACATAACTATTTTGATTGTAACCCAGACCAAGAGAGAGAATTGTTTTAACTTCCACCCTCCTTCACATTCTGTTTTTGAGAAGGAGGACTGTGACGGGGTAAAGAGGGGAATAAAGTAGCATTTGAATAATTTTGTTTTGCATGTACCCTGCTATTTTAGAAGTTGTTTTCCCTGGGATCAGATTTTTAACAATTAATTTAACATCATCTAGGTTTATGTCTGGAAAAGAAATAAAGAAAAAGAAGCATTTGTTTGGCTTGAGAATTCGAGTTCCTCCTGTGCCACCGAATGCTGCTTTAAAGGCTGATAAAGAACCAGAAGGAACTTCACATGAGTTCAAAATTAAAGGCAGAAAGTCATCTAAACCAATCCCTGATGTGAGGTAAAATAACCCAGTCATTCGAGCAGTGTTGTGGTTAATTTGGGCTACTTTGGGTATTTTTTGGTGCCAACAAAAAAGGCCTTTTCTTTAAGAATTTAAAAAAAAATTGTAAAGGAAGATTGTTTGTGAGAGCAAGGTCTTAGAATAAATGTAGTTAACTTTCTATTAGGATTCTTCTAAAAAAATCAATGTGAAATTTAGCAGTTGAAACAATAGAAAATATCCCAACTTTGCTGTCATTTGAGAAACAAAACCTTTTGCCTTACTGGGTCTCTTAGGCAATAATCTAACTAGAATTCTCAATGGGAAGTACGTTGTGAAACAGTAACTTGTATTGGTAAATGTGCCATCTTTTTCGCCAAGGATGATCCTATGAATAAATTATATTTTACACTTGTTCATTCCTCTTCAACATTTGGGAATCAGTAATGTCCCTAGAAATACATTGAATCTGTTATGTTATTATGAAGTCAAAACCATGTAGCTTTGTACCTGCAAATTTTGATTTGCCAGAATCACTTCATTTAATACAATGTTTTAGAAATAAACATCTAATTGTATATTCATTGCCAAAGGAAAACATGTATTCAATGAAAATTATCATCAGTAATATAGAATAAAATACAAATTTTCTTCTAGGGAATTAAGTAATGGTATAGAAAGAAAGGGGAAAAAAAAATCAGTAGGTCGTCCACCTGGTCCCTATACAAGAAAAATGATTCACAAAACTCCAGAGTCATCTCCTCTGGTAAGGATATTTCTTCCCCCTTCCTCCCTTCTAACTGCACCATAAATGTTGAAGAAAAACATAACAAGTTAATATGAATTTATATTCCCCATTTGCTCTCAAATAAAATCAATAAAAAATTTAAGTTGAAGTACCTTTTCTTTTTCCTCCCCTTAGGATAATGAACCAGTTCCAGTGATAGAGAACCCAGCCTTGGAATTACCCTGCACTGTTGGGTAAATTAAAAAAAAAAAAACACCCAACCCTCCCATAAAACATTATAACACCATATAATTTGCCTGTTTGCTTCTGAAATGTCAGCTCAATTTATAATATAAGATTTTTTTTTTTTTACATGGCAAACCTGTTACCTTGCAAAACAGGAAATCTGATGGAACTGCACATTCATCCAATACCTCAGATGTGGAATCCACAGGTGCTGCCAGTATGAAAGAAACTACCTCATCTAACATTTCCAGACATTATAGGTAACTACTCAGTTATTCTGTCTGCTGTAAAGGGCACCATTTGCAGTGTATTCATTTAAATAATTTTTTCTCAGAGTAGAGCTATAAATAGCGTGGGAGAATACAAAGAAATAGGACGAGTGAAAATTTGTCTTTAATAATTCTGCTTACAACTCCAAGGGTGAGGATTTTTTGGTGCTCACTAACCATTGTTTTTGATGTAAAATATGTGGCTAAGTGACATTTACTGAAGAGAATTAAATTGCATAAGCAGTTTAATGCTGAGCTTAGCTTTCTACTAGTGGTCACAAAAGAGTTGATGTACTCTGAATTAATTTTAGCAGCTTTTGTTTTAGTAGGTTTGTGTATTCATGTTATAAAATACTAAGTATTCTGTGATTTTCTACAGTCAATAGAGCATGAAAAGATTTTGGCACAGAGTTTATAAATAAATTATTAACTACAATCAACCTTCCCGCAAGCAAATTGTTACTTGAACTTCTCCCTCTCTCAAACTGAGCAAATAGAAATTTCTCTTTTATTGACGTACATGGATTCTACTATTTTGTCTCCCCTTTCTGGTTTATACTATTGAGTGCTTTCATGAGCCATTTTTGTTGCATTATTGATATAAATAGTCAATTTTCAAAAAGATCATGTTTAATTTAGAGTTCTGAAATTGTCGCCTATCTGTAGGCAATAAGTATTTTTTGAGTGAAAAAACAAAAATTATTACATGAGTGGTATGGAGATACTTGATGATACAGGATACATTTTGAATTCTCTTGGAGTTAATGCTGTGGGGTTTTATTTTTCAATAGTTTATCTGACTCGAGAAAAAGGACTCGTACAGGAAGAACTTGGCCTGCTGCAATACCACATTTGAGGAGGAGAGGCCGCTTTCCACGAAAAGCACTCCAGACTCAAAATTCAGAAATTGTGAAAGATGATGAGAGCAAGGAAGATTACCAGTATGATGAACTCAATACAGAGATACTTAACAACTTAGCAGATCAGGAGTTACAGCTCAATCATCTGAAGAACTCCATCACTAGTTATTTTGGTGCAGCAGGTAGAATAGCTTGTGGGGAAAAATACCGTGTGTTGGCTCGTCGGGTGACACTTGATGGAAAGGTGCAGTATCTTGTGGAGTGGGAAGGAGCAACTGCATCCTGACTGTAGGACTGAACATTATGTTCACTGCACTGTCATCTGTAAGTACAGTTCATAATGCAGAGCCACGAGAGAAATGGTCTTTAAATGTGTTTCTAAAAAAAACAAAACACAAAAAACAAAACAAAACCAGTTTAGCCTTAACATGTAATTGTTATCATTACAGCTCTTGTGCTAAAGACTTATCTTTTAAAATCTGATCTGAGACTTAAATTTTTTAATCTGAACATTGTTAGATTGTTTTAGGTTGGGATATTTTGGGTTACAATTGCTTAAAAATGTGCATGGTGTTTAAAAAAAGATGACATTTTCTAGAGAACATTCCATGGATACAGTTATTGTGATTTAGAGAAAATTATTATGTAGATAGCACAAATATTTGAAAAATCTTGGTTTGTTTTCTTACCCAAATGTTTGCAGAAATGTATTTCTATTTCAATACTTTCTAGATTTCATAAGTGCAGTGTATATAATGCCTACTGAAGACTGTAAAATACTGAAGTTTTCTTTCAAGCAAAGTGTAAAAAAAAAAAAAAAAAAAAGAAAAAAAAAAAGAAAAAATATATTGAGCCTGTAAATTGCTCTGTGACCAGACTTCATTGTCTTCTTAATATATTCTCTGTGTGTGTGCGTGTGCGCGTGTGTGCGTATACACAGAGCTGTGTATGCACACACTGACCTGGGCGTGTATATAGATGTGTGATTGTGACCTATGCAATACTAATTATGGGATTGGTCAGCTTCTGAGAGTACATCCCATAATTCTTCTTTCAGGAATAGTTGCCAGTATTTACACAGCAGCATTTCTTCTCAGGCTTCTTGGGTGCTGTTGCTTTTTATGTACTAAGGAAAAGTGTCCAACCAGTGCAGCGTGTTCTGGCAGTGGGTGCAGTCATTGATGGTCATGTGCTCTACATTCCATTATTTTCCATTTGAATTAACCATTAAAAAATAATGCAGGATCTGAAGATTTTGAAATTAATTCTACTGGAAGTAACAATTTGAAAGCTCTTGTGGCACTCTGATTGTAAATTTCATGTCCCAGATATAAAGTAAGTTGACAGGAGTTGTGCAGGATTTCTACATACCTGTAGAAACAGTCATATTTTGATAAATGTAGTATGAACGAAGTGTATTATTGCACAGGGTCAACAAATGTTGCCATTTGAAGTAACTTTACTGATTTTATTACAACTTTACCTCTTTTATGTTTATAAAATGTACCAAGTTTTAAATTGATAAGAATATTTCACTTTTTAAAAAGTAAAGTCAAAAAGTCTCTTGCCAGTATTAGATGTTTTTTCTTTGTCTGCTACTTTTGAGGGGGTTTTAGCCAAAGAGTAAACAGAAGAGTATTTTTACTTTGGTGGTTATTCACTGTACCGTATAAGGTTAGTTTACTTACATGCTTACAGTTTACCACCAAAATAAAATTATGTAACATTAACAAATGACATAGTGGTTTAAAGTGTACTGCCTGAGTTAGTACTTACTTATTCCATTACTTACTTATTTGACTTTTTCTGCTTATCTTGAACATCTTGAAAAGGTGATTTTTTTTCTGATTTTTTTGTTTTGGTCACCTTATAGCCAAAGGAAGCAGAGAAAGCTTTTTATCCTGGTCTTGGCTTATGGCTGGCTAGGTTATATTAGCTTTATAAAAATGCTAATTAAAAACTCCCACTTCTGTTTACCTTCACTAAAATGTGTGGGTTTTTTTCTCACACCCTCAGCTATTAATTTAATGTTGCCTTGCCTATAGCTGCAATATTTTGATAACACAGCAACTTCATGTTAATTTTTTGAATGTTTATATCTTGAGATAATGCAAAATGTAAAGCCTTTGTAACCTTACTCACACCATCTGTATTTGTCTTTATTGTTTCACTTTATCCAAGTCCTTTAATTCTAACTGAACACCAGCAGTATTTTTCATAAAGATTCATTTAACGATAAATATTGGAATGTACTTGGGGACTTTAGTGGGGGAGGTGTGGGGAGAAAATACTTGTCAAACTTCAGCTGTCCATAGACCTAACTATTGTGAATGTCGTTTCATTTTATTATGGTGGTTGACTTAACTCTGATGTTCAGTTTGTATTTTTGGAATTGCTTTTCTCTTAGAATTAAAAGACCAACATTAAATGTGTGTATTTTTTGAGAGAGAAGAATGAGTTTTGATTCTGTACACTTGTGAAGCACATACTTGGTGGCATCCTCCCATCCATCATCTCCTAATCTCTAGCTTTCCTGTTCCTGTCCTGGAGACACTTGCCCTGCACATAGACACTAACTGGTGTTCCAGCTATGGTTGAGGGATGCTTTGTTACAAGGTGTCATGTACTGGAAAATGCTGCAATAGTGCTGCTGAAGATAGAGCTAGAGTAGTAATTAAAGCACACCTACAAATGCCTTTCTCATTTTATGTGAATTTCATTGTATGTAGTAGTGGTGTGTCTAAAGGAAAAAGACAAATGTTGCTGTATGTAATGATTTCATTTTGGTATAACTCGATCATTGTATGTATGCATGTGTGTAAATATATGTAATTCAACTTTGTTGTGGTCACTGATTTAAAACCATTTCTATGTGTATATTTAATATTTTTCCATTATGTTTTATTTGTATTACAGTAGTATTTAGGTAGAAGAAGTCTCTCGTGACCGTTCTAAAAATATAGATATCGCATGAACAAGACAGCAAAGAAGTAACGGCACAATACTGGTCAGAATTGTAAAATATGCACCATAGCAAACTATTTGTCAAATCATTGTTCTCAACAAAAACTTCAACAGGAATTTTGAATAAAACTATGGTTTTTCTATGCATAACAGGCATTTTGAGTGAGATTGCAAAGAAATTTTGAAAAAATCTCTTAAGCACAATACATCTAATGAAGGTCAATGTTTTGATTTAATGTGAAGACAAATAAACTTTAAAAGGCCTTTAAGGTGAAGACAAGCACTTTGTCTGGGGGGAGGGGGGAAGATAATGTAATAAACAGTAAAATGGTTTGTCTTTGGAACATCCTACTAAAGTGATCTTTAGTGTTATATTTTAAAAGGAAATTGGTGAATTGAGATGGAACATACCAAGGCTGACGATGGAGCAATAGTCAGAACAGAGTGATAAGGATAAACTGGACAGAAGCATCAGTTTGGTGCACAGAGGGAAGAGGATGAATCTTGCAAATGCTACCCAGGTAATATGTTCAGGCATGTCTCCAGCTGACTCATCTGTCCAAATGAAAATTAACACTCCAGTTAAGGGCATGATGGGGAAAAAACTACCTTTTATAGAGAATGGAGAAAAGGGTTTAGGATGCTGAGTTTTGTTCAGTCAATGTTGAACTTAAACTGATGATGAAATACCCATACGGAGGTGTCAGATCTACTGATATCCTAGTTTAGTTAGAAAAACATATTAATGCATGAACTAAACTTTGAAGTTAATGTTTGTAGAAAAGTTTGCTTTTTTTTTTTTTTTTGTAAATTGGATCATCTATAGGTGAGATGTAATGAAGAGAAAGACATGGGAAAAGAGTCACCTTTAGAGCACTGAGGGAAGTTGGAGTGGGAAACAACTGTCTTTTAGCAAAGGTAGTGCAGGACAATAGAAAGAAAAGCAAAAGACAAGTACCAGTACAAGCTGTGCAGTCTGAGAATCAGCTTGAAATTTGATGCTTTTGCTGTCTTTCAGTTTTATCATTCAGCAACAATGAAACAAGATTTTTGTATTGTCTTGGTGTTTTAGTGTTTGGCATTTTTAAATCCCTTAATGGTCTCAGCTAGCTCATCTCTGCTATTTTTTTAAATCAGGTTTGTACATATTTCAGCATTGAGATCCACACACACAATATCAACAGTTGTTCTGGTTTTCATTAGTACCAAAGTATTTGCCTGCAGATATTAATTTTTCAAACACAGCTGTAGTTCATAGCATTCTTTTAACATAATCTTTCTTCTAATCTGTTTACTGATACTATTTCACCAGTGTGTGTTTTCTAATTTATGTTTCTAGCTTCTCAATTTGACAATATTCAGCTTGCTTCCCATTGTTAGCTACTTAGTGTTTGGCACTGATCGAGTTCCATGTGGTTTTGGTTTCCCAGTCTTCTGCTTATTTAATGTTCAATACAGTACCTTCCAATCCTGACATCTGCAGTCTTACTCTTAACAAGCTCATTTACTTCAAAACCTGCTTTAAAGCAGAAAGCTAATTAATAGTTCTATCTTGCTCTAAATAAAGTTTTTCTGTAAGCACCATTTCCAAGTCCTTCATTTGTACTTTGCCATTCTCTAATGAATACTCACAAAACTTGGCACTTGTGTCACCATCCAGTGGGATTGTTACTGCTTTGCCATATACCTTTTTTTCTCATTCATGAACATTACTAAGGTTGCCTGCTTTGTGTTACTTGCTTGCTCTAATTTGGTATTCACAACTTCACGAATCAGTTGCATGATAGTAGAGACCAGAAAGCACTAAGGGTAAAATTCTAAAGATCATCAACAATAGTTGGAAATAGTGGGAAAGGGAATTAATGAACAACTGGAAAGGTTTTAACTCTATTAAATCCTTAAGCATAAAAGAAAATGACTTTTATTAGATGTTTAATTTCAGGTCCCTTAACATAAGGTTGAAGTGTAAGATACATGCTTCTAGAACTTTTCTTTTGGCAACTCTGTGCCGTCCTTATGCACCTGTGTTCCAATTTAGCAGGTAAGAGAGGGAAAGTGAGGATGATTATCATTTCCAGAAACTTGGTATGCACCAAGGAAAGAAAGGAGTTTATGAACAGTGTGGGTTCCAAGTCTCATTAACTGTCAACAGCACTAGATAGCATGAGAGATGTAATTCAGATGATTCTGGTGAAAGTCCAGCAGTGTAGGTGGGCTCACTACTACAGCTAAGTTGTTTTTCATTATTTTTATTAATATTTTATTATCTTTGCCTTTGATAAAAATCAACAGTTATGTTACGTGAATTGTTGATTTTGAAAACAAAATTATACAATAAGTTATGCAAATTTTGATTGCATTTTTAATTTCTATAGAGATTTGTGTAAATTGTACTTACTCAGCTCTGTATCTCACTATTGTACTCACTATTCATACAGCATTCCTCCTGTATGAAGAGTGAATTTTTGTGAGAGTACTGCTGGAGCCAGGGAAAGCATGGAAAAGGAAGGGCAATTTCTCAGCAGTTAACTAAGAGTTGTATGTGCCCTGTCTACACCACAAGTTGCTAAGTTCTCAGACAAAAGTCTTGAGGAGATTTGTTCTTGGAAACGCAGGAAAGGACCTGTTAGTTTTTAAAGACATCAGATACAGTTCAGTCTTAGTTTCAGGTTGTCTTAATTAAGTTTTGCAGATAATGAGTCTTTAGAACAGACTGCCATATAAATATTAAAAAACACCAAAAACTTCAGAAAGGAAAAAAAGTAATTGCTGTGACTAATGGAGTGAAATCTTTAAAAATGTGGTCTTAACACTGTACCATGTGGTCATGGAATGAGGATGGTGCTGCAACCTGACTAACAAGTGGAGTTAAACAATGCTGTTCTGCTCTGCTGAGCACGAGGAACAAATGCCAGTCTGAGCCACAAGACTGTGTTGTGTTGTACAGGAGAAGTGAAGGCAGAAGGTGTCATTTCTCATGGTGCACACTTGGAGAGATCAAGAAAGGGAACTTAAGCAAGTATTTCTCATGTCTGTGTCCAAAACTAGCTCTTGAGGGTTTTTACTGCTCCTGTACTTTTTCAAGTCAAATCACTGTTTCTTCTACTAATTGCCCAATCTGACAACAAAACATTGTAACTTAGCATTTTATGATCTATTTCATTGATTCAAAACACAGCACAGAGGAAGTTCCTGTTTCATTACTTGAACAATGTGGTTTGCAGGCTTCCGGACAAGCCCAGCTGTCTCAGGAGCCTTATGAAATGGTAAACAAGCTTGGATTTGTTGTGAATTACTCAATTACCCCAAAAAATGCTCCAATATTTTCAGCTTTATTCTTGGGATTTTGGGTATTATTTTATGAATAATGCAAAAATACTACATATTAATAATTAGTAGTAATTTACATTCTTAATGTAGTAATAGGATCTGTAATTGTGAACTTGAGATTGTGAAACTATTTCCTGTTGATGTTTGCTGCTGAAATAGACAGTTAAATATGTTAAATACTTTCTCTTAGAAAGACCAGAGGTTGGTGTCTTTCTGATCTGACGCCTGTGTGAATCTTGAAGTTGATATTTACAGTGAATAAGAACAGAATTTGAACACTGCATGAGGAAGAAATGAAAAAGCTGCATTACTAAAACCAAATTTCCTGTTAAAGTAGCATCCTTGATCTTTTGCAGCATTCATAGGTATTCATAGCATTCTTCCTTCATTAAAAAACAACACAAACACAGGTTTAAACTTGATTTATTGAAAATCTCAGTTTTGCATAATTATTCAACATGTGCAAGTCTTAAAACATTTAATTCTGATAAAAAGTCCATTAAGAAAAAAAAGTAATTTATATTCTCCTTTGTAAATTTTACACAGTCAAAAGCTATCTACTCTTCAATATCCAAGTACTATGTTATTTAACTGCGAGTTTGAATGCCTAATCCTTCACCTATGATAAACATATTCCAGCTGCCAAAGTCAATGAACCTTTCTAGTTATTCCCTCTTTCATTTTCTCTAGTGGACCTTGAATGAAGAGCAAATACAGTCAGAGCTCTTAGTTCCAAAACAAGAATTATTCCCAGATGAACTCTGCTGATAATTGTTGGATTTTCCTTCTCCTTCTCTTGCTGTTTGTAATGGGAGACACTGAACTACAGCAGTCCTGGTCTTTGATCAGAGCAGGCTGCAGCCAGTAGCAGGTTAAACTGGGACACCAAACGGTTTTGCCACTGATGTGGAACTACACAGAGGCACAGCAGAGCAGCTGGGGAACCCAATCCCTTAAGGTGCCCTTGAAAAACTTGGCAGAGCTTATCTGTTGGAATTCTAAGCTGAAATCTTGACTCTAGTAGCTTGGAGAGCAGAGGTAGACGTCTTAGTCACAGCTTCCCAGAGCTGGTTCAGCATTTTGCAGATGGTTTGGAGTATCACACATGGTGATGCAAGCAAAGATAACAACATGGTATAGTGCTACTGGGAGGGACAGAGAAATGGCAGGAAAGCATTATTTGCCACTCTAGCTGAAAAAAAATTTTTTTTTTTAGACATTGTTCTTGTCACAGAAATAAGCTTTCTACTTCCAGGCAGTTTAGAATAGAAAACATCGTATGGAAGTAAGATACACAAAACCCTAAGGGGTAGCATCTTATTTTGGACACAGCTTTGCAGAAAGATGAAGTAGCTCAACAGCCTTTGGAGCCCTCTATAACAAGTTCTGTAATAACAATACTTTTGCATATAAAAACTATTTAGAAATATTATTGCTAGGTCCTCTTGTCTGAAGTTGAAGCTGAAGTGCTGTTTCTGTGTTCTGTAGCCCTTGCTAGCATCTGTTTCATTTGAAAAATGTATTTCTTCAATGCACCTATTAACCCTGTTTTCATTCCTAAAAGAGTATTTAATCACAGAAAGTCTCAAAGATGCAACTCTGCCATTCATACAGATGACCCCACAACAGACACAACACTACTACATATACTTTTTTAAAACACTTTTTTAAAAAGTGTTTTTAATAAAGTTTTTAAAAAACTCTTATGATGAAATGTAGTTAACACATTTATACAAGAAATTCCAATGCCTTGGCACATTGTAAAAATTACTAACTTGAAACTACTAAAAAAATGTTAATTCTCACGCACCAGGGGTTTTGCAAAAACTCTATACCCTCACTACACTGTTAAAAGCCACTTCATCCAGATGAACTATAAATTTCTGATTTGGCATTAGCTTTGCACTTAGATAGTGATACTATATATTCAGTTGATCATAAAACTTGAAGCCTGTACTTACTGCTTCTGTGATTTGTGCCTTATTCAGATGAACAGCTAGGTACAGAAACATGGGTTATATGAAGAATGTACTTACACAGCTGAAAGACTTCTGAGGGTGAGCAAAAAGGGAAAGATTAGGTGAACAGCTTTGGTTTTATATGCCTATGTAAGTCACCTGACTGTTACATTAGTCAGAGTTGAAATAAAGTGGAAAATAAGAGGGATTTTGAAACGACAATGTTTGTTTTGGCATACCATGACACCCCCTGCCTTTATTAAAAGGAAAAAACCAGAGAAATTACTTTTTAAAAAGTTATCTATTACATGAGGTTACAGTAACTAAGAATTTGCAAATCATACTTCAAGGTATGCCTGTATTTGTTTGTATACCATGTAGTCACTTGTCTCATGTAACAGCCAAAGAGGAAAATAGGATTGTGCAGCTACAGAACAGGATTTATGAACAGGAATTGTACCTATTTTCTCCAATTGTTTTTCAAGACCGCCTCAATTTCACACTAAGGATGCTTTTTTTAAAGTGCTGATATTAGTCATCTGTTATAAAAAGAGATCTCATGTTTTTACATAGTTAGCCCAGTGTATTTCCATGATGCCAAAGAAAAAAACCCGAGGCTTTATAAAAAAAACGTAAATTTGAAGAAAAATAACAGTAACTTCTAATCTTGTAAACTTAGGCACATGTAAATTCACTCAGTATTTAACAGCAACTAAACCAATGTCTAAGTTACTACCTAAACTTTTATGTGAAAGATTAAGAAAATGACAGTTATAGTAACATTACTTTGCATACGCACCAAGTGTGCTATGCATAAGGTAGGCATTAACAGTCATTAACAAATCCTACAAGTACAAAAAAAGTTAGTAGCATTTGGAAAAATGGGAGAACTTGGGAGGAGGCATTATGTTCATGTTTAAAAAAAACCAAAACCAACACAAACCACCACAAAAAACAACAGAAAACCCCCAAACACAAACAAGACCAGCACTATCACATCCAAAAAGCCCAACATGAACTGAAAACTGGATTTTTACTGTCTGTTCACAAGAATCTGAAAGATCTTTATTTTCTTTACTGTACTTTATTGCTCCCCTTCTCCCCCATACCTGTTATATTGTTATGATCATAATATCAACACTAATGATTATTAAGTTCTGCTTTTCCTCTTATCTTCAAAGAGACTTTTCAACATGTAAACCTGAACAGCTGAAACCACCACCATGACTCCCAAGTTGACCATGGACCAGAAGTTCACTCTGTCAAAGTTGCTTTCTTGTATGTTTCGGTCACGGGCCTCAAATGCTCTGAGCAGGGTCTGAATCTGGACACTTTTGCTTAATCTGGCTTTGACACTGTTGATGGATTCCTGGTAAGTAAAAAAAGAGTATTTTTAGAAAAAAAGCCACCTGAATTAAACTTATAGCTTGCAGCACATACAAAATTATTAACACTGTACTACCACCTGTAATTTAATTTCTTGACAAGCGAAGAATTAATTTCATTTTAAAATATACACATCATCACAGTTTTCATTAATTTGTCCAGCCTGTTTATTGTGTATCACCTAAAAAGACTTAATTAATGTAGCATTAGTGTTCTGTAGTAATTTTGGGTTTTCTCTTTTAGAGGTAGGGAGGTAAGAGAGAAATCAAACCTATTTGGACAAATAAAAATAGTGAATTCTGCAAAACTAGTCTCAAAAGAAATTATGTAGTGGGAAGCAAATGTAAGAGTTTTTCTGCTGCATAATAAAATTAAGGAGTTTTTAAATGGAAACCACCATCAGGGCTATATCTGTAGCAAAGGAAAAGTACAATAAAGTTACATTCCTGTCTGCTTCTGGTGTTTCCACTGTAGTGGCTTTAAACTGCTGCTTCACCCTTGATACAAAAGCAGAATTTTGACAATAAATCTTGAATAAGACAACTGGAGGTCTTAGAAAGGACATAGAGTGTGACCCTGGAACTAGAGGAAATATCTGAACACTCCAGCCATGACAACAGCAGCTCAAGATTCACACCTTACTATGTTTACTAAGTAAACATCTGGTGCTATGATCTGTTGAAGTTTCATCTACCACATAATAGATACTGACAACATAAAAGCTGATCTCATGAAGTGCTGAATTATGTTCTTGATATAATTATAGATCCTGAAGTAACTTATAGTAAGAAGAGTAACATTTCCAGTATAAGAAGGCTAATAATTAAAAACAAAACAAAACAACACAAAAAACAAACCCAAAACAATAAGGTTAAACCCAGCAGTAACATTTTCTCTGTTTCATATGTAACAAAAATATTTCAAAATAGTTATTCTGGGGAGCCAAATAATTTTATGATGATAAAGTTCATTGTTACACAATAAGGAAAAGGAACACCACACAAGAGCTTTAAACATAAGACATAATTCCCTATTACTGCCAGAAAATGTGTTCTCATTAAGGAATTAATCTACTAAGTGTTTGTTAGTCCTCACAGGGAAAGTAATACTTGGCTAAGTAAACAGTGTGATCAAATACTAATCTTAACTCTAAAAAAATTACCTACTTTATAAGATTTTCAAGGCCATCAAAGATAAGTTCTACATTTCTTTTGAAGAGATACCAGTATGGAAACAAGTATCTATCAAATCCATTCAAGTATTATTTGTAGTAAGTGTGGGTAGGATTTTCTTCACAACTTCGCATATAAATTCTGCTTTTTTCTTGATTGCCAATTTTAAAGATCTGGTCAGATTTTCAGATTCTGAATTTAGTTTTATTATTTAAAAGTGTATCATGCACCTATAAAATATTTTAAACATTGTTTGGTTATTTAAAAATTTGCATTGTTTATGGCAATAAAAAATGTTATTTTCTACATGATGTATTAAGTAAGTGTGTGCAGATGTTGTGGTGGTTTTTATATCTATTGTCTGTAGCTATGATCAAACAAACAATAGCTCACTGCATCCTACCAAGCATTATGAGCAGTGGTACTGGAGCATTAAGCAATCCTTTGCTTCTAAAGTCATCTCAATATTTAATGATCATAAAGAGAATAACAGCTTTGACTCAGCAGTAGTCTAAATCCTACACCAAACAGGCTGAGCATACAGTTTGAGCAAACATAACCACTCAAACAATGTCTGCAAAGATGAACCTGTACGTTATGCAAACTAACTCAATCTGTTTATTAATTTGAGAAGATGTAATAAAATGTGGGGGCAGAAAACTTAACACAGTAATATTTAATTTACTGAAGACAGAAACAGTAATCCATACTTTGCAAAGATGTGATGAAGAGGCTAACACAGTACTTTATCTTTAAACATTGATAAAAATTATGCAGTAATTCCAACTACACGATTAGGACTCAATAATACTTTAATGCTCAAAGTATTCATTTCTTTGCTGCTACGGAAGAATGTCCCATTTTAGCAGTAGGGAGAAAGGAAGCTGATTTGGAAACCAAGTGACTGAGAGCTAGGCAGTTGCTTCTTGCTGATGCAGGAATCATTCTGAAAAAGATCTTCAAGCTTCTGTGTGTAAACAAGAGATGCATGGTGCTTGACTTCCTGTATTAGTAAAAGCAATATATGGAACTGGAATACATTCCAGGATGATACAACAGACCAAGGCAGAATGGCTACATGACATTGAGGTTTTTTCCAAATGCTCTTATATTGAACAGAATGAAAGACCAAATACTAACCAGAATATCTTCCAATTTCATGTCTAGGAGATCTGTGCCTGTAACGTACTTCTTCCAGTCTTCCTCATCTTGACCGTCTTCTCCCATATTGTCCAGGATCAATTCAAAGAAAATCACCTTTTCAGAAATGGTACTGAATGTGTTGTCAAAGCAAAACATGTAATCCCCATCTTCTGTTTCCACTCTGTGTATATAAGCAAAACATGATTAACTACAATTTCTGTGCTGGTTCTCAAAAAGTCAGTTTTTGGAAGCATACCTTTCCCTTTAAGGCTGACAATTGTGCACTTAGAAATAATGAAATCTTCTTTTTGTATAAAAATAACTCTAAAGACGCTTTACAGATTACACAGTCACAGCAAAACAATCCCACTGACTCCAAAGGCTCAAAATTATGAAGATGGCAGCCTGCTTTTATCTCTTTTCAGGGATTTTAAATCATTGCCGATCATTGCAAAAAAAAAAAAATACACAATAAGTGGAATTCTTATGCTGTATAGTAAAATTACAGGAAATATTACATATTTTGACAAAAGGACTGGAAAAACGGGGGACTTTTTAGCTTCTTCTTTGTATGACTCATGTGATCTTTTGATATTAGATAAGGGGACCTTTTTCAACTCCATAATAATTATTTTTATCCACTGAACATTAATAGCTATCATTAAAACAAAAGTACCCTTCACTTCATGGTACAACTCATGTA
The DNA here is from genome assembly GCF_965231275.1 of Zosterops lateralis. Classification (NCBI taxonomy): domain Eukaryota; kingdom Metazoa; phylum Chordata; class Aves; order Passeriformes; family Zosteropidae; genus Zosterops; species Zosterops lateralis. The sequence continues at coordinate 17,023,481 of NC_139769.1, forward strand.
AAAAGCATTCACTGTTTATTAAAAAAAAAAAAAGGCATTCTCAAACTGCCTTATTAGAAAGTCTTTTGTAATACTAAGGAACAAAAAATATTCAACCTTCTTTAGTTATATTTGCTAAAGAAACCAGAAAAGTTCTTCATGTAGCACTTCAGTTTGAAGATTTTAAACTTACGTGTGAACTCCATCCGATTTTCTTTCATCAAAAACTAGAGTTTCACCTTTTGGGGACAGCAGATGAAAATCAACATCTAATCCTGCTCCATCTAGAACCTGTGAAACAAACAAAAATAACCGACCTCTGAGCAGTGGAATTCCTGTTTGCATTGTTGACAGCAACATTTTTAGGGAAGGTAAATGTTTTTAGGTAAGGGAACAGACAAATGAGGAATCTGAAAGATTACTATGTCTGGATTGAGCTGACACCAAATTAACTGGAAACAGATAAAAAAAAAGGATGAACCTAAAAGCATTTTAGCAATTTCAGGATCTTAAACTAAATGTAATCTAAACCTGCCAGGCTGAGATTATATTGAACCATTCCCTAATTGCTTTTAAGAATGTATGTAGTTTTATCAACAGGCAGGGTTAGACAACTTGTAAAAATACCAATAACAGATGGCTAAATCTGGTATTTCTATGGCAGATGTCATTGATTGCTAAGTACCTCCACTACTCCCATTTCAGTGGTAGAAATGTTCTAGCAAGTCACTTTCCTGTATGTACTTGTTACATATTTGTACACTGTGTGCTGTCACCCCTAAGATCTCTTGGGGGAATTAACAGTATCGAACCAAAGACCAAACCTCTTATGCCAATTAAAGCTGTACCCCAAGACCTTCTCACCTTTTGATGCACATTTAAAGTCTGAATTCTGCCAGGGCATTCTCTTTTCCCAAAGGTAGGAGGCATTCAATTCTGAAGGCATTTCGCTTCCTAAGTTCTCAGGGAGTGTCCACAGCATGACAAGGCTGTGCTTTAACTGTGTAACACAGCTACAGATGTATCACCACACCTACTGTGTTGCAGAAATTCTTTACAGGGAAGCTAGTAACTGCATGAGGGGGTGGAGAAGGATCATTTTTATAACATTACTTAAGTCCATGCTAGGGAATTTTTTTGTTTGCTTGTTTTCCAGGGAGCTTTTTGAATATAGCAGTCTGCTCCTGCTGAAAAGGAGGGCAAAGTTTACACTGACTCAAATTGACACTGAAGACTTACCAAAAAAACCCCAAAACCCAACATAAATAGTGACATACCTTCAGGGCTATGCTCCAGTCTAAACACTCAGAAAAGAACCTTTGTATTAGCATAGTGTTTACCTTCTGTTTCTGGAGAATGCCCTGTATCCTATGTTAAATATTCCTATGCTTTAGCCACTAAAATTAGGTACAAAAGAAATCTGTTTGCAATGATAAACAGAGCTCCTTTTCCACACATTCAAATAGGCAGACAAATCGTTACTGTTAACAGTAGTGCTAAGAAATTTATGCCTGAGAAGAAATAAGTTACATATATATGTTAGTCCTTATTAAAATAATGTTTTTATTTCACTTATGATCAAATTAGAATCCTACTCTGTGCAAAATAAATTTCTGTTTGGCTTAGCCAGGGCTTTAAACAAAGCTTGAACACCTCTCTTTCATTCTTGTTCAGCTCTGCATGTAACAGTATTAGAAATTAGAAAAAACACTAATTTCAGCTTTGTCTTTCAGTTGAGAAATGGAAAAAACAGATGGAGGAGAAAAGAGACAGATCCTGGCCCACTTTGAGGCACAGTAATAGGGTGGGAGAATATTCAGTGCAGCTTCCCTCACTATACCTATTTTACTGAAAAAAAGTCTTTGTTTTAAGGAGGAAGAATAGTCTGAGATCGAGATCTATCGCAGACATCTCTGGGAAACTCGACTCTTCTCGAGAAGGACATTAAAATCTTAATGACAGTCTGTTAAATTGGGCTGTTTCTGTAAAACTTCCATCATTGAGATTAAAGGCGTTTAATATCAGCACAAAGATAGGCAAGTACGGGCTCTGTGCATCAGCACAACGTTCCTTGTGCTTTAGACCTACAACACAAGGTCACAACCGTGAACTTTCCACATCCTGCCCTTTTACAGGATGGCGACTTGAGCTCTTCTAAAGTAGAAACAAAAACCTCCCCCAAACCACCAAAAGAACATGTTAGAAAAACTGAAAAGGCCGCTAAGTTAAAAATTAACTCCCGAAGGCAGAAGTTCTAACAGCGTACAACTCCAGTGGCTTTGCGGGCGCCGCCGAGGCGGGCCGGGCTGGGGCAGGGCTAGGCTGGGCTGGGCTGCCCCGCGCGGGTCGGTCAGGCCGGCGGAGCCCCCGCGCCGCTCGGGGCAGGCCCCGCGTCCCCGGCAGGCGCTGCCCCCAGGGCCGGGCTGCGGCCTCGGCACGGCAGGACCGGACTGCGGGCAGCGGGCCGGGCGGAGCCGCCGTACGGGGCACGGGCAGACAGACGGCCCGGAGGCGGCAGCGCCGCCGCCAGGGCGGGAAGCGGGACCCCGGCTCCCCCCGGGACAGCCCGCGGGAAACGCCCCCTCCCGACCTGGTACTCGAGCTCCAGCGAGGCCTCCTTGCGCATGGGCTGGTAGAAGCACTCCTTGCGGCCGGCGGGCAGCGTGAACGTGAAGTCGCTGTCCAGGGAGGGGCTGAACTCGGCGGCGCGGGGCGGCGGCAGCAGCAGCGCGAGGCACCCGAGCGGCACCAGCAGCAGCCGCGGCCCCATCGCGGCACCGCCCGGAGCGCGGAGCCCCCGCGCGCGCGTACCCAGCGGCACAGGAGCGCCCCGGAGGGGCGGGGCCGGCATCGCCCCGCCCCCTCCGCCCGCCGCGCCAATCGCTGCCCCGGAGCGCCGCGCCCCGCCCGCCCACACTGCACCGCGCGCCGCTCCCGCCCACGGCGCGCCGGAGGCGGGGCCGCGCCTGCGCCGTGAGGGCCCCGCGCGGTTCGAGCGTGGCGGGAGCGGCCCGGGTTCTGCTGTGGCGGCGCTGGCACCGGCCCGCTCCGAGCCCAGGGACGGCCGCCGCCCGCGCCCCGTGCCGCTGCTCCCCGCCAGCCGAGCCCCCGGCTCTCCCCGCGGCGCTCCCCCCTGGCTCTGGCGCCGCCCGGGGCCGGTTCGCTGTGGTGGCTCGTTGCGCTGGTGACGGGCAGCGAGGCAAGTTTTGCGCATTCGTGTGCGCCGTTCGCTCCTCGGGCTCCCCGCCAGTGCACAGCACTGCCAGGCCTCGGGGACACGCTGCCTGACGGAGTTTTGGCAAATAATGTATAGCAGGTTTTTCCAGTTTGCGTGTAAGACGAGTCAGGAAGCTTTTTGTGCTTCGTGAATGCATTCAGAAGTCTTCACTAAAGAGACACTTGTTTTTGTCTAGTGCACATAGGAAGGAGTAGTGTGTGAAATGAACGTCTACATTTGGAAATTAATTTTTTTCTTTATTGTTTTTTTTCCTTTTCTTTTTAAGTTTTGCAAATAGTTTTCATGCCCTTTTAATAGTGTTTTAATATTAAATATTACGTTAGCTTTATGCATGTTACCAATGGAATGTGATATGTGGAGTCGCTCTAAAAGCGGTGCTGACGACGACCTGCTGGCAAATGTACAGTCATTACAGATTCAGCTGAGGAGAACTGAAAAAAACCTTCAAACTGTAGAGAAAGAGCTTTCCAGGTATGAGCGTGCCTGGGAATGGGAACCTCCTGTCTCATGTGGTGTGACTGTTGTATTCTGTGTGATGGATTACTGTAATTACCTCCTTTTGTGCTTTTCGTTTGAATAGTCTTTTTGAGCAACCTAATAAAGAAAAAAAGGAGTAGTAACTTTTTGCTCTCCCTCCAAACACTAGTACAAGTTACAGCCACTGCTTCGATGAGGTGATAGACGTGCCTCTGCAGGACTTTGTCCAGCCCCAGTACAACTGTCAAGGCTTTTGCAGCTGTAAGAAGGATTCCGGTGGAGCATCTCACCAGGATTTTCAAAGAAAATCCAAAGTAAATATTTCACTCCATTACTTCTCTTTATTACTTCATCTTTCTATTCTTTGCTATGTTTTGGAGCATTTTTGGCTTCTGGGCTTGGAGTAGCTATACTGTAGCATCGGGCAGTGATATCAAGTGAGTATCTTAAACCTTGTATCACTTGAGTGCATTTCCTCGGTGAAGTTTCCGCTCCTGCCTCTCAGTACTGGGGGCTTGTAAGAAAGATGGGGCCAAAGTTTTTAGCAGGTCCTGTGGGATAGGACAAGGGGTAACGATTTCAACTGATTTAGACTAGATGTACCAAGTGTTTTACTCCTGAGGGTGGGGCACACAGGAACAGGCTGCCTGGAGCCCGGGTAGATCCCCCATCCAAGGAAATATTACAGGTCAGGTTGGCCAGGGCTCTGAGCTGATCTGCTTCAGGTTGTCCTTGCTCTTTGCAAGGTGATTGGAGTAAACGACCTTTAAAGTTCCTTTTCAACCCCAACTGTTTTTGGTTCTATGATGTATTTTTATGTGTATATATGTATGTGCATATATGTGTGTATATATGTATGTATAAACAAATGTATTTTTATGTCTAGTCTTACTCAGTATCCACAACTTTGGATAAAACTGTGGAAGAAGATGAACATCTTCAGGAGAAGTTGGATGCCCTTCATGAGCAAAATGCATCTTTGACTTCTCAAAACCAGTACCTAAAGAACAGAGTGGAAACAATGAACTTTGAATTGATGCAGTCAAAAACAAAAGTATGTATCTTTAGTGTATTCATTCAAAGAGAAACACAAACCCCAAGACACCCAGTGACCATGATTTTTGAGTTTAGAATTCCAAGCAGAATGTGCTGGGTTTTGTCTTAATCTGTGTAAATTTAATATTTAGTATATACTTAATAATCAATATGAATCTTGGACAGAAAAGTTTGTAATCTATTTCTTCGTTGGCAAAACAACTATATAAATGATGAATAACATCTACTTATATTCCAAAGTTTAGTCTAAAGACAGTAAGTGATAGAATGAAGAATACACTATGAAAGAAAATAGTTCAGTAATGCATTTAGTACTGTACATTCCCATGTCTGAGACATTAATAGGAATAATAATGCCACAGTAGTCATTTGTCTAGGAAATGAAAATAGTTCATCTCTCAGGTTGGATTAATATTACTATTTTGAAAAAAGTGAAGATGAGTTAGAAGAGAATATTGTAACTAATAAATCATTACTGATTTAGTGTACACTTGTCTGTACAGGTTTGTTTCAGGACAACTGTGTTTTTTTTATTTCGTTTATATATAATATTAATAAAACCTAGCTATGCTTAGTGGTGGGTTTTTTTGAGAAATGTTATCTCCAAAACAGTGCAAATAAATAGATAAACAAAATGTTTGACTGCCTGGCACTGAAAGAAGAAATAGTTGGATGTAATCTGGGGAAAAGTGAAAGACAGTGTCAGCCTATAAAGAAATCATTTTGCTAGACTGAATATCACACTGGAACTAGAAGAATGTTAAATGGAGTTAAGGTGGAGTAGATGAACAAACATAATTTACAGTAGGGTTAAGAGCACTGTCATTCAGTAAGCAGATTGTTCTGTTGTTTCTCACCTGCAAATGTTAATGCATGTTAATATTATATGCAAATATTAATGAAATCTCAAATATGTTTGTATTTCAGATTTCATATCTTGAGGCTGCTTTAGCTACACATTTATTCAGCATTCCAAAGTTGAAAGAACAGATTGTAAATTTGGAAGCAGAAGTTTCAGTTCAAGATAAAATCCTGAAGTAATGTGTACTTTTAAATCAATATTTTATTGTTGTCTTCCTGCTAGTCCAATCTGTTTTTAGGGATGACATAATTTCTGGTACTGTGTGGGTTATGTAATCTGGGGTCTGAAAATTTCATTTTAGAGCTATTTATAGGAGAAGGGTGGTGGTTTAGTTTGTGCTGAATGTACTTCAAGAAACTGAGAAAAAATAATAAAGACTGGTAAAAGAAACCAGTTTGTAATGTGGGCTGAATAGGAATGTGCCCTTACAAATCTATAGGGTGATTGCTACATGACCACATATATTCTCTTGTAACAAGCACACATATTTCTGAACACAACTGTGTTCTTTGTAACTTAAAGGATTCTTTCTTCATAAATACATTAATCAAGGCAAATGGCAAAATAGAGCTGGTGTAAATGCTGTTCAGAGGTGTCAGGAAGACAAAAAAAAAAGTAAAAATACTTATGTTAAATTTATATTTTAGTGTTCTTTCCCAGTCACACCTCTTGGCAGAGAAAATATGATTTCTATGATAAGAGCTCATGATACAAAGTCAGCTCTCTGGTCCTTGGCAGTTGTGACACCTGGTGCCTATTGATAAGTCTTAGACACCACTCCAGACTGCAGACATGCTCCTGGGGAGTCTGGAGACTATGGGTGTTCCTAGCTTAGTTTTGAGAGTTATAGCATGTTTGTCTAGCACTTCTGGAACATTGTGTGTACTAAAGAACAACAGAAATCTATTTTCTTTACAAAAAGTTATTTTTTTATTATGCTTTATTTGCTAGAGATGCAGAAGATAGACTGGACCAAAATCAGAAAACAGCAATGGAAAGAGAACACATGTTGCAAAGATATCAAAAGAGCTATAAAGATCTGAAAATTGAGTTAATTGAACAAAGCAAGCAAGGAAAGAGGTAATTAACTAATTTTAATAAATAGCACATAGAATAATAAAGCATGTTTATTTCCATTGGCATTTGTTTGCTTTGTGAAATCAAATTACTTTTCTGTTTTAAGGATGTTATTTTTAAAAAAAGGGGAAATAACTGTGGGAAGGTACTGATTATTTAAATGGTTTAAATGGGCACTTTTAAAATCTTGAAATCAGCTGGTAGTTGCAGGCTGGAAGCACACACTAGTACCCAGTTTATCAGCTGTTGTGTTTTTTTTTTTTTTTTTTTTTTTTTTTTTTTTTTTTTTGTTTTTGTTTTTGTTTTTGTTTTTTTTTTTTTTTTTTTTTTCCTTCAGAATGGATGTACTGCAGTGGAAAGTCTCAGTGTCCAGAATGTATTTTTCCCTGAATTATTTTTGTCTTTGTCTTCCAAGAACCCTCAGTGTATGCTCAGTAGCTGGTATTCAGCAGTATTCCTTGGTGTGAGGAAAATGACAAAAGAACAACATAACCAAGAGAACATTTTAATGTTATCCTTAATCTTGCCTGTCTGTATGATACTGTTGAAAAGGGTGCTGCAATTCCATCTCAGTCCCCATTTCCCTTTCCTATTGCCTCCTTTAGCCTGGTGGCTCTGTCACTACTGGGAGGGTTAGGGAATTTGACTGTTGGAAGTTGCTCGGAACACACCTATCAACTCCAAAATGTAGTTTTAAAGAAGGGAGTAGAATAAATATAAAGATCCCTACATTCCCTATTAATTTAACTGCATTACCTGGGGCAAAAAATTACCTGAATTAATGGCTTGGGAAAGCATTTCTCGAACCTTTTAAATGCAAACTCTTGGTTTGGCTTGTGCCTTTACCCATGAAATTACCTCTAATCTTCTTATAGCAAGAAAACCTGAAATACTGTGAGACTTGCACTGCTGGTTGAAGAAATGTTTTGCTTTATGAGTGCTGTTCCTTGAGAGCATGTGGGGTTGGAATAGCTGTACTTAGTTACTAGCTGTAAATGTAAATATTTTTGTACTTCAGAAAAGCTGAGCTTCTGCCAGGTGTTAAGTATGATGTTATGGTTAGTATCAACAATTATTATGGTTTACTTTTAATCAGTAATTGCAACAACTTACTATTCTTTACCCAGGCAAACTGAATTGCTTTACACTAATGCTATTTCATTGTTCTGAAATGTTTTTATCCCCTTCTCTGAATACTTTTGCCATCTCCAAATGGGCACTGGTCCTCAGACTGAGAGACACAGATCTGAGGGTGGGCTGTGCTTAGGTGAGGCACTGCTCCATCCCCAGCCCCCTTGGTGGGAGAGAGGAATGGTATTGAGCAGCAGCAATTCTTGTGTGCCTGTGTTGGCTGTCCTGAACAAACTGCGCACCTGAGCTCTGCTGAGGTTACTCTGCCAACTCCTGCCCTAATGACTAATGACAGAGGCAGGGGCAGGGAGTGATAGAGGGAAGCAGTGGGGAGTCTGGGTTGTTTCTTGGAACAGAATGTCATATCTGGGGCTTGGAAAGTTGGAAGAAGAAAAGAAGTACCTGGAGCAATTATTGTAGTAGCTGCTTTTAGTAACTGGAGAAGATGGTTACATTAATGTAACTAATGCAACTATCTGCAGTTTGTGGGTTTTAAAATTGTTTTGCATCTTTTACTTGGCAGAGCACAACAGCAAAGAAATGAAGCTTTGTTGAATGTGGAGGAGCTGACAAGAGCTTTCTCAAAGTATAAAGCAGAAATAACTGAAAAATTAGAAAAGGTGAGAGTTTTTTCTTCAGTTGTATTTGTAATGACGTTAAGATGTTTCTCCCAATAGGCCAGGCAGCTAACAGCAACAGGTTCATCAATGAGTCAGTTGTTTCCACTTGTTGGTGGCAAAGTCCTAAAAGAGGTGGGACAGGGTAAGCAACAGTTTGTAGTGATAAATTCAGTTATACAATTTTACACTGTCTTAGCACAGTCTATATCTTTGGAGTCTGCATCTTTGGAGTATCCTAATACTGTTGCTGTTTCTTAGGTCTCCTGCTTGCCAGCTGGGAAGTTTACATTTTAAAAATACAAGATCCTTTTAAAAGCTTTTTCCTCCATATGTATAAGCTGTTCAATGAAACGTGCTGAAGAAGACCTAAGATGAAAATAAAGTCACCTCCCAAAGTTCCAACAATCAGAATTGTTAATTGTTTCTGCCTAGTGTGAGGAGAATACCCAGTTAGCTCTTACAGAGATTTTTTTTGTTAGACTTCTTTCCTTGTGGAACAAGGTTGCCAACCACAAATATGCCCTAAAACATTATATTCATTTTTTCCTATAAAAGAAAACTTCTTTGTCTCTCTCCTTCTCTTCACAATAGTGAGCAATAGTATTATCTACTGAGCATAGCGTTCATAATATTCTTTTAAAAACTGCCTCTTGACCTCTGGAAGCTTAGTTTATTGCTGTACAGTAATGAAAAAAAGTTGCTTTTTAAGGCTAAAGTTGAAGAAAAAGTCTTGGGAGAACGTTTAATTAATTGTGAAAAAGAAAAAGAGAAGTTGAATGAAAAGTGTATCAGCTACAGAAAGGATCTAGACATCCTAGAAGAGCAACTAAGGTAACACAAAGGCTTTTAAAAATTCTCTGCACAATTATTTTACAAGAAATTGCATGTTGCAATTGTCGCTGTGAACATTCTGCTCAGTTCATGTAGTTCAAACCAATACATTTCTACTTATCTTCTGTGACTAATTTTTAAACATTTTAACCCCTCATGCTGCCCCCCATTCCCAGGAAGAAGCTGCCCCCAAGGCTTCTGGGGCACTGGTTCCCTGGGTGGCTGGCTGCTCCTGAGGGCCCTGGGCTGCTCTGGTTTACTGTGTACCTGTGCTCTGCCCTGGGGGTCCCCTTGCACTGCCAGCTGTGGCTCCCTGCCTGCAGCTGGAATGAGGGATACTCTGGGCATCTGACGGGGAGGCTGCTCTCAGGCCTCAGTGGAGGTCGTGATGCTGACTGCAACTTATGGAACAGTCAAACCTGGTTTTTACTGCTCTCTGTCCCAACTCCAACTGTTACAAGTTTTTATGTTTCTTGTATGTTTCATTTCAAGCTGAAGCCCCTTTTTTTCAGAAGTTCTTTGGTAATTTCTTCATTGATTTTATGAGGCACAGACATTTTGGGGTTATTCAATTCCCATGCTTTGTCCATACTCGCATTCCTGTTGTTCTTTAAGCCATTTTGACGAGAGTGGGCAGTGTATGAAAACCCTTACATTAGCTTGAGTCTCCTTAGTAAGTCTCTGCTTCTAGTAATGAGAATACCTCTTAAATGTCTTTTTAGACAATTAAATGAAGAGAATCACAACACAAAAGAAGAAATTAAAGCTCTAGAGGCAAAGAACACTGAAATTATATCAATGCTGTGTCAGTCTGATCAGAAGATCATCAAGCTTGAGAGTGAACTTTCTGAAAAAGAAATAGTGCTTGAAGAGAAAAATGATCTAATAAGTGAAAATGAAGACCTGAGAGCACTTACTGCACAGCAACATAACCACTTGAAACTATGTCGTCAAGAAATACAGGATTCAAGGGAAGAGCTCAACATACTAGAAACCATTATTTCTCAGTTGTCTTTAAATACTTCTGAAGAGGTGGAGTAACTGATGTAGTTTTAACAGTGTATTATGCTTTAAATAATTTTAGGGATTGAGTTATCCAAACTTTTAATATCCTGATATATGTGTCTTAAAATGTATATGCCAGTATAACACATGAATTAAGGATGCTGTGAAGCAATAAAAAATTGGTTTTTCATTGACCTTTGTTTTCTGTTAACTTTTAGTTTGACTGGCACCATTTCAAACACCAGCTATTGAAATCCTCAACAAAAGAAACTACCTCTGAATCTTGTGGTGAATCAAGTAAACCTTTGATTGCAGACCTAAGGTATAACTTTCTGGTTACTGAACTACGGCAAGAATAGGCAGATAATAAGGTGCTATTAGAACTAGCATGTAGAAAAAATGTTAAATAGCTGTTTCTTCCTTTATAATAGCATTAAACTGGCAATGAAAGAGGCAGAAATTAAAAAACCTGGTGCAAACGTTACTATCTGTACTGGAGCTGAGCATCTTTCTAGTGGTAATGAAGGACAAGAAAACAACAGATTATGTGATCTGGAAACAGAGCCTGTCAAACTGATCAGAAATCCAGGAGGTAAGTTTGCTGAAATAGCTGTGAAGTTCTGTCTAATTAATCCACAGAACAGAAATGTTCTGCATGGGTTCAAGCTGGTTTTCCAGCAGGTGTGCTTTGGTTGAACAGGGAACATTTTGCCACCTTGGAAACTGTCATGTTCTCCAGACACAATATATTTCTTTCTTTTGCTGCTTAGGTCACTCCTTCAGCAATAGCTGAGCTAGGAGTTAGGAGTTGTGTTGAAATGGAAACATTTTTTTTTCTTTATGCAGGTTGTGCTAAAGTCTCTGTATTTTTGTTGACTTTTTTTTCTCTATCCTGCTGTTACAGTGTTTGTCTGATTGCTTCTGTCATTACTCTTAGGACTGCTCCATGAAATTACGTCAGCAACCTATATGGTTATGCTGTTTTTATAATGTTTGTTTGTTTCTTGGTGATCTGCTGGGGTATTTGTTTGTTTTCATGAGTCACTGCTTTCAGTTACTTTATGGGTCTGCATGTTCTTTTATAAATTAATCTTAAATTTATTTTTTTCTACTTTGAGAGAGGAGAAAATGTCAACAGTTGGAACTTATAAGCAAACAATTTGAAAAAGTGAGGCAAAAATTCCAGAAAGAGATAGAGGAGCTACGCACTAAGCTGATAAAAGCAGATGATGAGAATTCTGCCTTGAGGACCAGCATGGCTCAAAGAACCAGTCAATTTCAAATCATACAGGAAGACCTATTGAAGAAGGCTTCAAAAACTAGTAGCTTAGAGAGAGAAGTAAGTTTTTAATAGCACTGAAAAGAATATGCCACTTTTTCTTCGGTTCAGTAATCAAAGATAGTGAAGACAATAGTTATGAAAGAAATGTAATTGCCGTAAAAATTTTAAAATCTGATTAACTTGAGAAATATTCAAACTAAACTTTTCAGCAAGCAGAAAGACTCAGCAGCCTTGATTTGTTAGTTGTCAGAAATACTGTTTTAAAGCTAGTGTAGTTAGTAGACTTTTCTGCTACAATTTGATTTGTTATGTGGAAAATACGCACAGTCTTGTTGCTTTGGTGTGGTTGAATTAATAGGCAATCCTAGGAAACAGCCTGAAGGAACAGTTGCATTTTTCCTCATTAAATGTTACTGTAGCTGCCAGAGATGAACATCATTATCAGGGAGTCACAAAAGAAAAAAATTAAGCTTCAGCTTTTGTCAGGGTGAATAAATTAGCAATTTAATTTATTATGTTTCCATTCTGGTGCTAATGTGTTTATAGAGTTCAGCATAATGGGCTTTGCAATTATTTCCTAATAATGAATGTAAATGTTATAAATATGTAAAGCTATTTCACTGATAATTAATTGAGTAATTTGTAGGTAAATTGTCCTGAATCTTTCTTTATAAGTAATAAAATATAATAGTTCAACAAAATCAACCAATTTATTAAAAATACTCTAGTAGTAGCTAAAATGGAGTTGATGATAAGAAAGTGCATACAAATATTTAAATAAAATGGAAACGGTTGTCTACATACTGTTTTGTGCCATATTTAATTTCAGATAAGAAAGAAATCATCTCAGCTTTCTGCACTTGAGAAACAGTTAGAAGAAAAGACTATTGCTTATTCCGCTGCTGCAGAAAGAAATGCTGAGTTGGAACACAAACTCATGGTAAAATATTCTCTGTGAAAAACCACACTTTTTTAAAAAGACATAAGTTTAACTTGACAGTAGTATTCCCTGTATTCAAAATGTGTGGACTTTCAGATTTGCTAAATAATGGGTGCCCATTTGAGGAACACAGGTTTTAAAAATAGAATCCTGTTTGAAATAAAACATCCTTTTTTCCCTGCCCTTGAATGTGGTAAGTTATTAATGAACATGTTACGTTTTCCTTCTGGTCACAGGTGCAATGAAGGTCTGGCCCTGTTGAATTGCCATTTGTTTCAGTGAAATACATGTAGCTTTGTAAATAAAAAAGTCTTCAAAATGATATTTTAAAGATTCCATCTATTCATATGAACACAGAATTTCTTTTTGTCTTTGTCAGGAGTTATCTGTGCCATAATCCATCTTGGCAGACACCTTGTCTCTGTAGTGGCTCTATTTACTGACATTCTGTACTTGTGGTATAAGTGTGACATCCTTTGAGATGACACATGCTCTGTGTAACTTCAGAATTTTGTTTGCTCTTCCTTTATGAAATCTGGAAACCAGATAATCAAGTAAAACTGTTTAATATCACAGCTAAACATTTTTATTAACACTTTTATTGTTGCAACTTCCCAGGGAAAAGACAGATGCATTCATGAGCTGGAAACAACTATCAGTGAAGAACATGAGAAAATAACTTCTGCTTTTGAAAATGAAAAGTTGTTTCACCTTGAACAGCATAAAGAAATGGAGAAACAGATTGACCTAGTAAGACCTTTATTGTGTGGTAGTATGTATGAGTGTTATACTCAGTAACTTTTTCCTGTATTAATTTGTCTTGTAATTTCAAGACAAATCCATTTAAAAACTTAAGTTAAAAAGCTCTTTCTTCCCCCTACATTCCCTGATTTTAGTACATTTTCCATCTAACCAGCTCTACAACTTTCCCTCTGAAATATTCACATCCTGTTCATCTGAAGAGAAATAAGGACTTTGGCGGAGTACTTTGGCGGAGTCCAAACATACAGAAAAAAGAAGTATAGCTTTAGTGCCTATTGGGCTTAAAGCATGACAACTTCTAAAAATGTTCTCGTTGGCTGAGCCTCTGCCAATCTGAGCCTTATGAGCATCTGTGTTCTGTGAGAACTGTTGGAGGTTTTTCAGTCTCTGGAGAAGAAGTCTGTTTCTCCATGTAATTAGAAATATAACTGTGATTATTTCTAACTGTTTAAAAGCTTCTCATCTTTCAGTAAAGAATGTATGCATGTCTTACTGTCTTGGCTGGTGATAGACAATTACACTCTGCCTCATTCTTCTCTGGATTTAAGATATTAAGTGCTTGGGATCTCTTGATCATTTTAAGACTGTGCAATACTGCTGATGGCAATAAGGTATTTAATTTTCATTATAAAAATGATGGGTGAATAAAACTGAATCACATATTTAGATTAACAAATTATTATTAAAATAATAAATTACTATTTATTTATGGACAGCTTCAGGCACAGCTGGAGAAGAAACATCAACAATTCAATGAACAAGAGAAAATAATATCTATTTTACAACAAGAGGTTATACATAAACAGCATCACATTGAATCATTGGATGGGCTGCTAAAAGGAAACAGACAGGTAAGGTTGGCTTGACTTCAAATGCAAATCAAACAAGTGACTAAAAATAACAAAAAGCATATCCATAAATACATGGAAAAATTGGGGGAAATGAAAAATGTTTATGTTTTTGCTTCTTAATTCTTGTTTGAGTAATTAACTGAATCTGTTGTAGTCACCAACTACTGCTATTATGTGTTGTACAAATTCTAATTACCTTTCAGTATTTTCTTTCTTGGCATTCTCTTTATGCCTCTGGATTGCCCCTTGGGCTTCTTTCTTTAATGAAAGGAAAGAGATCTGGATAAAGAATGATTGCATCAATCCTGCACTGGGTGGAAAACCAATTATGTTCTACTATGATAGTGTTTTATTTCTTTTAATAATGCCTGCTGCTGCAGAATATGAAGAGACATCTCTCAGCAACCAAATTCACTTCAGAGTATCATGTGCACAAATACATTATACAAGTAATTGTGTTTTAGATACACTGATCTGCATTTTTTTTCCTGATTCTGATTATGAGCTTTTATTAAAATACTTACAACATTAGATTAATGTTATGTGATATTTATATTTGATTCTCTTGAATAAATATATCTGTAAAAACAGGAAATGGAAAATCAAAATGTCAAGAAAGATCAAGGATTGAAGATGCTGGAAAGTCAGTTAACAGAAGAAAAAATCAAAGTTAGTAAGCTCTCTGTAATGTTCAAGTAATAGATTTAAAGTTTGTAGTAACAGTGTATTTCCTTTTATCTTCTATAGAAAAACTGTTTTATATAAATTTGTATTAAGTAAATATTCCTGAAATTGTCTATCTGAAGTATTTATTTTTTATCTGTTGTTTCATTTTGTTTTGTTTTCTTTTTTTTAATTAAAAGACGTATGATGAAACCTACAGTAAGAGATTATGCAATGCATAATTGCTTAATGCAGTTACTGTAGTTACAAATAGGGCAAACTTGTGCTTATTGTACTCTTAAAGTCCAACACTGTCTTATAGATCAAATGTTACAGATGTTTTTGGTCTATATATGGCATGTATTCTAGATACATGTGATACTATAATGTTGATCATGTTTTTAACCATCTCTAGCTCTTCCTAGTGCTTGCCTGATAAATATTTTCCAGGCAGCATTTGTAACAGGATATTAATAAACCAGTGCCCTGTGTGGATTTACCCCAGTCAGATTTCAAAGTATTAAATCTTCAGGATATCAGTGGGAGAAGATATTGGAGGCTTTGCTGTTTTCATGCTCTTTCTGAGCTTGTGTTGGACTAATTTTCTATCCAAGTGGCTTTGTAGTATTTGGGATGTTGTCTAGAGACTTAATTTTAAGATGCATAGTAATTTCTCTTCAAAAAGCTCTTAAATCAGCTGAGGACAGAGATAGAAAGTCCAGTATGGTTTAGAAAACTGGCAGTCTGATTGCAAAATTGAAAGAATTAGACATTCTGCAGCTAAATTCAGCACAATTCTCATGGATGAGAAATCCTAGCATTGAAACCAAATGGTTAAGAAAAGATTAATTACCATGTCTTAAGAGCTCTGGGGGTTTGTTTGTTATAATTTTTATCAGTTGAAGGTTATAAGGTATTTGTTAGAGATTACTCAATCCCAAATGAACATCAAAAGTGTAAAATAGCTTGACAATGTTGACAGTGCTCAAAGCTCTTCCTGTCCCTTCAGGTGAAACTCAGGCACTGTCTCCCAGTGCAGAAAGGGAAATCATGCTGCTTGCTAATTTTTGAAAAGAATTGTATTAAGATCTGAGTGGGTTTTTTTAAAAATGTGTGTCGACTCACCTATGATGATAATTCCAAATTTATTTATACAGTTCTATGTATAATAAAATGTGATGGATTAATGATTTAGTATTGAGCCTATGTTTGTTTTTAAATTCTAGCTACCAATAAATGCTGGTGCATCTTCTCATAACTGATAGTCTCATCTGATATAAACACAGTCTAAAGTATTATAATTTTGAATTTCACAAATAATTTTAATTTTGAAGACTATTTCAGTTTTAAAGTTTACTATAATCTTCTATGACTGTTTTAATACTCTTATGATAAAAGTGTAGCTTTTCTGATGTTTTACACAAAACTGTCTTTTAATACAATTTTTACACCAGTTAATACAAACCGTGCCATGCGATTTTCAATAATCTATTGCATTCACCTAGGTACGACAACTCGAGTCAGCACTAAATGTATGTAAGGAAGAAGTTGCACTGTATTTGACTCAGTCACAAGATAACAAGGAGATGTTTGAAAATCAGCTGAAAGAAAGATCTGAAGAGGTAACAGGTTGTTTTATAACTCTTCTGTATTGCAGAGAACACTTGTTATGATTGATTTAATCTAAAAGTTTGTGAAATGACAGCCAAAATTTTGCAACAGGACCTGTGAATGGGAAGTAAGCTGGGAAAAATGATACATTTTGTGAGGGTAAATTAAGGGAAAAGAAGCATTAAGATAAATGAATTATTGAAAGAACTAACAAAATCAGAATAATGTGAAACAAAGCATTGTCTTGGAAAAAATGGAGAGAGCACTATTGCAATATAAATTTAAATGCACAAAATTGATGTTTTTCAACTGTCTTAATGGGGAAGAAGTCCTGGGCATAAAAAAATGTTTACTTCTAGACCCTGAGTTTTGTCACACTTTCCACTACTACTTGAAAGCAAGGAAGAGTTAACTTTAAATATTAGAATGAATTTTTACTTGTGGGTGAACTAATTATACAGCAGGCTGATCATGTCAGTGCTGGCCTACCTGCTGAGAGAGGCTTTAGTCAAGTGGAGATTGCTGGACCCTGTCCAGGGTTGCTTGATGGAAGCTGTGTGGTCTGTGTCATACATAAACCTGTGATTTAGTGCTGCTTCCTAAACCCTCTTGTTCTTATCCTGCATATGAAAGGATGGGTGCTGTGTGAAACATCAGGTGTAGCAAGTGAGGCTTTATAATTGTGACGATTGTTTTCATAAATAAGTTCTAGTCACTATTTCTCCTTGGCGTGAGCAGTTAGTGATTTCTTGTTGATTTCTTTGTTTCAAGAACACTCTCCTCTTCTCTCTTTTTTTTTTTTTTTTTCATTCCCCAGAGCAGTTCCCTCTGGCATTCACCACTGAGAAATCAAATTATTCAACATAAAGCAAGTTAGGCACTCAATTTTTTTTTTTTTTAATTGGAATGACTATTGTCATATAGGCAAAAAGAAAAAAGGGGAGGACTGAGAAGAGAATCTCAAGGGGAAAACAAGGACTTTCTGAGCTATAAAGAAGACTGGCAGAAAGAAAAGTAGTTCTAACTAAAAATCTCATATGTGTGTTTTTAAAATACTGACAAGTTATATTTAGAAAGCAAGAATCAAAGCCTGGGACTGACTGAGAAGTTACTACTTTCCTCACTCTATAGAGCCTAACTCAATGATGAATTATGAGGTCTGTTACATACTATTGAAACTGTAATTAAACAAAATTCAGATCCAAAAGTTTTATTGAATCATAAGTGTGATTCTGTGTTCATTAAGTGAGAATAGCTGACACAATTGCAAATAAAAATGTTTTATTGTAATGGAAAATAAATGTCTTTTCAGCTTCATTATTTACGGAAAGAAATAAAAATAAAAGGTCAGAATATTCAGGACATGAGTGAACAAAATATTCTCCTGCAACAAACTTTACATCATCAGCAGCAAATGTTACAGCAAGAAACTATTAGAAATGGGGAGCTGGAGGATAATCAAATTAAACTTGAAAAACAGGTACAGTATGGTGAGACGTGTCTACATATATAAAGAAAATTAAATGCCTTATATGTTTTCATAATACCTATAAAATCTGAATATTTCTTTGATAATTGAGTTGATAATTATTATTTAGATATATCTAAAATAAAGAGTTCAGTGGCTTGTTTTAGCTTAATCCAGGTTCTGAGCTATCAAAAATTCTATTTAGCATTAGAGTGGCTGGGTACTTGGAAAATCAAGCCCTAGACTGCAGTTAAGAGGGGGTGCTTTTAAATTCAGAAAGTGCATCTTGTTATATTTACTAGAAACTATTTGTCTTTCAAATGTGCAGAGTTTTAGTTTTAAATTACACACAGACTATAAAGAAATCTGTTGTGTAAAAACTCTCCCTATGTGAGTCACAAGACAAGGATGTGTAATTCTTTGGTATGCAATTTGAAAGTACTCTTTAAATGATGTTTTAAATAGGTATCCAATTTGGAAAAAGAGCTTCAGAAGCAGAAAGCATGTGCAGAAGATGAATTGAGAAAGGTGGAGGAGAAACTGTGCCTAGCTGCTCGGGAAGCAGATTTAAACAGACAGAAGGTGGATGAACTTAATTGTACAATCAGGTAGGTTTAGTACAAGTCGAGGTATATTCTGCACATTGGCATATGGATCAGAACCCTTGCTGTCTGAAATGCTGCTCAGCTGTGGGCTTACACTTCAGTCTCTCTGTGACCATAGACGGGAAATCAGAAGGGAAATTTCTCACTAGCAGAGGTGTGACTTTCTGGAACAGTTTTCCAATGGAATTAATGCATGTCCTGGCAACCTATTTAGCCTTAAATAGCATTTCATTTAAGAAATGCTATTATGAAGATAGCACTTCATAAAGCAGTTCAAATCATAACCCTATCAGCTTACTTGTAATTGTAGACAGTACATTCTACAGGAGCTTGCTAGTCTTAAAGGATATAGTTTTGATTACAAGAAAAGCCTACTTAATATGACTTTTATTTCTATTTTATTCACAAACACTTGTCTTGGAGCATGTTGCTCTTGTTATTCCATGGTTCATTTTGGTCTGGTTGCTTCTATTAGACAGATTAAATTGGAGATGGATCAGTGCAAGAATGAACTTACTGGCATGGAAAAAGAAGTAGTGCAATTAAAACAAGATGGTGCAAACAAAGCACTGCAGATAAATCAGTTGGATATCGTTCTGGAAGAAGCAAGATCAGAGCTCAATAAAAAGGCAAATGAGGGTAATTTGGCTGTATTGTTTCTGAGCCTTCCTTTCATTAAACTATTCCTCTGTATGTATTAGACATTTTTCCTTCCCCCTTTTCATAATCATGACATGAGAGTCAAAAGATGATAATCTTTTTTTAAACCCAGACAAAACTAAATCCAAATGAGCAACACCCTCACAACCCAAAAAAATCACAAACATTTTTCACATACTTTTGCAAATTCTCACTTTTGTGGTATGTACCTTCAGCCCAGGTAAAATGTATAAGTAGTTTCCCTGTAAATTGGTAATGCAGATTCTTAATGTAATAGTCAAATGAGACATTTAGCTTTAATAAAGGCATATGCTATTCAAAAAATGCAGCTCTTTGAAAGAAACAGAAAACCCCACAAGTCTGTGGAAATAACTTTCCCATCCATCTTCTTCCATTTAGTTTAATTGCACCATTGTTTTAAGCCAGAGAAATACCAGCAATTCTGTTTGCATTTTTGCTAGCACTACATGTTCAGTCACTATACTGTGTCTGTACTGTCTCATTGGCCAGATGTTTCTAGATATATCCTTATGTTTCAGGTCAATTGTTGATTATGAACTGAATAAAACTAGCAAATACTTAGGTACCATAAATTTTTTTTGTGTGTAAGTAGTCACTGTTTTTCTAGATTGTCCTAAAAAATAGCGATACTGAAAATTTATTAAGACCACAAGTGCTACTGGGTAGTGGTGTTGCGTGAAGACCCTGATGTACTGATGATTAAACATTCTCTTTTGTGGTGTGTGTGTAAAATAGCAAATGATTTCAAAGATAAGCTGCTTCAAACTGAGACTTGCCACAGGAAAGCCTTACAGAAAATAGCAGAACTGGAATCTGCATTACAGAAGGCCTGTGGAGAATTAAAGGTCACTTTAACACAGCTTCAGGAGTTGCAAGATGCGTTGCAGAAGGCGCAGTCCTCTCTGGAGGAGAAGAACATTGCTATCAGGGATCTAACTACTGAGCTCAGGTGAGCTGGTATCTTTTCCATCATGAAAACTTAGTTATGTTGATTATTCCTTAAGAATAGCAAGTAGTTTGGATGGGGTTTTTTAATGTTCTTAGCAGCTCTCTATAATTTTTAGGTCATTTGTGGCCATCAGATAACTTGATACTTGAGATCCTTGGCTCATTTTTAATTTCCAGAAGTGGTGCTGAATTCTTTTTGGGGAATTCTGTTTTAAAATCTATTGAAATTATTTTCTGAGTCCTAAAGCTGTGAAGTAATCATTAGAATAGTCAAATTTTCTAGTTTCTTTTCTGACCACAAATTAATGATACTTTCTTTTTTAAAGAGTCCTGATATAGTAAAATAAGTAACTTGAATAATGAATTTATTAGGAATTCCTCATCTGGGATATAATTAAAAGAATTATTCTATTTGGGTTTGTTTCCTTGCAATCAATTCACCTTTAGGGTAATATGCTTTAAGTAAGTAATAGATCTCATGATTTCCAAGCTGGATATTTGAAACTAAGGAACTGAATGTGGATTAAGCAATTAAAAGTATGAGAATTTCAGGTATTGCAAGGATGAAATTGAAGACAAAAAGCAGGAAGTCCTTGACATGGACCAAGCACTGAAAGAAAGGAATTGGGAACTGAAACAAAGAGTAGCTCAGGTCAGATAATTTTTAATATTCCTGTTATAATAGTAGATAACTTATAAAAAGCCTGCTAGGTTTGGTTGCTTTGATATTGTCTCAAACTGTACTGGTTACTACAGCCACAGTGCCAGCCTCAAACCAGCTCTATGTTGCTGAAGCCTTATGTACCAGGAAAATCAGAAGCCTATGCCATAACCTGTCCCAAGAGTCTTCATTAGTGATAAAGTTATGGGACAACTGTTCTCATCTTGATGTTTGCTAAGAGGAAGGAAAATCTGTGCTGAAGGATGCTGGAAGATGATAGATTCCTTTCCTTGTTTGCACTGGAGCATATTTGATTCACATTAAAGCACCCTCTAAATATGAAATGCTATCTTAGTTTTGAATAATTTTCTGTAGCTCAATTGAAATATTTTCAGTCTTTTGGTCTGGCTTCAGGATTTGATGCCCATAATGGGAAAATTCTGCTTCTGTCACTTTATCAGCCTTTTCCTGAAGGAGCTACCAGTCTTTGTATTCAAGAATATTTGAGGTTCAGAGAGAAGGAGTGGGGATTTGAACAAATCTGTTTGAAGAATTGACACTGTAAGGAGGCCAGATCTTGCAATGTATTTTTGCCACAGTACCCTGTGAACTGCCTCAGGAAGTCATCAAAGCATTTGACAAATTGAATTTTTTGGTTTGGCAAAATTTGGCACTTCCTAACAAGGTAGATTTGTATAATAAACTACATAAATTTCTTTTAAAGGAGAACTAGGTTTGCATTACGTGTATATGAGGACCTAACAAATTCAGTCATGGACTTTTTCCCAATTTTCCCCTTTTCTTTTTACATTTGGCCACTATTTAAATGAAATAGCTAGGGCATAGCTTTATATTGACTATTCAGGAGAATACTCTTGAAGTTACAAAGGCTTCTTAAAATCTGCATATTAGTTCAAAATAAAATATTTCCTTTTCTTCCTTTTTTACCTCTAGATTACACAATTGGATATGACTGTTCGTGAGCATAAGGGAGAAATGGATCAACAAATAATTCAATTACAGTGCAATTTAGAGAAGTCAGAGTTGGAAATTATGGAATGCAATAAACAGGTAATTCTTCTTATCAAAAACACAGTTTCTCTAACAAAGGGCAACTAATTCTATGAGAAAATCTGGTCCTGGGACACAACAGCTAGCCAGATTTAATCTAGAAGATAAGAACTTTTTTATTGTAGCAAGAGGAAAGGAATGTATCAGTAAAAATAGATGTTTGTCAATTAATACTATAAATCTTGCAAGGCTATAACAGTGCAAAAATGAAAACCTATTTTTTACTTGATATGATACTTCTCCCAAGCTGCTCTTTTAGTAAAGGAAAATGTAGACAAAATAAAAATTTGACAGAGGAATCTAAAGTCAAGGTTACTGCTGACAATATTTGTGAGTTTTGTTTGGTTTGTGTGTGTTTTTGTTTGTGTTTAATAAAATTGTTCTGACTTTGGTAAAATATTGTTTCTGATTTAATTGTATTTTCTGTTCAGATTGAAAGCTTAGAGAAGAAACTCCAGCATTCTAAAGATGAGCTTCGTGAAAAAGAGTTTGAATTGCTCCAGAGAGATCAGGAAATAAACCAACTGAAGAAAAAAATAATGAAAGAAAAGAACATAGCCTAGAAGCTCTTGGAAAGGTAAAACATACCTGGATAGAAAACAAATTATCAATTTTTAATGCCATTACTGTACTGCCTAGAAGAAATCATATATGGTGTCTCTTTAGTGCAAGTGTCAATTCTTCTCCCAGAATCATTGTATTTTATGTCCTGGTGTTTGCTGAATCTTAATCCCCTAAAGTGAAACCAGTTTAATTATTTTAAAATTACAAATTTAATGGCACACCCTTAATTGTCTGCTTTCTGTGGAGAAATCTGATTACTGATTATCTTTAGGGACCTGATTTTTCTGGCTATGGATGATATGGTCCTCCTTGAAATGAAACAAAGCAATATGCTGTATGATGGGAGCTTCTTACCACTTAGGTACCTATCTGGTGAAAATTATTGCGTCAAAGACCACTGAGTGAGCTCTAGCATGCTTGGAGAACAGAAGTGAGGATTTTTTGGCAAGGTGAATGGGAGTGGAGGGACTCGAGAAGACAGCTCACTGTGAATGATACAAGTCTTGGGTTTGGTTCATGAATCTCTACAAATACAAATGGGATTGGAGATAGGCAGCTTTCTTGCAGAAATAAGCTCAGTCAAGGACCATTCCAAGCTCGAGCTAAACACCACAGCCAAGATGGCTTCTGCCACTTTGGTTATGGTACATTTCTGGGTTTGTTTTCCTCAGGGTGAGATATCAGAGAAGCCTCATTTCTGTGTGAACACCAAAGGCCTTTGGTCTGTATTTCAGATCATGAGGGCTTGGCTCTGTCACAGCTGAATATGAAGGTTGTTTCACTGCAAATTAAAGCAATGTCAGCTGTTTCATCTTGAATTCTGTTAGGTTATTCATCAGTAACCTCAAGAAGAGGACAGTGACTGCTGCTACCTTTCACACATATAATTAACAATTTCCAACTTTTCCTGAGGAATGATTCTGAAAGAAAGAATTTTCTAGCTAGCCCCTGTACAATTGCTGACATTTCTTTCCAGACAAACTGTCTTGTTTTTGCAGAGGAATACCAGGTAGGAAGAGGCCTAAGAGTGATATAAGAAAGGCTTTGAAAATAGACCTACTCCGGTCATGTTCCTTCCAAGACTTGGGATAAGGAAATGAAATTTTATTTTCATTGTAGTGAAGTAGATAAAAAAACACTGGATTTTGGAAGCATTTTCTGTAAAACATGAAATATGTTGCAGAGGGCTTCTGGCTCCACTTAGAATATTGTATGGTTCCCTCTCTGTTTAAAAACCGAGTATATTAACATAATGGAAGAAAATACTTTCTCCATTAGTAACACATTGCAGACTGATTGACCAGTCTTCCACAGAAATTTTCTGTCCTAGTTCTGAAAAATAAATTGCCTAATCTATCTAGGGCAAAGGGGTGGACAGGCAGTGTTTGTATCTTGCCCAGGGGTACAGTCTGTCTGATTCTTTTTCTTCTTAATACATTGCCTTCCTTGCTTACTACAAAAAATATATTAGTTCAGGGAAGGAATTGCTAGGAGGGTTGATTTGTGTTCTGGTCCATTCTGTCCCTTTGGGACTCATAAAATAACCAGCTCACAGAGTTTTCAGTTGAATCATTCTTTGTTCTTATTCTGCTTCAATCTGCAGTGAAGATTTTGTGACAATACGACTCTCAGCTACCCTTAGAAGTTGTAAATAGTCCAAATAAAGAAACTGAAAATATCTTGCTGAACATTAAGAATGGCTTTTTCATTTTTCTGAGAAAATTTTCTTTATTTAAAAAAAACCCGTCAGATTGGACTTACAGCAAACTAATTTTTTGTGACCCCATAGTTCCTTCTGAAATGAGAAGTAAAATAGTATTAAAATGGTAAATAAATTAAGAAAATATTAGTGTTTACAATGATTGACTTTTTTTAAAAGTGACTTTACAACATTTTTGAAAAATTGTGCAGAGCATAAAAGCAATTAGGAATGACTGTAATAGTCTTTCAGTCATTAGCTGTAAGCTGCTTATATGCTACTTCCAAGTGTTTCTGTACAGTATGTATAGCATTCCTCATAAAGAATAAGCACCTAGCTAAGCATGGATAGAAAAGAGAACCAACATAACCTCTCTTTAAGTTTATGATTAACAGGAACCTTAGTATAACATGATGTGAAATAGTACTGGCTGATTGAGTCTCTTGTGCTCCAGCACTAGCTAATGTAAACATGGCTGCTGTGTATCATAGAGTAAAGACATCTAAAACTCTGGTTTTTTCTGTAAATGAACTGTTGAATAATTAGATCCAGAATATATGCTTTTGTTTAAAAGGGAGGGTAGGAGTAGTAAAGCTCTAGAAACTAACAAAAACCTCCCTAACCTCAAACCTGCTGTGTTTGGCTGCATTTACTTCTATATACAGCTTACAGTCGTGTTGCTATTTTTCTTGCTCGATGTCAGTGGACATCATAGGCTTTTTTCCCCTTGATCCTTGATACTGTTTATGGGGTTTTTACAGACACTTCCTGAACTGTTAGCAACTTAAGAATAACAATGTAATCCAACGTGAAACCTTTAGCCTCATGCAGAGCAGTTATTTCAAAAGACAGTGCTCATTTAAACTACAGAATTTTACAGGGATTTGCATATGAAAATTTCTTCTCAAAAATATTCTGCATAATGTTTTCTTTCTTGTCTGCTGGAGCTTAATATGGTATGGAAAATTTGTAAGTTGCGCTGTTTGAGAAAGCAAATGCACTTCAGTTACAAGAACAGTGAACAAAAATGCATTAATAACATAAATCAGAATTTGAGATGGCAGCCAGGGACTTGAGATCTGCTGTTAGTTTTCTTGAATTTGTAAGGTAAAATTTAATAATGAAAAGTAGCATCTTGGTCCAAATTGATCTAGATGTGGTGATCAGATTTTTTGTTTCAGGGGCAGGAACTGTGAAGAAATGAAATGACTGCTGCTGCCCATTGGACAAGCAGCAACCCAGGAATGCTGTTGCCAGCATCGTAACTGTGAATTCAAAGAGGACACTTTGAAGTTGTATTTCTAAATAAGGAATGTAATTATTGGTACTAAAGCAGATGACAACCTTCTTGTTTTTCCAACTGAGATTATTGCCTTCATATAATAACATATTAATTTATCTTTTATACTTCAGAATAAAATTTATTTTAAGCTGTCATCTTTTTCTAAGGTTTTTAAATTGTGTACTTGTTTAATACCTCACTTCTAATTAAAAGCACAGTGGTACTATCTTATTAGCAATTTTTGTTTGGGAATATTTTATCTTTTTTTGTACATATGCAGTGTTGCAGACACAACATCTTATTAAAATTGACCTGTTTGTAAGATGTTTTGGGACACTGATTTGATCACAGACGCTGGTAAAACCTGCTTGCCTTACTCCAAGCAGTATCTTTAAGTGCACAGAGTTCTGGGACAGAGCCATAAAGCTCAAGCGTGTTTCTTTTGATGTTTTTAATCAAACAAAAATCCATACAAAAATTCCCATTGATTAAATTCACATCATAACTATGCATTCTAAAACATATTCATTTCCAGGTTTCCAAAAGTACTACACAATTTAGCTGGTATGGATGGCTAGTGGCCCCAGCTTTATATTTACATAAGCATCAGAAACTGCAAATACGCTTTTGAGGCCTCAATCTAAGTCTGATTAATGCACACATGATTTGTGTGCATTAAGACATGTGATTCATACCTCAGAAATCAAGTTACTAAAGTTATTTAATGTAAAGAAGAGGAAAAGAACAGAATATATTCCAGTTTAAATACCAGGCCTCAGTTAAGTGTTTTGCATATTAAAAGTGTATCTGAGGCACCAAACCTATCCAAGGTATTCCAGAAATTGCAAGTGGCAGTTTGCTAAACTCCTTGGGCAGTACTGGCTCTTTCACTTTATGTAAACGCGTTCCACGAATGCCACGTGTTCTACATTAAATGGTTCTACAAAACCAGCCACACATTCTGCTACCATTGACAAGTCAAGATACACTCATCTGAAGTATTTCTGCAGTTTTAGATAGTTTATTCTGCCATCATGAAAATTATGATGTGACAAAAACCACTGCTACTTATAGAAATAAATATATTGTGTGTTTTGAATCAAGCTATTTCTTTCTCTACATAACTGTAAAGGGAAAACCTTAGAATTAGGCTGACTAGTGCAATAATTGCAAATTAAACTACTTTTATTTTTTAACTCTTTATGCACATTACTTTGCCTTCAGCCTAGAAGTGTATGCATCAAATTTCAGACAGATATTTTTAAAGCAGTGGAATATATAAGCCCTTCAAACCAGGATTTCAAGTGGAAAAAAACCCCAATCTTTAATTACAGCTGCATCACAACACTAGTGGAATTCCACTAACTAGCATTATATAAAGCCTCATTTGCTCCTCCTACATGCACTAAATATAAATGTGCATGAGCAGCAAAAGCAATTTGCTAATCTCTGAATCAGCTAAATAGCATTTGCACTAAAATTTTGTCTGTATACTAACTTACCTGGTTAAACTGTGGGTCAAACCGGATAAATAAGTAGAATCATAATTATATTTTATCTTTAGATATTTTGCTATTTTGTTGCTTACCTGAGAAGTTCCTATTCCACCTATACTGTTCGAGCCAACTTATTTCTTCTGGAAAGGATGGACTTTTTAAAAAAATAATTTCAGTTAAATATTTTTGTAGTGTCCTACTTTTCTTGAGTTACTAACCAATTTACACCTACGCAAATACTGGAACACTAAGTTCATTCTTCTGAAGTGTGCTGCATTTACATGGGGTTGTTGAGTCTTGGAAAACATATTACTGTGTATAATGGTGTTGCAATTAGCTGAATGCTGCTCATAAGGCTAATTGCTTATTAATGTATTTCTTTTTCCTGTCACTCAGGACAGAAACAAGGGACTGATTTTCTTCCTGATTGTAGTATGCTTACAGTTACTGTATGTTAAACATGAATTGCACTGAAGTGCCAGCCCAAAAGACCCTCTCTTTAATCCACAGTTTATATGCAAAGTATTTTCTCCAAAACCTAGATATCAGGCTAGTTCTTATTTTTTAAAATTTCTGACGTGTCAATTTGCAGAATCAAAAGTGTTGAAAGAGATTTCAGTCTTAGCAGGAATGTAGTGAAGCTGGTCTGTTCAACATTGCCTGTCAGTTCTTCACTGCAGCATACTTGCTTACTTTCTCTGTTCTTGGTTGGGAGCACTGCCAAAAGGAAGTTGTCCAACAACTGGTCTCAGAATCTACATCCCATTTTGCAATTTAGGTGTTTTTCTTCTGTAATGCCTATTAGGAGTCTTACAACAGTAAGGCATTAGGGAAGATGCCATTCCTCACTCTGTTGCAAAAGAACCAGGAGGGTGCTGTAAGTGTAGGAATTCTGAATGCCTTTAGCAGAGGGATCCCAATCGAGGTGCAGTTTATTTTCCACAGATGTGAGTGGAGGACTTACCACTACAGACCAATTGTAATTGTGGCAAGGCTTTTCCTGCCAGTACTGTGCAAGCTGGTTATTCTATTTTTTAAAAGAATCCATGTAGTTTACAAGTGCCTCAGTTTATAGATTAATCAAATTTTGTATTAATCGGTTTTGATGATGCAGATTATAGGCACATGTAGGAGCATCTGCTTCTATTTTGTTTAGTTGGAGATTATCCCTTAATAATGCAAGGTCCAGGTGTGCATTTTTGGATTTGTTGACTCAGGGAAAGTGGAGATAATATTAAAGGCCAGTCCCATTATGCTGTAGTTACATTTATGTTGCTCCTCTGAAGAACTGAACCACTCAGTGAAGAGAATGGCAAGAAGAAATGTCCTCATTACAGGTTGCTCCTCAGGAATTGGACTGGCATTAGCTGTAAAAATGGCAAAAGATGAACAGAAAAGATTTAAAGGTAACAATCTATCTGTTCTTTATTTTTATAAAAACACCCTATTCAAGATGGTGCTGTTTTTTCTCTGTGATTTAACAGGTGGTTGTATTCAGTTTGGTGATTTTTTTCTGGTTCATTTTTCTCTTCTACTGTTAAGAAAATGCAGTGAAAATATACTGTTTTCTGTAAGCAGTTGATATTTCTGTACCTTTATTGAAATGGAACAACTATTGGGACTGAATAGTGTACACACACACAAAATGAAAAATGGCAGTAGTATAAAACAAATACCTGAAAATATCTGTAGTATTATGCTGCTCTGGGTATATCACAGCTGTGGTTAGCTTTACCTCTTGACTACTAAAATCTGTACATACACAGGCCCATGCCCATTTGAAGACCAAAGCAATGAATTTAAGTAAACAGTTTCTAAATTTGCAATTTTTTCCTGAAAGCACATTTCATTATTTCAAGCCTGTGTAGGCAGATGAGAAAGGGGCTGGGATTTGTCTTATTGCTGCAAAGCAGGATATTTGCTATGATTGAAAATGGATGGCAAGGTGAATGCAGCAATCTGTGGCAATTCAATCTCTTCAATCTCTCATACTTACAGTATTTTACTGCTGACTGACTAGCTGCAGATCTAGAGCTTTCTGAGCAATTAGGCTACAATAATAATTAATTTTCAATTTTGAGAAGTAGCTTACAAAACAAGATTTTTTTTCATCCTAAGGACTTGTGTCTTCCACTATTTAATAAAATGATGGTTGTCCTGATAAATATTGTAGTGGTGATTAAATAAATTTTAAAAAATAAAATAAATAAATAAATTAATTAAAGGGAAATCTGGAATCCAGAATTAGGTTTTGGGTACCTAAAAACAATCTAGTGGCATAATTTGATACCTGGTTTTTAATATTTTGGGGATAGTATTATCTTTATACACTGCATGTTCTTCATTATGCATAGATGTTTAATTCTTTTTTTGAATTTCTTGAAGGTTTCAGAACCCGGCCAGGAAATTACCAACAATATATGTTGAAAAAAGAATCTTTTAACTTTTAGTTTTTATCTGGTTTCTATCACTGCTATTTAAGACTTGGATGTAAAAGCACTGTTCTTTATCACTTCTCAGTCAGGCTGCCACAGTAAAGGTTTGATTCCTGGTGTGTTGCAGTGTACGCCACAATGCGGAACCTGGCCAAGAAACAGCCACTGGAGGAAGCTGCAGGTCACAGGCTGGGCAAAACCCTTGAGATTAAACAACTGGATGTCTGTGATGAACAGTCCATCAAAACCTGTGTGAACAGTATCCCTGACAGAAGGATTGATGTCCTAGGCAAGTACAGGATGTGTGTGCTATGAGCAGATACCAGGTTTCTATAAAACATTGTCTCAAATACCCTGGAGAAGTTTCATTAGTGAATGTTTTAAATTATCAGAGTAATAATAATTACATTGCTTATTTGGTTCAAGATTCTTAAGACTTTATGCAGACATAAGTGGATTAAATCTCACCCTGCTTCCATGAAGTAGGGAAGCTTGTGTTCTCTGTTTACAAAAGAGAAACTTGATCACATGAGGTCTTGGATAAAGCAATACTTTTTTTTTAGTAAATGTGAGAAATTTTGCCTAAACCTGCACCTTCATGAGCAGGACTGTCCACCCTGTTGATGAAGCACAGCCCTTTTTACAATGAACACCTTTCTGTACTGAGAAAGTAACAGCATTGGGAGTCAGCAAGTAAAAGAACAAATGCAAAAAGAAAAAAGAATATTTCCATTTTGTATTGAGAATTGAAATTGTTCTTTGCAAATCATTCAGCAAGAAGTGTTTTCATATTGTTTTGCTAAAAATAAATATTAGTATCTTAGTGGAAATGCTTACACCATCAGCTATTAAATCTTACCTAGTAGAAAATTATGTACTTGCCTTTTTACTGATTAATTATTAAAGCAGTGCTTAACAACTATTTCTGCAAAATTTATTATACTCTAATTTGATGTACTACTTCTAGAGCAGAATGCCAGTCCTATCATCATTCCGCACTTAGAAGTATCCAGGAGGCAAATAAAAATCAATGGAATTGTGTTTTGGTTGGTTTTTTTATTTTGTTGGGGGAGTTACTTCCTCTTGAAGATATATGAATGTTAATAAAACAAAAAACAGACCAAAATATGGCTTGGTCCATAACTTTTTGAAGATTTCTATTCATTCTTATGGGGATTGACTGTAGCTTCCAATTTTTAATACTGAATTATAAAAAACACAAGTAATTCTTGACTAATTTTCCTATAATCCCTTTATACTTTTTTAAAAAGGACTAATCAGAAATAAATTAGTTACAATGCAAAAAAGCACATAATTTAAATTTGATAAAAGCACAATTAAAAATAAGACATATGGAAATGTCAAATGAATTTGGAAAGCTCTAGTGACTAACATATTCTTTCTTTAAGGATAATTTAGGATTATTTAACCCTAAATCCTCACATTCCTTTCAAATGCTTTCCAGTAAAGATTACAAGTTTATGTTTATGGAGGTTTTTGCTTGCTTTTGTTTCCCATTTGGTGCAGTGAGCAATGCTGGAATGGGGCTCATTGGCCCTATTGAATGTCAGACCATCGAGGAAATGAAAACTGTGATGGACACCAACTTCTTTGGCCTGGTGCGACTCCTGAAGGAGATCCTGCCTGACATGAAGAGGAGAAAGAGTGGGCACATAGTTATTATAAGCAGTGTTATGGGAATACAAGGTAAAGTTGGTTTTTCTGTTTGCTTGAACTAAGAGTTCAGTGTTCAAAATCCAAAGTTCCTCTTTTTAGGGAAAAAAAAAAAGTGGGAGCTGGCATATCTGACTCTTGTGCTTTGTAATGCTGAAGCTCCAACTATAAAAAACACCTGCTGGGTTTTATGCTTTGTGTAGTAACAAACTCCAAGTAGTTTGTTACTACACAGCTACTTTCACAGCATTTTATCAACAAAACCCGAAGGGTAAATTTTTTAGAGTTTTAACTTCAACTCTATAATTTTTAAAAAATCTATTGTTGTATTTTTATTATCTAGAAAACAGGGCTTAGCATAACTTTCTCTTTCCATTTGGAAAAAATTATGGGAACATACAAACATGCTTACTATGGTCTGCACGATAATAATAGAATAAAATCCAAATCTGGACAACTGTACCACCTTTTTGTAAAGTTTCTCATCTCACAACATTCGAAGCCAAGTTTTAGTGACAGACCATGATATTCCTACTCTCACGTCCCCTCCTATCTAGCTGGGGTTTTTTCATTTATTACAATTGTGACATTGATCTTACCTGGATTATTCTGGTGAGCAAGGATCCTCCATCAAACTCCAAGAATTGTTTTTTAAATGCAACACTTACCCTCCACCTCAATGGCTTGATGTAGGGCTTTTTCTAAATCACTCAGATGCAAGCTGGATCTCTTCCATAATTGTACCTCCTGCATTATACTCAGCCTCTGTGTTCATCTAGAGCCTATTAAAGTCTTGCTGATAAATAATGCAGATGGTATTAAATGTACAGACTCTTTCACATCTTAGACTACAAAATAATATCATCCAAGGAGAGCACAGCATCAGCTAGGGGGAGGAAAAGCATTAGTCAAGCATCTTTGCTAGACTAAACAATTTTGAGAAGACAGGCAAACATTAGTATTTAGATTCACTGTGCACAAGGATTTTTCTTATGTTTTTGCAGCGAGACTGTAGAAATTTTGGTAAAACATGACTTTTTAAAATCAAACTATTAGTATGTTGGATAAAATTGCATTCTCAGGATGTTTTGTTTTACCATCAGGCATCTTATTTAATGATGTTTATGCTGCATCCAAGTTTGCTGTGGAAGGATTCTGCGAGAGTTTAGCTATACAAGCACTCAAGTTCAAACTGCAGTAAGTATTGATCCACTGGTGTAAATGGCATTGATCCACGGGTGTCAATTGTATTTTAGATAGCTTAAAATATATTCAGAAGTAGGAAAAAAATCTTTAAAGCTTGCTGCTAAACAGACTGAGAAGCCCTTGAAAACTACAAGAGGTATAGGAATGCCCACACTCTTCACAATATATAAGCAAGTTAAAAGGTCTCAATGTTCAAATAAACACATTCTCTTGAACAGTTGGAGGCTATTTACCTTTGGATAAAATACAGTTCATGTAACACTACTGGAAAAAAGATTCTTACATACAATACCACAGGAATAAAATTATAACATTAACCTGTGACCTTTCCCCTTAGAAAGGATGATGGCCTTTTTAGGCAATCCACAGATAAAAAAGTTCAAGGGCTCATCAGAGAGACTGAGCAAGTGCAAATCCATCAGAATGTTACACAGGTGAGATACCTGTAATGAAGGGAGGTAGGAGGAAAGTCAGGAGTGTGATGTACTATTCCTAACATTTAGACAGTATTTAAGAGACTGGTCCTGTTCATCATCTGTGGGACGTCAGGTTTGATTTGTCACACATATATTCACACCCATGTAATTATGCTACTATTCTTTGTGCAAACTCCAATAACTAGTAAATGTTCATTGCATCTCTGTTTGTCTAAGTATTTTAGGCCTTGTGTAAAAAAAAGACAGCTGCTGTTGTGAAATTTCAGAGATGGAACTGTGATTCTGCATATTGCTCTGCAAAGTTTGGAGGGATTTAAAATAAATGTAGTGATACACAGGATATAACAGAATTCATAATGAGATTTCAAGAGTATAAGACATAGCAAAGAGGAGGTTATAAAAGGAAGTATAATAGGAAAAATTCAAGGTCTAATGGGAAGAGTGATGCAAGAGAAAATGTTTTAATTCCAGCAGTAGCTGGAATTCAGCTGTGAATGTCAATAGCTTGATTTAGTTCTAAAGAAGAGCCTTTAGAACATTCCCTGAAGAACTCAAGTCTAATAAGAGGCCAAATCCCAAAGACTGTTTTGATAAACACAGCAGCTGGGAGTTATTACTGCCTGAGAAAAGAATCAGGAAAAATCTGACCAGTAACTGTATTTCACTGATTTCCTATAATATGCTACTGGGCAAAATAAAAAATTTCAGATCTGGCAGCAGCCAGAATCTGTCCACCCACAGTAAAAATCTCTATATTATATTTTATTGTTATATAGTGGTGGGATCTTAAATTATGTAACAGGTTGACAAAGAAAATCCATTTTTGGGCAATTCCCCCATCTTTTTCAGCTATTTCTAGTATTATCATGAGAAACAAAGAAACCTCCACAGGATGTGATCCAGAAAGTAATGAAACTTTTTACCATCCAATAATTATTTTTCTTAATATCTGGTAAGTCCTTGTGAATAAATCAACCTTTGATTCCACAGCTGCAAGATAACAAGTAACAATTGAACTTACCTATGTCACAAATTAAGTTACAGCACTTGTCTGACAATTAAACTATGCAAATTTCTGCTGCTGTATGTGGATGGGTAGGAGGAGCAGGACAGCAGTAATGCAGTATGGATTCCTTTACAGAAGGTACTGTTATACACTGTTTGCTAGTGCAACTCTTCAATGTTCCCTTTGGAGAAGGATTGAGGAGTGTATTTTCCATGGAGCATAGTCAACAATCAGTTAACCTTTTTTTTTTTTTAACAGGTTAAGTTTGATTGAACCAGGCCCAGTGGTTACAGAGTTTGAAAGGAAAGTGTTTGAAGATGGAATGAAAATGGATCTTTCAGCTGCAGATGAAGAAACAGCTGAGATGTTTACTAATATTTACCTTAAAAATTACAAACAAATATTCCAGAGCCTGGGACAAAGTGCTGAAGATGTTGCAGAGGTAACTCATGAAAAATTCACCTTTTTTTTTTTTTTTTTTTTTTTTTTTTTTTTTTTTTTTTTTAATGTATGAATGCAGTTGTTGATTGGTGGGTTTTTCTGGTAGAAGCATTTGATTTAATTAAATATAATAGACACAATTAAAAAGGTTTTTTTTTAATTTTAAAAGAATTTTTAGAGTTTTAAACAAACAAAAGGTCTGCAAAATACTAAAAGAATGTTCATTTTGAAGTATTGAAGACAACTATGAATTGTAACTTAAATACCACTGAGATATTAGATGCCCTTTACATCCTCTGGTGAAGTCTGAATATTCAGCATTGTTACCATACACCCACTAATACTGGTAAAGCTCTGTCCTTTCCATCTCACTCATAATCCCTCCACTAAGGGAAGTTCACTCAGCCACCCCAGGCCACCAAGGCACAATAAAAGAAACATGGATGTTTCTGGTGTTTGGAGCTTCCTGCAGGAAGACAATTCAGGCAAACTGTGGAGGGGGATGATGATTTCAGGTGTTTGCTGGTAAGGAACAGCTTCATTGTCAACTGAAGATTCCCAGATCTTGCTGCAAAAGGCACTGTCCTGATCCTTTCCCAGTGAACTGCAAAACAGAGGATCTACCTACTGTGGGCATATAAGCCCATGATAATTTGGAAGACTACTCAGGATTCTAAGGTGTCAAGTGCTATCACCATGGCATAGAGAAACCAAGATAGAACCAAGAATAAATGAGAAATACTTCTTATGGCCTTTAAATATTTCAAGAATAATTACTAATGATGTTCTAATAAAATTATGTACAGGGTTTTACATAATTCCAGCACTTTATTCTTCTACTTTTCCACAGTTTAACTGAAAATTGGGTTTTTACTTCACTATCTTGGTAAAGGTTCTTTAAAAATTCTATTTCTCCTTCTCTACAGCATACAGTAAAGATAATTCTTGCAGAAAATCCACCTTTTCGCCATCAGACCAACACCTTGTATACTCCAATGACAACTCTGAAGTATGCAGATCCAAATGGAGATCTACCCATTGACATATTCTACAAAATGGTTTTTCAGCATGACAAAATCTTCAGTGCAAGCCTCAACTTCATCAAATTGCTACGGTGGAGAAGCAGAAAGAGCTTTGACCTGGGAAAACCCTCACAATAAGTATGAGATTATACAGTGCAAATTGGAATTACTTCTTGTAGCTACTGATGACACAGTATGTTGCTATTCAAATGCCTTTGCTCTGTAATTAAGAAAAGGCATACAAGATGTTTGTTTGAGCTTATATTCATTTCGATGTGTATCTCTTGAATGTTACAGTTTGCAGAACCTTGCAATTAAAATCTTCTAACTATAGTTTTATTCTCTTTAGTGTTTGCTTTCTCCAGAGATGTTTTCTTGGGAACATGAACACTGACTGCTATTTGTGTATTCAATATTAACCTGACCTCCTTCACCTGAATATAATACACACTGAGAGGTGTACAGTATGCAAACTATTTAGATTCTTAATATCATAAAAATATGTTTTTACTTATATTAGGATAGAATCAGTATAGTAATTCCTCAATCACACTGGCATTCTCATTTCCAGAAGTCAGATCTATCTAGGAGCAACATAAGAGAAAGTCTCATCCATCTTAAAATGTAACAAGTAGAATATTTATTATTCATATGTATTTATAATAATAATTCTGAATGCTTCCTTTATATGCAATGGTTACTAATATATTGCACTTAGTGAACAATAAAAATTTTTAAAGCATCTTAAAAATCTTCTTACTGTCTGGGTACTACTTTTTGGAAACAAAGCATCGTCAGTAAAAAGAACTCTCAATCCACTAAATGCTGTCAGTACCTGCAGTATCTGACACAGAACCCTCTTGTTCCAAGCTATCCTAATAAGTATGCGTTAAACCAAAACTGTAGCAAGTAGAGCAGGTCTTTCCCCTTGCTT
The DNA here is from genome assembly GCF_965231275.1 of Zosterops lateralis. Taxonomy (NCBI): domain Eukaryota; kingdom Metazoa; phylum Chordata; class Aves; order Passeriformes; family Zosteropidae; genus Zosterops; species Zosterops lateralis. Next base: position 17,059,496 of record NC_139769.1, read on the forward strand.
TTTCTCAGCCCAGTCCCTCAAGTGCTCTGAGGCCGAGCAGGGCTGCAGGGCTGTTCCCCCGGCACTGCTGCTCCCTGACCTCGGCCCCGCCGGCTGCTGCTGCCCCGGGCTGAGGCAAAGGCCGAGTGTCCCTGCGGCCTCGGGAACGAGCCCAGCACATTCCAGCGGCTGTCCTTGTTTCACCCGGAGCCCAGCTGGAGCGAGCTCGCCGTGCAGGAACTGTCTCTCCCTCCCTCAATACTGTCCCAGTAGCCAAAAATCTGATTCCGTGCTGGGACTTGCAGCAGCCCTGCCCTGCCCTGCCCTGCCCTGCCCCTCCCCAAAGGAGCCCAAAGCTCCTGCGGGTACCAAACACTGCAGCCCATGCAGGGCTTGCTCTGCAGTCCTGACCCTTTGGTGGGGCCCAAGGTGCAGGGGCACGCAGGGACTCCCTGGGACAGCAGGCCGCGGGCTGAGGGGACACGAGGGGACATCTGCAGCAGCCCCCGTGCACAGCTGGAGGCCCCAGGTACACTCCTAACTCACACCGCCTGCAAACACCGGTGGGGCTGAAGGGAGCCTGGCACATCGCCCCTCCGCAGCCCCAGAGCTCACGGCCACCTGCTGAGGGTCAGAACAGGGAACTGGACAGGGACAGACACACAAGGGCTGGGCCTGTCAGGAGCCCCGCAGTGTCCGCAGCTGTGCCTGTCTGTGGCCTGCATTCCCGGGCAGGTTTACCCTTTGCAGCACACAGTGAGGCAACAAGACTGGGTTTAACGGACCTTACACAAACACTAGCGTGGTCTGGCTAACTCTGTCTCATACAACCCTCACACTACTGGTTACGGAGTGAGCGAAAGCAGAAAACACAGTATACAGTAAAATACACAGATGGCTGCCGAGGAAAACTAGCCCTGCCTGCAAGTCGTGGATAAACAGCGCATGAAGCGCCGAGCCCGTCCTGCTGCGGGGGGGGCTGTCAGACCCCCCGCTACCGCCGGACCGAGGGGAGGGGAGGGGAGGGGACGGGAGGGGAGGGGGTGTCCGAGCGCGGCTCCCGGCGGCGGGGGGCGGCCAGAGAAGAACCCGCCGCCCGCACGTGGCGCCGCGGCCTTTCCGGCGCTCCCGGCGGCGGAAGCAGTTCCGGCTTCCGGCGGAAGCGCCGTCCCTCGCAGGCTGAGCCGGAGTCGGAGCGTTTCCGCCTCGCGGCCGCCGCACGGCCGGGGCCAGCCCAGCCCAGCCCAGCCCAGCCCGGCCCAGCCCAGCCCAGCCCGGCAGAGCTCAGCGAGCCGCTCGCCTCCCCTCGGGCTGGTCATAAGGCAGCGGCGCCGGCGGCCGAAGGATGTGGCGGAGGCGGCAGTGGCAGGCGCCGCGGCCGAAGGAGCCCTGAGCCCGAGCGGCGCTTTCCCGGCCCCGCGACCCCCGGCCCGGCAGCGACCCCCAGCCCGGCCCCGCCGCCCCCCGCCCCTCCTCGGCGTCGCCCCCGCGGCCCCGCCCGCCCCCGCCGGGTCCCCGCGCCCTGGAGCCCCGCGCTGAGCGCGGCCCGTGAGCCCGGCGCAGCCAGGATGGCCTCGTCGTCCGGCAACGACGACGACCTCACCATCCCCAGGGCTGCCATCAACAAGATGATCAAAGAGACGCTGCCCAACGTCCGCGTGGCCAACGACGCCCGGGAGCTGGTGGTCAACTGCTGCACTGAATTCATCCACCTCATCTCCTCCGAGGCCAACGAGATCTGCAACAAATCGGAGAAGAAAACTATCTCCCCGGAGCATGTCATACAAGGTGAGCTGCCGCCGGGCCGGGCACCTGTGAGCCGCTCCTGTCCCGCGTGTTCCCCTCCGCCTGTCGTGGCTACGTGGAGCACAAAAGGCAGGGGCCGGTGAGGGTGGAGGAGAAGCGTGTGCTGCCCGGCTTGCCAGTCGCACTGCCAGAGAGGCTGTCTTTGTGTGCCTGCAGCGGCTGCTGCCTGTGCTCGGGACCAGCGCTGCTTCTGTGCTTCAGAGAAGCTTGTGATGCTCTGAGGGAAGTCACCGAATCTCTTCCTTGTACCTGTGAAATGAGGTCTGCTTTTTCAGCGTGTTTGAAGATTCTGAATGTAGTAAATGTCTTTCTTGTTGGAGATTGATTATGTGGGGCCCAGGCTTTATTCCATGGTAGTCTTGTCTGAAATCTCTAAAGGGTATATTTCCTTTGGGCTGTCTTTACAGTCTCATTGTTTAAGGTTGGATCTTGGTATCTGTTGCAGAAAGCATTTAAACGTGACCTATGCCCTTGTGTCTTTCTGTGCTGTTGACTTGCACTTCTGCTTGCTTGAATAAAAGGCGAGTTCTCTGTCTCGTTTGTTTTTCTTTAAATTCTGTCGCAAATAAGGGGTTTTCTTGCCTCATCCTGAAGTCTGCATTAGGCGTCTTTTGTCAGAACTCATTTGCTTTGCTTGTTAGGCCAGGGTTGTTGAAACCAGTGTCTGCTGCAAAGAAATTTATAGCAGCAGTAGTGAAAGAGTACTTTACCCGGCTGCCTAGTGAAGATATTAACAGCAGCATTTATAGTAGAGCTTTTTGCAGGGCTGTGATGGTATCAAGTTAGTTTAAAAGAGGTTGTTGTTGTTGTATGATTTTTTCAAAGCAATGTTTGCATTTGAAACAACAAAAAAATGGTTCTCTTGAAATTTATTAGCTTGCTTACCAGAAGAGGTTCAAGTACTTGACTGGGTCATGAACGGCAAAAGAAAATATGTAGCGTGTATGAGCTTTAATGTTAAATTAAATATATGTAAGCTTGAAAGTTTAGCAAAGTAGCTCCATCACAGAAGCCTAGGTTGTAAAACAAAACCTGTGCTTGCACATGGAATCATCCTTTAGGTGTGGTGCTCTTTAATGCATGGATAGTTTCTTCAAGTCACCACAAAAAACGTTTGAGGTTAGTTCTTAACATTGAATAGACATGATCTTTAAGGCTGAGGGCAATAAAGGGTTTATGTATGAAACTATTTTGTGCCCAGTAGTGATGGTCCATAGAAAAGATTTCACCTATCGCTGCCCTGGGCTTAGTCTGGGTTTTTTGGAAAAGAAATTGAAACTAAAGTGAGTGTGCATTACATCAGCAGATGGTCCAATGCCAAGTGTTTTCCTGGGTTCTGTGTCCTTGTGTTATCATATCTTAGAGTTAGGAAAAGTTACTTTCGAATTAAATCTATACTTTCTAGTAAAATATTGCAATGTATCCATTTTGGTACTGTTTTAGAGAGGGAATGGATTTTCTGCAGTGCTTGTGTTTAAGGAAGCTGTAATTGCTATAAGCTGCTTTCAGATGCTGGTCAGTTGGCAGATGACCCCTCTGTGAGGTTTGAGAGTTTGGGTTGCCAGTTTTGGAAGTAGTGATTGTGTGTGTGTGTGTAGATAGAGTATTTCAGCGTTTTCATCCAACTTAATACATTCTAGATACTTGCTATTTTGAATGCCTCTTACTGCAGCTTCCTGAAAATGACGCTAATAAATGAGGCAATTGAAATCCGTGTGTTGTGGCCATCCATGTGTCTTTTTCCTTCTGAATGCTTGGAAGTCAAATGAGGCTGATGGCCATCACATCGCACCTGGTCCAGCCTAAGCGCAAGGTGCTGCCAAGAGGAGTGTTCTTGTGCCCTCTGAGAGCTGGATCTGGCAATTGCAGATACAACTGACCCTGTGGCTTTTGAGAATTTGGGGCAGAGCAGGGTTTCCTCTCAGGTGAGTTTGCTGCCTGGGTGGGGCTGTAAACAGGAAGTTGCCAGCTTGGGAACAAGAAGCAGGAAGGGTATTTTGCTGGTCCAGGAGGAGGGGAAGAGGCACTCTGCAGAGGTGAGGTGAAGCTGTGCTTTGTCACTGTGCTGGGGTGTTTGGCACAGTGGTGCTTGAGCCTCCCCTTCCTCTGCTGCACTGTTGAAGTGCTTGTGTGGTTGTGTGCTGAGTGAGAACTCTCTCTCTGCCCTTGGGTTATGCTTCAGATGGATGAGGTCCTTGCTGTGTCTCATTGTGTGGTAGCACTGGCACAGTGCTGTCAACAGCATAGGGAAGGGAAAACAGAGGCTCCTTGCATCTCATTAGAGATCTGATTGGATAAATGTTCTCAGGCTATGCCAACACTCACTACTGGTAACAAAATGCAAGACAGCTTTCTTGGAGAGTACCCAAAAGCATCAAGGCCATGTAATAGTTGTAAGTGGAGATCTCTATGTTAATTGTTGAATTCCACCATCAGGAACCCATCTGTGAATCTGCAGCTCTAGGAAGCAAATGAATGTTCTTCCATCCTGGAACAGAAAATAGAATCATTTGAGTGTTATAGGACTTGTGACAAAGCAGGCTTTTAATGAGAAATTAATTTTTTTGTTGAATTCTGAAAATGATGGCTTGTAAAATCACCTTTTTTGTGGTGTTAGTTACTTTGATGACTTGGTCTGCATGGCACTGTCGTGCAGTAAGGTAGGCTCTGGGTTGATGTCAAATCTTGTTGCTTCTCTTTGTGGACTGTTAGGAAACTGACTGTGTGTATATTATCACTTAATTTAAAAAAAAATCCCACACAACTGTTCATGTTTGGGATTGTATTTTGGGAATTCTTGTTTTCTTTGAAAGGAGCATAACAGTTTAAAAGTCTGATATTGATGACTTGATTTTTTTAAATAAAAGTAGTACTAACTATGTGTCACTGATTACTCAGAGACCTGCACCTTCATGCAGCCATTAAGAGTAGGAGGAAACTGGAGAAAGGATAATTGTGATCTGGTGTTTGTAAATATAAGTTGTGTTATCCCCCCCAAATGCTACATTTTGGAATTCAGCTGTTTAAATTTGGTGGGATAATTCTAGCCTCAGGAAGATACTGAATTTTCACCAGTCTGGGTAGGATGGTATGTTTAAGACTGAAAAAATAGAAAGCCTTTGAGTTTTGATGAAATAGCAGCTCTGATAGAGTAGTAATCACTTGTCCCACATTTTAGCACCATGCTGGTGTAAAGGGGTTCATATTCCTTCCATTCATGTGTTCTGTAAGCCTTGATGTGATTCAAGAAGGTGGTAAACTTTGTAAATTGTTTCCCAGGCAGTAGAATTTTGATGCAGTAGATTCGTCATGCATATATGGTTCTTCATAGCTTTGTTATATTGAATAATTGTAAAAATCTGTCTTGATTGTATCACATGGGGGTTTTGAAATTTATTTTTTTGTGTGTCTCTGCTATATCCAATACACAATTGTAAGTTCTTTCCATTAATTTATTTTATTTTAAGGACTATGTAAAATTTCTGTAAAATTTTTTTTTACAGAAAAAATGTAACTTCAGACTCAGCAGTTGTTCATACTCTGATGCAGCAGATTGACGGCCCTGGTCTTTTGACAAACACCTCTGGTTTTGCCATGGTGGTTTTTGTCTTAGTGGTGTTAGACTTGAAGATTTCTTCAGTTTGGTTAAAAAGGAATGCCTAAAAATGTACTGTTTACATTTTAAAATTGAATGCGTTCTGAGATATCTGTGGAGTATTAAGATAACCAGTTCTGGACTATGAGATGTGGATTTACCTCCTCTCTGCTGAGGCTGGATGAAACAACTTTCTGAAGTTTCTTGGTAATTCTCTTAGAAACTGTGGGCTAATTGGAAGAAGTGTTTCCAGTGCCTGTGTGTGGGCTGAGGCTGAACTAGCATACTGTCTCTGAAGTAATTTGATTATCTCTAAATCAGTTTGTCTTTTAACTTCTTTTTTTTAAAAGAAATAAGTATTATGTAAATTCCTTTGCCAGGTGTTCTCTGTTAAAGGGAAAGTAGTAGTGACTGGGGAGCAGCACTCACAGCCCTGTTGAAGAAGACAGTGTGTGAGTTGTCTCCCTTAGTACAAGTTGGAAGCTGAAAACCTATGAGAGAAGAGGGAATGCCTTTGGGTTATTGTTTACATTAGGATACAATGACAAGCTGCTGTAATTATGGCTGGGGAAATGTTGCTTACAGAACTAGTGTTAGAATATTGTCCGAGTTACTGTAAGATCTTGTTTATAACAAGTTGTTGAATGCTGTTGTGCAGTTTAGTGCTATTTCTTAAATAGCTTGTCACAAAAGTTTGAAATTAAGATAAAGGTTAAAACAACTCTTGTACTGTAAACTCTGAATTGTGTAAGTGCTGGAAATTGACCATGATTTTTATTAAACTGATACTTGTTTCTAGTGTAATTGCTATTCATGTAATGTTTCCAGTATATTCTGTAATAGGTTCACTTTGGGTGTGTGTGGAGGCATGTCATGGTAAAGGGTGCATGAGGAAACTGTGCCTTTTGTCACATCTGCTACCTGGGCTTTTATAATCCTTTCTGCCACCTTTGCCTTCTTTAAGAAAACTGTTGTTGCAGGATGCAGCTGCTTTGCCGATTTCTTTGGGCAGGTAAAGGTGCAAGATTTTAGCTTCTGAATACATTTTAATGTGGAGATAAATAAAAGGGGTTCTGTTGAGAAATAAAACAATGAAGAGCTTATATGTAATTTTATATAGCTTTATATGTGTGAACTATGCATTTTATATATAGAAATTTAGATACTAAAAGACAAAAGTTAAAGTTCAGCAACACAACTTAATATTATTTATTTATGCCTTTTTGAAGGATCTGTGATCATTTTACATGCATCACTTCTGCTCTGTTTTAGGTTGCTAATTTACCTTCTACTGAAGACTTGCAAAAACTGGAAAGGTAGAATCTCTGAGAGAAAATTCAGATAAAAATCCAGATAGGAGGGACTTCTTAGCTGTATAAATTACGCCGATTCCGATATAGAAAAGAAGGGCAAAAGAGATCTTGTGGAGAATAATGCCTATCTAGCAGAGTGTATCTGAAAGCCCTGAATCCTCTGCAAATTCAAACTTCTCTGGTTGTACCTGATGAACCTTAATTCTTTTTAGGCCAAAAACGTGTATTCCTAAAGGGCATAGCAGAAGAGAGAGGGAAAATAAATGTCAGATCTTTTTAAGAATAGAGATTTTTGTCACCAGATGATAGGAAAGTTACCAAATGTTTTACTTTTCTATTTTCTTTTAGGGAAACAAATCAATATCTATTATCAGAAGCATTGTAAGAGGTAAACAATGTCTTTTCTCGTTTTTTGTTTCTTTCTAGCACTAGAAAGTTTGGGGTTTGGCTCCTATATCAGTGAAGTAAAAGAAGTCTTACAAGAATGCAAAACAGTAGCACTAAAGAGAAGAAAGGCCAGTTCACGCTTGGAGAACCTCGGCATTCCGGAAGAAGAGCTACTAAGGCAGCAACAGGAATTATTTGCACAAGTAAGTGAAGCAATACTTGTCCTGATGAGGTTGGAATAATTAATGCTGCAGGTCTAGGGCCACACAAACATGCACACCTCAAGAAATATCCCCTTCCTTGTGAGTTGATGTGGCATCTACAATGCTATTGACCTTGGCCTGTTTGAATTGGGGAATGTGAAGTCAACAGGTAAAAGGCTGCTACTTGATACTTCTGTGATTTGACCTATAGGACTCTGTATGTGAACATATTTCATATTCTAGCTTTTAAAAAGCATGGGGTTTTGCTGCTAGTTGGGTATTTCCAGTCTATCATGGATAATACATTAAGAATTAGTTGAGGAAGTAAAAGAATAACAGCTGGTTTCTAGGAAATTACCCATTTTGAAGGATTAAAGAATGAAAATAGCTTTTCTGTTTCTGACCATCAGTGCACAAATGTTATTTCTTATACTTGGAAAGAAACTTTATTCTTGGCAAGACTATAATTGAGTGAATTCATGCATAAATTTTTAAAGAGGCCATTGAGGCATAGAAAAAGCGTTTGCCTGCAAACAGTGTATTAATACACACACACATTCTCCTCCATCCAGCCTTATCCCCTTCCAGCTTTCCCAGATAGTTCATCATCTCCCAGTTTGACTAAAACCCGATTTTATTTATTTATTTATCTTTCCTACGCCATCTTTTTCTCCTCTACTCTCTTAGTTTGGCAAGACCATTCTCTAAACTAAGAGATGGGAAAGTTATCTGGTATTTCTCTTTTCTCTTAACCAAGGCCAGAATCTTACTTTGTCACTGTGCTTACTTTGATTTGCTCTGATGAGAACGCTTATTCAGTAAAGTCTGATTACTGTGACCTTCTCTCCCCTTTGTATCTTGCTGAAACTGTTGTTTTTAATCTTATAACTGCCAACTACTTTAATCTTTATTGCCTGATGAATTTTAAGGCATTTAAAGTTTCAGTATACCATGTAGTTATTGCAGTGAACTAGTTATGACCAAGTCACATGTACCTAACTCTTGTTTGACTGTACTAAATTAGAAAGACCAATATGACTGCTTCTGGATTTTGGGTAGGATTTACAAATGGGCAGTTTGATACCTGTCTTGCTTTCTATTTTGTGCAAGTAACTCAGTGTGATACACAAAATAAAAAATCACCGAAACCTAGGTGTATTAAGAGAGTACTAGCTCTAGAGTATCACTGAAAAAAGGAAATAAAAAAAAAATTGCTGAAACCTCTTTATGCAAGCCACACTTTACCTAAGGAATGACAACCTGAAGAATATTCTTCTAAAATTATGTTACTGTGCCTTAACTTCTAATTTAAGACAACTCATGCCAGTTTGACAAGACTATATGAATGCTTTTTAAAAATAGTGTTTGGTAATATGGAAAATGTTTGCTTAGATTCAAGGATGACAGTCTCATTTTTCAAAAATAGTAGCTGTGATGTGCTGTTGGAGGTACTGTAATTAGTCTTAAAAATAGTTACTCAAGTGCATGCTTATTTATTTGTGTTAATCTTTTTAACATTCTAGAGCATGACATTAATGCTGACTTCTTGCTCTATTTTTAAAATGCCTGCCTGTTAATGTTATGACTATTTGACACCTCTGACTTGGATGATTGGAAGTATTCGAAGTCAGGGGAATGTCCTATCCCAATATTCATGTCGCAGTTTTTATGCAAGACCAGAGTCTTCATAGATTTGGGGTTTTTTTTGAGGCTTCCTCACTGGAGTGGTGCAGTAAATGAGTTAAGTTTACCAGATGCTTATAGAGCTTCTTGATCAATCCAGCTCAATGGAGTCTTTCAGTGCGTGGAGTTTTTTCTCTTCCCATTTCTGCGATGGTGAAGTGTTATCATTGCAAATGTGGCAGCGAGGGTGGGCACTGACACAGTGATGCATCCTGTGTGAGGTGCTGAGCCCCTGTTTCCTGGAGCCCTCTATGTGCAGTAAACTTCACTGGCCAGGGTCAGTAGGGAGCCCTGCTGTTAACTCCTGTCTGATAAATATTTGTGCCTTCCTATATGGGCAGATGATGCTGCCTTTCTTTTAGAACTCTACAACATCTTAAATTGTTTTCCAGCCCTGGTAATTGTGCTACCACTTGAAGTTTGAAATACTGAAAAATTTTCATTGAGAAGAGATTTCTACTTCTGAAAAGTATTTTTTTTTACTGCTAGAACAGGGGAAAATGTGACACTTTGTAATAATAAGGGAACACTCCCCTTTTTTTTCACATTGCTAAGTTGAAAAACAGGGTTTGATTATTCTCCAAACATTATTTTTTGACATCTTATAGTTTGCAAAACTGAAAAAAAAATTTATGCTTTGGAAAAAAAGAGGAAAATTCAATGAGTACAAGGAAAATTCAATGGGTACAATAGGATTAGAAAGGAAATTTTAATAGTCTTAGTGATGACTTGTAAAAGTAGAAGAGTAAAAAAGACTGAAAATTTTTAATTTTGAGAATTTTTTCTTAATGTTCACTCAAAATAGAAATTGAAGTTGTAACTTTAACACAATCAATTAGTATATTGCTGAAATCAACAGGAGTTGCCAAAAAGAAAAAGTGAAAACTCTGGACAGAAAAATGAAGATTCATCAGCTGAACTATTTGAAATATTGTGGTAGAATCTCTTTTTCTGTAGAAGTTCTTTCTGTAGCAAAGCCATCCTCGGTTGCCGTACCTGAATTTGAGAAGACCTTGCCTTGCTCTGTTTTGCAAAGATTGCTTAGCAAAGTAAGATAATGGCTTGCTTTGTTTTTGTGAGAATGTGTGCCTCTGTGGTTCAGTTGGATGATTTCATAATTGGAAGTTTTGTTATTTGTAATCAACAAAGCAATGCTGTTCTCATTTCTGAACTGTGATTAAACGTTAAGATCCCTTGAAACTGATGTCTAAAGTTTCCTTTGCTTTGCCTCAGTTAAATTTTTCATTAGTTAGTGGTTCAGCACAGTCCTTACAGTGGAAATTAAGTATACTAGTTTCTGTGTGTTGTTTTTGTAAATGTAAGGCCTCCAAACGGTGGTGTCTTCAGAAGAAGAGAGAATATAGCTAAACTTCCTGGTACAAAACATTAAGGTACTTCTCAATGTGGTTTTGCATATGCAATTAATAAAAATGTGCAAAAGGAATCTACAGGTACAGATAAAAATGTGTTTAAAGAGAATGTGTTCTAGAGATTCTTCACAAGCTATGTATGGCCTTAACAATTAAATTCATGTCTCTAGGCTAGACAACAGCAAGCAGAACTGGCACAGCAGGAATGGCTACAGATGCAACAAGCAGCTCAACAGGCACAGCTCGCTGCTGCCTCAGCCAGTGCATCCAATCAGGCAGGATCTTCTCAGGATGAAGATGATGAAGATGATATCTGAAAATCACCAGCTGAGATGTCTTACTAAGAAATACTTTTCCTGCACAATGAAAACAGTGAAATGAATGCTTACCTGTAAGTTTGTATGCATCGTGGACTGGCAGTTGGTATTCTAGGGGTGTCTGCTGTTGTGTGCTGTACATGTATAAACTGTCTTTTTTGAACTCTTGAAGATTTAAGGTTCAGTATCATATCAACTTTGGATTTTTAATGGTGTATATGGAAATTTTAGATAGCAGTGCGTCATTTATTTGATCAATAAACAGTGTTACAATAAACAACATGTTTATAAAATATAGTGAGATTTATACAAAAAGCTCTAAATCCACATTTGCATTTCTTCCCTTTTAACTAAACTATAAAATCTTACTTAGAATTTTTAATTGTTTTTTTGGGGGAGTGGTACAGTAGACATAATCTGTTAACAGGAAAAAAAGTAGAGTTCAGCATAGAAGAGTCTGAATTCTTAGTTCTTTTTAAAGTGAGGATGTATATGGCAATAAATATTATATATGCTCGAATATCACACTTGTTAAAATTTGAAAATGAAACATTTTCACCAAGCTAGGAAAAGGTATGTTTAATAGGAGTTGTACAAATTCAGTCTTTTTTTGTATAGGGGTGAAAAAAAATAAACCCATGATTTTATTATGACATCCTTTTGACAGTCCTAACTGAATATTTAACTTCAAAGACTGCCTGGTTTGAAGAACTAGCTCTTCTATTACTTCACTCCAGTTCAATGTTAACTGTTGTTGATGGTATTTTGTAGTCCAGATTTATTCATATTGTTGAAATATAAAGCTGGAACTTAAAGAAACAAAATTGCTTGTTCTGCTGATGTGACAGGGAGTGATTAAGTATTCAAGCCCAAGAAGGCAAAAGCTGACCCTAACAGCATGTTTGTCATAAAAGAGAATTTATTTAACCTTGATTAGTCATTGTCAGCATAATGCTAACATTCTCCAGACTAGATTGCCACTGGATTACTAAGATACCTTGTTGAAAGACAACATTTTCTTCACTCAAATTGGTTTGTATGTTTCTGATAAACTGTTCCCCAAGAGTGATCAGCAGCAATACATGAAACAGAAATGATGTACTTGTCCTTTGGATAGTTCTGTTGATTTAACGGATGAGCAGCTGTCCTTTGTGTTGAAATAAAGCACAGTAGTGTCCATTGCTGAGTTTTAATGTGTTACTTGAAGTAATACTGGCATATCTTCTGGTACACTAATCTGAGCAGACTAGAAAAGCCACTTGAATGCTGCCGTAGATGACCCCATAGCTCTCTAACAACGTGGATGGTTTTATCAACTTATGTCCTCAGTGGGTTGCTCTAGTTGGAATTCTTGAGGAGGGCTGCAGCAGTCTGTTTACTTAAGGATGGAAACAGCAAATGGTGGGCCCATTTCTACATAAATATCTGAAAAAGATACAATTGGCATATATTCAGATCTCAGTCACATACTGACTTTTGATTTAAATTTGACATGTGTTAAGTTGCATATTGAATAAATGTGAACATGTCTTTAAAAGCAGTAATGCAGTGAAAACTCAGAAGAGTATTTGTTTGAATTTTAAGTTTAAAAAAAGAAAAAAAAAACCTAAACAACTTTCCTGGATACTACATAAAATATGTTAGGCAAGGTTTGACTGAGGAAGTGGTTTTCTGTAAAGGTTTAAGTACCAAAGGTAGAAAATCTAGTCTAGTGATACAATGTTAATGTGCAGTGTTGGCTTTTCTAATTTGTACTGTAACACCTTCACACTTTCTATTTTAAATGAGTCTTTTCCTTCTAAATAATACTAGGTATATTTTCACACCTTTCTTTTCTGATGCAGAAATCAGGTTAACATTTTACTGCATCTGGTATGTATGATGTAATGTTTGAATTTTTGTGACCTTTCTTTTTGGACATTCTTGTGCTTTTTCATATGCTGTATTCTTCAAGCAATAAAATTCTGATGTGTTTTTATAAAATTGCTTTTATATTTAATGAACAGTCTGTCTTCTTCATTTCCTTTATAAACAAAAAGGCTACTTAAACCCAGGTTTTATTTTGGCTTGCTGAACACTTCTTGTGACCTGAAGTCTTTACAGTCTGAGTGCTGTTGGCATTGCTGTGCACTGTGGTTGTTACTGCTTGCAAACAATATTTCTGGGCTTGACCTGCTGCTCTCTTTCCTCTTGGGAATTGCATTTAGTATGTATATATTCTTATAACCTGACATTCTGCACCCGGGGAGTTGCACAAAAGCCCTGTAGATAGTGTACCAGCTGCTGAAATACTTTCATAAAGTAAAAGGCCACAGGCAGAGGCTGTGATAGTAAGACTTTAATTTCATGTAGATAGTCGTGATTAGAGATTACTTTTCCAGCCATTCTTCACCAAGAATGAAAATAAACTCTGGCACTTTCAGGGAGAATCTTCACTGATCTTTCAACAAACAAATTTTGTTCTACTTTGCTGTTGTGCTTCCATGCAGGAGCTGCCCAGTGAAGACAGATTTCTGAATTTATGGTACCCATCATGGTTTTGGTATACCAGGTACATAGAGCATAAAGTTTGGTTAGTGAACTGTATGGTTGCTTTGTCTCACAAGAAACATGTAAGGATGTGTCTGTTTCTCAAATATTAAGTTGATGAGATTATCTGTGGGTTTTCCATAATTACTCTGACAGTCTGTTTCAGAGTGCTCAAGTAACTTCCTTATGAAATCTTTCTATTATATTACTTTAATAAGATTCACATCTGCATGACATTGTGGATAATGAATATAGTTGTACTTACTACACTGAGGTACTTTTAAAGGAGTGTATTAAGGATTCTAAACATCAAATACCTAAAATGGTGTTTCAATTTCAGTATTTGTGTGTGGCTAATTGAGCTATGTTTTGAAAGACTGGACTTTCTGCCACAATGGAAAATGTCCCTGAAAGCCACAAATATAAATTATGTTCCTTAAATTTTTTAAAGTACCTCCACAAAGGAAGGGTGTGTGTAATAATACTTGGTTGATCATTTTGTATGGGAAGATTGTTTTCATTTGAAACAAAGCCAAGTAAAGGTGACTTGGCATTTGAAACAATGCCAAATAAAGTGACCTAATGATCATTGTGGAACAAGCCAAACCCTTACTCTGAAATGTTTACCTCATTTTAGTTTCCTAGGGCTGGATTGTGAGTTTGTGTAAGCCATGCACACAACAATGTGGAAGGAAGAGGAGGGGAAGTGTAGTATGAAAGATAAAGTATGCCATGGTTAAATTTACTTTTGACATTACACTATTTACATGTCTGACATGGAAAAGTTTTACTCTGGATCTTTACAGTGAGAGCACATCAGTGGGATGCTGGCCAGTGTTCAGATGGATTTCACTTACAGTCAGTACTAGGTCTTTGAGCCCTCAGATTTGTTAAAAGGACACTGGATAAATGTGCCATCTGGGACTAAAGGATGCTGTATGGGTGCCACTCAGTGATGAAAAGGAGTGTCTGTGAGCCTTGCTGTTGGCCCATTAAGGTTTGCTGGCAATCAGGACCAATGGATGAGTTCCTTTTCAAAATATGTTTGTGCTTAGTTTGAAATTTTTTTCCTGATTTAAATGAGTGCTTTTTGTTTGGATTCCATACCACCATTGCTACAGAAATCAGTAACTCTGAGAATTTAATAATGGCTTTGGAAGTACTCACTCCAGTTCTTGGGTATATGGGGCAACAAATGTGCTTGAGCTGTGCATTTCTGGAAAGAAACAGATTGAGTGAAAATGTTCTGTTCTGTGGTACTATGCTGTAATAGAACTGAAGCCAGCACCTGGGGAGTGGAGGTTTTGCAACAAAATAATTAGTCAGTGAATCCAGCTGGATACACCTAATCCCATACATCAGTCATGGATAAATCCAATAAACGTAGGTTTTGCTCTGGGATGAGCCTAGCAGAAATTTCAGTAATCTGGAAATCTGTAATAGATGATGCTCCTGCATATGTTGGGGAAATACATGAAGGAATACACGAAGACTTCTATCTCACAGCTTGAACCCAAAGTTCAGGTAAGGATGGACCATACTTGGTATAACCAGTTAGGGTTTTTTTCCTGCATTTTAAATGGGAACAGCTACTATGCTTTACATACCTGGGTTTATAAGAGGCATATTAAACTATGTAAAGATTGCACTTAATTTTAAGGCTGAATGTTCATGTGGTTTATGTTTGTAATACTTCAGAGATTGTTTTTGTCTTGTTTCAAGGGAAATGATTTCTCCCTCAGCCCCCACCCAGAGTGACTAACATTGGAGTAGTAATCTTACATGGTGTAACTTTGATTTCCACACTCATTTCAGTAGTATTAATCCACTTTTGGTATTAGTTCAAAAGTTACTAGTCAGTAAGCATAAACTTCTACATCTTCAAAGCATGACACAAGTATTAATTAGGTGTGTGCAATGTTACACTGTGCTTTGAAGTTAACACTTTCACATACTACAGAACTAAAAGGTGGTGCACTATGCAGACAAAAAAGATGTTATCTTCATGGTAGGGTGAATCATCTAGAGAGCAAACAATTGGGCAAACAGACTTGTAAAAGTCATTGTCAGAGATAAAAGCATTTATTTGTAATAGCATAGTGCTTGGGTTTGCTGGTTATGGACTAGGACTTGATCTCATTAATGTGTTCAAGTTTCATTCTATCAGCTCAGAGTGAAAAACCACAGCTGAATTGGAAATCAAATTCAGTGTTGTTTTAGTTTCAGGTAGTTTGTTTTCTCAGGCAGCAGTGTAATCCATTGAACAGAAGTGAATTTGTCAGGGCAGTGGCAGTATTAGTAAAGCAAAATCCGACAGTCTTCACCATCTCAGGCTGCAATAAAGGAAACATCAGTTTGTAAAAGTGTTAGAAAATATGTATGGAGTAATGTGGCCAATAAATATTTTTTTATTATTCTACTGTAATGTAAACACCTAACTGGTGCCATTTTCACACACAGATAATTAATATTTAAGCAGGTAAAAATCAGAATTTAAATACAGTTGCTTCTTAAGTATGTACTTAGATATATCTTTCATATTATCTGATGGATTAGCTATTTTATTCATTACCTTTAAATCATTAATAACTTGGTTTTGTTTTCAATATGTTCTAGTGTTGGAAAAACAATATTTTCATTTTACAGTTTTTTAAGATGCCTTTGTTTAAAAAATATAGTTCTAAAAATGTAAACAAAACATTATGGACAAAAATACTAGTTTATCTTGATACATTATATCATTAAAATGAAGGGATAGTTTTTGAGTGAATAGGAAAAGGTATTTTTCGTGTCTGCAGGATGTGAAAATGGGTCTAAACTCAATATCACTTCTGTTAGCGGCTTATCTTTTCCAAAATGTGTAAAAAAATACTAAGTATTATTTTACCTTTCCTTCAGACTTTGCTGTCAGGAAGATGATGGGCTGGCAGGCATCCCTTCCAGAGGTGAAGGATCTGGGGCATAAATCACCCAGTCCTGTGGGAAGAACTATAGGAGCAGGCAAGCCTGGAGGGAGGACATTTCACTGATTGCTTGAACTGTGGTTTTGATTTACTCATGTGCAAAAGGGATTGAGAATTGCCTGTTTCCCTAAAATGAAATCTCTAGTATTGACTGTGTTACAATAGCATAATTAAAATTTTCTCCTTTATGGACACAGGATAAAGCTTC
Source organism: Zosterops lateralis (assembly GCF_965231275.1). Lineage (NCBI taxonomy): Eukaryota > Metazoa > Chordata > Aves > Passeriformes > Zosteropidae > Zosterops > Zosterops lateralis. The sequence goes on from NC_139769.1 coordinate 17,075,849, forward strand.
TGAATGCTGACAGTTTTCAAACATATCTGTGTTGGGATGTTTTTTTATAACCTGCCTCAGTGGTCTCTATATTCCAAGCCAGAGGGGCAATTTATTCCTCAAATTGAGTCAATTTTTTTATTTGGTGCTGAAAATAGTGCATTTTTTAATGTGAAAAAAGGGCATAGGGAATAGTGACATGATAATTTCTTTTTGTGGGTTAGGTATTAAGGACACAAAGTAGCAACACAACTCAGTCCTTATTTTCTGTGTATTTAATTTTTGGAAATTTATCAGCTGATGAGATCTGAACATAAGGAGAGTTCTCAAGATAGTGGTAAATCCAAAGGGAAACACCTTGGCTACTAGAAGATGAGTGTGTTAGGGAGGGAAAAGAACAGTCTTAGTAAGTTGTGTATATTCTTCTCTTTGCACATAACCTCATCTCAAAGGGAAAAACGTACAAAGACAAAGGGATGTGGAGGAAAAGTCTCTTACTAGAATGCAACTGGTTACCTGTTGGTTTTGATCTGCCTTTGAGATCTAAAGAGCAAGCATTGCACTTTGAATTTAGTTAAATAGAGCTTCAAAAGTGTAATGTCACAAAACCAAAATTCTTTCATAATTAAGTGATTTATTTTTGGTTTTGTTTCTCTTGGATTATTTGAAAATTTCTGCAGTTAGTCTCTGATCAGAATCTCACCTGGAAGAAATAAAAATGATAAACTGAGTTGTAGCTGTCTGTATTAATGTGAGATGGAGACATAAAAAGGTAAATTATTTGCTTAGTGGGATATCTATTCTATGCACAGCACACTGTTCTCATTCACATTGTTGATTTATTTCCCGATTCCTATTCTTTTAATGGGATTAATAGTGGGAAGGAAAGAGTTTTCTTTGACATATGAATAACTTTTGACTTTCCCTACTGATTGTGATCCTTTGGATTTTTTTCCATGCATCAATTAAATGTGGTATTATGCAATGGCCACCAACTTTCTCGTGAAAGAAGGAAGAACCACCCCCAGACATAAAATAAGGGAAGGACACGTGAAATTAAATCCCTGGTCACTGAAATGAAGTCCTTTAAGGGAGAGAAGTGACGACCTGCAGTTACATGGAAGGCAGGACAACCAAGGGATCGTTTGCCTTCTCGGTTTCCCATTTATGTAGCTTGCACGGCGTTCAGTGGGACGGGACCGGCTGGTGCAGCAGCAGCAGAGCAGCACAGCAGAGCTCAGCAGTGCAGCAGCAGCAGAGCACAGCACACATAGCAGCGCAGCAGCGCAGCAGTAGCAGCAGAGCACAGCAGCACAGGGGCACAGCACAGCTCAGCACAGCGCAGCAGCAGCAGGCGGTGCCGTGTCCGTGCCCTGCCGGGGCTGGCCCTGCCGGCAGGCGGCTGTCGAGCCCAGGAAATGGCTTTGGGCTGCGTGTGCCCAAACTAAGAGTGACCTGAGCCGCTCTGTGCTGCTAATGTGTGAACCAGTTCTCCATTAAACTCGCTGGGGAGATTAAACAGTAACCTAGGATACCGAGCGTGTTCAAATGTAAGGCAGATTTTGCACAACTGCACATACATTTGTTTCTGATTGTAATTCAAAGTCAGATGATAGTAAAATATTGCTTAGCAAGTCTTAAAATGGGTGGTGCTAATCCTGTGCTACACATTCATTCACTACTCATTTTTGTACAGCTTGAATTAGTACCATGACAGAGTCTCCATCTTTCATTATTGATACATATGTCAATCCATACGCTCTGCTTGTATGTGCCAAAGATGTCATTGATGCCAAGAGCAGTGACTATTCAAGTTTTTGGTTATTATCTAACAGCTAATAACCTTTATACCTGTGGATAATATGGTAATAAAAAATATCGAATATCAGAATTCACCATGGCCATACTTAACTCTGCATGTTAGATACAGCTTGATGTTCTTTTAATTTAAAGTGACATGCATGGAAGGGGTTGATTGGAGAATGGGTTAGGTGAACTGGAGGTAACAGAAATTAAAGTAGCAAAGCCACTTATGGTTATGTTTTGATATAATTCTGAAGTGATGTACAGTGGAAGCAAATGAATTTATTGTATTCAAGCAGGCAATGCAAGTATTAGAGATTTGAAAATTGTATTTTAAAGTAACAATTTTCGTGTGTTCCCTGACATTTTGTAATTGTCTGGCCTCCAGGTTGGGATACAGTTTATATTATCAAAAGGAAATGCTGAATTATCGTATGATAGTCTTGTTTCACTGGGAAAAAAGTAATTCCTGTGAAATAAGGCTGTTTGTACTTATAATATTGCTAGTTGATGCTGATTGACAACACATTCTCTCTGCTACATATGGCATGGAAAGATGTGCTCTTGGCTATAGTGCGGGCAAAAAAAGTGAGCACAGGATATTTTGTAAAAGCAGATGGAAGTTCTCATTTTCTTTCTATTTATAGCTGGTGTTTGTAGTGTCCTTTCAGTTCTGTTATCCAATCACTGTTAATGTATTTCTGTTTGCTGCAATGAGAGGGAGGAGAAAATGAAACAAGCCTTTCTTTTGCTATGTAAAATTCATTTCAGTACAAGAACTGGACTGGAACTAGAAAAGATAGTAAAAGTACAGTTCTTCCCACAAAAACTCAGAGATAGGAGAAAAAATAGAATTAGGTCATTCCAACCAGTGGCTGAGTTTGCACTAATAAATGAAGTTTTCCTTCTGCCTTGAAGCAGGAGTGGTGTGGTCTAACTAATACAGTTTGCTGGTAATTTTCTGCTTTAAATCAAAATGAATCAGTACTCAGAGTAAAACCATAAGTTTGTTTTGCCTGAGAGTTGAAATAGGAACCAAGTGGAAGTAAGTCTTTAGGCAGACACAGAGCTCCCAACGCTTTGCACGCTGCTGGTTATGGTTAACCAGCCTTGGCGAGACACAGGAAGGCTGTGGGCAGCTCGGCACAAGCTGAAGTGTCAGGACACTATTCTTTTGTCTCAAAGTATTTCCTGAGCTGTGAAGTAATGATTACCCACTCACCACATGGAAGTGTTATGAACACCAATATTTTTTAAAATTAGAGCACTTAGAGTGCTCTAATGGAGGAAATACATGTGTAAAGGAAGGAGGGAGCTAAATTCTTCCGGTTTTGAAGATGAGCTGAAATAAATAATAGGGTTTTTGCAACCTTTTTTTTTTTTTTAATAAAAAATCCAATATTAATATGACAAAGAGACTGCTGGCTAGCAGAGAAAAGGATTAGTGGCATCTCACACTGAGACAGAGATATTTGGAAGTAATTTGTTTGGTCCTGCTGAGTTTTGTGGCAATGGAAAGCTAAGCTGCTTCTGTCTTCAGAAAGTGTGCCCACAGGGAGTGCCAGACAGCTTTTCCGCCACTCCAAATTAATGATTCAGATTGTTTTTCTGCCAAGATAATATCCTTAGGTACACTTGGAAACTCAAGTAGATTCTGTTGAAAAGTGAACAGAATTAACAAAATACACAACTACTGTAATAATTAGAATTGTGTGGGTTCAATCCAAAAGCAGAATTGGGCAGTTTTCTTTTAAAGTCTGCATTAAAGAATCAATGATGGGGAAACAGCTAAATATAAAAGTAAATTTTCTATGCTAAAAATAATTTGTCATTATCTGCCAGAAGAAGCTAGTGGTTTACAAGGATACTAGAACAATGCAATCTATCATGAAGCCTTTGCTGCATGTAAAATTACTTGAATATGTCTTTAATATGTCCTTGAGTCCCTTTAGTTGCATTCCCTCCTCCAACTGATGATTTCAAGGATGTGACTAGAAGAATAAAAATCTTACGGTAATATTTGTTTAATTATTTCTAGGCTAGGGCCAGTTGCATTCCCTGATAATGGAAACAATGTCAAAATTGTAAGTGATTAATTTTAACATATCCGGCAATATCCTGCAGAGATGTGGTAGACTCTTCCTCTTGTCCTACAGTTTGGTCATTTCACATCCTCAGCTGCTAAACTGGAGGAGAGCACAGCTCAGGATTTATATGGAATCTCCTAAAGCAAGAGTGTGTTTAAGTAGGAAAAGGGGGTGACAGTGACTGATGTCAGATTTCTCACTAAGCTGAAGTGGTAAGTATAATGCTGCCAAGACTTCTGCTTTATTTTTAATGAATTATAATTTGTTTCAGTCACATGGTCTTAATATACAGTTCATTAATTCCAAATTTTGCAATAATTTGTCTAAATGTTTTTTGTCTCTTGACTTTAAATCAATTACCTGTGTGGCTTATTGTGATCTATGATCTTTATTGATTGGCTTTTAGTTGAGTAAAGGTGTACATAGAGATCTCTATGTATGCACATCTCTATGTATGTACCTGATACATATTTTTGCTTCTGTTTTTGGAAGAACTATGGGTTAAAAGCAAACTAAAAATCAGAAAGCAATCTTGAAAATAGTTGTGCCCATATTTCAATTCAAGCACTAATAAAACTACTGAAATATGTTGAAAGAAATAGGCTTTGCACTTGACTTTTTGGAATCTTCTTCATCCTTTGAGGCAGATTTTGTGCTAATTCTCTACAAAATGAGAATCACAATGCCTGCAGGAACACTAGGTTGGGTCCCAGAAACAGTATGTTAGTGTGTACAATTTCTAATCAGCCTGACTTCCCAAGTCTAACTGTTAACTTCCAAAGATGAATAATTAGACAGACTGCAGCAGTGCTCTGGTGCAATGATGGTGTCCTATTCTGTTATTCTGTGCTAGCTCGTTCAGAGGCTGCTCAGTAATATCTTTTCTTTGCTCCTCTTGATCGTGTATGTGTGCTCTTAAAAGGCAGGTATAGCCCAGAGCTGCTGTGCTAACACCTGTCCTATTTTACACAGTATTTCAGAGCAGCCTCTCAATCTGTTCTGGAGGCTGTGAAGTTACTCAGAATCTCTGGAACATCCTCCAGCCCCTGATGCTTGCTTTACCTTAGGGTTTCTAAAGGTGTTTTTTGGAAGAGTTACCTGGAAAGAAGGAATCCTGTTTGTCCTGGGAAAACCTCTCACTGATAGAATTAGGCTTTTTAAACATTACTGAGTAGCTAAATATTGTGTTAATGTATCCATGATACAGGCTGCAGTTTCCTTCTCCTAAAATGTCCACAAATCACCAGAAGACATTTGATTTTGTTACATTGCTCTAAAAGGAAAACAAATCTGATGTGTTGAGAATGTTGGCATTGCACATTTTGCAGAAATAGAAGTAATTAGTTAATTCTTAAATTAGAGTTAAGTAAAGGAAGGTTCATGTATCAATCAACCAACCACAAATATAAATATAAATAAACACATATTTATTTATTTATTTAATGCAATGAAAGGCCAGTATTTGAACGCAAATTAAGTGCCTGATTTCAAAGCTTCTGACTCCATAGATTTAGAACTTAGGATCAAATTTCAAGTAGATTAATTTTCAATACTTTATTGGGGGTTCTAAAGTTGAAAATTTTAGCTCTAAAGTTGTTTTTCTAGGGTTCATTTTTAGATGTCTAAACTGAAATAATTGCAAATCTGAATTTTCCTGAAATAATCAGGAAGTGAAAAATCCTGGTAACAAATTTTAAATTCATATCAGGACTCTTACCTCTAGTGTCTATTAAAGGTTCAGTGTTCATTTGTTTCTCAAAGTGACCCTTTTTTAAAAAAATGAAGTCGCATACCAGGCATGGAAGACCAAAGCTACCCAAATTGTTGCAAGCATTTATAAACCTTGGTTGGGACATAGTGCAGTTGGATTACTGTGTGATTAAAAATGTAAAAATGCCTCTTTCTAAAATTATTACATGTACAGTAAGTTATAGGTATTAATTTACAAGAGATACGTTAAAACCATAAAAAACAAACAAAATCTTTTCTTCCTTATTTGTGTTTTGAACATGTTATTTCATTATATCATCTGATTATACATTTTTAAGAATCGTGTAAAGATATGTGACAAGCTGGTAAGTAAGCAAAAGGCTGATTGATCTTTACAGCATTTAATGGACATTGTTTTATCAATGTTCATTTTCTCCCAATCCTGAAAACCATGTAAGTTGAGTGAATTCAGACATTTAAGTAAACTATGAAAATTATTAATAAATATTTCTGCTTCATTACCTGAAGCCTCAATATACGTTCTGGTTGCTGAATATTTTCAGTAATTAATACAATCTACCAGCTGAGCTAATGTACCACACTTTAACTGAACTGTGCCCACATGTGGAATTTCATCTTCAGAATCTAAAATGTGGATGTTCATGACCATTCCTTGCTAAAAGCACACAGAGGTCACCCCAGCGTGTGGCACATTGACTCATTCTGTGCATGGCCCCAAATGCATTTCTGGTGTAATGCGAGTACCTTTAACATTTTGCTCCAGAAGTTACATTCACTTGTGAGATCCACTACTTATTTTGATATTCTGATATTAATATTATTGTAGTACAATAATTTAACATCAATCTGAAAAAAATTTGCATGTTCTTTTCCTAAAGAAAATAGAACTAAACCTAAACTGTGATGCAAAGGAACATTACCTGAAAGGTGACTTGGCAATAATAAAACGATTGGATTTCAGTAATTTTTGTTTCATGATATAGAGACTTACCAGTATTTATTATTTTATTATTATATTGAGTTTTTATCCCACCCTATAAAATTATTTCTAAGCAAAAAAAAAAAAAAAAAAAAAAAAAAAAAAGGAAAATAAAAAAAAAAAAACATACCCTCAGAAGGGAATTTAATTCAGGTGGCTTTCAAAACATTTGCTTTCTATTAGTTGCTTTGTAACACTTTGGCGGAAAAATAATCTTTGACAGGGATTTAACACCGGTCCTTTTCTAGTTGCTGAGGAAACTCCCTGTTAGTCAATGATATGGCTCATCCAGGTACGCCATCAAAACCGGGATTTTTCCCCTCATGTTGTCTACCCCACCGTCCCTCAGCCCTCAGTCTGTGGTGTACACACAGGGCCGCGGTGTGAACGGCACACGGCCCGCTGTTCACGGCTGTGCCGGTGAGGGGGGCCGGGCCGTGACTCAGCGCCCTGGGGAGGCCTCGCAGCGCCGGGACAGGAGCCCCGGGGCCCCGCCGTGGCTCGTTAATCAGTAACACGGCGGCGGCCGCGGGGCGCTCCGGGCGCGGCACCTTCGCCCCGCGGCCGCTCCCGGCCCGTCCCGGCCCCGCCGCCCCCGCCGGGCCCGCCCCTCTCCTCCCCGCTCCTCTCCCAGTCTCCTCCGCGGCTCCCCCTCCCGAGCCAGGCGGGGCCGGAGCCGGAGCGACGTCGTTCCTCGCCGCCGCCGCCTCTCCCCAGTGACCGAGGGCACCGGCGCTGCCTGGGGGGCCCCGTTCTCCCGCCGCCGCCGCCCGCCGCCTCATCCCCGCCTCTGCCGGAGCCCGACCGCCCGCGGAGCAGCCATGAGCTGGGGCACGGAGCTGTGGGTGAGTCCCGGCTCGCCTCTCATTGTGTCTGGGATTCGCCGCCTTCCCTTGTCTGCTCGGGCGGCCGCCCGGGGAGGCGCGGAGCGGCCGGGGCCGAGGGGCCGCGCTTTGTTCGGCCTGTGGCGGCGGGCAGGGGCAGGCCCCGGGCGGGGCGGGGGTCCGGCGGGGGGCGGCGGGCCGGGCCGGGGGCCATGGGGGGCGGGAGTGCCCGGGGTGCGGTGAGCGGGCCATGGCGCTCCCGGGGCGGCCCCTCGCCCCCCGCCCGCCCGGCGGGACCGGCGCTTTGTGCGCGGCCGGGGAGGGGAGTGCCCGCCGGGGCCCTCAGCGTGCTCCCGGCACGGCCCGGGCGGGGTCCGGCGGGGCTCGGGCGGCCTCGGGGCGGCGGCAGAGCTGCCGCTCCCTCGAAAACCGCCGGGCCGCTCCGCCGAGCAAAGCGTTTTCAGCTGCCGGCTCTAATTAGAAGCAGCTACTATATAGCTTTGTCTCTAGAAGTACCGCAGAACATTGGCTAACGCTGCGTTGCATTTGTTTTAAATACGAAGCATTGGCAGCAGCGAGACGGGCAGTGTCTGTGTGGCGTTGGGTCTCTCATTCAAGCTCCCCGCTCCCTCCGAGGGCTCTCGGCTGTGCCCAGCACGGCGGGGAAGGAGCACGGCCGTGTCCGCTCGCAGGGCTCGGTGCTGGGGCTGCTCTGGCGGGGCTCCTGCTGCTGCCGCTCCTGCTGGAGCCAGCCCTGATCGGGGGAACGCTTAGCCATGAAAAAGAGTAGTACCAAGGAAGGTTTAACGTCCTCGCTTTAAATGCCGCCCGCCTTCCATTAATCTGCTTTTAAAGACTGTGAAACAGAGACTTTTATGCTAAGAAAAAAACAAAACAAAACAAAATGCTAAACGTCGCAGCTTGAAGTGTGGTCCAGGAACTCTTAATGCGGCTAGACCTAGCACTGTAGGTAGTTTAATCAGTGTTTCGTGGCGCGGGGCTGTCAGTCCCTGGAGGAGCAGAGCTCTGCTCCCCGCCGGGACCAGGGGCTGCCCCAGGGGCCGGGCCGGGCTCCTGCAGCGCCTCAATTACCTCGTGTCTGCTCATGCAAAATGAAGGTGTAATGGCATCACGTGTGCTACGTGGAGAAGCCTGATGTAAAGGTGCTTAGGGGCTACTGTAGTGTTTTGCATAGTACTTGTTACTTTACTAGGATTTGTAGGCGTGGTGAGAATTCAGGCAAAATGTGCTTTTTAAGTACTGATAGCACTGCCGTAGCAGGCCTGAAATCTGAAACTGTTGTATGTTGGCAGTAAGGAGTAAGTAAAAGCTGTGATTTATATTGGCCACACAAGAGAGTGAGTGCATAGCTCATGCCTGTGTGTAGCTCAGGTGAGACGTGAGTGTCCCTTGAGGAGGGTGGGGGCTGGCATTTGGGAGAGCACTGGCTGTAAGCACTCAGATATGTATTGCTTTAGAAAACAGAGTTTTAGCTTACTTATATCTGCTCATTTCTGTAGCCTCTTAATTGTATATTTTTTGTTCAGCTTGTAAATGGCAGTTGAAGGTTCTATACTCAGTCTTGTGTTCGATTTTGTATGAAAGTCCTTGTCTTTGTTGTGTATTTAAGAAGCATCTTCAAAAAGATGGGTTTTACCTCAGACTTCCTTTTAATGATAGACATTTGATTCACAGTGTTGTGAAACTAGCTGGAATTTATTTTGACCTATTATATTTCTTTCCTCATAAGTCCCTAATTCTTAGGCATTAGTTGGAAGAAATAATGCCAGAATTTTAAGCTAAAAATTTCACTGCAATACTTTTATTTTAGTAAATTTAATGTATTTTTTACTTGATATCTGGAGATGACCTGTAACTCTACACTGAGGTAACTTCATGTGTAAAATGGCCTGTTTGTAACTATATATCTAGACTTTGACAAGGCAAGTTTTTACATTACAAGGTGCCTTTTAAATTCTTTTTTTAATTGAATCAAATCATACTTTAAAAAAATCTACTGTGTTTATAAATCGAGCTGCTTTCTTAGTTGGAAGAATATTCAGTGCTTCACTACTGTGAAAAGTATTAAACTTTAATTGTTTTAGCAACTGTGCTGGGCAAGTAAAGATTCCTTTTTGAAGATCTGGCACAAAATCAAATTCATAAAGAATTATCTTGAATCTAGGTTAAAAACACAAGGAAAAAGTACTGTGAGTCTTCAAAGACACGGCTCTGAACAAGATAAAAATAAACTCTTAGACATGTTTGTGTTCTGGTGTAGCAGTTCCTCCATCATTGCCAGTTGTTGGCATTAGTGGAGCTTCAGGAGGCAGCCCGAGCTGCTCTGGGTGTGCTGGTGGCAGCAGGGGCGAGAGAACTCGCCCTGTTCAGTCCCCAACTGCAGAGAACTCTTCTGCTCAGGTTTTCTGGACACCCACTGGGCCTAAGGCTCTCCTTCAGCAGTGCTTTCACCTCATAAAGTGGATTTTTTCAGGGTTGATACTGGTGTCTAGATCATAGGTTTTCAAAACATCTGCACTTAGGTATGTATACTTTGCTAATTCGTTGAAGCAAATTTGATGGTTCTGTGTCAGGCTTTTTTAGTATCTCAACTCTGCCTTCTGGAGTTCTATCTCCTCATGGTGTTTTTTGATATTTTATGCCGATTCACAGTTTTGAGGTATTTTTTAAATTGTTCTGGAGTTTTATACTGTATGCTCTTTTGGATGAAGTGAAAAACTGAGCTTAGATGACTATAGAAACAAATAAGGAGCCAAAAGAAAAACTAGGGGATAAGTAAAGCAACTCGTGTTTGGTATTTATGTGGTAATTATTAAATTATTAATTATAGCAGTTCTGTTATTTACAATATACATATGCTAATTAAATGTCTACATCAGGGACTGGACAAAGGAAATATTTTCTTTGGTTGGCCAGTATTTTCTAATTATTTAAATTTGGTAGCTGTTTGTTTTTCAAGCAAGTTTTTTTTAATAAGTACACCACCATTCCCTGAAGTGAGTGTGTGTTGTACAAGATGTGTATGTATTCATTAGACTGAAACACTTGGTGTTTTTCAGTGTGTCTTGACCAAAAAGTGTACTCCTTGTCGTGCTTCTTTTGATAGCATTATATGAAATAATATAAATTAATAATAAAAAAATGTCAAGTCATATAGGCCATCCTGTGATTAGAACTGTTTCATTCCACAGTATTTTCTGTGCTGTGGGAAATATGCTCCCCTTTTCTGCTTTCTTATTACAATAGAAAATTTTGATTATGCTTCAAAATTAGTATTTAACAGTTTTATTCTCATTTTGCTGTGTGTATCTTTGTGGTCACTCTGCAGCATGTTCCTTATGGTATGGCCACACAGGACCTAAGATGCTTTGGTGAACTGCTTTGCATAATGTTCTCTTAAGGGTTAGAATAGAGTAGTGAGAACTGGCAAGTCTTGTCTAATTCAGTTGAAATACATTTTCTGAGAATTTGGTTGTTGGGTGCAAATTTTCCTATCTTTAATATATAATTTCTTTGTAGGTAACATTTGTAAAGCAGTAATCATCTGAAGAAAGGCGGCACATAATTGCAAAGTAGCACTTAATTAGTAATAGAAAATTGCTGCTGTTTATTTAGATACAGATACTTTTCAGAATTAACTTTTTGGAGATTGTCATGCTTTTTTCAAATATTGCACACTTATGTTCACCTCATGAGCAGTAGGAGGGTTTATGCATTGAAGTTGTGGTTAGACTTGCATTTTTGCTTTATAAAGTGCCCCTGACTTTTATCAAACTGTGCTGCAATATCCAAGGCAAGAATAGATAGATGGGACTAAAATTGGGGTGGGGTTTAGTAACTTTAAATATTTGGAAATAAAAATGATAGATGTTTAAGAATCTTCTGAGCATGAGCATCTGTTCAGTGTGTATATTTCTGTACATCTGGAGTTCTTTTTGTGGTGGGCGTAAAGTGTACAAATAGCATTAACATTGAATGTTTAAAAAATACGTCTGGTTATTGTCATTTTGGGTTATTGTGCTGTTAAATTGAATATGTAATGTATTTGCTTTGATGCTAAAGGCTTACCAAGCTTTGGAGACTGCAGTGTAGCTGATAATGAAGTTGTTGGTGTAATGAGAGGAGACAGTGTGATTGGCACTCTGAAGTGGCTTCTTTGGAAATTAATTAAAGAGTTTGTGCTGTCTCTTTAAAAAAAAAACAAACCACCAAACAACCAGGAAGGATGTTTTTTGACTTTGGATGCATGTTCTGTTGTTCCAACCCCTGTGAACCCCTTAATAGCAGTTGGCAGAAAAAGAGTTTGAATACCATGTCAGAACATTTTCAGTCTGTAGAACCAGTCTAGCCATCTGTTTCTCACCTCTTGATAAATATTTAAAACAGAAATTTTGCTGAGGGCTTTTTGTGCTGAGATTTCTTGATTAAAAAGAAACGGCTATAGAAGATTTAATGATACTATTGTTGCGAGCTCCTTAGGGCCAGAAGCACACCATCTTTTGTAATTAAGAAACCACTGGCACTGTAGAGTAGTATTTTAGAAATTAGTTATGTTGGACCAAAGAAAGATCAAAGAATATTTGGTGATGTGCTCTTTTTAATCTTTCCTTAAACAAAATTCATTCTGTGCCTAAACCCAAGTTCTATTTTTAAAAATATTAAATAACTTGCATCAGTAGTTTTTCAAAAGCTGTTAAAAATTTTCTTATGCTTTCAGTCCCACTTTCAGACATTATTTCTGTCTTGCTTTACAATCTTAGTCTTTTTTGTAGAAGAATCATGTGGTGATGTTATCTAATCTTAAAAGTTGTCAAGTGTAATTATATGTTGAAAACATCCACAGAATGTAAATATGACAGAGTTAGATTAAGAAAGTGGTTAACTATTATATAGCATACTTCTATTGTAGCAATTTATTGTATTTTTGTTCACTAGATCTGAAAATTTATTTTTTAGCTAAATAAAAGGGCTTTTTTCCAAGCAAAAAGAAGTTTTTTTCTCTTGAAAGTGAGAAACCTTTCTTGACTGTTAATGTGAATGTGGTTATGTAGTTACTAGCATTGTTAATACAGATAAAAAAACCATTGTAAATAATTATAAATATCAAGTCATATCCCATATGGAAGTTCTATGCTTTTGAATCTTAGCATTTTGTAAACTTATTTTCCACTGCTAACATATACTCTGTTAAAGACAATACTCTGTTTCACAGGGGGATGTTTGAGAGACGGAACATGAATATTCTTTTTTTCATCCTCAGATTTCTTTGTCACCCCAAAGATTGCAAACAGTACCCTGTATAGATTCACTCTTCAATCAGTACTCTGGCTGTTGTGTGCAAATGTACTCTGCAAATGTGTGCAAGGAATGTGTCTTGTGGCTAAAGTATAAGATTACAGTGTTTTCCAGATGCATGGGATGGTTACACATTCCCCTTGTCTTGGGTGACATGCTGCATAAAATGCCTAATCACTGTGAGGTTCCAGTCTTTCGCAAACAGCTTTGTGTGGCTTACCTCATCCTTGTGAAGACCTTTGAGGTTTCCAACGAGAAAGTTATGTAAGGATCAAGTACTTGGTTACTGAAAGTGTAGTTACTTTAGGCTTTGGTGTGAAAACAATTCTACGGCGTTTCAGTGGGAAATGTTTGTCCGTATTTTTCCAGCAATTGTCTGGTTCATAAACATCTGACCTTTTTACTGGTTTTTCCGGGAAGGGGTGTGTCACTGTCATGAGACTTTATCAGTTTGGGTTTGATGTTAAACATGATTTAATTTAAGAATGTGTACGTGTGTCTTTGACTATTTATTTAGAAAGTGTCTTTTTTTTTTTTTGAGGTTTGAAAACTTTATCATCTGATAGCTATTAAAAAGGCATCTGTTTTTATTTATGGCCCCACTTGTTTATGTGCTTGGAAGTGTGTATGCTTTTCAATGAAGTTTGTACAAACATACACATGACTTTACTCTGGAAATTCTGAACACTGGAAGAGTATTGCTGTCTTATAAAAATTGTATGCAGTCTCCTTGTTCATAGTACTAAATCTGAGAGTTGTCTGTATCGAGATTCTAAATGCTGCAGCTGTCAATTGATTTCCTGAGTGAGAATACTAAAAAGGCTGTTGGAGACTGCAGGATCTTTTATCTCAGGCAAGCTGAGGATTTCTTTAAAGTGTGTATCTGTCAAAATAATGATCCTCTGAAATGGCAAATCCCTCCGAATCTGGGATGAAGAAAAGCAAGGGAAAAGTCTATTGGCAATGTGCTCATGAGCTGAGGCTTGCCCAAGTTGGTATGATTTGTGCTTTCAGATGTTTGCAGGTAATACTGGAAGACAGAAGGTTTGTTGTTACTGCTTGTGTAGAATAGTCACGGATGCTGTAGACCTACTGAAATAAGTCTAATATCTAGAACTTAATTAGTATTGTATTTAAATTAGTTCTTATACTGGATTGATCTGGATGAACCCCTCATTTGTTAATATAGTATCTTTAAATACTTCAGTCCTTACATTTGCAGAGCACTTTTTAGTGTTCTTAAAGCCAGTAATTGAGTAACAGAAGGTATTTTATTTTTTTGTGGAGGGGAAGTTATTTAACACAACGCAGATTAAGTTTTCATTGTTCGTGCAACACGTGTGCATACTTTTTGAAGAACTTGAATTCTTTTTGGTAGAGAAGAATTCCCTGAAGTCCAGATATGTTCAGCTTTTTCCTTGTAGTGGTGAACAAACTGTTCAGTGAAAGCTGAAATTCCAGTCAGATTGTTTCATTTTGCCCCTAGTGAGTTTACGTACCCCAGTCCCAATGCTCTTTTGGCAGAAGGTTTAGAGGTTTGTCTTCAGATGTATGTCAGTGCTTCAGCTGGATGGGAAAAGAAGGAAAAAGAAGTATTATACTAATAAAAGCCTTCTGGTTTTCATTAAAATGCAGACCCTCTACACTGACTTTGTTTATGGAATTATCTGCAATAAATTTTTGCGTTGCTGGGTTTTTTTTCAGCTACAAGTTCTAGTCTAAGAGGAGAGTGGCAGGAGTATTACATTTCCTGCTAGGTGACTAGAAGAGGAAAGGACTTAATTTTAGGTGTACTAAATTTTATGAAAATTTCTACTGTATGGAAATTTGAAATAGAGTATTTATGATTCTTGCATATAACTTTCTTTGATTTTTTTTTTAAAGTCAGAACTCTGCTTCTGCTATGTCATTTACAATGAACAGAGCATTAGACCAATGAAACTGCTTTCTGGCATTGTGCTTTGTACATTTTCCTGTAGTTTGATTACCGTTTACATCTTTTGAAGGAGAAGTGCAGTCTTAACTGTGAGCTAAAAAGCTAATATTGCAGGACCTGAATTTTTCTTCGCCTTTAATGTAGAACTCTTGTGTCATCTTGGGCAAGTAAACTCACTTTTTGTCCCTGTTAGTTGGGTTGTAAAATTGGAATACACTTTGTTCTAATCAAATTAATATTGTAGGAATAGTTGTAGAATACTTTAATATTTTTTCATGTGTAAGGGAACAGTAATACGGTCTTTAAAATGTTGAAACACTTTGAAACTCTTGCATTTTTTTGTCTTGGTTTTGGATGGGATAGAGTTAATTTACTACTTAGTAGCTGGTACAGTTGTTGTGATTTGGGTACTCAGAAATGTTCCAGAGGCAAGTACCCTTTGCATGGCTTCTCCTTGGCTGGTACGCAGGAAATAGTACAACATGCTTTTTTGTAGTTCCATATTAAGTAAAATATACTTTTTCAGCATTGTGCAATGAAATGACATCCACTAGATTAGCATTTGGGGTGATTTAAATACTAAAGAACTTCTGAAATATGACAGCAATTGCACTGGAGAGTTGAGAGGCAGCCTTAACTTTTGGCATACTTGAAGTAACCAGATGTGAGTGCAGGTGATGAAGATGGGTGTGCCTTTTGGATCTCCATCTGCATTGTAAATCCTTTATAAAGAGAGCATTTGCTTGCTGAATTCTTTCTCATGATGGATGCCCAATTTGAGTGGGTGTGAAAACATCACTTTGTGTGTTCTGGTTGGTAGAGTAATTGGAGGGCGTTTTCTTTGATTATGGGTATGCTTGTATACTTTGTGTTTACCCCAGATGCCTCATTTCCTTCAGAGGTCAGTCTACTTACTTTACTTTTCTAATATATTCAAATGAGCATTTGGTCTAGGTGGCATGGGGTTTTCTTGTGGCAGTGAATGGGAACATAATTGATATGTGTGAACCTCAGAGAACTCCTGTGCTTCAATGTTGGAGCTGTCTCTACAGCTGGGGAGTACTCTGGAAGAGGAAATTGTAATATTTATAATATCTAACACTTTTTAATCCTTACAATAAATGGATAAATTGTTCCTCTTTCAACTATCTGTTATAGCATCTAAGTGTCCTGCAATTTTTTTCCCATATTTATATGATATCAGTCACAATTAGGGGAATATTTAGGGTATTTGACATTTGTAATCAATTGTGGGCATGTACTTTGTTTGTAATCATGTAGGACCTAGTTCCATTAGTCACATATTGTCCTTGTGTTGTGTTGCATTCTACACAAACTCAGTATAAAGAGCATCCTCAATCCAGTTAACTTTGTGTTCCAGCAGGGCCGGGTGGTGTAGTGGGGATGCCAAATGAGTTGTGCAGACCCCAGTATTGTTCAGCACAGTGGTCAGGATCTGAACTGCAGCCTCCTGACTTCCTTTTGGTAAGCCTTGCAAGCAGAGGGTAGCAGTGGGTGGACCTTTGTCGTGTTTGCAGGGATGAGCACCCAAACAACCTAAGAGAACACAGGAAATACTTGCTGAAAAGTACGAGGGAGTGTTGGTGTCTCCAGCGAAGCAAACAGTAATCCTTTGGTATGATGAAGTAATAAGCTGAAATCAGCCAGCAATGCCCTTGAAAGTGAGCTTAAGAAGCTAATGTTTGATGTGATAGAGAAGGAAGAGATAATGCTGGGTGGAAAACATGTGGGTGAAAGGATAATCTCTCAATACCAGAGAACAGGATGTGGTGCGGTTGAGAAATGGGATGGTTAGAGAATGCCTGATGATTGCAGATATTGGAATGGTTAAAAAGAGACTAATTTAAAAAAGTGGAGAAATTGTTAACAAGTTTTAGGGTGGACATAGATTTGAGACTCAGGAAAGAAGTTAATCAGGTGAAACAAGTTAAAGTTTGGGACTTTAGTGTAAAAGGCATAAAACCAGTAAAGTAGCTGCAAAGATATGATGCACATTATATGCTTTAAAATGAAATGATTTATCTTAGTTTTTCTCTGATTAGTAAATGGAAAATTGTTTGAAGGTCCACTAAGGACTACTGATAAAACAATTTTGTTCTGTAGAGTCAAAGATGGGTTCCCTCATGCCCCTAATATCTACTTTATTTAGATCCTAATAGTGCAGGTACTCATTTACATATTTAATTTTACCAATACTTGTTCATTTTATGAGCAAAGATCTCACAGGATGAGTGAGACTCATTAATGTGCTTGAGACTAAATACTGTATTGCTAGGAAATTTTCAAAGCCATTTTTTTGAGAAAGGGAATATTTGCAAACTAGCTCTGCCTGTAGCTTGTGGTTGATGCACAGCATTAATTAAATCAGCAACAATTACTGATGTTACTTTCTTTAATTTAATGGATCTCTTTTCAGCCTTATAAGTTTTGACTATGGACTGTGAGTTAGAAGAACAAGAATATTTACTTGGATTTATGATTGGTGAAAATTTTATTTTCAGAGTTTTTATAATTTGATTAATTAAAAGCTTTATCTCAGTAACTATGGTTATTATCTGGGAAACTGGCTAAACAACAGATGATGACCCTCCAGGTCTGTGCAATATGGTCAAGGTGTTACAAATTAGTTTGGAAGAGGGCAAGAAAAGGATGAACTTGTCTTGGAAGGTTCTCCAGCATGTTGTAATAAAATGGTAAAAACCAGACTGGAATATCTGGTTAGGTTTCATATCTAAGAAGATGGCATGTTTAAAGAGAAAAAAATAATTTCTTGAAAATAATAGTAACTTAACAGGAAAATCCAAATGTTTGGGATTTTTCTACATTGTAGTAATGTGAGGAGAATGTAGACTGTACAGTTCTATGAAACTTAAATAGAAATGTCACCATGTGAGGCAAGCTGAGCAGTTTTGTCAAGTATCCTGGCTCTGCATGATACTCAAATATTTACTCCTGCAGTAAGAGGTGTGGTGGTCTGATTAAGTGTTTAGGTTGAGTCTGAGGAAACAGGGGTTGTGGGTTATTTGTTTTGGTTTATCTTGATTGCTTCTTTGTTTTGTAAAAGTTGTGAGGTCTTTTGTGTTATTCTGCTGAAGTTTTGCAATCACATAAACTAGATCTTTTAACTTACCTCCCCAAGTCTGAGACCCTGTTAATATTAAGACCTCTCTCTAATAACAGGGATAACTTCTTTCCAAAGTAGCTTTTTAAGAAACCTGTTCACTTTGGTATTGATGCTAGGGAGAATAATAATCTTTCCAGGAGCAGCGTGTCAGTTCCTCCTGCGCTAGCCTAGCGCTTGGGAGATTGGAGTGGACTCCCCCAAGTTCCAGCTTTATGTTCTGCATTCCTGAGAGAGAAGCAGTGAGGTAGGAGTAGTTGAGTGCAACAGGAGGTTTTTAGTGGAAGAAACATCCTCTTAGTGGATTGGAATTGGAGTTTTACAAAAGTCCAGGGATTGGCTCTGTATATTAAAACTGTAGTAAGTGCAAACAACCCCCGTGTTAGACAGAGTGTGGTCCCTCCTCTGCTTGGATGTCTTAGCACCCAGTGACTTCCAATTATTTTGGTTCTGCAGGGTTGTTGTTCAGTTTCACTGAAATTTCAATAGTTAAACTGAAATAATTTTCTTAAAAGAGTTAAAATAGTCTTAAAGATGAGATGCCAGTAGTTATTTAAGGTTAGTGATTCTTAGATAAAATGTTTTTCCATGTTCTGTCTGCTTTATACTTCAAGGCTGTAATTGTGGGCTGTGTAATGAATACATCTTGACATCATTTATATAAAATCTCTTGCAGTTTTTGAGAAAGCATGTAATTGTCTTAAGGTGGTTGTGCTGAATGACCAGGATTCATACTTTTTACAATAACGAGGTACTGTGGAATATGAGTGTTCCAAACTCAAGTTTCAACCTTGAGTTTCAATTCTGAAAGGAGAGCTTCTACAGACCTTTATGCACACATTAGGTGGGAATAGTGCTGTTAGTTTATATGTACTGGATGCTGGGTAACGTGAATTTTAAGACCTTATATGTAAATGTTTCTTATGATCTTGATAGACTATTTGTAATACTTTGTACTTAACATTTCAACTTCTAATCATGTAAGCATAATCAGACTGTAAGTCAAACCTGAAACTTGTGGCTTTCCTGACTGCTTTTCTTCATTATGTCATTGGAAAAGAGGTTTGATTTTTTGCTGACTTGTGTTCATTTGTGGGAAGAGGATCATGCTCCCATATCTCCCTAGTTAATCTAATGGTTGTTTGGCTGTTGCTGGTTATCCTTTCAGGACTGTTACCAGTTACTCTGTTATGAAGACAGCATAACTTTCCATAATTATGGTTCTTCCCATCCTTTCTTAGTCAAGTAAAACAATGTTACATGCGGTGTAAAGGGATTTTTATTTTTTAAGGAAGGTGGTGAATTTTAAACCATTTCTCAAGAGCACTTTGCAGATTTTTCATTTATTTTCAAATGATTTACATTATCTCAAAGTAGCACAGTATGTGGTTTAACCTCATTGCAAGAAATATTTTTTTAAAATGTCTCTGTATTTTGCAAAAAGCTGATAACAGCACTCGAAAAATATAACTAAAATCTATGTATTCCTGCTGTAGTAAAGGGGTTTGAGGCTTTGCTTGTAGTTAGTTGGGTCCTTTATCTTTCAATAGTCTCTGCCACTAAAGGTAATCCAATAGTAAGTTTATAGCAGGAAATGGCATCCTAACATCTTAAACAGCTTTTTTTTTTACCATCAGATTCTGCTTGTCTTTGTTCTGAAAACAGTTTCTTCTGATCCTAATTTGCTAGAAGTTCCTAACTATTTACTTGTTCCATTTTTAGTTTGTTTAGACTATCTTATGTTATTTTTATTAATATTTTTTTTCCTTTGGTGTTACAGTACATTCGGTTACTTCAGCAGGATTAGTTTCTGTATTCTACTTAGTATTCTATTTTCTGAGGAAAAGAGATGGATAAAGAGGATGGCAAGTTTACAGTGAGGAAGTACAAGTTACACAAAGTTATTTGTAGAGTCGTCTTCTGGGATACAGCATGCTTTCTGATGTGTGCAGTTTTCTTCTGGACTTTGTATGATCTGTGTTTGTCATGTCTATAACATGGTATAAAACATCTGCAACACCTGTAGAGGTGTCGCTGAAGGCTTTCATGTTAGTATTTCAGAAGCCTTTCATAATCAGTATTTGAAGAACCCTTATGAAGAACCCTTTTCAGTAGCTGTCATTGCTTTAACTTTTTTGAGTGGAAACACAATGGTAAATATGTTTTAGATAATCTCATAAACTGCACATTTAAGTACTGTCTTTTGACTATAAGGACAGTATATTAAAAGACATTAGCTTTTAAGTATAGACAAAGCTGTATTTAATACCAGGTGACACAAAAGGTAGTATTTCTTATCCAGTTACATTCATCTGGCTGTTTCCTGTTTCAGCCGCAAGTAGTTTATTTGAATTACATTTGGTGTGCTGTTGCCCTACATTAATATTAGGAATCCTGTGTTACATCTTAGAGAAACACCTTTATTCAGTATTTTTTCCACAATTTCATGTGTCTGATTTCATGTCAGTATTTCCTACTAGCTGTGTATTTACTGATGTTGTGACCTGGTTTAATTAGTACTCAGTTTTCTGCTGTATTTTCTGGGAATCTACTTGTTTCTGTAAGAGTTCTTTACCTCTTACACCTATTTATTGCAAAAAGCTATCACTAGTTTATATATTAGAGCTGTAAAAATTAAAAGAAGTGTTTCCAAGATACACAGATTCAGAAATCAAAGATGACGGTGCAGATGTTGTGATAAGTGTATTGTGTAGTCTTTCCAGTTCTTTGTTGAAGTGGGGGAAACTATTTTGTGGCATGGGTGAAAAACATTTTAATTTGCGTTTTAGTTGATTGTTGAGTTTGGAATCCTTTATGTGAAATGTTTGCAATAACCTTGAGCAACAAAATTCTGTGTCAGTCAGATACATGGCTTAGTTAAAAGTAACGTTGTTAAGATATTAGTACACGTTATCTCAGCATGATTTTAGCATGGAGATAACAAGTGACATTGATGTTGGTGACAACCATTTAAGGTGGGTGCTGAGAACCACAACAGTTTAGAGAGCATTATATTATTTCCGAATTGCTCTCATGTTACTGTTGATTGTTTCTGTGAAATAACTAATTGATACATTTGTTTGTACGAATGAGCTGGTTTGTTGAGTACTAGAAATTCAAGTATTTATTTTGTGCTACTATGTATTCTTGAGGGGCATAAAAGTTTTTTATTGTTTGTATGTAACCAGAAAAAAAAGAAACTTCAATTTTATTATCAGGAGTGTGCTCTAATTGCAGCAGGTTGATAGCAAATGAGTATTTCCAGCCTAATGGACTAATGCCAAATGTGTGCTAGCCTGATGGCCTAATGCCACTAGTGCAGGGCACATCTCATGTGGGTCAATTAATGCTTATGTGTATAAAATCTAATTTGAAAACTGAATTTTTAACAACTGCAGCAAAACCACATCCAACAGAACTTTGGGAACTGAAAAGAAAATATATTAGTATAGGCTTTCTTTTTTGCAATTTAAGAAATACCAAGAATTAACCCATCTTCCGTGATATTAACATCAGGGTCACATTCATTTAAGCAATTTGGGCTCAAGTCTAGTTCTCCAGATGATTCAGAAGGGAATGTCAAATTGTAAGCAGTAATCATTCTCTTCTGTATTTTTCTCCTTACAGAAGCCCTTCTAGACTGTACAAGGTTATTTTCAATTCATAGAAGAGTGAGGTTGCTTCAGAGTTAAGAAACAGAAGAAATTTAGCATTCTGAAAAACTGCATTGAGAATGTATTTGCTAAAGTGCTGTTTCAGGATACTGCTGACAAGTTAATATATTCTCAGCTTTTACTTTATCCAGTTTTACTGCCTTAGTATCAGTTTACTAATTTGCTTTGTAACTGGGTAGTGGATATACTTAATCTTGGTGCAAAACACTTAATGTATTTCAGTTTATCAGTTAAGTATTTTGTTTATGCTTTTTTATGATACAGAACCAAATATTGTTTTCACAATTAACCTTGTGATTTTCTTAATGCAAATTGTGCATTCTGGTCCCATAAAAGTGTAATAATTTTGCATATTCTTAGAAAGCATTTTAAAGCATCTGGGAAGTGAATCCTTCTTGTGACTGTTTCGTGATATGGCATGTGATACCATAAGAAGAACACTCAAAATTTAGTCAAATATATTTTGATAAATGATCTTTTGAATGTTTTAAATATTTAGTATTTCTCTGAGGCTGATGGGGCAACAGTATCAAATAGTTTCCTTTCCAAATCATTCTCTTCAGAAAAAAAAGCAGTTGACTGGTGAGTGTCTTTAATTTTCCATTATACGCTAAAGATGCACTGAATTCAGAATAATGGAACAGGTTAATTAAATTAATTACATTTAATTTTAATTCTGTTAATTTTCTTTCTAAAAGATATGCATGGTTATACACGATATGTATTGACAGAAAAATGAAAAAAAGAGATACTTGGGGAAATGGCACTTGCTTTAATTTTTTCTACCACAAAATCATGGTGTGTTTTTGCTTACAAGTTGGCATGCTTTCGTCACTGATTTTGAAATGTTTTTGCTAAGATATAAAGTGCTAAGGCTCCCCAGATATGAAACATCAATTTTCAATATTTTTTTAATCAAGCTAGTATTGTTAAAAACAAAGTTGAAACTCCCATGTGCAATTAGACGGTTTCAGCTTTATAGTCAGTGTAATAAAAGATATAACAGTTTTATTCAGTATGAAAGAAAGGGGTTTTGGTTTTTTCATTATGTCATGTTTTATTCAGTATTTGAGACTGTCAGAATTTCTTTAGTGTTTCTTTGACTGTTCCTAGACCATTGATTATTTACAGAAATTTATCCCTTATTGGTTAATATTTTGCTATTTTAATTCCATGCAGACTTAGTGAAATGAGTGCTTAGTAAAGACTTGAGTAGCACTTCATGTTGAAGAATGAAATCACAAATAATTAGGTTTTCCATAAAGGACATAATGTGGTATGGCAATGAAAAAAAATACAGGAAAGGTTATATCTTTAGGTGACAGAAGGGTTGCCACTTCCCTCTACTTCCAGGTCAATGTGTAACAAGGAGTGTTAGGTTTCACCGGGTTCTTTGGCTAGAACTGTTTTTTTAAAGGAAAGTACAAGTCCAAAGGTCTGGAGGTGTTCAAGGCCAGGCTGGGTGAGGCTCTGAGTGACCTGGTCTAGTGGGAGGTATCCCTGCCTATGGCAGGGGGTCTGGAACAAGGTGGCCTTTAAGGTCTTCTCCAACCCAAGCCATTCTGTGATTCTACATAGTGAATTTGTAGCAAATTACTGTTCTGATCTACAGTACTTGCTGCGGTTGCATTTTGAACTACACCTGCAGTATATCATTGAGAACTTTTTTACTGTTTTGCTCTTTACTGTTTCTGATCTGGTAATACTAAAAAGTAATTAGGAAAGAAACCTAGTAATTATTAACTACAGTAGTAGTACTTCTGTGTCTGTGATCAGTGGAACAAGATGCCTCACACAGAATAGAATTAACACAGTGTTTAAAATGCTGCTGTTGAATTGGATTCCCACATAATTTCTTTATTAAGGCAGGAAGGATGTTCTCAGTAACTGCTTTTGGAGTAAACAGTGAAGTTATATCAGAAGGGTAGGCAATGCAAAAGAGGCTTAAAGGAGGAATTAGAAGGAAAGTAGTGGATGAACAAGAGTTGAAAAAAATTAGATTAGAATAAAAAATCCTGAGAAATTGTGAGAGGGAGAAGCTGGCAAAGATGGTTCTGTTTCAGTCACAGAATCACAGAATGGATAAGGTTGGAAGGGACCACAGTGGGTCACTTGGCGCAACCTCCCTGCTCAGGCAGGTCATCCCAGAGCACACTGCACAGGATTGCATCCAGAGCCTCTGGAATATCTCCAGTGAGAGAGACTCCACAGCCTCTGGGCAATCTGTTGCAGTGCACAGTCACCCTCACAGTAAAGAAGTTCTTCCGCGTGTTCAGGTGGAGCTTCCTGTGCATCAGTTTCTATCTGTTGCCTCTTGTCCTGTTGCTTGGCACCACCCAGCAGAGCCTGGATCCACCCTCGGACACCTCCCTTCAACACTTACAGACCCTGATGAGGGGCCCTCTCAGTCATCCCTGGGCTGAGCAGCTCCAGCTCCCTCAGTCTTCCTTCATGGGATGCTCCATCATCTCTATTGCCCTCTGCCAGACCAGCTGCAAGAGCTTCCTGTCTGTCTTGTATTGAGAAGCCCAGAACAGGGCACAGCACTCCAGATGTGCCTCCCTGGGGCTGAGTAGAGGGGCAGGGTCACCTTCCTGGACCCACCCACAATGTTCCTCCTAACATTGTCCTTCTCAGCACTGCTGGCTCGAGGACAGCTTGTTGTCTGCCAGGAGCCCAGGTCCTTCTCTGCAGAGCTGCTCCAGCAGGTCAGCCCCAGCCTGTGCTGCTGCCTGGGGTTGTTCCTCCCCAGGAGCAGGGCCCTGCATTTGCCTGTGTGAAATTCAGGTGGATCTTCCCTGCTCCTCTCTCCAGCCCCTGGAGGTCCTTCTGAAGGGCTGCACAGCCCTGGGGTGTTCCCTCTCCTCCCAGCTCTGTGTCCTCAGCAAACCTGCTGAGGAGGCACCTGCCCCTTCATCAAAGTCCTTGATAATAAACTGAAAATACTGGGCCCAGTGTTGAACCTTGAGGTCCAGTCACAGATAAGTACTGAGATTTGGTGCTTGTTCATCTATGCTCTTCAGGTCTCCACTGGATTTTAGTGTGAATACCCTTCTATTTTTATCAGTTTAGTCAGGAAGGAAATAACTGAAGAAGGTAGGCTTCTGCTGAAGTACTTTTATTTCTACATTGGCTGTTCATTTGACTTTCAAAAAGAAATTGTCTCTCAAAAAAGAAATTGATGTGGTCTGGTGTCACTATTGCCAGTGTGACCCTGTCATTCGTGTTTATTTCTGTCCTGAATGCAAGTACTATTTCTCTTGCTTCAGACAAGTATTAGCACTGATTGTGCTATAAATTTGCTTGGTTTCAGTATGGAGCTCCTGAAGTGGTGCAGAATGTATTTATGGACCCTACTGTCCTTTCAAGATGCTAGATTACAGAAACAGTATGAAAAATGAGCTGTTATGAGTTTGGACTTTGTACATGTTTTGGAAAGAATGGGGAACCAAGCTATGGCAGTTCAGAAGTGTGGGTTTTCAGAACACTGAGGTTTGTGCTCATCTTTTGTGTATGCAACTTCAGTGTCCAAATATGCTGTAATAGGGTTGTTTTACCTTTTTGAAATTGTAGCTTTTTAAATGGAAGTGTATATGCTTATGGTTAAATTACATCATTCTTGTTTTCTTTGTAATTTAAGGAAAAATACCTTGTTAACCAAGGGCTACAGTATGTGGCTTTGTACGATTTGATTTATCATAGAAAGTACATTACTACTAGAAATAAAGGGTATATGAATAATGTTATTCTTACAATACAGGTTATGATTCTGAAGTCTGTGGTGAAATATAGGAGGACCTTACTGTATCTTTCTAGGCTCATATCTTAAAAACTCTGTGAGAAACTGATACATGGCACAATTGCGTTACATTTTAATTTTATATGAATCAAAAAACCTTGAAAAATTCCACTGTTTTGAAGGTGCCAGTAATAACATCTGGTTTTAGTTTAAATTCTTTATTCAGTTATGTTAATGTTACTAAGAATTTTGCTTCAAAAACGATGAATACGGTAGATTCCATTGCAAATAAAGCATGTGGGGGGTGGTGTTGGTTTTCATTTTGTTTTGAGTTTTTGGATTTGGGTGTTGTTTTGTTGTTTCTGGGGTTTGTGTGTGTGTTTGGTTTGTTTTCTGTCTGGGTATTTATCTGTGTCTGAAATAATGTTCCCAAGAATAGAGGAAGTCTCTAACTTACTGCCGTGTTAATTTTGTATTAAGTGTATGGATCTGCTTTTATAATCAAGTTTGGAAAGTGTTTACTATTGTTAGCAAGATATCTGTGAAGGGAAAAAGATGTGGCTACTGTAGTCTTTCTGTTGAACACTGAAGTGTAGTCACAGGTGATACTGAAAAGGGAAGTTCACTTTATGGTAGGACTTGTTACAGAAAACTCCTCTTGTTCATTGGGTTCACAAAACAAACAGCATATGGCAAATCAGTTAACAGCCTTCCAGTTCTGTAACTATTTATGTAACTGGTCCCGTGAACTCTGGTTTTCTGCAGTACTGAACAGTGCCTGCTCCCTTTCAGTGGGGAGTGTGCTCAGAACAGTCCATGGTGATTAACTCTGTTAGGATTTGCAGCCTTTTCTACACCATAAGAGGCTAAAGATTTAATTCAATAAAATTAAAGGGCTGATCAAAACACCTATGTATAGGTATCTTACTCTGAGTGGTTTAGAAGAGCAAATATTTATTTACAAGCTATGTAGGTATAGTTGTGTCTTTTGAATATCAATAGCAACAAATGTAAGGTTTATGCCTTTGTCTTAAATCTGTCTGATAGGAGCTGATAATAACACTAGGAAATACCTTCTCGTATTCCAGCTGCATTCACTATAGCTTCCTTCATATAGGAGGAGAGAGTAGTTGAAACAATTTATCAGAACTATGCTGAATGAGGAGGTTTTGTCTGGGTCTCTGTGCTGAGAGCTGAAAGATTAATGTTACAAGAAGAATCACTATATTTTATTCTTGTACCAGGTTCTTGTAGGTTTACTGGGTATTGTAATTACACCTATTGTGAGACATTAACTAAAGAGCAGGATGTGTTTGTTATGTTCTTGTGCCGTAAGTTTTATGAGTTCATTGTTCACTCCAGTTGCTGTGTAGAAATAGTGCCACAAAATGTGTGTTTTTATAGAACTGGTGATGGGAGTTTAAGATTCTAAATAATGTGCACCTTAATTAAATTCATATGAGGAAAGTTATAAGGAATATACCACGCATATACTTGCTATGAAGTTCTACTGATGATACTCAAAGCCTGGATTCTGTATAGATGTTTTTATGTTATATTTATCCTAATTCTCAGAATCATAAACAATATGATTCAACCCATACCAGATAGATTCTTTTCTTTCTGACTATTCTATTGAGACAAAGCCTAAAGCTGCATCTTTTAAGTGTGAAACACACTAAATTGCCTTGTCTGCCTGGGATTTCTCCGTCATACTTGTTAAACAGTTTATAATTCTTAAGTCAGTTGAAAATGGTATCCTACAGTCTACTTAATAGCTGAGCAGATAAATACAAGGAAGTGATATTTGGATGAGAGGGAAGTTGCCACTCTCCCTTCTTTTTCACCTCCCCCATCTGGCAGAAAGTACTTCCTTGTTTTAAATTTGTATCAGGCATCTTGGCTTTTTGATGAGTTCAGAGCTGTGACCCTGTTATAGTTCTAAACTGTAGCAAAGTCTATAGAATAGCCTCTAAGTCATATGCAAGCTAAGTTATTTTAAATGTCATATTTCAGTTCAGTAAAACTCAGTAAATAGTGTGGTGTAAGCTGGGTCTCATGGTATTGCAGCTGGACATGTTGTAATACAATTTCAGAGTTGTGTGTGCACATGCAAAGCTGGTGGATCTTGTTTTCTGAATTTGTGATGTAGTGCAGATGTTCTATAATATTCCATGTGCAAACCTTTTTCCCTATTGCCTTGCTTTGTAAAATTGAGACAAATGCTGTCTTGAGCACGCTGTTCACTCCCTTAGTGTACGGAGAGGGGAAAAACTCAGTGCATACTCTGCTTGTTAGATGTTATGCCAGACTGGCCAGAGCAGGAATTTAACCCTTCACTGAAGAAGTCAGTAGGTAACATCTCTTTCTTGTGTCTACAAGTTTTGAAAAGACAGATCCTCCCGAATGCAAAAATAGATTAAGTCACATGTGCAAGAACTGGGGAGTATTAGAGTTGCTTGCTCAGTCAGTCTCCTGTGCATGCATTTTTAATAATACTGTGGAATATCTGTAGTTGTTGGAGAGGCATTTAAAAGTTTTGAAAGGTTTCAGTAGTTTCAGCAAGGCTTCTTTAGTCATACACTAAAACATTCACCACCATGTACATTACATGTCAAGTCATGTAGTAATATTTTGTAACTGAAGAACTAAATGATTGTTTACAAATTTCTTCAAAAATAAAAGTCTTGCATCAGTGCTTTCCAAGCCAGATAATTTGTTCTTGCAGATTTTCTGTAGGCTACCATTAATCATGCAGTAAATGTGCTGGTTTTGCAGAGAACTTCTGCTCCACGTGGGGCCTCACGTGGCTGTTGGTCATACAGAAAATTCAGTATTTTGCTGCTTTGTTGATATATCACCTCTCTGCTTTATAATCGGTTATTCTAGTGTTACTGGAAAGATAGGATTTCCTCCAGATATTTCTTAAAATGAGCAACAGCATCTCTATGCATTGTACAAACAGTAGTAGCATTTTTTTACTGTGATGCATGATATCGCACTTACTTCATTTAGGGTTAAATATAGTCTTCCTGTCTCCTGTTTCAAGTGACATAACTAGGACTAAAATGTACTTATGCTTCGCCCTGTTTATTAGCAACCTTCAGCCATTCCCAGAAGACTCAGGAAGTGCCTGTTTTCTGGCTTGGCTATGGTGAAAATAAGATTTCTTGGTGTTTAGGGGAATGGACATAATTATATCCTTTGTATATACAAGGCAAGTGTAATACTGCCCCTGTCTTAAGATGGCAACTATTTTGATGAAATAATGCTCAAAAATACGTGGTTTGTGATCTGCTATTGTCTTGGATATAGATGTTTGAAAATGGTCTGGTTTAAGTTATTGTGGGAATTAAGCTTAAAATAGAACATGTTTCAGAATTAAGCTTTGGTTCAAATGCAGATAAGACTCAAGTATTCTAGCAATCTCTATTAAGAACATGTGGAAAAAAAAGCCTGGCTAAGTTTCTATAAAAAAATTCTTCCCAATTAAAAGTTGAATGAAATTAGTTGAAAGCTAAGTGAGTGGGTTCTGATCCAGTTTACAAAGTAGGGTTTCCTGATCTAAGTTTTACATATGCTTGTATTCTAGTGATACTTACTCCATATGAGTGTGTCTATGTGTGTGTTAGTATTTTTCTCAAGTGGTGGTCGTAAGGGAGTCCATTCTGACTGCTAGGGACACAATACTCACCTCTTTCCTGGCTTGTAGGTAAAGGTGTTAAAGCTGGTGCACACCACAGTGGAGAAGGTGTTCATTGACAAGCGCAATGTGAAGTGGCTGTGATGGGCAGCAGAGAGGAAGGAGACCTGGAACTGTGTGCTGGCTACTGCACACTGTGTTGGTAGAACTTCCTGAGGAGGAAGTAATGGTGACTTTAGGGAATAGCCCTCCCTAGAGTGCATGGCAGGCTGTGAGCCTGCTGTGGGACTACATAGCAGGGTCACCTGAGAGAAGGAGAGAGACCTGTAGGTACCGAAAGTGAGGTTTTCCTTACTTAAGTTTGCATCCTGATGCAGTGAGGTAAATATACTGTTCTTATAAATGTGATCATCTGTTAACCGAAGAATTCTGGAGATTATAAATTAACAGGGCAAGTAGGAGTGGTTGTTGAGATACCTTCTGTGGCAGTGTGTTCCTTTCCTCTCTTGTCTTAACATTGGTGTTCAGTGTCCCAGTTGTGGTTGTGAACCTTTTCAATCAGTTTGCTCTGCTGGTGGGAAACTATTGCTGGTAAAGTCTAGTGATTAGTCCAGCTGATCCACTCAGTGGCACGGGTGAACTGGAGTGCACAGCTGTAGTCTCTAATGTTTTTCAGCTGATCTGCTAATCTCTAGAAACAGAACTTGATTCTTTTGTAATTATGGCTGCTCATTTCAAAAGCAGTCACAAATGTTTCCACACATATTCTGTCTGTGGCAGATTCCTGCTCTTTCCTGGAGACTCAATGTGTCACACCTGTGAAGTTGTTCAGGCCCAAACGTTTAAGACACCCCTCCTGCCAGACCTGGCTTTGATCTAGTTTCCAAAGCAGTTCCTTTGCTGCTGGTCTGGGGCATCTTTATGGAGAAAAACAGTCTTAGTGTTTCTCTTCCTCAATTGCATCTCTCCATTTTTAGCTTTGCTTTAGAAAGCTGGCTTGCTGTGTACATTATCTTACAGCGTGGCTGGATCTCCAGTGGTTCAGTATTTTTTTGAACTTCTTGCTCACTTTATCATGCAAATGTTTCTCTAATCATAGAAATTGATGTTTTAAAATTAAAGTTGACAGTGATACTTTTTAAAAATATATGCTAAAGCTTAACAGGCAAATAGATTTTTCATACTGTGTTGATACTATGAATTTATTAATTCTTCCTCAGAGCAAAGTAGTCTTTTGTCCAGCTGAAGGTGATTTTTTTTTTAATTCCTGTTGTTTTCCTTTTGCATATTAAACACTGTGCACTTCTAGCAGAGTTTCTTACTTAAATATTTTCAAGCTACAATATAGTGTGCTGTTAATACCAGTGTCTTAATTTTGGCAAACAAAGTAGCTCCGTGTCCTCAAGGTCAACCTACCAACTGTTTTCAGAAATTCTTTTTGGGAATTATTCTTCTTTTCATTTCTCAAGAAGACTAGTAGATTTTCTTCATAGTATGCCTGAATAATCCATAGTGAACTTTTAATATGAAATTAAAATGTGAAGTACTGTTTAATTTATGTATATGAACATGTTACTTTTTCTCATCTTAATCTAAGTGCCTCTGCTTTATTTCCAGTGTCACTGTGGCTTTTGATGTTGCTGCCCTGAACCTTCTAATTGGTATTAGTCTTTTAGTCTATAAAATACCTAGCCTTTAAGTTTGCTCACAGCACATTTTTTCCTCTCTCTTGACTGTAATACCCAGATTATTTTCAGAGAGGAATGAGGTATAATTTGCAGATTAGTCTGGAGCTACAGTCCAGAACTCGTAGAAAGCAGAAAGGCAAAACACTTTCTTTTTTGTTCGTGATATAGAAACAGCTCTTTGTTAGTTTTTAGATGTGAAGCTAACAGGGTGTTTTGAAAAGATAAAGTACTGTTTAGCTGGAAGCAGCTTTTGTCTGCCTGTTAGGAAGAAGCACATTGCAATTGCAAGGAAAAAAGAAAGACCCAACCAAATTGATAATTATGAAAACAAACAGGCAGGAATACAGAGAAATGATAATCAGTTCAGACAGTAAAATAAAGGAGCTATTATCCTAAGATAGAAAAGGAAGCAGGAATGCATAAAGATAGAGACAAAAGTAGAAACCAGACAGTGAAGAGGTATCCACAAAGACAAACTGAAATGTATTGTCAGAAGTAGATTAGTGTAACATGCTCTAATTAAAATACAATTTTATCATTAACTTGTCCTGAAGACAAATAGAGAAAGGTACAGTATATTATACTGCAAACTTCTCATTAATATATTAATGGATGGTTATGGTTCCCATAACTTTTGATGTAGTGCATCAGGTAGTTTTTTGTACAAACACTGCACGATTTTTTTGGGTTTGTTTCCTTTTTTGAAATAAAGAAATTTACTTGGAGATACCTCCAAGTAAAACAGTGAATCATTTGAAGGCCTTGATCATTATCTAAATATAAAAAAAATAAAACCCAAGCTGCATGTTTCATAATTCAGCTTCAGCTTTTTATTTCATAAGAGTTTTATGAAATCTTAATATGTTAAATAGCACTTTATAATGTTTTAAACTTTAAATATTTAACTTCTTGAATAGAGTTAGGTGTTATGAAGCAGTCTTTTTTTCTTCTGCAATGCTGCTCATGCAGGAAAGAAAAGACATTATGCAGAATTTAACCTATCATTTAAATTTATCCATAACTCAGGTTCATGTGATAAATCCTCATGGGCATTAATTGAGTAAACAAGAAGTGCCAAGATTGGTATTAAGTATCTAATCACCCACATTTTCTCACTTGGCTTTTTGTGTATTTGTGTGGTTAAGTCATGGCTTTTCATAAGGTGATAATAAAATACAGCATTTATATCCACAAATGCACTGGGGCTTTTTTGATGCAAAATGTCTTGATTTTTTTTTTTTTTTTCCTCCAACCAAGACCTGATTCTGCTTTTCCATGCTCTGAACACTGGCATAGTACATAGTTCATTATACCAGCCTGCATAAGGGTTAAGAATTTAGCGAGCAAAAGACAGGGTTGAGTTTTTAATCTCCCAGTCACTGACTTGGAAGTTTAGACTGGCTGTGCAGCCTGGAGAACAAAGAACTGGGAAAAATCCTCATCTTGAGCCAGTGCTTCAAAAGTGCAAATAAGATCACTTGGATAACTGCAGACTAAAATTGTGATCAGATAAAAGTGTGGAAGTAATGATGTACAGTTGAGTCAATAGAGAATGAAATGATGGTAGAATAATTAATGCAAATTATCCTCATTTCAAATAAAATGTTTTA
Organism: Zosterops lateralis; assembly: GCF_965231275.1. Lineage (NCBI taxonomy): Eukaryota > Metazoa > Chordata > Aves > Passeriformes > Zosteropidae > Zosterops > Zosterops lateralis. Next base: position 17,108,000 of record NC_139769.1, read on the forward strand.
TTAAGTAGATATTTCAGGTGTAATTAATTGCGATAGGTTTCTGAAACTTGTAAGTCAATGTATTTCAATGTTTAATGTGATTCTTAAAACTTTCAGCTGTATTGTCTGGAGGTCAGTGAAATGGGAGACTAATTTGAAAGCAATTCAATGTTAATGCAGTTAGCTAGTTTGCATATTGTAAAGGAATAAATTAGTGAAACAGAAGGATTTTTTTACAGAACGATACCACAATCCTGGCTTTAAATGCAAGTAGAATTGTTTTCTGAAGTTGATGAAAGCTGGGAACATTAACCCTTAAAAAAATCTCAATCTTGTTTACTGCCTTTTATTTGAAACTCCCACACTAGTCCAGTGTCTGGACTGGTAGCTTTGGGAAGACTAAACGTCCAGTATTTATGCTGTAGCATGTGCTCTCTGAAGAGTACTCCCGTGTTTTTCTTTTTATTGGTTCTCGAGGCTTGTTTGGAGAAAAAACAAGTGTCAGTAAGAGGAGGAGAGCAAATCTTGAGTTTAACCAGGAGAGTCTGTTTTGTCTTGGGCGCGGGTTTGAGTCAGGTTCACTCTTGGCTTTGATGCTTCAGCTGCTGTGTTTGTAAAGCTTCTTGATATCTACAAACACATTGATAAGTTTAGAACTACAAACCCAGAGTGTTTATAACACTGATCTGTGTTTCCAGTAAATAATCTGGAAGTAGAATTTAGGTGGGTGACATTTGTTTTGGAATAGTCTGTTTTGACCTACTGCAAACTTCTTGTCAAGTGTCAGATTTGTTTGTTTGTAATGGGAGATGCTTTGGACTACATTCCATTTTTGAGTGGGCAGTTTCTACTACGGCCACCATCTATTAGGTGGCCTTAATCACTTTAATAATAGTCAGCTGCAGTTTTAATCAAGTTTTTTACAAAAATTGTCTGCTCAGCTGCCAAGGGGTGTGGGCAGTTACTACACAAATAGCAATATATATTTGCTTGGAAACACTGTTGAGAACATACTTCATTATCAAGGTGCAGATAGCCAGATATTGTAGGATGTGTTGTTTTGTTTTTTTTTTTAATAACCCACTGATTGCTAGTTAGTGCAGTTTTCATATTTCTTATAAAGGACCTAGCCAAATTAATACATTGATATATTTATTTTGAAATTACAGACCTAAATTTCATTGGATCTATTTGATCTGTTTTCTTGTCTGTACAGCATTGCCTGATTTTTAACCAGTTTTTTTTTCCATTGAAGACATCACTCCTATCTCAGTGCATTAATTTGATTTCCTTTATAGTAGTCTGGAAGATTTGTTGTTTGTGTTCTGGTACAAAAAGGAAGGTTTTTGCTTAATTGAGGCCCAGAGCTCAAACGTGAGTTTCTGGAGAGAGATTGAAAGTGAATGAGTAAATTTGTGACTCCCTCTGGAAGCCTTTCTGAAAAGTCCAGTCCTTTTTGCCTATTCGTTGATGTTGCCTTTATCTTTTGCTCATTTATCTCAGTGGCTTTACGGAACAGTGTAAGGTGATTCTTGTGACTGCAGACTTTCATTCACTGGTTTAGTGTTCACAGAGAATTTGAAAACTTGTGAAGCTTGTGGGATAATCCAGCAAAGCTGTCTTTGCACAGAACATACTGTTTCTAGAATCAGATTAAGAACAGGAATTAAGGGGGGAAAAAGAGGTTTTGTTATGTGATAAGTGATGAAATCCTTATAGTAAAGTGTGATAGCTTGTCAAATGTAATTTTCATATTAATAGCAGATCTTGAAGGAAGTCTGAGCAGTGGAGTCCTTTTTTTTGTTTCAACAAAATATTTGGAAAGCCACTGTCTCTGGTTGCATGTTTGGAAACATGAGTAATGTGGTGTTCCCTAATGCTAATGAAACCTTAGCAACAAATGAGAGCTTTGTGGTCTAAAGAGCCTAAGTAGGACAGCAAAGGCTTTGTTCTGCTGTGTGCTGAAGGAAGTCAGTTCCTTTTAATGGTATTAGGTATTGACTTCATGCCAAAAGCATCTTTTACAAACTACTTTTGGATGCTAGGTTAATTTTGTAAGAGTAATTACACAAATGAGTGGAGTATAAAAAAGAAAGGCTTCTTGAGATTGATATATATTTATGCATATTTGCAAGTGTGGTTTGATGCCACAGCCTGGTAACTGTCCCCCTATTCCCACACTCAAGCAATGCATGTGCAGCTTCTCTAAAAGCAGTAGCAGAATGTAATTTTATTTGACATAAGATATTTTGAGTGGAAATGTCCAGTTGGTGTAAAATGCACATATCAGAATAGTGCGAGATACAGCCCATGGCTTCCCAAATATGTTGAAATCTGGTCTTCAGTCCTTTCCCATCTATTGGCTGTTCCCTCTGGTTCTGTGGTGAAACATCAGGGAAAGTAGTTGTGATTTTGGTGAGAGTGGTGCAGAGGCTGGTGGTAGAACAGGATGGATGCTTTTGGTTGGCAGTACTTGCATGCCTTTGGACTGAAGTGTTCAAGGCACTAATGGCCGTGATTGTTAGTCTGTGCTGTAGGGTACTGGGGTCTGCAAGGCAACGTTTGAGAGCAACCCTGATCTTGTTAGGTTATTTTTATTTTCGTTGGTTATATAGCTGTGTTCACCTGGTATCTCTTTAAGTGAATGTGTGTTCCTTGAGTCTTAGGCCTTGCAGGATTTTATAGCATTTTTTGATTCAGCTGTAGATCATCCTACTGCAAGTTGAAATTGAACTTAAATTGCTAATGCTAGAAGTCTACATCATTCATTAGGTTCAGGCCAGCTACTGAGCCTGCCAGAGCTAGCCTCTGATAAACAGCCTTCAGAGCTTTTTTTTTGTAAGTTAATTAACCTTCGAACTTAATTGATTCCTTAGCTTTTTTTCTTTTTCTGCTTTTTTAAAGTTTACTGTGAAGTGTATTTGGATTCAGCCTCTACAGGACACAAGCTTTGATGTTTCAGTTACTTGTCTTTTTGGATTTCTAAATAACTGCTAATTTTAAATGTTACTGTAATCCTTGATTTTTTTACTGTGGTAGATACTTGTGGCATAAAATGCAAGTATGTGTTAGACTAAAAATGTTTGCGAGGTGGTATTTTGTACCTTCATTTTCTCCTGCCTAATTCTGAACTCCCACCCGTATTTCCACTTGGTTTTTGACTTTTCAAATTGTCCTAATTAGTGTGTCCTCCACCTGTTGATCAGCACTGAGTGCAGTGAAGTTTGGTTTCGAAGGTGGTTTAATGTATTAAAAATTCTTTAACTCTTTTTTTGAAATGTAGTTTATTTTTGACTGTTTCTCTTTTTTGTGTTGTGCTTTACTTTGCTGTATTTTTCTTAATTACTAAGGACAGGTTTGCTTTCTTTGGAATCTCCTGTTAGAGCTGGTCATGAGCTGTGTATATAGTTTTGATTTAATAAATTTTTGATATGCAGACTACACCCAACTTAGTCATGCTGCTAAAATTTATATTCTTTTTCTTTCAGTGGGTAATCCTAAGAGTGAAAGTAATTTTTTGTGTCCAGTGAAATTATAACTTCTTGTTTTTCAAATCTGCCAGACATCTCTTCTGTGAGCTGTCTCTTATTTATCTAATAGTGATCTTTGGTTATGTCTGTTATCTTGGTGGAAAAGATTTGCTTTTGAAATAAAGGGGGTTGAGAGGAAAGAAAGACAGATTTGCATTGTGAAAGTGAAGAAAGACTGCCTACAGCTTAACACGCAAGTATTTAGAGGTGTTTTTATAAAGAGAGGTAGATCTGTTCCTGCACATGAAACCTACTGTTCTGCTGTGTGGCTGATACGTATACGCACACTTCACTGATTTATAACTTGAATGACTTCTACCCAAATAGCAAGTATTCCCTCAGAGCACAGCTTATTTATAAATGATGTGCAAATCTGATGCTGCTGTGATTTTTAACTAATTCTGAGTAATTTTGTTTCCTTTTGTTTTTAAAGGATCAGTTTGATAACTTGGACAAGCATACACAGTGGGGCATTGACTTCTTGGAGAAATACGCCAAATTTGTAAAAGAGAGGATAGAAATTGAGCAAAACTATGCAAAACAACTAAGGTAAGGTTTTTTTCTTTGCAAGAGGATCTTAAAAGTTACTTAAAATCACTGTATCACTTGGTGGGGAAGTATGAAATGTTGTGATTAATGACTGTTTTTCATTTACAGAGTGAATTAGATCACTAGCTGTTTTCACGACAGACCGGTCCAAAGCAGAAAATTATCTTTGGGTGTGCACTTGCTTACTTGTTTTTGCCTTTTTTCCCACTCTTCTCTCCCACCCACCCTTCAGATCTTTGAACTAAAAAGATTTAAGGCTTAAAAATTAAAGATTCAGAACAAGGAAAACCATAGTGATTTTTTGCACTGACTGTTAGCATGTTGTTTGCCGTTAAGTGCATTATCTGTATCTACACTTGAATGTATGCGTGCTTCTGCGACTAATTAATTTCTCATGTTTAATTGGCAAGGGCTACGCTACATTGTGTTAAGAAATCTGATTAAAATAATTGAGTAGAACTTGAGAAAACAGCAAGACCTTCCTGTGCTTAAAGCACTCCCTTTCCATAGCAGGTCTTGTCCTTTTGGGTGAGACTGTAACCCAGCCACCCTTTGTCTTACTCTGTTCTGTAGCTGCCAAGTGAAACATCTTTTAGGTCCAATAGGAATTTCCCTTCAGGGATCATACAAGGAGACTAGCAACCATGAAATGGCTGCTTCAAAGTAAGTTATTTCTTTAGAATAAAGTAGGTTGATTTTTACCACCAGTGCACTCAGTGCTTGAAGAATAAAATTTTTAAGTAAGACACTCCTGTGAACTTCACTGCCATCTTTGCCTTCACCGTCATCTTTACTGTCTTGAGTTCCTTTGGGGATTTGACTGAAGCTGCTGCCTACCCTTGGCAGACTGAAACTGATAGCAACTTCTCTCCTGTGGTTTCTTCCATCATCTCATCATTTGCAAACCAGATTGTCACTAGATAGAGAGCTGAGAAATCCTTCCTCATTAATGCAGTAATGAGGTTCATAGCTGAGGATATGGATGTTCTCTATCTGGGCTGCTCATTTCCTTTTTGATTTCTTTATCAGTTTCTTTTCACCCAGTTGTATGTATTCACCTAACATAATAACCCATTGTTTTACTGAAGGAATTTTTTTCTTAGAAGGAAGAAAAGAAGCACCACTTTTCCAAAACTGGTATATGAGAACTTGAGGGAGTAAAGGAAAGTTGGAAGCATGCACAGCACAGTCTGCAGCTCTGTTTTGATTTGTTTTCAGTTGTCTGTTAAAAAATAGAAATATGTTTTATTACCACAGATCTCTATCAAGATCTTTTCCATAAATAGTATTAACAAATGCCATTTTCCTTAATTGTATTTAAGGATTCATTCCACAGCTAGCAAGATGAGACAACATATTACTTCAGGATTTGACTAAAAATAGGAAATTTTCTCTGTTCAGCATTTTACTCTGGGTAAAACTATTGGTTTTTTTTGAAGTGTCTTTCAAAAATGAAAGAGTTTTGTCGAGTATCCCTTCTGTCAGATGACTGGAGTGACTGTCCCTGTGCAGTAAGTATGACAGTTCTGGGAAGCACAGGTCTTGCTGCACACACGTTATACAGTGCATGAATGCACTTCCTGCCTGCTTCCCACAAGGGTCTGGACAGCACACACATCAGAGGGTGACTGATTTTCTGCCAGTAGACCAGTTCATGAAGCTACTCTTTGATACTCCTGCATATGTGTTCTTTGGAGGAGACTTGATTGTTTAGTAGTGAGCTGTCTTGTGATAACAACTTGATTTCAGCCATCATTCCCCCTGAGGACACTCACTGGTTTTAATTATGTAAAATAGTTACAAGGCACAGGGGAACTGAGATCAAGCAAAATTGTCACCTTCAGAAGAGTTAGCCATCCTGCATCTTGCTCCTGGAAGTTCTGAGAGAGAAGATCTTGTGGGATCAAGTGTGATTCTGGTGAATTTTAATATTGGCAGCATGTGGCCTGTGAGATAGATATTAATATCCCTACTGGAAATTTCTAGTATATCAATGTTTCTTCCTTTTGTAATGGAAAACAATCAGAAAAAGAGTGTTGAGACTCTTTTCATAATGAACTTTGTAACTGAGGTTAATACTGCTCTTGGTTAATAGAGTATGAGCAGTACAGCACGTAGACACCTCCATGGCCCTCTTAGTGCTTGGATGGGAGACCAGGGAAAGGTGATAAAGCTAGTGATGTATGGTGGTGGTTTTTTTCAGTCTTGGTTTCAGTGTGGACCATGAACGTCCTATTGAGATCATTGATGGATATTTTTCTCATAGACTTTATAACCCAAGGATGAAAACCTGAGTGAACTTTTCATAACAGTTTTCACAAATCAGAGTCCGTCTCCTGGCAGAAATTCACATTCCCTTTGTGTATACCTTTGCATTTTGAAAACTTTATTTTTCTTTATGCTGTTACAACTTAGTGATGAGCCTTTCCCAGGTGCAACAGCCCTTCCAGGTCTTCTAGGAGAGGGCAAGTGATGCATGTGCAGCATATGTGGAGCTGTTTGAGCAAACTCACTATATGCTTACTGTATGCAGGTGTTGCAGCTAATGTTTGCCAAGTAATTCCAGAAGTGATAACTTTTCCAAATGCTGGTTTTAGGTTACAAGTCATTCCTTGCTATTCTTCTTTGATACTGAAAAAATTACAAGAAAAATTGGGGAATCCTGAATTGTCTGTGGGGGAAAAAAACACCTTAGACAGCTTGTCTTATCTTTGTCTACAACATAATATGTTCTGAAACCAAAAAAGGAAGTGTAATTTGATTTTGTTTGAGCTAACTTAAAGGAAAATCTACAGTTTTATATGGTGTACGTCTCAACTTGGGGTATTGTATTACCCCAAGGTTTACAAAGGTTGTTAGAGGCTGTTACTGAGTTACAGGGATATGAAGCAGGACAAAGATATTGCAGAGTACATTGTACATTAACACATTCTATTTTAATGATATAACTTTGTTTTTATTTTGTAATTTGAAAAAAAATAGATTTAGTATGAGCCAAACTACTGGGCTCTTGACGGAATTTTTAAATTGAATTCTCAGATACCGTGTTTGATCAGCATTGTTTCTTAAAAGGAGCAAGATGAGGGTCTGTTGTTCCACATCATTACACACAAAATGTAATGATGTTCACTCCCTTTTTGTCCTGTCTAAAGCATTATGATACTCGAGCAGACAGAGGAGTTCCACTTTCTGTGATGTTAAGCACTAATGCAACTTACACCTGGAGATGAAACTGCCATGGAATAAAATTTTTGAATATGGTCAGCTTCTCTATTGTTGGTTTAAAGGAAGTAGCTGTGATTGTTCTTGAGCTGTTTGTTGCCCATTAAAATTGTGCGTTATGATCTCTGGAGATATCTAGTTACTCTGATCAAATCTATTTTTCATGTTCCTTCTGCATACTGTTGTGTTTAAGTGATATTTTTATAAATGCAATAATAATATATGCATATGGGTAGTCAAACTGAGACTGTTTCCACATTTTTATCCGCATAATCTTGGAAACATTTTTGAAAATGGGTGTAAGTTCAAATGTAAAGCTGGGAACACAGATTATCACCACCTGTAATCGTTTCTCAAAACTCTCTTCCTTTGATTTGAGCTGAGATTTTACACTGCTCATTACTATTCAAATATAATTGTGGCAGGTTTTTTTATAGTCCTGTTGCCATAAACTTAAACATGTGTTTTCTTAATGGTTCCAAGGATATTCAGCTTTGTAAACTAGAAGTCCAGTTAATTGTTATTGTTTTCACCCAGTCCATAATAGTGATGTGCAGTCACTGAAGGCATCAGAATTGTATTGAAACTAGTACTTTACATATAAATAGGAAATGCTTTTAAGTACTTACTGCAATTTTAGCTGCTTGTGAAAGCAAAAAAGTTTGTGACCAGGTTCATTTGTAATATGATCTAGAGGCTGTAGTGGCTTAGTATAAGCAGATACCACAGGATCTGTGCTACTACTGTAATAGAAATTGTACCATGCTTCTGTTCTTTATGTTCTTTACACATCTGTAAGATTTTGTATAGATGTTCTATGTACCTGGCTGTAAGTAATTTTTATTGACTGAAGTGCTTTTTGAAACTTCTGCTTAGGTGACTAAGGTAGTACTTTTAAAAATCAGGTTCCTGTCTCATTGGTGTTGACCTGAGACCAATTTATACCAGGAAGTGAGGTTAATAAAATTACAGGAGAAGCACAATTGGATGTGGTTAATCCTGTATAAAATCTGCTTCCAAATGCCTGGCTGTAAGACAGTGTGATAGAAGCCATCAGAATTTTATTTCCAAAGAGGATTCAAGTGTCATCAGCTGCAACTTTCTTAGGAAGCAAATACATTAATCTTGTAGATATATTTCTGTTCTGATGATCAGCAATTGCTTGTACAATTTTCTTGTAAACTAGTCCAGATCCATATCTGAATTCTGAGAATTAGGCATGGATTTAGAATGAAATATCAGAGAATGTTATGCCCCCTTAGAAGTGTCAGCTGGCTCCTCTTTGAAAGAATGCTTCACTTCAAATCCATGCTCACACTGGCTCCTTGTCAACCTGTGCTTTTTCAAAGATTTAAATTTAAGATCTGTTTTGATTAGGTATTGGTATTCACTTACTGGAAAAGCCATCTATGCATAATTATTTGCATGAACACTGGATTTTTCTTTGATCTTTAAAACCTGCATTTCCTTGTCATTTCATATTTATTGCCTTTGATTACTGTACCTTGTGCAGTTAAATCCTGATCATAGTGTCTCAAACCTGTGTGTTCCTTTGATCCAAAGTTAGATGGGATTGACTAATGAAACTGGCTGTTCTTAGGAGAAGTGATTATATCATATTTTTGTCTTTCTAGAAATAGTAAACAATTTCATTAAAGAGTGAAACCAGAACAGAAATCAGCATGCTAGTAAATAATCTCCATTTATGACCCTTGTCTCCTGCCATTTTAAACTGTATGGCTTTAGTAAGTCATTTCGTTTCTCATTTTTAACAACTCTGAAAATATTCCCTTGAAAAGACTAGTGCATGGTTGCTTAGCTACAGCATTGTATGTGTGTTATGCATTTCACCTTCTGAATAAAAATAAGATGAATTTTAGGAATTTCCTATTCATTAATAAGCACTGAGGATCAAAGCAGAAATGTAAGGAAAAATGGAACACAAGAAAGTTACTTAGTGATTTTTTTTTTTCTATTGTATTTATGCATTTTCCTATTGAAATGTCTGCATTTAATCCCTACCAACAGGCAGTGGGTTCTGGCGATAGCAAGAAGAGATTCTTACTTGAACTTCAGTAAGGAGGTTACTTTAAGATGCGTAGATAATTTTTTGAAAAGTCAGTGTTTATTCTGTTTCTTTGTGCATCTTGATATAAAAAGGACCTGACTTTCTTATCATAGCTGGGTGTTTTGGTTGTAGTCTCAGAGGGTGTAGAAACAGGAAAAAGATCCAAGCTTACTGCTTCCACACCAACTCCCTGCTCATATTCTGGTGTATACTTTGTGACTGGACATAATCTCACTATGTGGGCTATTGTACCATAGAGATGACTTCCAGATAAATGGATTTGAGAAATTGTACAGGGTTGTTTTAGATGAAAGCAGAATTAGCACCTGTGTTTTAATGGTAAGGTAGTTCGTAACTGTAACAACTGAAGTTACAGAGAGACGCTGGGGTGAAATATACAACATGCAAACCAGATTTGTTTCTCCTAGGATCTCCTCTTAACTGCTCCATTCCTTTTTTCCCTGCATTCTGTGATAAGCAGATTATTTCATATCAATGCTCTCAAAAATTGGACCGTGGTACTGTGTTAAGTGCTGCTCTTGTGGATTGTCTTCTATAGATATGTTTGATTTCTAAAATTTGGGTGTTTGCAATGCTGATGGTGGGACAAACTGTAAACTCTTTTTTCTGTTCTGGGCATGTCCTTATTGAAGATTTGGAAATACTGTGGTTAAAATCTTTGCCCTGAATCTATACTCAAAGCTTACTTCAGGCATGGAGTTCTGTGCTCATGGCACAGCACACAGTGTGCACTGTCTGTGTTACACGGTGGTCAGGGATTGGCCTTGTCCTTGTCTGCTGCTGCCTTCTGCATGCAGGGAAAGGATGTTAAATAACAAGTTCTTAATTTCATGTCTAGTCACTGCAGTAGAAGTTTTAAAGTATTTGCAAATTGTTCTAGGTCAGAGTGGTGTAAAACTTGGATAATACCATAGATTTCAGCCTTGTGTTATCTAAAGGACCCTTATAAGCTGACAGAGGGAATAGATTTGTTCATAGAACATTAAACAGAAACAATCTGTGCATGCAGTTTTCTGTGTGTGTCTTCTCAGAAGAGACTCTAAAATATGATCCTTTTTTGTTCTTCTTTAATAGAAATCTGGTTAAGAAGTACTGTCCTAAACGCTCACCAAAAGATGAGGAACCCAGGTAAAAATGTCCATTTCAAGTTCTACGTGTAAAAAGTGAGAATTAACAGTATATGCTGTCCTTTTATGGATTTATTTTTAAGATGAAATATTTAATTGGTGATGACAACAAAATAATTGTGCTTGGCTTCTTACAGTTCTGCTGTAATTCTTAAGCATGAAACCTTTGTTTACTCCTGTTGGTATTTTAATGCAGTAAACATGGCAGGTTGTACTCGTTTCCTTCCAAATTAATCTTTAGGTAACTGAAATTTTGAAAGCAGAAGTTTAGCTTGCTATGTACAGTCTAGTATTATTTTTTAAAGAAAAGCATGTGTGTGCCCTTAGGCTTTGGTTTTCTGCTTAGTAATAGAGATTTTTCAGTGCATTTTTATGGCAATACAAACGTAGCTATGCATCTCTATACTCAGACCTGAGTGTACACAGATTGTCATGTTATGGGCAAGAGGAGCTCTTAAAATGCTGACTTGCTTTGACTCCGGAGACAAAATAAGTGGATGTCTAATGGTGGAGGAACAATTTGTGCTAAACAACTTTATTTATGAGAAATGTGCTTGTTTTGCTGTCCATTCCATAGCCATTTTAAAAATTTATCTGAAAAAGCACAATGCTTTTTTTTCTTTAGGGGTAAGTCTTAAGAAATAAAAAAAGTTTCAGGTTGCAGCCAGAGCACATGCTGTGTGAAGTGCCTGAGAATTCACAGTAGGATTTCCTCTAGCTCTTCCATGTAAAGATCCTGGACATGAGGGAATAGGCTTTCCAGTGCTAGAGTGGCATTTGAAATTCCCAAAAGCCAAGCCTATGGAGATGGCAGTATTCCACAGTTAAAAGAGAGAGAAAGATGTATATTTTAATGTGGTGCCTGTTTTTTTTCCCCTTCCTTCCCTTCCACACACACTTTCTACCCTTTGCCCCTCCTCTTCCCCCTTTTTTAGTGCCAGCCATAGTGGCACCTTACTTCCAGCCAAGAGGTGGGCAGGCAAACAGGCAGCTGTCTCCAGAGCTGATAGCAAACTTGTTCTGTAGAATCCATCGGGATGCATAGGAGTGGTATGATTGGCATGTTCCACCCTCAAGACTACCAAGCACATCATCTCTGCAGCAAGCTCAGCCTGCGAGCCTAGGGACGTATGTATCCGTCCCCAAGCTCAGGCCTCTCCCTGGGCAGCTTAGGAGATACCACTATACTACAGGGCTTGCCAGGTAGTATTCTTCTTCTTTCTTTTCCATCCACAAACCCCATGTTCTTGTAAAATGTGTTTGAAGAGACATTGCAACATGTAGTACCTGCGAGGCTTAACATAGGCTTTCCCAGCTTGTGTTTCTATTCTAATTCAATTAGCATTAAGATAAGGTTTATTGTAAAATGTCTGTGATTTTTAAAATTTAATCAGGAGTACAGACTATACTAAAATAAGTGTATTTTAAAAAGCTGTCTAACTTCTTGTGTATGTTTGTGTGTGTGCTTTCTGCCAGGTTTACTTCGTGTATTGCTTTTTTTAACATCCTCAATGAGTTGAATGACTATGCAGGACAACGAGAAGTAGTTGCAGAAGAAATGGGACACAGAGTGTATGGAGAATTGATGAGATACTCTCATGATCTAAAAACTGAGAGAAAAATGGTAATTTCTGTGATTTTGAGTTTGAAAATAGGATATCAAGATGCATGTCTTAATGAACTAATTTTGTTTACCCATTTTGATGAACATGGCATTACATAGGTTTTATAATACATTTATAAAACACATTTAAGGTTTTTCTATAATACATAATGTTATATACTATAGTACAGTTATTAAACCTAAAAATTATTATCTGGGGAAGACAGTGCTTACTAGTAACCTTTTTTGCCAGTGTACCACAGTATCTGTGATTCTATTCTTGCATGTTAAGTGATGTCTTCTAAAGAGTACAGGTAGCTGGTGGAACATACTGCAGATCATAGGCTGTCAGCTAGAGCAGGGACTGATTAATGGTAATAATACTAAAATTTAATTTATTTATGGTGTTTTTAGCATCTTCAGGAAGGGCGAAAGGCTCAGCAGTATCTGGACATGTGCTGGAAACAGATGGATAATGTGAGTTTGTGTTTGGATTTTATTCCTGTTGAACTTATATAAGATATACAGGCTGTAAGTGGAGTTGTTTTCATCTGTCTTGCTTAGATTTAATATTTATGTATATTACTGAATGTCCAAGTAACCTAGAAACATAATGCAGTTCAATGTATTTATAGTTCCCTGGTTAAAAAAATCTCCTGTAAACAGCTTCTGTGTTTGTTTGAGAGAAGCCTTGGCTTTTATCCAGCATAAAGGAAGTAGATTTTACCATGGGTACAGACTTCAGTTGCTTCTCCTTGGGCTACTAAAAATGACAATTTATTTATATGAAGATGAAATCTGAAGTCACTGAATTTGACTTGAGGGCTTGTTCCAAGGTATATTCAAGAACACCACTATAGACTATTCTACCTTTCAGGAGGTAGAATTACTGTTTAATGGAGAAATGCAAGGAGTGAATGTCTCTAGGACAGACTAAGCTTCTTTTTCTTGAAACAAATGCTTTTAAAGATAAGAAAATATGAGATTCAGCCAAGTCTGTTCAAGATGTATTCTGATGTTCTGGTTTTCTGTCTTAAAAATTTATTATATCTTTGATCCAGATTATTGTGAAGCAGTACTGGAGAAGTGAACGTGTATTTTGTTGTTGTGGTCCCAGATGAGCAGGGTCTTGCTTCACTGTCATGTCAAAGAGTTTAATTCATCATCAGAGGATCAGAATAGAAGCAGATGTGGTATTTTTAGATATTATTACTCTTCACCAAGATAGTTTCCACAGTTCAGCTCAAACAATACAGTGCCTTGTATTTACCTGAGTGCAAAGTCAGTCTTTTAAATACATTTAAATGCCTTTAAGGGACACACTAATCTCACTTGCTGACTTTACTGTGAAGCAAGAGCTTAGAATCTCAGTTGCAGTTTCTCTCTAGAGATGTGAACTTCTGCAACAATTTTCCTACAGCAGTTGTCTTGACAACAGCTGCATATATGGAACATCAAGTATATTGAATACTATTGTCTGTGCTACCTACAGCTGTGCCACTTGACATGAATACTGATGATGATTGTAGTATGGATACATCTTTCAGATTGCCTTCAAAATAATTCAGTTGACCCAGTTGCTGTGCTAACAATGTGCTCCTTTAAAGGGACTTTCTGAATTTAAGATACTTAAATGGAAGCTTTGATATGTAGAATTCAGAATTAATGTACGAAACCAAATGGGAATAGTGGCTGTTGGAGCAGTAAATTTGTGCCTTTTGTAGAGCAAAAAGAAATTTGAGAGAGAATGCAGAGAGGCAGAGAAGGCACAGCAAAGCTATGAACGACTGGACAATGATACTAATGCGACAAAGGCTGATGTTGAGAAGGTAAGGGTAGTGACTTATCTTTACTTTATTATAAATGATATTTCATTTACACGTTAATTGTCAGTATTGAAACAATATTCATCAAATGTATAAAACTGTGTATAAAATATGTGTAAAATAAAATATGCTTGTTATGTGCAAAATCAAAGTTCCAGTGACGTGTAAGACAGCACAGGAAAGGAGTGTGCTTCGGAATCAGAATGGGTTGGGTTGGAAGGGACCTTGAAGACTCCGCTGGACAGCTTCCACTAGACCAGGTTGCTCAAAGCCCCATCCAGCCTGGCCTTGAACACTGCCAGGGTTTGGGCATCCACAGCTTCTCTGGGCAACCTGTTCCAGTGCCTCACCACCCTCATAGTGAAGAATTTTTTCCTAATATCTAATCTAAACCTGCCCTCTGTGAGTTTAAAATAATTCCCCCTTGCCCTCTCACTACCTGCCCTTGTGAAAAGTCCCTCTTCAGCTCTCTTGTAGACCCTTCTTAGGAACTGGAAGCAGCTCTAAGGTGTCCCCAAAGCCTTTGCTTCTCCAGGCTGAAAATCTCCAAATCTCTCAGCCTGTCCTTATAGGAGGGATGCTCCAGTCCTCTGGTGATCTTTATGTTCTCCTTTGGACTCTTCCTAGCAGGTCCATTTCCTTCCTGTGTCGAGGGCACTCCAGCTGGGGTCTCAGGAGGGCTGAGAGAGGGGCAGAGGCAGCTCCTGTGACTCCTGGCCCCGCTGTTTTTGGTGGAGCCCAGGATAGGGTTGGCTTTTTTGGCTGTGAGTGGACATTGCAAGGACCCCCAGGTTCTTCTCCTCAGGGCTGCTCCCAGCCCATCCTCTCCCAGCCTGTGTTAGTGCTTAGGATCATTCCCATGCAGGGCCTTGCACTAGGCCTTGTTATAGTTCACCAGAGTCCCTCTGGATGGCTGTGCTGTGTTCCCTAAGCTGACAGCTGTCTGCTATTTGGTACCTCCTGGTTTATCTGTTCAGTCACTTCTGTGGGTTTTAGGATGTGCATTTAAATGGTCTGGCTTATTGAGCTACAGTAATCATTGCTTTTTCTGTATGTAACAAAGGAGGTTCAGGAGTGTCAGTACATGTGAAGTCTCACATTCTTCATATTTCAGTTATAAGGATGTTGGTTTTGATGACTTGTGAGTATTGTTCTTGCATAGTTGATAAAATAAAATAGTGCTGTGTGTCACTGAAAAGTGCAAGACATGTTTAACCTGAAAACACTTTCCTACTAGGCTAAGCAACAGTTAAACCTGCGCACACATATGGCTGATGAAAACAAAAATGAATATGCTGCACAACTACAGAATTTTAATGGAGAACAGCACAAACACTACTACATTGTCATTCCTCAGATTTACAAGGTAAAATAATTCACAGATAAAGTATTTCTGATCCTTTTGTAAAGAAGTAGACTTTAAAATTAAAAACTCTCTTTTTTTGGTGGATCATTTTATCAAGAAATTACCATAATCTTGAGACAACTTGTGTTTTTTCATGAGACTGCTTATCATACTAATTTAGATTTCCAATAAAAATGCTTGGTTGCATTTTCTGTAAGATTTTATATTTTATAGACTCTTTGTTTAAATATTTCTGAAAGGGTCTGGCAGAATAAACATTTGAGATGTCTGGGTGACAGCAGACATTTAAAACAATCCTTCTAATAAGGGTTGAGCAGTAGTTCTCAGGATCATTGTGTGTGTGTGAATGCTCTGCTGAGGTGAAGGAGAGCAGGTATCTGGCAGTGGCTGTGCTTTAATGGATCTCATGCATGGGGGAAAAATGGCTGCATTGGAAGCAGAAGTTCCAGCTCCTCCTCAGTCCCCAGTCTGTCCTTTCTCCATCAGTGTTAGTTACTAACAATCCACAGATGTATCTCTAAACCAAGTAAAATGTTAAAGTTCAATACTTTGCATCTAAAGCATCTTGAAATGCTTTTGTAACTATTAAGATTTTTTTAAACATTCTTTCAAAAACATGGACGTGGCAAAACTGGAAAGCCAGTCTGAAGTAGCTGGGAGTGTCAGGTGAGGAGAGTTCAGAAGTGTGTTGGTATGTACCTTCAGCCATTTGGGAAATATGGTGGGAACTGATACTGAGACAGAGAGTGAGGAAATGGGAGTTGAAACACTGGGTTTATTTGAAGATATTCAACTTCAATATGCTCGATATTTTCCTGAAGCACAAGTCAGTTAATATTTAAAAAAAAAAAAAATCCTTTCTAGGAGGTCTGGGATTCACAGGAGAAAATTGCCTTGGCTTATTAAAGAATTTTCTAATATTTTAACTGTTAAGCAGCACGATAGTAGGTCTGACTCTACACACTGATCCAAGAGCTGCAGTCAACTCCCAGGAGAAACAGGTTGATCATCTTTGTGGCTTGCACCAGATTTTTGCTTTACAACCTTTATTTCTCCAGGGTTAAAATCCATTGCCATTGTAAGATATTACTCACATTTTTAGAACTCTGCAGTAAGAGCAGAAAGGCCTAGTCCTGCTTTCTCTTGGGACTACACTTTTATTACTGCATTGCAAGTATTTGGTAACATTCTATGGGAAAACCTTGGAGAGGGGTTTAGCACATCTAGGTGGTGGTTTTGTCTTGGAGAGGTGAAGTTGAATATTGTGTGAGACATCTGCCTCAGTGTATATATAGGAAACCGAGACAGTTTTTGACAACCTATTGGTTTATGTTTTACTGATTTTTGATTATGTTTGGGATGTTTTCCACATTCGGGTGAAAAGTCTAGGGCTATTATCTTAATAGTATTTCTCTTTAATTTACTCTTTTTTGTTCTGTTCGAGTAAACTTTTATTGCAAATCTTACGTAATGGTATTCTTCTCTTTATTTTCTTGCACACTGCTAAAGGAAATGGTTTGTATTTCAAATCAGAGTGTCTAAACTGCAGATAATTTTAATTTTTCTTATTTTTCCTATGCTTTAAATAATTGTATTGCTTGGAAGGTATAATAATAAAAGTAAGATGGAGATATTTATCATCAGAGGGGAATTACTTGGAACTAGAAGGAGAGAGTGAGGAGATGTAAACATCAGTAAAATTTCTTCACTGTGATTTTCATTTTTGTATGAAATAAATACTTTAAACAGTTGCTTGTAAACACTGTACATGCGCTTTATAGAAGAAAAAGGTAAATAAAATCTTTACATGATTTTTAGTAATCAAAGGGCATAAAATCTTCATACCAATTGTACTGGGCATCCTAAGTCTATGTCTGAAAGGACTTTTAAGTTCTATTTTGTTAAACAAATAAAAATACTGGGAAAACATAGAAATTCTGTCCCACACTGTGGTAACCACAGTAACTGCAAATGTCAGGATTGAGGATGAAAAAAATCAGCAAATGACAGCTTTATTTTTTCTTTCTTTGCCCTTGCAGCAACTTCAAGAAATGGATGAAAGGAGGACTATCAAACTTAGTGAATGTTACAAAGGCTTTGCTGACTCTGAGCGCAAGGTTATCCCAATTATCTCAAAATGCTTAGAAGGGATGATTCTTGCAGCAAAATCAGTTGATGAACATAGAGTAAGTAGAACTCAGTAACTTTAAATGTGTGTGGGCAATTTAACTGCTCCAGAAGTTGTGGAAAGGGGAAAGACTGACTTACCCTGGACAGTTTTCTTTCTGTGATCAAATATTTGCTTCAAAAGTGTTGTGACTTTGATTTCAGCAGATGGAACCACTTCTGCTTTTCTTGTCTGCTCTCTTCCTGGTTTATTAATTTGTGTAATCTGAATATCTTTGACATGTTCTCACTGGGTGTGACTTCGGATATTCTGGAATACTGTAGCCAGTATTTTCCCCTGTATGTGACATTAAAACATATAAAGCATCTTTAGTTAACATAACTTCATTCAATTAAGTATTTGCTGGAATATTCTGAATAGCAGAGTATGCTTTGCTATATACTCATGAACACTTCTGAGATAAAAGCATGTCTGCCCAAAAGTGTGTGTTCTGAGCTCACTCTTACTTTCTGTAAGATGCACTTTCTGTGCATCTCTACTATTAAATGAAAATTTTGTCTCGGTTTTTTCTCTGCTTCTTGATTGGTTTGCTTTTTCAACTCCTTAATGTCCTATGTTTAGGACTCTCAACTAGTGATAGACTGCTTCAAATCTGGTTTTGAACCTCCTGGAGATTTTCCATTTGAAGACTACAGTCAGAATATTTACAGAACTATCTCTGATGGGACCATAAGTACACCAAAGCAAGAGGGAATGAGAATTGATACAAAAACTACAGTTGGCAAGGCTAAAGGAAAGCTGTGGCTATTTGGAAAGAAACCAAAGGTAACAATTAAGAAATTACTATTATATTTGGAAAATTAAAATTTGAACATTTAGAGTGCATGGAAGCAGCAATTCATGTATTTTTAAAAAATCTTCCCCTTGCCTTCCAATTTACTTTTAAAGTATGTGTAAGGAGATCAGAAGGTTTGAGTACTTACCATGTTAAAAATGAGGTTGTCACTGGGGAAGCTTTTCAGTTTTTCTTCTAGTAATTTGTGTCTGGGAGCATTTTTAATAGTTACTTGATAAAAGTATCTTCCCAATGCCATAATGTTTCTGAGATTCTGTAAAGACTTTCTGTAGTTGCATAGGAAAGGTGTTAATTGTGTAAAAATAAGGGGAGGGGAGAGTATGCTTTGGAATTGGGCAGACTTCAGATCTGTCTGTTACGGCACAAAAAGCAACCCCCTTCTAAATGTCACATTTATATATAAAAGTGTTAATACAGATTTTTATTACACCTGCTGCAAGTTTTGAAAATTCTTGAGGTTTCTCTGAAAACCTTAAAGTTTATAATATGTCACTGGTAAAACATACTGTAGAAGCTCCATGAAGGGAAATGTCCTCGCTCTATGCTCAAGAAAAAATTGAAAACATAGAAGTTACTACTTTGTTTTGTTATGAGTTACAATTAACACTTTCTGTGTGAGATGCCTTCATGGATCAACAAAAGATTGTCAATACGTGCATTAGCTATATAAATGAATACCTAAATTTTATGCTTTATTTAATATTGGAGCATATCAGTGAGCCATTTTCATGATTCCTGCAAATTTCTATGAGGTTATTTTAATGCTCCAAGCCAGTTTCTGTCACTTATTACAGGAAACTGTTCTTAGGGCTTCTTAATGGTAGAATTTATTTTCCACTTTATGGTATTCTGAGAAAGTAAGTCTTTGCAGAAAGGAAGGGTAGAGATGATTCTTTATTCCGTCCTCAGTATATTATATAACTCTAGCTGAGTGTTAAAATTGATTGTTTACTTCTCATGCAATATAATTAATGATTCATAGCAGTTCACATGCATTAATACATGGGCATATATATTGCATTTGTCTCCAGAGGTGGGTGAGATTTCGCCTGCTCTGTAATTAGATCACAGTTGCCAGTTTCACCACAGGACATCTTTCTGATAGTTTGGAGAGTATGTAAATGTACACTGGTTTCAGTCTGGACCTTGGCATTTACTGTAGTTATAAGAAATCCCGTAGTGTGATAACAGCTGAAATAAGCTGACAAGACTTGCCCTACTCTTTCTTCTCCCCAGTTCACTGTGTGTAGCATTCAGGGAGTCAGCCTTACTGTTTTCTCTGTGGAGCCACAGGTGTGACATGTGTGTACATACTACATGCATCTCTTCCCTAAGGACCTACATGAAATAAAAGATGTTGTCCCTGTTTTTCACCTGTTTTTGGGGAGGATGGAGGAGAGCTCTACAAAACAGCAGCTGGAAGCAAAATATTTACTGGAAGATACATATTTAATTCCAAATACTATTCGCGGGTTTTAAAATATGTTCTTAAATTATCTATTATAAAATTAGCTGATTTGCTACAGCTGGGGTATTCATGGGGAGCTTTGGACCTTCATTTAGCTGAAACTATGGCTGGTCTTGACTTCAGGTATTCATTTACCTATTTTTAAAGTTGTCAAAGACATAAGAGCCTTTACAAAGGGAATGAGTTGTACAGCAGTGGAAATAGTAGAGGAAAATTGAACTGAGAAAGAATAGCTGATGTATGAGAGACAAAAAATGAGAGAAGCAATTTGAAAAAAACGGAGGAGGTTCTTGGGGTTATATTAATAATGCCATGCAGCCTTTGTGTCCAGCTTGACTACAGAGTTTGA
Organism: Zosterops lateralis; assembly: GCF_965231275.1. NCBI lineage: Eukaryota > Metazoa > Chordata > Aves > Passeriformes > Zosteropidae > Zosterops > Zosterops lateralis. Next base: position 17,128,092 of record NC_139769.1, read on the forward strand.
GAATACTTTTTTGAGAATTCTCCATAGATGTACCATTGGCTAACCTGGTAGGGTACCTCAGTGTCTAGGAGGGAAGTAGTGAGCAGGAATGCTTGAGCTTCCAGGATGATTGTAACTAAATTGGCAATAGCAGAGCTGTTTTAAGAAAAGAGACAGGGAGCTTTGGGATCTTGTTAGGGTCTTGTGGTACTGTTGAGTCTAAAGCTTCCTTCCTTCTCTGCAGCAACCTGTAACTCTGAACAGTAATTCATGATAGAAACCTTTTAAACCTAATACAGTTACAGTATAAATGTGTCTGGAACATTACAGCCTGTTTCTGTGTTGGATGGAAATTTTATTTTTGTAAGACAGAATTTTCATTTTAAAATCACTTTGAACATTTGGCTTATTTATTGCTTTCTTTATTTCCACATTAGCCACAATCCCCACCCCTAACCCCTACTAGTCTATACACATCCAGTACTCCTAATGGGTCCCAGTATCCCATATTCTCCATTGAACCAGTGCATTATTGCATGAGTGACATAAAAACAGGGAAGCCCAGAATTCCTTCTTTCAGAAGCCTCAAAAGAGGGGTAAGTTTGATAACAAGTTGAAATGCATGATGGGCTATGAGCAGTGTGTTTGTGATGTGGCTTTTCCAATGCTCTTCACCCTCATTATAAGGCTTACTTAGTTAAAAATAACACTTCAGCTATAAGGTCACTCCTAGGATACTTTATGCTATACAGAAGTTAGCAACAGTTTAAAAATAAAATAAAATAGAAAAGTCCTTTATCACATTTGAAATGCTCGTGCCTAAAAAAAAGGTGTTATAAAGAGGGTGCTCAGCATGTGTTTGATACCTTTCTTCATTGTTCTTCACATTCACAAATGTTTTCCTACCATCATGTAACATATTTTTGCAGTAATTTATCATTGGATACACAGTCACCACAAAAATCATCTGACAGAGCAGATGTCTTATGTGCTGACTTTGAAAATAGTAAAAGTTGATTATGAGACACAGAACTAAGAAGTGAGAATTTAATTTCTTTTGTACATAAAATGCTGTAGCTTATGGTGATGGCAGATTTTTGAAATACTGATTTTTTTAAAACATTACAGTTTTAATGTGCTTTCTGATTAATTAGTCGCTCTTGTTTGTCCTAGTTTCTTTTGGGTAAAATTATTGAAAAAATTACTACCAAATGCCACTAAGACTTATCAATTTATTTACTAATATAGTGGCATGTTCTGCAGATTTGTCTGGAAGCCCATAGAAGGGAAATACGAAGTGGTTTCCTAGCAACATTTATGGTGCTAGTGATAAATGTACTGGCACTTCCCTGTTATGTCAGAAAAGGATAGGCTGCCCAGTTTATGTATGTTTAGTGATACTTATTGATCAAAATAAAAAGGTAATTGGATGCATTTGGCTATATATAATTAATAATTTTTTGGTGTTTCAAGACAATATTGACTTGCTATCTCATGTGCATCAAGAATGGTTGACACCTATTGACATAATGTGGAGATCAAGGTACAGCAATGTTTTATTGCAGTAAAGTTACAATTTAGAGGCTCCCTTGTCATTCTGAAGCAGAATGAGTTACAGTTAAAACTTATTTTAAGTTATGTTGTGGCATCTGATTTCAGGCCCCCAGATACCTTGGAAAGAGCCTTTCTAGCACTGCCATTTTTTAGAAATACTTGTGTTCCTCTAAGTCTGTATGGAGGGCAGCGTCTCCTTTCCCTTCTGGGTCATGACATCTTAATTAAGTGAAGGTGATGCCTCTTCTTCAGCACTCAGTGAGGAGCTGGACTAGGATTAGGTGGTTGTTGGAATGGCACAGGCCTTGATTACACCTTGATTTTGCTGATCACTAAATGTATTGACTCTTGCCTTACAAATCATCACCCTGTTCTACCAGTAGTTCTAGAACCTCTTTTGAAGGGAAAGATCATCTCCTAACAACTAGAGAATGCTAATGGAAAATGAAACCATATTTTTATTTGATTTTTAAATACATTCTTCATGTTCTAAAATTGCATTAATTTAATACATTTAAAAAATATTTTAAATATAATAATTCTTTAACATTAGGAAGCTAGTATCCTACAGATACTACATCACTAGTATCCTACACATCTCAACTCAGTCAAATGTGCCATAATATTAAAGACTTCATCTCTGTAAAATCTTCAAGAAGAAGCATTTAATTTATATATATTCTGAATTTCTTTCCAAGCATTTTAACGGACACCACATTATTGCATATTTTTAAAGTCTTTTCCACTTAAATGTATACTGGACTAGTAATAGGGGTTTTTTTTAATCTCATTGATGAGTCTTATCTTTATAATATACCTTGATTAAATGCTTAATAGTTGCTAGTATGTGATGCTGTTTCCCATATGTTTTGTTCCTGGAAAATTATTTCCAAGTGGTACTAACATGCAGAACTACTGAACCATGGAATCACAGGTTTGGTCTGGAAGGGACCTCAAAGATCATCTCATTCCACCCCCTGCCACGGGCAGGACCCCCTTCCACTAGACCGGGCTGCTCAGAGCCCCATCCAACCTGGCCTTGAATCTCCAGGGATGTGGCATCCACAGCTGCTCTGGACAACCTGTCCCAGTGCCTCACCACCCTCTGAGGACAGAATTTCTTCCTAACATCTAATCTAAATCTATCTTCTTTCAGTTAAAAGATGTTCCTCTTTATCCTGCCACCATCTGCCTATGTAAAATGGTCCTCAGTTTGCTTCTGCTGAGCTTTATCTGTGAGTTGGCATCTCTCAGCCAGTGAAGCACACTGGTCGTTTTGTTTAACATGCCCTGTACAAGATTTCACTCAGGGCACTGGAGATCACAAACCCAATCTCCCTCCACTCTGTGCTTCATGCAGTACATTTTCCTGTCATGATGTGGAACAAGAGCAGCAAATAGTAGCTGTAGAACAGGTTATTGAAAGAAGGTGTAAGCAAGTGTAGCTTACTGTGTTAGCTGCTGTTACCTGCTGCTGCTTCTCCTTTGGAATCTTAACAACTCCAGACAGTGTTAGTGCTTATGAGAGGTCTGTGCTTGTTGCCCCATGGTACATAAAATATCTGCATTATCAGCAGTCATCTGTAAGCCGTAACAGAGTTTTCTTGGAAGACTCTTTCTGAAGGGTACAGGAAGTTTGTTTATGTCATTTTGCATCTCCAGACTTTGAGATTCCTACCAAAGTATCTTTTGTGAAGGTGTTTTACTTCCCTCATTGCTAGAAATTCTAATGTTGTGTGTGTGCCCCAAGCAACAGCCTTAAAAATTGCTTGGAGTCAAAAGTGATGTTGAGATATCTGTCTTCATGTTTCTCAGGAAAGGGTTGTCCAAATCATTAAAAGCATGGTAGATCTTCAGAATGCTGTGAATGTTAAAGCCAAGATTCAGCTCCTGGCACCCATGTTTTATTTGCTTCTTCTAAGGATAAAGTCTTTACTCTTTATAAGATTTTATTTTTATCTGGACTAAAAAAATTTTTGATAACAACAATGACCCAAATGCTCTTTTCAGAAAGTAAACTTAATTACTTCTAGACTTGAAAAATAGCTCTGTTTATTCTAGATCTACTGTGATAATAAAACAAATACGTAGCAAAAACTACATTTGTAAGAGTGATTGTAGTGGATTTTGAGCTGTGATTAACAATTTTTTTGTATATGGCTGCTCAGTCCATCATCATCAAATTCTGCTATTTTGTGTAATGTTGGCTGTGTGTGTGTGTTTCTTTTCCTACAACAGAAGGCTCATCCCTTTATTGAAAACACTAAAATTCAAAAGTAGTTTAATGAAAGTTGTGTGTTAAAATTTTATAAGTTAAAAGTACCCATTTTCACCTAGTATTTTTTAAATCAGTAATTCTTAAAGCAATTATTCTCTTGTGCTTATAGTAAAATGTATTTTTTATAAATAAAAATGTCAGTCCTTAAGTGGTATTTTAAAAATACATTTTTAGGCATTAGTCACTTTTGTAACTGGTCATTGCATGTAAATAATTTCCCGTTTCTTTCTGTTTTCAAATGAACTGTGCAGTGGTCGGTGAAGATGGTAAGCCCGTGTGCTGATCTGTCTGCTGTACTTCTGCTAAGATAGCATGAAAATAATCTTCTGAAAGTGTTTCCATACCATAACTGCTTTAAGTCAGGTGCTGAAATACATCTTCAGATTTTCCACTCATATGCACAGTCTTCTTAATCATCCATGCTTAATGTAAGGCAATTAGACTTGTGATCTGGCTGCAACTAAATCTGCAATTTTGGAATTTTAGAGTTGACCAGTATTCACAAGTTGGTCATGATGGAAATACTTGGTGATTTTTCTTTGTCAGGAAAATTGTTTAAGCAGCATAAAATATGTATATGAAAAGATTGTAAAATTTGTGTAGAGAAGAAATACTGAATACTGCACTCCTTTGAATTTGGAAGAAAAAATTGCAGCAGAGAACCTTTATGAGTAGAAATACAGGAAGCATTAAATAAAACCACACCTTAATCCAATATTATATTGCAGAGTAAACCAGTGAAAATTCACAAAAATATCTCTGTTCTTCTGATTCATCTTTTAGGATACTCTGGTTTAAACTGACCTGTAAGGAAGAATGATAGAGAGGGACATGATTGTATTTTTGTTTCTTTGTAGTGTATTTTTGTAGTTTCTTTGTAGTGTAGAGTTTTCTTGGAAGACTTTCTGAAGGGAACAGGAATTTTGTTTGTCATTTTGCATCTCTGGACTTTGAGACTATACACAGTGTGTGTTCTTCTTCCTCCAGAAAGAAACACTTGTTTTATTTTGGAAACATCATATCTTGATTTCCCTTCTTTTTTCTTGTATTCCCTTCTTAAAAAGCAATGCGATTGATTTTACAAGTGCAGAAGAGTTGAGGGGGTGAGAAGATTTTAAGGGGGGAGTGTTGGAAACTTGGCACCTGAGCCCAAGACTTGTGTCAAAATCTCAAAGTCAAGTTTCTGTGAACTTTGTTCTTGACAAAAGAAATGCTGGCCAGTTTGGTTTGCCTCCATGGAGGGTTACTGGAATGGCAAGTGGGTTTCTTGGGTTAAAACCAACTTCCTTAAGCAAATGGGATCACAAAAAACCCCCAAAACAAAACCCAAAAAAACCCCACAAACCCAAACCTTTGGTGATTAAGACATGTACCGTATTTCCTTTTTAACACTCAGTATCTGTCACCCTGAGGAGAAGAGTTTTCACAGCAAACTTGCAAGATACATAAAAATCTCTTTCCATGTATTTCATACCAAGGCCCTTCTTCTGTCCTGCTTATTATTATAAACTTGGCCAAGTTTGCAATCAAGTTTGCAGGTTTGGGTTCATAACAATAGGTGGTCTTAAATTGGCTAGTTTATGATTTATTTTAAAGTTTGGGAAGTAAGAGGGCTTCTTCCCTCCCTGAAGTTTTTTAGTTGTTGGTTTTTTGGGGTTGTTCTTTTGTAAAAAAAAGGTGACTTGGAGTATTTGAGCAAGTTTTGAGTCAAATAAATTTAAGTAAGAATTTTGATATTACAAAGGGTTTTTCTGTGCTGCATGAACTAGTTTTACTTGAGGTAAAATCCATGAGAACTTTGTAAGTTTCAATGTGTTTTCTAGGATTGCTAAAGTTCTGGAGGAGAACTATAATAGGGATTTGGAGTGAAGATCCAAAATACAGTATTTTTCTTTTGATACCATCTAAATGACCACAGAACACACTCCAGAGAAAGAAACAATTTATGTATATAGGTATATAATTATTATATACACATCTTAGATTTTTGTTCTGACTCAGATTATTCTATACTTTCTAAATCTTTAAGTGCAGTGGATGTAAGAGAAGGTACATGACTTCAGAAAAATAAAATCTAGAAATTTGGAGTTATCCCTGTGAGCCAACTGCTAGAGAAGGCAGAAAGCCCCTTGACTGAGTGCCTCCCCTCTGGCAGCAGGAACATGCATTTATTCTGTGCGGTCTTTTGTAGAGCTGTCTGTCAAATAGAATTTTTAAGAAGGTCCATCTGCTTCCAGTGAGCACTGTCCATGTGTGGGTATGTCAGTTCAGCTGCCCAGACCTGTGCATGCAGCAGCTTGTTTCACAGTATTTCTGCTTGCAGGGCCCTGCACAGGAAGATTTCAGCCATCTCCCTCCAGAACAAAGGCGCAAGAAACTGCAGCAGAGAATTGATGAACTTAACAGAGAGCTACAGAAGGAAACAGACCAAAAGTGCGTGTTTCCTTTTCAGGGGTTCTCTCATGGTTCTCTCTGGTTTTTTTGACATCCTCTACCTAAGCCAACAGTGTTCAAAAGCTAGGAGACAAGATGCTAGGCCAGGCTATTAAAAAAACTTTTTAAGTTCACAGTTTGTTGTATGTAGGTTCTCTTAATATTGCTTCCTTCTGCTTTACTGTAATACTCATTTTGATTGTAATACTGCATAGAGGGAGCATTGGCACTAAAACTGTGCATTAAAAAATGCGTGGGTCTGTTGAGCAAGACACCTTCAATTTTGTGTTTTAAGGACAGAACATGACTAATATTTAGGAAATTGTATATAACAAACAGTATGGGAAACAGTACTGAGACTGGAGATAGGTAAGAGTCAACAGTTGGAGTCCTTGTGTGCCTGTGCACAACACAAGAAAGGAAGGCAGAGGGCTAAGATGGCAGAATGGGAGAAGGATTTACGCGTGGTGTGAAGACCAGTAGTTCCTTGTTGCTGTGCTTGGTATCTAATCACAGTTCAGGATCTCATACACATTTTATGTGTATTATTATATTATTTTAGCTTTAATGAATGAATACTGGTATATTCATTATTGTCATGTTTTGTATGTTTTTAGAGATGCCCTCATCAAGATGAAGGATGTTTATGAAAAGAATCCCCAGATGGGTGATCCAAGCAGTTTGCAACCAAAATTAACTGAGACTATGAGCAATATGGACCGCCTTCGGATGGAAATACACAAGAATGAGGTTAGATTCTAAAAGTTTCTTGGAAAATGTAAATGATTGGTACAATTGTACTTTGCATTACAGATTTTAAATATGGCACCCAGAAAAACTACTTAAGAGTAGAGCTCCTGATACAATTTTTTTGGGGTGCCGTATTTTCAAGTATGTTCGTCTAGCTAGAATAAGGATGTACATTATTAAAGATGTAAACTGTTCAGAAGAATATATTATTCACTTCTTCTGAAATTCACATGTAATTAAAGATTTTCCTTACACTAGTATGGGGTGTAGGCTAAGTAAGCATAAAGGATAGGTTCATGCTTTGTGTGAAGTAATTATGGGACTTGACATTTGCAGCAGTCTCTGTGTGCCTGTGAACTGTCTGCAGTTCAATGCATTTGTTAAATGTGTTGGTTTAGAATGAATTTTTCTTTGACACCAATATTTGCTTTTTTCCTTCCAAGGCCTGGCTCTCTGAAGTTGAAGGTAAAGTAGCAGCCAGAAGTGACAGGCGGCACAGCAGCGACATCAACCACCTTGTCACCCAGGGCCGAGAGAGGTCACTATTCTGTCTCCTCTGCTTTAGATCCTGTGCTAGAGTCTGTACAGCTCTCTGGTGATTTCAGGGGTGATGGGTGTTATTTATCTTCCCAAAGTGTATGTCCTTCTAAAGGAAAATATTAACAGGCCCTGACTTCTAGAGGTCACTTCATGCCATTCTGGTAACATATAAAAATAGTCTAATTGAAACACCTGCTCATTAAATAGCAGTGCCTTTTAAATGTCTTATTCCATTGCACAAGGCTCACTAGTTTTCCATGTTCTGTGGAGACAGGTATGTCAAATTTATGTTTCTTTTTCTAGCAGAATTCAGTCTAAGCTTTTGCTAGATGAGTTTTTTTCAGTAAATCACCTCTGACAGTAATATAAAAACTGCTAACGGGAATTACAAAACAATATCCATGACCTGTCCTTTCTGTGATGCATGGATGTTGTGAGTTTTAGAGCCAAGAGCTCCTCCGAGTCCTCATGCTCCAATCACTGCATTACAGCCCTGAAGGGAGTTACACGGATGATGCCAACCAGGAAGTTCGTGGCCCTCCACAGCAACACGCTCATCCCAATGAGTTTGATGATGAGTTTGAAGATGATGATCCATTGCCAGCTATAGGACATTGCAAGGCAATATATCCCTTTGATGGTAAGGTTAACAACATACACTGAGATTCTCTGACTGTAAGGCATGGATGATTGGTTATAAGGAAGACAGGTAAAATGATTTAAAGTAAATTACCTGTAAGAGTAACTAATTGCTTAAAAGATTGGTGAAGATACTTTATAAATTGCTTTAATTCATGAGCAGTACTTGTGCTGTTTTAAGATAAATATTAGCACAGCTATTGGAAAATATTCAGCTTTACAAATTGGGACTGTTTTTTGTCTGTTTTGGCCATATGTTGTCTTGCACAGATTTTTCATTCTTCCTGTTTGTATATAGTTTGGGAACTATGCCTTGGGAAAAAGACGACTTGAAATTCTGTCTGAACAGTGACACTTCTTTGCCTCTTGTTTTTCCCAGGTCATAATGAAGGCACTCTAGCAATGAAAGAAGGGGAAATTTTGTACATTATTGAGGAAGACAAAGGAGATGGGTGGACAAGAGCTCGAAGACATAATGGAGAGGAAGGCTATGTGCCAACATCATATATAGATGTAACGCTAGAGAAAAACAGCAAAGGTGCAGTAACCTATATCTAACAGTAAAACTGGCAGCTCTCAGTTGTACCTTCCCCAGGGAAAATAGTGGAAAAATTGTAAGTGACACAGGCTCATGGAAAGAATTACAGAATCAGAAGTCAGCAATGATCTGTTGTTTGCATGAGGAGTTAGCTGTAATTCTTTTCAGAGATGACCACATTAAATTATGCATCTTACACTGGTCTGTAATTTTGACCAACGTCTTCTGCTTTCCTGCTTTACAAAGCACTAAACCTAATTCAGCTATTGAACTGAAAAAGACCAAGATTCCTGCTTGTTCTGTGGAATACTTAGTTTTTATAGAGAACTGAAAAAATACTTACGTTTTAAAGATCTCTAAGATTTACTGTTCCCACTTTTATGACTTAAACTATATTCTTAAAACAGTGATCTTTTTCCTCTAATAACTAACTGAACTCCGTTACTGAAAATTATTAATTTCCTTCCTTAGCAAATACTTGGCAGCTTTCACTTCTTAAACAGGAAAATGTTTTCTGATTCTGAAAGTTCAACAAAAATACTCAGGAAAAAACATTATGATTAAGGACAGAAAGTCCACTGACCTCTATCTCCTTCCTTTTCAGTACTTGTAATGTAGAATGTTCTGTATTGGACATGACATCATTGTTTTAACTCTAGATACCTTGAACAAACAAAAAAGATCACGTGTAATCCTTGATGTCTTGCTGAAAACTCTCAGTTCCTGATAAGGGAATGATTTTATCTTCCTAATCTGTGCCTGTAAATGAAGTCTTTGAATGGTATTGTGTTTAGTCTGAAGAGTGTCTTAAATGTGCAGTAGTTCTCCTCATTGTTAAATCACTGAGGATTGGAAACTGCATTGCACAACTTGATGACTGGGGGAAAAAAAGCTGATTTTGTATTTCTAATGAGAGTTTGTGGAATTATACAAGGCTAATGTATAGCCACTGAGAATGGCCTGTTAGAACTGAGCACGCTTCTCTGTCTTCTAAAGGCCTTCAGTAACTTTGTTCTTTTCTTTTTCCTCTTGGACTGCAGGTTCCTGAAGCGGGTTTCTGAGAAAATGGGCGAGATCTTGAAGGAGGTTACATGCAGCTGCTGGGGGGGTGGGGGTGGGGAGGGGAGGGGTACTAGACTGGGAGGCCCAAGGGAAAAGCTAGTTGCATGAATGCATGCAGACATACATTTAGTAGTCACTAACATCTTAGCATCTCCATATATAGGTAAGGATGTATTACAAAATCTTCAATTTGTGCAGGAAAATAGAGTTCCATTACCAGAGTAAAAAGGCTACTGCTCCTAAAATTGCTTTATTTTCATTGTCCTAGGTTGTCCCAGGTGCACAAACTATATTTTAGTTTGTGCTATATTTTGATTTTCTCAATTATGCTCTTTTCCAACTCACTTTTATTGGCAGTCATTTAGAGCCCTGTGTCAGTTATCAGTCTGCCTGTGCCACCTCCATGCTCGCCGTTAACCTCCTCCTGCATGCCTAGGACAGTCAGGCATGTTCTGTGTAATACTTTGGCATCATTGCTCCTCTTACTTTATAACAAATCATTTTCTTTAAATATCTTCAGCACTAGAGTTTCATCCCAGTATCCATGTATGCTGCTATAACAATACCACTGCAACCATCATTACATTCCAGATGTCTGGCATAACTGATAAGCAACTGTAAGGTATTTTGTTGATTTGGGGAAATAATGCATCTCAGCTCTAGCCTACACTGCAATCAAGAGAAACTCCTAGAACTGTGGTCCATCTTCAGCCCTTCAGTAACCTGTTGTGAGCACTGACAGCCTGGAGCACAAACAGAGGATTCACCACTGCAAGCTAATGACTGTTTTCAGAAGTCAACCACTTGCCATTCAACTGCTGCCTTAAACTAGAGTGCCTAAATCTGTTGTTTGCCAACACTACCACTTACAGTATCCCACAAAGGGCTTTGTGTCTCAGCTCTTTTCTCAGTGCTGCAGCTGCTGAGGTAGCCACGGTAGGTGTTTTCTAGAGCTCTACTTTACTGGATACATGGTGCATCCATGAATTTTATACATTGAAACGTGTATCTCTTCATTTGACTTTAATATTTTTTTAAAAGATTTTTATGGAAACTGTCTTTTAGTTTTTCACTATGATGTTCCAATTTCAATTACTGCAGTGCTAGTCCATTCCCAGGTGATGCTTCATTGTATGGACCAGGTGACATTTGAGTGATACTTCGTAATGATCTTTGTGCACTTTTAATTGTAAACAATTGAAATTTGGATATGTTTATACGTGTAAATATAGTTGTCTGCAGTGCCCCTATTGCTTATGTTGTCTTGCCTCCCATTTGTGGTTCTATTAATAAATACATCATATCTGATTGATTAGGGTGATAAGAATTAGACTAGAGATGTTGGGGGGAGGGATACTTACATCAACACAAGCTTGTCAACCCAGCCACCTGCTGTTTGGCAGTGTATTATGGAATAATAATTAAAACATCCTGTTTTTTGGGGGGTCTGAAGCAATACATGGATGCAGCAGTGCTGGATTCTTTTTCATTTCAGTGTTATTAGGAACTGTACTACCAGTAAAACTGAATTTGAGTGACTTGTGTAGAGGTTTATTCCTTTCGTTATGTATACCACTATTACATGGCTTGACCTAGTGTACTTTGGGGCCTATTAAACTCTAAAGTTTAGATTTTTGGAGCTTGTATACAGGGTTATTTATATAATAATGTGACATTACTCAATACTGACAAAACTACTTAGGTAGTTTTCTGGGTTTGGGGGTTTTAGGGGGGTTTGTTGGGATTGGGTTTTTGGGTTTTTTTTCATTTTTTAAAATCTAGTGCTTTTTTATTTTGGAGAAAACTCAGTGATCCTTGTGGGTCCCTTCCAACCCAGAATATTCTGTGATTCTATAATTCTGTGAAGAGGAAGAAATGTGATCTGTGTATTTTCTGGTTAAGGGCCTGTGGTCTGCCTGGCTAACAGCCTCAGAGGTCAGTAACAAAACTTCCTGGTAAAAGACTAAATGTTCTTTTCACACTACTGTTTGTTTTTCTGAATCCAGGATTTGCTTCCTTTGGAGGCAGGTTGCTTTCAAGAGGGATAGTGCAACTTGTATGAGGGTTATTAAACATAGGAAAAAACATTTGTACTTGCACAGCTTACAAATCACTTATTCTAAAATTCTGAACGTGAGTTGTCTTAAAGAATCAGACATTTTCCAGTAATTTTTTAATCCTTTTTTGTGCACATGTTGATTTCCTAAATGTTAAAAATGCTTTGTTTAAAAATAATGTTCTCTGTTGAGAATATTTTCATGGAATAAAAAAATCTTTCATGGTCTAAGTAATAACTTCCCCCTTTGTCTTCTGTTAAGATCGACAGATAGACTCTCAGTATGAGGTCTGTAAACTCTTGTTCTGGTGGTAAAAACCTCTGCTGTGATTATAGAGAGGAGGAACAGAGTCTGCTGTTGGTTTTGTTACCCTACTCCAATACATTCAGTAGTCTAAGTAAAATCTCACTCCAGATACAGGCTTCTGACAACAAGCACATGCAGCTCTGACTGTAGTTCTTAAATATTTGTACAAAGTCTGAGGACAACCCTTATTCACCAATTCTGTATATGACAAAGTGGGATTTGCTGCTAAGACTCTGTATAATAAACTCTGTGCATGCTGATTTCCTATAAAAAGTGGTAACACCTTATGCTTTGCCTTCATCCAAGGAAAAAAATACTTACCAAAGTGATTCACCTCAGTAAATGAAGCAAGTTTAATACATACATACACCCACGTTTACTCATGTCTGAAAGCATTTTAATTATCTGGATTGTTTGTTCTTGCCATTTCATCATTCATTCCTGGCAGAGTAGCTGTTGTCCAGTCTCCAGCAAAAGCTGAAGTACTACAGCTGCTGTCTTAAAAAAAAAAAACGGGGGAAGTAGTCCCAACACATACACAGACTAATTTTCTAGTTTCATGGGCACAGTGATGTTTGAGCCTTCAGGTTACAGATAAAAGATCATCTCTGCAATTTGTAGTGGTTTTGTGATTTGTAAATATGCAAATTATTTTGCAAAAGATACACTTCACAATTCTATCTACAGTGGTTTTTTATATTCGTTAAAGGAATACTATACAACAAATTTTCTGCCATGTCAGATAATTAATCTATCATTTTATTTACACTATTTGCTTCATCTTAATATTTAAGATGCCAGTGCCCTTATTCCTTGGCATCATTAAAACATTGCAACTTTGGGGAATTAAAGGGATAACCTAAATCAGTAAATGACTTGGTGACACAGTAAATAAATAATTTGTTTAGAAATCAGTAGTTTTGAAACAAGTGTGCATTGTGCAGTTAAAAGTTCTAAACATCTTCTGAAATACAAGATGTTTGTGCAGTATCAAATTGCCAGAAGAATGCTAAGGTTATTTCAAGTATATCACTTAAATAGTGTTTCCAGGGTCTTATATACTTAATTGTTCCACCAGCTTCACTGGAGGAGGTTCCAGTTTTCGGGATAGTGCAGTTAAGATCCGGCTGAATTTCTCGTATCTTTCACTTTGATTAACTTGTGCTCCTTTGCTGCCCCAGAGCAATCTCATTTGAAATTCTGTCTTGAAGATTTCGCTCAGCTCTTCATCTGGCTGGAAACCTAGTAAGTAAAAAGAATCCCACAGTATCAGCACCAGGCAAATTTTTTTATTCTGTAGAAAAGTCTTTTAAACTGTCTTCTCTCCAAATAAGCTGTAGTGCACTGGGTTCTGTTTGCACAATGATTTTAACAAGCTCATAAAACAATGAAAATCCTTTCCAGCTTTGACATTCTAGTAACACTGAAGACTTTAGGGACACTGGGAGAGGCTAGCCTTGCTCAGTTCAAATCTCTGGAACTGTCATTGTAGTTAGGCTCTAAAGAGATTTATTGTTGTATACATGCTGCCTGCAGAAATTACTGTATTTCTCTCCACTCTCTTTAATTTTAAACTTGCAGTGGAAAAGTTAAGTCACATTGTTAACATGTTGCTGCTTTCTGGCAGTAAGTGGTCACAATCTCGGTGCTGCAACTTGCACTGTTGTGAAGAATCTTAGGGTGGTATTTTAGTTGTAATAATCAGAGTATGAATTTTATATTGTACAGAAGACAGGAAGTTATCCTCAGTCTGTACTGTACTTCTGTTCAGTTGCCAGAAGGGTCAGCATGTTGAGTCATGACGACTTAGAGTATGTTTAGCAAAAATGCTTGCTGGAGAGCTGTAGTTATGAGTCATTTACTGTCTGCTTTTAAACAATATTAACGTTGTCCTCAGACTGAGTTTCCTGCAGGACATTTGCTACTCTGTCAGCTCCTGCCAAAGAGGAGAAGGATTTCTCTCTGCCAGGCAGGGGCACTGGGGCAGGCACAGGGCCTCTCCTACCTTGCAGCAGCCGCTCTGCCGTCAGGCCAAAGGTCTCGGCGTGCTGGGCGATCAGGCGAGCTGTGCCCAGGTGCCTGAGCATGATTTCACCACTTTGGTCACTGCTTTCCCACAGTTCCAAGCTTTCAAAAACAACAGCTTGGCGCTCCATCAAGGTAACAAGAGGCATCAGCAGTGGCACTGTTATGTTGTTCTGTGGAGCATTGATAGTTTCTGGAATAGAGTAATGATCATATATCTCATCATCAGACATTATTGTTAATTGAAGAAGGTATTATAACTGCAGTGTTCTATTTTAAGGTTGGAAACTATTTGTCTTCCATCTTTCAAATGGAGGACAAATAGCCTTCAAAAATCTTACCTTAAATATACCTGTCCTACCAGTTTCCAGTGAACTGGCTGGGGAAGAAGACCAACACAAATCAGTGTTGGAAAGCTGCATTTGCTACAGAGGAAAGCTCTGCTGCATTGCTACACAGTGGAACACAGATTTTAAACACTTTTTTTTTTCTTTTAAACACAGAGATTTTAAACATTTTCAAAATTGGTCATTCCAGTAAAAATATCCATGAAGCTAAAAATTTTTCACTGTTTACCTGTTCTCTTGGAGAGATGTTCTGAGAAATTATTTTCTCTGCCTTGCATCCCTTTTGAAACTAGAGCTGCAGTGAATCTGGCACAGAGGCACCTAATGTGACCAGAATTACCTAACCCATTCTTTTTGAGGATTCATCCTCTGATCTAATAGACAAAGCAAATAAGCAAAATCTGCCAAAATTCATTCTCCAGTCAGGAGAGGGATTTTTTTTTTTTCCCTGTATTTGTGGCAAGATGATGCAATGTGTCAGTTTCTGCTCAACACACAGGAAGTAGGGATGTGGGAAGAATGTTATATTCTGCAGGGATACAGACACACAAACACATACTGATGTTTGGTTGGCAGACTGCTTCCATTCATAATCATATGGCATTATACAAGTTTATGTAATAATTTTAACATACAATGCACAGCTATGGAAAGAGCAGCTGCCTCATCTCCCCACACAGGAAATCAGTAGGGGGAGGGTTAAAATGCCAAATAGGAATCAGTGTCACTCATACTCACTAGTCCACTCATCTTGTCCTTCATGCAAAGCTTTGCAAGATGGTTTCAGCTGTTTTTCATACATAATGGCAGTCTGGGTATAACAGTGTCTTAGAGCCGTCCAGGTTTGTTCTAATCTACTGATCTGTTCACGCAAAAGAGAGAATAGCCATTATTGACTCCACAGCAGGAACAGTACACTGCTAGTCACACAGTCATAGAATAGTCATGAGGACTATTCTGACGTTCTCTCTAGTCTTGAAGAAATTGCTCAAATTAAATTAAGTAAGCCATCAAACAACTTCACATTTTGGAACATAAACAGATTTTTACCTGTGGCATTTCCAATGCTTTCATAATAGCAGAAAATCCATATAAATCCCCTAGTGACTCCTTCAACTCCACAGCAACTTGGATGATCCTGTTTAATGTTGCTGCTCGATCTTCTACATTTCCTGTGCAACCCAAGATATCAACAGCTATTCCTATTGCCATGGTATTGTGCCTGTAAGTGAAAAAATTCATGCAACAAATCACAAATTATTAAATCTACATGTGTTCAAAGATCAGTTCAAAGGTGTATTTTTATCTTTGCATGCCCAGCAAAGTTAGTCTTACCAACATCTTTGCACCAAAACAAGTAATGACATATGGAATAAATACAGGCTTAAAATTAATGTTTTAATAAAATTTCCTGAGATACTACTAACTATACAATATTCTGCTCAAGCAATGAATGAATGAACACTTTGGGGAAAATTGGCCGAATTCCCTTTGTCTTCCACATTCAAATCCTGTGACCTGCCCCAAATATCTCAACAATCAAACGACTGAAATATGAAGCAGAAAATGTTAATCAGAACATCCTGTTTCCCCTCAACTTGTGCAGAGGTTTTTGAAAGCTTTGCTGATAATTTTTTTACTTTATTAGATTCTCTTGCCACATGCAGAAGGGTACTACCTTTCAGTCTCCTCCACACACTTACATGCTCAGATAGATTATAGCTCTCCTGAATTTTACTTTACTTGAGCTTGTAAAGGAGAGCTGATGGCATTCAGCTGTTCCAAGGAACAGCTTTCAACACCTTTCCCTGTAATGCATGTGAAAGTTGCCTTCAACCTTACGGAATCTTCTATTCAAAAGGAATTTACATACCATGTCAGTAAATAATCTGTATGTGTGAATTCAGGGAACATGCAAGAGAGCATTCTTGAAGGAAATGAGGACAGTGCAGCCATGCTTTGAGCTTCTGGCCATCTGGCCTGGCAATGAGGAACAGGAATATTTACCTTTCAATCAGGTCAAGGCGCAGCTGATGTCCATAAGGCAAAGTGATCAATTCAAGACCAGAGTTCCCTCCCATATTCCTCCTCATCTCTTCAGAAACTTCTACTATCCTTGCCACCTGTGAAGTGCAAAAAACGCTGCGTGAATTTTGAAACTAACATTTTTCAAAAAAAACCAACCAAACAAACCTCCAGCTACAGAGAAGTCCTCCAGGTAAGTGCATGGCATACAGAGCTAAGTGCACAGTATGCAACGCTGTAATAAAGGCATCAAAGAAAACTTTAAGCTATGCATGTTCAGTAACTTACACAGAAAAGCCAAGGAAATATTTTTTAAATGATGCAGCCACCAGGAAACATAATAGGTGTGCCCAAAATGCTTTATCAAACTCCATCCTCAGCTTCCAGAAAGGGATTACTATGCAGGTTCCAGGAAATGTAGTGCACTCTCAGCCTGATCCTTGTCAGAGAGGCTCTGCTCTTTGCCTGAAGGACATACACACTTGCTTTTTTTCATTTCCAAAAAACTATTGCTCAGAATGTTTTTGGTTACACCACAAGGTCCTAAAGATGAATTAGGTTCATAAAAGTTCATAAAGATGAACTAAAAAAAGGACCAAGGAGGACACAATATTGAGTACATAATGAAATCAGTATGTGAAAGCTGACACCCATACCAATTTGTCTTTGCTTTTTAAACACTGTATTAGCTACTGGTTATCTCAATAACAATTATCATTGTTAATAATAAGCAAAACCACATTAATATGATGGTGTAAGATTATCTGCTGGTTTAAGGCCTGTATGTTGACATATTCACAAACCAATCTGCCTGCAGTTTTCTGATATACCCATCAGCAGGCTTTTTTGGCTATGAAACAATGAAAGCAATCTGAGCTGCACAAGCCTCACCAGTACAAAACAGCACTGTAGAAAAACCTGTTTCACTCCTAGAGAAGCAGGAGTGATATGAAGCCCCATGAGACACTGATTGCTATTCCATCACAGGTATGCAAGTGGCAAACACTCACCTCATCACTTACCATA
Organism: Zosterops lateralis; assembly: GCF_965231275.1. Lineage (NCBI taxonomy): Eukaryota > Metazoa > Chordata > Aves > Passeriformes > Zosteropidae > Zosterops > Zosterops lateralis. The sequence goes on from NC_139769.1 coordinate 17,145,651, forward strand.
AGGGTGATTCTTTATTTGAAATGACATTATTTAAAAGGCAAACTGAACTACTGGTGACACACAGGACATATGAACTTTAGTCTGGGATTTCAGTACAAAGCATTCACTGGCCCAATTCACAGGCCAATCTCATTGCATCATGCAGTTCTTATCAGTGCAGTCTATGCAACAAGTTGCCAGCAAATGACAGGAATTGGCTCAGCACTTAGAGATGAACATCAAACAGACTTCTCTACCTGTCCCAGCTAGTTCCTGTTCCTGCTCCAAAATGCAAAAATCTGTTTCTGCAAAGCCCTCCGACAACTCTTAACTAATTCCACCAGGCTAGCTGGTGCCTTAGCTCCCTTGCAAAGTTTACAGTATTTAAAGAGTCTAATAATGAGCGAATTGAATATTATATACATACATACATATATAAAAACTCACTAGTTCTCTAAGGCATGCATACCCCATGCCTTCAAGCAACATACTCTTTAACCATATATTAAAGATAATGTAGTGATTAAGTTGAAGGAAGGAAGGAAAAAGTGAATTTTGGAACTAATGTTAGAGAATGCTGTTAACACTCTTGGAATCATAGTAAAGAAACCTCAATCTAACACTTCTGAGAAGAGTGAGCAGTTGTGGAGCTGAGTTTTTCTGAGTCACCCTGTCTGCATGAAGCCTCACTTAGCAGCAGCCAACAGTGCTACTGAGGACAGAAAAAGCTGTATTTGCTGTTGGCAGCCCCCAGCAGCTGGCAGGACTCATACACTGACCCCTCCTCAGACCTTCACTGTCCATCAGCACAGCAGTGCCAGCAGAGTGCTACTGATGTGCTGCTTCTGGAGCATCACTCCCACTTCCCTTCCTGTCTGCAGTAGAGTTGCTCAGTAAGTAGCCATGTGTTTCACTTCTCAAACTCTTCTTAAAAAGACTAAAACCACCAAAGCCCAACAAAGTCTTGGGGGGTCAGATACCCACCATAACATTTGGTTCGTGTAGCTGCTCTGCAGCAGGTACAACACTCAGTCACGCCAGCAAAGTCATGCAGATTTAACTGCAGTTACATTTCTTTCATTACAAGTCATCATCTCATTATGAGATGATTCTCCAGTCTTTCTGATCCATTAGCTGATCTCCAAGCCTTGGCAGCTGACCAAAATCTACAATGTGAAAAATAGTTCTTTGTGGTTTTTACATCTTTCTAAGCAATTCCACTAGCATGGTTCTCTCACAGGAGAGAAGAGCACAAGTCCTGGTAGCTATTTTCCCACAGCACCAGCTGTAAGAGAGGAACTCAGACAAAGATTAGAAGAGCAGCTGGTTTTAGGAGTTTAAATATATCTCGTTCCATTGAACATTTTACATATTGGCCATGTGGCAGCCAGGTAATGTCTGCCTGCTCTTTGCCCTAAGGAGCTATTTCCTGTCGTGAGCAGTTCTCCCCACAGTACTTTACAGCTGACAGCTCTTCCTGCAATACAGGAGAAAGGCTGAATCACAGTAATGCAGCAACTGATAGGAGATTTAAAAGACATATGGAACTTTGAGAATTCGAATCTAAAGTCAAGCATTATGAGAGACCTTTAGTACAAAGAGTTTGTGAACACTCTTATTCTTCAAATGGAAAACAAACACCCTAAAAATTCCTGCAGGCAATACAAAGCATTACATTAGCTGCAAATCTACCAATTATTCTTTTCAAATCAGTTATTTAAAAAGTCTAAACTGGCATAATATAAAATAAAAGGCATTATTTTTTTTTTTACCTTGCAGTCCATTCTAAGAATATGCTGTGCAATAATCTTTGGGTCATTGTTGGTGAAAAGCTCCTTAACTCTTCTTAACATGGATGTTTCCAATGGCTTGTTTTCAGAAGGAAGTAGTTTGGATTCAAAATCATTCGGTTTAAAACTAGACTCTGTCTCATAAACGGGTGCAGAAAAGATGCTGTCTTCTTCAGCCACCTGAGTTGAAGCTTCTAAAGGATCTGCAGGGTTCACTGTAGGATCATCATCAAGGATCAAATAGCTTGTTTCAGAGTTCCTGAATGTTGCCTTCTCCTTTTGTGTCAGACGTTCCACATAGCTGTTTTTCTGAGACAAAGGTTGTTTTGCTGCTATAGGATGTCTGGCAGGATTTAGTTCACAATAGTGTCCTTCAGAGCTGTGGGGAGCCAAAGGAGAATCTGGGAGCTTCATCGGGGGTGCTTTGCTGGGTTTAGGTGGAGGCTTTGGACAGAGCTGACTGTCTGATCCTCTAAGAGCTTCCCCTAGCTGTGACTCTGAGGTAACTTTCTGAACAACTGTGGGGCTTAGAGATGGTTCACTGCCTGTTCTAAAGGCAGGTGAGCTTGGACAGGAGTTTGCATCTCCTTCAGGTAATCGGGATGGATGTCTTGAACCTGCAGGGGAAAACAGTGTTTTAGAAGGCCAAAATACATACAGTTCCTGTGCCAGGGTTCATCTCCTAATGCTATTTCCTAAAGTTAATATTGTCAGATCATGTAAATTATTTGCTGGCAAAATTGTGTATTTTCAGGAATGACCTAGCCAGAAAATTCCATTCACTTGCTGATCCTCCCAAAACCCCAAATACATGGAACAGCTGCACCATAGTATTATTCTGTGGTAATGCTGACAATACTTCCAGTCCCTGCTGCATACATAGGCTATCCTGTCAGAGCTGGATGGCCTCCATGGCTTGGAATAGGAGGTTTCTTTGTAACCTGATCTAGGCTATAAAAACAGCGACTTCCAGCTGCATCACATAAAAGATTAGTCATTTCTGAGAAGGACAAGTTTGAGATGAAAGCAAAACTTCCCAAAGTCATGCCTGAACCTGCACTAAGGTATGGAAGGAATGAACTTCAAAAATGCTAATCTTTCTGTGAAACAGCTCCATACAGGATCCATATACTTCTGTGTATTTATGCCTCATCCTGTACCCACTGCATATGCAAACTTTGACATCCAATATGGGATTGAGTCCTGTGTCTGACATTCCCAATCTGCAACTCTTGGTGCATTTGCTGGTATCTACAGCAAAGTGGCCAGTTGCATTGTGTGGGTGTTACTGCTTGATTACAGATAGAAAACAAAAACTCCAAATCACAGGCTGTCACCATCCTTAAGCAGTATGATAACAAGACCTGCTCAAAGGATCTTATGACAAAATGCACAGCAGAACTCTTCAGGCTGTTGTAGTACCAAAATAAAAGTATCTGCAGCCATGGATTGGAATAATCAATTCAACTACAGAGGGACAGAAACATGCTTTTCAAATGTCTATCCATCCCACTGTTAAAACACAGGAGCACACTCTTTCTATCCAAATACAGTCTCACTGTACAAATAATTAATATTCTCTTTGTCATGAGACCTCTTCCTACAATAGGCATGAAGAATTTTAATAGTACTGTATTCAAAATGAGCAGCCTTGGATGTCAATACTTGTTTGTCCACATGGGAAGAGATGCATTATTGCAAGTTTCTATACACAAGTGTGTTGGTATGGAAACAATTACTTAAACCTTTGAAGAATATGAGAAATAAAATGCTCCAATCAACAATTGATCCAAGTGTTGTCACACCCTGAATCCCTTGCTTAGGATGATGGTGGCCATGGAACCAGACAGCAGCAAAAGGAATGAAAAGCAAAAGGGGTGGAGGGTAGAGAGATTGATGGAGATGGAAGAACAGAACTGAGTACAAAAGCCATGGTAGCGTTTTTCTCCTAGTGAGGAACATTACCTCATCTGCATAGTTTTCCCTGAGAAAATGCAATTACCAGAATTTCCATGAAACACCACTTCTACTTAATAAAGTTTTGTCAGAAAGACAGGAGTGAAACAAGTCAGTTCTTGTCAAGCACAAGTGAGGAAAAGTAACACCATCAAAAAAGGTATTAATACCAACCACAGCTGTCATTTTTTTGGTGTGGAAGCTTCCTGAGTTGTGTGCTAAGGTTCTCAACTAGCTGGTGCATTGTTAATAAAAATCCTGTTCCAGTGACTTGAAGAGAAGCAGTGTGTTAAAACAGCTTACAGTGGCCATTAAATATAATGTATTTACAGTACTCAGAACATTCAGTAGTCTCACTTTAGTCTGAAGAGTAACAGATCACCTGGACACACACCGATTCTAATAATGAAACTTCTAATTACAAAACATACCTATTAGCAGATAGCTCTCTGACTGGTGAGCCTTTAAAGGGAATCTTTTCTCCAGAACATGATCCAAACTAGCTGGCTGGCTACCACTTTTTTCTTTGTTTCTAGGGTAAACAAAAATGCAAACAAAAACATATCAGTATATGCAGCACTTAAAATACATATCTAATTGCCATAATATATAATAACCATTGCAAAGATCTTTAGCTTTCCACTTGGGCAGCTTATGATAATAAAAGGTACTTCATTCATTCATAAATTGCTGTCATAGTGGCAGTGAAATAGGCTATACTGTGTGTCAGCCTGCAGCATTTAGGAAGATATTTCCTTTCTAATGGAACATTTGATTTGGACACTGAAATTAGGATCCATTATCCCACACTTGGAGTTTTTATTTCAGGAGTCAGCTATGGAAAAACAGACTTCTCTGGAGCAGCAGCAAGATGTTATTTTAATCCTTTGTTTTACATGGTGAAGATTTGCCAAGTCACTGCATTGCTGTTGTGCTTCCAGAGTCTGCATTTGCTCTCACTTTGTGGATTTACTGATCCTTTGCTAAAACCCTCATGCCTAGTCTTCCACCTCAAATCAGAGTGAAAACTCACATCACCTCCACCAGGAGCTGATACGTTTACTTCATTTCCTTCCATAAGGACAGCAAAATTAAGGTACCTCAAAAGATTTCCTCTGGGTATGCTCTGCTCCAGGGATTGCATGCTGGGTGTACCAAGACTCAGCCTTTTTGCAGTTTCTGTTTTTCCTTCAGGGGTGCTTGGCTCTTTTTGTTGGACTGGAGTCATACCGTATTTTTCTTCTAGACACCTGAGAGGCACAGTCCTGTTGATAGGCTGAAAAATAATTGCTCCGCTCTGCTTTGATATTGGTGTGCGATTCCCAACGTAGTATCTAACTAAGCCAGGAATAGTGTCAAAACTTTCCAGTTCAAACTGATACTGAACACGACAGTAGGCTTCATTGAGTCTTAGAACTGTTTTGTTGATTTTAAAATGCTGAGGGGTATTTTTCCACTGACAGGTAAGAACAAAGTTCCCAGGACTGGAGAGAGAATCCCTAATCAGAAAATCTCCATCTCTCTGAACTAGGCCTTCTGCCACCTTTAAGGAAAAAGAATTATACAAAAAAATATTTTCAGAATCAGAAAACAATACATTACAACAAAATATTCTTAAACACAGGAATTAATTTGGCTACTCTGGATGGATACACAAAGCCACAAATACAAAGCAGAGCATGAAGTGTAGTAGAAGAATGATGTCCCCAATTCTTAATTAAAAGGTCATTCCACAACAGAGATTTGAAAGGGCTTCTTGGAAGGAGCCAGCAGCCAGAAGCTGAGCCACTTTTGCATGTGTATTTCTTCTAGTTTGCTAATAGAAAATAAGACATGAAGGGAAAGCAGTGACCCAGGATTTTAAGTTTAAAGCATCTGAATAGTCACACTAAAGTTTAGAAGCAATTAATACAAGATCCTGGATTCTGCCTTTTCATTGTTACATGACAGAAGCTTTCATTTTCTTTATTCTTTATGAATGCTGCATGTAAAAATACGACTGACTAGGAAGAGTCAGAGACACCTTGTTTTTCTGTTTTGAGTTGGTCCTTTCACGTGAAAAAAAGGACGCCAAGAGCCAAGTGCCGAGTGTGTGGCAGCTGAGGCAGCCCTGCCCCAGGGCGGAGGGAGGCCCGCAGGGGGAGCTCCAGCGGCTCTGGAAGCTCCGATCCAACCTCAGCCTCACCATGGCTGTAACTGCGTTTGTACGGATCAAAATCTAAGTGAAATTATTTTGTTGCTTTTTTTTTTTTTTTTTTTAAATTTCCTCTTCTCCAAGATTCAAGTGCAAGAAAGAAAATAAACAACATTTTAACTTTCATTAAGAATACTGAACCAAATTAATGTCAGTGTTCTCTAAACAATATGTAATCCTAGTATTCTTACACAAAGCTTAAATTCCAATTCCAGATTTGTTCAGTGCACAAAAATCTACCTATGAAATGTATCTGTTTTCCACCAGGGTCTCTCCTGAATCCTTCCTTGGCCTCGCTTTATGCCTCAGCTTTCATACAAATAGGCATTATGTTCCTACTAAATTAATTCAGGTATCAGAGATGTGTAGAGAACATCAGTGAAATTTTGCCTGTCTGTAAAAGCTCAAAGCACACTTGGCAATGCAAAGACCACGTACCTGCCGAGGAATACGTCCGTGGTACCAGGCATGGCTACGCAAGTCTTCACTACTCAGCTGCAGTTCTTCCTCTAACTCCTTCTTCAGTTTTTCCGGGCTGTTGTCCATAACTTGCCTCTCCCTAGAAAACTGCAATAAAAGATTAAAAGCTTCAACTGTGCCAAGTTTAGTGATTAACATTTTACCTGGGTTATAACTTCCATCATATGACTGCACTGGAATGCAGGTGCTGCTTGCAGCAGGCTGGCTTGGCTGTGCCCTCTGGATTGTATTTGCAAACCCCGGCATTGTGTGAGATAACATGTGATTGTTCTACACCGCACGGAACGGAGCAAAGTGTTCTGCCTGTGCACCAAACTAATAATGACACACCTACAAAGACACTTCTCCTACTTCCTCTTTCCAATAAGAATTCTAACTATATATATATATATATATAAAAAAAATGAGCTGGACCCAAATGCCCTGCTCCACTACTCTTCCTCTTAAACTTTCATTTTAAATTTAGATTCTTTCCCAGCAGCCTCCTTTGAACCCATCTAGTTAAGAACATTCCAAATGCATTAAGACAGGCTAAGCTGGACACACTTAGATGTTCAATATTTCTGTTGCCAAAGTATCAATTTGCCAAAGTAAAATTTCAACCTTAAAGGGCTTACTCTTAATGGTCATTAAATGTGCACATCCAAGACGTTTCATTCCTAAAGGACAAAAGCTCTGGTTGCCCCTTAGCACAAAATCATGAGCTTTGCTTGAAGATACCTCCATCACCACTATACAACTACTATATGGTTTTCTGGAAGATCTGTGTCTTCCCTTTTTGGAGCACAGCTTTCATGCTGGTCCACTCTGGCTCACTAGTCCTTATGGATGCAGTGTTGCTAACACTGTGGTGCAGGATCTTGTCTGGAGTAGACACGTTCTCTTTCATAAACACTCAGAGGAGGGGAGTACTTTGGACTTCCTTTCATTCTCCAACGGCTGGGACTCCAGCCCATCTTTGTTGTGCTGCAAAGTTTCAAAAGCCTGAGAACATGTTCTACACTGATCAAAGAATCAGAGTATACCCTCTCTCTTCAGAGAAAGACCAAAAAAAAACCCCAAAACCAGAGACAGCTAAGGAGTGAGAGGGGGGCCTCCAGCAAAATGCAACATTTTGCTCCCATGCATTATGGATTTTTTTCTTAAGTCTGGATGTGAGCCAAAGCTCACGGGTTCCTTTAACTGACACACTGATGCAAATAAGGAACACATGCATTATTTTAAAAAGAACTAGGAAGGCCTGCCCACCAGTTCCAACAGTGTTTCCATGAACACTGCTCTCTATAGCTTTTTCTTCTTCACAGTGAATACTCACAGCACCTAACCGTGGGAGCAGGTGGCACACATTTAACACTTCTTTCAACAATCCTCCCTGCAATTTCAGGCAGACTGAATTACAACAGATTACCAGACAGCAGATTTTTGGTGGAATAATGCCAGAGGAGGCATCCTGCTGCCAAGATAATTTAAACACGCTGGGAGCCCAGAGAAATTCTGAGATAAATTCTCCCCTCTGCTTTTCTCAGAGAAAACTAAGGCTTCTCTTAGACAGACACTAGTAGCTCACATAGAAAGGCAGAAGATAAAAACAACCTGGTAAAGAATTGCTTTTCACCCTAGTTTCCCTTCTGTGAACCAAAATAGGGTGTTATTTAGCCATACAAATCTGGTTCAAAACGGACAAGCATTTTCATCAAACTAGCAAATTCTTTGTGCTTTTGTACATTAAGGTTTTGCATCAACTCCTTCCAAGCTTTATGAGAAGACTGTGCAGAAAGAAATCATCCCACAAAAAAAAGATGACCTTCACTGAAAGGGCTCATTCATAAACCCAGGTACAACATGAAGAGGTGAAGCTACTGGATGTACAAGGAGTCACAGAAGAGGCTTGGTGATGACTGAAGTCCAAAAGCATATTGAAGTGCATATTGAATATACTCAGGGAAGGCCAAAAATGCCACCTCCACTCCAGATCTTCTTGGCCTACCAGACCTGCACGGGTGAAGGACCTCAGGCACACACCTACCACTTGTATTTCCCAACTCAAATGGCTGGGAACGCACTTAAAGCTGGCTGGCAAGGATTCTAAAATTAACAGCCCTTTCACTGCCACATCTTAGAGAATGATAGCAAGTATTATAGCATCTACACAAGCTGAAGGCAGTGAAGAGCACACGAACTGAGTTGAGGTTTTTCAAAAGCACCTTTTCTCCTGACTGCACAAGGAAGTGTCTGGAAAACTTTTAAAATATTCCCTCCAGGGTAAACAAAAACATCCAGCTGCAATGGTATAACAAGATCTTAAAGTCATAGCTGTGTGTTTTGCTGATCTTCTGAGAGGAACTACTACTCTCAAGTGAATTGAATTTAAGGTTTCAAAAGATGCTTTTGACAATAGAAATTGCCACCATCTTTCCAAAATCTTCTCACTGTATCTCAGTGCAGGCAGCTATTGAAAATCGACTATAGGATACCATGGCAATAACTGAATTTGCTTAGCAGAGTTATATTTTTAGACAACAAAAAGAACTATAGGTCTCCACCAAAGACCTGTATAGGTTGAAATGGAGTAGTTACATCCATGGTACTGACATGAATTATCTTAAAAATACCAGGATGATCCACTTAGAGATACACATTAATTACAAATACAGCATAGAAACCTAGAATTTCTTCTGGTGGTTGAATGGATTTTTCATTACTCAAATGAAGTTAATGAGACACATACTGAACTTGAACTACATCTAACAACACAACAAGAAAAACATTTAAGGAATCTGAATCAACTAAATTGCTAACATTAGTAATTTTTGTTTTTTAAAAAATCCTCTCAACCATGGTCTACCACATGGAATACACTCTGACTGCCAGAGAGGTTGGACATCTCCTGAGATGAAGCAAACATGTTTAAATAACCTTTATACAACTCAGAACTCCAGTGGCTAGTACAAACCCCAGGATACACAACGGGAAAGCTGTCTAGGTGAGCAAGTTTAGTAATAGCATGTCTTCCTGGACAGTTTTTTGTTCACTGAAACTGACTTCTTATAGAACCTACTAAAGACGAATCGTGACGGATGAACTGTCTGTGATCTCACCAGCCAGTACCTTTCCCTGCTAAACACTACACCCAAGGTCTCTGCTCTGCAAGAATCTTTGCATGCACTGAACTTCACATCACGCAAGGCTCAAAAATCACTCCAGGCACAGCCTGTGCAAGCATGTAAGCCTGTAAATAAAGAAGAGGGTAGGCTTACAACAATTATTAGCTATGCCAGTGGGCTTTCTTTCAAAAGAAAGGTGACTTATTTCACACAGCATGATGCTTTAGCCTCATTTCCCAATAGCACCCAAAAGTTAAAGGGCAGCAGTGGCAGGTTGTAAATTTGCACTAACTTCATAGCGACAAACCTTCATTTAGTAGTATCTCCTTGGTTTATTTTTTTGTCTAAGACTTTTCTGGCTCCTACTCAATGACAGAAAGAAAGCTGAATTTACATTTGTAGATAGTGGAATGGATGGTAAAAATTATTTATTATTAAAATAATCTAGGGAAAAAATGAAAGACTTCCATGTATTTTGCAACAAAACATGGTTGAAGCAACACAGGGAAGCTTCCAGTTTAAATATTTGGAGATCTTCAATAGTAATAACCCTGTCAGATATCCCTGGAATAAAAAAAGCAAATCAAGTCAGCAGAACTGTTTTCAAATACAGATGCTTTTCCTGGCCTACAAAGAACTCCCTGTAAGTGTGTGCTTTCCAGAACTGTTTGTTCACATCATAGTTGCATTGTTTCCAGTCTTGGTGCTATTTTAAGATATTTCTGCCATGCTGAGTTTTTGTGAACAGGTCCTTAAAATAAAAATACATAACTACCTAGCAATACAATATTATCACCCAGCAGCAAAAGCCCTCAATCCTACTTACAAACACTGTGGAAAACCTGGAGAGTCAAGACTTTAGAAGGAAGGAAAAAACTTCAGTCAATAGTTATAAACTAAGAAACTCCTTGGCAGTTCATATAATTCACAAAGGATTTCTACTTCAGGGCCATTAATCTAATAGCAAACTGTGCTTACAGATATAACAAACTATCCTTAATGTTACATATTATTCTACTCTTTTTTCCCAGGCAAATGTTAATCTAGGATACCAAAACCTGGAAAATATCAAAGTTTAAGGAAATAAAACATCAACGTATGATCTCATTAAGGGCAAATTTGAAGAGGACTTGACTTACTTACAAGAATATGCTGTGTCTCTGAAATTTGTGAATGTATTTTAAGAGGAATTTCTCACAATAATCTGCTGCTTTATGCATCCAAGGGATTACTTACATGTGAGTGTTTGGCACTCTCCAAAGGAAACTTGCTATATCAAGCTCTTGTGTCAACCATCCTAAAGGAATTTATCACATTAGATCGTGCTGAATAATTTACTGTATGGAGTTGGTAATAAACAAAAGAGAACTCCCACAGTTATTTCTGTATTGTTATTAATTAACTCCTCTCTAAGGTGATGATGTGTTTGGTTTATTGTTTTGGGTTTTTGTTTGGTTGCCTTTTTTTATTTTTCTTATATTTTTTTTATTTTTCCCAAAACAATTTCAATTATGAGGGAAAGGCTTTTAATTTTAGACACTGTTTGGAAGTGGTCCAAAATCTGTCATGCTAGATCCCCTCATTTGATTCAGACAAAGCCAAAATTCACATCATCTCTCTTTGTAACCTTCTGGCAAAGTATTATTTATGCAAAGCACAGCCAAGGACTGTTATGGGTACCAGACTAAAGTGGGCCACATTTCCATCCAATCTCAATTACTTCCTGGTGCTTTGCACAGCTCTGCCAGGTGACAGTTAAATGAGCCCAACAGGCAGCCTTGGAACCACCTGATTTCCTGTGGCCTTGAAGGTTTCAGGAAAAAAGGAAAAATAGAAGAGATAGTTATTAGGGAAAAATGAGAACAGCTTTGTGAAAACTGAAGTGTGATCTAACTGAGGAAGAAAGTCAAGTCCATACCTTTCCTAAAATTTTAGAACTTTGTTTAAAGTTTTATTAAATGTCCTGAATACATCTAAACCAAACCTATTTCAGATCTCTCACAAATCCATCTTTTATCCAGCACTGGAGGCCTGCTATTCTTGCTTAAGTACACCATGAATGCTGAACTGTGACTTTCTGACTGGGTAACAGAAAGACCAATCGACAGAAAATATGGAGGGGACACTGGGGAAAGCACAGGAAATGCCAAGAGGGAAGACAAAGATACAAAACAAGAAAGAAGGGAGAGGACACACAGACACCAGACATCAAAAACATCTGGAAAAGTGAAAAATAATGAAATTCCTCTGATTCCAAGCCACTAGAGAGCAATCAGCTTGTTCATACAGAAAATGAATATTTTATTGTCAAAGTTCCAATTCTGGATCAATAGATAATTCACTGGCTGCAGAGATCCTTTCAGTCTTTAATCCTGTGCCCTTGTGATCCTAATCAGAGTTTCTATCTGCTACTATGAATACAAGCATTTAAAAATACACAGTTATGTGAATTTATAAGGTTTTTATGAGTACAGTGTATATAATTTCACTTATAACTCTAGTAACTGGCCACCACACACAACACACTTGCATTGAGCATCTACATGTAGAACCAAATGCTCCAATATTGCTCAAAAACATTCCTGTCAGTCTTGTTTTCTCCCTTACAGAAAAGCAGCATCACTGGCCAAGGCCTTACAAAACAAAAACATGGACAGTGATCTCCGAATAGGTTTTCTGGTTTTTTTTTTTTTTTTTTTTTTTTTTTTGTTTTTTTTTTTTTTGTTTTTTTTTTTTTTTTTGAGAAAGAACTAACTGGAAAAAGGGAGTTTCCAAACACAGGAATCCATTTTCTGATTAAGTTGGAAATTGAACCATGGCTGGTGCAACATTCTTCACAGAGGCAGCTTTCTCTAACCTTCCAGAGGGCACAAAATTCACACAGGACTATAGCAAATGCTGTGTTAAGTAAGAGGAGGTACAGAATGGGTGATTACAGAATGGGTGATTTACTCAGAGAGATGAATTTATACAGGAAAATGGCAATTTGGAAGCCACAAGATTTCTGCATGCTTCTTTAGGTAACTGGTGACAACTTTTGAGGTTACTGATGAAAAGATAGGAAGTGATAATGAAAACTTTCCCTATGACTGCAATGGCTCTTTAAAAATCAAATAAACTCCATCATGTGCATGTTCTCACTCTGCTACTATGATCAACAGAAGTTCCCTGGCATTCACAGAAAAGTGACCATTTTTTTCTGGTTTTGGCTGTCTTCCAGTTAAATTTCTTCTCAGTAGCTGGTACAGTGCAGTGTTTTGGATTCAATGTTGATAACACACTGATGTTTTGATTGTTGCTAAGTCATGTTTATCCTAAGTCAAGGACTTTCTTTGTGTCTCGTGTTTTTGTGTCTCAGTGAGGAGGTGCACAAAAAGCTGGGAGGGAGCACAGCCATGACAGGTGACCTGAATTGGGCAGAGGAATATTCCACACCACAGAACATCATGCCCAGTACGTAAAATGGGGAATTGCCTTGAAGCAGGGCTGATAAGAGTTCAGGGACAGGCTCTGACATCAGTCAGTGGATGGTGAACAACTGTATTGGGCATCGCTTTGGTTTTTTTCCTCTTTGTTGCCATTATTATTATTATTTACTAGTATTATTATATTTTACTTCATTTCAATTAGTAAACTGTTCTTTTGTCAACCTAGAAGTTTTAATTTTGATTCTCCTCTATATTCCCCCAGGGTGTGGGATGGGTTGGGGTGCATGATTGGCTGTGTGGTGTGTAGCTGCCAGCTGGGCTCAAACCATGACAACTAATAAGCAAGATACTTGTTTAGAATGGGGGAGCCAAAAAAAAAGGCTTCTAGTACAAAGATCAGTTTAATGTTAAGTGAAGGTAATGGGAAAACTTAATTCTAGGGGATTCAACAACCATTTTCCACTACACCACCACACTTACAACAAATCCTTGCATTTCTACATAACCACATTCAGAGCTAGGAGAGCTTCATTTCTGAAATACAGATCCTGAGAAATCCTGAGTTGAGTGTTAGTTAAATCACAATCTCCCACTCAGTGACCCTAGAGATCTGCATTTCCAAATGTAAATGATGTTAGCCGTTATGAAGAGGGTTTTTTTTGTTTGTTTGTTTTAATCTGAGACATATCTAAATAATAGGTACTACTGAGAAGTTAAATGCTTTAAATACCTATTGAAGAATATTCCCATTCCCATCAAGGAGAAGTCACTTACAGAACACCAGTGGACCCTGTACTATCTACATATTTATGACAGAAGATAATCAAACTTTTACTGCAGTGTAACTATAAAATTACCATGGGAAATTCAAAAGAATTTTTAAGACTCATCAAAACTCAAACTCAGCAACAAGACAATGGGAAATCAAAGTTTGGGGAGCTATGCAAAATTTCACATTATTTTGAGCAGCCAGTCTTTTCACATCTGCCCCTCTGCAACAATAACAAATCTAACATTGAAAAGGCAGGCCCATAATGCTGAGTGGTGATTACATGTAACTCGTGTATTATCAAATCCAACTGCCTCCACGTATGTGCTGAAACTGGATATATGAAGCCTGAGGATGCCAGAGAACAGATTTAGATCATCGCACACTGAAGAAATATTAAGATCTACTATCTATAAAAAGTGTTAGCAATTCACCCAAGATAAGAGATGGCACTTGCAGCAAGTAGCTGCTTATAAAAGGCTTCTTATGCACGTCACATTCACAGCATTAGTACATTACTCACTAATGTGCTACATCAACGTGCTGGGAAGTTATAAAACTTGGCAGTCCTGATAATTGGAGTGGCTTTCCCCTTTTGCACAGCTTCAGCTGAGGGTGAATCATAGCAGAGAATTAAGAATGAAAATATTTGAACTTCAAAGCCCTTTCCTCTCTCATCATGACAACTATACCGACTAGTACTAAAAAATCCCTGTCTTGTGGCAAAGTTGTTTCATTAATTTAGACCTCTACATTTTTAAGTCACTCTTTATCACTGATTTAGTCTTAACTTTTCTCTTCCAAAAAATGCAAATTTAAAGAAAAATATTTTGGCTTGGAAGTGGCACAAGTCACAATTTAGTATTCTCTTCACTTTCTTCCTTTTTAAACACAACAGGAGCCCCCTTGCCTGGGAGTTTCTCTATTTCCCTCAATGTAAAGCTGACCTTGACAGTAAACAGCTACAAAAACCTGATGGGATCATCATGACACATCATGACTGAAGAATGAGTTGATCCAAGTTCAGATGTTCTGCACTGATCATTACCTTTTCTATTAATGCATGGGAAATAAACCAAATATCTGCTGTTGAGACCTCAGTTTCACATGCTAAAGTTAAATGCTGCAAAAGGTGAGTGCTCAACTGCTGTACTGCTTCCTGTCCTTTGGTGGGACAAAATAAGGCATCTCAGAGCTTGCCCTCATATTGCTTTCAATTAAACTGGATAACATAATGAATTTATCAGAATGTAGAAAACAATCTGAACCTCTCAGGGGTAGCTGAGAACTTCAGCATGATTATTTATGGATCAATCTGGTATTTAATTACATGTATAATTACTATTAAAACCAAGAATTAACTTCATCTAATTACACAAACTGATTTTGCTTGATTTAAAAAAAAAAATTAGTAATAATAATAATAATACCTAATGACCTCATTTCATACCATCTTATTGTTCATACCATCCTAGCACTTCACAGAATCCATACCATTGGCCCCCAAGCTTCAGACCTAACTTGATTTGACCACCAGCTGTTTCTATACCTACAGCCACTTTCTCTTCAGCAAATGCATCCCAGTTCCCTACCATCCAAACTTCTCCAAATAGCAGTTCATCAGATTTAACTATTGCTAAATCTGCATACTGGAACACATTGCATTCAAATCTATTTTAAATGCTGCAAATCTCTTTAAATAGAACATTATTTTTGAAAGATCCCAACTGTAATTCGTTTCTGCATAAAAGGTTTTATTTTTTACCCTCCATAGAGCAAACACTATTAATGTTTCAGTTTAGAGAGAGACTATATGGATTAGACTAAATGGAAAGTTGCCATGACAACACCACCGTTATTTTAGGTATTGGAAATTCATGCCAAGTTAAACAAAGGGCAAATGCATGGTCAAGAACAAGTCTTCTAACTGTTCTGACAGCCAACAATAAACCCCAATGTAATTTAAAAAGTTCTAGAAGTGGAGAATTAAGCCTTAAAACAAGAATGAAAATAAATTACAACACAATAGAGCATCTTTAGCACTCTATTGTGATGGTAATTGCTGACATGTGTCCCAGTCAGAAGAAGTCAATCTGATCAGAATCACTTTTTCAGAGTGCCCAAAAGACTGAGCCCCACACCCCACCTTCAGAAATGGACAGTTACAAGGCTAAATCACTGAAGGTGAGAGAAGGGGATGGCTGTTCCCAACTTTTAAATGCCTCCATCTAAGTTAGAAAGCCATGGCCAGAAGATAGCAACCTTCTCATCCTTCTTCATTGCAAGTGGTCCATGGTCTTAAAGAACAATTCTCATGTTAATCTTGAATAAAAAGATTTAAAAGTTTTAAGTATGACTTACAGATTGTCAAAAATAGTTAGATGCCCCACATAACTACAATTCCCAAGTCACCTAGACACTTCTGTAAGTGTGACTCAAAATTATTATGAAGGCTGTTTCTATACTTACAGTGCATATGAAGCATTTTTGCATAAAGTAAATTATGTCCGTGCCCATGGCAGGAGGTTTGGACTAGATGACCTTTAAAGAATCCTTCTGACCCAAACCTTCCTAGGAGTATATGATTTTGTGCATCTTGCAATTAAAACATATCTAAAATATAAGGACAAATCTAAAATTGTCTGAAGCATTTAAAAAACACCTGTGCTCCTGAGCATAATTGCCTGTGTTTTCCTTAAATAGGTGAAAAAAATTAGGGAATCAAATGGTCTGATCAGTTAAATTCTGAAAACTTGAAAATTTGCTAAAATTCTCCTCAGCAAGCCCTAAGCCAGGGCATTTTTACCTGTCCCTAAACATAAAGACAGCCAGCTTCAGGCTCATAAAACTGCAAGTTGTTTAAGCTTCTTTCTGAGACAATAGTGAATTGAAAGGTGTTCTTCAAAAGAGAAACACTCTGTACCCAACCATGGTATAAAAACAAACGCTTCTAAACAAAAACTGAAAGCATTACTGACTAGCACACTGTAGCTGAAAAAGAGCACCTACCTTGACTCTGATAATAGACTTACGATGATAAAAGCAGCAAAGTGCTGCAATCAGCATTTGAAAAACATTATAATCCTTCGGCATTTTCAGTTCTGCTGTCTGTGGCTCCTCAAGACTGCAGACAAACTGCCACTACCAGCAGTGCTCTGAGGTTCAGCAAACTCTTCAGTGTCACTGCTGCCCACCAGTGCTGCTACACCCCCCTACTCACGTATCAGTCTGGGACACTTTCCACAGCTGAAGCTGATACCATCAATTCAGTGACCGCTGGCACGCTGGCCCCAGCACGCCATACAGAGAGTGCCAGAATCCTCATGTGATCTGTTTCACTCACCAGTGAAATCCTAGCTCCTCTATCTTGGTATCCCCCTGGCTCAGAGATGCGTTTAAGGCATCAGCACAAGCCAAACTTCTCTTCCTGATGAGTTACAATACCTGACTGTCTCCCAGCGCTGATAAAGGCTTAATCAGTTGCTCCAGCTCAACCATGCAACATCTCTGCCTGCATCCTCAATTATACACACATAAAAGAAAAAAAAAAGGAAAAGCAGTTGATTACTGTTTGACAACTGTAAGAACTGAGCTTAAGTAACTAAGGAAAATGATAAATCTGTTTATTTTTAATTAGGAAGCTTCTGGCAGACGGTCCTTGGAAAAAATAGCAAGAAACCAACCCTGTAAACATTGTCAGTGTCACTGCCAGGTAACCAAGGTACCTTCAGCATTTAAAACTCTCAGTGGACAGCTTTATCTTGGTGATAGTCCTATGGGATTGTGCAAATCACTTGAGAAAGAAAGAACTGAATTAATGAACATGTCTGATTCAGCAGAGTAAAACTAAGCACTACAACAAAATAAAAAGCAGCAGTTTTATTTATGCCTGTGATTCCATTCCCTTGGACAGCACAGTCCATAGCTTACTGACCTGTCAGCAAACTGCTCATCAGCAAAGAATCTGCCTGACATTTCTGAAAGCTCTCTCAAGAACCAGGGCAAAAAAGAGGCAAACAACTTGGGTAATTACAGTAACTGTAAGAGACACGAGATCACCTCCATAGCAGCCTAACAGATTTGGTCTAAGGAGAGCAAATGGACTGGATTGTGGGGTACAAGACAACCTGTAACACTTAAGAACAAGAAACTCTGAAGAGATCAATCAACTATTATTTGGGTGGTACCAAAAAATACAGAAGTCACAGGTATTTCAGATCTTGGATTAGGAATAAATTAAACCCAAAGGGTGGTTGAAATGAATAGTTATTTGTCTTTTTCATCAGCAGCAATTATATTACATAATTAGGAGGACACATATTAAATACTTATTTATATCCTCAGGTATTACTTACAAGGTGCCTCTCACCTAATAACAGAGTACTTCTTTCCCACACTGACTGAACAACGGGAAGTGCCCTCAGAGCCTGCATCCAGCAATAGGAATTATTAATAGCAGCAGCACTGAGAAAAGACATAAAATGTGCACTGCCTTTCAGGGAAAACGGGATGGACTGCCTATCTGAAAAGAAGAAGAAAGCTCAGTGTTGATAACAAGGAAGTGGAAGAGTGATGTGTAAGGTTCTCTTACCTATCTGGCCACAGAATGTTTGCAGGTATCTACCACCAGGTTAAGCACCAAACCCAGAATGCTCATAAAGGCAGCCAGACTACTTGGCCCTGTGGAGGAGATGTTATGCCAGAGATTCTTCTGAGAAAAGGAAAACAATGTAGGAATAAAAGAACAGAACATTAAATGGACTGTAAAGTAATAAACCTGGCAAGAAAAAAGACATAAGACTGGCCAGAAAAGAAGCTGAAAATACTGACTTTGAAAATGAAGTCCTGCTGAAGAGTACTTTATGACAAACTCAAACAATGAATGAGTAGATAATATGATAGGAATGTGAAAGTACCCTCCTTTTCTCTTTGCACTGTGCTGCAGCACATTTTAATTTACTTTGAGTTATTTTTCCACTTTGAGAACTCCACAGGATTGCTTTAGCAGGTAGCAAGAGAAGAGAAGGTTAAAAGATACCCTGCAAAACTTCAAACAAAGAGCCTCAACTGTGATGCTTGTTTCTTGACCATCTCACTAAGGACTGCATTTTTAAAGAATATTAATCAAAAGTTCTCATAATATCATCCTAATCCAATTTTAAAACTGAAGGGCAGGAGGGACGGATGATAAAAAGGAAAATGAAATTGAAGACTGCATTAGTCAAGGTGTTTTTGCTTTACAGTGCTGGCAAGACTTCATATTAATATGCTGGCAAGTATTAATATCACACACTAAGGATTCCCTTGTAATACCATAAACAGAAACTATCAAGACAAGCAACACAAACTACAGTAGGTGACAAGAAGAGCTATTAGGATGACTTAGCTATTTTGGCAGCAGAAACAACTGATTTAGCAGTGTGGTGGACCACTTCCGCCCTGAAAAGAATTAGAAGTTCCAAATAGGAGTTCTTTATGGGGTTGGAAAAAAAAAGGACAAGAATACTATGACCTATCAATGTGTAAACCTACACTGAAATTTAAACAAAGGTTCCCATCCATCATCAAGAATAAAACTCCCTTTTTCTTTAAAGAAAAGAAAAGGAGAATTGGAGTGGCAGGTCTAATATAAATGGTAACTGCCAGATCCTTATTTCCTGTCTGTAATGAAGTAAAGAATCAAAAATTACGTATGTTGAGAGAATGCCAGAAATAATGAATCTTAAAAACTAATACTATACAATTTCATACAGCAGCTGCCAATGGTTTTTATCAACAGTATAACTGATAGGAAAAAGGATATTTTATTTAAATAATAAATTTTAAATGTTTTAAAAATTAAACTAATGGGATTTTCCTTTTTATTAAGTTAGTATAATTTCAGCCTAGATAGCTCAATTAATAGATGACAACCTTTGCAAGACACTGTGATACAGTAGTTTGAAAATTAATATTACTGGAAGGAATCCCAAAGAGTATGTGAGAAACCTCTGGGTGACAGGAAGGTATGTCCTGCACTGATGGCTATCATGATTGAGGACAGCCTTCAAGATGCTCCAGTTATGCTTCATACATAGGTAAGATTTACATTTTAAAATATTGACTCAGAGAAACAAAAGATGGCTTAGTCATATTTTCACACTCATGGTCTTCAATTTTTTGCTGGTATTTTGGGTTCTTGGACTCTGCACATGAGAAACAAACCTGTTTAATATACCTTAGAAACATCAAATATAATCCTTTTTCTAAGTCATCTATTGCTGTATTTTAAATTAAAAATACATCAATAGATGTATTGATTCCAGCACCAAAATATCAACCATCAATTTAATTCCTTTGTTTTCAAAGATTCTGCCTAGAACCTTAAATTACCTGATAATCCCTTCATCTGTTTCTGTGGATGGCTGGTTAGATTATTTTTGATAACTTTGATAACTAAGCTTAATAAGAAAGGATTTTTAAGTTCATAGAATCCATGGCCACACGAGTTCACACTTGAACATATATCCTGTGTTGAGCTCCTAATAGCCCATTAGGAAGAGAAATTAAGCAGTCTCTGCTAACCCCATCTGTTATTACAAAGCCTTTAGAGTTATTTAGGATATTTTCATGGTCTAATTTAAATTACCCACTGTTTCCTTGACACACCTAAACTCTGTCCAGCTCACTTACAGCACATTGCATATGCAGGAGTTTGAGGTGTTCACACAGGATAGTGTGAACCTGCTCACGGGGAATCTTCTTAGGCTGCTTTAATTGTACAGGTCAACAAGAAAAAAACGTGGGGATAATTTATTTAGTAGAGGTCGGTTTCTTTTTCTTTCGTCACAAAAAAACCCAACAAAACAAAACCCAAACAAAAAAAGTGGCTTCAAGATTTTAAGTGGCTTAAGTAAAGCAACCACACTCCTTGAAAGTATAAATGCTTGAAAACTCACAAGCAATCTGAAGTTATCAAAACAGTATCCAGAGCTACAAGAGGGTATTTTGAGAAGAAGTACTTAGAATTCACACACAGAATTATTATGATTTACGATTTCAGATTAGAAAAAGAGAGGTAATTTCTGACTAAATTAGATGAGGGAATTGTTGGCTTGCCACTTTGCTTTGCACTATTCTACTCATTTAAGCAGACAAATCAGCCTAAAAATATTCAGTAAAACACATGTAATGCTTTACATTTCACTGCACTAAATGGAAGTAAACAATGCAGGCAGGAAGCCAGCTGTAAATGAAAGAAGGCACGGTGCACTGTACAAGGGTCAAGAGCACAAATCTGATTAGATCCAGCCCTGAGCACGGCTGCTGAGCGAGTGGCGTCACACAGACACATCCCCATTACACGGGGCATGACCCAACTATGGTCTGAGTGCCTATGGCTACAAAATGGCAACTCTGGGGTTCTAGTAAAGTACAATAGGAATAACATTTGACAGAAAAAACCCCAAAGAAAATCAAATAACTTAAGTCTTCAGTTGAAACATATTTCTTTTAATACATAAGAGTTTTTGCCATAACTAGTTATTTGTTCTTTTTAATATAAGAAAAAGCCAGGAAACAGGGGACAACTGATAAATAATTTATCCGTGCAAACAACACCTTCACAATGCCCACTTGTAGTTAGTTTTAGTAGTAAGTCCTGCAGGTAGGGCATATCACCTCTAACAAAGCTCTGGGGGCAGATGCCTCCAAATACAGGCAGTGCCCAACTTCACAGCTGAACACTTGTTAAAGTGCAGAATAAGTGGAAGAAAAGGGATGACAACACTGTCAGAAGGCTTACTTTTATCTGTTCCTAACTCAAATGTCTACAGGCATATAAAATCCCATCTCCCAGCTCATGTCCTGCCATTCCTGTCTCAATTTTTTAAAGAACTGACTCTTTCATGTTCTTTCAGATAACCTGACTTCCTGCATGCTGTTGTTGGTGCAGTTTCTGATCATAAACCAACAGACAGAGCTGCAGCTGTAATTACCCTTGTTTGCATTGCAAGGTGTGGTGTGGGAGAGGTCAGCATAATTCCTTTCTGTCGTGGTGCTGTGAGGCAGTCTGAGAAACATGCTTCAGTTGTACAAGAATAATGAGAAAACAGAATTTGCATCTATTTAGTTTACATTGCTGCTTGAATAAATCTCTTTGAAATTCTGCCTCATATAAAAACCCATGTTGGCAGGCACAAGAAATAAATGCCAAACCTGCTTATCAGCTTCCTACTAGGTCCTAATTTGCACTTTAAGACATCCAAATACCTTTGAGATTTATATGTTTTAGTTATAAAAGATCAAATTTTTTCAAAGTCATCCAGCAGTAGGTCTGACTTTTTACCAGACACCTTATTGTGAAGCCACCAGCAGGTTTAATAGATCCTACCAAAAACTAGCATAAGTATTCTTGAGCTCCACCTACTGTCTACCAACCCATGTACAAACATGAAATAATTTTGTAATGTCCCATCTATTTTTCCTTCAATTCATTCCTTGGATTGGGAAAAAAAAAAAAAGAAAAAAAAGAAAAAAAAAAGAAAAAAGAAAAAAAAAAAAAAAGTGTGAATTTCCTTTTTTCAGAATTAGTTCACAGTTCATGGGTAATGTCTTCGTCTCTTTCCTGCTGACTTAGCTCTCATTAGTCTAACTAATGGTCAGCATACCAGAGTTGTCTTGCATAGAGAAATAAGGCATTAAGACAATTGTTAACTTCAGACTTCTGTTTTTGAAAATCTCCTCAGCCATGTCAGAGTAAAGTGCTTGTTTGTGTGAGATTTAAACCAATTCTAAAAATAATGGAAAGATGAAAAAAAAAAAAAGTGTTACTTCTCCAGGGTAGTTGGACACCTTTAAAATATCAGCTAATTACCTAAAACTCCTGAATACCCTAAAATATTTCCCTTTTATAGAAAGGATGTAAATTTTGGACGTGCAGAACTCCAAAAGAAAACTTAGGAGTGACTTAGGCTCTGCCAGAGCTTGGCTCTTCAAAAGTCTTTCAATGTTTTACCAACAAAAGGATTAGAGGGCATGGAAGCAAATGACCTGTAGGTATTCTAGACAGCCAACATAGCACTATGCTCCATTATTTGTGTAGATGCTTATTTCTATAAATATCCAACATACAAAAATGTCAGGCCAAGCTGCTCCTTTGACAGCACCTATCAGTAGATGACATCCCAACTGAAACATCCCAATGCTCCTTCTGCTGCCCTCTCTGCAGGCTAAACTGTATCTCAGTGTGTCTCCAAAAAGAGGCAAGACAGACACACACGATGTACCAGCCTTATTCTAATTATTATCTGTAAACACAGCTCTGAGAGATTGGGAGCTTTACCTCCCTAGACTTTATCAGTAAGAGGACCCAAAATGCTTTAAAAAAACCATCATCTGCTCTCCACACATTATATACTCACTCCCCCTTGTGGCTCATGAGCTTACAGACAGTGAAAATCAACAGTAAGGTGTTCCATGGAGTTAAATATAAACATTTACATGTCCCTGACAGCTTTTGCTATTAGTCCATTGCCAAAACCATGAAAACCAAAAAACAGACCCGCCCCCGCCCCCCCCCCCCCTTTCTTTTTTCCTTGAAATATAAATGCACATTACCATGCACCCATATTTGATTTCACTGACACAGGTATTTTGACTTGGGTATATGATCAAAAGGCCAGGTTGCATGGGCCCCTGAGGAACTTGGTCTAATCAAAGGTGCCCCTGCACAAGGCAGAGGATTCTAACTAGATATTTTTTGAGGTCCCTGCCAACCCAAACCATTTTGTGATAACTGTCAGCACTTGAGAACCACTGGGATTAATATTTTGGAGAAAACAGGTCATTAGTTTAAATCCAAGTTTCGCAATATCACTAGAGATAAAATAAAACCTGTTTTTTGTACCCCAGGACTTCTACCCCCTGTTACAGATTCAGATCTTTCCAGCTTATGTTTCTCATTGGTAAATAAGACCTGATAGTAGTTACTGATCCTCTAACAAATCTATTGGAAAGGTCAACTAAGAAGCTACTGCTACTAGTGTTACTATGGGTGCCAAGGAAATTGGACCAAAGTAATTTTATAGTTTTCAACCCAAAAATCACTGCATGTAGTGGTTTTTGAGGACTCTAGACCAGACCATCACTAGAGAGTTAATGAGTAATAACAGGAGAAATAGAATACAGACATTAACTGGGTCAAATCCATGGTAGGATACCATGTAAGATTAACCATTAACATGCAAAGAGAGGATGCTTGCTGCTCTAAGAATTATCAGCATTTTATATTTACTAAAGCACCCTCAGCATTACAGAAGATGCTTCCATAAGCAAAGTACCCTGAACTCCATTTCAGCATTAGGCGAGGGGAATGCACTCCAAGAATGCATCAGGAGATGGGAATGCACTGCTAAAAGACTTCACAATGAAGGCCAGAATAATTAGAAAGCCACTATCCACTTGACTTAATTAATATAAGGATTATCATTCACAAAGAATAAATATTTCTCCTCACAGTACACTAACTGCCCTTACCCCTGACCCACAAAACCCCAACCAAACACAAGATCTCACAAACGCCAGCAACCACAGAAAAACCAAGAGCTAACCAAGCCATTCAGGAATTGGGGGCTGGGAAAGAGCAAATAGCTCCTAACAGGAACAGGCTAACTTGGTGTTCACTAGAGAAACATAAACTAGGACAGTAGACTGAAAGTGCATTGTCTTGCAGAGCTGTAAAATCATACTTCCTGCATAATTTACTGCAAACAACAGCTCACATTTTATTCATCACTTTGCAGCCAACACATTACAGAACTGCTGACTCAACCTTATTTCCAGACATCAGCCTGTTGGCCAAACAAAATTCAACATAAGAAAATACTGAAACTTGGGTGTTATATTCCACCACTAATTATGAATAACTGCATTGTATCAAATATGATAAAATTTCTTTAACTCCAAATGAACAGGGCAAGATTCTCACCATGATTTCAGAGGAATTAAATACTTGAGAGCTGCTGAATTTTAATAATATATGTAACTCCTTAAGCCTTTTTTTTAATTTTTTCCTGGGCTGATGAAAGCTTTTAGGAACAATTATCATACATAAAGGAATAGTTGCCCCTTTTAAGTAGGGAAAGGGCAGACATTGTAAGAAACAAGCCTAGTATAAGGCTGAAAAAAAATAATATTCTACTACCAGAAATTTTACTATCACCAGAACAGGACTAAAAGACAAGATGCTTTGTCCAACTTATTGTAACAGAGCAAACTTATCCCACTAGAAAATTAAATATAGGTTATGAATAGAAGACAGAGGGACAAAACCAACCAAATAAACTCACAAACCAACCAACAAAAAAAATCCCAACAAACCCTCTCTAACCAACAAAACCCCAAAAACTTCCAAACCCAAACTTCTACATAAAAAATATCACAATTTGGGAAAATTTTCTCACAGTAACAACTAAAAGACAATTAGACTAATCTATCTGGGGAAGTAGAGCAGATTATTTTGGGGTCATAAGGAGTCTCTTTTGTTGGAAGTTTTGGACAAATCAGAACATCTATTCTAACAATCTCAGGGACATCCTGACAAAAAAAAATTCTCAAGTTCCCCCTAGGAACTACTTCTATAACCTAATGACAGGGAGGAGGGGAAAAATCCCCCCCATTCTGTGTCTCTTGATAAAAAGCAACCAAGTTTCAACAGTCAGGCTCCTACCAGAGTTACAAAGAAATCATTATGAAACGTGATTCGAATAACCATGACTCGATTAAAAATATCCAGTCAAGTGTTTCTTTTCCAGCAGAGGGCAGTGCACAACCAGCAACTATCCATCGAGAGTCAAACCTAAGGTTTCATTGAGACCGAAAATTACATTCATTTAACATTAGACTGGATCTCACAGGATCTTACATGTCTGTTTTACACAGTTTACATGCAAGAGGCAACTGCTGTGGAATAATGTTTGTGAAGATTCTGTTCCTGCTAAGCAGAGAAACATAAAAAAAGAGGAAATGTCTCTGTCTGAAGCCTTACTGACATCACTGATGATCTTTGAGTTGGATGACAAATCCCTAGTGACAGAGATGTGTAAAGTCCAGGTTGGCCACATGGGCATCCTGCTTCTCTCCTCAAAAAACACATTCCATCTGATAATTCCACCTTCTCTGATACTGTTGTCCTTGCAGCAGTTGCAAAATGTGTGGAAAAGAAGTCCCTAAACCACCCCAGAGAAATCAGAAAGAACCTCCTGATCATGTGGTGACTTAGTGTCAGGCATTCCTCCCAGCTCTGCTACTTAATGCTGTCAGACAAGGCAGAAACCCAACAAACGTTCTGCTCACAAGTCCCAGCTCGCGTCTGAACAGGCAAGTCTCTGCAGGAGTGTGATACACAGCATGAGCAGGAATACACTGGACTTGGCGAGTTTTCCAGTGAGGTGGGGATTTCTCTAATATATTTCCATGTCTAAAAAAGGCTGCTTGTAAGGAAATTTCACTGTCATCAGGAAAAACTGTTTCCCAAACTGTGGCTACTTGTCATTCTGACACTGATTCTTTTCTAAATTTTCCTAAACTTACATAGACACATATAAACTTTACTTTTGATCACCCTTCTATTGATAGTATCTTCAGCCAGTGGGATGGTGAGAGTCAAACACTCATGCCTATAATTGGATTGGCATCCACAATTTTATGATTTTGTGCATTTAACTACATAAACTGCATCAATAAATCTCATAGCCTGATCTAAGTTCCCTGAAGTTGAACTAAACCCACAAAATATTGTCTTACATTGCAAAGCTATAGATAATCAACACACTGGAATGTCATCAGGATTTTATTTTCAGCTGCACTAACCAAATCCATGATGAATAACTGTAATTTTTATGACAGTTTGCTTTCAAACAAAATCAAGGAAGAGTAAAAATAGGGAGAAAAATTAACACTGTGGGGCTGAGATGAACAAGAATCCTTCAGCAGAACTTCACAAGAAACTCTTTTCTGCAGCTGTAACTTCCTTAAACCAGCAACAGTTTTTTCAAATCTGAATCTAAATATAAACTTCCCTCATGACCATGCTGAGTAGACAGTCATAAATTTTGCAATTTTTCCACTAATGGAATAAAACTCCAAAACTTCAGGCCATAGTAATATTTATCAACTCACTGCTGATATATATTTCTGTAATTATTAAGCACTATTTCCATAGGAAATGCTTGAAAGGTTTCCATGAAAAGAGGACAGAAATCTTTTTTTTTCTCTTTTCACCCTGATATAGCTTCAATGATTACAGCACAGATTTCAATAAAAAGATCCTGAAGTATTTATAGTGAATAGGAATGGGACTGAAAGCTATCTTTAGTTCACATGAATTTGATCAAAATGACTCACAAAAAGTTCTCTGATACACTCTAATCTTCAGCACTTGATTCTTTCTCCCTTGCTGCAGGAATCTGTTGTGTGGATGTGCAGACTTAGGGTGTGGGAAGAACCTGCAGAGGCTACCAATGGATCTATTATTTGGTTCATAAAACTTGTAAAAATCTCACAGAATGTACAACGTGCTATTGTGTCCCTGAATCTCTTTCATGACTTGGGTAGCAGCCTGACTCAAAGCAGTCTGGCCTGTTTTCACTTCTACCATAAAAGGTTTTTTTCTGAAAGAGCCATTTAACTGTGACCATGGTTTCAGCAGCACTGTGAATACAAAAGAAGAGCTGAAGCCATATGGACACTTCAGTATACTCAGACTTCAGCAAATCAGTACATTTTTTCCTCCCCTTAGAACTTGCTTTTGCATAATTAGCTCTCTTTATATACTGAATTAATTAATACATCAATATTCAAGATGTAGTAAACTGCAACTTGTGAGCAATGTAATTTAAAGAATTAGAAACCACAGTTCATCTACAGAGAAGAATTCTCTTAAAAAACCCCACTATAATCAGTATTTTGTGTCTTGCATCTTGAGTGGAATAAAACAGCAGAAAAAATCAACTTATTTTGCCTTTCCTCTGTTCAGAGTATTTCTGAATACAAGAATTTATTTATATTAGTTTCAGTCACCAGATTTCAGCAGGGAAAGGTTTGTTAACAAAAGTGAAATTTACCAAGAATGGTACCCTACATCTTTACAGACAAAAATGCTTTGGGGAGTTATATTTATTAGAAAGCAATTTCTGCATATTTTTCAACTTGTAGTTTGAGATTTCTTGTCTAGAATTCCTGTTATAACACCATTGAAATAGAATCCAAACTGGCATTTCACTAAAGGTAGGGATATAAACAGGAAAAACTGAAAAGGAAGGGGAAGAGAAGGGATTGGTAACCCTTGTATTCTTCCTCATAAGTCTCCTTTCCCCAGGCTTTCCTCCTCAACATCAAAGTTTTAATAACTAAGCTGAGCACCACTGCTATTGACAAGAGTCCAAGACAAGCTTCTACTAGAAAAGTTGAAAGGACCAGAAACCACATTTATAATACAGAACTTGCTGTAACAAGACAAGACACACATAT
The DNA here is from genome assembly GCF_965231275.1 of Zosterops lateralis. NCBI lineage: Eukaryota > Metazoa > Chordata > Aves > Passeriformes > Zosteropidae > Zosterops > Zosterops lateralis. The sequence goes on from NC_139769.1 coordinate 17,173,859, forward strand.
TGATGAACTGGCACATGATACCTCTGCCTTCTACTTAGTCACATTATTAAAGCTGTAACAGCACACTCGGTACAGCACAGTGCGAGACTCACAGTAAATTCAATTAAATGCAGCAATTAACTGTCCACCACTTTGTTGCCTCTGGCATCTCCTCTTCCACAGTGCTCTTGAGAAGGCTTTCGACCTTCTCTTCCCTACCATATCCCAACTTCAGGCTGGGATTGAGGGCAGGCACCTTGCAACACTGAACCACCTGTTTGGAGCAGAAATGCAGCAGCAATTCTGAGAGTCTTCTGTGGCAGCCACTTTCACAGCCACTTTTTGGACCAGAAGTGAATTTTTATCTGCAATTTTAGTAAGTACAGTGCTAGAACTGCAAACCTAAATTTGACATTTTTATGGTATTTTCAGATGTGTTTCTTTACTTCTCCAGAAATCCATAAGCAAAAAAATACATCTTTTAATCTGCTAACCAAAGCAAGAATTTAGGCAGTCACCATGTAACTGTACAGAAGCCCCACATAAAAATGAAACCTACACCCAAAGTACAAGTATTGCACTGAAGCTTTAAGACAACAGTCTGACATGTATATTTAGTTTCTCTGTACCAAAAGACAGAGCTGCACCATTTGCCTACAAATGACTGGAAATGCTGTCAGTGCTGGGTATAGACCAAAGAAAGTATTTTGAGGGTAAGAAACAGTACCTTACCTTAACATATTCCAGTGTAGGATCCAGAATATTCTGATCTCTGTAAGAAAATGGAGAGAAGGACAGACAGACAGAAAAACAAACAAAAAAAAAAGGTAAGTTCTAATATAACTTCATACTGAAGAGATGCATTCATATGAGCAATATGCTACTAGGTCACATTAAAATCCTTGTTAAAAGTTGTATGTCAAAGCTTGATAGCCTATGCTATCTAATTTTTAACAAATATATAAATCACAGATTTCTTCTAGAAGGACAGGTAGTGGAGCCAATAGTACTTAATTTGAGAAATAAAGTTAATTATACCATTTTAAACAAAAAACCAAATAAACTTGAAATTTCAACAGATAGCTGAAATACTTGCCATCTAAAATACTCAAGATAAATGTAAAAGAGAGCTCTCTCAATGGCTTTTGAATTTAGTTCTTCCCTTTTATGTTTTCCCATTTAAGCTACTGCCTCTGATAGCACCATGAGGTCACTGCTTACAGGAAATAGAACATGCTACATAAATTTTCTATAAATACAAAGCAAAAATTCTCAAAATAATCCTAATTTCAGCATCACAATTATTTGAACACCAGATAATCAAGTTATCGTCCTAATCTAAAAATAAAAATCTCATAATAGGTTTTCTATACAGACAGATGGCAAAGGGCACAGAAGCCTAACTGAAGAGCCTTGCACTGTTTCAACTCTTTCCATAAAATATATGTTTATTTTTATTTATATTTCAAAGCATTTTCTACATTTGTTTTTATTTGAGAACTAGCAGGTTAACAGAATTTGAGTACATGATTGGATGTTTTCTACAGAACCTACAGAACAAGGATGACACACATGGTACTGCCCTTAACTACAAATGTGTATCAGGCACAATGAAAACTGTGCAAACTTAAGAGAGGGATTGGGCACTTGTTACAGCAATCAAGTTTGCCACATGGACAACAGATCTCTATAAATTTAGAAACAAGATCATTTTTGGTGGAAGCTGTTGCAACGATGTAACACTAGAAACCTAATAAGCAGCCTCAGAAATACAGAATTCGGGTTACACTGGAATTAATCATTCCAGAAAACAGTCTGAATCTCTGAATTCCCTGTGTTGTTTTGAATGTAACTGCATACCATCTGAAACTATTTTATTATTTTATACTCAATTTTCAGTCTGGTTCCCTAACGGCTTTTAATCCAGAATATCAGAACACTGAGCCTTCCCCATAAAATGATGGTGCTCAACTGTTCAGGCTGTATAACGTGTTGCTGTTTCACCTTATCTCAGTATTTATCAAAGGTCAAATTACATTCCCAACTGATATTTAAAAGAATAAAAAGCTGGAAAACTCAATGGAAATAGAATTTGGACCATTTGAAACTTTTTCCTATGCAATATACCAAGAAGGGTTAGCTTGATACTGTATGAGCATAAAGCATGTACAAGCATCACAGAGAACACAGGGGTGAAGCACAGAGGAAAAAGAAAAGAAAGCTTCTAAACAGAAGGCATGTTTTCCTTCTCAACACTTTGCAATTTGACTGGGAAAAAAAAAAACAAAACATTTCTAATCAGTTCAGCAAAGTCATTAAGCATGCCTGAATTCTTTTCACATTCAAATTATCTGTGGGAAGTTGTTCCAGTACCAATGTTCCCGAAAAACTTTGCAGTTTAGTTCTTCAGTTGCCTGTGGAATCTTCCAGGACAAAGAGTCTGCCAGCAATGCATGTGCATCATGCTCTGAAAGAATGAACCTGCTTACTTGGGCAGTGAGCGAGTCTTGTTATGGTCTGCACTGACAACCTGCACTCCTGCAGAGCAGCCTTCCTACAGACTCCACTCTTCCCACCTTCTGCTACAAGGCAAATGATCTTTAGGACAGATCAAGCCAAAGCAAAATGAAAGAGGTAGAAAAGCTTTAAGATAAAACAGTTTATTTACTGGTATATAAAGCAGGACATCCAGAAGAGAGCAGAGGAAGAAGTGACCTGCATTCCTTTCAGGATCCAAAGTGGTTTGAAAATGTTTGGCTTTGGGAAATGGATGGTGTAACAAATATCTTCACAAGTACTGTATGTGGTAAGCTGACCCACAACAAAATGTACAAAACCCTGCAATTCGCCTTGAGTCATACAGAAAGATGTTGATGTTGGAGCACTATTCATCTCAGATACCTGTCTCCAAGCTGATCTACTCCTCTCTCTGAACATCTTCCCTTGTTTTTTACTCATAGGAACAAAAAAGAAGAAAAACAGCACCTGACTTGCTACATGTAATTAAGGATTCTCCTGAGCAGTGTAAATCCTCAGTTGCCTCCTCCACATGCACAAAGTCTGTGTAAGCGTAGACACTCCTCCAGTAATATCTGACCACTAAAAGAAAACATCGTGCTCTTAGCCCTCATGAGGCTTTTCCTAGCCAGAAAGACATACTCTCTAGAGACTGACATCTGACAACCCCTTTTTTTCAATGCTGGCTGATCTTGCAGACATACAACCCCTTAATCTCTCCCTCGTAGCCCTTGGAAATTATCTCAATTTCTTTTCACTCCAGTTTCAAGATTCTTATCAAGATTCTTATGTGCTTTTTTTTCATGTATGGGTTTCTTGCTGATACAGCCAAGAAATACACAGAGCTTGCATACAAGTGTGGAGCTTCAGCAACTCCAGAAAAAGATGAAGGCAAGGAAACAAAAAAAGTGAAGTTGCTCTTTTGCTTCCCTGTTCTTCTCCCCATAGCAACATTTGTTGCAACAATCAAGAGTTAGGTGTCACACTGGTTGGCATTGACTATCTATGAGCAAGTAATGATACATTTGACCACTATGAGAAACAACATAACTTCTCAGAAAATAGGAATTATCATTGTATGAGGTCTTCTTCAAAATGTAACTAGAGCTGACTGAGATGAGAAAAGGGGATGGAATTCAGCTGTTACTGGATGGTATTTCCATACTTCCCAACACCTCTAAACAACAGTCAAATGTGTGGGGAGAATTAAAAGATTTAAAAAAAAAAACAAAAACAAAAACAAAAAAAACCCCACGCCCTTTTGAAGTTGTCACTGTGAACAGTGACTTCCTGAAATGAAGGAAAAAAAAAATCACTATAAGCAACTTGAATCATACTTCTGGTATGACAAACTAAATACTGTCATACTGCCAATTTAAAATCCTGCATGAGTTTGAAAACAATGAGCAACCAAACATGAAAATTGGGTAAAGAATACTTTAACATCCTGGTAATTACTCACTCTCCTAAAACATTTGATAAAATTCTTACATACTCACAATCAGTGATGGAATTGAAAAGCTGAATCCTGGCAATCAATGCCAACATCCATTGTTTTGTTCAGTGGGTGCTGGAGAATAGCCAGAATCTCAGTAAACTCACACATCATCTGTTTTTCAGACTCTGAGGTTTGCCTAATAATTCTCTATAGGACTGCTTCAATAAAAAAGTCTTTAAGCAGATATGCTGTAATCTTTAGCTTTTTGATTCCATGAAAACTTCCACCTTTCTAACATTGCACATTACCTCCTCTCATCATTGGTGCTATAAAAAATCCTGCAGACCTGCACACACTAAGCCATGTGAAGTACCTGCATTTTCCAGGCCCTTGGCATTCTCACAGAACAATCAGTTACAATTACAAATTAGCTGTGATAACTTTAACAAAATTTAAATGTAGACAGAACAGTATCATCAAGTTGCCCAAATCCTCCCTATCATTCAACTCCCATATAAATATTCTTACAGTGGTGGAAACTGCCGAGTGGCCCTGAGTCAGCTTTGTGCTACTTCACACTTTTATAACTGTGCCTGTGGGAAAAACACTGGGACACATTGCCAGTATTTGATGTATGAAAATATAGTTGTCTGTTTATTTTAAAGTGACTTTTCCTGGGGACGTTTTCAAAAACATCTCCTTTCTACCCCATCGACAGAGAAATCATGAGAACTATCTCCTGAATAGTTCCAACACCAATGGTGCCAATGCCAAATCTGAGTAAAGACAATTGAGGCTCAAAGTGAGCTGGAGACCCTGAAAATGTCCAAGCTGTTGCATGGCTGCTAACACAGACAGAACTGCTGTAAAACTACCAGATGGGATCACATGCCTTCCTCAGTTTGTGTCTTTGAAATCTCTCCATCTTTGTAGATTTTTGAAATACACACTACTTAAGTATGAAGGTGCAAGTTGCAGCATGCTGGACATGGTATGTCTCAGTATACGTAGACTGATTTTATTTGTACTGCAAACTAGAGTAAAAGATCCACTGATTTTGTTCCCCATCAGCTTCTGCTTCACACACATACTTCTGCTACATTCCTAAGGGCATTCCACCCTTCTGCCTACAGCAGCACAAGCACCATGGACATGACTCATTCAAACACCAGTGGAAAGAAGTGCCAACTGCTATGACTAACTGTGCGATGACCTACAGTGCACACAAGAACAGCAGGGACAATAATTAAAATTCAAAAAATGCAATGTACTTTTCCTTGAATTAAATGAAATCTCAACTTACTCCTATTTGTTTAGAATGCCCCAGCAGAGATAATGTTTCAGCAATTTACTTTTGCCACTTCAACCTGCATCCCTCCAATTTGCTCCAGTTTACCTATTGCAGCAGAAAAATCTACACCATTTTTTCTACCTTTTCCAGAAAAATTTTTGTTTCTGTACCACACACAATACCAGTCTCTAGAACCTGTTCAAAAGCTCAGACTACACACCTCCATTTTTTTTCCTCTATTTTTCTTAACATTTAGACCTACCAAAGCCAAAACTCTATCCTTCAAAGCCCTTCTTCAATCTTTTATCCCAAGACCTATTTTATGAAAGTAGTGGCTGGGCAGCAAGACTATTGCTTATCCAAAACAGACACTGTTACTACAAACTTGTTTATATACGGGCTGTTGCCTGTTGACTTATATCTTCAGCTGACAACTCTTTACAGTGAGTGTTTTAGTTGCTGTGCAGTTTTCCTGAATCCAGTGCTACAAAATTTTAAGTGTTCAAAATCAAAACAACCTTATGAAATGAATATGCATATTCCAAAAGGACACTGACAAATGTTCAGTAAAATCACAATCTCCATTAACTAATCTGAGATGCATCTAATTCTAGGTACACTTTATTCACAAAGTATGGTTTTTCACCTGGCTAATATGTCTTTCAGGAATGTGTATTTGGACTGAGGCACAGGAATGCTAATACTTGGCTTTAGTACTGAAGAAGATCATAGTGGGAGGAAGATTTGTCCTCCCTGTCTATTCTCTTAGCCTACTTTAAAAAGCTTGTCACATCAGATCCCTCTCTGCATTGGATACGGCAGGTAAGCATTAGGAATATACTCACCTAACATTTAACTACTATTTAGAGCATAAAAGGGACAGAAAGGAAAACAAATGCTCACATATGAATAGGAGGCAGGATAAGGAAGCAATATAGCACTTGGTACAACTGAAAAGGGCACTTCATAACACTTTCAAAAGAGACCAGAAAACAACAGAGCAATGAAGGAACTTTGGGTGTGATGGGAGGAGTAATTCAAGAAACTTTCCACTACATACAGTGTCCTCTGATCAAAGAAGAAACAGCCAGAAAAAACAGAATTTTTCAGGAAGTTTTTGAAAAATAACAGTGGCTAATTTTGATACAGGCTTTGAGGGATTTGGGCTCAAGTTTACCTGACAAGTTGTTCATTAACAATAAGGTCATGATCCCACAATTAATTTCAAGCAATGATATAACTGTGTCATCCCATAACGAACTTCATTTCCTCTGCTCAGAAACTAAAAGACTGTAGTTTAATTCATCTCTCTTTTTGAAACATGTCATCCTGTTTTCCTCATTTCCCTCTCTGAAGATCCCACATGGGCAGATTTCCAAAATTCCCATAAAAATCAAGAAGTGGAGCATTGTTTCTGCTGGTCAGAAGAATCTCAGCCGAACAATGGACAGAGGTGCTAAAAAGAAAAGGTAGACAAGCCAAAACAGAAAGAACTCCTAGAGTAAAAGGATAAGAGGATTTGATATTGGATGTAAGCAGATAACATTAGCTTATCCAACACAGCATTCCTTCTACCACAAATCTACCAGCTTTAGTGAGTAGCTCTGCTCCAGCTCCGAGACAGCAGAGATCTGCTGGTGCACATGTGAACAGGACACATCAAGAGAAAGAATGTGAAAATCTGTGGCAAAAAGCATGAAGTATTGGCAACATCCAAGGGCGGTTTCCATTTGAAAAACCTGTGTGTGGAAGAAGTCAGAGAGATATTCAGTAGCCCCAAATTCAACACACTTGTGTTACTCTCATTAAGGAAACACAACCATGTACAAACAGTTTGGTTCAGTTTTTTTAAAAAACAAAACTCACATTAAGGTAGTTTCAGGCATTACACCAAAACCATGACAATTCTTACTTTCAAAATTTTGTGCATTTATAAAAATTTCTCCCCACCTTATCCTAAAATTTAAAAGAGAACCAAGGTATTGGTCTTCCTGGTAATCTTGCAAATATTTTCATCCTTGAAAAACTACGCTGCATTTTACAAACCAAAAAAACCCCAGTATTACACACTTTACTCCCCACTAGAAACATATAAAATATTTATTTTACTTGATATATTAAAATCTTGATAAAAATTATTTTTAGTTTTCAAAGTACACCTCATCATACAAGTGTACACACAGTGTACTGTAATGTAAAATGGTAGCACAAATTCAAATTTAAATTATCCAATAATCATGTTTTCAAAATCACTAGTTAGAAAAAAATAAATGCTGTCTAAATACCTGATCCACTCCATTCTCCAAATCCAAAGAAAAGCAGAATTTGCAGCATGTGGAGAAGCAAAACAGGCTGCAAATTCTGACATGGATATAGCAAATCCCTGAATAGTGTTCTCCTCACAAAGTACAGCCTTGACAGCTCTTTTCCTTCATAATTCAACTGTCAATTCAAGGACTTCGGCAGATCTGATCTATCGTGGTAATAGCACTAAGAGAAAAGGAAAAGTTTTGGGAACCCAGAATTCAGTCATTAATAGCTTTATACTTCAAGACTAACACCTGGTCAGCTTCCAAATGTTCTGCCCTCCAGGGACAAGGACAAGCACTGTAGAGAACAGCGAGCCTGCTTAGCTTTATGCTGATGAAGTTCCCCTGTTAATGTCAGAGGTATTAGTCAAGGTTAAAATTGAACATATTTTTATTTTTTCCTGGACAGTTATATGAGACAAGTATGTGAGGATCATCCAGCCAAACATGCAGAGCCTTGAAGATCAGAAATTCAGAAGAGAACAGAACATCCCAAACAACCAGATAAACTAATCTACTCTACTCTCTGCTGCAGCAGTACAAAGTCCAGTGCTGGATGAGAGCACTTCATGTGAAACAGCTGACGTAGAAAAACAAGAGGGAAAAAGTCTGCTGACCAGTACTCAAAATAAGAGACTGAAGTCTACCTCAACATGCAGTCACACACTTTCAGAACTACAGAAAATAAGTGTATTCCTTCCACCTGTGTGTAGAGAATTAGGGCCTGTCTATAAAATGCACTTTAGTTTACAGGCTATTTATCACATTTTGATCTTTTGTAATAAGGTTCAATGAGCACTGGAAGACGTTGAGAGCTACTGGACTGCCCATTTCCTTAGTGAAAAAATTAAGCTAATAAAAATCTTTTCTTCCATAGCCCCCACACCTATCAGATTCAATTTTTCTTTTTTAACATGCTTGAAACCATGTAAAAAAAACCACCGGACATGTACAGTTCATGCTTGAGATCTTGGCAGTTAAAAAAAACAAACAACAACTGCTATGTTTTGTTTACCTACAAAAATGTATTGTTTGTAGCCACATCAATAAAAGCAGTAGTGTTGTAAGTATAATCACAATCAGGACTTACAGCACAGCAAGGAATTTAGAGAATTGGGCTTGAGAATAGAAAATTAAAACAGAAGAAAAGAAGAAAATATTAAAATTATAGTTCTGTAGTTACAACCCTACACTTCAAATTCATACACAGTTGAAACCAAAGCTTCAAAAACAGAGGGAAAAAAATCGAATTCTGACCAGCTGGTAGGTCAGAACCTCTCATGAATAGTGATAAAACAAAGCACCCAGGGCATTATACATTATTTAGAGCAATGCTCAAAGTATTTTGATTCCAAGCCAGTTTGAACAATACAACCCTACTGTTTATCAGTGACTCCATTTTTAAAATGTCTGTATAGACAAAGAATGGAATTTGAACAAAAAATTGTCTCTACAAGTCCAAGCAAATGAATTGGCTACTGCAAAGAGAGCTAGTAAACAGAAATTAATCCAGCACATACTCACAAATGTCCTGCATAATGTGAAACAGCCAGTGTAAATTAACGTCAACTTTGTTTTAAGGCTTTAATTAGCATGAAAAGTTAGAGTGATCATTTCTGGCAGATGGTGTGCTTCAACACTTCCTAGGGATAGGTTCAGCAGAGGGAAGACAGTGATTAAATGCAAATGTGTGACTGCACTGTTTCTCCCAAAATATCCAAAGCTCTATTCTACAGAGTCCTATACTACATATACAGGACAAAACCAAAATTAACTCCTTTTTCTTTCTTTCAAATACTGAATTTCTCATACATGTACAATTCAGTATCTTTTCGAAAAAGTCTGAAGTGAACACCAAGGCTTTTGAAACACTAAGGGCTTAAAAAAAGGCATGTAACACTACAAACTGCACAAAAATTTAATAAACTTACTTCTAAGAAATTGTGTCTAGCTTCGATTGTATTTCTGTGCTAGACTGTCCATCCTAAAATTGCCATTAATTTCTTTCAAAACATCATGCCCACCAACATCAACTTTGTGAAAATTCAGATCCTATTTTTGATCTCTTAACCATTTACAATTTCACTTAATTTTGTTACAAATCCTGTTTATTTCCATAGGAATACAGGCTATTTGCAGGCAACAGAGGAATTACCAGTACTGAGAAAGGAGTATCTTTTCTCCCATTCACTGTTTTTTAACTGACTGTGAAGATCACATCTTTATTAGCCTGACTCACTGACAACACAATGTTGAAACCGTCATACCACTTGCATTACTTCTCTTCCCACAAAACAACCGTGGAACCTGTTTGACAGTGGGGTATCAAAAATACATTTCTTTCTCACAGTATTCTGTGATTCTTGTATCTTCCAGCAGTACTAACTTCAACTCAAACCTCAGCTGAAGAAAAAAACTTCAGAATATGCCTTATGCTCCTCTCTCTTTTTCTTTCCCTGGTGTGTGGTTTGGCTTACCAATAAAGGAACAATGTCAGCATGAGAGGATAAGAGGAGATGGTCTCAAGTTGCACCAAGGGAGCTTTAGATGATTAGGAACACATTTATTAGGAGGGTTTTTTTTTTTTTTTTTTTGGTTTGTGGTTTTTTTTGTTGGTTTGTTTTTTTTTTTTTTGCCACCAAAAGGGTCGTAAAGCATTGTAAGAGATTGCCCAGAGAAGGGTGGAGTTACCATCCCTGAAAGTGATCAAAAAACATTTGCATATGGCACTTGAGGACATCATTTAGTGGTGAATGTGGCGGTGATAAGTTTAGGAACAGAAAATACTACAGCTGACAGACAGTCCAAGAAGCAATGATTGCTCTCTCTTGCAATCACACTGCCCCATGAAACGGAGAGTACAGTATCAATACTGGAATCTAGTTTTGCTTTGGGACATTTGCAAATGTCTCTGTTCTATCCCATGTTCTTAACAACGTCTCAGAAGAAATTCCTTGCATCTCTACAATGAGATAACATTCAAGTACATTTATATCAGAGCCAGTACCAGACCCACAGAGATAACTACTGGGTTAACCTGAAACTACCTGAGTACTGTTGACATCCAGCTGAAATGGTATAGATTGTCAAAACAGGCCTTTGACTGTCTTTATCACCACACAAACTTACTGTGATAGTGACAATTCTGCATTGCTTTTAGGTCCTGTTTATTTGAGGGACATTTGGCTGCATTAATGAAAAAGCATGAAAATGCTGCAAGTCTGCTCCACTGTAATGTCACTCATTAAGGACCAAATGCACCCAACTGCAGTGGAAATTCTGGGTTTACTGATGGCATCCACTAGACACAGGCCAAAAAGAAAAAGCTACAGGTTCTAGCAATGGATGGGAATTTGAACAATATTCCTTTAAAAGAGGTATCATAATACAAGGCAGAGCTATATAAATAAAGATAAACCATGGACTATATCAAAGGAAAATTACAATTAAGTTTTATTTGGGTTTAATTATCAACGTCAGATAATAACGAGTATAATAAATAATTCTACTCACATGTTGTGTATTTATATATTAAAGAGAGTATTAGTCACTTTGAATTATTAAAATGTTATCATAGGTATGTTTTTTAAGTTAGAATTAATAAACAATGACATGACTGAGCCACAATTCAAAATACTCATATCCATGTTGCACATGAACATTGCAATTCTAATGACTTAGTTCTGGCCCACTGGCATCAAACACAGCACTTGGTTTAAATAGTGCAGCATGAAAATGTTTCATTAAAATGTGCATGCACATGTTCAGTTTTTGTAAACAGCATTATAGCAATGAAAGACGAATACACTCCTGAGTGAAGAATATTCCTGTAATGGTACACTATCTCACAAATTCCTACACTGAAGTAAAAGGGCCTTTTAAAAAACCCACTAATAAGTAAACATGGACTCCCCTTCACCATTAGGTTCAGATAATTTCAATGTGAGTGTAAGCATTAGAACACATACCTTAGCACACATGGCAAACTGCTCACCACAGGAAAATCAGACTCTCTCTGTCAATTTTCCTTTAAAGTAAACTAATGAAAAGTGCAGTGTCATTGCAAGAAGATTCAAGAAGTGATATATTTGCTGACTGCCAAGTTGGTATTGTCTTCTGCTCTAACACAACTGTGCAGTCAGGTCATAGAGCAGAACATATAATGATTTGTTGTAAAAATTAAAGAAACTAATTGTTAGAAGTTGTTACCATAGCATTCAGAGTGTGCTTTAGCAAAGTAATTGAAAGATCAAACAGGAACAGCATTTGGTGCTATGACTCAATAGACAAATTCTATTCACAGACTGCACTAACAACATCCTTTGAATCTCTTTATTATTCAAAAGAATTATGTTTTAATTCCAACCAGGCAGACCTTCCTGACATTTTCTTCTCAAGCATTCTGTTCGTACCCTTATTGGTTGTGCACCAAAGTGTTCTTTATAAGACAAAGTTATATTCATAAGACATGTTATCAATAGGATTTAGTCTCTCAAGAAAATAATGTTTAGTAACTGCTCTTGAAAAAGAAGAAATAAAACAGAACTTCAGTGTGTATCACCACATTCTTTTCATGGCAACACCCCAGGCTGCCAGCATTCTCTAAAAGTATGTAAATAAAAGAAGGAAATTATGTTTAAAAGCCAGTTCATGTAAGCAGGTACATATCACAGATCAGTGGCAGAGGAGTACTAAATTTACTTAGGTACTTTCTTCCTTTAAAATGAATGGGGTATAGAGAAGAAAGTCTTCTTTTTAGGTGAGAAGAAAGCTTGATCTCATAAAGCAAAAGAAAACCACTCTACATGCACAACCTTACCTAATTAGAACTCTTCTTCACTATCAAGACTTGAAAATCAAAAAATTGTAGTGATGGACACAGCCAGGCTGTAACTCCTAATTCAGAACTTATAATTTGGATATCTTTTCTCAGCCTTTAACTCCATCAGCCAAACAACCAAACATTCTCTCATTTCTATGTCTTTAATGGATCTACTGCATTACACTGAATTTTCCTTTTGTTAGCTGGTAATTTTTTTCCAATTTTATAGAACTCAATACCAAAACAAAACAAAGACATTTACAAAATTATTTTTTGTAAGCAATGAAATATCAGTGATGATAACAGGTCCCCAAAAGAAAGGCTAGCTTTAAGAATATAAATCTTTCTCAAGAGTTATGCTTATGTTAACCATAAAGTCAGGCAGGAAAAATAAATACAGATAATTTGTCATTAGCTCAGTATACATTGGGTTCCACTAAGTTTTCATGAAGAAGGCTTACACATAGTATGAGATTTGAGGCAGCTGGAACACCACTCCCCTTTTTCTCAGCCCTCCATCCATATTGCATTGAATACAAATCAAAACCAAATTTGAACAGTTATGACTTCTTCTTTAAAATTGCTCTGTTACAACAGTGCAAAGCAATTTAGTAATGTAAAAAAAAATCCTCCATGGAAATAGTACACACAATGTTATATCTTTTAAACATCCAGAGGAAAGACACAGTCATTAAAAATTATTTAGGTCTTCCATCAAGACCTAAATAGAATATTAGGGAGAAAATCTAACTTAGTTACAGTAATCAGCTGTACCTATGACTGGGCCTTTAGAGGCCTAGAGGAATATGTAATAATCCCTATGCAACTACCATAAGTAAACTACGGTTTTACAACGTACCTGGCATGGAGTTGGCTGCTCTTTCCATTTTCTGGAGGGTACTCTTCTATAACATCCTGTACAAAAGGCAGCTGCTGCCGTCCTCTGGTGTAAGGCAACGTTCCCATGTGGCTAAACATATCACAAGACCTAGGGGGAACTGTCCCCCTCTTCTTCCTGGGGAGAGTGCCATGGATAGAGATGCCTTGGAAGGAGTTTGAGTGATGCTCAACTGGTGAAGGTTTTGTGGTCAAAAGGTCCATGGAAGAAGCTAAGGAGAACTGGTGGTTCACTGGGCTGTTTCTAGGAAGACTTGAAAATTTTCCTGCAGCTATCATTTTTGGTTCTGAAAAGACAAAATCAAGATTTGTTACTGTATATCAATCATCAAAGCTCTTACTTAAAGGAAGCTAAGTAGCATGACTAACAAAGGTATCTGAAACTGAACTTTTGCTTTGCTTTGAGGCAGGCAGATACCTCAAGACCACACGCTGCTCCCAATGCACATCAAGCACATGTATATAACTTTAAGTGTGTTAAAAGTCACAACCAAAAACAACCAGTCTGGACAAACATACAAGAGCAGGCCCTGAACAATTTTCCATTTTTATCCATAAAGTTCCTCTTTTTTTCTTTTTCACATCCTTTGTAGTCTCAGACATCAACTTTCAATCACTGACAACAAGTAAAGTTTTAAAAACATTTTGTCAAAAAATAAAGGACACTACACCTTGGTTTGGAAGAATGATGTTTTTAAACCCAATAGTTGGCACAATGTGAGGAAAAACCTGTTGCTGAGGAGTCATGCTCAAGTAATAAATCTAACAGATAACTGGTCACATATTTCTAACAGGCTGTAAACTAAACGGCTCTACTCAAGAGATAAGGGCAGGAGCAGATTACTGGAATTCTCTTCTTCAGCATGCCCAGCCTGCTGGCTCAAATCGCTGTTGACACAGACATTTGCATGGCTGTCAGTCTCTGGTACAATCAACTGCAGTCTGCCATACAGTACAGGTTTTTCTGTTAGTGTGAGCAGAAGTGAGACAAACACTTCAGGCTCATTAACAAATTACAGTTCTGCTCCTTAAAAAATGCTGCCCTGTGCTCAGTTTATAGAGTTGTACTGCAGAAGACAGGCTGCCTTATCCTATGCAGTTGTATTAGCCTGCAAAAGCCACTGTATGGAACATACCACCAGACCTAAAGGGCAACCAGTCCTGTATTATATAACCCAGGTGTCAGCAAGGTGCTTCCCATAGAAACTGGAACAGCCACAGATGCTGCAGAGATTGATATGAACTCAGAAAGCAGAAGTGTTTTTAGAAATAACAGTTATGGACAGGGGGAATCTGTTCTGACCCCGGTCAAGTTCCATGATGAAAAATAAGATGAGCACCCTGAAGGCCCATAGCAGCCAAAAGTCAGCTGCTTACAGCTGCACCAGAATTCTTCCTGTTTTGAGGAATGCACAGGTGTTGCAAGGAAAGCAGAGGTGCCTCTATAGTCCTCCTGCTCCCTTCTCCAACCTTAGCATCACAGCTACCATCAAAATGTTTCTGCACTGAAGCTACTGTTGATTCTACTCAGAGGTTATGATAACAGGCTTACTTTTACAGTAATGCTAAAGTTGATCTCAAAAGTATGTAAGAATTCTGCTTTTTCCTGTCAGCTGCACTGCAGAGATTCACGAGTTGGATAAGGTTTTCAGACTTCAACAAAAAAATCCCTTCCCAATTCTCCTGTATTGGAAGTCCTACAATAAATACTCAGTAATTTATTTTTTTTTTTACTCTTAAATTTGCCAAGCCTCTGCCAGAGCACAGGTACTATGCACTACAGTAGAAAAGTCTCTGGAAATAGCACTTCTGCCTAGGGAGAATCTGTTTGATTCTGGTCACATCTCTTGATGAAAAGAGTAGAAAAGATCTGGGGTGTTAGCAAAGAACTGACATTTTTTTTGTCATGTGGGTCCAAATAAAATACAAAATCCTAAAGAAACTCAAACCCATTCTCACAAAAATTCTGCCTTCAATTATCCCATTGATGTGATCTGTAATACTAAATCATCTCTCCACTTATGATGTGGTTGAAGGACACAGTTTCTGCTAGTCTTGGAAAGTGTTAAAAATATCACACACAATTATTTTCACAATAATTGCTGTAAAGTCAGTTTTGCATTACAACTGTTCCAAGCAAAAGAACTGGTCCACAGATAGGAAGATCTAGAATGCAAATGCTTACTACAAACCTGCAACCTCCTCTGGCTAAAGCAAACTGACTAAGCTTGTTTCTTGTAAATTCAGCTTTGTTATTAGAACAAAATATATAAATTACCTCCAACAATTTGGGGAACAAAAGGCTTCTTATAATTCATGCCATCATTTGAAACTCAACTTTGTGTATTCCCTGTAGAAAAGCAAGAAGCACTGTTTATGGAGTCTGAAAAACTGGAAGCTAGCTGGTTCATACTGTACAAATCCTGTTGTTCTCCTTTCAGGGCCTGCTGAGAGTCTGTACTTAATTATTGTACTTTCTTATTGCTTTATATAAAAACCACCCCCAAACCTCTGAATTCCAGCTGTTTTAGTTCAGGTTATCCAGTGAGAGAGTTTTCCTCAGCCTTTCCTGCAAGGCTCCCCCTGCTATGCTGAAATGGAACACAGACATTACCTCCAAGCAGGTATCAACCCCAAGCAGTTACAAATGTAACATAGAAAGCTTTGGTTTAATAGCTGATGAGTCCTCAATAGGCTTACTGTGATGTGAAATTGTCAATCACTTCATGTTTGAGGATCCACAAAGAAAGCTGAGAATTCACTCTCCTAACCCAATCACAAGGTAATTCTTACAGCAACCCAGCAGGTTTTCAATCCAACAGTCTGAGAGTTTGCAACAAATTAACTCCCTGATGTACAGCATTTTCCATTTCACCTCTACTTCTAAGAAGCCCTTAAGAATCAAAACCAAACTCCCAGAGTTGACCTAATCATCACTTCTTTTAAGTAGTACTCACATGACTTACAAATTCAATACCTAATCTCATACCTGAGAACTGTTTTTAAGAACCAAGGTAGAGCTCCACACTTAGTATAAAAACACCTACCTTCAAGAACTTGCAATACACTTAGCCACAATGTGTGCGCAGCTTTGATATTTCTAACAATCCTCCCTGTGAAACCTCTTTAAAAAACCCTCAAAAAATCCTAAACAAACAAAAAACCCCACAAAACAAAACCCAAACAAATAAAAAGCCCAACCCAAACAAAACTGAGAACAATAGATCTGTTAGCTTCCACCACACAATTACCTGCTTGCCTTGTGCTGCTGTACTATGTACTCTTCATAAATGTTAACAGAGAACTACAACAGTCAGCTCAGTAAGGAAAGTCCTGCCAAACTATCCATTCAATTTTCTTGCATTGAATGTAAACACTGGAAAGTGGGAGCCTCTTCAGTTAAAGATACTGGAATGTCTCAAATACCTCAGTATATGATTCAAAGAATGTTTGATTTTCTACATGTAAAAACCCTGAAAATTTTACTCCCTAAGAGATAGTGTGCTTTGAGCATTGGCCATCATGCAATCAACAACAGAAACGATAGAAATTGTAACAGAACAATGGCTCAAAAGGAACTGAAATTTAATTGTACATGTTCCTATTTGTCAAAATGCAGCAACTAACAAAACAGAACACTTTGGTAGTCTTGCAAATTTCTCCTGACTAGGTGCAAACAAGATTCTTCTGGCTCAGCTTGTCCTTGTGAAACCTTTCTGATAGTCACACAGTCTGAGGAAGTGTTCTGATGGTTCATTCAAAACGAAACAGGTATAGGATTAAGTGCCCCTTCCATACCACAGCATAACACAACCAATGGCAGTGGCTTCTACTTTCTTGTTTCAATATATTGGAGGAAGAGAAGCGAGAGAAAGGGAAGTCTTCAGTTCAGCCTCAGAGATGCATGAATGGCACAGCAAAGAGTCCAAGGTTGCATATGCTCATGGAAACTTCATAAAAGGAAACAGAAAAAAAAAATTCAAGAATTCCAACTCAAACTCTCAAGATATTTCAAAACTCAGAATTCTACCTAAATCTGTTTTGGACATTAAAAGACAGACACATTTCTCTCACAGCCTTATTGACCTGGCATTTGGGTGATTCTCAGCTCAGAATCCCTGGAGTTTATACCTGGTGTTACAGTACCACCAATCTTTACCATTACATATGCTGTGAAGCTAAGAGGGCTTGAACATGCTTTAAGATATTCAGCTGAGGGTTCTCAGGTATTTAAAAGACAGAGTCATCTTTTGTGAAAACTCTACTTACTTCTGCCACATCAAATCTCTCCACAAATTTCTCCCACCAATCTCCCCTCCCTCCCTTGCAATCAGCAACAATAAATTTCAACAAGTGGAAGATCCATTACTCTCCTCTCCCTGCGAAGTTACTTGGCATATTTGCATGCACTATGCAGATGTGCACAGAAAAAAAAAAAAAAAAAGAAAGTGAACATCCTTAATGGTAAAGAAAGTCAAGGTCAGAACATAAAGGCAGATGAATTTCCCCAGATTTTTTCGTGTGTAATAAGACAATAAGGGAAAAAGAAAAAGCATGACTTAAAAGCCTCTAAAGTTATCATAGAAATAAATACAATCTAAACTGTAGTCATTATAAATTCAATGTAGGTTTCAGGTTGTGTCCCTAGAAGCAGTGTAGTATTCTTCCTTATTGTAATAAAAAAGAAAGGATTTCTACTCCCCCAAATGGCTTAGAAGCAGCTTTCTGCAACCTCTATTTCTGCTTTTGTTATGAAAAACTGATGCAGCAGCTTCTATAGCAAACACGTCACAGGACTTTGAGAATATTAAGGTTCAATAACCTATGTCTCTGCTATGATACAGAGACATAGATTGAGAAAGCATATGCACTAGTTCAAAGGCTTTAAGCTACTATCAGAAAAAAACATGAGTCTGTCAAACATCAAACATCCCCACAAGATTAGTCAGGTCAGTGCTTCCAAAGGGTCTTGAAGTGCTGTCACAATGTTCATTCTCTCCTTCTCTCTCTTTATATAAGCCACACAATTTCCACCCTTCCCCCACACATCCTTGTGGTGTAATTGGTCAGCCTATTTAAAATTTTATTTTTAACTATTATTCTCACACAACAGAAAACACATGGGCCAGGATAAATTATCTTTAAATGTTCTTTGGTTTTTTTTCAAGAGAAACAGATAAGCCTCATACTTCTCTTTGTGAATTTGCACATGTAGAATGCCTTCATATCTATAAAAAATGCCAAGAAAAAGTGATCATTGAAGATGATTCAATAATAAGTACAGCTTTCTTCATTTGGCCATGACATTATCTCTGAAATGTAAGTGCCCAGTCAGTTAGCTCAGTAATCCTGAACAATTTAAAGCCTTGACTTGAAATAAACCTCCTCTCCCCATTTTGCTGGCAGAAACAGAAAACTTTACCAAGGTTACAGTCAAATCTAAGTGTTTTTAAGCCAGTGCTTCAAAAACACAACCTTTTGTTCCTACTCTGGTAAAGGAAGCAATTTATTTTCACTGGTCCTCTGTTCCCAAAAAAAAAAAAAAAAAAAAAAAAAAAAAAAAAAAAGAACAACCCACTTTAACTGAAAAACCTTTTCAGCACTATTATTTTGAACTAACACCGCCTTTCAGAAATCTCAAATTCGGACAGAATGAAGTGCTTTTGCGTTCTCTCCTCTTCAAAAGACAAAGATTTAAAAAAGGACAGAGGGTCTTTTCTCTCCGGTCGGAGAAGTATCTCGCTATCTCGAGTACACACCAGTGTTTTATACTTAAACAGATTTCCGTGGGATCAATTCCCACAATCCGTAAGCACTGGGATACAAGGTCTCGGTCCGTCACTGCCACAGCCAAGGCACTTTTAGCAGCCCTGGGGCCAGCCCGGGCAGGGGCAGAGCTCGCCCTGCTCCCGCCCCTGCCCCGACAGCGCTGCGGGGACACAGGACACCCGCACACCCCCCACAAACCCAACTCAGCCTTCTGTGCCCGAGAGCCCGACGCCGTCCCCGCAGTTACCGGCTCTGATCGCTGCCGCCTCTCCCCAGGCTCTGTGCCGAGCGTGTCCCGGCGCGGCGAGCTCCCGGCGGCGAGGCCCGCCCGGCCCCTCCCTCGGGCCGCCGGGAGGGGTGGCCGGAGGCCGGACCCAACAACAGCGGTGCGGAGCGCTGCCAGAAAGCGAGCCGGGACGTTCCCGGGGAGCCCGAGGTCCGGCCGTGCCGCGGTAGCACCGGCGGGTAGCCAGCGCCAGCCCGCCCAAAGGAGCGCAGCTGGCGATCGCCGAAGGGTGACTCAACCAGAGCCTCCTACGGGCGCCTTATGGCCCGGCCCCGGCTCCGCGGCTCTCCCGCCACACCGGCCCCTCGGGGCCGCCCTCACCTGGGCCGGGAGGCAGCTCCGGCAGCCCCGGGCCCGCGTTACGGCTCCGGCACCACCCCCGGGCTGCTCGGGGTGAGTCCCACCGAGCCCCGCAGGCCCTGACCTCCCCACGCCCTTTCCCAGAGATTTGGCAACTTGGCCTCTGTAATGTCGCGTCTCGAATTAGCGCTACAGGAAAAATGAAGTTTGCTAAACCCACCCTGCTCACGGGCCATTCAGAGCCTGTAACGCACTTTACACACACAATTGACTTGTGCTGGTAGACGCCCCTCGCGTCCCGCCAAGTCCTGTGAAGTTATTTGTGCAACACGTTGGTGGGATAAAAGGCATTTTCTTCAACAAAGGGTCAAATAGCTGTACAGAATCAGGAGCTACTAACAGAACAGATGGTCACTTATCCTCCCTTTGTAAAGGATACCTTCAAAACAATGAGATAATTATTGTCAGAAACTTCATTTTCAACTGATTACCTCAAGCACCTTCAGCTGTACCATTGACTCAGACACAGGGCTGTTGCTTTAATAGAAATCACGGCACACTCCGTTGACTTTTAAAGCACTATCTCGATCAGTTTAACTCGGTATTTGTCTCTTTCCCATTGGCTCAGTCTTTCAGGCTACCTGGCCAACATTTCTCTGGTTTTACCACAGTTATTCCAGTTTTTTCAATTTCAATTGCATCAGAATTAATAAGATTTCATTTTCCAAGCCTATTCACTGTTATCCTAGTTGCATTAGCTTCCCAGAGGCAAATGCTTTTCTGCCTAACCAAATATTTAATTGATTTTGACATTAAATATTTGATCCCTGCTAGTCGCATGGTGATTCTCTTTTGGGAGATCCTCTTCATGCACTATTTTCATTTCACTCTAATGTTCAGTCCTTGCACTCCCTTTCTCCATTTTTACCAGGACTAGCTTTAATAGATTGCTTCTGATGTATCTACTTCAGAGCCTGACTACGTAATGTTGCTGAGTTGTGGTCCTAAGATATCTAAATTATAAATGCAATTAAGGATCAGATTTTTTATGTGCCAGGACCTCTGCATATTATCAAGCCAATAAAAAAAGGATTTTTGGTGTTCTTATACTAAGCAAGTTAAGCATCCAGTAGTGACAAGCATCAGGATTAAAATTCCACATAATGTCTTACCACAGTGACATCGCAGGGTACTGGGTAGAATTAAGACATTTACCTCTCTATAGTTTGGCATTTTATGCATTGTCCATAAATCTGAATTTTGCAATCTCAGCTATCTGAAATATCTCACAGCAACTGATTTTTTTTTTTTTTTAATGAAGCAATTCAAACCAGAAAAAACACTGGACCTTCATTTGAAGTGTAGCTAGAGTTTAAGAAACATTTAGCTGATCAAGACAAGATTCTTTAACCATCACATAAATTGCTGAAGTAGGTATGTGGAGATGAAAATTCTTGGGAAAGTTTAGGAATTTTCATAGATATGAGTAGAAGCTTTGCATAAGGAAGCTCAAAAAAGATGAAGTTTATTGTAAAATAAGAGAAAGGAAAATAAAGGCAGAGAGTAGTGCTCCAATATTCAGTCAAGGATGGAGACAGAAGATTAGAAAATTCAGTTTATCAAGTACACTAAGGTAAAGGAAGCTCAGAGTAGCATTTCTAACTGGTGTTCCCCTTCCCATAGCAACATCAGTTCCTTAAGGCAGGCATGAGCAGGAGGGAAGCATTATCAGTGTTGGTGTTACCACACACCTTTTACAACAACTTCCAAAACAGAAAAGTTGAGGTGAATATGAAAGAAAACAGCCTTCAAAACGATCTATTCACTGGTGCTGAAATATAAGTCACTACTTGTGGCATGCTGACAGACTTCTAAATTTTTCTCTCCACAAATTACAAAAAATTATAGCATCTTACTGACACTGAGCAAAGCCTTTAAGTTAAGATCTAAATTCAAACCAATTTCACATAAAACAAAGCTTAAATGCACACCAAAACCTCACTCTGTTCTTTTGTCAATTGTTTTTCCCCAAATGCTTTGTCATTTGAGTTACTTGACTGGTTGATGGCACCCTGCATTTGTCTTGCTGGTTGTGAAAAGTATTGAGGATGGAGAGGTACCAGAAACATTTCAGGCACAGTGACAGATTCCAGAACTTCACCACATGAGTAACAATCTGTAGAGATTTCCCATAGAATATTCCACTCATAATCTTTCTTCAAAATATACTTGAGAGAGAGAGGGAGGGAAGGAGCAGAGGGAGAGGGAAGGAACCAAAGAACACCAGTCTGTGATCTCACGTTGGACACCAAAATGCCTCACCAATAGGTCCAGTGGAAGAAAAATGGCATTAGGGTGCGAATACAGAAAGAGGAGTTGAGATACCTGGTTTCCACATTCCGTTCTAGTATTCTGAGCCACCTACTTCCTGTATGACATACACTAACATTTTTGTAACATACATCACAGCAGCAGTTATTTTTCACAAGGAGGACCATTGTACTCTATCAGCTTATCAAGTGGAAGATGTTGCAGAAGTGCAAACTATTGTTTTCCTCATTGCATAAAGGAAAATGTCTCGCTTCTCTTCCTCTATCTAAATCACAGTTCAAGTAAAAGACATTTCAAACCATGCCAAAACCTCTGATCTGTTAGCACATAAGATGGTCTCTACTGGCTGATTCTAATCACTCAGGAAATTTTTAGGCACTGTAGTTACATAGGAAGTAGTGTCATACTTGTCATTTTTTAATGACTAAGAACCAGAAAAGGGGCTGTAACTTACTTAGTAGTATGACTACGTGCTAAGTAATGGAATTGTAGCTGGGCAGCCCTGCCTAAACTGTGATTATTCTTACTTGCATGAGTCATTACATTATTTTCCTAAAGTTTTATTTTGTCTTCAGGTGAAATTGAAAATTGGTCTTTGTCTTCATGTTTGACAGTTTACACAACCCATCCTTGCCCATAATTGATGCAAAGCTGTCAAAGAGAATTTGCCTACAGGATGCAAGAAGGAAAAATTCACATGACTGCCAACAGTAGCTCCACTGGTTGTGAGTTACTCCAGATTACACTAGAATAGATTCCTCATTGCTAAGCTTTTGTTGGTTTCATACTTTCTATCTACTTTGGAAATGAGTTCACTGAGCTGTGGGGATGAAGTCTGGAAACATCAATGTCCTGAAGTGCTTTCTAATGTCCCCCCTGGCTGCCAATGGAAACAGGCAAGTCTAGTCAGCACCTATCCAGACCTCTATAATAAAACTACCAACATCATCTCTTGCTATTTGATCTGTCTTAGGTCTGGAGACATAAGGTCCTTCAGAAACTCCCGAAGAATTACCTATTATGACTTGGTGTTCAGAAACCTTGCAATCCCCAGCCTCAAAAAAGCTTGCAAGCAGACACGTCCTATAGCTATCATTCTGCAAATAGTGTTGTAATACAGCAAGAGAGTTTGAAGTCCGTCATTGTCAGATATAAGAAAACTTGTCATCTTGAACAAAAAATAATTAGTAATTTTAAAAATTATTTAAAATAAATCACAGTGGCAATAATATGTTGTGTCTCTTTCCCCCTCTTTCAATTTGGTATTGAAAATCATGTGAATCAATGTGCTGGCATTGATTAGACAGACCTATTTCAAAAGTTCAAAATAAAATGGCACTAAATCCAGTTTTCTTTTATTGACTAGTTTTGGTAAATGATACCTTAAACTGGAAAGAAGCTGGACAAGGTTTTATGGGTCCCCTTTTACCAGAGGGTCTGTTTTCCTCTCTTTGCTTTTAGTAGTGGTAGAATTGTTAACTGGGGATCTAAGACTTCTTGCAAGTTTCTGTTTCTCCATGTTTCTGTAAAAAGTCTCAAATACAGGGGGAATTACCAGCCTCTCTTTCCCTGTGACAGATGTTTTTCATTTCAAACATAACTGATGTAGAGGCAAGGATAAACAGAGGGCCAGAAAGCACCAGTAAGCAAATTTGTAACTTTCAGTAGATGAAATGGTACTGTCAGAGGTGTTTGTTAACAACTCAGTAACAGCATTTACATTGTTGACTTTCTCAGACAAAGAAAGCAAAAACTTCCAAATCCTTGTGTCTCAGTGAGAGCAAAACAGACCACACAGGTAGCAATGCCACCTCTATCATGCAGATTAAAGTGTTCAAAGCAGTTTCCCTCTGTTGGCAAAGCTATGAGCATACTTTAGCATGAGGTTGGAATCTGACAGGTTGACACTACATACCACTGCCCCAAAGCACTCTGGCTACATTTGTAATGTTTCAAAGAGCAAAAGCACCAGAATCTGTGGAAGGACTTTATCTGAGAGTGACAAAGGCAAGATATTTGTGGTTGACAATGCCCAACCAGTCATGGCTCTATGCTAACTATATCAGTAATCTAATAAAATCACAGAAGAGAGTGCCTCAGTTATTTTACGCCTTTTTTGAAGATGGAATTCTCTATTTATATTATCCCAAGAACAATTCAGGCTCTGTAGTGCTTGCCCAGGTTACTTCTTAATACCACACAAGTTAGGTCTTCCATATAATGACAAGAAATCCCTTTACAGCAGCATAACAAGAAATACAACATAGGTAGAAACAGTTATCTAAGGATTTAAATGAAAAAATCTAAAAGCAGAATGTTATAGAATATTAATTGCATTCAATCTAATTCAGGTTTTGTGTATTATTTTATGTTTACCAACAATTAATTATGTCAATGCATGTATTTCATTTAAATGCAGTAAGGCTGGCCTTCTTTGTATGATAAGAGAAAATCAAAATTGATCTAAACCTATGTCCTATTAAAAGTCTCTGTATAAGAAAACCTGTACAAGACAAAAAGGAAATTTCCTTTGTACTTTTTGCCTCTCAGAGAAAAGCACTTCAAGATGTTAATGAAATCATATGAGGCCATAAAATGCTAGTATTTGGAATTCATCTTATTAAAAGAAGTTACTGTAAAAACAAAGTTCTAGGTTTGAGAACACCTCCTTAAAAATACTTAGCTCTTAGCTTTCTTTATTTCTTTCCATTCATAACTCAACTAATGAAATATAGAAACATACATCATGAATACCTGCAAATGTATACAAATATTTTAACACTCAAATGATTCTAAATTTTCAAATATAGTGCTGTATTTAAATTCATGTCTCTAAAGAGAAAAAAGAAATATCCTCCATGTCTGGCAATACCCAAGGCCTTTTTTTCATTGTATCAAAATAGACATTTTCATTTATGTGTTTCCATTTCCCTCTCAATAGGTACCATTTCTACTGGACTGAAAGAATTGGTCACATCATGGTGGGTTTCCTCAACACATTTGAAGCATGATTTACTTGTTTACAATAGATCATAAGAAATCAATAGAATCACACACTCCTACAGACTGTAGCACACTATGGTAAATGAGATTAAATACAACAAACATAAAACAATATGATTAAATAACACTCTAGTCCAATCCCACATAGCATAGATCCTGCTTTAGTTGTATTAGAGGATCCTGAGAAAACCACAGTTCCTTCCAGAGCACTACAAGTACCCTACCCTACCACTACCCTACTACAAGTACTGGGCTGTGGCTTTCAGGATGTGTCTTGAACTGCTGATTGTTGCAATGCCTCATGCTCAGGGAAGGAAGACCTTTTGAGTAATGCAGGAGTCAGATTACACCTGATTGGTCACCAGTTTTTGTCATACCACAAGAAACTTTTTACAGAAGAGGATATGTAATTTCCTGTTTTTTCTAAGATGCCACACAAGTATTTCCAAAAGGTGCTAGATAGCCACTGAGAACACTCCTGGAAGCATAGCCCATATTTTTTGCTTTTCTTAGAAGTGCTAGTACCCAATTTTTGGATGCATCTTGATTCCACATTGTGACAAGCCCAGGCATTTTGCAGGCCTCACCCCTAGAATTTCCCTGGAACAGGAAACAAAAAGTACATCCCAAGGGAGTCATAGCACACGATGAGTACATGAATGGAAACTGGTGTAGATGGCAGGATATCAAGATCTGGAATATGCTACAGTGCACATCAAAAGGTAAGTCAAGATATAGGCAAAAAAACTGTGGAATGAATATTTATGTCTCTTCCCATTCCTACCTTCTTGAAACATTTTGTTTTGTTAAATGCTTAGAGGCTGAGAAAGTATTCTAGGAAAGTATCACTATGGACTGCTGTGTTCTTTCATGTTTTCACTCAACATCTACTTCGCCTCCAGATAATCCTGGAAGAACTATTAGTTAGACTCTACATGGCCACAAGGTCCTCTGTGCATGGGATATGGAAGGAAGTATGTTTAGAACTACTAACCATTTTGCCCTTAGGAAGAAAATCTTCAGAAATTGGAAACACTTTTCCACTTGTATATTTTGATTTGCAAAGAAATGAAAGGTAGTGATAAATCCTAAGCAATCATTGGAGATCATCAATATTTGGAGAAAAAACCAACTGCTTTCTTGAAATTTATAAGGCTGTACACAAAAGAAGAGATTAGATATTCCAGAACAACCACAGTTTTAGCTTTTAGGTCTAAATTAATTCCACTAGCTGTCAGTGTTTGCTAAGAGATCTGTCAGGAAGTCAGCCATCCTGGTATATCTCTACAATCCACAAAAAATATAAACACCTAAAAAGGTAGCGAACTGAATTATCTGCTGAATTCATCTATCTCTCCAATAGTAGAGGGAGCTGAGAGTGACTTGCCTCCCACTTAACACCTTCAGCTTTGGTTTCAGTTTGACAGCAGGGCTGTTTCAGCCACCAGGACTCAGCTCTGCTGTGTCTTCCACAGCTATTCAGGCTCTTGGAAGCGTTTGTGCAGCTGAACAGTGAATTGGCTTGGGGACTTGATGTGGATAGAGAGGGGAGGAAAGAAAGGTTGTTTTTCAGCTGGACATATTTCCCAATGGGTTCACCATGCAGCTGCAGGACAGCTTTACAGATAACTAAAGGAATGATAGAGAGATGGGGAAAAGCAGCTAAGGGAAGAAGAAAAGGACCCAGAGTGCTTAGGGTGACATTTTGGAAACTCAGCTTCGATTAAGGTCAAGAGTCAACAGTACAGCAGCCTTTAAGTTTTCTGATACAGATCAAAAATATCAGAGCCCCATTATTCAAATCACTGATCCACTATTAAATTTCTTCTGCTGGGCTGAAGTGGAGTAACAATTTTGAATATTTATTTTCCTACTGATTAGCTAATGTCATTCAAAAATCGGTTGTCCTACTCACTTCCCTATCACTGGCTGCCATAAAGATGGTTAAAAGCATCAAGCCAGTGAACTTCGTATTGTGTACTCTGCCTAATTCAACAGATATGTGACCATTTGCACATGTTTCATTCAGCTCTAATGTGTTGCTGGGCATTATGTCAAAGCACAGATCTTGGTTATAATGACTGTGCAAACACAGCCCAAGTAGCTAGTGCTAGACAGGATGAATCCAAATCTAATCCAAATGTACAGAGACATGTCCTGTTCAAAGTAGTTTCAGAATCAAGGTAATATTTTAGAAAACAGAAAATGTTTTCACAAATACTCCCAAAACTTAATGTCACTTTTAACCCTGTGCAAATGCTTACTTATTAATGTGACTTATCACTTAAAGCACTCTCTCAAAACTGTTGAACCAGCACCAAATACAATGCCATTGTTTAAAGCTCTTAATAACAGCAGAGTAAGATAGCCTATGCTCTGATACAGTAAGTACATTAGTAGGACATTAGCATTTATTTAACATAATAGAAAATTTTAGAAGCTTTCTCTAATGTCTGACTACAGTGAAGTTCACTGCTGGAAAACAAGCATTTCAGTGTAACTGATTAGGCACTTTGCTCCTAGACACAGCATTCTGTCAAAGACAGACACAAAACAAAACCGTGTCATAATAGGCTGGAGACCAGATAACAGCCATTAGTCCCTACTGTGAAAACAAACCAGTCTGCACCCATGTATGACTGACTGAACTGATCTGTTTTCAACCTTCCCAGAAATCCTTAACACCACAGGCAAAGCTATTGAGGATATAAATATCCTAGTGTAAACAGAACTTGGAGATCAATGTGTCTGTATTGTTTTCAAGCACGTAATTCAATTATACATTTAATTATCATTAGCCAAAATCCAACAGTGAGTGGAAACACTGCTCAAGATAAATGCCCATAAAAATATGAACCAGCACTATTTTTACCAGAATTTAGCTTAAATAATCTCAGCAATTAACTGTCAAAAAGGAAAATCAAAACCCAAATGGCATCATGCTGTCACTTTGCAAAATTTGTGTCTGGAGGACAAAAAAACCCCCCAAGAAACAAAAAAAAAAAACCCAACAAAAAACCCACACACACCATTTTAGAAAGAAAATTTTTGACTCAAATTTGTATTCACAGAAGTCATCAGCAATACATCAAGATTTTATGTAGGCTCAACATATCTGAAGCTGAGTTGGAACATTCTGGTGAGTTAAATGAAATGTTGCATAACTATCTACAAATCAATTTACCATGCAATGACATGGTTGAAAAGTGTCGTTTTCCTCTGATAAACAGTGCCACATTCACAACTGTAATACACTCCACACTTCAGTAGCTGAAAAGATTACAAAGCACAGTCCCAATGCACATGAAAACAGATACCAATTGAAACACATCCAGTTTCATTGCAATCATCAACTGAATTTCCTAATCTGTTCACAGTAGCAGTTACAAAAACGTCATAGTTACATCCATATTTTAAGAAAGTAAAATCTATGAGCCATGGAAGTTATGTAATTGTTAAATTAATACCGAACTTGTCAGAAAACATTGAGGAGATACAGTGACCTACTTGTCCAAAATCAGTTCAGTACCCTAAACACATTTTATGAATGATCAATTTCTACACCTGGTGCAAAAGTCTTACCTTGTCCAAGAGAATGTAGAAGCAGGACTGACAGCCAAGTAACTAACTGCTACACATTAAATTTGTAAAAGCCTTTGGCAGGGATCTGAAGAATTACTGGACAGACTACATAATACTTGTACCTCAGTATCTTTTGAACAATTCTCAAAATACCCACTACAGTCATAGTTGAATAACTTCTCACTATATCCTTCCATTCAGACTAGAATGACTTACAGAGCTTGTCCCAACTCATGAATTTGAGTTGAATTTTGGTACTAAGCTGACAAAAGCAACAAGTGATGCAGTGATCAAGTCTTAACTCACGGCAAAGTCCCTAATGGAAAAGAATGGTCAGAACTGGGCAAACACTCATCCTCTCCTCAGCAGAGATGGGGTGGGATGTACACAAATTAGCTTGGTTTAGACCTTCTGATACCATCTTTCCAAATGAGGAAGATATTTGTGACACAGACTTCCGTCAATTATGGTATGTTAACATTAAAGTGTTCTGTTAAGATAAAGACTGTGAGAGCAATAGAAACTGATATAAAAGTGAAGCCTTTTCTAAATGACAACTTTTATAAAAAATACAGAGTGTATTACTTTGTAAATCTGTTCCAAAATATGAATGTTTGATTATTGTTAAACTGATGTTTCACAATTCCTCTTATTGACTGTGTAAAGTCCCCCAGTGATCTGCATTCAGAGCAGTATGTCAGGCTGAATCAGAGTATTTGTTTATTATCCTTTGTGACAGACAAGCTCAGGTTGCCTTAGCTCATTCCTTAAGTCTTTAGGAGACAACATGGAAATCTTACCTCTCTTTTGTTTTACCTCCTGAAGCAGCAGGATATTGGAAATGAGGTGTGTTCGGTGGCCTTGATTTTTAATTCCCAGTTTTCTAAGATCAACTTCTGTAAGATGGAATAAGTCCTGTAGCAAATGCCAGAATAGGGAAAATATTATACTTTTAGTATAATTAGTACAGGAGAATGAAGGTGTCTTTCAGATATGTTTGGTGTTTCTGGTACCATAAGTTCCATAAAAGCAAATGTAAGTATATTTTATTTTATATGAAGCCCCTTTGTCATGATAAGGTATGCCATTGAAGGAATGAGGTATTTTTCTTTTAAAACATTAATTCCTTGTCTCTCATTTTTTTTCTCAAAACAAATCTGGTCAGCTTAGCTGGAGAGTTCCTAAAAACTATCACTCCTTTGAGTTTAAATAAATAAATAAATAAATAAATCCCCAAAATTGCTAGTATGCCAATTGCAGTTAATGAAGGAAGATAAATATCAGCATGAACCGAGAGGAATAATGGTTTTAGAAAGGAAGGTTTTGTATGATGAAGAGGATATTCACTATAAAACTAGATAACATGAGTTATGACGCTGTTTCAAAGAACAAGAATTTCCATCTAATGCATTTGAGTAATCAAATCTGAACTGTTGTCTTTTAATCCACCTTCTCTCTGAAAACTCATTACTATTTTACTCTCAAAATAAGCTGCTGAATAACTCCAGACATTATTTATAAGGCAGTACAGAATTTCAATTCAATGTTGATTTATAAGTAGGTACAAAACTTCATTTGATGATGAAGACTTTCAGAGCAAATAGAAAATATATCAAAATATATTTCTGTATATTTTTACTATTCTATATTTTCACTGTAAATAAGATAAAGAGAGGTACATAGAATGTACAGTATTTTGTTACTAGCAAGTCATGTTCCTGAAAGTGGCTTTTTCTAATGGAGATTTGCAATTCAGACCCCAAAACACAAAATGAGATTGATTCAATGGGTAAATAGTAAGACAATTTCTAGTGTGAACCACTATTTCTGAAACTGTAATTTTAAAATCCTTCTTTCAAACAAAAACCACTTCGAAAGCCTGACATTATTTGCTTTAGAGTATACAGTGTTCAAATTACTGAAAGCCTCAATTCCTTAAGTCACTAGCTAACACTGTTTTAAAATAATTTAAAGTTCTCACTGTTGGAGAACTTCAGCCATGCCTGAGAATGTAATATTCTTTCTCAAATGGTAACTTCATATGTAACTAATGACATGAAAGTAGAGAGTTGCATAATTCTTACTTCTAATTTATTCCTTTCTAGGTTTGCCCAAATGCAAAAGTTGGTACTAATGTTGAATTCACATTTCAGTAGAAAGGATTTTTCAGCTTTGGCAACAGTGACAGAGGGTCCCATTGCTTTTCTCAGAGACCCAAAATACTTTTTCTCCCAAGTTCCAAAATCATCCTAATAAAAACCACAAAGGAGTACAAATACAATATGCTTGCTCTTCAAACTTCAGCAAAACTTTTGTGAAAAGGAATACAACTAAGATCGTTGTTAACTCCAGTACTGAACAGCAGATGCTCAGAGTAACACAATGGAAACTTTTATAGACATATTTTGATCGGGTTTTTTTAGTTGCTTTAAAGATGTTACTTGACATTTTCTCAAGAATTTTATTGCAAAAGGACAATTCTCACCTCTATACCATCATATTGTTCAAAGAGTGTGCAATATTCTGCAAGACCAAGCTGGGTCAGCCAGTTAGAAATGGGTAGATACTTCATTATCTATTCCTTCCCAATGCCTAGGACTCTGAAAAACAAAACCAAATTACAAATAACATTGCTTAGGAATGTTAAACTGAACTCAGAAAGCACTTCATAAATGCAAGTTTCACTGTTATGGCCAAAGAGATTAATGCTTTTTTGGCTGCATGGTAAGAGGTAGCTATCTGTGCATTAAGATTTTTACCTTTAATTCACTGTTTCATTATAATCCTCATACAAGCAGGGAATGTTGAATACTATAATTTGTTTAGCTATTGCAGCTGAATGAATCTTTTAGAAGATGAATCAACAGAGTCACTTGACACTGCAGTATATGAAGGGTGTGAATGAAACTGCATCCTGTAAGACAGTCAAAATGACTAAGATTCTGTAGTGGGTGTTTGTCCAAGGTGGGAACATAGCTGAAGTCAACCTGTAACAGAATTATTTCTATGGAAAAAAGCAACTGAAAGATTTTTACAGTTTGTTCTCATCAAGTCATCTGATGTTTGAATTACCTGTAAATTAAAATATTTTTCATTACTTTTTTCCCCAGTTGCTAAGATGAAATAAAAGATAGACATTAAGATGAACATATGATGGACATCAGAAGATAAAAATAAAATACTCTCCCACTATCACTGTTCCATGTAAGCAGTTGTGCAAGATCTGCACAAATACTTAAGCTTCCAAGAATTGCTGCATTTCTGAAGACACATCTATGTGCAAGTTTGAGCACAGCCTAAATCAATTCAAGGATGCCCAGTTCTGAATCTGTAACTTGTAGTCTGAATATTTTTTGTCAGAACACTGATGCCAGAAGCAGGAAATGCTCATGTTCAGATACCTAGTGCATTTAATTGTATTTTTTTTTATTTTTAGTTGAAGATCTTTCTCTCATCTATACTTCAGAAGTAGTTGCTCATTAGCTCAGCATAAACCAACTGTAATTATGACTTTTCTGCTACAAACCACATGTTCTAATACATCTGCCTACTCTGAACACACAAGAAACTGTCCCAAAGGCTGACATGTTATGGTCAGCAAAGAGTCAGTGTTGCTTTCTGTGAGATGGGGAAAGTCATTTAGCATTTTCATAATTCTTGGAACACTAGAAAAGCTTTGATTTTTATTTATTTAATAAAAATTGCAGGCCAAAAAATACTGTTCTGCAGAAAGGTAGGCCATGGTAGGAGTATTATTTTTGTCAGGGGACAATACATTCCTAGAAATGGAAGCCTCTGTGAATTTTGCCTCAGTGCTTAACGTTGGAAAAGAATCAAAATGGTTGCACTTCAGAGACACATACACAGTTACACTGTGGAAGTTGTAATTCTGAAATTTGTCACTTCATCGTCTGTTAAAGAACAAACCTGCTAATTTGAAGGTCACATTGTGAAATCCCTCTGTTGTCCATTAGAATACTCTGCTACATACCTTATTGCAGATTTCTCCATTATTGTGAAAATATTGCAGGCTATGGATGATGAGTATACATCTAAAGAACTGTGGCATTCCACTAACTGAGAGTATCTTGTGGAGTAACATTGACCAGAAAATCTCCACATCTAATTGACACACCACAAAAGAATTTCCTTGAGGAATGTTAAAGCAACAGAGAACATTCTTATGGGAGGTGAGGACAAGCACTGACATCCCTCATTTATGGCTTGCTTTAAACAGGTACTTTCAGATTGCAAGATGGTCAGCGCGAAGGGCATGTGATTCTCAGAGAGATAAAAGGAAAAACACAGCTAGTTGGCTAAAACATAAATAAACCCATCAACAAATACCTCTTTACTGGGTCATACATTTTAAAGTAAGAGGCCTCCAATTTGTTGTCATAAAGGAGCTTGTTTGCAAAACTGTTTAACAACTTCACTAGGAATATATTTTTAAGACTACAAATTTTATATTTAATTGTGAATACTTAGGTTTACATATTGTTACGTGACAAGTAAAAAAAAATCTACAGCAATCGCTAGAAAGTCATCACACTTATCATCCCAGAACAAAGAGAAATTCTGCACTAAGCATGAAAGGAATCCCAGAATTTCCACAGATCAACATTCTCTTTAACAATACAGTGATAAACAGTGATAATCTTGCTTGGCCAGCTGCATTTGCTCTGTTATTAATTTATACCAAAAAACCCCAAGCCAACAAATAAATGCAAACCAAAAGACCAATACCCCCTCTTGTCCAAACCCCCATACAAAACAAAATTCAAGCACAAAATGTTGTTATCCTTGTATGACAACAAGAAATACAAGATGCATTGCTTTCAAATATACTGCAAATACACGTTTGAATGGGATTATTTATGGCACACTTTTACATTAAGTCTTTGGTAGCACGTTGGTAGACTTATCCTTTTGTTTTAATGAAAAATTTGTTGCTATAGCTGAAGGAGAAAAAAAATGCCCTTTTTCCTCACAAGGTAACTAATTGCCTTTCTGATCTTTCTGCTAATGGTAGTTTTGGTGAATAAACTCACACAACTCTTATTTAACCAATATTACACTGTTCATTGGATGCAGGGTACAGCCTAGTGGTCAGGACTCAAGATATATTCATAGCCTGATCAAGGTTAAGAATAAAATGGAATTGCAAAGCAAATTGTAAAACCCACTAAACATATGAGATGTGGTTGTAGGCAGAGGGAGTTTCCTATAATTCTACTTTCACACTAATTTTTCTCTCTGAAAACAGGATTAACTTTTCCTTAAGGCAGGCAGTGCCAACATTTTTTAAGATGCAAAATACGATTATGAACACACTGGCAAAGTGTATGGCAGATTTTGGGCACATATTTTTTCCCTACTAAGAAATTTAATATCCTTCCTTTCCAGGGAAAGGAAAGGAAGAAAAATAAAAATGACAGCATATATTGCAGAGAAATACGAGATCTCTGTTTTATCTATTCTAAACACTGTCAGTTCCTGTACATCTAAGGATCTGCAAAAAAAGATCATAAAGGTTTAGTCAGGTCACCGGATTTTTGGAACAGAACCACTAAGGCTACATGACTTGCTTGTATTTATTCAGTTAGACTTCTGTTATTACCTAACAAGCTCAAGAGTGAAGTTATTCTGGACTCCTTACATGGGAGGTTTCGCAGAACCATCCACACAATTTATACCATTTCAGGGGTTTTCATATAAAAAACCAACAATTTAAATCCCACCTAGATTTGTATCAATCTGTTTCTGAACACCATCTGTTCAGAGGCTTTTATGAAATCAAGTTACTGCAAAAAAGTCATGAAATGAGTAATAATGGGAGATTCCTAGCTCGGCTCTCTGATCTACTGAGCTGAACTTTTACTTTCAGAGTGCTTTCCTGCATTCTCTTTCACAGTTGCAGTCACACATATTGGGGCACACATGATGCAAACACAAAGACAAAGGTGTTTTATATGCAGCTTTTAAATCCAATTGTTCACACTACAGTGCTTTACTAGACTGATAAGTTATTGCTTCTTTCCTCTATCACAGTATCCCGGAACCATTAAAAGATGCTGCTGCTGCTGTTGGCTTGTTATACTGCAAACACAAGGTAAGTAATATGTAATGTTGGATTCTTACTTCAGTTATGGCTTTATCAAATTAGCATCACTGTAATTTTTAAAAAGTGTGTATGTGTGTATGACAGAGGCACCACGATTGAGTAACTCCAAATCACTGTGTGATTATAGTCAGTATTTCAGGCACAGTAATTCATGCTCCTTTTTCAGTCTCCCTTTGGGATTGAGGCAGTAATATGACAAGGATCAAGCCACATATCATGGTATAATCCTGTTCCCAGCAAAATTACTCATGTGAGTCAGCAGAGCCAGCAATTTCATCTCATCTGGAAAGTAATTTCCCTTATTGTGCCTTTTCTATTTCAGCAAAATTGACTTGGATTGTACTTCCAAATTAAAACTAGCCTCCTGCTGTGACAAAATAATTTATTAGTATAAATTGATTTACTGGACACTTGCCCAACTGAGTTTTCTTAAGGTTTTTAATCACTTGAACTTGGCATGCTTTCCTAACTTGAAGGAAAGGCCCATCAGTTTTGTTTTCACACAGATTCAGATAGACTTCCACTTCAGATGTACCTTTATCTTTTTCTGTCATAATGAAATCAACAAATCTTCTAAATTACAGCCTCAGTAAATCTGACCTTTCCATGCAACATCATGTACACCTCAGGTCCTGTGTTGTGGCAGTGAGTAATAACACTGACCAAAGGTCTGCCCCCTTTGCTGATCACAACTATTTGTGCTTAACAAAGCAACTCATTCAGGAATGTTGTATTATAATGCATGTTCAAGTGGCAGAAAGTTTCTGTCATTTGAGTGCTAACTTCTGAATGCTGTAGAATGAAAAACTAAAAAATTTGGAAGTGGTCATGAAGCTTGTGATACCAAATCTCAGAGATCTTACCACCATAATAAGAAAAAAACCCCCTACCACTCTCTTCTTTGAACAATTTGCCAAGTGTAAGACATGTTGTAAGTAGTACAGTTAATTTTTGAAAATACACAGATTTATGATTTAAAACAGCAAATCTGTGTATTTTGGAAAAATCTCAAAAGATAACTGTTTTGTAAAAGGAATACTAAAGGCAGAGTGGGAAAGCCAGAAGGTATCAGTCAATGACCCCAATGCTTGCTTCATCTCCAGAGAAGTGTTAATATTTTAGTGAGAAAAGTAACCTTCACTGAGATTTGCTTCTATGGTAATGGTAGTTCCCCATAATTTCCATGACACTTGTTCTAGCCTACTGCCTTAAATAAATTTTGCAGTTAAGAATTCGACAAGGTTCTCCTAACCTAATAAAGCTGTAGGCCAGTAATGCACTTACTAAAGTCTATTATAAAGCCAAGTCCATCTTTCCTGCTAGCAAAAAGGGAAGGGCACCTGCAAGATCGGGCAAGAGACAGAAGCAGCAGAAATACCTGAAAAGCAATCCACCAGCAGAGTCAGTGTCAGACACTGATCGAACAAATGCTGGTACTGTGCACTAGTCACTTATTGGGCCAAGGACTGTGGCTAAAAGAAGTTAGAAACTAGAACCAAAAATCCCTTCCTCTCTGTATTCACAGGAACAGAGCTTGGTACATTGCACATAAACTGGATGACATGACAAGTAAATGATCTCCATTCTTTTTTTTCAGACAGACACAATATTCAAAATCTTGATGTTTTGGTTAACTCTGCATGAAAAGCAATAAAAGTGACAATTACTTGTGTAATAATTAGTACAATCAGATTCCAATTCTAGACTTATATGAAAAAACATCTTAAAACTACTTAAGTAAGAAAGTTTCACAGATGGGAATGTGACCTATGTAGAAACCTCGTGCACAGGGCATCAAGGGTGAAGAGGGAAAAAGCACAAAAACATAATGTAAAGAAAAGAGTTATGTTATTACAAGGATGATGGTTTAACCAAAGGAAACAAAGAAAATTATCAAAGTAGTACCTCTGAGAAACCCTTGTTATAACATCTAGAAAATACACAAGGAAGTAATGAAAAAAGATGTGAGAGACACTTGACCTGGTAGAGAAAATTACCCAGAAAAAGGGACTGTTATTTCAAGTCAACTCAGGTGTCTTCTTTCCTTCACTGTACACCCACAAAAAAGCTTGTGCTGCCACAAAGCAAGCAATGACAAGGAGCTGCTTATACAGCAAAAGTGAAAATTTGAGACATTGAGCATCCAGTCAAATCCTGCTACAGGTTATGGACTCCTCTGCCATCCAGAAAAGGGTCTGCAGGCAAACATAAACCCTTTAATGTATCATGGACTGCAAAATAAAGCAAGTGAGGCACAGACTTCCTTACTTTGGCCAACTGTGTTCTGGGAACAACTACAGTAAAAAGACTGCTAACTCTCTAGGGAGTGGCAGCACTCTAAGTCACTGCAGCTTTTTGATTCAGTGCAAAAATCAGGGCCCTTGAACAGGAGAAATGATAAAGCTGCATGGAAAATTTTCAGTTCTTAATACCTAAGTTATTCAGTTTTTAATACCTAAGAGGTTTAAAATCTGGGGTTTTTTTGCTCTAGAACAATCTGAAAATCTTTAAAGCATACCAAGTTGATGTATTCTTAAACAGTCCCTTTCTCTCTTAATGAAAGGACAGGCTTGATTAAGGTATCTATCTCTTAATCCCATGGGAGTCTATGCAGAAATATAATTGAAAAGTGACACACACATTTTACTAGAATCATATTTCACAATTTGTTGAAAAGAGATGAGTACAGGAAAACAGTAGCAAAACCAAGGCAAAACTGTGGACCACCAAATATACCACTATATTGCAACACTTCATTTGCAAACAGGCCAAAACAAGCCCTCAAATTCAAGCAGTGACTCTATAACATTGAGTTTAAAATACAAATTAAAGAATGTCCCACAAAAACTTCTAAACCACCATATTGTAAAGTCATAATCAGTATTTGGAATGTAAGTGCTAAACAAAAAAGATATTTAAGAAATCCTGACTATGTAGATATGAGATCTAATTTCTACTCTTCTTTCCTCATTTTTTGAATTTCTAGGCATTTAATTTCAAGCTTTTCCCCTAACTGTGACTATTAAAAATTAACTTAAAACTTTGAAATTCTCAAAATTCTATGGAAAACTTGAAATTGAAAATTAATTGTAATCTCTAAGAAATACATTTAATTTTTGCCATAATGCAAGTTAAATTTGCCTGTAGGATACCATAAGATGCAAGCTTCTTTTCATATTTATATTGCTACCAATTAGCAGTTTGTGTACTACAAGCTAGGTAGACATAGGTGAAATTTATAGATTGCTTATAGTTACATTGTGAACTATCACATTTTCATCAAATGAATTAAATTAAAGCACAAGTCTGATAATTTTATAGGGTAAGAATATGATGACAACTTCTCCTAGTGGAAGCACGTCTGACATGACAAAATTCAGAAAAATACATATTTCCTAGGTATCATGCTAGGTTTTTGCTGGTACTAGCTAGCTCTGCACTTTTTCTACCCTTTACTGAATTAAACTAGTCTCATCCAACTTTTCAGTATTATAGAAAAACTTCTATAGGTTTTTAAGGAAGGTGAAAATCATTTTACTTTAAAGCTTGCTGTTAACACTGGTATAACGTGGTTTCTACACATAGCTGAGAATCAAGTTTCAAATTAATCCAAAGCAATCTTTTACTGTAGGACTGTGTGTCACCAGCATTTCTTAAAACTGTGGGTGAGACTGATGTGATGTAAAGTAACTTACATTTATCGTGAACAATGAAGCTCTGCTGATTTACTGGTGCTGGGAGTGCAGCTCGCTGTGGCTCCTTTTTGTTTCCTCTTTCACTCATACTTTGTTTCAACTGTGCCAGGAATGATTTCCATGTGAATGAATCCCCTACACTTATGTGAATAGACTACTCTGTTCACCCAATTCCATCTCCGAGGCTCAGACTGTCACAGACATTACACATGCTGTTCAGCCTGAGCCTAGAGGAGTGGCTTGACCAGAATAGCTCAGAGCAGACAGAGCTATTAGGAATATGCAGTATCACGTAATATGCCGAACAGGCTATCAATACTCTAATTCATTTATTTTAGTCCCTGATTTGCTTCATGTTTCCTTCTTGAAACTGTTTTAAGTCCAAAATATTTTTGGTAAAATTTCGAGAAATTGTTGTGAAGGATATAAAGATATTGGAATGTTTGAAAAGAAACTATTAGCATAAATATTTTTGGCAGTCTAGGCACTGAAGGGATACTTCTAACATGGATTTTTATGTCAATCCAACCTTTAACAAATCTGTTGCAGACAACAGAGTAACAAATACAAAACATTGCTCAACTTGTATATGCTGTTCTGGCCAATGTTTGTGTAAAGATAAATAGTCTCCAAAGTACCAATCAGGAGTTAAATACATTCTGACTCAGTAACTCAGCAACCACACAGCAGATTTTCATGCCAGACATCTCACAAAACATGCCACAGACATCAAGCTACTTTATGTCAGACTTCAAATCAAGTATTTTCAGTTGGTGGGATGTCAATACTTGTCATCAGTAGCTTACAAGAAACAACTAAGACAGTGGTTCGTCATTCTTTATGTACTGCTTATGGAAGGCATAGACTAACCACCCTTCATTAATTTTCCTTACATACAGGAGTATCACTTTCTCCATTCCATAAGATCAACATATTTTTAATTATTGAGCCAAAGTTCTGAAACAGAAGCAGCAGTTTTTCACACAATCTTATTCAATGGGGAACATAATGCCTCTCATGTCCTGGGTAGCAAAAGGATAAATGAATTTAAAAGATGTCTATGCAGATAAAACAACGACAAATAAAAAACGCTTTAACACAAAGACAGACACAACCAAGATCTCTGAAAATTCTTACGGGATGAATTATTAACACCTGTGGTGAAAAGCTGGGGTAGTAAATATGCCTGTATATCTTACAACACCTGTATAAGCAAAAGTTTGTCCTAGGAAGAGACTTTTGGTCCAATTCATGCAAATGTTCTTGCATTGCACATGGAATGCAGATGTGGCACAAAGATGCTCCACTCGCACATATTAGTTCAAAGAATTTTGAAAGTGTCACTGCTCTTGCAGATTTTAACAGTACTTGACCCAGTGTATGGGCAATTCCCTAACTCTATCTCTACAGCCAGATTAGTCATTGTACATTCTCCTGCCACTGGTCTAAAGTTAAAATGAATGTGCTGTGTATGTTTATGATTCCCAGAAATGGCAAATGTTTGTGCTTAATGCAGGTGATATGACAGCAATCACATGATGAAGTATTAATGAACCTAGCACACCACCGGAAAATACTAGTACAAATCTCCAAATACATTTAGTACAAGCAACTTAGCAGATCTTTTGAAGGTGAGAGCTAATTGTAACAGTATTTATGTGACCAGACTCAAACAGAACTGAGATAATCAAACACTTAAACAGAAAGTGTTGGTCACTACAGTCTAGTAAATCTTTCCTCTTTCTGTATGTCTGTGTGGTCTTTTGTAGCTAGATGGGAGTTCATCCTACCTGCACAAGCAGTGTGTTAGTTCAGTGCTGAAATGGAGCCAGCATTCACTGTTGAAAAGACTCCACAGCTGCTTCTCAGCTTGAACAGTCAGAGCCTATAATGCACCCAACAGTAACAGACTGTAAATACATATGCCATATAATCAGAAATCTGATTAATGCTAGCATGCTAAGCTCTCTGTGGGGAGAGGGGATGAAGAAAAAAGGAGTTTACATCTGTGATTCTATGCTAAAATTTTACTGTGCACTGATCCAACTTCAACATTCTAATCTTGCCCCTTTCAATTCCTCAGCCATATCAGCCCAGAAGTTCCTCACCTCCATTGCACCGAGTCTACCATTTGTGTGGCCAGATGCTAAACTGGATACATGAAATGGTCCTATTTTACTGAAAACACAAAAATGTGTCCCTGCACGGAGTGTGTGTTTTTTTTAAAAATATACAGAGCTAGGACCACGGCTTGTCTCAAGTTCTATAACTACAGTTACTGCAATGGGTTTCTGAAATGTTTTATCATTTAATACATTCCTCTTCAGTTCTTCTGCCCTCCAGAATAGAAAGGAAATAGTAGGACTGCCATGTTTTTTTTAATAAGGCTGCTCAGAGACACAGAACTTCTGAAAAAGCTCCACTTTTTTTTTTCTTTTATTTTAT
This sequence comes from Zosterops lateralis, assembly GCF_965231275.1. Lineage (NCBI taxonomy): Eukaryota > Metazoa > Chordata > Aves > Passeriformes > Zosteropidae > Zosterops > Zosterops lateralis. The sequence continues at coordinate 17,214,647 of NC_139769.1, forward strand.
TTTATTTTTTTATTTGCCTTCTGTTGTTTGAAACTTTATGGCTAACTTTAGCCTTTCTTTCAAGAAATTCTACAAATTTGTGTTTTACAAATAACACAAGGTTTTTTTTAAGGCTGAGATACTGACATAACTAACTAACTCCAGGATCTGAGTGCTGCCTAATCTACCAAAATTGACTTGTGATAAGAATCAAACTGGCCGCAGAAATAACAACAAAATACATCACTGGTGCATTTGCTAAGTCACGACCAACAGACAAATGTGCTCTCAAGTTGTGCTTCATTCTGCACCCACATGGCAGGTTTTGCAGTGTTACAAAAGGAAGGACTATGATGGCACTTCTCACACACCTCAGTGTTAAATCAATCTTCTTAGCTTAATAAACTGATAAATGTGGTTTGAGCAAACCAAATTGATTTTGCTTTGAAATGGATTAGAACAAAAAGTTTAGTTTATCTGAGCTTAGTTTCTCCCTTTCAACAAGAGCTTAGTAGTCCTGAGCCTTTTTACTCTGCAACCTACCTTTGCTCTTGTGTATATATATTCTTACTGCTCAGCTGCTCTAAGCTCCTGAACTGTGTAGTTAACAACAGGATTTGTCCTCTCCTTCCTACTCTTTGCCTCTAACTCTTCCTCATTAGTCTGGTACTCCAAGCCCCAAAGTCATGCCTGGTACATCTTCCTATCTATGAACTCATTTTTGTTGACTTTTATTTTACAACAAAGGGATAAGAACTGCTTAGTGGTTAGGAGCAGAAAATAACATGCGAGTTGCTACCTCTGGATTCAAAAAGCTGCATGATAAGCAATAAAAAAAACCACCACAAAGCCCCCAAAAAACCCCACCAACCTTGAAATTAAAAATAATTTACTTGTAAATTCAACACCCTCAGAAAGTAAAATCACTTGCTGATTTGTTTCTTTTTAATCAACCCACAATTTAAAAGGAAAAGAAAAATAGCACATTTCTTGAAGATGATCAACAACCATAGAATCATTTGGTTGAAAAAGACCTTTAAGAAGGTCAAGATCAAATAAACAGGTTTATTAAAATAAACTATTTTATTCAATGGGAATGATTTTGTAAGGCACTGGGCACAAAGCTAGAACAAATGAAGTTTTAATATAAATTCTATTTTCATTTCAGATTGATGTTTTCTCTGTTTTCTAAATGGAATGTCCGTATAGATGGCTGTCAGGGCTGGAACTCATGGTACTACGTAACTTGCACTGAGACAGCCAGCAATAAAAAAATGGCTGAGTATCACTAAAAGTTGGGCTAAAAATTGTAACACATAAGAAGCTGCTTTATGGAGAGCTCAGCCATAAAGGGTAAGATGGGTCATAACCTCAACTTTCTTAGCAAGTCAATCTGTCTCTAAGAGTCAGACAGATCCTTTACATGTGATTGTATATGCAAAAAGCAATAACTTGGTATGTAGTACACCTTTGGACCCAAACAGCTAACAAGTTTAAATGTTAAAACACTTGGATCCAGTTGGAGAAAACATTAGTAGTAAGTTAGGAATTTGTTTGAATCATCTGAGCTTATATGCAAAAATACTACCAGTCATATTTCTTTAAATGCAGTGAAAGTCTCATAAACAAAGAACTACTTCCTTTCCCTTTGAAGACATGGTAAAGGCAGTGCCAGGAGTACCAGAGACAGATAAAAGGCACCACAGGTAGATGAAACAAAATGCTGAGCCAGTCTAAACTTGCCATGCCAATCCAAATTTGTTCAGAGTATTTTTGATTAATTTTGTGGTAGCAAGCTTAATTCTTTAGCAAATCTCTCCACATCCCATTTTTATTAATATTTCTGCAGATAGCACAAAGGATTTCTTTCCACACCCTTCCTGTTTCCCTCCTACTCTGTGATGCAGAGGTACAGCATTCAAGCCATCAACCATCCTTAAATGGAGGCTGGATTCTATTGATTTCTCAGTCATGATCACTGAGCTTTCCTTACCTGCTGACTTCTGTTCTGCAGCATTCCTACTGACACTGTGCTGTGCACTGACCCTCTTCCTCAAGCTCTCCAGCCTTGCCTCACCATATTTTGTAGCAGTCTGGCCTATAACAGCATGAACACAGAGGCAGGATGATCCATACTGCTGCAGTGTAGGACACCTTCCAGTAGAATTTTGGTACTCAAGTGTAACTTAGAGGATCTCAGCTGAGGTTCAGAGCAAAGCTGATTGCTTCAGCCAAGCCCTTACTTTGCAGTAATATCTGAACACCTGTTCAGTGACACAGGTGAATCTTAGTTTGGGTTAAAATCCTAATGCATTGCAGCTGAAGCACTGGGCTTCTACCTGTAGTATTACTTTGGCTTTGGTTGTGTTGGCTGTAATCTTGCAATTACCAGATAAACTCATGAAAATTTTTATAGGGTATCATGTGCAAACTGAAAGGAGAGCTTCAGTGCTTTTAAGCATTGGAGTTTAAATTATTAAACATTTCCTCTGCCATCTGTCTGAAGCTTTATGTATTATATTAGAATAGCAAAAGACAAAGAGTTACAATTCTCTGCAGTGGTAACAGCAGCTCTGCCTTGATATATTTTCCTTCATTTAATACCTCATCTATTTCAAAGATATACAAGACAAAAGTATATCTGCATGCAAAGTGACCCAGACTTGCACATCAGCAGCAGTGTTCCACACAATGGAACTAAAACCAGAAGCAGCTCATCTCCTGCCCTGGAGGGCACAGCTCAATAGAAGGCTTTCCAAGCGTTAGGCCTGCTGCAGGAAGAGGATCTGATCTCTGCTGGAACAGGAGGGAGAGTTTCAAAACTGACAGCATTGCACTGTAAAACCTGCAGTGTATTAGCCCAAGTACCTATGTTAGTTTTAAAAGTCACACTGATAAATCTAGAAATTTGATGAAGGAAATGTACCAATCTGTAACACAGTAGTCATTGTGCTAAAGTGTATAGTTGAGAGAACTGTATTAAAGTCTCTCAAGTACTGTAAGCTATAATATAAAGCAATATTTCCATATGATACTTAACATTATATGGAAATGTTCTGCTCTCAGTTCTAATGACATGGCTGGGCATGAGTGTACAGAACTTGTACATGGAAAACAGTGGAACACCTGTCAAGATGGTCCCCAAACTTCATGAGCAAAGTAATATGATTAGTTTCCTAGACCATTTTTGCTAATTCTGATGTTTTAAAATTTTATTGCAGTTTTTTTGAAGTTGTTCTCTCTCTTGGTATAACTAAACAACTTTACTTTGTCCTGCTCCTCAAGCTATCTTGTACTTTAACTTTTCACTATTCCTCTTCCAGTTTCATGGACTCCACTTCTAGAGAATCCTTCTAATAGTATTTTCAAAAATTAAGAAATAAACCAGGTATTAATAAGAAAGACACAGATAAATGTGAGATGCAGTAAAGAGAAAGAAAAGCAGTAGCTAAAACCAGTCAGATGAAAAGACATCAAGAAAAGTTTAAGCTCAAGTAAGGAGAGTAGAGAATAAAGAACAGGAGTCTAACACAGACCAAAATAAATAGCTGAAAGCCTGCAGTAAAACACGATTAGAGAAAAGGCTGACACATGAGAATGACTAAAATTTTCCTTGTTTGTTTTTTTTCCCCCTGCTGTTACATGAGCAATAGTGCAGTTTCACTAGTGGAAGAATCTGTAAACATGTTAATAGCTCTAGAAGTAGATCAAGAGTTGCCTAGATAATAGGTTTCTATTTTCTAAATACATAATTTTCCCCCATTAATTAAAAAAAATTCCATAGTTGAATTGCATCAGTTGGTATGTTGTCTTCTGACTGAATTCCTGTAAAGTAATGCAGTCCTCAAGGCATTTTTTTAAAATAGCTTTATTTTGGCAAGTTTTAAGGGAAAGTTAACAGCAGAAGTATGCAATTTGGAAAAAAAAAGTTAATATTCTGAGAAGTTGTGATGTAGAGCAAGAAAAAACCACTAATGTTGGGGAATTGTAATGAAAAAATCCCAAATTACCTTATAGTAAGTAATAATTTCCTTAACGTGAATATCAAGACAGATATATGTAATAATAGTAATTTTCTTCTTAAATGGTATCTGCCTGAATAGAAAGTGAGGGGTTTTGTTTTGGTTTTTTTTTTTTGTAAAAACAAAACTAAACAACAAACTCCCCACCCCCAATAAACCCAACCAAAACAATCTACAGTGCTTTTCAGTCTACTACAGCTTTTATGTCAGTGTTATGACAAGGTTTCAGCTGGCCGTAATTTCAACTGTTTGAGACAAGGACAATACAAAAAGAGACAAACCAAACTGAAAAAAGAAGGTGTATGGAGGAAATGAAATAAAATTACTCAAAATAGAGGTATTTTTTGTCATTCTAAGATATAACATGTTTATGATGGAGAGCTGCAATAGCACAAACATACAATATCCTGTAAATGTCAGCTACTCCTCAAAACCATCACTGGGCTCTATAGCTGAGAAAATAGTTATGCAACAAGGAACTGCTACAGCAAGCTTAATGATGGGGGATTAGAGTTGAAAGTGAGAGCACTAGACATTCTTTTTTAGCAAAATAGTTCAAATCCCAAGTGAGACAGTAGGATAAATGAGCCAGAGGGCCCCCATTCATTCTCCAGCAAACAACACACCACAAAAGATCCATACATTATGCCAGGGAAATACTCAGCAAGAATGAGAAGCCTTGGAAATAGCAATTCTTGACTGAGAGTCTGGTTGAAGGTCACTGCTCTAACACTGCACAGTTCATGTATTTGCATTTGATATATTGATATGTAAAGGAATTTCTGAGTTGTTTATGCTCTTTTAGTTCTTGCAAATGATCCAATGATGGAGACAAATATTAATCTTTTCAACTTCAGAGGTTAATGAAAGAGGACTAAAAGAAATGCTTCACACTATTGAAGGATCTACTAAAACTATATCGACAAACTGTTTTGTAATTTCTGTATAAAGGAAAACAGAGTCAGATTTAAACTTTTCAGTTTCCACACCAGAACTTCACTATAAATTAATAAGCCTACATCCAATTTGTTTGTTAAGATCCTGTTTAATGGTTTCAGAAAATTCCTGTTAGCTAATTAAACATGATGAACTGATGTTTACTGATTTGCTAACCCCCTTGATTTCAAAACAAATCTATGCTACATTGATTTTTTTTTCATTATTCCATGATGCTTAAATCAAATGAGATTAGACACAGTTAAGAAAGCAGCACTAATCTGAAGACACTACTTCATCAAATAAAATGACAGGCCTTTCATTAAAAATATACAGAAAAGACTCCAACAGTGACTAGATTATTTTCCTTTTTTTTTTTTTTTTTTTTCCTCCAGAAACCCTTTTATATGACAAAAAGAGTACTTAGCCTGGCATCTGATTATAATTCAAATGATATAATCCACTGCAAAGGATTACGCAATCCTTGCACAATTTGAGTGCTATTTACTGCAGGAACCAGTAATGCACTGAGATGTGGAACTTCAATGCAACAAATCAGATACATGGGTGTCCAAACACTGGCATTGATGATTGCAACCAGCTGCTGGGACCATAGAGAAAGTTATAGACATTAAATTAATGGCTGTTTTCAAGACGTTTAGACTTAGCAGTTTGCTGTTTGAACTCAGTTTATTACTGCATGTGACCAAAGAGGAAAACAGAAAGAACACATTTGCTCTTTTACAAACACTTGACTGACTGCACATGCACATATCAGACACTCACTAATGTGATCCACCATTACAATGATTTGAAACTGCTGAGTGATTTTCCTGGACTCCAATCTGACAAATACTGTCTGAGAGTATTCTTTAGCCAGATAGAGGGCTCTTTCTCTAGCTGGTTGATGAACTACCCCCAACTCTAGAAATATAGTGTGGTGACTCAGCAGTAGGGACAGTAAGGTAGGGCATGCTTTATCTTTTGAAAGCAAAACCCACCTAAAAATATGTAATTCAGAGTATCTTATAATTTTGCCATCCAAGCATCAGAGACATGCCATCTCATTTCTTGAAATCAAATTTCTAAGCTCATAAAGTGCAAATGTCTTTATCAATAGTACTTGCACTTGGGCTCTTCTTGTGTTGCAGCACACTGGCTGGCAAGACTTTGAGGAAATGAGCTTGAAGAGCAGGCCACACGTGGATCCTTCAAGCTGCAGCCCAGAAAATAAGGGAATGGTTAAATGAATTGCACCATGAGGGTCCATGGGCAAGAGAATGATTAATGCATTTCAAAGTTTTTACTATCTTCCTCCTTTGTTGACAGCATGGCATATAGAAATAGAAACCAGTCTCTGACCCCTGCACAGAGAACTAAAGCCAGCACAAGCAAGACAAGAACATGACATGAATTACATAAATTCCTGTTGTAGCTAAGTTTATTTGCATACTGAAAAATCTTTCTTTGATGGTGCCAGCTGCTGGTGAGATGAATGTGTTTGGTGTCATTATAAGAACACCTAGAAAGAGGCGTATTCTGATATTACAGTATCACAGAGGTGAATGTGCAAACAAGAAAAGGCAGGGAGAGATCAAACCAACCATATTTAGAAAAAGTATATTATGTATATAACACTATTTTACCAGCATTTCGGCACCCTCTTGTGTTGACTGGTGCTCAGAGTTAAAATTCTGAGAAAAAATCCACTCTACCTTACTAACTGTGAAGACACTACTCATGTACATAAACAAAGAATCTTACTATTCTAAAGCACAAAACTGTAAAGCACAAAATCTTTTATAACCAAGAAATATGCTGGAGTACTAGAACCCAATCCATCTAATTCAAGAGCAAGAAACTTCTGTCTGAATATCTACAAAACCCTTGTGGTTTTGATAGTTTGGTGAAAGAGTTACTTCTTAAATATCTCTTTGAATAATTTATCCTTAAAAGGTTCTTTGTTTTCAGTTATGTATTATCCTAAAATTGTTTTTTTACAAATGTAATATTAAAATGAAACTCTCTTCTTATTATGTATCATCCCTCACAAAGAAGTTGGTGCTTGTGCCATGACTGCAACATTTTTCCAAGAGCTGAAACAAGTACAGTCATGTGCACTGAGCTCTGAGCAGCGCTGCTGTGAGGGAGGAGAGCAGACATTACACTGCTGGGTGTTACAGCTGCTGTTTTCCTAAGCCTTTTCTGCCATCCTCCAACAGTGTTAGATCACAGACATGCAAACTTGTCTATGTAGCACGTTTCAAATCTTTTCAATCCCTGTGATTGCATCTTTTTATTTGATAGTAAAACTGACAACCTAACAATTACAAGGCAAAAATATTTCTAATATGTCCCTGTATTTTTCCTCAGGATTCTCCCTTATATTTTCAAGTCAGCTGAAAAGATATGTGAAAATCAGATTAATTTTATTTTCCAAATAATTTAGATTGATAAATTCACAAAAAAAAAAAAAAAAAAAAAAAGCAAATTAATAACTCTGGAAAAATGAAATTGCCCTGAACATAATGCAACATGAGAAGAAAGTTTCCTTGCATTACTTAACTTGTAAATAGTTGACACATACAATTTTTATAAAAAATATAGACCATCTAAAATCTTATAAACATTTCTCTCTCAAAGTATTACAACATTACAAGAAATATTTTAATCTAATTCTCTTTGGATTTGACAGTATCCCTCGCTATTATATATTCACAGTTATTTTAATTCAGAATTTTAAAAATCACTACTAGCATACTGAGCAAGAGCTGTCACAGTTAAGATCCAAAATTAAAATCTTCCCAGATTTTAAACCCACAAAAAGTTCATTTGGAAACATCTGCTAATACACATAATTATTTGTTACTAACCCCCAAGCACTGTTTCTAACAGTCAGACTGTACAGGTTAATAAACAGACATGCAACAGTTCTTACCATAGCAGGAGGCAAACATGGTCTACTGTGAGCTCTTAAAATGCAAAAGCTCCTTGACAAAAGACACACCTTGAGAAGTTCTGTGCCCAATCAGCAGTCAGACCTGCCCAGGAGACAGCAGCTGATGAATCACAGTGAAGATAACTGAGCAGTAAGGTTGGATTTTTCTTCCCCTAAATCAAGGAGAAGTTGAATACTGTGTTGAGTAAACTTTTTCACACTTTAATTATTATTTTTACTTTTCTACTAGGTGAAAAATGTGCCATCATTTGCCAGTGAGCCATTATGAAATACAGAAGTTCCTACTTTCAGCTGAGAGTTTCGCAGGCTACTTCTTAAAAAAAATATTTCTTATTAAAAATTATTTTTAAAAAGTTTACTTATAAATTGGAAGAAAGAAGAAAATCCAAACATCATCACCCCCCTGCCCCCAACAAAATGAATTAATTAATGCCAATGTAAAACTATGCACAACTCAAAACACCCTCCATCAGTCCAGAGTTCAACAGACTAACAGGGAGAGGTAAACTTGCCTATTCTGGGTATCACATTGTACTACTACAACTATTACTACTACTACTACTACTACTGCTATTATTATTATTATTACTATTACTATTGACAATGATGATAATGATATGGCAGTTACTTAAAAGTTCCAGTTAGGCTCCCTCCTCACCCACCCAGGCTGTGTATCTGTCCTGAAAACACTGGTGCTCTCAAAACCTGGCTGTGTAACTGCATCAGTCTGCAGCTCTTTATCCCAGGATTGTTTCCCCCAGGGGTACTGATGGTGGGCAGATCCCAGTGCTGAGGGATGGCCGTGAGAGCCCCAGGCCGGCGCTGTTGCAGAGCCTGGTGGTCAGGCCCATGCTGTGTGACACATCTGTGGCTGCAGGACAGGAGCCCACAGGCAGCTCTCACTCAGTACTGCCCATTGCACTGCCTGTGTGTCCTTGTCTTCATCTAAAAGTGCAACAAACACTGAAGTGAATTGAATTTCTGTTTGACACTAGACATGAGAAATAGAATTGTTTTTAGAAAATCCAGCAAGAGCTCGAAGAACCAAAATGTCAGATGCCCTTTCCTGGACAGGATCTGCCCAGTGTGCTGAGCTCTGATTTGAGACCTGTTCAATACCACACAACTCGGCATCTGGAAGGAAATAAAACCACCTACACTATCCTTTTCCTTTACAGTGTTAGCCACAACAAAAGGTATTTTAAGCAATACTTTATAGTCTGTCTTCCTTACTGGGACCATAACAAACCCATATCTCATTATGCAAATCAACAGATCACTAATTTGCTTTTAGATACAACCCAAAGGAAGAGAGGTATCACATCAGAAGTGTTAAAATTCATGAAAATGAATGATTCTGCTATTTATGTAAGTATATTACAGTTAGACTGTATATGGCTTGCAGGTGAAAATTTCCATGTCAGATGTATGTCATACAAGCTTTGCCAGCACAGAGAGAGTGAAACGATTTCTGATTTCTGAATTTCTGATTCTATGAAGAAAGAAATTAATACAGCCTGAGGAACTGATTTAATCGCGTTCTGCCATGCTTTAGCTGCACACTCACTCTAAACCCATTCTGCACTGCAGAAATAAAGAAGTGAAGACCCTGAAAAAACAATCTCAACCCAAAGCTAACCCCTTCACAAAGTTTTGTTAGCATCATCAACACTACTCTCATTCTCCATAATCCATAAGGTTGTGGCAAAAAATAAGGGGTTTTGTCAGCAGTGATTCCTATGATTTCCAGGTATCACTGACTGTGGAAGCTGCTTGTTTCACTTCACTTGACTGCAGGAATGACTGGTACCTATTACTAATTTGACTAAACCAAGATACACCTCTATAAAAGTATATCACAATTCTGAACACAGGAAATTACCTATTTGTGTTGTTAGGTCAATGCTTACTGCCTGCCAGCAGTTTGGAAATGAAAGTAAACCCCCTACAAGAACAAAGGACATTCTTTTACTTCAATGCTAGAATTGAAGAAAATTCACTGCTGACTTAGAGTGGCAGAGCTAACTCTGCACATTCATCACAAAGAAGCCTTTTGTCTGCTCTGTCTGCACAGAAGACTCTTTGATGTGCAGCTTTTTGTTTCTTCATACTGTAACTTCTGCTGGGTGATAAGTTGCATTAACTTCAATGACTGGTTTTATGAGACAAAAATTAGGAGAATATGGAGCAAAGAGTACCTAGGATTAGCTATAAAAATCACTTGCTAGTTCAATGTGCTTGCACTATGGCTGTTAAAAGAGAGAAAAGGTTGCACTGATAGATTACAAAGGTGCAGAGTCCAAGCTCAGTGTTCTGCTTTTGGGTTTAGTGCAAGATTGCAACATGGCATTCACTTACACAATCTCTAAATGACTTCCAAAATAAATTTACTGTGCTTACAGATACAAAGCTTTTTTTTTTTTTTTTTTTTTTTTTTACATTTGTCAGTCTTGAAGCACTGATCAAATGAATATTCTATATTAGAGCATACCAATATAAGAGACAGCTGTGTATTTAGGTAGTCATTTTAACAAAGATTCTCAAAAACAAATTTTAATGTGCTTGGTGTATGAACTAATTTTGCTATTTTCACTTTCCTGTCATACATCTATTATCTTCAACACATGGAAAATTATGTCTTCCAGCTGTAATATGAATTAGTCAAACTTTAACTTGGCCAGAACAGGATGGTAAATCTGGGTCAAATAATGACCATAGTCTATTGCAACTAGCAATAAATTTGGCACATCTACAGTTCTGAAAGTAGTAGTCTAACTGCCTTACTCATTATACAATTTATGGATGGAAAAATAAGAAAAAGAAGATTGAGGTAGAACTCCAGATAGGTAAGTTAGAGCTGAGCTGGCTCTGCTAGGGCTGTCAGACATTTGACCAAGTCACTAAACCATGAGTCAGCCTACCTTCAACTGGAAATCTGCAATCAATCTTCTTTTATAAAACCATTTGATACCATCAATTTGAATTTTAAAAGTAAGAAAGTAATAACTAAAGTATACATTTCAGGTAACTGTTATTCTGTTTCTAATGACACCTTAGTTTTTCAACTGGGCCCAAATTTCAATTTCTTTCTGCTTTTCTCCATACTGTAAGCATTTATGTACTGACACTTAGGAAAGGCCCCCAGCTCTGCTGCTTTCACAGAGGAAGAGTGAGATCCTCCCCTACCTTAAGGACACCTCTTCACTGACCCTGCATCATCACTTCTCTTTAGATTACAATAACCCTTCAGGATGTCTTCTTTCCTATCCCAGCCCCTTCTGTCCACTGAAGACCTGGCCCCTTGTAACCTTCACTCTCAGCCCCACAGCTTCACTGTCCCTCCTGATACATCCTTGGTGCCCACACAGACTCAGCAAGGAGCAAAAGTCTAAGGACCAGAAGAGCCTTAACAGTCTCTCTGCACTATCCTGGATCTTGGCACCCAGCAAACATCCCAAAACATCACACCAGTGTAGCAGATGAATGTTTCCATTCCCTACAGATGGGAATCTCTAGTACTTACCAGCTGTTTCTCACTCTTCTTATTGATGTTTGGCTGAGGTTCAGCTGGCTCTGATCCCTCCCCAATGGTCCTTGCTCATCCTCATCTTTTCCCACGGCACCACATTTGTTCTGTGATTTCACTTCTGCAGGCAGAGAAGGAACTTTCTTTTCTTTTGCCAAAAGTAACAATGCTCTCTATCTGGTTTCTGTTATCTCTCCTTTTTTCCTAATGGTATAAAGCCTGCTGACCTCCTGTCACAGCTCCTTTTCCTCAGTTAGCTCCTTAGCTCCTGTGCACCCCTGATCTACACTTTGGTAGCAACTATATCAGAAAAAAGCTATGAGATCTTATCTTACTATAAAAATAATTTCAGATTTCTACCTCTGTACAAGAGAATGCTTATTTTCACAAGAAGTCATTCTGATCTTTCTGTAACTTGTGGAATTAGAAGAGATTTGTTTCCCTTTTGGAAGATAGCATGCAGGGATACAAGAGGCCTAGTGATGTCCTTTTTGTGACATCTTTTTGTTCAAAGGAGACAGAGAATCCACAGGTAACTCCTTCATAGTAGAGGTGCTTGATGACCTTCCTTGTCTGAAGTGTGTGTGGACCAAGAGCTGCTGAGCATCTTCTGAGCACAACTGTGCCTCTGCAGGGTCTGCTGCTCAGCCACACTTCCTTCACACTTGGAGTAAGAGAATAGGAATGAGAAAGGTAAGAATGTGCTCAAACAGTTGAAAGGCTATGGAACTGATTGGAGAGTTGTCAATTCCATAGAAATATGATGGAGCTAAACCCCTGCAGTTCAATATTACCCCACAAGAAAATGTGAATGTCTTGCCTGGCCATGCTTCAGGGCCAAGACAAACCCAGGGACAGAATCTGGGAATTCTGCCATCCAGTCCATTACTTCATATTGCACAATGACCTTAGCTACAAAAATCAAATTTATAAATTCTGATCCAGTTACAGTAAGTGAATATTCAAGTAGGCAAAGCAAATTTACAATTAAACCTTTAAAATACAATCCACATTTACTGGTTTGAAAATCCACAGAGGGATAATTCTGCTGAAAATTTCCAGTATGGTAAAATCAACATACATTTGAACAGATTTAATAAAAACTTGTTGGGGTCAGGAGAACAGTGTATTTATCATTCAGGGGTAGATTTTCAGCCTGTGCAATATTTATAATTACAATAGTGACTAAAGGACGATTTTAAAAATAGAGTAGAATTGTTTCTGTGATTACATCAGTCAGTATTAGATGGAATACTGAGTCAGTCACTCTTATTCATAACTGGGTGAAAAGTTAAATGTAATTAAGAAGCTTTTCATCCCGTTAGAACATGCTTGGCAAGATCCTTCCAGAAATGGCACTGACTACACCCATCCAAGCTTAGGGGCACATCTAGCACCCAGCGATGATCCAAACAGTGACAGGACATTGTGACCCCACAATAACTTTTAGCTGTCAAGAAAAATAGTCCACACAGCACTAATGCCACAGTCTGGGAAATTTAAAGAGCACAAATCTCATGATCCTAACATCCCTCCTCAAAGAGACAAGAGTCTGTAGCCATTTCTCTTTCTATCCCTAATTAGAAAATGTATCATTCAATACAGAGTAAAAGCTTTTTTTTCTTCTGAAAGAAAGATAATGACAACACTTAAGGCCTGGATTTATCAACCAGGTTCTGTTACTTTTTGCCATTCACTTTTGAGAGATGTAAAGCACAATACATAAGAATAAAGAATTTCTGGAGGAAGTTTAATCTCAATTTTTTAAAGTTACCTTGCAGATGACTGGCTTGCACAGCACCCCATGGAATAAGAAAGCATCTGCTGTCCATATTTTACAGAAAGGAAAAAGCATCAGGCTGCCCACTGTCACCCAGCACAGTAGTTTCACAGCTGGAACAAGAGTCCAGGTGTTTAGGGTTAAATCACTAGGCCACAGATACACTTTTTCTCCTGAACTGCATAAGAGGAGCTGAGTTACAGTGTCACCTGTAAAGCTGCAGAAAAACAACTTGACTGTAAATATTCAGTGGCTTAGTGTTAATAATAATAATAATAAAAAAGCCCCAATAGTTACACCTAGATTTCAAAATGTAAGACAAACAAAATTTTGCACTGTCAGCTTTGTCTTTGATAGTTATTAACTCAAGGGTGTAGTCTTCAAGACTGCTTTGGCTCTTAAGTAAACTGACAAACATTATTTTTAAGAAAAACAAAAAAGGGGGCTTTTTAAGAATAGAATTTTAAAATATAGTGAAAGACATCACTTCAGATATTTTTGAAGGGTGTTTGACACAAATCTTATGCATTTTTGAAAGAAAAAGATGAAAAAACCAGATCAAATTAACATGAGAAAACATTGAAATCATCTTGAAACAGACTGCCATCTCTGTAAATCAGATCTACTCCACTTTTGGCAAGAGGCACTAGCTGGGACTTCTCTAAACGTCCTGTTGCAGTGCTCTGAGGGATGCCACAAGACTGCTCAGGTTTGGCATTACTAATGTAAATGGCTTTGCAGCACCTGATCTGTTAATAGAACTACACAAAATTAACATTATAATCCCCTGTAGAGATGATTTGGTACAACACATCTTGATCATGGGTCCCCAGCTCCTCAAAGGCACTGCTCTTGGGAACTTCTCCTGTCCACCCAAACATATTCAAGAGGACAGAACATGTATTAGTACAACAACAACCCAACTAAGAGAATTGGAAGAGGCTTTTAACAGCTTCCTGCTGGCAGCCTGACAAAAACAAGTTCTCCACTACCCCAACAGTCACATGGCAATTACAGCCTTCACTGAGGAAAAGGCAGAAATGCAGAAGCATCTACAATGCAGAGCATTTATCTTCACGTTAAGAAAATAAATTTTAAAAAATGAATCAATTTGTAAATTTCCAAAAGAAACCCTCCCTGAAAGAGTTCTTTCCAGTATCTCAGACTTTGTGCATCCCAGCATCTTTTCCTGGCAGTTTGAAGAGTGCTTTCTCTTGCTGCACTACACAGGTGAATCATTAGAGCAGTAGGGTTGTAATAATCCTCCCTGAAATGTACATATAGTGTAAGGGTCCCACTTAGGCAATCTATACATGAGAGCCTTCTCTGCCCTCTTTAAACAAGTGCATTAATTACACTTGTTCTTAGGGAAAGGTGGTGGTACTCCCAACAAACATCTGTGGAAACCCTGCAAATTTGGAAATTGCCATTTTAAGGCTCAAATCTTACCAAAAGTAATTGGATATACAGTACATAGCACTACGGTATGTTAACAGAAGTTAATGTTGAAACCCTGGTAGTAAAAAGCCTCTCAAAAATCACTTCAATTTCATAAATAACGTCTAGATTCATTTTAATCAATAGAAAGCTGTTATATGATGATAATTTTTTTTCCTGCCATTTGATGCACCTCCTGATGTGTGTATTCAAGGTATTCCCACCTCAGTTTCTCCTCCCTTAAAAATTAGCAACATGGCACGTTGTTGAGCTCAGTAAAATGTCTCTGAGTGCCAGTAAATAAACCCAGCACAAATCTATTCCAAGTAACTTCTGCTCCTTGAAAAAGAACATAAAGTTGAAGAGGAGCTGAAATGAAAGCCAGCTCGCAACAGAACTGGACTTCAGACAGGCCCAGAGGAGGGAAAGTCCAAAGGACTGATCTGTGTCCAGGCGCCAGCAAAGGTTAATCAGATCGGTCGTTTTTGCCTGTGGCCACATTTCCCAAGTTCATGACCCGTGAGCTGCCCTGTTTCTCATGCAGTAGCTCCATCTGCTGTGCAAACGCAAAGGTGGACTTTGCACCGGGACTACATTTACAGAATAAAAAAGCAAAACGACTTAAATATTTTTAAACATTTCTGGAAAATGTCCAAACGTTTCCCTAGTCAGTCCTCCTGCATGAATAGAACCAGCCATTATCTACCTTGATAAACCAACTATCCACAACAAAAATAAGAGAGGAAGTAACAATCATGTGAGTGTCACAATTCTTCACTTACAGTCTCCGAACCAGTCTTGTGACAGAACAGGATGGCTCTTCTCTGGTTGCTCACCGCCTGCAGTCACTCAGTGCCATGCTGTCCAAAGGTGCAGTCACTGTCCAAAGGTGCCACGCTGCCAGGTCACACTGGTGAGGCATCAACACTCACTGCACCCCACAATGAATGTGCCCAGGTGTCCACAAACTACAAGATGTTTACAATGATTCTTAGTTACTTACAGGAGGCTTATTTAAATTGCACAAATATAAATTTAAGATTATTATGCTGAAGATCTACTCAGTTCTTAAAAACAAAACAAGACTTCTGTTTCTTTTCTGCACTATAGGGCTCTGAGGAGCCAAATTTTCCAGACTTTGCATTCCTTTACCAGGAGCACTATGAAGAGTTCTGTCCATAACAGAACAATTGTGGCAAGACCCAGAGCTTGCAAATCCGACCAGACCTGCTCTGAATGTTGTACAGCTTAGTGATTCTTGGTTTGTTTACAAATGTTCAGACTCAACAACAGCTTGGGGGTTGTACCTCCAGTTTGGTACTTGCTGTAACTGCTGAGCCCTTCCAGCAACCTCCTTTTCTGGGCAGCCTTGCAGGAGCTATTCAGTCATCAGGCAGCCCAAGAGCTGTGGCTCACTGCTGGCCACAGGCACAGTGACAGGGAGTCACAGGGCACAGGGCCGGAGTGCCCGAGGCACCGCGTTATCCATCGCACTCGGTGTCTCAGCCCTGCAAGCAACACCTCGGGCAGTTTATTTTACATCCATGTGATCAGCTTCCTTGTTCCTCAGATTTTAGGGTGTGCTTACTTACAGGCTTTTCTCCACTCTTATGGATGGATACCTGTAGTTTTAAATGCTGATAAAGTGCAGCCCGGGATTCTCACAGTGTTCCCGCACAGGCCCCGCGCAGGCCGCAGGCTCCGCTCGCAATGTGCTGGAGGGCAAGGTCACAGAAAGAATAACCCCTGCCTCTTGTCTCTTGGGCTTTCTGTTATGCCTATTCTTGATTAAAAAAAAAAAAAAAATAGTATCGCGGGCTTGTTTCAGACTAGAATTACAGATTTTGTGAAAAAATCTTTCTGAATCCCCGGGGGAGGGAGGTGCTACTGAGCATTTACAGACATCTGTAATGGATGAGCTCCTCAATACAAGGCAATTGTGGATTATAATTATATTCCTGGAGCATGAACATCAATACTGGAAACGCCAGAGTGGAATGAGAACAAATCTTTTATACTGGTGGCTGATGCAGTCGGTGTTCCGCAAGCAATGAGGAGGCCGCGCTGTGGCTGCGCAGGAAGCCGGGGGCCCCACCCGGGCCGTGGGCAGCGCTCGGGCAGCGCGCAGGGGCTGCCGCGGGGCTCCTTTGCGCTGCACCGTGTACGACTAACCCTGTTCGTGCCGGTTAAGAAAACTAAAACTGAAGAAAAAAGAAAAATAGAAAAAAAAGCCGAAGCGTTGGGGGCTAACGCGTGACGGCGCGCGCAGGCTCTATGGACGATGTGCGGAAACTCCAACAGGTGGCTCCGTGGCGCAATGGATAGCGCATTGGACTTCTAGAGGGTTGAAGGGATTCAAAGGTTCCGGGTTCGAGTCCCGGCGGAGTCGTGTCTTCTCTTTTCTTCTTTATTTTTTTAATAAATTTCCCCTGCCCCCTACGCCTTTTGAGCAGGAATCTCTCCCCCGAGCTCTCCCGTCTCTCACCTCACGGCCGCAGGTACCCGGCCCGCCGGCCCGGCCCTTCTCCCGCCAGCGCGGCTCTGCGGGCCCGCCCCCGCCGTGCCCGGCGCTCTGGGGAACGCGGGAAGCGGGCGGCGCCAGCGGGCCCCGACCGGGCCTGCCCCGACCGGGCCTGCCCCGTCCGCTCGGCCCGGCGACACTGACCTGCCTCACCGCCAGCGAGCAGGGGGAGCAGGACAAGGGCTCTGCTCTCCCCCTCCCGGCCCTGCCGCCCTCGGGCAGCGGGACAAGGGCTCTGCTCCCCCTTTCCCGGCCCTGCCGCTCTCAGGCAGCGGGAGAAGGGCTCTGCTCTCCCTTTCCCGGCCCTGCCGCCCTCGGGCAGCGGGACAAGGGCTCTGCTCTCCCTTTCCCGGCCCGAGCTCCCCCAGAACGCTCAGAACCGACACCAGCCCCGCGGGGCCGCTACGCTTCCAGCACAGTCTGGGGAAAGTAATTTTACTTGAAAAACCAAGACTTTGTCTTTCCTGGAGGCACTTCAGTTACAATGGGTCACCATGATCTATTTCTGGTTACTTTGAAGTAATGAAGCAAGCCCACAAACTGCAGCCGACAAAACACCAGAATTAACATCTTTTCTAACTTACCAACGCATAGAAGATGAAGAACCATTTTAATTACAGCAATCAAAATAGGTGGTAAACCAAAACAGTAGCAGCAATAAACAAACCACCTTGATTTTGCTAGGAATGGAACAAATTAATCAGATTCATTATTCCTGAATTATTAAAATTGTGGAGTTTCCTTGATAAATTATTTTTAATCCTGCAGGTGTAACTTTTCAACTGTAATAATGCTTATTTAAAAGCAATAAAGGAAAATCTGAAAATCAGGCACATTAACCATCACAGTCAGTAAAGGCTGAAGTACAAATTAGCACAAATATTTCTGCCATTAAAAGAAAATACTACTGGTAATTGATAGGCAAAGCTTCAAGAACGTATTTATGTGTTTTGAGAGAAATCTAATAACCACAGGTGCATTAGGGTTTTAATCTCTCCAGCACCTTAAACTTTATGCCAGTTTCAAAGCCCATGTGTCTGTGCTGTAAACAGGTGGGTAAGGAAAGGTGCTCTGTGCAGTGCCTCATCTAACACAGGCTGAGGCACGAGCAAAGGGGACGGGCATAGGCAGCCAACACAGCCTGCAAGTGCCACCCTGCAGCCCTGGGTGTTCCCAGCACCTCTCACTCCGCCTGTACACAACACTGCTCACAGCATGGGACAAAACAGAAGGGATTAGAAGAACCAAAGGAAGGGAAAAGACATGGAACACAAACCAAGTCCCTTTCTAGCTATGCTGCACATGAAGTAACTTTGGAGCTATTGAGCAGCCTGAGCAACAGGCTGCTTGCTGTGTAACACCACAGCTTGCATTTCTCTTTTTAAGTTTTTCAGACTCACATGCTGCTTCTCCAGAGTTGCACTAGAACACCCCAGGATCCAACAGAATGACTACTGTGGTGCCTTGTTTTTTTCTCAGTGTTCAGTATTAATTTTTTTGTGCTTCCATGTCTCAGCCAGAGAACAAGACACCACAGTTGGTTTTACTGGCTTTTTAATAATTTACTAGGAATTGAGATATTGGCATAAATATCATTGCATTAAAATAGCCTGTGCATATTAACTGAGACCTGGGGACAGTGGTTCTACTTGTACTTGTTTAGTATTTCCCAATGAATTAACTTCACTTTGACACCATTCATCTCCAGGCAGTGAAGAGTTTTTAAGCACTCTAGATTCCTGTCTGTTTCTGGTAGTAAAACATTATGGCCAACTTTGGAATGATAAACACCCCCAAGGATCTGAGAAAAACTTCCTCCAAGCTTCAGTTAGTGGTTAACATATACCACAATGCTAATTTCAGCACAACTAACTAATCCTTTAAAAAACTACTCAGTAGAAAACTTGATGGTTAAACATTTGTCAAGAACATAGTTAAGCACTTCTTGCTTAAGATTTGCAACCTTTAAAACTCATTGTTCTTGTGGCAAAGAAACAATCAACCACTCTGATAGTGACTTTGACCAAATCACCCAATCCACCTAAGACAATGTAGTGCCAATTTAATTTCTTCTATTATCCATCTTTTCTGCAACCTCACAGCAGTAACTAAGTTACACTACTTTCAACAGCAATAAAATGACCTGGTCAGTAAAAACCAACCAAACACCAGAGCAGTTCTGACAACCACAAAAGGTGGTGAACCGTCACTGCCAGGGGACTGAGCTGATGACATCTCTGGCTCTACAGTGGCAGCAGAGGCCTTCCAGACTCACTCTATTTGTTCACCTTGAGCTATTCCAGGTCAGCTAACAGACACAATCTGCACACCACACCCTAGATGATGGATGCCAATGTTAAGTTATTCTGAAAAATATCATTGCGCAATAATCAAATTGTAGAAATTAATACAAGCAAAATAGGATAATTAAAATTTTATATATAAGTATTACTTATTTATTAAATAATACGTAGTTTTTATCTTCTAAACACTATATATATATAATAATATATACACATATAAATATAAAAATCTATGTGCAGGCACTGAATTCTAGAACGTTCTCTATACTATTATGGTCAGTGTTGAAATAAACCCTTCACAACCAAACCATTTTTCAATACCTTCCATTACAATTTTGGCCAACAGCACCTCTGACAAGTCATGGAAAATATTCTGGCACACAATATGTGCCAGGATGAATTACACATATAACTTTAAACTGAATTTTCTAATTAATTGATGTGAAGTCTGAAGCCTGAGAAAACGATGATCTCTGAAGCTGAATTTTGTACTCAGATTTAATGTTATGCTTTCATATCATTATCTCTTTACACAAATATTAATTAAAAGTAATTTAAAATCTAAATTAATTTAAATTGAGACACCTGATAATTTGCTAAAGCTTCTTAACAAATACTCATGGCAAAGATTTCCCTAAATGTCAATTTGCACATGACCTGCAATCTTAAAAAAAAAAAAAACAACCAAACAAAACACCACAACCAAAGCATTCTGTAAGAAAGTTTTATAACAAATAAGTTGTTCCAGCTTGGTATTTTTCTTCAATTCTTAATTGCGAAATTTCTTCTTCTTCCGATTCCTCTTCCCTGCTGCAAAAGCTGCTTTTTCACTCATGATCTCCTGATACTTCTTTTTATTATATCTGAACAAAATAGATAATTTACTTTTAAGCATGGCAAACCAAAGTTCAAGAAAAGATAACATGGACAGTACTCTATGCACATTATTTGCCAAACTCAGTTTTCTCATGTTTTCTGAATCAGATTCTTTGATTTATACACTTATGCATAGGTAAAGGGGAATCAACAGCTGGATCAATGATAAATGCAGGTAAATTTGATTTGGAAGTAAATTCTATTGAATTTTGTAATTAATTTTGGTGGAGGGGTCTTCATTGCATATGCAGTCACATATTGGACAGTTTGCTGAAACACTGCTACTGCTCATAAGGGGAAGACTCAACAATTTTGACAATACCATGAAGAAATTACACCCATTTTATAGTGCCTTCTCACCACACTCAAGATAATGAACCTTACTGTACTCCAGACAGAAAACTGAGATGAGGTGAACACTAGACAACGAGCAGGGTAACTGCTGAATGTGAGTTGCCAGCTCCTCTAACACAGACTTATGTACCTTCACCAATGAGTATGAGACACACACTGAGCAGTGCTGAGTCTTTAAATGCAACACCAAAACCTCTCTAATGCTGAAGCATATGATTAAACCCCTTAATTAGCCATAATATAAAGTAACTGATCAAATTTCAAATACATTCTTTTTTAAAACTTTCTAATAAATACCTAATAAATCAGGTCAAACCAGAAAGCTACTTAAAAATAGATACAGGAACTTGCCTTCCCAACATTACAGTTAATTTAGAAGTCTGACAAAATTAACTCCATAATACCAAATCATGCACTACTTCATGTTAATATGTGAAAAGGGAAGTGCAGATTAAGATCATGTAATAACCAATACCAAAATGAACCAACTAAATTATCTACTCCAACAACTGTAGGCTATGCAGACATTAATTAATCCAATCATAATGTTCAAGTAAATCTTCTAGCACAATTTTGATTCTCATGACAGGTAGCAGACTGATGTATTTATAAAATGAAATAATATCAACATTCACAGAATTACAGGCTGCTCTTTTCTATCAATTATGGCATGAAAAAATAATCAGTCTTTAAGAGAGGCTGCCAAGAGTGATGACTAGAGCTGGATAAAACCCTTTCATGAAGATGAAATATACATTATCCCAGTCTAATTATCCCCTTAAATAAAGGTTCCTTAGACCTTCTAAATGGCAGTACTATGGAAGTGCTAAAATACTAAAATTTTTTCTTTAACATATAAAAAACTACCCTACAAGCTGAATAAAACCAAAAAAGGCTACAGAGTTAAAAATATTCCTCTTTTATGTGAGATATTAGAATTACAAAACTACTTTTAAATACCTTCTGAACTCTGAATCTGCAAGCAACTCTTCCACAATTGTTCTCTTCCTCTGTTTCTTAGGGATTCGACTGTGGTAGAAGTCTATGGGAGAATCAACTACAGTTCCAACCTAGGAAACAAAAATGAAAACATTCTTACTGTACATGAACAGCAAGATGTTGATCATTTTGCCTTTTTTTTTTTTTTTTAAATCGCCAGCAACAAGTATGAAGACACCTACAGAGCAGATGAGAATGACAGCTGCTTAA
The DNA here is from genome assembly GCF_965231275.1 of Zosterops lateralis. Classification (NCBI taxonomy): domain Eukaryota; kingdom Metazoa; phylum Chordata; class Aves; order Passeriformes; family Zosteropidae; genus Zosterops; species Zosterops lateralis. The sequence goes on from NC_139769.1 coordinate 17,236,549, forward strand.
TAAAGTGCAAAATACCCAAATAAATAAGTCTGTACGTAGAGTCCCTTTTGGTCTCCTCCCATAGTGCAGAGAGGAAGGCCTGAGCTTTAAGACTGAACAGTTTTCCATAGTAATTTCTTTATTGATGCAAACCATTTCAAAGCTGAGAGCTACAAGTAGCAAAAAATTCAGCATATCACAAAGGTAGCTGTGTCTGTTTAAACTGTAGTAGCTAGTAAGAACAAAAGCCAATTATTTTCTACACACTTGTTTAGGAAAGCCAGTACTGCAAAAAAGCAGTGAATATCTAGTCCTCCAAGGGTTCAAAATATGGATTCAGCAAGATATCTGTTCACTTCTGTGAGCTCGGCCAAAGCTAAAAACATCAACAGCATATATGTGACACAAAGTTAAATAGTTGCAAACTCCAGCCAAGTAATCAAAAGACTTTAATAATTAAGATAGGAAAATAAATGAACATAGAAACTACCTACAAAATAGGCATTATTAGGTATCCTTAAACAGCTGTTCAAAACTTCAGCAGTACAATGCCACCCTCTGCTGCTTCCTTACCTGGAAGTACTTGGGGAGACCATCTCTATCATTCTTCTTGTAGAAATGCTTAGGGTCCAACGAAGCTCTCATTTTCAAAACTTTAAGATCATTTTTCAGTTCACTTGTGATTTCTGGGGCTTTCATACCAAACCAGCCATCACCTGTTGTTTTCTCTCGCTCTGCCTAGGATGCAATACCAAGAACAATGAATTTGAATGCAGTAACTAGGACAGGATAGAAAAGAGAACTCCTCCCTACAAAAGACAGATAAAGCCTTTATAATGTAAATATGTACCCTTAAAACACATATTCTACGACCACTATTATAAAAGAGCACTGCATCAATGACAGATTTGTACTGAGCATATAACCATTCACTTCACTGTGCTGGTGACTTGAAAGGATGGCTTTTCACAGGACAACTCAAAGAAGACACTAAATGGCAGTTCCTCACTCAGTTTCCCATGAGGCCTGGATATGCAAAGAGTCCCAGCATGCAGCTTTCTACCACAGCTTGTTTCATTATTTGAGGCAGCTCTTCACTTACCCTGCGTTGTTTCTTTTGCTGGTGAAGTGATTCCCTGTAGGGTGGGACACATTCCTTCCTTTCAAAGTCTGGAGTTATTACACTCTTCTGCAAGAGCTGTAACGATTTTTTTGAACATTAGAGACCCACCTCACTGATACAAGTTTTAGTGTTTAACTTTATTTACCGAACCTACTGAAGGAATGATGCAGAATCTAAGCAAGCATTCTAATGCAATACATGAGCAGTAAGTAAGGATCTTCAAAACAGAGCACTGGACAACAGAAAGCAGCTCATTTGCTCTGGAGGATGTGAGACAGCAAATCCTCCAGAGTAAAGAGGAGTATCAGGGAAAAGCCAAAGAAAACACTCTCAGCAAAAAAAACCACATTCCCTTTACTTCAAAGGGTGCTTTTGAAAAAAACTGCTAAGTTCATACTAGGGTATAGACTTTTATTTATTAGAATTCATTCTGGCTATGGACTAAATATCTTGTCAGTAGATCTTAAGCTTGTTTGTTAGGCAAAACTCCAGGTATAATCAACTTTGGTTTATTTTACAAGGTAATGCTAGAATTTGCACTGTTTTTCAGTTTCTGAAAAGTCAGGTATATTTAAACTTTCACCATTAAAACCAAATGTAAAACCACACTTTGGTCAAAAAGAATGTACATTCTCAGTGAGCCATGAAAAAGATACTTCTTTAAAATCAAACAAACCAACCTTCTTAGATTAACATCTTTGTGTTACTGTAGTCACAGATAACTGAATAATTGTAAACACATTACCTGGTCCTTCTTCTTCTCCTTCAGTGGTTCAATTGCACTTGATCTAGGTTTCTGGTTTTTTGCATCAAAACTGATATATAAACCACCAAGCTTCTTGATATTCAAACCAGGGTCTATGCTGCTGGAAAGACGTAAACTAAAGGAGAAAGAGTTCATTATTAGAACATTGTAACATGCATGCAGCTAAACCTTCCACTGTCCTCTGAGGAAGATGAACAGAAAATATATTTTTCTTATTCTTCCCAATTAGGTTCAGTTCTGCAATGATTTTAAGTCTTGTTATCTAGATTATGTAATTCTGAAATGACAGGTGTGGGGTGATTCATGCCACTATATGAAATAAGACTTATTCTTAAAAAATACCTGTGCAATCACTTCCACAAATCTTTCATATTATCTCTAATGCCGGACTCTCATCTTAGATATTATTATCTTATGTATGACTGAATTCTTAAATTTGTTTAACCTTGCCAAAAGAACTCATGACCAACATCCTTCTATACACTGACAAGCCTGCTAGCTAAAGAGAAAAAACCCAACCATATTGGTGGTAAAAATACTGTAACTCTTAATAAGAAGTATGAAGAAACTAGAATTCACTGTAGGAATGTTTAAGTCCTTGTCTGTATAACCATACTAGGAACAAAGTCATTAAACTTGGATAAGAAAGTGGTTGGATCCAGAGGGTTGTGGTCAATGGTTCAGAGCCCTGATGTTTCTATGAAATTTCAAAGTCAGTATGTTCACATTTGTTTCATTGGTTCATTCAGGCAGCCAAAGGAATGTATCCACAAAAGTACAATGGATGTTTTTCATGACAAGAATATTTAAAAGCTCTAAACTACAATGGTGAAAAGTTGGTAGTACCTAAAGAAATACAACAGGTATTTACTGTAGCTTGAATGCTTATTAATACAAGCCCTTTAACAACTTTCTATCAAACTGTCACTGATCTTGTATAATGAGGCCTTCACACTGAATGCTTGGCTGTTTTCTCAGCTATGACTTCTGGCCTACCTGAAGGTTTTTACTAGATTAAGACTTATTTATCCAACCTAAAAGAGCATTATGCTTCAAACATAAGACAGGATTTTTGCAGTAGCTGGACTACAAGAGTTCAAGAAGTATCACTCCACCTAAATTATTCTGATTCTATGCTAGTTTTCACCTGAAGTGTCACCATCCACAGCACAGCAAGAACTGACACGTAAAATTATACGCAACTGTTTAAAAAGCATGATCTAATCAGGCAAAGTGTAAGGAATTTACTGGACCTTTTGTTATCTACATTCCAACTGGAAAAAAAAATTAACAAAACTGTGACCTAAATAACCAACTCAGTCAGCCTGACCAGTTTAATATAGTTTCACATTGTTTTTTAAGCTGAACATGTACAAGGTCTCCAAATGCCACAAAAAATTTCACAGTTCTGTTGCTACTATATTCAAAACTGAAAAACATCTCAAAACCTAAATTTATGGACCATATTCATGTTTTATAATACGTGCAAAACCATTTTCTGCAGCAACATGACGTGATGAGACTAGTCCCTTATTTATTCTGCACTTAATGTGCATATTCTAATATGCATATGCTTAAATGAAATGCAGATTTTTTTAGCTATTCCTAGCAAGATACTTACACGTCAACCTTGTTTTTCAACAGATCATCATCTTCATCTTTTTCATCTTCATCTATCAATTCCTCTTCATCCTCTTCCAAGTCTGATTCTTTATCTTTTTCACCTTCTTCATGATTACTTTCAGCATCACTGTCTTGGTCTACATCATCCAGATAATACTTTTGGCTGGAACTCATGCCAGGCTCAGTATCAATTGCAAAAAGACCATCAACATGCAGTGAACCGCTTTTTAAAGATTTTTTGAGGGAAGGAGTTCTCTCATCTGATTTTTTATAACACAGATTGTCATCAGCTGTATCTATGTCTGCCACATCACTATTTTCAGAGTCCTCATTGTCACTACTGCTCAGAAACAATGCAACAGAGTAATTATCACTGCTTGGTTTTCCACTGCTGTTGGATACCTTGTATTCTTTTGTTTGCTTGTCACCACTGTTTGCACTAATTCTGAGCGTCCTGCTTTTACCAATGCTTTCAGTTGTCTGTGCAACAGCCATGTCCTCTGATGGGCTGCTCACTGCACTAGTTTGCTCACTCTTCTTTAATTCATCATCACACGAGGAAGACTGCTGTGCATCTGCCTCAGCATCTGCTTTTTCACATTCTGGAATGTTTTTACTTTCATCTGGTGTTACTTGTCCCAGGGATTCTAGAAATTGTTTGGGACTCATGCAGTCAGTCAAAGAAACAGCCACACACTCTAACTTTCCCTCCCTGGCAAGTATTTTACTGTCATTTTGTATTTGGCCGCATATTGCTTCTGAATGGTCTATCTCAACAGACTGTGTATTTTTTTTTGTTTTTTTCACAGGTGATTTAGTATCTCTTTGTTTTGTTTTTGTAAGACTGGATGTCACATCATTTAAAATCTCTTCATTTGTGTCTTCACTCTGAGTTGCATTAGCACATTTGGAAGCACATCTGCTTTTAGGTGAACTGAGTTCTTTATTACTGTCAATGAGGGTGGAAGCATCTTCTGTGTCACTGATAAGTTCTACAGTAGGTCTAGAATCAGAAATTATTATGGGCTCAGATTCAATAACACCCTCAATTAAATTCTCATCTTCTGAAACATATCTATTTTTTTTCTCAGTCTGCATAGTATTTTCTGCTTGTGATTTCATTTGCATGCTCCTAGTAATTCGTTTGGTAGTGACAGTTGGCTCCACATGAGAAATCAGGCAACATGATTCTGCATCAGAAGTATCTTCACTCTGGGCTTCACAAACTCTGTGTGGCTGCAATTTCTTTTTACTTTGTCTGCTCCTTGTACTTGTGGGGACATTAAGCATCTGGACACCAGAAACAGCAGAGGAACAAGACTCAGCTTCAGAGACATCATCTTCATCCAGAATCCTACTTAACTTATTGACAAAAGCTGTATTGTCATGTCTTTTTTTGTCAGCAGAATCTGGTGGATAAGGAATTACAATCTGTCGCCTTCGTGTTACTCTCACAAACAAAGGTGTCTGCAGACCAGACACAGAAGAGCAGTTTGATTCTGCTTCTGACACATCACCATCAGCTTGTGGTTCAGCAACTGATTGTGCTGACTGAACAGCTGTGTTCTCATTCCTAGTGATCTGCATCTCTGAGCTACCACTGACATCTGATTTAATTTCTGCATGCTCCAACTCTTCAAGTGGACATTCCTGAATCACCTCTGGCTTACGAACTGATTTAACTCTTCTAGTCATCCTCCTAGTCACAGGAGTACTCATTTCGGCAGATTCCACCTAGGAAAGGAGTAAAATAAAGGTCTGGTATTGACAGATGAAATAACCACATAAAAAGAATGCTATAAAAACAACTAAGAATCTTTAAAAATAAATCTACTTAAATTGACAGCATATTACATGTCTCTGTGTAGCCCTATCTATGTGGGAGAAGCCTTGACAAACCATCCCTTGCTTATCTCTCTACTGTATTTTGGTCAGGGCAGGAGAAGAAAAACACACATCCTTTATGAAATATAAACAAATATCTCCTGATTCTAAGAAATTCTGTCAAGTTGTCAGGGGAAGCAAATTCAGAAAAAATGTTCAGAAAGATTCAAAGACTTCCTCAACTGTAAGTCTCTAAATACTATAAACTATAAAATGTCGAAATATGTCCCAAAACGGTGTCCAAAATCAATTGTAGGTTTACGAACACACTGGCCTCTCAGCAATAGCAAAACTAGGTATGATCTGCTAAGTATTATTTTAGGTGACAGAGAAATGCCAAAACATCTGTCATGCAAAGCAAAACAAGCCCACCTTTAACTCCCACCGCTAAATGGAGCTAAATGACCCCCGGCGGCCGCTGCCGCCCCGCAGGGCCGGCTGAGCAGGGGCGGGCCACAGTCACCGCCGCCCCGGGCCCGCTCCGTGCGGAGCCTGCACCGCCCGCCCGCTCCCGGCCCCGCTCACCTCCGCCGCACCGCCGGGATCGGGATCGGCTCCGGCATCGCCGGGGCTGCTGCCGCCGCCTGCCCGCGCCCCCTGCTCCCGGCGCCGCGCCGCCGCCGCCCGCCGGGTGTTCACCATGCTGCCGCCGCGCCGCGCCCGCCCCTTCCTGCCTGCCTGCCCTTCTTCCTGCCTGTCCTTCTTCCTGCCTGCCCGCCCTCCTTCCTGCCTGTCCTCCTTCCGGCCTCCCTGCCCTCCCTCCCGCCTGCCGCCCGCCCTTTCCGGGAGAGAAGGTTCCGCGGCGGCGCCCCGGCCCCGCCCCGCGAGGCGTGCCAGGGCGTGGTGGAATCGCGGGGTGCAGGCACTTGGAAAAGTACAAAATGTGCGACAGTATAAAATGCTGCACTGAAAAGACTACGGCATTTTCAAATTTTAGTTAAACTTTCAGGTTTTTCATGGAAGGAAATCCCTTCTCACCCACCCTGATGCAAACCCAACGGATGAGATAAAGTGGTAACTTGATTATTATGCTATTATTATTATTATGCTATTGGTCACTCTAGAAATGCCACGTCTTAAAAGGTACTTTTCTACAGTAAGCAAACGATTAACAGTTTACAGAAAGGAAATAAATCATCATCCCATTAGAGCAGCCTTTACATTGGTTTAGCACAGTTCCTGTTTTGTAGCATTTCAATATAAAAACCTGAGTGCATACACAAGTTTAATATGATACAGAATCAGCCAAATACAGACAAGAGCTTATAGGTAGTGGTTAAATCATAAGCACACAACACAGAGCTAGCAGGGAAGTTTAAAATTAAACTCACACAATTTTGAACTCTGATACAAACCGACCCAACATTAAAAAGAAACCACTACATTTTTATTAAGAGAAAAAAAAAAATCCAAACTTTTATTGATGCATTACTAGTTTCAATTCCCAGATTCTGTCATTTATCAAAAGAACTGAAGAAGCCAAGAAAATTTCCTGCTACTTGCCACTGCAAATATGATATTTGAGGCCTAAGGTACCTTGAAAAACCTTCATCATTAAACTTAGTGGAATGGATTATAGGAAGTTGACACTCCAGACACTACATACAGGCATTCAAATTCCACTTGCTGCCTATATGAAGAATTTAAAATATGTTGATGAAAAATCATTCCCTTACAGTCCAAATCTCAAAATATGTACAACAAAGTTAATGACTACTACCAGTATGAGGCCACGCCTCTGTCTGAAGTTGAGATGTAATTTACTATTTTACACACTCGGTATCAAAGTTCCTGCTAAACTACAAGTTGAACTTTAGCTATCTACCCTGATTTAAAGGCCAAGGAAAGGGAAAGGCCTTTTTGATAGAAAGATACATTAAACCAAAAGCTTTGCCTTAGCTACAGCAATCTCTCTGGGATTAAAAAGCCAGCATGCTAAGCTGTTGCCAATCAGAAAGTTATCCAAATTCAAGCTAAGCCTTGCTTCATCTTTCCTTAGTGGCACTCAAGCAACACGTTTCCCAGGCAAGTGCAAAATAAGTAATTAATTTTAGTGAACAGCATCACCATTCTACTTGGCTAATTGCTTCTGTAGTTCACAAGTAGCAAAAAACAAGCCATGGTTGAGAAGGAGACAGGCAAAATTCAGTTTTTGATTAACAGATTTCTTCATCGCATGTTTTCAAATCTTATTTCAAACATTCACTATTAATACATTTTCTATTCCAAACAGTAAAAATGCCATCACACTTGTGCGAACACTACATGAGGCATATCAAAGCACAAAGAAGCCAAAAGGAATTCAAGTAACAGTCAGAAAATAATTTGGAAGATGGATTGTCTTCTAAATCATAGGGGTCTTTTCCACTCTATTAAAAATAAACCAATTGTCCCATCCCTGCAAATTAAACAGCTGACCTGCCATATATATATATCAAGTAATGAGATACCAACTTAATTTTTGGGGGATATTGTATCATAAAAGATGACAATTTTCTATAAAAGCTAGTCTTTGAATGCTTGAAATGTATGCCCACCATGTAAGTATGATTTACAGAAATTTGTTTTTTAAAAACCAAAAAATATATGTTTCTCCATACTATCTAATGGCAGCTAAAATATAATGATAATTTTTACAGTGAACTGGTCATAAAAAGAAAATTGTTTTAAACTGTTACTCTATAGATAACTTCAATAAAAAAGCCCCAAAATATTTCATATTATGAATGATAATAGTTAAGAAAGAAAAATAGTGTTAGACCACCACAGACACTCCTACTGACATCATACTGAATAATTACAACTTTTGATAGTACATTATAAATGCTGTAAAAATCTTTCTATGAAAAATGCAATGTTCCCCCATCCCAAAGAAATTTAAACAGCCTTTACAAAAAAAAAAAAAAAAAAAGTGTTTTAAGATGCATTTCTTTTAGCTTGTATGATATAGCCTTTGGACTTGATAATTCCTCTGCTTTTAACAATGACTGAATACCGCAGAAGCCATAAAGGAATCCACTCGTTTGCCTTCACGTTCTGGATGCCTTCCTGGAGAACTTCTTGGAAACTTGCTTCACAAAGTAATTCTGAAGTTAAAAAGGGATATTTGTGCTTAAAATAATGTCATACAAACAGCTGCAAAAAGCAATATTTAGTAAGAGAAGCCTTTTCCTACAGTCAAGATCTTAAGTGGTACTACATACCCCTCAGATCCACTCCTCCAGAATGCATTAGGGTAGAAGCAGCTGAATATTACAAAATAAATCTTCAGGACAATTCTTTTGCAACACTGAGTATTTTCCATAAGACTAACTGAGACTTTGGGATATCAAATGGAGTTGATCAGCAGAGTCATTAGTGGGAGAAACTGAAAATTAAATTTGAGAAGCTAGCTAGACAAACCAGAGGTGAATAAAGCACAGGGCTGAAATCAGCAAAGTACTGAGCATTCAGAGTTACCTCTACAGTCACTGGAAACTCAACATTTACAGTATCTCCCATTACTGGGCTCATAATAACCATAAGCCCAGAAAGCTTTAAGAAAAATGGGGTTAAATGTCACAAAGCAGGAAAAGAAGCCAAGTACAAATCCTAGTTTCCTCTGGAATGTTCATCAAGAGAACAATGTCTTTGGGTAGGAGTGCTCACAAGAAACAGTCTCGATACTCTCCAGCTGACCATTACAGAAAAGTTAGGCTGAACAAACGTCACATAAAGGAATCGCAACTTATGCTGTTTTCTACCAAATCCTCCTTCATTTCATGACTTTCAGTGGAGACTATTTATTAAACTACAAGTTGCATCTGAACGTCACAAGACATGGAGATTGTCAGATTGAATGGAAATTCATCTTGCATGCTGCCAGAGCAGTGATAAATCCTGCTCAGGCACTGATGAAGTTCATTAGTTGGAACAGTGGTACTATGAAGTGAATGCTTCATAAGAAATCTGTCATATACTTTTTTCTTTGGGGTCATGTGGAATGAAAGGAGAAGGAAGGAAAAGTATCATCATGAATAATTAGTCATAACCAAGAATGCAGGGAAGGAATTAACTAAATATTAAGATTTTTTTATAATTCCAATAAGGTGTTAAGGTGTCCAACACTGTTAAGGTATTCTTAAGAGTGAAGAAGATAGATGATGTATGAGAGAAATAAATGTTATATCCCAAAATATTGTAGAGAGCTGGTAACTCAGTTCTACAGCTCAAAGGAAAGCCTCACATTTCTTCAGTCATTTAGCAAATGAATCACTGCATTAAAAAGTGAAGTATTAACAATTCTTTTTGCAATAATGTTATTTGAAGAAGGCAAGACTTTGAAAGAATCCTACTTAAAGATTAGTAAATTTACAGCTCTAATATTACCAAACTACTCAAAAATCAACTGACCATCAACATTTCTATGTAATCTATTTCACAAGTTCCAGGCAAGTACACTTTCATTTGTCATTTACCGGTCTTCAGCCATATATTTAATACATTTCATTCCACGTTTTGTGGAAATAAACATAGCACAGATTTCTCAGTAGGCTGTTCTTCTATTTACTTTGTTTTCTCTGATTAGAAGTATTTAAAGAAATTATCCAAGGCTGCAAGATTGTTTCAAGAAGGGGCAGGGGGGAGGGGAGGGAGCAACAGCAATAACTTAACAGAAATGTTTGATACAGGAGAGACTTTAGAATCCTTGGTTCAGGCTTCAAATATAACAAACTTTGAAGTTCAGGAAAGATTATTCCTGATTTTGTGTTGAATAAATGCATTTAGAAGTCTTCTGTTAATTTAATTGGCAAAGTCTTACCTTTGGGGTCATTGTGAGTTAACAGCTGTATGTCACATTCTTTTGCAAATGCTGTGAGATCAGGTGGCATCACACAACAGGAAGCTAGGTTCACCTGATTACTACTTGGTTTCACCTGAGAGTAACAAAATACTTTTATAAGAAAAAAATACTCATGTACTTAAATTAGCTGTTTTCCCCATCCCTTCTATTACAACAGAAATTTTGCTCTGAACAATTTGCCTTTGACCATTGCTTTGAAGTCTGAGCAAGGCTAATTAATTCTGCATAACTAATTAATGTAGGCAGCTGCAACACCTGCAATTCCCTGCAGCACACAGCCCAAACCAGGAGTGGGATCTAACTTCAGGTGCTGCCATAGCAAGGTGAGTGCTAACCCACTGCACTCTGGCTTCCTGTCCACTGTGCTCTCAAAACAGCAGCAGCTTTTTCTCCTCCCTCTATAGTAAAAGCATTACAGGGATGTTAGTCTGAAAAAGACTTCAAATTTAAAAAATTCAAATACATTTTTGTTAAAGACATATTAATTTGCAATCTTGCATGCCTTCAGGCAAATGCTTGAATCAGATGAAGGGATGCTCTTCCACTGACTTTCTCTCTTCTCACAAACTGTATTCATGATCACCATGCAGGTGGTCATTAAATCCTGCAATTGCCCTCTCTCAGTGTACATAAAACACTGAGGGTCACAAAGATGATCAGGTGACTGGAGCACCTCTCCAATGGGAACAGGCTGAGAGAGCTGAGATTGTTCAGCCTGGAGAAAAGGTGACTCCAGGAGAGACCTTAGAGTCCTTTCCAGTACCTTAAAGGGGCTACAAGAGCTGGAGAGGGATTTTTTGCAAGGGCATATGGTGATAAGACAAGGGGAATCACTTTAGATTGATGAGGCAGGTTTAGCTAAGGTATTGGGAAGAAATTCTTCACTGTGAGGGTGCTGAGGCACAGAGAAGTGCTGGATGGCTGTCCCATCCCTGGATGCATTCAGGTTCAGGTTGGATGCGGTTTTCAGCAACACGGTCTAGTGGAAATGTCCCTGCCCATGACAGGAGGCTTGGAACTAAATGACCTTTCATCCCATTTTATGGTGCCATGAATTAATTGTTCTGAACAACAAAGTATTGTGCAATTTCATTCAGAGCCTGTCTTCCTCTTTATATTTAAGCTTACCATTAAAACCTAATTTTTCCAAGGGGAAATCCCTCTCTTTGTAACACAGCCTAAAGTGAAAAAAAAAAGCTGCATTTTCAGAGTCACTGGAATAAATCTGAAGGTTTAAGAGTAATGTTTGTAGTCCTTCCTATATATAAAAGAATCCAAAACTCAAGCCTTCAGTACTTCAAAGAACCTGCTACTGAACAGACCTGTGCTTTCCAGCTGTTGCTGGTCAGTACGTAAAAACACTGAATAAACAACAGTCACATTTGAGTCTCCCCCACCTTGAGCATTATGACCATCCACAAAATGTTGAAAATAACAGGGCTAATTAATATTTTGTATATAGAACCATTTATAATAGAAGTTTGTAACAATGTGTCAGCCAGCAAAGCAAGCAGTTACTCTGTCCTCAGAAATGCTATGAATAGGAAGTTGGTTCTCACCTGTGCCCACAGATACAGCTGCTCTAACAGCGTTTTATCTAGGTCGGAGGTACCTATGGCAACAATCTTTTTGTTTTGAACTAGATTTTCAAGTTCTTTCCAGTAAGGTTGCAAATATTCCAAGGACAGGTTAGTTCCATCTTCGACAGGAGGTGGGGCAATAATGACTGAGTCTAACTGAGCAACTCCGAGGGCAGAACACGCTGAGGAAGAAGAACAGACACTGCAAAATCTTTTATCAAATATGAACATAAACAGCATGACTCTTCAAATTTAGCAAAAACCACGCCTCCTGCTTCACTCTGCTAGCTCTCCATTCACCACTTGAAACTCTGAGAGTATCTGCAGTCAAGAATAGTAACACAGCCTTTTTAGCAAAGATTCAAGCATACAGCTAAGGATTCTAGGTCTTTGGAAAGAAAGAAAATAGCAAAAAACCCAAAACCAATAGAAAATGAACAAAAGCATGAAACGTTTTTTTCCTCCTTTTTAATGTTAGAACTGTATTTTTCTCTGAAGACACTGATGAAATTCTCTATTCATTCACTCTCAATTTATTTTAAAATTTGTAGCTTTCATTCTGAACTATAACTCAAGTACAGTACGTGGGTTAGGAAAAGTACTTGATATGTGTGAGGAGTTTGACTAAAAGTACACCAAATACAGAGACTTAATTTGCCAGGGAAAAGTGGAAGTCTTGGAGTTTCACTAAACTTGAGGAAAGATGCAAGTCATGAAGCCTCTTCAGCACAGCAAACAGAATAGAACTACCTAGCTAAATTAATTATTTTCTTCAAGAGGAAGAGTCCATTATTGTATGTTTGACAAATGGTAGTAAAATTTACAATAAATAGGCTATTAATTGGGGTATCAGTAGAGAATAATGATATCTGACCCTTTCTTCTTTGGTCACCCCTTAAGCCCAACAATCTTGCAAAACAGTGAAGTTCAGTGCTGCTCACAATTACTGCTGCATAAGGCCAACACAACTTTATGTAAACACAACACATTGTATGGCATTTTCAGTAAAAATGAGCTATTTCATCAGCTACTTGCAGCATTATTTTATTTCCTAAATAATCTCTGAAAGACTACACAGTTAGTAGCAAAGTTCATGATGTTAAATGCAACTAACAAGAACTGGCAAGAACAGCTGAATCACTGCTATTAAAATATCACATGCTATTTACTTTTTAACAAGTTTTGTGTGAAAGAATAAAAACTTGCCCCTGCTTGTAGCAAGGAATCAGATTTGAGTTTGTGGATCCAAGGTCACAGTGATCCATTTAATAAGTTTACTGGCTGAACTACTGTGCACTTAGACTTGATTAACTAAGTCTCTCTTAATAGGAAAACAGGATACACTTGTGATAGTGACTAAATACACCTCTTAGAAATAACATTAAAACTTTTTCCATCTAAGCTCTAGAGTAAAAGAAGAAATCCTAACTTGAGTTTGAGTTCCACACTTACCCAGGTCAACTGCATCTCTGATTGATGAAGAGTTTGATCCAACGATGAAAAGCTTTGCTATTTTCAAACAAATTGGAATCAATAACTAAACAAGACAGGTATTACTAATATACAGTCATTTACTTTTGCTATTAATAAGTTTTTGCGTAAAACAGTTTTAGAATATACACCAGTTACTTAAAAAATTGGAAAAACCCCAACTTTTTGAAAGGTGACTGCCCAATAAAGACCCCATTCTCTTAAATTTCAATGCTGTTGTGCAGTCTCAGAACAAGAAATCATCCAGTTAGATGATGTAATAAGCTGTAAAGCATCAAGACACGAAGCAATAACCGTAACAACCTGTATAAAAACCCCAAATGTAATAGTACAAACAGACTTCTTCACAACTTACTGAGACTCAAAATGTACTAGTGTTAGTTTGGACTGCCTCCTTCAAGTTCATCATATTCAACCTGGAAAAATTATGCAAACAAATGTGCTTCCAATGCTATTTCTTAATTCCAGTATTATCTGTAATATTTTGCTTCAAAAATGTCAAAGACTCACATAATACATTTAAAATATCTTGAGGTGATGTAAGTTAAATTAGAAAAATGGTGAGCTGCTTTAAAATCTGAAACACTAATTCAAGACTTTCTTAGCCAACGTTTAAGAACAACAGTGTGCAATAGTGTAATCAGATTCTGCCATTATAAAAGAGAGCAAAAAAACCCCACATATAAATTTCCTATTAATGACTGCTTATGAAACTTTTCCGTGCCACTGGATTTTTGACTATGTTCTTACCTGATACTTTCAACTCATCCCTTTCTTCAGGATTTATTTTTTCTAGAGCTTGAGCTACAGTACATTCCAGAACCTCCAGTGTTTCCTGTAGTAAGTACATGAGACTTAGGAGCAACTCGTCAAGAGGAGACAGTAAGCTCCTGAAGAATGCTTTCAAGTAATTAAAAAAAAAAAAGAAAAGAAAAGAAAATAAGAAAAAAAAAGAAAAAATGAGGAAAAAAAAAAAGAAAAAAAGAAAAAAAAAAGAAAAAAGAAAAACAAAAAACAAAAACAACAAAAAAAAAAGAAACAAAAAACAAAAAACAAAAAACAAAACAAAACAAAAAAAAACAAAACAAAAAAAAAAAAACAACAAAACAAAACAAAAAACAAAACAAAACAAAAAAAACCCCAAAAAAACCACTAGTGCCTTACAGCAGTTAGAAACAAAAATAGTAGAAAAATGCAAAGACAGAAAGAAAGTAACCCAAGGCTTCTTGATCACTGAGGAGATGTCAAAATAATGAAGATATATGGAAGGCCCTATACGACCCTAATATAGAAAATACAAATTACTGATTAAAATTATTGGAAAAAGATTCAGCAGTCCTAGTAGTTCTGATTTTATGATGTGAAAAGACTGCTGTGCCAATTCAAAGGACTTTGCTTTAAAAAAGCCTCATGACCAGCTGAAAAGATCCCCATCAGAATTAGGAGGTTTGAGAGTTGGATGGGAACATCTTTGCATAAAAGTATTTTGTAATTTCACTGAAGCTTATGAAAAACCTACACTGAAAATGCTGTAAAATAGTGATTTAAGACAGTAATTATTTGACCCCCTGACCTCATTTAGGATTAGGCTGACATCTCATGTCAGCTGGCACAAGGTGACTTCCTTAAATCTTTACCTACATCAGACTTTGTATATTATAGGCACACTCAACGCTGCCCCAAACAAAAATGCTTTGCTAATTTTTGCTGTGCTACCAAAAGACTCTCAAGTGAGCCTTTGAGTTACTCCATACAGTCGGCATTATAAACAAAACTTAACTTAAAAAAAAATAAATTACTGGATATCAATATAATTAATAAGAGAATTTGAAATTACACAAGGTAATGTGTTCTTACAGTAAAACCCACTAAAATAATCTATTTTAAATGGATGATTACATTGGACAGAGACAAGCATTTGTTTTTGTTGTCTTCTGAGTAATCTTGAGCACGTTCTTCCACAAATCATGCAGCAATAACTGCCCCACACACTTCTGTCTGGAATGTAGCACTGTGCAGCTGATGTCCCCATTATACAAAAACTGGTAACAAAACCGAAAGAAACAAATCCGGAAAGATTTTTAAGGTTTTTTTCTTGTGTTATTGTTTTGTTCTTTGGGTACCTTTTTTTTTTTTTTCCTGAAACATGCTAATATTTCACAGAGCAAATAATAAATTTAGTGGGGACCTATTACTGTTTTGTTGAACACTGTTTTGTTGAAAAGTGAAAGAGGAGCAGGCAAATACACCAACATCTTCATGTCAGATGTTCACATCTGTGGCTTTAAGACTTATGTGAAAGTCTTTAGCTCTTAAGGGAAAGATTGCCATTTCTGTATCTTCAGAAATATTTCTGAGACAACAGATGCTTCAGAGCTCCCCTCCAAATGGCATGGTCTTCAGCCATCTGTGATCTCCATAGTTCAGACAATTCTCCACTGAGTTTTAACGAGCTTGCTAGCAAACTTCTAAGGTACACAGATTTTATTTATTTTTACTTGCCTCCATAATTAATTTAAAATCTTACAGACCACTGCTTTTATTTTGCCAAGAACTGTTCTCATCTGCCATCAACAGGATTCTCTCTTTACATCAATATTTCTTAACCTCTCCAAATTTATTAAGTATTAAGGAAAGAAGAGGAGTCAAGAAATATTCCTTCAAGGTATCTGGAGCTGCAGATACTTTTGCAGCAATTTAATAGTTACTGTAAGTTTTAGAAGCATAACCAACTCCTTATCTCTCTGGTTTCACGTGTAACATGGCTAAGATGTGTAACACCTCTCCCACCTGCTTTTGGTCTTGGCCGATCTTTGAGCTCCACTCAGTCAGGGTTTTCTGGATGCAGTCCCGCACCTACAAAACATGTTTTCACACAGAAGTGTGGGTATGCTCCAGCCACAAACAAACAACAGTACAGAGATGTGCAGGACAGACTGCACAGCTGAACTAACAACACCATCCCACAGAAGATTCTTCCTCCACAGCTTGTATATGAAACTTGCTCGAACTAGTTTACTTACATATTTTTATCTCCTCTTTCACAGAGTTTTAGCATTAATACAAGTACTGCACTTCAGTTATTTCTCAGACCAACGCCATCTTTAAAGGAAAGT
This sequence comes from Zosterops lateralis, assembly GCF_965231275.1. Lineage (NCBI taxonomy): Eukaryota > Metazoa > Chordata > Aves > Passeriformes > Zosteropidae > Zosterops > Zosterops lateralis. The sequence continues at coordinate 17,252,954 of NC_139769.1, forward strand.
ACAATGCTAAGCAAGCAAGAACTGGGACATGGGGTGGTTTGGGGTTTTTTGAGTTTGGGGGTTTTTTTGCGCAGAAATTCTTAAGTTACAAAGTAATCAGATAAGAGCGTAAGTGCTCTGACAGTGTAGAAATGAGACTTTACAATCAACCAGTAAATACTCACTGCATTAATTACTTCTCTTTTCAAGATGCATACAACCCTTCCCATTTACTGCCTATCTACTCCACTATGCCAAACCACTAATGCTTTTAAGTCCTTCCTTACTGTAGGGGGAACCTACAGATCCTACCCCACACTTGCATTTTTCCTTCATCCACAGATGCAAAAGAAATTAAACTAAGACTCTCATCATGGATTTTCTTGAACATAGTAAGGCATAACTATTAAATCAGCTAACTAATTTTATACAGTACCAGTGCTGCAGCTGTATCAATGCTGTAGCTTCTGTCTGATCCACCCCAGGAGTTAAGTACAGGTACTGTCTGGCTGCCACCTGCCACAGGTAGGAGCACTTCCATAACTGCTGCTTTACTTCACTTTCCACAGTGTATTTTATAACTGTGTGCAAACCTACTTTGTGCACCATTAAACAGCCATCTCCTATGATACCTAACTCTGAGAGCTCTAATACCATGCACAAACTAGAAGTCAACATCCCTGCCTGATAGCAGACACAAGACAGGAACAATACTTTGTGACCACAAACACTGTACATTCCTTCCGTCCTTTAAAATAGCATAAAACCCCTCAGACTCAAAGGGCAAGAATTGACCCCCCCAGTAAACAGCTAAGCACAATAACCCTTTATAAAATAACTCTTTATCCTATTTTGATACAATTTATATAATTATCTTTTCCTTTCTGAGGGCAAGTGAGACAGTACTAAATTTTTACACGTTGCTGCTTTGCAACTGTCTCACAGGACACATTTCTATTGCAGTTGCTATGCACAGGCCTCTGACTCCAAAGCACACCACTCCCGTGCCCTCAGGCCATGTGGAAACTGCAGTGTATTCCACTGCCTTCATCAGCTTTTCCAAACACAGCTGCATCCCCTAACACTGGGCTTCACAGTTTGCAAAAATTTAGCTTACATTCTGAGAACTGACTACATCAAACAGAGGAGTTAAAAGCTGATGGCAAATAATACCAATTATTTGCTTTTGGAAGTACAGCAACTCTGGAAAGCCAGCAGATTCTTCTGTAAACAAGTGAATTTCAATACCTTAACTATTAGTTATGCACATTGGCCACTCTTTACTTAACAGCCCTCCAGAAACTACCCACACAAGGGTGCCCACCATGACACAGCTTTGTTACAGAATCCAGCCCTATTCCACACAGATCACAGAATGTTTAATAAGCAACCAGGCCAAATAAAACGTTATGACCGCATGACAGCTAAACAAGAGTATGATGAATTCTTCCTTCTTGTTACATCATCCTCCCTGACACCTTTCTCCCACTTGTGCATGATTAATGTGCAACCAGCCAACTTCCAGGTTATCACCAGTGTCACTGCATAGCGATAACCAGCCAAACCCACAGTTCCACTAATTATTAAATTACTGTTCTGAGATTACTGTGTCACGATGAAACGGCAAATACAGTGGTTCTGAAGTTCATGGCCACAGGATCTCCATTTTATGAGAACTGTTTTAAGTATTGACACATACCGCTAAAGGTAATACTTTTAAAGTGATGATTAAAAAGCTCTTTTCAACTTCTTAACAAAGAATGACAGCTCTACACTTCAAAGAAGACAACAGCTACTTTTCCCAAGACGTGTCACGACCAAGAAATTAAATTAACTTCGGGTTAGAAAAGAGAATTTTCATCATCTGTAATGCAGTATCATATCTACGCATGTTTTTATCTTACTAGAGAAGTATAAGGGATCCCCTCTGCCATTACAGACAGCGCTTAGATTTTTAAGTGTTTTAATCCCTCATTCCCGAGATCAGAGGGCTGTGCTCGCTCTTTCCCAGGGAGTGCTTCCGGGGGCAGGGGGGCCCAGCCTCCCAACCGGGCACAACACAGCCAACGGACGAAAACAAACGAGCAAAACTCTGTTTTGTCATTCCCATCTCGCGCCTCCCGAGGGCACAGGCAGCGGATCGCTGGGGAGCCAACCCTCCCCCGCCGTGAGGGGCTCCGGGCCCCGCCGTGCCCGCCGGAACGAGCCCGCTCCGGACCGCCCGGCCCGCCCGGGCAGCGGCACCCGGCGCGCCTCAGCCCCCGCCCCGCCCGGCCCGGGCCCCCGAGCCCCAGGGCGAGCCCCCGCCGAGGCGCCCCGGAGGAAAGCCCGGCCCGCCCCTCACCTCCTCGCTGGGGGTGGCCGGGCACTTCTTGCGCAGGCAGCCCCAGTTGAGCAGGTTGCCGGTCTGCAGGGTGAGCCTGCCGGCGCGCTCCAGCAAGGCGCGGGCGCCCTCCGTCCCCATGGCGCTGCTCAGGCGGTGGCTGGAGGGCTCTCCGCGACAGCTGCGGCCCCGGGCAGCGCGGAGCTTGTCGTGACTCAGCACCGGCCGCGGGGCGGGGGCGGCGCGGGGACAATGGGCGGCGGGGCGGGAGCGGCGCGGGGGGAGCGCGCCCCGCCTCGCGCCGCCTCAGGCCGGGGGATACAGCGGCCAAGCGCCCCCTGGCGGCGGCCGGGCCGCACCACGCCGGACGGGACCCCCGGGGGCGGGGCCTGGGTGAGGGGCGGGGCCTGAGCCAGCAGCGAGGCCGGACTGAGGCGCGGGATCTGAGCGAGGGGCGGGGCCTGAGCGAGGGGCGGGGCCGGGCAGAGGGGCGGGGCCTGATGGAAGGGCGGTGCCGATCTGGGGGCGGGGCCTGGCTGAGGGCCGGGCCCGGGCTGAGGGGCAGGGCCTGGCTGAGGGACGGGCCGAGGGGCGGGGCCAGCCTGAGGGGCAGGGCCGGGCTCCCGGCGCCGCCGGTCTCGGGCGCGTCCCCTGCGGCGGGGCTGTGTCCGTGTGTCGCTCCGGCCCCGGGCCGGACCCGCACCCGGCGTCGCGCCCACAGGAGTACCCGAGGCACACGTGGCGCTGCCCGGGGTAGCGGCCCGGCTCGGTAACACCCCCCGAGCCGCCGCCGCGCCGGGCCGGGGCTGCTGTGCAGGCTCAGTAAATGAATGGGCTCGGGACGCGTCCCGGTAACAGGTAGTCGTTGGCAGACACCGAGCTAAAAGGTCCAGAAAAAACATCCAAATGTTTACCCCTATGGCTGTATTAGCATTTGGGTGAAACAATGTCAGGGCAGCGCTCCAGTTTTACGCCAGCTGGTTCCAGTGACACACGCCGGGGTAAATCCTGAAGGAGTGTGGTTTGGGGGCATTTTTTTTTTTAAGATGAGGGGGCTTCTGGAACACCAACTGACCAAAATCTTTCTGTGCTGGAGAGTTGAGGGGGTGGCTTTTTTTTTTTTTTTTTTCCCTGTAACTCCAGTTAAAGGGAACAGTGAGCCACAAATTCTAATTTTGCTGTCAGCTTGGGAGATTGAATTGTGTTTCTAACAGATTTTTCTTCCTCGAGCTGCATGTTGTGCTAATAGAGGGAACCAATTTGCATAACTTCTGTCAGTCTGAAGCACTGCCTGATCGCTTTCTGCTACAGAAGGTTAGTTTAAATGTTCTTTATATTTGTGATCCGGTTAATTTTTCATGTTGGGAAATGTTTTCATGACTCTATATGGTTACAGAGCATGTGAAAGTGAAATTTACTGAAAGAAATGCGAGCCTCTTTGGAAAAGCAATAATTTTGTTTCCTTTTTCTTTAGCATAAAAATCCAGAGTGTCTAACCTGGCACAAATGTTGATTCTCCAGTCTCGGAGTAGCTTGGGAAGCAGTGAATGCCTCCGGATTTGCCCATATTTACACTAATAACGCAGAATGTCCTGTTGGAGCTTTCTGATCAGCTTTCTGGCTTTCCACAGAGGCCTTTTCTTCTGGTGAAATTTATTATTTGACATTCCATTTCAGTAGCTGTGATGGTTATAGATCTGTGCAAGAAGGTTAAACTTGGAGATGGCAGAAGGGTTTCAAACAGTACGTGCCATAAATCCCTCTGTCTAATGGGAATTTATGGCATGAAGATGCAATGTCCCTTCGTAGCCTGGTAGATTTTGCTGATATTTAATTACCTTAGCTCTTAAAAAAAAAAGATACCACGTAATGAAGACTGTGTGGAGGAAAAGCAGTGTCAGCTCGGTCCTGCTCTATGCCATGCATGTAATCATCAGCTGTGGCAGGAGCGCATCCAGGAGAGGAAGGGATCTCAGCTGAGTTCTGGTGTCAGTCCCATCACCCCTGAAACATCAGTAAAACTATCAGAGAAAGAAAGGAGGATGTTTTCTAGCTCATGATCAGTTGCATTTTTGCAAGTTACCTCATTAAGACACTTCAGCTTTTAAAAAAGAATGTATTTCCTGCGGTAATTGTCAAAGAAGAATAAATCACCCTTGTGAATGAACGTCGCTCCCGGCGGCCGGTGCGTCTTGCTCTTCTCCGGCAGTTTGGCATCCCGGGAGCCGCAGAACCCGGCGGTCCCGCACCGCTGCGGCTGCCGGGGCTCGGCGGGCTCGGGGGCAGTGCTCGCCGCCAGCAGCGCCCCCGGCACGGCCCGGCCCGGGCGGGGCGGGGGGTCCGGGCGCCGCCTGATTGGCCGCAGCGCGGGGCCCCGCGGAAGGCGCCGCGGGCGGCGGGGGCGGCGCGGCGGTGCCCGCAGGATGGGCGGCAGGGCCGGCTTCTTCCAGGTGGGTGCGGGCGGCGCCGGGGGCGGGGGGCGGCCGGGGCGGGGGCGAGCCGAGCCCGGGCCGGGTCCCGCAGCATCCTGCCGCCGGCGGACGGGGCTGCCCGGGATCCCGCGGGCTCTTCTCTCTTCCCCCTCCATCTGCATTGAAGCACCGGAGAGCCGAGCCATCCGCTCCGGGCAGTGCCCGCCGCCGGCGCCGGGCAGAGGGGCCGGGGGGAGACGCTGCTCCCCGGGGCTTTCCTTGGGGCGAGGGGAGCAGAAGAGGCTGCCGCCGCCCCGTCCTCTCCTTCCCCGGGCACGTTCCCCTGGCCGTTCCCGATCCCCGCGTCCCCGGTGCCCCCCGGAGGTGTTCCCGGCGAGCGGGGCGGGGGAATCCCCGGGCTTCCCGCGGAGGCGCCGATCGATGGCTCCGGGCTTCTGGCGGGTCCTGCCTCGGGCAGCGCCGCGGGCAGCCTGAGCTTGGTCTGGCAGCGCGTCCAGCCCCACGGAGAGAGCGAGGGCGAGGAATGTTCTCGGCACCTTCTGTCCCTAACTTCTCACCGGCGGCCGTCCCGCGCAGCCCTCCGGCCGGTACAGGCGTGTCCGCGGGCGGCAGCGCCCTGGGCCGGCTGGGCTGGGCTCGGCTGGGCTGGGCTGGGCGGCAGGGAGCCCGCGGGGGACGGACCGGGGGCCTCGGCTAGCACGGTGCGCTCGATCTCGAGTGGGGAACGAAAACCAGCCGGGCGGAGTTCAGTACAGTCAGCTCCTTGTGCTTACAGAAAGCGCAGAGTAACGGGCACCTGGGGAGCTTCAAGGGTAACGTCTCATCCACTTACATAAACAGCCACACCGATTCTTTGCTAGAATTAGTTAGGCTGGCTAATACAAAAAATCTTAAGAGCGACTTGTATTACAAAAACAGGTCTGTACAAGCTAAATGACAGCAATCCTGAATGTGTTTCTGCAGGCTTATACTTGGGTTTCTCAATCACGACTTACCTAAAAAAAAAAATGCACAGCGGGAGGAATGTTCCTCCCCCCGTGCAAATTACAAAGCAGTTGTTGTTATAACACAAATAGAATCCAAAGCCATCTGAAAATCGTCTACTCCTTTAGTAACTTACCATGACCTGAAAGTTCAGATTTTACTTTTCAACGCTATAAAAACGATCCAGACATCACAATTCAGCAAAATAAACTGCCTGTAGCTCTTTTGGGTATGAGGTAGGCACCTGCACCGTGCTTTTTCCTCAGCAGTGTTGACTTTCCAGGATTTTTTAAGGAAAAACAACCAAGCTTTTACTGCCTCGTGGATTTCTAGCAGTGAGGTAGAACTCAAACTGTTGTGAGATCCAAATACAGGAGCAAGCACATGTATAATACCCTCCTGATTGCCTCCAGTCACTTCAGGTTTGCTCTTCTGCCTCAGACTTATCTGAGCTCCTGAAGAGCACCAGTCACTACAAGACCTTAAAAGCACAGACATCTTTATTGTTACCTGATGTTACAGATGGAAAAACACACGAAAGTTGAATGACCCGCTCAGTCACACTAGGCAGGACAATAGCAAGAGATCCAGGTCTTTTAAGTCCTAAATCAAGATCTTGTATTCAAGCAACACTAATTGCAAACTCAGCATGATTCATGAATTTACATGACAGCCTTGTATGTCTTAGTCCCTTTCTTTTTATAGCAGATAATGGGTGGAAGCAGATTTGCCCAGCTCATCCAGTGTGTGAGCTGGCTCAGGGGTACAATGTGGACAAACACTGCTGAAGTAGCACTAGCAGTGCAGTTGCCTATTGCTTTCTGCACTGGTCTCCCTGATTTGCTTTCTGTTACAAATTCATTGGCTTTGAATCCTGAATTGTATTTCCCCACATTCAAAGCTGAGCTATATAAAGAGAGAAGGTGAGTGTCCCACCTCTCTCAGTAGTTCCTGGGGGGGGGGGGGCAGAATCTCTACTGTTGTTATAAACTTCAGCATTCCCTCTTCGAGGAACTGTATAGATTTGTACTTTTCCCTATAAATTTATAATATAATTATTATATAAAAAAATAATATACAATTTACTCTTTACTGTTCCTCTGTGGTGCTTCCTGGTAAAAATCACAAATCACTTCACAATCACCAAACTGTCATGTTTACTTCAGGTGTTGGTATGTTTTTACTTTCACCTAATTTTTTTATCAGTAATAGCTCAGAAGAAGCTTCTCAAGGACAACTATAAATAAATATGCATATACTTGAAAATACTGCACCTGATAATTTGAAGAGATTCAACTCCAGAGACTGAGAGATATATGATAGAGACTTGTATCTGGATTAATGTGCTTTAGGAATACTCATTTCTCTAAGTTGCATAGAGAACAACTATTCTGACCTGTTTGAGATTTGTTTCAGAGCTTATGATACCATTTATCTTAACAGTGCCTGTTTTCCTCCTTTCCATGTGAGGGATGCCTATGTGATATGCCTAGATGTAAATGTCTCCAGTAGAGTTCTGAGGTTAGGCTAATGAATTGTACCATTTCTTTTTACTTGACAGGTTTGGGTCTTCAAAAGCATTTCATATAAAGGAAATAGTATGGTGTTCTGACTTCCTAGAGAAAAGACGCTTGAACAAAAATATTCATACTGTAGAAAATTAGTGTCACAAGAGCCACACTTGTACTTTTGCTTCCTTAACTGGTTTGGATGATAAGTGCCTTTTGTGAGCAGTGGTACCCAAAAATGTTTTGGAATCTTCACTCCCTGATGATAGATTGAATTGACATGTGCAGTACAGTCTAAAAGCAACAATGTACTGGCCCCCCTTGTTGGCATTTAAAGTTCCCTCCCTCTTCTGTCTGTGATGAAAACGCTGTGAATGTAAGGGGGGTGGTGACTGCTGTCTGGCTGGCATGGCTGAGATGTCACAGCTCCTGTTACAAAGGCTTCTCCCTCTCAGAGCTATGCTCTCTAAAGCCTCATCAAGTTAGAGCACTGAGAGCAAGTGCTAAAAGCAGGACTGCAGAACATTTCAAGATGCTGTATTCTCCAAGAATTGCCAGAAAGACAGGGCCACATATGAGATATTTGAACAGTTATTTAAAGGGACAACTGAAAATTGCCCTGTTGTTTGAAGATATCTGCTCTGTTTTCACAAGTAACACTGAAGATTATTATCACAGAAAGAGATGACATGATAGGGCAAACATTATCCTTTACTCTTCTCTCACCACTTTTCCACACACCAACACTTCAACACTCAGTTATACTGCTTTACTTACAAGACAGCAATTTGTCTTTTTTCTCTGTGAAGCTTGAGAGAGAAACTTAATTTTGTATAGGAGAAGATAATAGTAAAACATAATTGGCAGGAAGTACCTGGAACTACTCAGAATTTGAAGGCTTCATTTGAAATTAAAAGTCTTATATTAGGAAAAAAATGGGCTTCTTTCAAGTACATTAAAAAAACCCCAACAGTTTTGTAAGTTCACCTGTCTGTATAAGGTCTCTAAAATTCTCAGGGTTTCCAGTCTTCCTTCAATTCCTTCCAGTCTTCCAGCCCTACCAAAAGACAGCAGACCCATCCTTGATGCTGCTACATAAAAAATAAAGAAAAAACCCAAAATCCCTCTTCAATTTCTTCAATTCCATTTCAAAAGCATACATTTTATATACATTTTGTCATTCCTACACCAAATTATGCATGAAGAGTAGTAGTGAAACCAGAAGTACTGAAGTTTGATAATGCAAATCACAGTGCTGACATAAAGATATGATTGTGATTTCACAAAGAACTTGTATAACTCCTCAACCTGGATATTGCTATTGTAGAAAATAACCACCATAAACTAAAGCCCCAAGGCAGTGAATATTCTCTTGCACAAGGAAAGGGCTATGCAGTGGTGTTGGAAAACCTGGATGTCTACTTAGTGTTGAGTCAAAGCTGGCTCAGGTTCTCAGATGGAGGCACTCCAATGTGCTTCATAGTGACAGTGATACTCAGTGAATGATGGGACTTTTCAGTATGCCTGGGAAATTGGCAACATGCAGCTCTGTCTTAGCCAGCATCAATAAATACACACCAAGTCAGTATTAACTGGTGGAGGTTCCTTTGCATCTTGTGTATCTTCCTGAAAGATCACATAGTAGTAAAAGCTGGAAAGTTTTAATAGATTTTTAAGAGCCAGAATTCACTGTGAAAGCTTTAACAACTTTTCCTTTCTTGAAAAATAAATCAGCCTTCCACCCCAAGTGAACAGACCTTCCTTTTCCTTCCTGACTGTTTTTATGCTGACTCATTTTATCTCTGTCAATTATATAAATGGATTTGTCTTTCTGAAGGATGAGCATTTGTTACTCTACCTGTTATCACCCTTAGGCCCGGGCCAACAAAGCAACTTGGGTTTTGCAGCGTGTTTGGGTTAGGCACTCAGCTCCAAGATCAGATAGGACAGTTTGGTCAGGATATCCAAGTTTACTTCAACTCTTATCTCTTTGCTGTGTGGTATCCCAAAAGGCATCTGCTGTAGAGAAATACTGAACAAAATTATAATGGAAGGGAGCAGTGATAAAAGGAACCCAGAGAGACAAATTCAGGTTTTCTCTTTGGTAGGAGACTGCCCTTTTCACCGAAGTCCTCTCCTGCCTGTACTTTTTGGTCTGCCTGTAGGAGAAATGGGGAATGGCAAAAGACATTCCAAAGCAATTTTCCCACTTCCTAGCAGTGTGTCTTAACTATTACATGTAAAGCATGAAGAACTAACTCATCTCCTTTGCTGACAGTTTAGTTTCATTCAGAAAGAATCTAAATGCTGTGCATTGTGCTGACCTTGGGATAACAATGCTTACTGGATCAATATCCTGGGGGATTTAGATGAGAGCATGTCTAACTAGCAAATCAGAAACAGGTGGAAGAAATAAAAATGCAGTATTGAATGTCAGCACAGGTCAAACACTGGGGCTCACTGGCTTGCAGAAGAGCAGAACTTAGGAATCTGAGGAGTAAATATCTAGTCTATCTCTTGTGAACCTGTAAATGTTAGACATCTAAATTCTACAAAAGTGAAAATTCATTTTAGAAAACCCTTTGGGTATGGGCATCACTGTATCACTTAATATACAGTGAAATAATGCAATAAGATTCTAGTCTCATGAAATATGAGCCATTGCTTCAGAGGTAAGGATTTGTTTAGCTGGGCTACTTAGAGAATAAGGTTCAGTACTCCACAGGTAAGATGATGAAATTTTGCCTTGTGGTTGAACATTTGCCTTGGTTCTGGTTTGTGAATTTCTCTCATAGGATGTGGCCAAGCTGTGAGGCTCCCTGCCTCAGGACTGTTTACACAGGTTTAAAAGGCAAATTGATAAACTAGTTGAGGAAAGAAAGCCACAAAATGTTATTAAATACAGAGGCAGCACTTCTGGTGCAGGAGAATCAAAATCACTGTGTCTGTCTTTTCCCTTTTGCTCAGTCACTACATTCTTACCCTGTTTTATTACTTTTTCTGAGTCACCTGCTGCTGGCTGTTTCAGAAAGAGCCAATTCTAGTTGGATCCTTAGACCCATCCTCTGCAACAGTTTGTACCTTTTGGTGCAAGAGAAGTTTCAGACTGAGAGTCAATTGTAAAGCAGCAGCATAAACAGAATTTTCAGTGTAAGTACACTTACAGCAATCTCCCTTTGGCTTAACTCTTGACTTAATTCTTGTATGCCCTAATGTGAGACCACACTAAGGCATGCTTACTCCCTTCAGAAACAACACAGTCTACCAGAAAAGTCGAAAGAGTAATTCTATAGGAAAAATGTTTAGAAAGATTCAGTTAGGACTGTGGCAACCACTGGATTGTTTTTTAGAGTTAAATTCAAAGAAACTGATTTATGTAAGCATTCTAACAGTTCAGGGAGAATTCATTCTGCATTGCATTTTCTCAGACTGGTTGATTCCTATACTATGAAATAAACATTTTTTGAGCAATTTTAAAAGAAATCAATACAATATATGCTTATGTCAGTGCTTATAAAGTCTCCCTGAAGTTTACTCAATCTGCCGATTACAAATGGTTTCAAATTAAACTTCTGAGATGCACAGACATGATAAATGTGTCAGTATTTCCATAATAGTTATCACATAATTTTTGAAGATCTGTTGATCCTTTAGCACTTTAGCTACAGCTTTAAAGTGCAAGAATTCAAGTGACTATATTTTTTTAATCCTATTACAGAGACACTGAATCTTAAAAACTCTTTTAAAACACTTTGCTCAGCTGTTTTTCCCATATGAATACTTTCCTCTCTTTTATTTTACCTTTTTATTTTCTGAATAAAAATTTAACAGCTCAGAATTTACTTTTCTCTGCTTATATTGTATATTGATTATTCTTTGTCCTCAACCTGTTTGTGTTCTAAGCATCAATAATCAAGATTTTTCTTTTACTAATTACGCTATTGATCTTTAATCCTTATGCAGTAGACAAATTTGTCTTCTAAGCATCAAAAATATATATTTGTAGTCACTTATAAAAGAGTTTTTAATGTCTTGCACAAATCTGCCTATTGATTAAGTTCTACTCTAGTCTCAGAGAAGCTGTTTAAAATTAAAACATTTAAAAATGTTTTTAAAAATTCACCAAATAAGTCGACTGTAAGTCTTACTGCACTAATGCAGGCCAGCAGTTGGTGTCCTATTGTGCTAAATGCTTTGAAAACACAATGAAATTAAAATTCTCTGAGCCAAACAATTTATGTTTAAAAGAGATGATACCCATCATTAAGTGTTCCAAGAACAGATTTCCCGGGTATCTAAAAACTGTTGCCAACCAATACATTAACTGCCTTGGTGCTGTGCCTCAAGGCTGGAAACACTGTGTTCAGTGCTATGGTGCTTCATGGGATTGGCAAGATGTTCAGGAACGACCATTTCTTGCTTTGGATCAGGCTTTTCTGTTCCTTGTGCAGAGAACATCCACACTGGGGGATGTTCTGATAAATCCAAGAGGTGTGATAGAGGAAACAGTCACCTTGCTTTCACTCTGTTGTTGCACAATTTGCTATGGACTGGAGTGGAATCTAAAGCTGTGTTCTGGCATCCATCTGAAAAGGGAAAGAACGTTTGATATTTGCTTAGATCTTGAAAGTAATTGAAAGTAAATTAAATGTTTGAAGTGGGAAAAAAAAAAGAAAAAGAAAAAGAAACATTGAGCAATTTAGGTTGCAGGAGCCTTATGGAAATCATGCAGTCCAACTCCTGCTCAAAGCAGATACAGCCAGATCATCAGATGGCAATGCGCCTTGTCCAGTCCAGTTTTAAATGTCTCCAAGAATGGAGAGTCCACATCCTCTCTAAGCAATTTCTAATATTTGGCCTAGCTCATGGTGAAAAAAAATTCTTTGTGTCTGGATTTTCTCCTATTGCATCCAGACACAGTCCCTCTCACCATTATCTCTGTGCACCTCCAAGAAGAGTCTGGATCCATCATGTTTATAGGCTTCCTTTAGGTATTTGCATGGACCAGTATAGGCAAGTATGACAGTTTGGCATTTGAAAGAATCGTGCTGGAACAGAACCAAATAACAGTAAATAACATCTTGGATGATTTATTTGCTTGTTTTCCACACTGATTCTTAAGGTTCACAGAGGTTTCAGTACAGCCACTCCCATGAAAACCACAGAGCAAAAGAAAACCTCTGTAATTTTCAGTCTGGTCTTGTGCATAACAAGAATAACTCAACTAAAATACCAGAGGTGGCAGGAGGATATTTAAACTACTGTAATTGACCTGGAGAATATCTCTCTAATACAACCACTGAGGGCCATAGATTAAAACTGCCCCTGGGGGATTCTGATTAAAAATGTGAATATTTGGGTTGGGTATGGAATGGGAAGGACATTACTAAAAGTGTAGGCACTGCTGCAGTCTGCAGGGCAGCCCAATGGTATTCATTGACCAAAGAGCTTTGAGATACACCAAAGGTTTCAATAGTCCTTGTAGCAATTTGGCATCAGAAGGGACAAAAAGTGGTCTAGAGCCCCCTCTCTGCCCTATACTTGTTCTGTGGACTTCAAGCATCCAAACTTCTTTCTGGGAAAGGAATCCACTTCATTTGCTTTCTCATGGAGATTTCACACAGACAGACATTAAAACTGGAAATATGTTATTTCAAATATAAAAAAATCAAGGAAAAACATATCCTAACAATCCATCACGTACTTGTTACATATCACAAAGGAGGAACAGCGCTTATGTCCCTCAATTTCCCAGTAAGAGCTTAAAATGCACAGGCAGAAAATATCATGCCATTAGTGTTCCTTGTGGAGACCAGATTTGATAGGTGTGACTGGAGCTGAAGTGCTCCATTGCTGCACCAGAAGAAAAAGAGCCCTTTGGGACAAGTGAAACAAGGAAATAAGATACTCCAACCAAGTGATCTCTTCAAAGCAACCCTCTGAGAAAGATACTGGACTGTGACTCCTATTTTTAGTGAGGAATCATATTTAAAGTCTGATGTTAATCTATTCTCTTGGCCAGTTAATACCAAACATAATTAATGCTAGATGTTTATATAAAAACCCCAACAACTGCAGTGAGCTTTGGGGAGCTGCTGCACTGGGCTTTGAAATGTCTGGGGAGTTTTCTGCTTGGCTGTTGATCAAAATCATAACATTTTGCCAAACTGCCATTTGATCATGGAAATAAACTGTTATTTCCTTTTCAGAGCTGTAGCTAAACCACTGCTTGGAATATAAAATGCTAATATGTAGTTAATAAAACAGGTGATTTTAGAGGCAAGAGTAATACTATTTCTATAAAAAATGCATAAGTGTTTGTGAAGCCCAGATATTTAGCTGCATTTGTTCATTATGTCCACCAATATTTTCCACTCTCATTGCAATTAAAATGTTCTGGGAACAATATGCAATAATCTTCAATGTACTCAGAATATTTGCTTCAATGCATAGATATATACATTTAATTTTTTTCTCAAACTTTTTCTGATTTTATGAATCATAAAATTACCATTCCTTAGTGATTCTTGTGAAACTTCCCTATCCCTTACTTGTTCCTCTTGCTCTAGCATAAGAAAATACCAAGATCACTCTTTGGATCAAAAGCTTAGCTATTTCTGCTACTGAATATATCCAATTAGACAATTCCTTTGGCTTTTTTTTTTCCCAAGTTGAATGCTTTTTGAACCTGGTGATTGAAGCTGCCTCTTAAGAACATCAAGAAGGTTTTTAACTCACAGATCAGAGATCAGAGAAAAATGATTTCTCACTCTAAGAGTCACAATGATTATGAGTTTGGGAATCAACTAAGAGTTTACACATTATTTAGCCAACAACGATTAATTAACATTTTGTGTCCTCTCAGGTGGAAATCCTTGATTGGGAGACAAAGAAACAGCTATGCTTCTTAGATAAGGTAAAAGAAAAATCTGCTTAAAAGGATAGGTGACTTTTTTAGAAATTACTAATTTTTCTTAAGTAAATTTGGTGTTTATGAAGGGTATTTCATCTCCTGGTAGCCTTTCCATGGCCACTTGCAATGATTATGCAAACTTCATACTGGCTACAGGGTATTTCAACCCTTTTCCAAAAGAAGCTTTGGGCAAAAAGGACAACTTCTGTTGTTTTACTAAGAGAGTGCCAGTTGTGTGGTACTGAGGAGCCATCAAATTGTCACTGCTGTAGCAGTAACTCTTGATCACTGCTAGAGAAGCTGCCTCTGAAACAGGTCAAAAATTGTCCTGCCTTTTTCCTGACAGTTCCTTGAATCCTTCATGCCAAGGCTAGACATCTGTAAGAAACAGTTACATTGTCTAAGTCATGTTTCTATTTGGCTTAATAGTCTTACACCTAGTAGTTGTCTTTCAAAATATGTGTCTTATATTTACAATATTTTTGTTGCCTAGGTGGAACCAAATGCTACAATTAGAGAGATCAGATTGATGTTCCATAAATTATGTGAGTATAACTTCTGTAGCAGCTCACATCACATCAGAATATCCAGTACATAAATAGGAAAAAGTTACATCATTTGAAATGTGATATACACAGACATAATGCTGATATGCACGTGAATGTGATCACAGTGAGATTTCAGTAAAATTATTTTCTCCTATCCTCCTATCCTTTGGATTTTTTTTCTGCTGCATAAATTATCACCTATATTAGTGTTGAATAAATATTTATAAAAACCTTTAAACGAAGCTCATCTTGTTGTATTGCATTCATTATAGTAGTGGATGATCCAAACTGAATATTGTATATCACACAATTCTGTATGGTCTTACAGATCCTCGGTGGTACCCAGCAAGGCAGTCAATAAAACTCGATCCAAGTAAGTAATTTTAGTTACTGGAGTACCTGAACTCTGAGCAGGGCCCTGGTATGAAAGGTGTACCAGCACTGTTCCCAGCTATGTTAATTAGCACTGTGAAGGCTGAAGAGAATCCACAACAAATACAATTCTTTCGAAGTAAACACAGTCCCACTCTGGTGCTTGGTAATTAACTCAGGAGTTTGCACTTTGTTCCAATGCACTTTCCAACTACTGAGCACTGTTGCTTTCCAGAGAGGTAGCACAGGATCTAGATATTCGCTGCCCTTAGCTGCAGTGAAATGATCTCCATGATGATGCTCAGCTGGGAGTACCAAAAAGGGCTGTGAATTTGAGCTATCAATTCACATGTTCCTCTGCTTTCAGGCAGGAATTACAGTTCTTTTGAGGGAAGCTGATGCAGAACACAATGCCATGGATGTAGCAATTGCTGACAAAGCTGATGACAGCTGGCTGACTTTGTTAATACACTTGTAGGTATTGCTACTAGAAGCCTCTTACATGGCCTGAGTCCACAAAAGGAAGTCTAATTGCCAAACTGTGTTAATTCATCCAAATTCAGCTAAAATATAACACTTTCTTCCTTTGTTTTCATTAAGGATAATTTTATTTTAACAGTCCCTTAAAAGTGTGCTAGCGAAGATTTGCTCATTGTGTAAAATCTATCCATGGGAAACAGATGTATGATTATCTTGTTTCCTTCTTTGAAGGTCTCCCTTGTCAGATTCCTCTATGAATTTAAGTATTGAGACTTGCCATGAGAAAATGCTGGCCTTCTGGAGATTCCTCCAAAATGCCTCCTAGGCATTAAAAGCTCAAGTGCTGTGGAATCAGCTTCTAGCTGGTTGTGTGGGAAAAGAAAGGCAATGAGAATTTCTGTAGGAGAGTTTTCCAAACACAGCTTATCCTATCTCCTGTTTGTCTGATGATGAGCAATGAGAAGAGCGGGAGAGAGGAGAGAGAGAGAGGTGCAGCTGACTAGGAGGTCAGTGAACTGTGATAAAGGGCATCGCCCCATCAACAAATTCTGCTGTTAGCAGTGATGAAACAAGACTACTAGACTAGGCAGGCACATAGGATTGAGAATTCTTTTAACTGTTTTGGTGTGAATAGAGGATCCAGACTTATATGTGATTACAGGGATAAATAAAAATTAGGTGTAAATATTCTTGGTCTGTTTAATGAGATTCCAATAAACATACATTACATCAAGGAGTCTCGTAGATAAAACATCATATAAAGCTAGTGTGCTACCAAAGTGGGCTTGAATGTCACTAAGATGTAATTACTTCTTTCCTTCTCAGAAGGAAAGTCCCTGAGGGATGAAGAAATCCTGCAGCACCTCCCAGTTGGCACAACTGCTACCTTATACTTTAAAGATTTAGGGCCACAGATAGGATGGACTACGGTGAGCTCTGCTTCAAGTCTGAGCCATTTTAATGGCTAGTTTTCCATAGTTAATCCTTACATCACTTTTTGTTTCTCTTCAATATTTCTGCATGATGTCTGCTCTGATAGTGGATGCAGGCAATGAATCCTCATTGCTTCAGTTCATTTAATCAGGGAAAGCAATAACAGATTGAATGTCTATTTAGTTTCCTGGGACAGAAGCAGTGGAAAACCTGCTGCAGGGTAGGTTGGCTCTACAAAACTAAAATGCAGGTTGTCAAATGGATGTCTACTGCAAAATCATTAGGAACTAGGTATGTAAATGCCTTTGGTGATGTGGTCCACAGGACTTGTGTAACTCCTATGAGTTTGTCCTGCAAAGAGGCATGGGAGCAACTTCATATATCAGTACTTGAAGTGACTTCAGCAAGAAAATGCTTAAAAGTATGTCTTTAAAAGAGTTCAAAAGCTGTCTGCATGTGACTCTGTCCCAGGATGCCAGTGACAGGCTAATGACAGCAGATAATTGCTGCAATATTAGCAGCCATCCCCAAAGACCTTGTATATTTACTGTCTTAGCTCAAATGCAAATTTTATCACAACCCACTTGGCAGGCAAACCAGCACTGCTGCTTATGCAGTGAGGTGACCAATGACCCTTCTAGCTCTCTAGAAGGTCCTTGCTACACAGCATTACACTAGGTCCAATAAACAGCATGATGTCAAGAGAAAAGTAGCTTGTAATTTAAAGGCATATTAACCATTTATTAGCTATGAGGCATTAATAAAACCTTGTGTTGATTACAAATAGCAAAAACAATCTTAGTAGAAGGTTAAAAAAAAAAAAGTCAAATATGTTCTGCAAGACTGAGTCTTCATGTCTTTTCTTTGGATGCAATGCTGATAAATCAAGCAGCTATTACCCAATCCAAAAAACCAGGAAGACAGACAAAAAACTTCTGATGGCAGGGTAGACTTTGAAACACACATACATTAATATACACCAAAATATCATAGTGCAGAGTAAGGCTTCTACCATTTCATAATCTTTGCATTCTGTTCTCCCTACCCTTCAAGCTACTTCATTCAAATATAAGCTAACAAATACTTCAGTATTATCAAATCAAAAAGATGACCTTCTCATTTACAAGCAAACCTGATCTTCGCCAGAGAAAATGCTGATCATAACAGAGTCAATAACCCAGCTTTTCTGAGTATTAAAATAACTCTAAACACATTAGAGAACTGGGATTGTTTGGGTTTCTTTTTTTGTTTGCTTTCTTTTGTTGTTGGGTTTTTGTTTGTTTGTTTGTGACAGAAGTACAATCAATTTTCCTTCTTTCTCTGTAAATGAGGTATAGACCTACCTTCCTCACTTATAGATGGGTGGAAAATACAGCTGTTAATATTTGGTCCAAAGTTAACTTCAATTTAAAGCGAGGTTCCTACGAAATGCACACCTATCTGAAATGAAATCAAGTTAGAAAATAGCTTCTCTGGTTTCCTCTCTTTTTTTTCCCCTTCCTTTTTATTTTCCTTCTAGTATTCCAATTAAAGCTTGTTTGAACATAGAATGAAATTATTGCTTCCCAGGACAACTGCTGTGCTAACTGTTCACACAGATGGGGTCACTGTGAATACTTACGAGCTGTGTTTCCAGTTTAAACAAAATTCATTCAGTAGAAGCAGAACTCCTATTTCTCAAGACAAATGCTTCACCAAATTTCATTTTAAACCAAAATAAAGCAACAGCTTTTGAGTGCAAGAGAAGGGTGAGAGCTGCATAAGTGTAACATGCATGCATATTTGTCATGATCTCTGGGCTGCCGTTATTATCTTTTCATACCCATGCTGTGTCTGCTGCACTGGCAATGGCTGTTTGAATGCAACTGAGGCAAATCATTGCAAAATATTTATGTGCATGGCTGCCAGTTTCATAGCCCAAGCCCAAACCTTCCACTCCCTCCCTGCCTCCCCTAATGCCATCCTTGATGCGTGAAGGTGTTTATCCCACTGCATTAGTTATCACAAAGAAACCAAAGCAAGACTGTTATCTAATTCAGCTGTCTAATTATTTTCTCTCTTTTTGCAGGTATTTTTGATAGAATATACAGGTCCATTGTTCATCTATTTTCTGTTTTATTTCCGCATGACTTTTGTCTATGGACTGGATGAGAGGTTTACATCAAGTCCGCACCCAGTAGTTAAGTAAGTTTTTTGCAGGCTTTGAGCAGTATTTCTTCTAGTCTTATTCCAAATGTCTTGCCACACTTGGTTTTTTAAGTACTCTTAAATGCTTTTGTCTTGCTGTTTCTAGCTTGGCATGTATCTGCCATTCTTTCCACTACATCAAAAGGTTGATTGAAACAGTATTTGTTCATCGGTTCTCCCGTGGGACTATGCCACTGAGGAATATTGTGAAGGTAAACTGTCAGAATCTATCCACAGCTGCCCTTACAAATCCAGCCCAGCCAGCCTATACTCTGCCTCTGCACCACAGATTTTTTTGTGTGGCTTTTGTAGCAGCGCACAGCAAATCTCACCCATAAAGCTGCAGTTCTTTCAGAAGATTTCTTAATGTCACTATTGTAAAACCCACATGCTGTCATACTGTCACTAATACTATTTCTTAGAATTTTAAACCTTCAGCATACTCTTCCTTTTCACTCAGCTAGGTCCTTGGGTGTGAATATTTTAGTAACAAGTTAACTTTAAAGTTAGTACAGGCAGGCACAATGGTGGGAGAGCTGCTTAAAAAAAAAGAAAAAAAAATCTATTTTTGTAACAGTCATTTTGTATCTGCTTTGCCCCTAACATTCTTTTAGTTTTTAATGAAGTGTTAATTTACCTTTGATCGAGTGCCAAGCAGCTTAGGTTTTTTTTACATTTTCTTCTCCACAGGAGCATTCTCTAATGTCACCAGTGCTGGCACAGGGCAGCTCTTGGGGTGCAGACTCTGTTTCCTGGTGTCTGAGAAGTAGTACAGTGACTGCATGGTTATGCATAAGCTGTACATATTTTACAAATGTTTGCAACATAGAACACACTAATAGTCAAAAGTACACCTTTCTCTAAGGAAGACAAGAGATTATCAACTGGAAAAGCATTTGGGAGTTTTAACATTTGGGATTTAGTTCAAATTTGCACTATTACAGTGATACTTGTAGCAGCTGAAGCTCTACCTTGTGGCTAACTCCTTACAGCTGTCTCTACAGTGGCTCTAGTCCTTCAGGTGATGGCTCTGTGCTTTCAGGAAAGGAGGGTCTGTAGTGGCCCTCCGAAAGAATTCTCCCTAGAAATTTATTGTGCTTCCTGCGGCAAGAGTTGTTAAAAGGTTCATAGATCTTATTCTTGCACAACAGATCTTGCAGATCTCTTGGTTTTGACACAATAGTAGCTAATGCATACTAAACAGCAGATAAATGAGCAACTTTACCTTGAAAAAACAAACAGCGGGATAATTATTTTTCTCATTGCCATCTCTGACAACTACTTGCTCCTTTCAGACCATACAAACTGTTGTAGCTAAAATTGACATTTGTACCAGTCATTCTGATCACCTCCTCTTTTCCATCTTCTCAGGTTGGTGGCTCTTGCTTGCATCTGTAAAGTTGCTCACAGTTCTTATTCTACCTGCTTAGCAATGCTTGAGTTTGATTTGCTTTTATAATTTCATTGGCCTTGGTGGTGTTACTCCAAAATCGTGCCAGTGTGAAAAACATCACAACCTTTTTCCATTTTTCCATTACATACAAGTGATAGACAAAGCTTCTTACTTTCAGGGTTTGACCACATACACAGCAGATATAGATAGCTCATTTCCTAAGTGCAGTGGAATGCTATGTGTGCAGGACACACTTCAGTCTCAATAAGCAGAAATCTGAGATGGGAATTGATGAGAGATGAGATTTTTATCCTTTTTTTCCCAAATGGAACTAGGAATAAATTATGCCCTACAGTGTAGCAGTTTCACCAAAAGCAGAGCATACTAATATAGTATATTTTTTTTCTAAGATATGTGATTTTTCTAGGCATTGGAAAGGTAGAATACCTGAGTTATCTGGACCTAGTAAACAACTCCTTAGGGTGAATAAGGTAGGGGTTAATTCAAAAATTGTGTAGTGATAAAGGAACTAATTGAAAGAAGGAAAATTATGGTTGTGTCAAAAAAAGGATCAGTCAGACCTGTAATAGCAGGGAAATACTAGTAGAATTCCTCAAAGATTAGTCTCATGATTGATCTTCCATGGTGTTTCTTTGCCCATGAACATTTTTGGGAGTAAAAGAAGGGATATCATCACTTTGTAGAAAAACATCTGGAGGAAAGAGAACATTAGATCTAAATAAATACTGTTTGAACCAGAAGACAGTACTAGAAGACAAACAGAAGGGTACATGCTTGTCATGAATAAACACAGGCAGGATATGCAGAGCTATGGGTTGTCAGTTGCAGTAGAGAAGACAAAACTCCTAACCATAAGTTTGGAAATTTAGGAATAGTTTAGGAATAGTCCCTGCAATATCTGAACTTGACCCACAGCATTACAAGAGATTGTTGTAAAGCTTTATTATTCAAGATTCACAGAAACTCTTTTTTCTTTCTAAGTGAGTTTATGAAGTCTGTATGTTTCTATCTGAACCTCACTGGAAGTGGCAGCTGGACATTTACAAGTGTTACTGTTAAGGTCCTTAGCAGTGGTAGACCCCACTCATCTTAGAGCTCCTTTTCTTATACCTGAGGAATAGTCTTGCAGTAAATTGTGTTCTTGGGCTGAATAGCATTTGTTCAGTTTAATTACAACATGTATTGTTGGGGACTGAGCCATGATAATAATTTAATGTTACTTCACTGAAATCCATTGCCATATGTTCCATCCTCTGCCAAGCCTTGAACCTAAGAGAAGGTTTTTCTAAAGATGCCTTTCCAAGATTATAAGAAACTGTTTCCACCTAAGTTTGTACAGCAGTGAGTAAATTGTAAGTGCCTGTTGAAGAAGGTAGTGTTAGGGAGGAAGCAGTAGTTTATGAGTAGTTTATGGATAGGACACTACCTATATTGTCTCTTGCTGGAATCATTCTTTGGGTTTCTGCTGCATTTCCTGGGGGAAAATGAAGTAATCAGAGGGAAGTTATTTTTTTTTTTTTTGCTCATTCATCACACCTGATTTGTAATTACTGGTTAATAATTGGCTCTTTCTCATCAGTTATCTCTTATACAATCTCAGAGCAAGGACATACTAAATACTTGTATTACAGCATACCCCAAAGGGTGTCCATTTTGTCTGAGGTCTCTGCGAACTGCAGTGGTTCAATTAACCCTAAGAAGAAAGTGGAAATGCAACTGAATGTTTGATAAAACTGTTTGCAGCAGATGAGGGGGCACCAGCATTTTCAGAAAAATGCACCATCAGACACTGCAGTCAGCTAGTGCAGGTTGGAGTCGCTGAGGTAATCACTTTTCCAGGGTATTATTGCTAGAAATGCAGTTCTGGTATATATGGGGGGAAAAGACTGCAAAATTCAAAGCAAAAAAAAAAAAAAAAGTTGTACCAGTCAGGACAGTAAAAAAATGCAGCCTTGGATGGGATTTTTGCCTGCATGAGCAGGAAAGGAAGAGGTGAAGGAGAAAGCAGAAACACCTAGAAATGTCTAAGGTATAGGAACCTATTTAGAAGGCCAAGAAAGGAGGACCAGAAAGAGTAAGGGGACCTTTACCAGAAAGGGTACTTCTGGTAGGAAGAAGAGGATCCGCGTTTTACTCAAAATTGCAAAGAGGATGCAAAGAAAGATAAGGCAAAGAAAAGAACAGAGGAAGTTGTGAAAGAAAGATCAAGAGCTCAGTTGTGATCTTGCTGAAATCCAGCTGATAAACAAACATACCCTAATACATCAAAAACTGTGACACTAGCTTGGGTAAAAGCGGACTCAACTGATGAGAGGCAAATGTATGAATTATTGATGAGTATCAGAAAATGAATGTCAGAAAAAAACCCACAGGAGGCAGGACCAAGGAGGCCAAATAAGAGATAAAGATTGTAATTGTAAGTAGTTTTTTCGTGGATGAAGCCTATGAACAAGCACTGAGATTGGTCAGGGATGAGTCAGTACAGCCATTAGTGACAACTGTGTTTTCAGAGTTTAGAGAGTGGAAACTGCATTGTAGAAACACAAGGACAGCAGCAGAGGGGAAAATGAGAGAAATCACAGCGAAAGTGCAGAGGAAAGCATCAGGCACAAAAAGTTAAAGCATGGGAAAGAAAGAAACTGATGAGGTGAAAGAGAGGAGGACAGGAGATTGGGAGTGCAAAATAATAAGCAGAGAAGAGAGGACAGTGCCCAAATCTGGTCTCAGGGGTCAGCAAAACAAGTTTCTTTTTTAACATACAGTCTGTATGCACTTCAACTTTGCCCAGTGGCTTGCCAGACAAGATAATTTTGTTTTCAGTTGTATGATCATACTTCTTAAAACGGTTTATAAACTTAACAGCTCCAAGATATTGTAGAGGAAATCTTAACTATTAGCACTACTTCCTTTCTTATTTCCTGTTACTTGCTCCCACCTACCACCCTTAGTACTGCCATTTTTTTATTGTATTATCAGCAAGTTGAAGGATTGTCCCAATTCATTGTTATCAACAGTCCTTGCAGTGAATATTGGCCTAAGAGACTATACTAAAACAAAGAAAAACTGCTTATTTTTCAGAACTGCTTATATTACTGGGGATTTGCAGCTTGGCTTGCATATTACATCAATCATCCTCTTTACACTCCTCCTTGTAAGTAGCAAAACAACCCTCAATGATTTAAGTATTTATGTATGTGCTTTGTGTACTAGTACTAATGACATGCAAACTTTTTTTTTAATAGCTTATGGGAAAAAACAGATAAATTTTGCTGTGATCATGTTTCTGGTAGGTTTCTTGCTTTTTCTATAAAATGCTAAAATATTTTGATTTATTCTTCTGTCATATAAGTGGAGGAGTGAGTAGGATAAGCAGATATTTAGAACATGGACATTGGACATTTGGAATGTACTACTAAAGCTGACCACTTGAATGCAAAACAGATAAATCCATCAGCTTTTAATGTGATTTTGTACACAAAGGAATATTTTGGTTCAGTGTCCATTCCAAGACTAGGATATTTATTGGCTGGGATGATCTCTCATAATCTTTAAATGTTTGTGACCCTGAATTTAAAAGCCAGTGAGTTTGTTTTGTGAACTGTTTATTGAGTGTTAAGAATCACAGCAGGTCATAAATCTGAGAGAACTAGCCAACTAAGAGTATATTGCTGATAACTTCCAGTGATAAAGTTTCATTTTGCCGAGCTTCAAAACCTGTTTACAGCTTTATGATTCAAAATTCTTCAGTCACTGTTCATTCTCACAATTCCTAGGAACATTTTATACATGCAGAAGCAAAGTCAGTGTAGCCAATAAAGATGTACCTCCATACAAAGACTTTCCCTGTGCATGTGTAACTTGTTTAGAACATCAGCTGTTCACTTGCTTTGACAAGCTAATCATCAGTGACTGCAGAATCCCAAAGCAGCTTACCAGGGTGAAAATTCTGTGAGGTCATAATCTATTCACATTTTATAGAGAAACTCCATATCCAAAAGCAGAGAGCTGGGAATAAAACTCAGGAGCTCTGACCACTAGTCATTTGCTGTAATAGTTATGCATTGCAGACATTGGAGACTGTCCTTAATCATATGAATGGGTCATTTCAATACACTCTCTTCATAATTGATTGGAGAAGCAGTCTTTAAATCCAGTGAAGGTAGCTGGGTCAATTATATTCTATGATTCATATCAATTATACTCTAGAGAAGAAAACTTACTTAGAGACCAAACTGTATCCTCCTTGGGATTTTAATAACTTTTGAGAAACCAAGACTATGCAAATAATTTTGTGGATGTTTTTAAAAGCATAAGAATGATCAAAAGCTAAAGCAAGTATCTCCCGAGTTCACTTTATCCCCTGTGGTTTATTTAGCCTTCAAGAGGATTATATAAGTAATAAATTTGATCTTTTGGACATGGGGTCCATGTTTTCTGAAAAATATAATAAATATATAACAATATAATATAGACAAGATAATATTTGAATGGAGACATTTCATCTTTCTGTCAGCAATCTTAGTTAAGGATATTTATTATGTTTATAATAGGTTATTTTCCTTTTCTTAAATATTTTAAAGCCCCAGGAAATAACAAAAGGAAGAAAAAACAAATGAAAAGGAAGAACATTTTTAACTCTGTCATACTTTTTCTTGCAGCTGTGTGAAGCTGGAAATTTTTCCATTCATGTTGCACTCAGTGACCTCCGGAGAAATGGTAAAAACTGCATCATCATTTTTCAGTTTTGCTCAGCCATTCAGCTCACTCCTTCAGTTACTCTGCTTCAGGAAAGACCTGATCCTGGGGGGTGTTTATACCTGTCAGCCGACTGCTATGGGAGCACAGGTTGCTCAGCACTGTAAAGATTGGAGTCTAAGGGAAATCAGACAGTGCAAGGCCTCTGACATCAGACTGTTGAACAGCACTTCTTATCTTACTGTAATCCTTATTGTTTTGGGCCGGGTTGTGTTGGGGGAGCAGCTACATTGGTTATACTGTCAGTGCAAAAGGAAACAGTGCTGCTACAAGCTATGTTTTGGTGAGCAAGGGAAGGTTCCCTCACAGGTATCCTATTCCTCTTGTGATTCCAGAGGACATCCTGTCTTCCCACATCCTGTTTGTCCCTCTGACACTCATGAGACACAAAAGTAGGCAGAGCTGGGTTGTCTTTACAGGAAACAATGTATTTAGGAATGTGAATATTTTGTGATTTGTTTTCCAATCTATAGGATCCAAAACCTGTAAGATCCCATATCCAACAAAGAATCCTTTCACATGGCTGTTTTTCTTTGTATCTTGCCCTAACTATACATATGAGGTATGTATTTTCAACCAAGATGTTCAGATTTTAGTTTTGTTGAATATATTTTTTGTTTCTTTTAGAATGTTTTACATGGAAGAAACCTCTGAAACCATTCAGCTCAATGCATTTCCTCTCCTTCCCTAAATTCCATGAAATCAGGTTGTGGACAAGAATTTGTCTGCTCTTCCTCCCCTCCCTTAGGTCAGTACTGATGTAACTGACCTTACACAGACAGCCCTGACCCTGGGCCAGTGCTTCCATGTGGCTGCTAGACAAGACATACACTGTAAAGCAGGGCAAATTCTGCAGCCAGGAGCAGGGAGATTGCCACTGAACATGTGTTGCAATGAGGGGATGGAGGTGTCTGGTGGATTTATAACATAAGAGCCTAGAAATATCACTGCAGGCAGGAAGATAGTGGTCAGACAAATAAAAAATATTGTGATAGAGAAAATAAGCCAAAGTCTTCTTCCCCATTTTCTTAAGTTACACAATCACTTGTGTTAGTGGTGACTGCTTTAGAAACTTTAATCAGTTTATCATTTCATAGTCCTTAATCAGGAACTGCACTCCTGACTGAGTTCAAATGCAGATAAAGTCAGTGCAACTCAGTGTAACATTCATTCTTGCACAGAAGGACAGTGTCAGGTTTGAAATTCAGTGGAGATCAACAAATGTTAATGAGAACAGCATTGAGCCTTGGGCTATAGGAAGTTACCATTCCTAACAATGATGGAGGTCTGAGGAATACAAATTAGGCAGAAAAACTGGAAGCACATTGTTTTAGTGCTTAAAATTTTGTCATTGTAGTAGCTGGGGAAGCAAATATGAAGGTTTTGTTTGTGATAATAAGGCACTGTTCACCTTTTTGGCTAAAGGTTATTAACAGTAGAAATGGATCTGGCTGACCTTGATTTTTTTATTTACCTATACTAGGACAAGGTTATTTTGATCAATAGAGAGATAAATGCAAATGCTGTCACCAGAAATATTTTAAATTTCCTTGGCCAAAACAGGTGGGGACCTGGATCAGTTTCACTATCATGACTCAGTGTGTTCCAGGTGAGTAATGTTTTGGTACTTCAACCTGAAGTGATGTCAGCAGTAAGAGCATGTTTTTAATCTGATGATGAAATGTATCTTTTTTCCCCTTCCTTCCAGTGGGACTGTTCACCTTGCTTTGCTTCATTCAGATGACAATCTGGGCAAAGGATAAACACTGCACCTACTTACGAGAATTCAAGGATTATCCAAGTCATAGAATGCCAATTATTCCCTTTTTGTTGTAAGAAAAGAAGGCTCAATTTGAATATTACACAGAACTTCAAGAAGAAAAACCTCATATAAAAACCTCCTGCCAAATAAATGAATTAATTAAAAGGATTTTGGTGCATGTTGAATCTCCACTGCTAAGGGAAATTGTATGCACTTGAAAGCTACACTTCCTTACATTCAAGAATTCTCAACTCAGAAGCACCTTAAAAAAGAAGGTTTTGTTGCACAGCTGCAAAAAAAAAAAAAAAAAAAAAAAAAAGCCCCTACAGTTCACTGTAAGGTGGCTTAAATTTTTCTGTACTACTCTGTTTAGATTGATGGATCAGAGACCTGAGAAGTCTGTGCTGAAAAGCAGCTCCAAATTTAGCAGTGGCATTCTGCAAGACAGAAGTACACTGGAACGAGGCAACACCAGCTAACTACCAGAGCTCAGTCCAGCCAGCACGGCCAGCTGGCCTCGGGACAGTTGCATGGTCTGCCTTTGACTTGAAGAGAGTGTGCTGCCTGGAGGCAGGTGCTTTGTAACAGATAACATTACCAAAGAATATGAATGGTTCCTGGAATAAAGAAATAGGCAATATCTCAAAAACCTGATTTGGGTCTAACCCCTAATTTGCCAAAAGAATCTGAAGTAAGAAGTATTTGTAGTCTTTGTGAATGTAATATCCTGTGCTGGGTTTTTTTGTCTGTTTTTGGTCTTCTTCATTAGTTGCATAGTAAATAAGATTCAGAAGCAATCTAACCTATGCCATATCTTTGATATCTGGTCTGTTTTGATATAACATCTCCTTATGGTACTAATTGACCTTTTACCCAGCATTTTACATCAGGCTTCTCTAAGTAGTTTTTAATACACTTTGTAAATACATGAAGTGACTGCTAGTCCTTGGAATGCTCTTCCTATTTTTGGAGCCAGGGAGAAAAATCAGCTTCATTTTGGGCTTCCTGTGTTTTCTTTGTCACAGGCTGTTCTGTGGGACTTAGTTGGGTTTTGTGTTAATCTAGTAAAAAAAGGCTATGGAAAGCTATCTGAATGACATTTTTACAAAGCTGTTTTAGAATATGAAGAGAATGCATAGATACTGTTTTGTTTAATAATTAATTTATTTATCTATAATAGATGTATAGAAAGATTTTTGCAACTATTTGTAAGGGTGAAATATGCAATAAATTCTATTTTAAAACCAGTTGAAATAATTATGGCAAAAAGAGAAGGCTACAGCTGGTAGCTGAAGTTTCATAATATTTTGTACAGTATAAAGCAACAGTGTCCTTATAAAAAAAAAGCTACATCAATTGAAGAAAAATATCTTTCAAAGCAAAATATATGACCCAGATTTTAATTCTTTATAACATGTCTTGGAGAAGATTTCTTAGAAATTATTAGATCTGATAGATAACTGAAACAATACATCATTATGAATTTGTTTTCAGTATTGTTTTTCTGCTAATTAAGCTGTGAACCAGAAAAAAGAGCTAAATGTCAAATGATTTCCTACTGAGTGCAGTGTGGAGTACAAGCAGGTTGAAATTTTCCTTCTGAGGAGGTAGAAAACACAATACCCTACTCACACTTTACACCCACTTAATGTCCAGTCACAGGAAAGAAGAAAAATTTGGTCTTGTTTAGTAACAAAGAAATCTTTCCACATCTCTGCAAGAAAACAAAACTTTTGGCAGATTTGGACATACTCTCTTTCTTGTTAATCTCCATTTTGACATTTGGCCTCTATTTGAGGCAACTTCAAGACAAGTATGAGATCATTTTAATTAATTTTTTTTTAAAAGCAAGTTTCTTGTCTGGGTCTGAGCTCTGAATTAATTCTTTTCATTCTTTCTGAGACAACCGTCTGTTTTCACTGGCAGCCTGGTGAGACAGAGAAGCAATCTCCCAGGAGATTGCTAGCCCCATCACCCAGCACTGTTCTGACCTTGATAGTCCTGTGCACTCAGCATGGCAGGAATCTGATTCTAAGCTGGGCAATGCTCTCAGTTTCGGGACCTGTCTGCTGACTGGTAGCAGTTGACAGAAGGGTTAAACAAGAAAAACCCGCCAGCCTGAAAGTACCAGATAGAGAATTCATCTTTGATGTTATTTATATGCCAACAAGGAGGAATAAGATTACTTGTATCTTATAATGGAATAAAAGGAAGATTTTACTCTAGAGCAAGGACCTGCCTTTCCTTTGACACTGTCAGCATGTAATGTTACTGGTAGAGCAGTAAAAGTTGGCTGTTGATAGGGCCGTTGTTGTTGAGAGCACAGTGCTCAGAAAGGTGCAAAAAATCAGTGTAATACTGAGTGTGCAAACCTTTGTTTTACCCTTGCTCTGCTCTGGTATGGCACATGTTTGCACTGTGCAAACACTAAGCCTGGAGGCTGCAGGAGCACTCTATGCAACTGCCTGCTGATGCAGAGCTGGGGACACCCTTGCTTCTCGGCTGGCTCCAGCTGCACGCGGATGCAAAGGGATTTCCTCATCCTCCATCTGCTGTTTAGCAAAGTTCACAAAAACCTGTGTGAGGAAAGCAGAAAATGTCACCATGTCTTCAGCTGAGATGAGTTAGTGGAATCATTTCTCTGCAGGAAACAGAAGGGGGAATCCACAGACATCAACTGAACCGAGACACTGCATTATCAGCCGAGATCATGACTTCCTCCTTTATTTTGATAAACTTCCTTGCAACTTCCTTCCTTTAGATGTACTTGCTTGCAAGTAAAATCCTCTTTTTTTTTTTTTTTAAGGAGGAGATGGCTTCATACAGGTTTGCATGGTTTGCACAGCATGAATTTGGTTGTGACAGGAAAGAGGAGACAGAATATTTTAGTAGGAAGTCGAAAGGCAGCCAGGAATGCCTCTCTAGCAATCCTACCAAAACCAGCTTTGCATACATGGACCCTTTGTTACTTAGGAAAGCAGACAGATGGGGCCAATACTCTCTAGCAAGTGGGTGTGTTCAAAACTCCCAGTGGACTTGCCAGGTTTTGTGTGTGTAATCGCTTCTCACAGTATCTTTGACAGAACACAGTCCAAACCTCTTATTTAAAACAAAATGCTACCCTCAGCTCAGTTTCCTTACAAATTGCTGACCTTGCTCAGACTGCTGCTCCTGAAGGAATGGGTTGTGTGAATTCTGTCATCTGGGAAATGCTGCCTTACCAGCTTTCACATGGCACCTATTTACACTGGGAATAAGTTACTGATTCATACTGATACATTCTCCTTGATGAGAGACCTGGGAATCTTGCCTGAGAAAGAGTTGTGAGATAATTCTCTAAAGAATTTGGTCCTTCAGTTGTTTGGATACATTCCCTTATGTTGCCTATTTCTCACCAGACAGGCTTTCTCATGGATGTTTTACTTTTTACTCACCTGATCTAATGTTGTCTGAGACACAGAATATTCTTCAATATGTAAATTTTCCTTATTGGAGATTATTAATCGAAAAATCTTAGCCAGAGAGGAAGAGCAAATCTGATACTGCAGCATGTTGTAGTGTTTCTCTCTCTGTAAACTCCCTGGGAAGTTGATGCGTATGAATTTCTCAGCAGGAGCAGGATCTGGAGGCAGCCCAGACTTTGGAGCTTTGATTTTCAGAGTGACAATGTAGCCATCTCCAAACCTGGGAAGGACATGTGGATTTAAGAACTGGGTGAAGAGGTTGTTTCATTATTCAGGAAGGAAATTAGTTTTCTGCAACTGTGAAAACAGTAACAGTATCTGAAAGATATTGCATTAGATCCAGCTTTTTAGGAACCTCTGCATTTGCCCTGCAGAGCTGGTATGTAGCATAGCAGAGTTGAAAGGAGACCTGGTCAGATTGTCTAATATACAACAGAGCTGCAACCAGAAATAGGTCTGGTTAAACACTGAATTGCTTGTATTAGGAACAGAACATGTCACATATACTAAATTTTCCCATTAAAAACTATGATAAAAATATTCTACTTACTTGTATTTTAGCTCCTGAATTGTGCCTAGGCATTTGAAGGTACCTTGTACCATAATGGCTAAACGAGTACAGAGGGCTTCACATTCTTCCATACTTTCAAAACAGAGAACAGATATTTGAGATAAAAGCCAACAGATGTACTTCAGCTGCTTTCATATTCTGAATCCTAACTCTTTTTACCTGTGTGAGGTTAGAACCACGGCTCGCCCGTCCCTGAGCACACCAACAATGGAGTCCCACAGGAGGCGCCGGGACTGAGGGTCCATCCCGGTAGTCGGTTCATCCTGTAATAGAAATGTTAAGGCAATCAGAGTCAGATAAAACAGGGAAAACCTATTTAGAATCAGGTCATTTTTTGGACCATAGCATATAATTGCTTCTCTACAGTTATCTGTGCCTTAAGAAAGCACACAGACCTTGAGAAGTGTAGGAATGGGTACCAATGGACTTCTTGGCACAAAGCCATAAAGAAACAAGTACATACAAGGACTGTGGGTTAGAGTACAGTGCTGTCTGTAGGGCACAGCTACAGGGAAGGGACTGGGCAATAATGAACTCTTACCATGTTGTCTTACTTGCATAAACATATAGGACATTGTTCAGTCCAAGAAACTAGTGAAGTCACTCTGATTTACACCACCTGAGGATTTGATCCTACATAAATCAGCTGACCCACTAAATAACAAAATATGTAAACAAAATTAGGATAGAAAAAATTTCATTGAACATCTTGTCTTAAGAAATTATGAGAAAACGTTTTATCTGACTGGTTACTACAGGCAGAATACATGTAAAGGCACATTAAATGGTACAAAGAACTACTAAAATGTTTTAAAACATTTCGTAGACTCAACAAAGTAGAAGTGACTGTGTCTAAAAGTCATAGACATACAAATTAAGGTGGTAGAATACAGTCTAAATAAAGAATTTCTGTCGTAATTTTATATAGAATTTCCCTTTAGATATGCAATTATCCAATCACTTTTTTATTTGGCAAGAACTACATTTCAGCATTTGTATAGTTTAGTATAGATTTGTATATTTTATTCCAAAGATAATAAAGGCTGGAATAGGGTAGTATCTTCCTCTATTCTGCTGGATAAAGCAGCCAAGTGTATATATTGGAAGATCATTTTTTACATCAGTACATCATTATACTCTGACAAGAAAAGGCAGACTGAAATTAAACAACAGTTTAAATTCATATTTTTCTGGATTATAGATTTTATCTCAACACATAATTCTTTAAGGATCTTTTTTTTGTAATCACTTGGGATCCATTGGAAACATAGTTATGCATCCTAGACTATGCCTGAAATTAACTCAAAATTACACAGAAACAGCTGTAAATTGAGGGCAGAAAGGAGCTTGCAAGGACTTTGTAGCTCTTTAGCATGTAGTGCTATGAGATGTTATATTGAACTACCCAGGGCTGTGTTTCCATGACACTTACTAGCAGGACAAGTGGTGGGCAGCCTATCAGGGCAATGGCAGTGGAGAGCTTGCGCTTGTTGCCACCACTGTAGGTCCCTGCCAGGTGGTCTGCGTACATGGGAAGTCCCAGCTTCTGGATGCCCCATTCAGCAACCTGTGAGAAAGACCATCTGTTTCACACAGCAGCTAATGCAGAACAGACAGGATTGCTGAGACATCCCTCTTCTGGTAGAAACATGACAGTCCCCTGCGTTTTAGCACATTCATTTTAGAACTGGGATGGGAAGTACAAAACATTTATGATGATGATGAGAGGCATTCTAACTACATGAGGGAAAGCCATAAAGCAGCCTCAGCTGTAGACTTCTATCTGAGCAAGAATTTAAATTATTTTCTTGTGGAATCTTCTTCATGTTTCCTTCCCTATGCATACCCAACGCTAAAGGCAAGAGCAAAACAGCAACCAGTGCCATTCTGAGCCACAGGAATCGCATCTTTAACCTTCCATCGTTGGTGCCACAGATTTGCAACTAGCACTAATGCCTGGGAACCTGCATTTGATAGTGTGGTCTTGCTACTTTACTGTCCAAATGACAGGAACCACTCCCAAGATTTCAACATACAGAATAACAAGTCCACTTTGGAGATTCTGGCCCTTGGCATGTTAAGAGCACTGTTAATCATAACAAATATCACTGTAACTATCAAAATCAAGACCACTTTACCCTCTTGATTTCTTCTGCTGGAACCCCCCGCAAGCGTGCATATAAATAGAGGTGTTCTCGTCCTGTGAGCAGGTCATCAATGGCATCAAACTGAGGGCAGTATCCCATGTTTTGATGGACATTAGAAATGTGGGTCAATATACTGGAGAAACAAAGAAAAGAGTTGTAGTTCTGTAATACTAGCTCTAAGACAGAAAAGAACAGTTTGAAAAAAACCCTTATTTTCTGGGGCAACATCTCTTGTAAGAGGAGAATTAATTCTTCCTGATAAAACACCCTATGAAAATATCTGTTTATACATAAGAGCAAGGAGTATATTCTTGTGTTTAGTCAGCTCAGTCCTAGTTAAGAGTGTAAGCCTATTTCCCCTCACCCATTTTCTTGTTAAAGTATAGAGTAACTTAATGAGAAGTTCTTTAAACAGCCACTCAGGTTTACTACTTTTTGAAAACAGTGTTTATAGCTATAAGAAAAGAAGCAGTTATTTCAGCTCAGAATACGGTCACTAGCAACAGATAGACAGGACACAAGGCTAACACTTCAATGGTAGTAGGAAAAGCACAAAATCATGGAACGGGTGTGGTTGGAAGGGGGCTCTGGAGGTTATCTTGTCCACTGACCCTGCTTGGGCAGTCACCTAGAACAGGGTGCCCAGGACCATGTCCTGGCAACAAAAGAGTTATTGTTCAAATCACATCAATGGACAAAGAATCAAATCCCAACTGCACCTAACAAGCCAAGACACACAACCTTAAACCAACATAAGTGCATACCAGATCACACTGTAATAACTTATGACATTATGCCAACACTGTGTAAACAAAGATGCTAGAAACAGCCAGAGAAAAGTCCCAAAGCTCAGGTCAAAGTACCCTGTTGGATGGCTTATCTTATGTTTGGGAGCTCTTGCCACTAGATATGATTGCCTTGTCCCACTGTTAGCATTACTACAGCTCACCCACAGATTTTACAGGTGTTAAAGGTATCAAATGCAATTGTGTGTTAGCTGAGATCTCAGTGCCATAGAACTGCTGGATCATTGGGAGTGTGATCTGGACAGCTCTGTGCTGGTAAATGGATGTCACAGGGTTTTTTTAAGATACTTACCTATTGCCAGCCACTACAGCATCTCCAGATGTCACATCAGTATCTCCAGTCAGCATTTTGAATGTTGTTGTTTTACCAGCGCCATTCACTCCCAAAAGGCCAAAGCACTAAATTGCAAAATTTATCATATTCTTTAATATTTCCAACTTGCAAATCAGCAGGGGCATAAAATCTGAACTGATCCACGGAATGTAATTCAGTGTTATTGAACAACCTACCTCTCCAGGACGGATGCCAACACAGAGTCTGTCCACTGCAGGCTTGCATCGACCTGCATAAATCTATATTGATGGGGGAGGAGAAAAAAAAGGAAAGTTCCTATTTCAGGACATCTACAGAAATGAAAATCATCTGAAATTTTAGTTTAGTTTAATGCTATTTAGAGGCAACTTTAGAACTGAGACAGGAGTAAACATTTTTTTCATTCTTCTCAAAATATTACCTTGGTCAGTTCTTGTAATTGTAAGATATCAGTTTTGTTGCCTCCATTCATAATTCTTTTTCTTTCTTCTGCAACATCCTCATCTTCATTAATAATAGGTGGCATGGCAGTCTCAGCAAACCTGGAAAAACCGAAGATACTGAGCTGCCCTGGGTTCAGTTAGAATAACAGTGTGAAACAATGGCTAATCTGCTGCCAAAAATGTGACTGGTGGAAGCAGTGGGGTTGAAATTCACAATGTGACATTGGCTGGAGTATTCCTGTTGTTGCGAGAAGCCCTGACCTTTAAAGCTAATCTCTAGTTACTGAAAAAGGAGGAAATGACTTGCTCAAAAGTCATTGAGACATGCCTTGTCAGTCACTGATATGACAATGACCTGCCTCTTAGCCACAGCTTTCACTATTTGGCTACTCTTAGTGCTAGTGATGGTCCTTAGAAGTTTTGAGCAGATTTCTCTGCAAGACAGTATTTTTATAATTGCACAAATTCATCCTCTTGTTGGCAATCTTGAACAGGAGTGCATGACCCACTCACAGCTGGTAGGTAGCTGTTTTCATCAATGGAGAGGCACATTTGTCAAGCAGAGAGGGGAAGTTCACATAGTGTCCAGGATACAGCTGTCCTGTGCCACAGACTAGAACTGCTGTCTCAGGATATCAGACTAGTACCTCATAGTACTAGCTAGTACCTAGCCTGACTGGTACTGAGGACACTACAGACTTTCCAGGTAATTTTATAATCTCGCTATCACAGTGTCTTAAATGAAAAAAAAAAATTAAAATCTTAATTCAAGAAAACTAATTTCTTTAATAAAATATTCTTATATCCTCTTAAGATAATGCAGATTTGTAAACACTTTCTTGAATCAGGATATCAATAAATATCTTGATTCCAGATAAGATAAGATCAGGTAAGTAGAAAACAAAAAGAGTACAAATTTAGAGAACAATTAAGAACAAAAAGAAGAAAAGAGGGACATAGAGGATAACAAAGATAGTCATCCTTTTAATAAAGGAACATTAATAGAACTTTTAGACATACCATCTTGTGGAGAAAAAATGGTGCTGCATAAAGAGATTCAGAAAGAAGAACACAACTCCTTGAAGAGCCATGGCAACCAGGTTCTTTCCAACAAAGTCCCACTGAAAGGGATCAGAAACATGCTCCTCACCTTTGGAGAAAGAGCACCAGAAAGGAAGAGGAAATACTGCTGAAAAACCCCACTACTCCTCAGAACAAAAAGCATAATCATAATGAATTACTGTACTCTATTTGCTCATGATTAGGCAATGGTTTTAATTTTCCAGTCTTATCAAAATTCTTAACAAAATGCCTTTCAAGTTCAGCTGCTGCTGGAGTAAAAAATAATCTCTCTGAATACACACTAATTTGGATATCACTACATGAAACTTGCATGGATTATGTGAAAAGACACACGTTTTCTGAATAAAAATGGATGAGTTCTGCTGTATTACTATTGTTTTAATAAGTTGTCAGATATCAAAGACAATCATATCCCAAGAGAATGCATCTGAAGAACAGTCACTTTAAACATTAACTGAGGTATTCAAATGAAATTAAAAAATAAATCCTCCTGTAATGACTTAAGGCCTTCCAAACAAAGGACGAAAAAACACCAGAGTCTAACACTGAACAAATGGGTTCATTTCCAATGCAGACTACTGGCTGGGCTGTAGAGTTCTGGAAGCACTACCATCACCTCTCTGATTCCTTCAGAGAGGGTGAACTTTCATACTCCTCATCCATCTGATGATGGAAGAGGTGAGAATTTCAGAAACTACTACTTTCCTGAGTTAATCCTTCCAAACATCTCATCCAAGGTCAGGACATGTGACACTGTCATAACTTGTTTCTTCCTGGCTTTACCTACCAAACCTTGCATATACTTCAGTCACAGCTTGGTTCATGGCCAAGTCAATGAGTCCACGGCCCAAGCAAAAATGTGGCAGGACAAGCAGCACATTTTTCAATGTTTTATTAAACTTCAGCAAAGACTGTAAGAAACAGAAACAACATAATCTGTTTTAACCAGACCTGTTCAAGAAAACGTAACAAAGTAAATGAAAAGTTCTTTGTGAAGTCAGAGAAACTGAATGTTCTGTGTTCATAAAACAGAATGTTTATCAAGTTGCACTCAGAGCAACATAAAACACAAATCCTGGCATACACTGCATCAGACAAGGTGCTTGTGAAAAACTGATAATGGGGAGAAAAACTAGATTTTGTAATGAAGTATTTCCCTATGTAGCAGAGGTAATGTAATTCTGGTGATAATATGTAAAACTGCTATGAGGGTGTTTTGGATTTGCACTGAAAACAGGGTTGATAACACAACAGGGATGTTTTAGCTATTTCTGAGCAGTACTTGCAGAGACAAGGCCTTTTGTGTGCCTTACCATACCGCCCCCAGCAAGGAGCTGGGAGTGCACAAGGAGTTGGGAGGAGACACAGCTGGGACAGCTGGCCCCAAGTGACTCAAGGGACATCCCAGACCACATGCAGCCATGCTCAGCACATAGAGAGAGGCTTTGGAGGGCGCCTGGCATCCCGCAAAATTACAAAACATTACTTACCGGATTATTTTCAAATAATTCCAGGATGAATGTAATAGCACTGCTGTTGATTCCCACAAAGAGATTAATACAAGACAATGCAACATAAGCAGTGCTGGGGATACTGAAGAAAGAAGAAGCAGGGTACATCATGGGAATTACTGCCCATCTGCATGCAAGAAATAGAAAAAACTATGATAACTTTTCAATATTCTCATGTCAGTTGGCCTAAAGAAAACTCAAATTAAACTTTCTTCCCATACCAAGTATAACGAAATGGTGTAACCAACCAGTGACTGACCACAGTATTTTCTCCCTGGTTACTACATAAGACTTTTTTTTGCTTAGTCTTTTTTTTTTTTTTTTTTTTTTTTCCGCTATTAAAATGCAGGTCAATAGACACTGCTAAAATTGAAAAAACTTAATGCTAGCAAGGTTGCTATCACCCCAGGTATCTTTGCACATTTCAGTGAATTGTACACCAAGAAGAAGAAACAAAGAAATGTTGAATGCTGAAAGATACTTTAGTATTGACTGTGAATGTGGCAAATGAACGACCTCTAAATTCCTATACAATGTACAAGGAAGAAATCAGCAAACTGAACAAATATATTTTCCTGTACGGGTCACTTTTAATGCTTTAAAAAAATGCAAGGCAGGCAGTGACAAAATAATCTCTTTGTAGCATGTAACCAGATAGAGTATGTAAATATCCCATAGAAGAATCTAGTTTTAACCTGTTTTGGATCCACCCAGTTCTATTTTTCAAAGCTGAGTTCCACTAAGTACCAAGCTCAGTAACATGAAATCATTTCCATTGAAATACAGGGCCCACCTGCAGCAATAACCTTGAACACTCACCCATACAGGAGCAGCAAGGCAACAAACACAGGGAGGTTGGTGGGGGAGGCGTATGCTTTCTTGTTGAATCCAGCGAATATAGCCACAACCATCCCAGCACTCAGTGCATAATTCACCTGCCACAGCACAGGGGGAAATCAGTGCATAAGACCTGAGAAGGGCTGCAAACATATCCAGATCCTACACATCATCCCAAAAGGAATGTATATTGAGGAACATCAGAATTTGGGTTAGACTAGTCACACTGAATTTTTTGGATCAACAGGTAATGCTCAATGTTTTCCTAAGACATCTTTTATCAGACTGTTCATCAAAAATACAACATATATTGTTTCTTAGACTATGGTTTATGAATCTATTGTTTCATAGTACAGCTGCCAGGCTGCCCACAAAAAGCAGCCATGGGTCTGCAAGAGAAGTGGAGTTTCTGGTGATGCAAACAAAGGCTTTGTAGGATGGAAGAGCCAGCCAAATTCCTGGGAAGAGGCTAAAGTGAGTATGCTTGGCTACTGCTCTGTTTCTCTGTTCAGTATTAGTAGCACTACTGTACTGCAATGCATGGAATTCCTCACACAGAATGGAAGGTAGCATTCCACAGAACTGCTAACACCACTTGATGCCTTTGCATCGTGCTGTCAAGGGCAATGGCCAAGCAAAATTCCTGTCAAGAAAGCTGCTGTGAACAGCAGAGAACAAGAACTCTGAGACCTGCTTCTTTTCCCTTATTTAATAAAATAATGTTTTACTTTTTCTTCTGAGAGAACACCTTCCAAATCCTAAAGTGTTTTAGGCTTTTCAAATATTGATTTTCTTTTCCTTTTAATTTTTTTTAATTTCATCTTCACGCATTTCTTATTGCATAATCCCTTGGCCGCTTTCTTGGTCGCGAAGGCACAGCCAGAGAACCACTCCTTGCTGTGCCTCAGCCAGCCAAAGAATTTTCTCTTTTATGACAAAGTGGCTGGAGGGAAGCTGAGCCCTGTCTAAGCAAGTCTGCACCTGTGGTGTAAATCTTTTTGGAATAACACAGTGACCAAAATGAATATGTCATTTCAGACACCCTAGAGTATTTTGTCGGGCCTATAGATACTGTTCCAGCAGGCTGTGAAACTTCCCCACGTAGGTTTCTTGAATATCTTGAAATATGTTTTGGGTCTTCTAGAGGATAGGAATGACGAGCACCAGGCAATGAGGCCCTTCCCTGCTGTAGTTAGTTGTACTTCATTATTCAGTTGTAAGGGCTAGAAATCCTAAGACTATAAAAAATACAGCTTCATTACTTGACTGAGTTGTGCACCTGAATTGATTTCTACATCTGTAATTAGTTCAGAGGCCAGATTCTTAGCACAATCTCTGAGAAACACTTAAGAGAAATTAATGCTTTGTAATGCTTAGAATCACCTTCACTTGATTCACTGATTTGCCCCCAGTTCATGCACACCCAGGATAATCAGAGGCTGTCAATCACACCAGCAGTTACTTACTAAGTCCCACATGAAGTTAGTTAGCCAATAGGTAACAGGGTTCACACCACTGACAAACTGGAGATGTTTGGCTTTTGTTACACGTTCTTGGATCAGGTATAAAACAAAACTGGCTGGTATAAAGGACATAGCAAAAATCACACAGATGGCAACAACAGCATCCACTGAAGTGGTCAGTCTACAATAGAGCACAAGAAGGGACTGTGAGCAAGGGAATGGATGCAATGCAACACTATTAGTATTTGGGGACTCTGGAGGGTGCTTTAAGATCTAGAAGAAGCAAGGCTGGTTTTTAAGCAGAAGACTTCCCCAGTTTCAAAGTGTGCTAGTGTATTTTTCCAAGTTGCTTTGAGGACTGTAGCTAACAAATATGGCACCATTCCCTGATCTTTTACTTGCTTTATAAATCTCAGTTTGACCAGCCTTTCCTGTGTGTGACATCTCAAACTAGACATTTAGGCACAATAGCCAAAGTGCTCTGGAAGCAGGGAAAGGAGAAGCTTAAAAAGGCAGGTTGGAGACAGTGAGATGAAGCACAGATTTTGCCATTATACTATAATGCAAAGTTTTCGATTTCATTGAATTAGGAATTTAATAGGAGAGTGGAAAATCTCGTCTTTTTAGGGATGTCTTTTTCAAGAAATTATGACTTTCAGATTCGGGAATACACCAATCCTACATGCCATTGAAAACCTACCTGTGTGCTGTCCTTGGCACCAAGAGAGAGTGTTGTCAACTACTTGACCTGTAGTCAATCAAGGACAAGTTCTCATTCCATTTTTTATTACACGTTTTATTTCAGAAGTGCATGTACTGGATTTGGAGCATTAACAAAAATTGCAGATCTTTGTGCTTAGGAACCAACAGAAACATGCAATAATGTATATCCTATGGTCATAGTTCCTATGTGGATGGGTATGAACTCTTATGGGAATATGACGAGACATGAATAGATTCTTGTTTAGAATAAAACTTCAGGGAAGGGCCTCCACCTTCTGTCAATTGAACTCTCTCCTCAGAGTGTAGGCATGCTGGAAGCTGCAAGCTGCCAGGAGAGAGAGGGGTAAAAGCCAGAAGTAGAGCACAAGCAGACTTACACAGTGACTTCAGAGAGTTGCTCTTTGGTGAGATTCAGAGGATGGTTTATAGCAGTGATCCCATGCTCCTCAGGGTCTTGGCCAGTCCTCAGATTAGCTCTAAGGATTGCATTATTGGCTACGTTGAGGAAACTAACCATAGCATGCCAGCCTTTATTGTTAAACCACACCTAAAAGAGTCAGAAATCACAGATTAATTTAAGAAGCCTTCACTGAGCTCTCTTCACAGGAGAAAATTTGGCTTTTATTTACTTTGCTGGGCATTGTCAGCAGGAATGAATCCAGCACCAGGAATTCATAGTTCCTAGGCACAGTCCTGCAGGAGGGGCTCACATACTATGCTTTTAAAAGCACTGGACAACTACTGTCAGGGGATTTTATAGAAGGACATTTTAAGATTTAGTGTATTACTCAAAGTATTTAGGACAGCAAGTAGTACTAAGAACATGATTTTTAAAAAAAAATCTCACATTTGAAATACTATGAATAAGGATTACTGTGAATTAGAATAGTATTAATATGAAGTTATTTCTAAAGTATAGCATTTCAGCTCTTGTATCTGGGAATACCATCAGCAGTATTCTCATAATTTGAAGTCTATGTCCAGAAACACTGTGAGTTAGCAGACTTATTCCAGCAATACCTTTATATTATCTTCAGTTTCCATGTATTTAAGGAAATTAGGGATTTCTTTAGCAGCAGCCAGTGAAGTTTGTCCCTAAAGCAAAAAAGAAAAAGCTAAAGATCAGCATGCTAGATGAAATCTAATGCTGCAGTAACCATGTTTTAATAAGGGGTCAAAAAGCAAACAAACAAAATTAAAAATCTTGCTTACTCCTGTCACATTCATCATTCGGCCAAGATCACTTAAAAAATTGACAATTTGATCTCCAGAAACATGAAGGACTGGAAGCCTTCCTCCTATAGAAATTCCTCCATATCTAGTAAAGAGAAAAATATCATCAATAACTCAAGCCAGACACCCATAACTGTACATTAATAGAAATACTAAAAACCCACTTAATGCAAGTTTAATTTCTACATATCAAGTATTTCATGTATAGCAGTTTTGACTCTTTTTCTAACATTAGGTCTTTCTAGTATTAGGTCTTTCTAGGGCTTACAAATAATAGAAGCTCTGTCAGTTTCTGAGAGGTTTATGCCAAGATCCTGAGAAAATTATTTGGAGAGAAGATTTGGAGAAAACAGTGATTTCTACAGAACAAAATCTTTAAATCAAGATAATTACCATATAATGGTTTAGACAGCATGGAAGACTAAGGACAGCATAG
The DNA here is from genome assembly GCF_965231275.1 of Zosterops lateralis. NCBI lineage: Eukaryota > Metazoa > Chordata > Aves > Passeriformes > Zosteropidae > Zosterops > Zosterops lateralis. The sequence goes on from NC_139769.1 coordinate 17,294,574, forward strand.
ACCTCAGTAAAAATTTCAGATGTTCTGAGAGGAAGAGGCATTCACTAATGTCAGTACCAGCCAGCGCTCCATAATGGTAAACACTATTGCACAAGATGAACTGAAGCCTAATCCCATAGGAAGCAATGCTTGCACATGAACAAGCAGATATTCCCTGAAGAAAGGCAGTCATTCAGCTGCAATCTTTGAAGTGAACTCCTACTGCTGGTGAGAAATTAAATGAGTATGTGCTCCAGGCTAACCAGTCATCTTTCTAAGCTTTTAGTAACTGCAGTGTAGACATCACACACTAGGCTAGCTGTTGTCTCTACCTAAAGGACAGAACTAGTGCAATCTGGTTAATAACTACTGCACATGTACAGAGCAGCCATGAGGAATTGTGGTTGTTACTTCTGTATTTGATAGGCTGGTGTCTAGGTTTCATCCCAGTCAGATGTTTTGGAGGGTTTATATTTTTTCTGTGGCACTGAAAGATCTGTATCACAGCAGTATTAAAATATACTGTACTATTGCATCAAACCTTTTTACCACACAGTTCCCACTGGTTTGTTCCAGCAGGTAATAAAACTCTGATAGTTTCATTGTGAGCCTCTTGCTTTCATCTCCTGCAGGGAGTTCAAATGAATATAACCCCCTGTCTTTATAAGACCCTTCCTGATCCCCAGCCTATTTCCCAATAAAGTAATCTCTTTGTTCTACACTGTCTGACGTAATTTCCCTTGTCCATTTGCAGACACATTGTGAGGCTCACTGGTTCAACAGAAATACATTGTTCCTTTATTTACTACCTTAATCTGTGAATTGGTTTCTTACCTCTGCTCATTGACCCAGTATTTACTCTTCAAGCTGAAACAGACAAAGAGGATCTCCTCTCAATGCACAGAACCAAACTCAATGATACATCAGGCTTAAATAAAAATTAAAGTTGAATTCCTATACTTTGCAGACCTCCAGTCTGCTGGCTATTACTTTTGAGTTGTGGGTTTGGCAGGACTTCTGGCATTCCTTGCAGTGTGGTTTTGGCTTTTTGTTTTCTGACGTGATTCATCTTTGATTCATATAGAGATAAGCAAGATTCCCAAAGTGACACATACTGGGCTATTCTAATCCATAATTAATTGATTTTTAAAGATGCATCTAAAGCAATTATGACACATGCTAAGGGGAATCAAAGGCAGTCAGAACATAGCTAATATAAAGGGAATTTCAAGAACTCTGCTGAGAACTGAAAAAATAGTAGATAGAACTGGATCAGAGATAATAGGCTGTGGACACTGCACAGCTGATTACCATACTCAACACACAGGCCAGCTGAAGAGCTATCAGCAGGATGGATGTATCTGGGTGACATTGTCCTTTGGCTGCTCTTTAGCACTTCTGGGAAGCAGGCGATAATTAACCCAGGCAGATGGTCACTTTAGTGTGGTTATAGTTCTTCAGGGAGACAAAGTAGCATCTCTGCAAGGCAGTTCACTAATGCTGTGCAGAGGCACCATTTTTGTCACCATTAACATGAAATTCCATCAGTACTGACACTTAACTCTGCCTATAAAAGAGTACCTGATTATACAAATAGTTATAATTGAAAATATTTAATTCCCCTAAAATCAGCCTCTTCTAGTCTTATATCAGAAATATGGACATGGTGCTCAAATCTACAAAATACTGTGGCAAATCAGGTGTTATGCCATTATTAAATGAAAATTTCATCACCAGGTACAAAATGCCACATGTGAAAAAGAAATAGAGATTCATCCCTACCTTCCCTTTATCAAAGTAGGATATGTTTTCACCAGAAAATCTGAAATATTTCTGCGGGTCAGATCTTGAAGAATTTCTGTGCTGCGTTGCACTCTCTGGCAAGAAACAAAAACCTAATCAATCACAATGAAGTTTAGAGTGTCTCAAGCTATTAAGTGCTTGCCAGGAAAAGAGAAAAAATAGTTTTGGATTAGAGAAAATTCTCAGGTTCATAGTATCACTGAAAGAGAGTGGGTCAATCCCTCAAGCATAATTTCTAGCCTGAACATCCTTACTTTACTAAGACTTTATAAGAAATCAATATGTTTGCGATGCATGACACAAAACAGTTGCATGTCACTTTGAAACAGGCATTTACAACAAAGGTCAAGGTTGTCCAAGGCTTTTTCTTCAATCTAAAAGTAGGAAAATTTTCAAATTCACTGAAGCTCAAGAAAGAAAGAAAGAAAGAAAGAAAGAAAGAAAGAAAGAAAGAAAGAAAGAAAGAAAGAAAGAAAGAAAGAAAGAAGTTTTCTATGATTTAGCAACTTTAGGTAAAAAATAATTCAAAAAAATTCACCTTCACCAGCACATTAGATAGGTCAAAGGAAATTTACTTTTTTTAAAATATTAAAATGATGCCACACGACAACTTTATTGAGTCTTTTATAAATTAGATTGCTGTGAAATGCAAGACCTCACACTCCTGAGTTTATCCCAAGGTAGAATACACTTTAAGAGGCTCCTGGGCAGCTTCAGATGGCAAAGCTTGCAACCTGAAATCATCTGATAATGACCTAGAATGTAAGTCTAATGAACTTTCCCGAAGTTCCTGCACTTGTCCACAGAGAGTACTAGATGACACAGAAGACACATTAGAGATGTCCAGCTGATTCTAGACAGGAAGACTAGTAACATCCCCATAGTGCCTTTGTCAACTGAGTTGTCTTTGCTTAAACATAATTCTATTGACAATTATTTACACTCTGTGGCTTTCCTGGACACTCAAGTGAACTGCTTCTTTCTGACAAGTTATAAAAAACGATAATATCCTGCAAAATTATCAGGATAATATTATAATAAATACATTTTATTTAGAGGACTAGAATCCCCACAAACAACAACAAAAAAATTGCATCTTACTTGGAATTGAAGTTTTAGACTAAAGGTCTCCGAAATACATTAGCATGCAATCAGCAAAATTCAACTGTGTCTGTTGGACAGGGATTACTAAGAAATCAGAAATAACTTGAGATGCTGTAAGTTATATAACCTCTATCAATTTATTTTTTTTCTTCATAAACAGGAATTCTAGAGATATTTAAAACAATTTTGTTGTGTGAACAGTGATAGAGAAATCAAAGCAAGCTGAATCAGTGTTTTCAAGAGATTGTGTCATGGAAAATGGTATAGTCACCACCCCTGGAGTGTTCAAAAATGTCAAGATGTGGCACATGGGGTTGGAGTGGTGAAGATGGCAGTGCTGGGTTAACAGCTGGACTCGATCTTAGAGGTGTTTTTTAAACTGAATGATTCTGTGATTCTATGAAAATGAGAAATGTTTTAGTCATTTTGCTAGTGTGTTCAGCCCCGCAAACAGGAATATTAAAGATGAACAGTGTGCAAGGTGAGACATTAAATTAGTGAGCTACTACTCTGAGAGTGGCTGCAATTCTGTTTAACTTCTTAGAAAAACATTTATTAAATGCAAACACTGACAGGCTGTAATTTTCCTTTGCTCTTCAAAAGAGCAGGCACATTTAATAAAGGGCACTGCTAAGATCATCCATTGACAGGAGAGGAGGGAATGTAGCTCTGTTTTCCTCCATACAGCATCAGTGGTTATTAAATTACTCATCTTCATGCGCATGCATAAAAATATTCATTTTGCTAGCTTAGAACATTTCTGATAGAAACTGAAAGACATGTAAAAATTAATAATTTGGGCTTCACTGAATATTAATTTTTCCATTTTAATGAGATGACCACATTCCATGTTTTTAAAATTGTGACTTCTTTTCTTTTTTTCTTTCCTCTTTCTCCTTCCTGCCCTTCCCTCCTTTAAAGAAAGGCAACCTTCTAAACAGAACTGTTCTTTGAGGAAAAAACCCCTTAAATTATGTAACAAATTGTTGATTTTTTTGTGATTTTCTTCTACTCAAAAAGTTTGCAATCTGGATGAAAACAATAATGAAAATTTATTTCAATGTGCAAGCTTTTCAAATACCACTGAAACTCAATTTCAGATTCCAGCAAGTCTTGCTCTCTTGAAAAATAATATACTCAATTCCTTCCATGTATATTAGCATGGCAAGGTACTTAGACACTGATCCCTTTTCCAGCACTTGCCATGAAACTTTTCTACAAAGACATATGGCACAAGGATGCAACCTGTGGTGGTGGGAGGCCTCCTGCACCAGCAGGGCATTCTGGCAGCATAGTGAGTTTCTTGTGAGTGCTGCACTTGCAGGAAGGTGATGGATTCTCGGGGCTCCACTCTTGGCTCAGCAGGAGGCTGCTGAGGTTAGAATGAACAGCAGGTGTGTTCCAGGCAGTTGGCATATTATTGCATGGGTAGTTCCTGTGGAGAGGAACAGAGCTTTAAGCTGTGCAGTGACAATGGTCCATGAGAACTCACATATCCACAAAAGCACAGTGCTCTAAGCACATATTCCCTCCTCAGCCCTCATCCTGTGAGTTTTGAATAAGAAAATCATTTTAGACTATTTGGTACACACGAATAAATATAGTCTCTCCCCACATCTCTGCCAAGTTTACTGCCTTCAGCTTGCAGATAGGACACTGAAGGAACAAGGGGAATGTGTATGATCCATTAGTACTAGAAATCTGCACTGGATATATCTTTGTGAAGAAACTATCATTTTCCTTTCTCATGCAGTATCTTTTTCTCTTCTAAAATTTCCTCTTTGATTCTGCCATACCAGGTAGAGGAGAGGAATGGCAGAAAAGAGGACAACCAGAAGGATCAAATTGCTGGATATCATGGCTGGGAAAGAGTCAGGGGAAAGGGAACAAATGTTGAAGCATAGCAAGCCAGTGACAAATGGCTCCAAAGCAGGACTCACAGGCAGAGTAAGCAGGTAGGACAACAAAAACTGGAGCTCTTCTAATGTTGCCCTCACTTCAGAATGAGAATAATTTCAAATAATGGACACAGTCCTATTGTTACTTCATGATCTGAGTGATTGCTGAAGTTATTGCTTCCTAACACACCAACGGGAACTGGAGGAACCTGAAGGGACACAGACCTGGAAAGTGCCAGGGAAGCTGAGAAGATCTCAGCCAGGGTAGCTGAGAAGGCCTGAGGTCACTGACATAAATTTCAAGGTTGCTTAAGTCTCAATGTCAAGCTACATGAGCTGGTTTCCAGTCATTCATATTGAACACCGTGAATCATTCTCAATCCAGTGGCAGTGTTATCTTGCTATTTGTTTGTTACTTTTGACCCAGTATTAGATATAGCAAACAACACATCTGAAGCATTGGGTCTTGTGAAGAGTCAAGCCAATTGATTCTTGTTTTACTACTCATGTTCCACTAGAAGTACCCTGCTAGGATCTCATTCAAGAGAAATTAGCTAGCAACTTACAAAAGAGGCTGATTCTTCATGCAGCGAATTCCAAATCCTGGTTTATTCAAGAAAGCATGAGTAAGGGAGACCATTTGCTCATTGCCAGGGCGTTCATTGCTAAGGGAATAAGACAGAAGTTTCTCTATAAAATATTTTTTCAAACTATTGTACTGTACTGTAATACACATGGCAACTAGAGGACAGCAATATGGCAGTACCAACTACCCCCCTCCAAATGCTGATAATTCAATTGTTTAATTTATTCATGTAAAAACCCAGAATGTTCTGAGATGGTTGACAGGCAATGGTTCTTATATCCTAATACTAAAGTTGACTTCTGACAAAGTCCAATAGCAGCATTCTCCAAAAAAGGCTTGAATCCTCATTGCTATTCTCCCAGCACTGTCACAGTCAGTAATCAGAAGATGAAAAACATATTCTGCATTTTGATTTGCAGAGGCCTGGATCTCCTGTTAGACAGGATATGTAACTTGGTAAGTGTTGAGGTCTTGAATTTAGGTAGGAAGAGGAGAACACTGAAGTTAGAAAGACATTTGAAAGACTATTTGTTAGATGTACTAGCAGCTGTATTCTCCATGTGCACCAATTTCAAGCTATTTTAAATCTGCTGATTCCAGTGAAGTCAATCTTTACTTACATCACACAGAGTGAGAAAAAAGCAGTGAGACAAGGCCCCATAATGTTAAACTCTAGGGAGAAAAAGGTGAATGTGTGACAAATGTACTGTAAGTGATTCCTCTTACCTGAAGAAAGTAAACTGTTGTCCATAGATCCAAGGATGTAATGTTAAGGCAGGGTATTCTCCAAATGGAGGAATAATGACTGTAAGTACTAGAGCCAGCAACACAAAACTAGCAGGGAGAACAACCTGGAACAGGGGAACACAAAAACTTCACATTAGATTATTATATAAATGTTGTAGAGTGACACTGCACACACTCCATAATTTATGTAAATAAAAGAAAGCAGAAGCACACAGACCAAGTCTAGTTTAACTCCGGAAAATCAACAATTTAATTTCTAGTGCTTTTGCTTAAAATTCTGGTTGTCTGTCAATGAACTGTATTACGTTAAAAATAAAACACTGGGCTGGTAATGATGGAATCATGAACTTGGTGCAGTTGGTAGATTCCAGGCAGAAAGAAATAAAAGAAGAGGCAGAAGAGTTGGAATCATAATTGCACGGTTCCTCATTTGCAGCACCTCTATTGATTTCCACAGGGCCATCATTGCTGGAAAGACAGTGCTGAGAATGTTGTGGGAAAGACTCAAGAACAGCACAAGTCAGTCAATACCTGTGCTAGGAAGTCCTTGGAGCTGCGGGAGGCATGGTGGAAGCGTTTGATGAGCAGTGCTTTGATCTGCTGATGTATAAGCTCAAAGCCTTTGTACTGTCGGGACCCTTTGCCTTCATTTTGATCTCCTGCTCTGCCTGCTGGCATTCGAGAGGTGTCTGTAGTTTTCAGGGCGGTTTGTTCAGCTGGTTTGTTCTCAGTAGGAGTTTTGCCAAGAGCAGAACCATTTTCTTGAGTATCTCCTAGGTTAAGATGAGAAGCATCAGAGAAGACACTTTATCTTCCATACATGAAGCAGCAGAGACATTTTAACGAGGTCCAGATTTTACCAACTGTATATATCATATCTCTAGATTGTTTTAATTACAACTGTTGCACTGTGGTTGTATTTAGTGACATCATATAAGTCAACTCTCCTCTTACTCAGGAGGATGAAATATTTAATCATCTATGTAGATTATGGACAAATAGTCAGCAATGTACTTTTTATACAACTACTAAAGCTGTTGACATTTGTGTGGTCAACACTCCACTTTTATTTGCATAGTTAAGAATCTCATCCAAGATAAATACAAGCCTTTCTGCTGACTTAATCTCTTTTTTTAAGGTATCATGTCGGACCCTAAAAACAGATATTTGCTGACCAAATTTATTTTGTCAAGAACATACAGAAGATTGAAAGTTCTGAAACTCCTCTTTACAGTGTTCAGAATAAAAAGCAGTCCCAAGAACAGTAAATCAAAAACGGATTTGTGGATCCATACCTGGTTTTTGCATTTCAGGGTCAGCTTCTGCTGTCACCTTTAGGAAAACCTGCCATAGAGAAATACATTTTCTGGTTAGGAAAACAATAGTTACAATAACCTGACTTTTAGAACGCCATACATCATCATTTAGTATAAAAGAAGAAAATTTTGATAACTTTCCAGTACTTCATATTATTACACAATCAGAGGTCTTTTATGAAATAACTCAGAAAATTAATGAATGAACAAAGATAAAAAAAAAAGAAAAAAAAAAAAAAGAAGAAGAAGAAAAAAAGGATGCATTTCAGGCTATTCAGGATCCACAAAGCTACAATGAATTAAGGGTTGGATCCTTTCTCTAGCCCTTCTCAAAGATTTTTGGAGCGTGCCACAGCTTATGTGACTAGATTTTGAAGGACGTATTAGGAATTAAATGTTCAAGAACAGGAATAGTCTCAGTAAACATTTTGGTTGCTTATGGTGAGGTCAGCAGGTATTTTAATCTGTCTGTTACCTCTTCAAGTGGTGTGTCTGAAACTCCAAAACTGCTGAGTCCCAGGTCATCCAATGTTTCCTCCAGTTCTCTGAAGAGACTGGCGTAAGATCGTTGTTTAAAGTTTTTATTGGGCAAAAGATAAATGAGTTCCTGACCAATGCTTTCAATTAATTTTGCTTCTGGGATATGATGGTGGATTACTTCTGCTAGCTCATTTAGATCTCCTGTGAAAAGTCAGAACAGTGTCCATAGAATGAATATTTAACCATATGAAGCATGATTTCAAAAGCCGTTGTTTGCACTAAAAGGGTACTGCTCTATTACATAACTCAAGAGACATCTCAGTTAATTCTGCACTAGCCTGGGCTATGTTGCTAATTATGCTTTGGACCTATGTAGCAGGAAACTATTTCAGGTTTGTTAATAAAGCACAATAAAATCTTCAGGAATATCTACTTAAATTCTTCTTTTATGCAGAAAAACCAAAATTACTTTTTCTCTGAGCAAGTCTATTTCCTTGCTCTTAGATATGCTTCAGTTTTCATTAACAAATGACACAAAACTCTATGCCACACTTGTAAAGCACACAAACTTCCAGTTCATTATCTATACCTGAGACCACATGTACACAAAAATGGGTCAATGGTAAGCAAAATCACAAAGAACACTTACTAAATTCACAATACAATACAATACAAACGTTAGACACAAGGACCAAATAAATGGGTCTTGTCAGCACTGATCTGTAAGACAAGATTGCAGCACAACAGCAGACATAGCCATGTGCTGGAATGCTGAACCATCCTGCTTCTTACCATCCAGTTCCAGCTCCGGAGCTCCTTCTTCACCCCTGTGCACACAGCTGGAGCAGGAGCAGGAGCACTGAGAGCCACAGCTACAAAATGACTACCATGGACAAGCAAGAGATAAAAAGATTAAAGTGCTTCAGACATATTCAAAACAGGATATAAAGATTGTCAATATTTGAACAGCTTGAGTCAATGAAAAACATGTCATATCCAGAGCATCTTGAATATAGTCTACTGAAAATCATCTGAAGACAGGATTAAGCAATGCAGAAAACATAAATCCATCTGCACAAATCAGTTGTAAACTGCATACAAATACCTGAGGGAACGCAATCAGCAGAGGCTGTGATTGTACAGATTGTGTTGCTACTAGGACACACTATTTTGACAGAAAGAACCCAGAACCTTACTTTTCAAAGGCTGGCTTAGCCATGCATAAATGTAAACTTTTCTAGTGTCTCATCTACTTACCAGACTATCTAAGGTTTAAAATCAGTGTACTGCAGAAGCAAGAATCAGAAAGGACAAAGGCAACTTGAGAGTTGGGGTTTTCAGCCTGGAGAAGGGAAGGCTCCAGGGAGACCTTAGAGACCCTCCAGCACCTAAAAAGGGCTACAAATGAACTGGATAGGGACGCTTTACAAGCATGTAGCACTAGGACAAGGGGGAATGGCTTTAAACTGAAAAGGGGTAGATTTAGATTGGATATTAGGAAGAAATCCTTTACTGTGAGGGTGGTGAGGCACTGGAACAGGTTGCCCAGAAACGCTGTGGAAGCCCCACATCTGGAAGTGTTCAAGACCAAGCCAGATGGGGTTTGAGCAACCTTGTCTAATGGAAAGTGTCTCTGCCCACAGCATGGGGGTTGGAACTGGATGATCCTTCAGGTCCCTTCCAACCCGAACCATGCTAATATGATATTCATAATTACATAATCATATGATTAACTGCAGTTTTGTATGAACTGTTAAGCAGTACTTAATTGTTATTTACCTTGGTGCAGTGAAAGCATTATTCAGAGCACATGTGCAGTGGAGGGGATTCATACTTACTGCAGCTCTTCCCATTTTTGTGGTTCTCATTTTGCGAACAAGGGTGAGATAAAAGCCAGAGCCAAAACAGTTCTTTAGGAATACAGGAGAGCCTGAGCAGAACAGTTTCCCTTGGGATATGATGGCTACTCTGTCTCCAAGGATGTCTGCCTCATCCATATGATGGGTTGATAGGATAATAGTTCTGCCTAGAAGGAACAAGGAGGAATGTTCAAGGCATGAACTCTCTCTGGAACTCAAAACTGTGTTTAGCTTTTTTTTGGCAATTATTTCTCTCCAGCAAAGCCAGTCCTAGGTTTGCCACAAAAGAGTCTTGTTAGCTTATGTTAATATCCCACTACTCATGACAGTTTACACAGCAGGCCCATATTGCATCTATGACAAGTTTAAAAAATCCCACCAAAAAAATCTGGTTCTACTCTCAAATCTCTTACCTGGGCGATATTTCAGCAGAAGATCCCAGATAGATCTCCTGGAATACGGATCAACTCCAGAAGTGGGTTCATCCAAGACTACAACTTTTGCTTCACCCACAAAAGCAATGGCAACAGACAGTTTCCTTTGCATTCCACCTACCAGAGGACAAACAAATCCAGGCATGTAAGACGTGTTATGTAAGTGGCAGGGATGTAATTAACATTGTTTTTTTGGTGTGACGAAAACCAGCTACAAATGAAACAAAACCTGTCCTCAGACACATATCTGCAAAGATAAATTAATAGTAATTTTTCTTCTGAAATTCAAAAGAGGTTGTTCAATTTTTTTTTTTTAATATATATTTTCCATCTACACATTGCATTTTCTGCTTCTTGCCAGAATCAAAAGCAGAAAGATATGAGGTTTTCATGTTCTTTCACGAAAACTGACCAACTTTTATAGTTGCAATCAGGACAAAGTAGTAAAAGAACAGCTGGCTGTTTATTCAAATCAGCCTTCAAATCTGAAAGTGAGAGTAGTTCAAATGTACTATGTGCATTTGTACCTTTGGATCGGAAGGAACTACTACCAAATAATACAGTATTATAGAGCACTGATCCAGTGGGGCAGCATGATAGTATAGTATTTAATTTGCCTTGAAATAATAGAAGGTTGTATTTTGGTTTGTTTCTTATATTAACCAGTTTTTTGTATATATTTATTTAAAACTAATGGCTTCAAGTATATTTGAATTTGTTGTATATTTATAAGACAGAGAAGCTTTAAGGACAGGTTGTGCCAGCTTTACTACTTGTACAGTCCCATTTACTCCTTGAAATGAAAGCATCTCCCCAGTGCACATTGGCACGTCAGAATACAGCTTCAAATATATAACTTGACCAATAATTGCCCAAAGGCCAGGTAAGATGGGGCTGTGAGCAGCCTAGTCTAGTGGAAGGTGTTCCTGGCCATGACAAGGGGTTGGAACTAGATAATCTTTAACATCCCTTCCAACCCAAACCATTCCACGATTCTATAAGGGACAAAGAAAAGGCAGCAGGACAAAATATCTTAGAAAATTCTTGTAAGCACCTGACAAATTCTGAGCTTCTTCATTTCTTTTATGGATGAGGCCCATGTCTTCTAGCATTGTTTCCATCTCTTGCTCAGCTTCTTCTCTGGATCTTCCTTTCAGTTGAGAATAAAACAAGATGTGCTCTGCTACAGTAAGACTGTGACATCAGACAGAAAGGCAAGAAGGCACATTAAATGAATAAGCCAGTTTTTATCCCAAGTAGCAATAAATTCTCTCTAGCTTTATTTTGCTAAAGGAAGAGAGGTTGCATTACCCTAAAGGATCTTCTTTGGGATCAACACACTTCACTTGGAGGTCATAGTCTCTTTCTTTGGCTTTTCAAAGCAGAACCTGCTACTAAAGGAACAGGTATAGCAGGCATCACACCATTCATTTATGGGAATAAAATGGAAAAGAGTCTGCTGTTGAGATGAACATAAACTAATGAAGTGAAGCTGGAAATCACCAGAGAAGGCAGTAAGGGGTTGAGTGGTAGTAGGAAATGGGCATAAAAATATCCTACTTTTGCACTGTCAACTCGAATTTTTTTCCTTTAGTAGTCCTAAATTACAGTGCACGAACCTCCAAGATAACTCTTTCTAAGCTACAGTACAACAGAAAACACCAGGAGCATTGTTATTTGTTCCCAGTGAAATGATGCAGGAGATTTCTCTTGCAGGATGTTATGTTAAGAGATGAAGTTCGTCTGAAATACATCTGCTGCTAGCACAATAAGAGAAACAACACAGGCTTTGAGGATTCTCATGCATGGAGACTGGGATGCTTCCTCTTGAAGCCAGTTTGGAGTGATACTCACTGATTGAATAAGATGTTGTGCTGAGGGCACATCCCCAGTCTGTGCCGAATGGAGTCCATGTGAGTCTGGATGTCCAGGCCGCCAACCAACACAGTTCCAGACGTGGGTGGGAAGAGGCCTGTCAGTATCGACCTGGGAAAACAAAAGGAGGAAATTCTCCCTCTCCTCTCTCTCTGTGCTAGATAAAGAAGCTACATGACACAATTCCACTAGATGGAGCATGATGACTTCTCACTATAGGCCTTGATGAAACAACTCCAGAGAAAAGCATGTATGTAAGTACTCTTGATCTGCTACAGAGAATCCGACGGATCTGTTAACATAATTTTTGATACAACTATCTATATGGTTTTGGCTTCCATTAAGAAACAGTTATAGTTCAGCACGTTATATATAAATGTGCCTAAAATGAACCTCAGTAGGATGAGAAAAGAATAATGGTGTGAGGTCTCTGGCCATGCTGACTCATGCCCTAAATCTTTATTTTCTGTAAACTAGAAGACCAAATGTTATGTTGCAAATGGGTAGCATCTGTTAATAGATTTGGGTGATTAGTGGATTTTTCAGTTAAAAAAAGTTCAAAACAATAAAAAATTTTGTTTTTATCAAAAGAATAAACCCCCTCAAATTTACAAAACATTTCAGCAGATTAGGATGCTTTTATTTTGGGTTGAACATATTCCTCGTGAAACAATTTTAAAAAGTAAAAGGCAATTTTAAGTGCCTTTGAAATAACACTGTTTTAATTGAAAAACCCTTAAGTATTCTGCTGAGAAAAGTCATAATGAAACACATTCAATTCTTTCAACATTTAGTGAACTTGTCACATATTTATAAAACGTTTTGTTCACCAATGAATCCTATTTTGCTAAATAAGGTTCTGTATAAAGAAAATTAAACACCTTTAAAGTCCAGCTTCCTAGGATGCTAGGTTTCTAGAACTAGAGGAATATTTCAATCTGGATATAGATCTTGCATGTGTGTAGCCATTTTATTTAAAGAGTGCCTGTATTTCATACTCCTTTGCACACAGACCAATAGATGTGACCAACCTAGAGCCAGTTAGAGAAACCAAGAACATGTGGAATGTAGTGGCTTGCAAATTTTCAGCTCTTTCAGCCAGAAGATCCTTCTCTTTCTTCACCTATGGTAGTTTAGCCATGGGAAACGAATTCTAGGGGAGAGAATTGCTTCCTTCTCTCTGGACTTTCACTTGTTTGTGCCATGCATTACTTCCCTCCCAGGGCTTTAGCTAATCCAGAATGTTTTCTTTATGCCTAGGGGCAGCATTTCCCTGTCTGGAAAAGGCCTAATACTGTGCATCAAGCCAGCTTCAGGAGTGGTAGAGAGACAAGGAAAGAGTGAAAAGAAAGGACTGCTCCAGCAAAGAGCACTGCCCTGGATGTGCTTCTTGTGAAAGAAGAGACTTACATGGTAGTTGTCTTTCCTGCTCCATTGTGACCAAGGAAGGCTGTGATCTGACCCTCATAAAAAGTAATATTTATCCCATCTACTGCTGGTTTGGGCCTGTTCGCAAAAATCTTCACCAGGTCCTGAATGCACACTCCTGGAATCAATCCTGTTGGCTCAGGCTCAAAGAAGGTATTCACTTGAAAGGCAAGAAATCAAAAATAAAAAAAGAATAAAAGCACCTGTTTTAATCCTAATTCTGATGATGACAACACATCAGTAAATGCAGAAGCAAAAGCACATACCCGGCATAATTCAGCATCATGTTCCAGGGCCAGATTCCCCAACTCCCACTGGTACAAAACTAAGGCCAGGTTTCTAACTGCAGTGCAATTCATTTAAATTCACCCTCATATCTATGACAGGAGAAGCTGAGCTGAAAATTGTGGTGGTCTGTGGAGAGGTAACTCATTGGACCAGGGGAAGCTGAACATCTTTTCTGTTCTCATTGTGTAGCAGGAAGATTATTTGGAATCGTTTTCTGGAAATACTTAGATAGGCTGAAAGATTACATTAAACAAGCAGCAGGTTGCCTTTCTAGCTGGGCTGAAATCTGCCATTCAAATAATCTCCCCAGCTGTGCATTCTTTGACCATGATGCTTTAAAAACCTCCCCCAAGCACAACACAAACAAAACACAACAACAACAAAAAATCTCCTTTAATCCTGGTAGGTGAAATTTACCCCATTGCTGAGACCAGGTCAAGATTTAGATAGGACCTAACATGAGCCCTACATGAGATGGATCTACATCCTTTCTCTCAGGATTAAAAATGCATTATTGCAAATAGCACCATCAGGACATTTTATTGCACCAGCTTCTAGACAAAACAAACTTCCTTTGAAGTAAATTAAGCCCTTGGGCAATGTGAATTATGGAAGTTGAGAAACTGAAACTAAAGACCCTGTCCACTTTTGTTTACACAGAATGCTTTAGGCTTTGTAGGAAAGCTTATTTTGCAATTGTAGTTTACTTAATTTGTTCAGTACCCAGCAGGCCTGTGTGGAGAGCAGCCAATGAGATCTGGGTGAAACCAGCCCCACATCCATCAGTGGCTTGTGTGACTAGCATTATTGTCACCAACAGTACTCAGGAAAAAGTTCCAAATTTGTTGTGTATGAGAGAGCTGTGTATATTACAGAACACCTTCAATAATCAATACAGAATAGGTAGCATTACTCTAGATAAAATTATGTTCATTAATAACTTTTTTTTTGGACTTGTGAAAAGAACCTATGTTTCCATTTATCTTGCTGGGACAAATACAAACATCTCTGTATTCACAAAAGTTCACATGGAGTGTGGCTAGATAGTTATGCGTATAATGGCAATTGAAGCATCTTCCTTGGTTTTATATGTATCATAAGCTTAGATCATATTTGTCTGCAAGACTCACTAACAAGTTGTCAGGCAAATTCTCTGATGATCTCCCCCAGTATCTGCTTTGCATCACCCGAAGGACACTGGTGGAGGGTTGAGCTCCCTTTTTTGTGATTCATATTTCTCCATTTTGATTCTATATCCTCACTTTCATTGAACTGTACTAGGTCTCCTCTTGGCTTCTCCTCACACCTCCCAATTCCTGGGTGGCTGAAAGGGAAGACAGGCTTTTTTGTGCAGTGACAGGCAGAAAGCTCTTCCTTTGTGGCCATGGAGCAGCTGGAACCTGGGAACTAAGGAGTAAAGCACCAAAAAGATAAGGCAGTACTAGGAGAAGATTGGCTGAAATAACCTTTAACCTCTGCCTGTCTTTTTCCTTTGAAGTCCTGCCCTGTTTCTATTCACCCTGAATGCATGTTTTCAGTGCCTAGTGAGGAGCTCTGATGGCCCCACTTTTATCTCTTGCCTTTCAAGAGTCAGAAAGGCCTCAGAGCTGCCTGTAGCAGTTACTTGCACTACAGAATCCACACGCATTCCTCTGAGCATCTCATACAGAAAACTCCTCTGGCTCACCACAAAAGAAGACATTGGGGCTTGAAAACAAGACAGGTCATTCAGGAATTCTTAGGTGGTGGCTAATGTCAGCATCAGAAAAGGCTGCAGACAGACACACAGAGCACTTCAGATAAATCCCTTTGCAACCAGCCTTTTCCTACTGATGTAAAACACACTAAAGATAGGGAAAGAAAAGGAAAAAAAAAAAAAAAAAAAAAAAAAAAAAAAAAAAAAAAAAAAGATGGATGGGACTAAGAGGGAAGAACATTCCCCTCAACGTATTTTAGCATATTTTTATTGAAGTCATGGCTCTGTTTAATTTTATAAAGTCAATGCATGCATCTCTGTGCCTCAGCATGAAAACTAACTTGCCAAAGAAGCAGCCTGCATTTGCATGATAAAAAAAAAAAGTTAAGGAACTCTTCTGGAAGGCAGCTGTCTTATGTGTAGTGGCTAAAATATTCTAAGGGATGATGAATGTAGAGGAATAAATAAGAGTTGATGTCTCTCTTGTGCTTAGCTATGGGAGTTACATGCTATCACCTTCTGGGCTCCTACTGGCTCTTGTAGCTTGGCTCCAATCACTCCTGTGTCCTGTGTCACTCCTGTCTAGTTTGTTATGAAGTACAATGAGTAGAGTGTCTCAGAAGTACTCAGGTTGCTCTCTTTCCTTACTATTAATTTCATCTTTGTCCTGGACATCTGTCTTAGGCTTCCCCTGCTCGCCGGGTTCTTTTTCTCGTTTGTGTTTACATTGTTTGTTTTTACCATCCTTCTTCCCCTGGCTGTCACTCTTTTCTTCTGTTTTTTCAGGTTCTTCAGATTTATTTGTGTTGCTTTCATTTTTTTCCCTTTCCATGGTCTTCTGATCCACACAGCCTTCTGCCTCTGGACTTTTTTCTGTATAAACCAAAAGTAATCAAGACTTAATTAACAAAAAATTAATATCCTCTTATCTCTAGGGTATTTTGAGGAAAAGAAAATAGCCCTAAGCATTGAGCTTTTCAAGGTCATTAACCCTCAGTGTTTTACTCAGGTTAGGAATACAGCATTCAAAACCATCTAGCTTAAAATTTGCTTCATGGTGTCAAGATCAGATATTTAAGGAAAATGACTGACAATTTTGAAATTGTAGACTCACAATAAGATCCTGACTAGTATTAGGTACATGTTTTACATTTTATCCATGCAACTCTAGATGAAGTTCTCATCACATGAGGAGAAAGACCATACAAGCATTTCCTAGATGTATAGGGAGTGAGAGGAATTGGAAGAAAATTAAAAGGTTAAATGAAAAACAAATTGCTAAATTGCTACTTAGATTAAGAGCACCCAGCCAAAATGATTGAGTTGGTATTGATTTCTAAACAAGAATTTCTGACTCTCCAGTTTGTCTTAGACATTGCTACCATAAAGGAAAACAATTGCATTGGGTCAGGCTTAAAGCAGGAAGAAGCAGGAGCCCCTGAACAGACTGTTTACATAACACAAATTCAAGCCTGCAGTCTAGAGTGAAACTAGCACAACTGTAATTTATCAGATGGCCTAGGACTTTTTTTTTTTGTTCTGAAACTTCACCATTACTTTCTGCTGTAAGTAATTTTAGCCCACAAAACTGTATAAAATTACCTGGTGCACCAATAGCAAAAATGTCAAAATGGGGGGAATACAAGAGTGCACTGAGAGAAATAAACTTTAGAAGTACCAAGATCATTTACCAGTTTAGCTTCATTTTCAGACATGAATTTATATGCTCTGACATTTCTTATCCAGTTCTCCTCTCAAAACATGAACCAGTTAGGATTAATTACCAAAATGCTCAGTATTATCCTTGAAGAAAAGATTTGTGAAAAGTTCCACAGCTGTTCAAGTAAGCTGAGTCACTGAAGAGTCTTAGTTCTTCAAACAGGTAAGAATCACAGTCTCCTACTAAAGAGTTAATCAGAGATGACCTTTCTGACTGTCCCTGCTTGAGATAACCCAGGACAATGCTTGTAGAAAAGAGGATGAAATAATGATCAGCACAATCAGGCTACTTGAGATAATAGAATAAATTAGATCAGAAATTATTTCCAAAGAAATCCAGTTCAATCCACAAAAAATAGGGCCAATTCAGATCATGGCAACTATCTCTGAAGATGGAGATTTCACAACTTTTATGAACAACTTGTTCCAGTGTTCTATCTACCTTCAAATAAATACTTTTTTCTTTAAATCGAATCTGAAATCCCGTTTTCCAGCTTACATCCATTGCCTCTCATGCTTCCACTAGACTCATCTGAGAAGTGTAGCTCTTTTGAGCTCTTTCTCTTCAGGCTGAGCAGACCCAGCTCTCTCAGCATCTCCTATGTTACACTCTCCAGCTCCTAATCGACTTGCTGGCTCTTTACTGAGTTTATTCACATTGGTACAAGGGTGGCATAGATTATGATCTTGCTTAGAAACAGAAAATAAACAGACTTAAATTAGTGTCAAACTAGACAGAAAAGAGTCAGGTTTAGAAAAGTAGGGAATCTCAATGTAAGATTAACATTTCATGGATGTTGTGCTGAGCAGTAAGAGCTCCTTGAATGTCTCAAAAGGTGTTGGTTACAGAGCGGGAATTGGATGCTGCTTGTTAAGCCAGGCTTTAAAGGCTCTCAGAAGGAACAGTGACTCATCTCTATTGACTCCTAAACCATTCCAAGTTCAAAGGCACTTGCCAAGACTCTCAGTGTATGGCAGTCTCTCACCTTTGCAGCAGCCTAGATAATGGAAATATTATGCAGTTACTTTTAAGCAGATCAATGAAGTCTAAAAACCCAAAGTTTTAAAAGAACTCACCATCAGCAGTTGCTGTTTTCTCAGCTTCTTGGCTTCTGGAGCCAAGCCAATAGGATTGCAGCACAGGGAAATACCAAGGCTGTGGTAATCCATAGTCCCCTAAAACAAAAATAAGTAGGTAAAGTGCACTTCATAACCTCATTCTGCAATAGGCACAGATTCATATTAGAAAAGTCTAATTATGAACACTTGCAGTCCTAATGTTGCATATCAGAAGATCAAACCATGTACCAAGTACCTGACAGAACAGATTTTGTTCACAGATTTTTACTTTTTTTTTTTTTTTTTTTTTTTTTTTTTTTTTTTTTTTTTTCTTTTGGACAGCAGCAAAATATTCAGAAAATGTGATGTGACTTACCTTACCTTGTCTTAAGTAGAAAGTGGTTTAATTGCAGAATGAAGCTATTCTCTGAATCCTTACCAACCAGGCAGCAGCTCACTGCTTAAGATGGGATCCTAGTCTCACTTAGAGACTTTACTTTCTTTCAATACCCACTTAACACCTGAGGGTTGACATGACTGAAAAGCTTTTTAAATTTACTCTTATTACCCTGGGGTGGAATTTACAACTGGTAATGAGAAAAGACACTCTGACTGTTATTTCATCACACAGGGTTTCAGTAAAAGTGACAACAGTGTAATCCTCTTCTTAAACAAAAATGGGCTTTTTTAGTTACAGGTTAATTCAGTTTGGATAAGAGACAGCACAATAACATTACCAGATCTTGGCAGGTCAGGTCAGAGTTACTGGAAGTCAACACTGCTGTCCTGGATCATATTGATTTATAGATTGCAGGAATTTGAGCTTCTATGTTTAAAACTGACATCTTTGTGAACCCAGACATTATTGGCCTTCTGCTACTTATTCAAAATAGGCAAGGAGGATCTGTGATACTCATTGAAAGATGGTCAGTTTTATTAATTGAAAACCACTGCTTATGAAAGTGTCTGCTTACTTCTGAATAAACAGAAACTACCTGTGTTTCAGCCAACCACTTGTACTCCTATTCATGCACAGAAATGCCCTGTCTGCATTCACAAACAGTTTGCCTTGTTATGGACTGGATTATTCCCCTCTGAAACTGGTGGCTAAAACAACAGCTTCTCATTCAGGATGAATGCAAAACCTCAGTGAAATTTGTTATGAAGCAAAAAGCCAAAGGGCCATCTTGCCAATGGGTAGTTTGCTTCAGAGCAGATGAGCAGGACTAGAGCCAATAGGGTTCAAAGAATTATCCAGGGAATTCCTGTAGTAACCTCAAAAAGTATAGCATTGATTTGGCAGGGCTGCATATGTGTGACAGAGAAATGCTGTGAGAAATTCTACAGAAACAGAGCAGCAGAAAGACAAGACAGAGAAAATATTGGGAGGAAGTGAAGCTACTAAGTATAAGCCCTGAAAGATATTACTTTTTTGTAAAGTGCTGACAGAAGAAAGATAAATTCCATCTATGAATGAAGAAATTTCTGTTGTTTAATTTCTGATACGTTCATGCAAATAGTCATTGTCCACTCTTCTTAAAACAGAGTTGCGGAAAAGGAAATAAGGAAAAGGAAAAAAAAAAAATAAAAAAGCTATCTTCCGAGAATATCTTCTGGAACTGCAGTTCACATACAGGAGTAATAAATAAATGAAAAGAAAGCTCCCTTGCTTGTACAACATAAGAGTTGGCAGTTATTATATTGTAACAATATTCAATATGAAGCAAGATAACCATGTAAGCTAGGAGGACAAATAATTTTTTCACACAGAAGGTTCCAGAATTTTGTAATTGATAACAAAGAAAATCCTTTTGTGACTTCATACTAGAATAATTATTTCCATTATGAAATAGAATAAATCCACACAGGAACTTTCACAACTGCCAATGACACAGCATGTATCTTAGGAGACAGTACCATCCTTTTAAGAAACAGTTTGCACAATGTGGCAAAGTATATATGTGAACTAGAACTGTCAAATCTATATTTTTAAAAATTTAAAGAAATCTCACTAGAAATGGTTGAAACTTTTCTAAAGAAAAGCATGCACACAAATTGGATTTTGACAGATAATTTTTTGTAGATTAATTTTCTATTTAAATTATGAAAAGGACTAGAAATCATATCCTCCTTTTTTACTATTTCTTCCTTCTTCATTCTTTTCAGAAATAAAACAGGAGAGAGAAAAAAGAAAGAGAGAAAAATCCTTAATAAATCAGTGGTGCTACACTGGACAAGATTCATAATTTACAAGGTCAAACACCCTGTTTCTGCCAGTGAAATACACAGAGCCTGGTTAGACTAACACAGTTTACAGCAACAACCACTACTTTGTATGAATAAGAAACTGACGTACCTGGAAAAACATTATCAAGATACCAAGAAAGTATTCCATAGAGAAAAGCATCAAAAAGCATCATGGTAATGGAAAGAAGGAAACTATATTCATCTCCTTCCAAAGGACTGGTTCTGATGTTACCCCACTGTAGGCCAAGACCTTGTTCTTCATAGCGTGACAAGTATTCCGTACCAAACCCAAAGGCTACTTGAGAAAGCAAACTCTGGAATAAAGGAAAAATGACACTTAGCACTATAGGGGGACACTTTGTAAAAAAGTACAAAAACAAATAAGCAAACAAAAAAAGTACCACCACAACAACAAAACAAAACAAAAAACCTAAAACAAACCAAAAAAACCCCCTGACTTTCAGGGACTAGACTTTAAAATTGCCTCACAAAGGACATTAGAAAAGTTGTTTCACTTTTTTGCTGGCCTGTAATGTTTAATTTTCTTCAATTCTAATCAGTATTTAGCTATAATTGACTGAATTCAACCTTGCCTGTACTTTCTTTAACTACTAGGCAATCCTCACATATTGTTTTTTTTCTTATTAATGTCTGTTTGGAAAATACTATAGGTGCATCTAGAAATTTGCAGTGTACACGTTTGACTACCTAGGTGAAACAAAGTATTTTCTGAGTGTATGAGGCAGGGCCACTCTGAGTAACATGACAGAAAGTACACCAGATGGTCAGGATATGGAAAACCACAATGCTTCCCCTGTCATGTTTGCTCACTGATTCTAACACAACAAACTAATAAACCAGTAGTTTATACTTAGTTTATAACTTTAGACACTTAGATACAGCTTTGGCAGTGTTTTGTTTTCTTTTTCCTTTTTCCTTGTATTTCCTAGCACAAGAAGAGAAGTTCCTTTACCTGTGCTGTTAGAATGCTTGGTAAAAATGGGGAGACTGGATTCAAACACCTGCTCCCTTTCCTGACTCATTGGGCAACATAAAATCAACCTGAATCATTGTGTAAGATCATGGTTCCATCTCAAAAAACAGCAAGAGGTTTCCAGCTCCCCTGACTTGTTCAGTACCTTACCTAAAATGGAAGAGAACCAACATGGATGCCCTGCATGGAGAATGTCTACAACTTGTTAGATGAAAGGTATTTCTCAGAGCTTTGGCACTGGTGTTCAATTCCTAAGTCTATGGTTCATGTAAAGAAGGAATGGGAACCTGAGGTCTTTTCATCTTTAGACATAAGGTGTTAACTAGGTTATAGCACATGAGAAAGATAACTGTCCCCATTTTGTGAACTGCCTTTATTAAACATACCAGAAGTTAGATTTGCTTTGATTTATAAGGAAATATTCAAAATATTTTAAACATTTCAGTATGCTAATTTCCCAGAGTTCAAAACATAAAATAAATTTTATTGAATTTTCTAAAAGCTATGAAGATATCTCTTGCACTAGGCCTGCTAAAGGCCACATTTGCAATCCTTTATTATTTAAGAGAGATTTGGAGGTCTCCCTCTCTGAGTCAAAAAAGCCAAGAGGAAGGGGTGTGCAATACTTTGTGATTCACATATAGGCTGTGAGAAGGGGAGCAGAGTTGCCATAGAACCAGTGAAAGGCTTACTGCTAGGATCTTCAGATTAACAGTCAGACGGTCTTGCCAGACAAAGCAGATGATGTGGGGAAGGTACAAGGTGAAGTAGATGACTCCACTGCAGGCAGCTGCCAGATTTGCTTTGGAGAAGAAGGTGCTGAACAAGAAACACTGCATTATGGTAGCTGTGGTGAAGGTCAGTAGGAAGAGAAAGAAGAGAAGTGGATTGCTATAACGTAGCACTTGTCCACGCTGTAAGCAAAAGGAAAACAGAAACATTTACAAATATTGCTGCTTTCTGCTAGCAGGAAAGGTCAGAATTGCTATTAACATGTAACAGGTAAAGAGTAATAAGCCAGTCTTTCTCACCTAATATGACTTCTAACTCTCCCGGGTATTAGTTTCAACAACTGAGGTCATTACAATAACAAATCCTTCATCTAACCTTATCCCTGCTCTTGGATTGTGACTTCAGGTTACTACAACTGAATGAACAAAAATCATAACTGATGGAAAACAGACATTCTGTCCCTGTCTTAATAAGTAAATGATTCCAAGCAAGATCTACCTCCTCAGAAACTCATGCATTTTAAATAAAACTATTTGAAATATTACAATAAACTTTCATTTATCTCTTCACACCATCCTCAATTCACTTGCTTAATGTGAAGAAAAAACAATGTAAAAGTGGTACAAAACTTATCTTTAAAAAACCCACAATAAAACCACAGGAAAATGATGAAGTTCTGCACCTGGACGTTATTCAAATAGAAGCATATCACATCTGAGGAACTCAAGTGCAGTTTCTCAGAGATTATTCTTGTGTATTAACTGATACACTAGGTGAATTTTTATTGACCTTTCTTCATTAGAGCTTTTGTGGATTAAATGCTCCCTCTCGAGAAGAGCAGGGACTGCTTCCAATCATCTATGTAGTCCTTAAAACCAACGTTGAGACCTATTTATTAGCTCAATTTACATAATGCTCAAACAGGTCTTTAAAGCTGCAAATAGGTCTCAGCATTGTTGCAACATCCCACTGTGTGGTGGTGTGTGTTTGAGTTTTCTGAAGTTCTGTATGGTTTTTGTTATGTTTTATATTTGTTTAAAAATGGTTTATTCCTGACACCCCTTTCCCACACCCCCTGATGGTCTTCTCCCTGAGAGATACTCTGTCAATCACCCTGTTAGATCTGGAAGATTCGGGGCAAAAAGCCATGGGATTCGTTCTGGGGAGAGGGCAACACCTTTTTCCTTTGTTCTGTTACGTTCCCCTGTTCTGGGTCACACTCCCCCTTCCTTGCTATTGGTTCTGGGTTCTCCTTTCCGGGAGAACGCCCTCCGAGTTCAAAAGGGGAAACCCGAAGCCCAGACCCCGCCATTTGCACGGATAAGGATAAAGCCTGGTAAAACCTAAGCAAGAGCCCACTCTTTTTCTTCCACGCCGTTGATCCTGCTCCAGCCTGGATTCCAGACCTGCCAAAACCTCCATCTTATCACACACAGGGCAGAGCTAGCTGGTGGGCAGCCCTGAAGCCGTGATACCACTGGGCATTAGAGGCTGATTTATCATCAGGGATGCCATGTCTCACAAGTATGTATTTACAAAGGTGCCACACACTGGCATAGTGAAATATAGGGAAAAAAGTGAATTACAGGTACAAGAACATTTCTCTCTGATATTAATTACTTCCTGATTTCTAATTAAAGCAGTGTGACAAATAAAGCAATCTTTATCTATCCACCCAAGCTGCAATGGAAACACCAGGAACTACAACTCATCAGGACATGCTGGTAAGACCGAGCAGCTTGAACCCTGACTATGTATTGATTTACCAATATCAGTTCCACACATCAGAAAAGATGCAAGGGCATTCTTCCTTATCGAAATGCTACACATTTATATATGATAAAGTATAGCAGCAAGCTCTCAATATAGAGCTGGGTTCTCAGGTAGTGGAGACAATAGGTAGTCTTCAGAGACAATATCCAAATGGTCCTGAAAAGTTATAAAAATTACAGGAATTCTAAATCACTAGAGCAAAAGGTGGAATTTTTTTTTAGGTTTTCCTGAAAGTTCTGTTCTTGCAGTCTCTTTTCCAATTGAAATAGTTGCACCGTTTCTAAGCAGACAAGCACTGGATATTAAAATTTAATCACGGGTAGTGAATTACAAGACTAAAATTCTGCAAATTATTATCTCTTTGCTTTAAAGCAACAATTATTATTCATTGAGAGATCTGCATCTGCCTTCAGAAAATGTAATATACAGAGTAACCAGCTCGATGTATTTTCTGTGAGGGATCTCACAATAAATCTTTACTAGTGAATTTATTGTTCTGTCTCTGCCAAGTGCTGACGCTGTTATGAGGTCTGCCTGGAAGAATGTGCCTGCTACGTGCTGTGATCAGAACAGGCCTCCACAATTCACATCTCCCTAGCAATTGCTACTATTCTTTCTCAACAGCAAACTGATACCAGGAGTGCAAACACAAGAGTGAGAGCAGCAATCCTTACCATAATCAGAGCTGTGAGGAGGAGTGTGCTCACAGCCATCATGGAAAAGCTGTCTAGGAACCAAGTGCACCAAATCACACCATTGGTTACGCCCCTGTTCTTCATAGCTTCTTTCAGACGCATTTCCTTCTCCAGCACTATGCTCTTCACAGTCATGGAGACTGAATAGATCCAAGCTAGCACCATGAAGATGGGAAAGGCGCGGTTTAAGGTGATCATGAAGCTACCAAAGCAAGGAGGAATAAATTCAATTTAGATAAAACAGAGAAATATTAGATGAAAAGAAGAATGAAAAGGAGTGGGGAAGAGTGCATTAATTAAATATGGAACTGTAAATTCTCTGTCCAAACATCAATAGCATGTCACTAGTAAACCTCACAAGCATTCTAAATATTAATAAAGTAATGGTTTCTGCATTCTCACGAGACAGACAAATATTTCTTCTGTTTTACAAAGAGGTTCTAAGTGTTATTGAAGGCTACAAAATATTTGGTGCCTCATGAAAAACATCTCTCTTCACATTGAATTTCCATGTTTTTACTATATCTACAAAGAATATTTTAAGATATATGTTAATGTTAACATTTTGGGAGTGTCACTGTCTTTATGCTCCCAAGATTCATTGACAAGAGAATTAAACAAAATAATCATTAAAAGCATCATATGCTGGCAGCAAGGCTGCTGAAATTCATACAAAATATGAATCAGGATATTGGATCTAGCTGAGACAGAGTTAATTTTCCCCATAGCAGCTCTCACAGTGCTGGGCTCTGCATGGATGGCTAGAAAGGTGTTGATAATACACCAGTGTTTTGCCTACTGCTGAGCAGTGCTGGCACAGCATCAGAGCTGTCTCTCCAAAATTCCCACTTCACCACTAGGCAGGGGGTGGGCACAATATCAGGAGGGGACACAACCAGTACAGCTGTCCCAAACAGACCAAAGGCATATTCCATATTATGTCTGCTCAGATATAAAAATCTAAGAAAAAGGAGCAGAAAGTGGGGAGTATTTGATATTTACAACATTTGTCTTCCAAAGCCACTGCTATGCATGCTGAATCCCTGTTTCTCAGAAGCAGCTGGACATTGCTGGATGAGAAATAGTGAATAAATCTTTGGGTTATTTTTTGTTTTAGCTTTAGGAAAGAACCATTGTGACCTACAAGTTCTTTTCCATCTTAATTTCTTCTCCCTTGTTGCTGAGAAAGAGGCTGATAGAGAGGCTTGGTGGGCACCTGTCATCTAGTCAAGGTCAACTCACCACAGCCCTTGGCACCCAATGCGGGCCAAGCCAGAGGCAGGTTTCTATTAAGCACATTACAGTTACAGGAGTTATTAAGCAAGGTCCTGTGCAGGACACAGTTTGTCAGCTGCATTGTTTATCTCTTTATTTTGCTGACTGTGGGAACACGTTAACATAAAAAATGTCTCCCTGGCACTGATGGCCTTGCTGTGCCGGGGGAGTTACCTTGTGAAGAAGATGAGGGGATACATCTCCCTCTCCCTAGTTAGGATTGATGTGGATGTTTTTATTATTCAGACTCCCAGGGTATTTGCTCATCCTTATGTGAGCTGTTTAACATTACTAATTAACACTGCTACGTATTATGGGGTTGGTGGAAGCCAAAATCTCATAGTTGCTAAAAACAAGGAGCAAAAGGTCTTCAGCTACCTAAGTCTGAGCCCTGTAGAACTGATTTTTGCTATATGCTATCAGAGCTGCATCAGTGTCAAAACAAAGGCAAAATCTTCACTTTTTCACCAAGAACTCCTGAAAAGCAATCCAGTCTGGAGAAACAAACCCATGCTTTTGTGATATGGCCTGGGGCACACTGAATTTTGCCTGTTGGTGGACATATATAACTAGTGCTAGGCCATGCACAACACAGCCTACAGGTTACCATGAGGGTGCACTCAGAGGCCATCACTGATTTTGGACATGAGCCCTGAACTGTATGTGGCTACTGCAGGCTTCAGAGAACTTTTGCATAGATGGGGTTTCTGCCTCTGCAGTATTCTCAGTGGGGAAGAAATCGACAGCAGGCTTGCCAGGGTGATGTTTTGGCAGACCAACACATAATGACGGATGGGAATGGCAGGTCATTCTATTTGTCTGAAATTTGCTTTTATCAGAAGTAGTAGCATTTGCCTGCACAGAGCACACTGACGGAACTATGAAGAGATTTCTCTAATGCCTTTTTTTTTTTAGTGAAAAATATACCAGGACAGTATCACAGACTGCAGCATTGAAGCTGGAACACTGTGAACAGGGAAGAAAATTGGAAGAAAACAGATGCTTTTAAGGGGCTAGTGTATTGAGTTCATTTTAGGCCTGGACATTGGACGTGACAAAGGCCAGGATTGGAATTAGGGGTAGAATATTGGCACAGGTGGCTTGTGGAGTCTGGGTTATGACAGGATAAGGAAGAAACCAAATTAATTCAGTTGTGTCTCAGTTATCACTCTTGCATTAATGGGTAAGGTATGTATGGTTTAAGATTCTCAAGCACCATTCAGTAATCAAAGTATTCCATAGAATTAAGACAAACTGCTTTTACTCACACATCATCCACAAAACAAGGATATGGCATTTGCTGCAGATAAATTCCCAATGGCACTTCAGTGCTGGTCTGGGTCTTTATAATCCCATGCTCAATCATGTCCTGGAGATAGGCAAAGCCTCCCCAGATATAACGTAAATCATCCACAGGATCAGCTCTTGGACCAGGATCCCAGTACCTAAAAAGAAAATTCACATGGAAACCATTTGGGTAAGCAAGGAATTTAGGGAAGGGTTGTGGGGCAGATAAATAATTAATTAATGAATAAATTAAATTATCTTTGCAAGTGAAATTGTAAGGGCACTGCCTGGAGTTGTCTTTTCTAGACATAGGTCTATCTGCTCATATTGCTTAAGAAAGTGGAAGGCTCTTTTTTTCCTTTCATTTTCTCTGCACTGACCTGGAATAGCAATTTTGGCCAAAAATGTACATAAATTAGTCATGTAGCAGAGTAACTGTTTTAGAATAGAAATAACTGTATTTGGAATATGGTATCCTTGGAGATTAAACAGGAACAACTGGATTGCAACTACCAGATACGATTATATTTTTCTAGAGACAATCCTGAGAAATTCTATTTATGAGTCTATTTGGCCAGGATTTGAGGAGGAACAGCAGAGAAGTTCTACTGGTGGGGTAGAGCTGAGTCTCAATCCATGTAGGACTTCCTTGTCTGTCTTTCCCAATGGTGAGGCCATCTCAAAACTGAAGCAGTTACTGAACAGATTCTGAACAGAGTCATGCCTTTGCCTTGTATTCCTGCACCCACCTACTGCCTGGCTTTCCACAAGAGTGATACCATCCATGTTAGTACCTAGCAACTGGAGATGGATTTTATGCTGCACTACAGAGTAACTTAACAAATACAGTTTGATTTCACTTATGTATCCAACGCAGGTTCTAACACCCTTAAGTCTCTCATATTTATGTTATGGCAGGCAAGAACTGAGAAGTAACTATCAGGTAAGTACCTGTCTTTGATTTTGTTTGTTTTCTCCACTGCATCTATGTCCATTCGGATCTTGTATGTCACATGTGGTGGGAGATTACTGGTTGTAGATTCTAAGCCTGGAAAAACCACAGCAGCCCATAATTTGTTTTCCTCCAGCAGGTGAAGGGCTTGACGAGTCAGTTGAGTTTCATCAAGATAACCTTCAAATTTATCCAAGGTCAAACACTACAAATAATTACAAAGAGAAAAATTGCATGGGAATAAAATAGTAAGAATTATACATTAAAGCAAACGTCAGTGGCTGAAAACAGCTTTATGATGAACCTATTAAAAGTTGGCTCTTTCCTCCCTTCTTTAGCCTAGAAAGTGCCTGAGTGAATACTAGAGAGCTAAAGGATGACTGATCTGTAAGAAAAGAACATTGGCTGTGGATTTCAGATGAAAAGCAATTTGTCAAGTGAAGCACTTGGAAAAGTCAGAGCATACATTTGAATTTTAATGTCTCTTAGGTATTTCAACATTTATTCCTATATAACACCAGACAAGTCACTGATTTATCTAACTGGCCATATATCCCTGCTGAATTCTGACATGTGATTTACCTGCTGACTTAAGTTTAACATATCATTTTTATTGGCTATCTCAATTTAAAAAAAGTCTTCTTTCTTAGTCTCTGTCATTACTACAAACTGTATTTTTATCAATGCCTATACAAGACAAAAATTCATCCAAACCTAAGTTCTTTATGTTCCGCCATTTGAGTCCTACTTAGCAGGCATTGTAAAACAAAGATTGTGAATGCTATAAACTCTACCATTAGAGTTTTCTGTAAAATTACAGATTTATCTTTGTATATTTAGCCTCTGCCCTTCAGAATTGGCAAAATATTAACAGAGAGTAGAAGTATGTAACCCCTGATGGACTGGAAAGATACTTATTGAATTCCTTTGCTTCATAAAATTCCAACAGGCTAACTTGTTTGATCTTATCTTCTCGATCATTTCTTGCAAGCCAATAACTAAAAATTAGTCCACATCAAAGGGCTCATACTGGTAACTTTTTATTTAATCTTAAAGAATCCTTTACTTAACCTTTCCCTGTGAGAATCATGCTCTGTTTCCTTTAGAACTTGTACTATCACAGCTTAATGGGTTCTATATGGAAAAATATTTTTAACTCACAACAGAACAGTGCTTAAATTGATAACATTATTTTGTGGCTTTATTCTTCATGGTGTTTGTAGGTGTTCTTTTTCCTTTTTGCTTCAGAAAACTAAAATATGTAGAATTTCATATCAGAATGCAAAAAAAGGCAGAAATTTTTGCATGCCAGAAGAGAAATAAAATCAGACTAATGGCTCATGTTGCATTAATTTTTTTGGGATTCATTTATCCCACAAGGTGTTCGCTGAGTTTAGGAATTCAGTTTAGTTCTTGAAAAAGTGGCAGTATGTGCACAACAAACCCCTCCTGTGGAGCTGTGTCTTTGCAGGATCTGGAGGATTATTTGCTGTTTCTTTATCAGGAGGAATTAGTTTCAAGATACTTATTTCAGCTGCAGAAGAACTCAGCCAGTTCTTCAGGGGAATCTGTGAGAATGATCCTCAAAGTACTGACAGCAATTGAACTTGTCTAGATTTTCACTGCAGAACAGACAGTGCCTGGAGTGGGCTGAGGAGCAGCATAGGTCATATCCAGGTGTAAAGGAAGCTGCAAGTGTTCGGAACAGAAAGCACAAACACTTATAGATCTTCTCCATGAGTAGAGTGAAACCAAAGCTTGTATAAGAACACAGGCCAAGTCAGGAGTGTTGCAACAGTTCACACAGTTTGAAAGTGAAAAGACATTTTTTACAGTAAACTATGACCCAAAAGCTAGAATTTATTTTTCTTAACATGAATTGCATTCAAAACAAAGGCTGTATGCTCTACCTAGGCCTCTTTTTTTCTCCCAGTGAATTTGAACTCAGTTTGTGTCTTCAGAAACCTCACTATATACAAATTAATTTATCAATTACTTGGGGAAATTTATTTCAAATCTCCTCCCAGTAATTATTTAACAATTTTAAATGGTCCAATGAAAATGAGAAAATCAAAACCAAAATAAATAAGAACAGGTTTGGAAGATAGAACCAGAGAATAATAAACATAAAGAGGTGACTGTGTAGCTCTCACTAACAGTTTAGGTGTTCTGTGGCCTAAGGTAATCAAAGGGCAGAACAGGAAATTCTTGGGGTGGTGAGGAGGAGCAGTCATCCCATTATTTGTGGGATTCTCAGCTGCAGCACAGTTTGCAGCAGAGACTTGGAGTTGCCAAAGGTAGGTGCTGGCAACACACGTGTCCCTATTGCATACTATGGTGGTAAGGAGCAGGCTATTCCCCAAAGGGAGCTAATTGCTGCCATTGTGTCTGGCACGGTGGGAAAATATTCTCAAGTGCTTACAACTCCGTGTAAACAGCAGACTTTATAGAAAAAGCTCATTACAAAGAGCATTAGGACACAAACATCTATTACCAGGTACAGTAACTGTTCTGATATTATTGATGTTCGAGCACTGACCTGCTGCATGCAATATATTTCACCTAGTTTGACAAGAAATAATTTTGCTAACATGATACAAAAAGATTATTAAATAAATAGGAAGAGCTTTGTGCAAGGCCTTTATTGTTCCTTCTTATACTAGCTGTAGGAAGGCAGATAAATTTTCAGTTCCTGACTTCTTGCAGGGGACAAATGGTCCGCTGGACTGGACTGAAGTTAGGCTTACTCTTGTTGCCTATAACTAGTACCAATTTTCTCTCAAAAATCCTCAGATGGCATCACTGAAAACAATTTGCTAGAGAAGAAGGGTACAGACTGCAGGAAAGAGACAGACATCTTGTCAGAGGTGACCACAGAACAGGTATAAACTCCCTCACTGGTTTCATTGGAATTTGGTGCTTAGAAACCTGCAAAGAACTGTTAGTTTCTCTGTTCCTGACCTTGCTGAAATTAGTGACCTGTTGGTTATTAATACTTACAAAAAACCATTTCTTTGAGGTTTCTGCCTCTCAGCATTGAAATGTGTTCAGACATTCAACCAACATTTTGAATAAAGCATTTGAAGATCATCAAATTTAATTTTTTTAATAATAAATATTCATGCTCTTGTGCCACTGTATTATTCTAAACACATGCTTTTAATAATGAGATTCAACTTAAGACAAACAAAGATTTTAACTTTCTTGTCTGCTACCAGAGATCCCAGTACTAACTGGTTTTAAGATACCCTCTGCAGCTATTTCCTGAAGGGGCAGGGCTAAATTTACCTCCAAATACTGACTGAGCAAACGCAGAACTTGGTCTACAGCACTGAAGATGTTTCTCCAGTCAAAGTCCACCATTCCCTTCTCCCGGCTCCTTGAAGATCCATTGTGGAGAAAGTTGATGATATGTTCTGCAGTGAAGCCTTCTGCACCCATCTGGCTGTTCAGGAAGTCCCTCACTGTAGGGTGCTTCAGAGAGTCCTGAAGAAACATACTATGACAGTTTTGCCGCAATGATTGTCTTTCCATGCCCTGTTTAGCTAGAAAGGTTTCCACTTCCATAACTCTTTCAACACATGAACAAAGACAAAAGGGTATGCTAAGGAATCAGTTTTACAAATGGGTAACTGCATAACTAGATGTGTGAACTGAAGAATGGATGAAAAGAATTTTTTCCTTGACTATTTGTTGCATTCTTTCCTTATAAGGAAGAGGATAAATGTTATAAATGTTTAATACAATATAGAAAAATGAGGAAACCAAATATTTTTTCTAGTATGAACTGCTTTATAAACTTTAACTACAGATAGTAATTGCAGCTGATCAAAGCCAAATCTAAATGATGCAGAATGAAGCCATTTCCCAGAATAAATTTCTGTCTGGCCCAGAAAAAGTATGGTCTTACTGCTTTCTTTGCCTATACAGAATTCAAGAAAATCAAGTTGTCTGTTCTTGAAAGACTTTTTGAGGAGGCAGGGAAACAGCACTTACTGCCTTTATTAAGAAGTCATTAGCCAGATTCTTGACTGCCCAGATCTCAGGTTTTGCCACAAGGATTCTGTAACGCATCTATGCCTTCCCTTCAAACCAAGCCCAGCAGCCAACAGCCTTAAAGGCCACAGCTTCCTTGCTGCAAAGGCTGTGCCTCTGGCCAAACCTTTTAAATTAATTGTCTTCTCCATTAATAAAAATAATAGACGGTAAAAGGCTGCTCTTACTGAGGTTCTTTGATAAGTTATAACATACACGGATCATATTCATTTGCAGGCTGTTTTGAAAGAAGTTCCACAGCTGAGGTCCTACTTCCTCCCAAGCTTTGGTCAACAGCTGGAGGCGTTCAAGTTCCTCAAAAGTGGAATTTGCCTGATGAAAAAAACAGCAGAAAAGAGTGTTAGAAATCTAAGGAGATAGACAGAATTTATGATCCATCCAGGATTTGGTGACAAGGGAACTCCTAACTTAGACAGTTGTAGTTTTTAACTTCAAAACTTAAACAACTTCTTCAAATAGGAGAAATTCTAATAACCATCAGAAAAAAGAATCTATAAAATCCAGCAGGAATCAAAGTCACTTAGGATAAAATTCTGGTGTATATGTAATGTAAAAAACAATTGCACATTAAGCCTAGTTAACTTCAATTCCTTTAAATACTCAGACTTTTGGTAAAACTATTTTTTAGTATTTTTCCCCCTGACTATTTCTCTCCATAAAGAACTCAAAAGAAAGATGATGATGTGAGTAGATGAATGAATGGAAGGCAGCTGGAAAAGACAGATATTCCAATAGTTATGATATTAAGACCTGAAAGGCTGAGTTGCTGTAAATTTGATGTTTTTCTGTGCAGCAGTTCTGTGCCTTGTACAGATCTCTAGAGCAGTGAACTGCTGGTTATGAGGTGATCAAAATATCATATGCAATCTTGATTTAACTGCTCAGATTTATTTCACCCAACTTCAAGCATTTTGCTGAAGAGTCCAGGCTCCATCCTATTTTAATGAAGTGAAAATTCTTTATGATCTCAACAGATAAAATAATAAACCATGATGTTGCTATTGGTTTGCAATATCTCAGTTCTCAATAAGCTTATCCAAGCCTCACAGTTACACCATTTAAATATTTACTGGCACAGAGCTGCTCATGTTCCTACCTCTGTAAAATAAATACTTCTATGCTTACTAGTGTAAATGTGGAATCATGCCAACAAAAAGCTGCTTGGGCGAGCTGGAAAAACCATGCAGCATGGACCAAGACTGAATGAATCAGTGAAGACCTGTCTTCTGTTTTTTAAAGAGTACCTGTCCTTCCTCTGAGGACCATGAGAACAAATGGACTTCGAGAAGAAAATCTGATTAGGCTGAGGTAATTGGGTAACTGTTTTCCAAAAGATATTTCTTGGGATGCAATTTTTTAGAAATATACATTTTTGCATTTCAGAACTTCTTACATTTTTTACGATTTCCCGTACAGAAGGTGAATCAGGAACAAAGAGAATTTTTCCCATCAGCAGAGGCTTCACAGCACTCCAGGCTATTTTGGTTAAAGGGTTTGATTCCAAGTTCTGGATCAACGCATTACAAAACGGTGCTAAAGACAGAAAGAAAGACAGTCTTTATGTAACCATACTAAAATCCTATCACACATAACATCCTGCACAGCTTTTTGCTGAGACTACAGACAGTTTGAATCTCAATGAGTTAAAGCACATTCTGCAATGCAGAAGTACAATGACTGAATGGATAGAAAATATAGATAAAGTAGGTATTTGTGTTGTAAAATATGCTATAGAAATTGGAAAAGCAAACATAAATAACCATTTGAAAGTTGCTGTTATTTACATGGTATTTCAAATGAGAGCTCAGAGCTCACTGAGCAGTTTGAGCTTTATTTGCTTTACTCCTAATGACTTAACTCCTTTGTATTGTAGTTGACACTGATACAAAGCTGATCCTGCGGGCTTAGATGTTGAACTACAGAACAGATCAGAACTGGATCCTACAATAATTTTAAATTAAACATTTTAATGTATATATTGTTATCTTACCCCTGCACTATGAAGTAATTAATTTACTTGGATAAGATTCAGTTAATTTCTTTCCTGGCTGAAGAGATGGGAGTACTGAGGCTTTTACAGGTCTTTGGAAGTCTCCCTCATAAGTAGAGCCAAGTATCAACACAAGCAGTGAAAGGTAGGAGTCTCTATAAGCAAACTGCTCATCTGTACTCTGTAACCATGCAATCATATCTATCACAGCAGAAGTGACACAGAACTACCAGCTATAACATCAGTGGTAAACAGAAAACACTGCTGGTGAGCTCAGTGTAGAGGAAAACTAAATAGCAAACAGAAGGGAACATAATAAAAAGACAAAAAAACAAATGGTAAAAAATGGCTTCTTTGTGTTATATCCTATTACAATAGGAGGGAATAAATAGCGAGGAAACAAAAGCAACAGAAATTGGTAAACTGAAATATTTTCTATGTAAAATGTAATCATGCTGTAGACCATTACTGCTACAAAGTAGATGTACTTTTACCCAGGAAGGTAACAGCCAGCATATATCAAATTGACAATTATTTGAAAGGAGAGATTTTTAAATTCCTGTGCCCCAGGACATCAAACAAGTTAAAGGAAAAAATAAAGTTTAGAAAAATATCTTGGAGAAAACTAATTCCAGAATGCCACACTGTCTTTTCCTGAACCTTCTTCAGGTGCATCCTGTCCTTCCTTATATCAGTAGCATATAATGGAAGATAAAACAGAGAGACTGTCTTAATTATGATCATGCCTATATTAAAAGAAAATGCCTATTTCTGTCAATTCCTGGGCTTCTCTGCTTCCAGCTATGAAGTAAGTATGAAGTAAATTCATTTCACCTGACTCTAATTTCCTGAATCAACTGGTTTAAAATGTTATTTATAAAAGCAACATTCTATGCTAGTACTTGAACATAAGGTGCACCTGTAGAGTCTTTTAATGGTTTGGTGGAAAAACTTACTGGTTGTATTATCATAAAGATAACCAGATTTCTTCCTTGTTGAGTCAATCCCCAGGAAAGCTTTGTAGTTGTTATCTTCATACCAGTTGAAGGAAAGCACTCTGGATCCACCTCCTTCTGGGTAGCCACAGAAAAGATCCGACAGGGAACTCACCAAGTGGCCTAAGGATTCTGGCCTTCCATCTTGTACAAATGGTTGCACAACCCTCAAGAGGTCCTGAACACTTGGCTTCCTGGCCAGCTGCAGTAAGACAAGACTTGGTTAATTGCAGCCCTCAAGTATCTGGTGAGGTCACAGTTATGCCTGGATGGTAAAGTGTGAATGCAGTCAGAACCTCATCCTTTCATCTCCTCTGCCCTGGGCACGGGCACCACTTTCAGTTCTTGTTTTTCATATTTTCCTGAAGAAAAGAATACAGTTCAGAATTGCCATGCTTATGTTCACATTTATTTTGTAATGAGAGAAGAATGAATTTTTAAGAAATCAGCTCTTCCCCAACAAGTCTATTTTCTTTCTGGTAAAGCAGGTAACTGGAACATAAAAATAACAAAGGAAAACAAAAACTATGAGCTATGCAGAAAAGTGATGTAATCTGTTATTAGACCCTTACCTTTTGCACTGCTTGGGAAACATTAGACAGCACTCTCCCCCAGGCCTTCAGGTCAGCACCTGGTGAGTTTCTGTCTAGCACAGTGGGAAGCTGTGGATACATAAAAAATAGAGATAAGCTTCTACATGACAACAGTTGTAACAATGAGAAGAAAATCCAAATGGCATTTCTGTAGCTCAAATTCTTTGAGTTATTTGGAACAATATCTCATAAGCCTGTCTTACGGAGCCACAAATCCAGTACCCATATGCAGACACACAGTAGTTTGTGCAAATGTTCTCTCTAATACAAGGCTGAAAAAACCACAGGCCATTTAAAATATGTCTTGGGATTTGTTCTGTTCATCTAAGCCCACCATTACAAAAGGTGCAAAAATGCAGGAAGTGAGACATCTGAGAAGCTGCTTCTCAGAGAGGCTATTCTTCCAATGAGATATACAGATTCTTGGTAACTTCCAAATTTAGCTAAGGTTTGATACAGAAGCCCCCATTTGCCATAGAGGTAAATAATCTGTAGAACTTTATACTTCAGAGATTTCCTGATTTTGGACAGTCTGGTCCTCACTGTCTGTCAAACCTAAGAGTAACCATTACTTTCCCAGGCTCCTGCAGACTGACCAAACTGCCTTTTTAAAAAAAGTTAATATTTTATTTATCAACGACGTAAGAGAAACAGGTGACACCATGGTGTGCAGTCACACACCACTTTGTTTGCATCACTTCATCCTTCTTTGTCAACTGTCTAAAGAATCACATATGCACTTGGAGCTGGCACTCTTGGGGCTTTCTCAGGCATTTCTTCTGCTATTACAACAAAATGTAAAACTAGACTTGCAGCTAGCTAGACTGTGATATTTATGAGACAAGCCCCTAAAAAGCCTTCTTCAAAAATGCATATACACCTGCTGATTGCCTGCCATTCTATTCAGTCAGCAGGTGGTTAAGAAAGCAGAAAGCTGCACTGTGCAGGTACCTGGCAGGGAGTCACAAAAACAAGAGTTTTTATGGAAAGCTCATGTTAGTGTGTTCTGATCTGTCACTTGATGATCTGGCAAGAAGAATACATGTAGGGCTTCAAAATGCACTTTTCCATGCCTCCTAAGGGGAAATCTGTGCAAAGATTATACAGGGTTCTTAGAGCACCTGCCTTAACCTGGTCTTTTTGAAACTCTGAAGAACAGGAATTGTAAACCTGTAAAAAAGCTGGGCAGTACATCGTGAATATTCACATGAAGTCCTCAAATACTGAAAACCTATCTTAGAAATACTATACTATTAATTCTCTGTTACTTCTAGCAAGCATAAGATACATGACAACTAAAGACAATACATTTTTAGGAATGGAAAACAAAGCTCTCAGAAGCTGACCATCAATCCTTATCAGGGTTGATAAAATCAACACAGTGACTAACTATCAATGCTACAGTAATCAAACTGTGTTTTGCTGGTGTGCCAGTGACAGCTCCTGGCATCCTCTGTTTCCAGTTCTGGGAAACTCAGAGCTGAACAAAATCCATGTTAAATTAATCCTAATGCTACACTGCTGTGGCAGTAGAGTCCAATCAATATTTTCTATGCAACTTAAGGAGTTTTTCATATATCCTGCCTGCTCCTGTAAAGCAAGCTGACAATGTGATGGTTTAATGACATTACATTACAAGGTGAAAACCAGCAAATTAAATTCAGTGTTGAAAAATGCAAAGCATGATCATAGGGAAAACAAACATGAAAGATGTATACATATTGATGGATACTTAAGTTTGCTATCATGAGGAAAGAGACCTTAGAGCCTTTAATAAAAGTTCTCTGAAAGCACCACCTCAGTGTGCAGAATACAAATTAAATACTAGAAAAATATGCCATTTAATATTTATTTATTTGCTATAACTTGAATTTTATTATACATTAAGAAGTAATAATATTAATCTATGTTTATACATATATATAAAGTGACATAATATCTCCATATAAACCAAGGCTGCAGAAGTGGTTAATTTATAGCAAGGTCACAGTAAAAAAAAGAACACAAAGAACAGCAAAGAAAATGAACAGAGGTAAGGAAAAGCTTCTATAGAAAGAGTGATGAATGTCAGCACAACCTCCTAGTTTGGTTGGTTTGGGTTTTATAAAAACGGCTCACATGGCTATGCCAACTCAAGCTGCATCATGACTTTGACTGCAGCATAGAATTCTGTCATGCTGGACTGAGCAAAGACAGAATAGGCTGTATTGGGTATTTTCAGAATCTCCAGGAAGGTGCCTGTAGAGTTTCCCACACACTGTTTTGCTACACGGACTGGAAAGACCAGATAATATTTCAACACAAACTTTAAATTAAAAACTGCATTAGAATCTCTTAGTTCTGCTGTACTGTGAATTTAATCTGTTTCATTCCAAAACACACTCAGAACTACCTGGTGTCCTGCTGGTGGTAGGTTAAGAATCACACATCCATAACCTTACATTTGCAGGGGTAAATAAACTAAGACCACTTGGAAAATCGGTGATGCATTACAAAAAAAAATCCCCAAAAAACCAAACCAAAAAAACCCCAAAACAAAACAAACAAACAAACAAATTGAAGGGCAATGAAATATAAGGGGGAAAAAAAAGGCACATACAGCAGGATTAATTGATTGTGTTAATACTCACCAGCCGAAATAGCTTAAAGAAATCAACATTTGCATACAAGGCATCTTCTACTCTTTGTAGACTGTCCTGGGACAGGGCACACATGGCCTTGTGTACAGAAGGGAGACCTCTTCGGCTGCTGAAGATAATGAAGCGGTCCAGGAGCATCTCACTGCAAGCAATGTCCTTCAGAGTCAAGCTAGGGACACCATAGGCAAACTGCAACCAAAACCAATGTTTCACTTACTATTATGAAACTTGCATACTGCTCAGGAACAATTAAAAATTTATCAAAAGTGGGAAGTTCGATATCAGCCCCTGCTAATATTTTAATGAATGGGCAAAATAATCTGTTGAGCATCCCAGTCTTTAAAACATATGGATTGAAAAGACACACACCACCGATACCAGGTCAGACATAGGTGCATAATCATTTCTTATCTAAGCAAATTAAGAAATTCATTATTATCAGAATTTTATATGTATAAATTTCTTATTGTTAGAAGCTAAGACTTGTTTAGTAGTGCCTGTAAAGAGAATATTTAAAAACACAGAGGAATGAGAAAAAAATTAATTTAGTTGCTTTGGAGAGTGGATTCAAAGTAGACTGAGGAGTAATTCATTAAGTGCTTCATCTGTCAGAAACTATCAACCAAAGTGCAAGTATGGCTCTGGAAAGTTAGCATTCAGAATATGAAAGGCAGAGGCATGGAGGCCTAGAATAACATTATATTTTGTCTGCCATGACTGCCCTGAGTTTCAGCTTATGGAGCTGCAGTTGACAAAAAGAAAGGCCTCTGATTATGATGCAAAAAAGAGATATGAATTTCTAGGAGGCACTATCATCATTACAGCTGATATAAAGATATTGTTAACACAAGTTAGACAGTGTGGAGAGAGGCAGAATGCAAAAGAAGGAATTCAACTGACAGATCTAGTCTGTCTTGCAAAAACCCTCCAAACCCACACACCCCTGCCCTCCCTCAAACTGGAACATTTGAATTGGAATTAAGTTAGTTTATGTAAGTGAAATAATTTTCATATTGGCTTGGTCACTTGGTCCTGGGTATGTGTGTGGTAAGAACAGCATTTTTTAACCATACACGCCTCATTTGGCATGGTCCTCATCAGGCAGCATCAGCTGCAATGAAATGGGGCTGCGCAGGGAGGCAGCCTGGGAACCTTGATTTGACTTGTGAAATGAAGAAACAGTGACATTCACATCACTGAGAAGGATAAACACAGAAAAAAAAAAAGAGTTTTTATTTACAAACTGTAACTGCATTTCAAGAATGTTCATGAACAGATGGGATTAGAAAAACATCAAACCTCCACCCTTCCAATTTTTCCGGTAGGCTGTGCTGCAGCCAATCTTTCTTGAACATCTTATTGTGTTTTAACATCAGTTTCTTAT
Organism: Zosterops lateralis; assembly: GCF_965231275.1. Lineage (NCBI taxonomy): Eukaryota > Metazoa > Chordata > Aves > Passeriformes > Zosteropidae > Zosterops > Zosterops lateralis. Next base: position 17,334,457 of record NC_139769.1, read on the forward strand.
CTTTATGTTAGAATGACTCAAAAAAGCAGGCCCTCAGAGGGAAACTTCAATACTTTTTTTTTTTTTTTTTAATCAATGTGTCACTGTTTAGCCAAAGCTGGCAAGATGAAGTTCAAATTATTTTTTCAGCTAGTTGGCTGTTTGATCAGGTTTAGCTTTCAGCTCTGTGTGTCATTTCCTGACTCCCAGGCGGCTCAGACCTAGATCTCCAGCCAGCTGTTGGCAACAGTCAGGCTTTTGTAAACAAGTTGCTTTCAGGTTGATCAGCCCTGTGCCATCAGCAGCAGGGGGAACGGGTGTACAGAAATATGCAGGCTAACAGAGGGCAGAGCAGCATGAAGAACTGGAGATGAACTATCACAGCTCAGGATTAAGACAACCATAAATATAGGGTCTAATCATGCCTCTGAAACTTTCACCTCAACCACACAGAAGTCCAGCCCAAGAAACTTCTTTATCAAGAAGGGCTATTAGAATGAAGCAAATTATCTCCCACAGAAAATGCACTGTTCAATTCCTGCTGAAAATAATTCTCTTCTTGCGTCTTTAAAATTATGAGATTGGTTTTTCTGCATCATTTTCACTTGAAAGAAATATTCACAGCACTTTCTTTCCTCATAGCTATAAATCAGCTCTGGTAAGATGATCTTGTATGCCTGTAATTACTGCTAATAAGGAAACTGTATAGAGGGCAGCAAAAGTGGTCTTTAACACCAGATCTCCTCCAGCTTCCTCTAACCAATGCTCAATTTCTTTATTTTCCAGCATAAAGAGAACTACATGTCTTTCTACATCAGCACAGAAAATACAGCAGAAACACACTACATTCCAGCAGGTTTCAATCTTACTTTTTTTTTTGGTTATGGTGTTGAAAACTTCAGTTCTGCATACACTGGCAAGCAGAACTTTTAGCAGTAGATGAATGAATGCCACTGGGGAGCTAATAGAGTCCAACACAGCAGCACTCAGTTCTCCTGACACAGCACACCTCTGGTGCAGAAGAGGTTAAGGATGAATAGGGAAAGAGAAACCCGGCAGGATATTTGTGTATATTCTCTTTGTCACAAGCAGCAAGGAAGCAAATTTTCCACATCTCAGCTGACACAGAAGTGTGAAAATCTGTGAGATGTATCAATTGACACTGGACTTCATATGATCTTGTGGTAACATTTCATGATAAAGTGAGGAGATGGGAGGGCTTCCCCAGGTACAGTCAGTAATACAGCTGATAAGTAATTTGGCTACTGGTCACAGTAGCCAAATCTGTGATGCACAAAAGGAGCTGCATGAAAGGTGATGAATGCCCTCTCTCTTTCTGCCCACACACAGTTTCAGTATTTGCATTTGATGTGGCAGTGAAACAGGAGAATTGTGTCTTTCAGCCTCAATTATTCACTTGCTTCCACCCACACTAATCAAGTGTAGAAATTGTTCCAGAATTCCAATTCAGCAATATTCATTCATTAATATAGCATTCCTCACAGAGCTCCTAGCCATGCAGAAGCATATACGGCATGTACATGAAGAAGCAGAGACAGCCTGGACTTGGTCAAACATAGCTCCCTGCTTAGCTGCTTCAGGAGGGAGTTGACCTGCACTTTTCACTATGAATTTTCTGAGCAGAGCTATTATTTAACCAGAATTTAAGAAAGTGGCTCTGCTTCTCCACTTCCACCTATTCATTTGAGACAGTACTAAAAAGCCACCATGCTGATATTAGGGCAGAGAATTTAAATTATAAACTAAGAACCTCCAAGAGTTCTTCTCTCATCAGGACTATTATCTCAAAAGGTTGCACAACTATGCTTTTGAGTTAAGTCTGCTTTTGAGTTGAGTTAAGTATGGGGATGGATGCAGTACTTGCCAGTACTGTTTCTTAATGCTCATTATTTAAGTGCCACAACAGGATTTTATTTTATTTAATAATTTATTAATATTTAATGCATAATCAAAATGTTTTTAAAAGAAAAACCAAACATCTCTTCCTCTAGATTCACAAAAAACCCCAAAGGGAGAACCTGTACAAACGACCCACAAGGCATCAGTTATTCTGGGCCCAAGGCCTTCACTGAGGCTGCTTTGCACATACAGCTGGGAGATTCTTTCCTCACAGATAACGACCTGGTAACTGTTAAACTCTACCCACCTGTTCAGGGCGCACTTGAGCATTAATAAGCTGGTAAACAACAAAATCTGTGAGGCCAACATTTTCTAGCAAGAAGGAAGTGAGGGTCTCCCCATCTTTCAAAATGTCTAGAATTCGTATTCCTCTTCCTGGATGAAAAAGGAATGCACAGATCAGTGAGATACCAGACAAAGGAAGCTAAAGAACAACTCATATCCTGGCTTAAACCTGCAAAAAAGAATGTGCTTTGGCTTTTATACCTAGTCGTGACTAACTGGGCTAAAATTATTTTTGCAATTCAAAATCTTTTTAATCCTTTGTTGGGAAATGATAATTAGAAAATGCTGAGTGTTCTGGCTCTGCATATCGGATCTCTCAAAGATGTTTCAGACTAGGGCTACAGCAATGGACACATTGAAACCAGCCCTGACTGTATTTGAAAGTGCCTGATTCTTTCTGATGTAATGCTTTATTTTAAATGTTCAGATTCAAGTATGCTACTGTTTTTAGTGTTCTTTCTTCTGAGTCTTGTATAAATAACTTTAGTCAACCCTTTACATTTACACTAATTTACAACTTGCTGTCAACCAATTTTAGTTAACCTTGTTCTCTAGCAGTGTGAAAGTGACCCTTGAAAATCTTCCATGAGAAAAAACTCAGTTTCTTTGGAGAAGCAGAAAATGTAGCTTATACTTCATATTAAACTAGATTAACAACTACTCTTCAGGCAAACAGTGAGACCACCCACAGTTAAATCAGAGACATGCAAGAGGCCACCAAATTTCTCTGATACTGTCTGTAACAATACTTAAAATACTGCTGCTTCTAAAGTCAAACAGTTCCAATATATTAAAACTTGTCTCTGTTACAAATCTTATCAGTGAGAACTCTGCCTCAACAGCATGCAAGAAAAAAGTTTGGAAACTTAAGTTATTTGATGAACATAAGCTAACTTAACTTAGCTCATGTTCATCAAATATTTATTATAACTTTATTAAAGTTACCTCACACAGCATCCACAGACTTTGGTAAAGAATTCTTGAAAGCTCTAATTCTTTTAGTCTTTTGAACAGGCAATTGACACTGACAGGAGCAGTGTGTATCCTACTGACATAGGGAATGTAACTATAGACATTTCTAATAAACACACACTCCATTCTGTGAGCTGAGTCTTATCAGAGTTTGCCAACTAACTTCCACAATTCCATCTGCACTAAGCATATTCTGCCCTGAGGCTACAGGGCCTGAGAACCTCTTCAATTGTTTCCCCACATATTTATTCAAGCAGTAAACACTGAAAACAATAGTAGGGGTCTGTCCCTCATATTCTTACTGATGCTTTTCCTGGAATCCAGGCAGTGTGGAGGAAAAAGCACACCACACATCTCATCAAAAGTGTCAGTGCAAAGGGAGACTGGGACAAGGAAGCAGGACTCAAGAGGTAGGTCTGATTTCAGGAATCAGTAGAAGGGGCAGTCAAAACTCTGACATGTGCAAATCTTTCCTTGCTCAACTTTGCAGCTACTCTATGAAGATTGTTACTTAAAAGCACTAGTAGTAACCTGTAAACTTAAATAGCCAATTTTTCAGTAACTTTTTCTGTATGAAGAAAGATGGAAATTCATATTTTATTAGTTATGCTTCAGAACTGACTTTACTATGTTTTATATAATAGGAAATTCCAAACTTTAATTTTTTTAAAAAAGTAAAACATTTTAAACCCCCAGAGATTCTGAAGGAGCATTAACATTATATATCACAGGACTGATGGGAATGTACTTTGTATTTCATGAGTAAATTTTATATGGGATGCAAAGACAACTTCCTAAACCATGGGGTGTGGTCCCTTAGCAATACATAGCAAACCCATGACATGACGTGCTTTTCCTTGCCTCTAAATAGTCAGGTTTGATTTCTATGGCTGGGTACAAACAACAGCTCAGATTATACTTCAATTCATGTTTACATTCTGGGATATTTGGTTGTCTCACAGTTATTTACAAGGAGATAATCATGTTTTTACTTCTAGTTATAAACCTCTGATAAGATAGTGGACCACGTGTATCAGGTGGTTTATACACATCCTATCAAAAAATAAATGGAGAGTGACTAATTTTAATAAGAATGCTATTCCTGTGACAAAGGATTTGAGAATGGGACAGATCAAGTCACAAAGCTAGATCATTTTTATACTTTCAGTTTTAGGAGTACCTTTTTGAATTCTTTACTTCAAGTCCAAAAAATTTAACAACTATACCATTCTGTATTTCCCCCAGGACTGTGTTTTGAGTTTGGGAAGTTGCTTTAAATAAAAGTTAATGCAATGAATTTGTGATTTGCAATTCTGTTTGTAAGTGTTCAATGCTTTCTCTTCCTAAACACCTTCTGAGGAGTTTCCTTCTTCACTGTTTCAAACCTGTTTTAGCTAAGACTGTGACAAAACACCTCTAAGCACTATTCTGGGTCACGATCCTGGCATATATTCAGACATGTTCCTAATTTTCCATTCTTCTGCATCTTCCAGTGAAACTTTGTCACTGCTTCTGCTTTTTCTGTAATAATAATTATTGACATTTCTTCAGCCATGTTTTACTTTGTGTGGTGAGATATCCATGCTTTTCAAGTTTTGTCTACTGTTATTTAAGGAAGATAGTTGTAGAATGGAGCTGACTGCCTCTCTCCTTTCCCTTAAATGACAGGTGTTTGTCACTGAACAGATTATAACTTACCCTAACAGTAAGCAGAGTAACAGCTATATGTGAAATATATTATAATGTTGCCAGCCTCCAAAGTAACTACTATCCAGCTCTCAGAAGGAAAAATTAAATAGTCTAAAGGATACAGACACAACAATTACCTGCAATTCTTTCAGGATTAGTTCTCATTGTTTCCATAAACTGAGTCATAATGATCAGTTCTTCCCAGATTCTTCCAAGGTCATGGATTTCAGGGGCTTCCAGTAAAAGCTCCTGAGCATCTTTATAAAACCGTGCAAGGCTGAAAGGAGAAACAATGAATAAATAATAATTTAAGAGCAATGACTCTAATGAACCTTTCAAGTCAAAAAACCTCAAAAAACTATTAAAAAAAACACCAAAAAATACACTTCCCAAAAAAAAAAAAAAAAAAGTAAAATTGACTCTCTCTGTCAAGGAAAAAAAAAAAGTTCTTTTGTCCTCAGTTTCAGGTAGTCTGGGGTTCAGTTAGATTTGAAAGTCCACAGAAGTCTTAAGAGAGCTACTGGTGTTGGAGAAGGTTAGCCATTCATACATTTTTCCATTGCCTTGCTGATCTTTCTGGGGACACAGGACCTTCCTCAGACAACTTGTATCTCACAGTTACAGTGCCAATCTGCCCTGGTTCTAGCTCAGTTGAATGGGGCACTCTGGACACATGCTCAGCCTAGCAATGACATGGAATCATTCACAAACAGAAACATCCTTCCCCTCCCATTTGTTAGGTCTCTTCAGAGTATTTCTTCTAGGAGGAGCAGGAAAACACAAGTAACAAACAGTTACAGGCCACTGTTCTACCACTGGTTCTGGGTTAGAACATGCAGATCAAGCAAGGATGTAACCAGATCCTGTGTTTATGAAAAAGCATAAAAAATTCTTACTATCAAGTACACTTCATTACACTTCTTTAACAGTATTATGTTTTTCCATGCATGCAATAGTATATCTCAGTCCACATGACTCATTTTAGCTTACAGGAAACAATAAACAGGAAGGACCAAATTCTTTCAGAAAACACAATGAATTTACTTCTGCTGTAGTGCACTGAATTTACTGGGACTGACAAAATGGCAGTTTGCACTGTAACAAGCAACCTGGAAAAGCTAGAATGTACAGAAAACAGAACCCTCTAGCTTCACTGTGTGTTTGACTGTACCCCACCAAAAATGTTCAGCTATTTTAAACCCTTTTCACTAGGAACAAAAGGTGAAATGGTAAGTTAAGTCCATGTTATAGACTTTCACATGACAGAGGCTTCAATGGCCTTCACATTATTAGCTCATGAATTTTAAACATTGGATGCTCCAAAGTGGACTTTGCAACAGGGAGATTTGGGGCATTTTTTATATTTAGGCTAGTGGGTTTTTTGCTCTAAGGATCCTTGTCTGCTACACTTTCTTTCATGACTCAGCTGTAACAAACAATGCAATAAAACACTCCCACAGCCCTTTCTCAGTAATAGTCTGGAAATCTCCCATCCTCCTATTCTGCAAACAAGCTTAGTATCTGAAGGTTATGTGCTGATTAAAATTTCACAAGTATATAGCCAAAACCAGTGCTACATAAGAAATAGCAGTGCAGGTTCTTATTTGCTGCTACTTCATCAGAGATCTCATTCAGAAGGGACAGCTCTAGTGATGAGAAAAGAAGACTTAGGGATTCCACACTCTTTTATCAAAAAGGTTTGTCCCAAGCCATTCAGTAAGCAGGTTCTTACAGATTTTATTAAGTGAATGTGTTCCCTAGAGACTTGCACTGAAGTCTCTCTCTAAAAGGCCCAAACCTACCACGGTGAGCTCTGTGTCAACTTTGCTGACCATTAATAGGATGAAACAAAAATGCTAGAACTGAAAATTTTTGTCTGCCACTGTTTGCACACTGGTGTGTTATTATCTTCCCTTTTCATTCACACCACAGAACAATTCTTTAAAATATTCCTTGGTGTGGTGAGAGACCTTTCTAAGCAAGGTGAGGATACTCCAGCCTTTCTCCTTGCATCATTCATGCCCATGAACGCCCAACAGGTGCCCAGAGCAAGCTATGAGCAGTTCCCTAGCAGGCCCATATTGGTGCAACCCAGTCCCACACATACAGATCAGCTTACATGGAATTTTTGTAGTTGGACACTACACCTGGACTCTCTCCGTGGGTTGGGCTGCGGAAACAGGGATTGTTCATGTTACAGAAGATGCCGTGTAACCATGGCAGTGTTCCTGCTGATGGCATTGCCTTGTTTGGGAAGTGACCTAGAGTATTGAAACACAAAATATAAATTGTTAGGTGTCTTTTCTAATGCAGCCTCTGTGAATATAAATAGTATGATGAGTTGGCTCTCTACAGAAGGAATGTGATAGGAATCATATAGATTTATGCTTTACTGAGAAAAAAAGTCACCAATATAACAATATGGCCATTTTCAACAGAAATTATTTCTGAGTAATGTGAAGGGCTTTTTTTAAGTAGGTAGTGAGGTACTACTTTCTCAGTACTAGAATTAGAGAAATCCAAAACTAGACAGCATCTTGAGACCCCAAGTAAGTCTGATCAGAAAGCACCTCACAGGAAAACTAGATACTTTTTTAATGTCCTCACTGGTAAGTCTTACAGTACATGGCTACAAATAACTAAGCCACTCAAACTGAAGTATGTTCTTCTACCACTGGACAGTAACAGTCTGCAAACAGCTCCCAATACGTTTGTCTGAGAACACCTGGCCACTACATACAAGTCACATCCTGATAACATCTTAAACATTCTTACATTCATGTTGGCGGTACAGTGGATTAGCTTTCCTCAGCCAGACAAGTACAAGAAACAATAACAGAGGCCATACAAGCTCCACTAGAAAACGAAGCTGTAAAAAAGGGAAGAAAGTAAATTAAAAATAAATTTTACATATAGACCACCACAGAGTCACTAGGTGGCTAAAGAGATGAGACCTTCTCTCACAGCAGAAAAGCCCAGTGCAGCATGTGTCTATGGCTATCCTTTGCCTGTTTCACCATTTGAAAAGGACACCCAGAAGAGGATTTCATCAGAATGCCATGAAGCATAACCATTCACTCAGTACTCAGTGGCTTCTCCACCTCCTCTAAAGAAATATCAAAGCATCCTGACTGAGGTAGAAAGAAGCAGTAGGTATTCCATGAATCTACAACAAAGATTAGATATAAGAGACAAAAGGATTTTTTTAATCCACACTTTGACACTGCTGGGTTCATTAGCAGCCTGTCAGTACACTGTGCTTACCCAAAGACTTCAGCATAAGCTTTGCATACTTTGACCTTTACTTTTTGTCATCATCCATTTCAATGTTATTAATTTTATAATACCTGTAGAAATGTATGCACTAAGATCAAACACCTTATTCAATGACACAGAAGACCCCACCAAAGGCCACTCTATTGCCCAGACCTTTCACTTAGAACAGTCACCGGCTCTGGTGTCATGTCAGAAAATCAGGGGCACTGCTTTACCACAGAGCAACATCCTGCCTGGTTTTCAGTCTGTTTCCTCCACTCCTGTATTTCAGTTTGTTTTTCTGCCTCTGTGTGTTTTGGCAGAGGTTTGAAACTACAATCCTTTGATCCTCTAACACAGGCCTTGGACTCTGAGGAACAGCGATGGGATTTTTGTGTCCAGACACATGGCATTTTTTTGCTCCTCCCTGTAACAACCAAGACAAAGTATCTTCAGAACCAGGATTGTAGCACATGCACAGGAAAGCCCTCCTTGTTTCTTTACCTTTGCTCTCTCCTTCCTAGCCAGGCACCAAATATGTAATAATAATGTACACAGCAGTAGAGCCAAAGACAAGATGGGTTACACGTGAATGTTGTCTTGGGCAAAAGGCACTCCACAACACAATTAAAAACAGGGTCTTTTGGAGCTGCCCTGTTTTTCTACTATAATTTTGTCTAACAGCTTTAGTTAGGCACAACATATGCTTACAGCAAAAGGGTAGAAAGCTTAACACCAGGCAACAATTTGCTATTTCATGTTTTTCCTCTTAAGGGTTTCCTTTTTAAAACAGAACAAAAACAGAAAACCTACCCACCACCACCACAGAAGTTACGCATGCTTGATCGTTTTAAAAGCAGACAAATCTTACCAGCAGCAAAGGGCAAATTACACAATTATTAGAGAGGAAAATCTGACATCTGTTGTGCACAGCTCAGAATAGTGTTACAGACCCTTCCCAGGAGGGTCCATAAAGTCTAATCAACATCCATTGCCATCCATTTGGGTAAACCATTTGGGACAAGCACTAAACACTCATAAACTCAGAGGGGCAAGAACTGGAGAAACTCCTTGGCCCACCTTTGCTGCAGTTACTGTGTTAATGCTCATATGTTGATTCTTTCTTCGTCCCCAGGAAATACAAAAGCCTCAGACTTGAATTTGGTACCTCCTTTCTGTCTGAGTTAGCTAGTTTGGAAAAGATTGAAGTCTGAAGCCCAGGGAAAGCTTGTTTTCAAGCTGGTACACAATGTGCTGTGTGGTAAGGACAGACCAGTGCTGCCAGAACTCTGATTCTTTCCTGTGGATCTTATCCAGAGGACACAAAGGTGTCTCAGAATTCACTAGAAGTATCAGAAAGCAGCCCATAAGCCTGCAGAATCACATGATAAATAGCTAGAAATTCCAGCAACGTGCACAGAGAAATGTAGTATCGAGAGAGAGCTGTAATGGAGCAAGCACAGTGATAAGACCATATAAATGGGAGAAGTTTAAATTGGCTGTGGATCAACTGTTGACTTTGCAATAAAGTCTTGCTGTAAGATGAAATATCATAAGATCTAAGAGCATCTGAAACTACTTAAAATACTTCTGATTTTTGCTTTACTTATGTCATTCAGCCATACTAAAAAAGACACAATCTGTGTGAACTGTAAGCTCCTAAGTAGAATCACACCTAAGAGCAGCTGAGTGTGAAGAACAAATCTAAAATTAGGAATCAAACTTTCTTGATCTGAATGGTGCTCATGATGTTTTCTAATAACAAATCTTTATATGTGAAAATACATAAATATTACTACCCACAACTCTTCCGGTACACAATATTATTTGTCAAAGAAAATCCCAACACAGCTATTCTATGTTTGGTCTGTAAGAGCAGCTTTGCAAACTGTACCAGATGAGATGCCAGACAACAGGCCCTGACAAAGATCACATGTGATTCTTTGAGGGATCTGAGAATTTTATATACTGATAAATGTACCAGCCTCTTAATCCAGTGGAGTGCATGGTTCAAATCTGAAATCCAAAGATTGATACTTTACCTTTTGTCTTTTCCGAAGGATCCAGTTCTTCCAGAGCAGAAGTCTGACTTGTCTAAAGAAGCTCATTCTTCCGCATCAATACTTCTGATTAACCTGTGGCAAAAGATAGATTGCCATTTCTCAGCTGACAGCAGAAACAGACCTTAGAGCAAAATAACAGCTTTCTGTTCTTATTTTAAGATTATGTTATCACAGGGATCGGTTCCTTTCATTGTCTGCACCATTTAATTTTGCACTTGATATACTATCATGCATGAAAAATCCTGAGTTTCCTTTGTTTGGAGGCTACTTCCTGTGACACATTTATCAGCACCAAAAAGCAGTAGAGAGGAAAAAGATCTCTTTCGAGTAAAAAAAAGTTATGAACATTGAATCTGACTATTAACTTGGACTTGCAAAAAATGAACGCAGTTAATTGTTGCATCGTTTACCACAATCAATCTGTGGTTTTAAACTAATTTTTTTTCCAAGAAAAGATGGATTTACTACTAGACATTAGTTTATATAAAACTGTTTAGCTATTATGATACAATTAGGTTTACCATTCAGACATGATAAATGTATCTTGATTAACAGAGTCTGAAATGGATTTTATAAAAGAAAGTCCATTCTGTTGCCATTTCCTTAAAAAACTACAGGATCTCCTATTTTTATGTTTTTAAATTCAGCCACTCCCATTACATTTTAGTAGATATACCACAGAATTTAAATCATTGCATGCTCTGTTTTTCAGGTTCATGACTCATTATAATCACCAGGAATTTTTACCTTCCAAAGGAAAAAGGAAATTTGACATATAAATCCAAATATAAGAAAAATGGGCCTGCTAAAAACCAAACAAATCATTTAAATTTGCTACCTGCATCAACTTCCTACTTTATTACTGCTTTATGGGATTTAAATGATTGAAGAGTAGTTTCTTTATGAATGCACAGAATAAATAAAGAATAATTAATTTTCAGTCCTGAAATATCTTTTCCTATCTGGGCATTACTCAGAAAAATTGGTTAAGATTCAAGTTTTACTACTTTAAGTAGAGCAAAACACTGTAATAAAAAAGCACAGTAGAACCATGATAAAGAATAGTACCTAGTAATGATGTGTGGAGAACTCCACTTGGACTGAGCAGGTACACGAACTTCTGAAGTGATTAGTCATGGTGGAGATCTATCTTCGCTCTTTACAGGCAGCACTCTGCTCATAAAATCAGTGGTGAAAAGAGGCACTGAAAGAAATTCAATTTCCAAAAAAGTTCATTTACATAGACAACACTCTCCTAAAATCAGAAAAAGACCACTACACTTACGAACTGAGTGAACACTGAATTCCCTACAGATTTTCATCTGTAAAGGGTGTCTGAAACAGCAATGCAGCAAAACCTCCCACCAGTACTCATGCTGGGTGATGACTGTATAAGCCCTACAACAGCGTCCCTGGGATTGTTCTTCCAAGTAGAAGCTGAACAACAATCCAGCCTTCATTATTAAAAAAAAAAAAATGTAAAAAGCATGTGGCAGTGCTTGCCTTTTTATTTCCCCTTCATCAGGCTTTGGGGACACCTTTGAAAAACCTCCACAAAACTGCTTCACCAAATTTAACGGTCTCGAGATTTCCTCCAGAGACCACTGTAGCTCCAACAGCAGAGCACTGCACTCTGCTCCGTTCTCAGCTCCCTTAACAGTGCCTTCGAGCCCCTGCACACAGGTGCCACCTAAACTACCCTCTTTAACCTGGGTTTTGGCACAAAGGATAACAAAGCACAGGATCAGGCCATCCCTGTGTGCTGAAAGGTGAACCAGCAGGGAAGAAGACCAACCTTGGCTGAACAGGGCACTTTCACTAGAATCAAGGGAAAAAGAAAGAGTTAATGACCTTTGGAAGAAGGGGTAGCCAACTCAGGAAGAGTGCAAGGACATTGTCAGGTCATGTAGAGAGAAAATTAGAATGGCAAAAGCTCAGCTAGAACTCAAACTGACAACCACTGTGAAAAATAATAAAAAGTGTTTTTATAAATGCATTACCAACAGAAGGAGGGCCAAAGGAAATCTTCATCTTTTATTGCATACAGAGGGAAACACTGTAACCAAGGATGAGGAAAAGACCTTGGTATTTAATGCCTTCCTTGCCTCAGTCTTCAACATAAAGATTGGTTATCCTCAGGGCAGCCAGTCCCCTGAGCGGGTAGACAGGGATGGGGAGCAGAAAAAGATTTTCCGCTTATACTCAGCACTGGTGAGGCCACACGGAGTGCTGTATCCAGCTCAGGGAAGACACTGAGGGGCTGAGTGAGCCCAGAGAAGGGCAGTGGAGCTGGGGAAGGGTCTGGAGGGTGAGTCCTGTGAGGAGCAGCTGAGGTTTAGTCTGGAGAGGTGGAGGCTCAGGGGAGAATTTACCATTCTCCACAACTGCCTGCTAGGAGGGTGTAGCAAGATGGGGGTTGGCCTCTTCTCCCAGGCAAACAGTACTGGACAAAAGGGCATGGCCTCAAGCAAGGGAAGGTGCAGTTCAGGTTAGATATCAGGAGGAATTTTTTCACTGAAAGGGTTGCTCAGGGAGGTGGTGGAGTCAATGTCCCTGGAAGTGGTCAAGAAATTACTGGATATGACACTTACTGCTATGGTTTAATTGGTGTGGTGTTTTTGGTCAAAGGTTGCGCTCAATCTTGGAGGTGGTTTCTAACCTTAATGATTCTATTCTATGATTCCATGGCAAACTCCTCTTTTACAAGTGGCTTTGATCTAATTTCTATTGAGCATATGTTCACACCACAGGTAAGACCCAGTCTGCTTCAATCCAGACAGAGAAACAAAGTTTCATCAGCCACAGATAGAAGCTAACTCTGACTAATGGCAGCGCAAAGCAAAGAAACCAGTGCTGCTTCTCAGCTGCAAACTGTGTTCAAGCCCCACCACAGTGTGTGAGGCAAACAGATAATTTAATTGTTTTATCCTGCAAACAAGCATTTTATTTCTAAAACCCTAAGGCAAGTTATTTTAAGAAAATGGATCTATTTTTGCTGTCCACATGTTTGCAGAGACAGCTCTAACAGATTAAACTAATCTCTCCTAATTAGATTTTTTTACATCACAATTGGATAATGGGTATATTTTGTTTTCTATGGTCAACTACATCAGCTGCTCCTGTGACCCATTTCTGCTTTTTAGCTTTACAAAGGGATCTTCAGAAGTAAACAGAGAAAGTTTATGCGGGGCCTATCACTTTAAATGGGAGGGTAAAATACAGTTCAGCTTACAGAGCACACTGTACAATTTCACTGTAGCTCTACCCACAGTCATCACTATGACTTAGCTATTTCCTAAAGATCTGTAGCTTGTTGCCAGCAACAACAAAACATGAAACATTCCACTTACATAACATAAAGAAAGCAATAAGTGGAAATAGATGTTTGCTGACAGTTCTTGGACTATGCCTACAGTAAATATCTCACAGTATAAAAGTTCCCCATGACGTGCTCCATGAGCACTTACATGCAATACATGGGGTCCCATGGCATGTGTGTTGTGATATCCCCTTACCTCACACACATATGCCAGAGTTTTAACAGCTGTTTTAAATATCAGAATTTTGTTTTCTTATTTCCAGGCTTCCTGACTTCTGACTAAAAAAAATCAAGTCTGATTAAATATTATTTGTCCAGCAAATTATAAAAACATCCCCAGTAATCTCTCTAGTACCACAAGTAAATATTTCTGTAAAATAAGGAGAATTCAAAAATTACTTGAAAAGATAGCTTTGAAAATATGCACAATGAGGTGTATTGGGTGTGCTGATGGGCCAAGCAGCATTTCTAATGTTCAACAATGCTTTCCAGCACTCAAACCATTTCCTAACCTGTGAGACATTCTTAAGCATGTAGAAGAGCATGTCCCTCAACACAGGCTCACTAGAAAACTAACACAACTAATGCTAACACAATTTGCTTAGACTAACTGTAGGAGTGGGGGTGTGTGAATGTATCCTGTATCAATAAGCAGATACATCTATGTGTGTGGAAAGAAAACTACACAGAGGTTGGGGCTTTCTGAGTTAAGGTAAGTTTTGCACCCAACTATCCCAAACTACTGGGGAAAACCCAAGCTGAAGCTTTTCAGGTGTTTCCTGTGTATTTCAGAGGTCCCCCTCTGAAATAAGTAAGGAGTAACCTGAAAGACAAGAATGGGAAGTTCTGTCAAACCAGGATCATATGATAAAAAATCAGAGAGGCTAAGAAAAGGCCTCATGGAGCTTCTGCTTTGAAAGGTGTATTTCTATGAATCAAAGACAATCACAATGAGACTCTCCAGAGAGAAATGTGGAATCTTAAACAGATCCTACCCTTATGCAAACCCAGCAGTGGGCTAATCACCCCGATCTGTGGATAAACAAGCACAAAGCAGGGGAAACACACACAGCATGTTTTTACTTCTGGCGTAATTCAGCTTACTTCATAGAGACCCTTTTCTGTCATCCGGCTGCATAAGGCCGGAGGAGAGAGGATTTTCCTAGCATTCACCTTCCTCAAACATTTAACATTTTGGAAGGTTTAGGATAGCTTTTTTTTCTTCTACCTGTGAGCGAAACACTTTGTAAGGGTCTCTTGGATCTCTAAAAGAATTCCCCTTTTTCTATGAATATGGGCATGCAGATAGGCTTGTCTCCAAAGAATCCTCCTGTAAGACTTATTTCCATGAATATTCTAAATAACACCATTTGTAAATATCAGACATTCCCTGTCCCTCTCCCCCTGCTTTACTAATGGAAAGTTGAACCATTGTTTGTTCTATTTTCCCAACATATTACCTGTACACTGACAGGTGGGATGGCCCAACAAGAGCAGCTCTATAGTGAGACAGTGGGTGCTGAGGACCCAGGACCCATGTACTATTTGTCTATGGGTTACTTCAGAGGAGCTCTAGGCACAGACTGAAGGTGCTTTAGCAGCTGCAGCACATCAGGTATGGTGCTGAAGCACACGTTCCAGTTTAGTTTCACCCAAACAGAACTAGGTTGATGTACTCTGAGATCACTCTGTATGGTGAGCACAGTGGTATGTAGCAAAGTCACTCAAAAAACACAAACACATTCTGAGCTGAGTTACCAACGTTACCATACCTGTGCTGCCTTCACAGAGTGTTTCCTGTCAGCTTCCAGATTAGCTCCGTTAGGCCTCTGCTACATGGAAGCTAAAGAGTTCACGGATTTGCAAGCAAAACACAGACTTCCTACACAGAAACAACAAAAACCTTGAAAACTAACCACAAAAGCTTACCTCATGTGTGAGCACTGCTGAAAGAGAAAGGTTTCTGAAGGAATGTTCAGCTTGGCAGCAAAGAAACACATATCTTAGATGCAGTTAGCACTCACAGAATAACACTGCTCAGTCGTAAGGAGATTGTTTTAATCCCCTGCTTGATACAGAACAGCTCAATCTGCGAAGTTAAGGACTCAAGAATAAAAATCCTCCCAACTATCCAATATGACCTACCTAGGCACAATCAAGCCTGTACCAGGATGTTGATAATTTTGTATTTCTTCAGATCTGAACAAAACCCATATTTGAAGCCCGGTTTCAGAAGGGTAGTTCTGGTAGCACCAGGGGCCCTACTAAACAAACAGCTGTCATGACTAATTAGGTCAGCGACTTACAGAAGTCGGTTCTCTGCCAAAGCTTTAAGAGGGATGAGGCAGGCCATTACGACTTCAGAAAATGCAATTACTAAACAAATCTGCCAGCAAAAGGTTTCCTCCCCAGAGCTGAAGCTGCAGGATCCTGGCACTGCCTGACGCACAGCCCATCACCTGGGGCAGGCGGGCAGGACTGCTGCACTTCCATTGCACTGAAGCCATTTCAGAGCAAGACCGAGGAAAATCTGCACCTGAACCAAAAGAAACAACAGGGGCTAGCCGAAACACTTCCAGTTCCAAAGGAAACCGAAGTACTTTCCACTGGGCTCCACCGCCGCGGCCGCCTCCTCACGCTCCCTCACAGGGCAGCGCGCCCTCAGCGTCCGGGCCCGAGCACAACGCGGCCGCGACGCCGCCGTGCAGATGTTTACGAGAATTTTCAAATTAAGAAAATTTAGGCCAATTTATAAGTAAGGGCCACAGAGTGGCCGTGAAGCCGCCGCCCCCCACCTCCCCCGCAGGCCCCATCACCCCCCGGCTGTCGGGCAGGCTCGGGAAGGAGCCCCGGGCCCGCCGGGCCGGGCAGCAGGCCTGACTCTGACAGGGGCTCCAAAGGTCTCCATTCCAAACTCCTGCCCTTGCTACTTCGCTTGTATTACATAAAAACAGCTGAAGGCATTACAAAGCTGTAAATCATCTTTTTACAAGTAAATCATCTTTTGAAATGGATGTTTTCCTTGAAATAACATGGGTTATTTATTAATAACATGCCCACGCACAGGCACCGGGCCCGCTCCGCCCGCTCCCGGCCCAGCCCGCCGGCCCTTGCGGCGCTGAGAAACCCCTCAGAAAGAGCTGAAACCTTCCGGACTAGCAAAATATGGAAACAGATGTTACATAAAAAGAAGTAGGGCAAGGGCAGTAATAACTGTTCTTATGACTTGATTAAGAAACGTTTGTCTGTTTCTCACGTGTCAGTATTCACTTGTTGGAATTCTCTATCTTGGGAGCACTGGAGACCCTCCATCACACCAGCCAAACAGCTTTATTAAATTAAGAAATTATTAAATCAAGAAGTTTAATTAATTTCTTAAGTCATTAACCATATTCAATGCTAGACATGCTGAAACATTTAAATATAGTGAGACAATACATTTAACGATAATTCACAAATGATTTTGCTATCTTGTGGTCTTAATATTAATCCTTTCACAACTGTACTATGAAGTTATGCTACACTGTCTTGAATGATTCATTAACCAATTGTAAGTATATAAATCCACTCTCCTCTATTGTCAAAATAAAACAAGTTTCCATCCGTGTCAAGAAGGTTTTCTACATATTTTGTTCTGCAACTCCCAACACCAGACAGCAGCATCTGGGACTTGCAGCTTTTTTGTAATAAGAGGCAGCTCCCCAAAGAAATGACCCCGAGCATGGCCAGAACTGAACATCCAGTGACAGGGTGGCCTTTGCCAAGAATGCAGGTCCTGCTTCTGTGGAAACGCAACAAGGAATCAAAGTCCAACTTTGTGAGTTCTGGAAGTAAAAATCAGATTATGTCCACCAAACAGTGTGGGGTTTTATCTGTGGTGTTTTGGGAAGATTGGCAAAGGTAATGGTGTAATAAAGTCCAGTGTATTTCCTGTTGCAAAAACAGAAAAGTGATTCTTTGTATTTGCTGTCCTTTAAGAGTCATCTTGCTGCTTACATCACTAGAAAGTACCATGTTAAAACAACTGTACTCTACAGTATGCAAGAAAGGGTTATGCTAATTGTAATCCTATAAAGAAAAGCGTGCCACCCCTTACCCCCAGGAGACAGATGCAGGAGAGTACTACACTATTGCAAAGGCCAAACATCTGTATTTTAATAAGTTAGAAGAAATCCAGATATAGAAGCCATAGAGTCACTGAAATGTTAACACATTAATATATTTTAAAGCAAATATAACACAGTGTACACATAAAAATCATTTAATACAAAGTGAAAACCATTAGATGCACCTACTAATGCTGATTTTTGGTTATTTTTAGCCGTTTCACAGAAATTTGGAAACAAAGCTCTTCATTTCAGTTACACCAGGTTAAGTGGTGAAACTGATCTATAGCAAGCAAGTCACTGCCTTTTCATTCACGTGGGAAAGACAGCACCACGGCAAGTGTGTCCAGAAGGGCACCCAAGTGAAACAGGCTGTGCACATCTGCCCCACTCACTAAGCTATACAAGAAACCAGATGTGAATTGATTGCTGTTTCTGAATAGTAAAGCTCAGTAAGTGCATCCCTGCTGTACAAAAAAAAAAGAAAAAATAAAAAAATTAAAGTGACAACATAGAAAACTGGCAACAGATAACCATGTCTGCCTAAAATATACACATATGATACATCATTATGGCCATGCTGGCCAGTATGTAAGCCTGTTCAAGAGCAAAGCTTTAATTGCACAGATTAGAAAAATGAACAAATGCTTTTACAGAGCAAAGCACAAGCTTTGGTTTATGCTTAGACAGTGAATATTAAACCTTCCATTTTTATTATAACATCTATTAAGAAAAAATAGCTGTTTCTCTATGAATAAGCACTCCATTCCACACAATGAAATGAAGTTCAGTGTCTTATTCAATGATCCATTAACTGTTTCTAGACTGGGAATGTATTACATCTTTATTGAAAGCTACTGAACTACAAAAAGTCTGACTTATTTAATTCACAGTTCCCCAGGTCTCCCCCCATTTTTAAAATGCTGCATATATAAAAATAACTCCAATATGGCACAAAAGTGGAATTCTCAAGGGAAGGCAAAGGTAAGGGGGCAAAGGGAAGCCTCCACTGGCAACATTAACAAATTGCATGTAGTCCAAGAGGAATTTGCACCCTATACAAAATGAGCTTCCCTGTGTTCCAGTTCTTGGATCCTTTTTGGTCTCAGTCTGTGATAAGTGGGCTTCAGATCTGTGGGGTGAATATCCTCTGAGCTAGATTTCTGTTCGTTTGTGTTTTGTTCAGCATCACCTGATGGAAGTGCAGAGCTCTTAGCCAGTTTCACAGTATTATCCTGGGGGAGCACAGAGCTAGCACTGGTTGGTGCACAAGCTTTAGCAGAAGAACCTTCTTCATTTTCTTTTGATTTGTTAGAGGGTGGTTTATAAAATGTCCCTGGGGGTGGTTGCAATGTTCTTGGTGCCCTAAAGGCAGCAAGAGGATTAACATCAGAAGCATTCTCTTCTGCTGCTGTCCTTCCTGACCCGACAACAGAATATGGCTTATTAGGAAGAATGGCATTAGCTGAATTGTTACCTAGGCTGCATGAGGATGATAAAGCACCTGCAGTTCCACTCTCAAGTGCTCGGATCTCCTGGGGCACATTAGTCATGATCATTGCTGTCCTTGCTGTGATATCATACTGTTTGTACTGCTTGTCCCAAGCTTTTCGCAGCATCTGGGTGTCGTAACAAGGAAGTCTGTAGCAGGTATCAACAGCAGGGAGTGCCTTCACCTCTGAGACTTCTTCAATGGTAGGGCTTCTGCCCAGCTTCTCTGAACTTACTGCCCCTGCATTTCGTGAATTTCTTTCATTCAAAATACATGGAGGAAGTATTCGGTCCACAGGCAGGCTGACAGGGCGAGATGTTGGTTTTGTCCTTGGAGCCCGCAAGGGAACTTTGGCAATCTGACGGTTGGGTTTTACAGGAACTAAGTTCATTCTACAGGGGTCTTCACCTAGAGAAATGAATGGATCATTGTCTTTCTCTGCAGCTGGACTCACAGCATTACCTAGAAACACACAAATAGATGTGACTGGATTTTTGCACCAAGTATAAAGAGAAGTCAGCAAGGCTTCAATGACCTCTTGGCAATATTTTAAAGGGATAAGTTTTTAGGGATACCTGGTATACATACTAGCAATAACCTACTTTAACCAAATATTAGCATTTCACTAGCAGTAAAACACATATTGTACAGATGTAACCAAAGAGAAAACAGACAAAGAGACATTTCACTTTTTAGCTGGTGCTTTGCCATCTCTAAATATTTCAGTTTTAGTATGTTTCAGGATGTTGCACTGTTGATGTATGGGATATGACTGAACTGGTAACATCAGATGAAAATCAGTACAATTAAAGGGGATTATGTACAATTACTCCTAAATGAAGTATGTGAAATCATACCTACATTAAAACAAACCCCTGTAGTAGCATAGACAGATAAACAGAAAAAAAAATGAGTTAGAATTAGGTTAGAAAACCTGGTGTTTTTAAAGCAGAAATACTGATATCCAAAATGCTTTGATGATTCTGTCAGACAAATAATCTTTCCGAAGCCTTCTGGTTCAGTTCTAGTGAGTGGCAATGATACACATTTTGGGGGAAGAGTGGTCAAAATACATAAAGGGCTGGCTATCAGTTTACAGCGTTGTAGTGGATTTCAGAAATGCAGTCACAGCATAATTATGGTTTTGTTTTGTTTGCTTTTTTTTAAAAAAAAGAGAAAAACCAAACCACTGTTATATTCTCTTACCAAATACTTTAAGCTCTGACTCATAAACACAGATTGCTTAAAAGTCTTTAGAAAGATTCAATTATCTGTTCTTCTTACAAAAATAGTATATCAAGCAGTGATAAACAGGTTTTATCACTTGCTTCTGTGTATAGTGCAGAGCTCCGTGCACTATAATCTAATGCATTCAGGGCTCCTGATTCACTCACACACAGAGTTAACAGAATACTAACCAGTTACAGATGTATCTGCCTCTTCTTTTGTATTGTGGCTATTCTTTGATTCCAAAAAGAGTACAGCTGTTTCTGAAGCTCTTTCACTTGGAACTAGCTGAACACCCTGTTAACAAAAGTCAGAGCAGAAGACAATGAGAACTCAACAGACAAGGCAGTCTTTATCAAAAAAACCCACAAAGATTTATTGGCAATGTGCTCTGGAATGCTCCAGAATTAACGCAGAAGTTAATATGGCACAGGTAATATTATGGCAGCAAGAGAGTCACTCACTTCTTTTACAGCAACAAATTTCCTCTGCTGCTGTGGCTCCATCTCATCTGCAGATAAAGGAACTCTGACCATAACAGCTGTTTCTTCAGAATGAGATGCGCTCAGAAGTGGTTTCAATGAGACATCAAATATCTTTTCATAGTAAGTTACGAGCAGCTCCACTACCCGGGCCTGGTAAGGGTAGTCCACAAGTGATGACAAAGAAACCGTAGCATCGGTTTGACGTGGTCTGATCAGAGTTGGGCCAAATATTATACCAAGATTGCTGGCTGACATTTTATTTTCCTCACACTGCTCTGCAACTCTGCACAAAGAGGGGGAGAAAAAAACAAGCCAAAAAAAACCCCCTTAGAGTTAGAGGGTTTTACTACTTCAGAAATACTTTTGATACTAAAATATTATATCTAAAGAGTGTAAGAGACAATAAAAAACTGAAAGTGGGTTTGGTAGGCAGGCAGAATCTTCAGTACAGACTACATTTAACAGTGGCTTCAACTTCCCATATAGGGTGTTTTTATGTCCTATTTGTTAAAGTTATTTGTGGCTATTTGGCATTTCTGGGGCTGGGGAAAAGAATGTCTCTCATTCTAAGTAATAACACAGCTATAGCCCAATATTACCCATTTTTATAGGTAATCATCAGTTTAGTACATCATCATACAAACCACCATTTGGAGGACAAGGAAGTGAAATGTGACTGAAGAATGGTTATTAAGAGACATGATATAAGTTTCAATTTTCTTTAATAGCCACCAAATCACTGCCCTTTGTTATATCACAATTTAAACCATATTTAGATCCCTGCGTGTGACATTAATTACTTCTGACCCCAATGCTAGAGAATCAAAAATAATGGAGGCAAATGCTTTCCCTGCTTTATTTCCCTTTCATATTCTTCTTTCACTTGGGAATTCATTACATGAAAAAAACTCCAGCAATAGAACAGTGTCTTCAAAGGTATATATGACTTCTTCCTCAACAGTCATCAAAAAAGTACAAAAGATTCACAGCATGTAGCAGTTAAGTTTTCAACATCAGTTTGCATTTCAAGTATTTCCTTACCTGTGAAGGTGTCCAATAAGGTACTGGAGAGTGTTATAGTTTGGTACAGGCAGTTGTTTCAGAAGATCTTTCATTTTAATGATGATCCTATTCAGCTCAATACAGAGTGACTGTCTTGTCTTTGCTTTGGGGCTAGCTTGTTTAGCATCCAGCTCCTCATTAGCATTCTGGCTTTCTTTTGCAAGTCCAATGAATTCATTGTAAAGCCGAAACAAAATCAAGGGCTCTGGAAGCTGAAGAAATATGAACATTTCAGAAACATACTTAAACCTGAATTTTAACTGTTTCCTTCTTGTTTTTCTTCAACTTTTTCTGGTCTAGCATCTTTTCTTAGATGATGACATTGTTTAGTCCTTGTTCAATTGTTTTTTTCTTTGCTCAATCCCAAATTTTTTCAAACCCAATCCCAGCTAACAAAAAACTCCTTCCTATACCTTTTTCCAGAAATCATTTGCTAACCCTTCCTACAATAGCTCCAGGACTGATCATTTATCACAATTTACTAAAATAATATTTCAAGAAAAAAAAAGATTTTTTCAAATCACTTATTGGTGATTATCATAGGATTGGAAGGCTCATCTCTGACTGCCAATGTGAGGAAGAGGACAGAACCATGCAGTTTATTAAGGATTATTCCTTTCAGGGTTAACAAGTTTTCAGAGTGACTCAATTTCACTAGGCAACATCCCAGCTTCATTTTTTCACATACATATTGAAACTGTTTTAGAAAATTCAATAATGAAGCTTTAAAGCTCTGTTTTAGAAGAAAAAGATGGATAATCCCTCCATAATGAACACCTCATGATAACTATGAGTGTTTCATGACTTTTTTTTAGCAGGTATTAACAGCAATATATCAGCATCTGTCTGCATGAAGAGGCAAGAACATGGGAATCTTTTAAACTCCACATAACACAGGCAAATTCACTAATCAGAAAAGTTTTAGAAATTAAACTCTACTGTGAGTAGACTAACAAAAGATTGTTATGCATATGGTGCTAAAAAAAAGCCGTAATATCTATGTGGAATACATATTGTATTCCCAGCAGTTTTTCAAGCCCTTCTCACAGGCTCCATGTGTAAATAAAGAAGCCACTGCAGTTATACAAGGCACTTGTTTAATCTGCTGCTGTAGGACTGCTGGAAAGGGGTGGTTGTTTTGTACTGCACTGAAGAGATATACTACAGCACTTTGGTTTTCCATCTGACCTCTCAATTCCATACCTGGCGGAGATACAGCTTGAGAACATTGCTGATATCATGTGCATAGAGTTCCGAGAGCTCAACCAAATCCTTTCCATTTTCAAAAGCTTGACAAAGCTTTTCAACTCTTGATTTGGCTCCATTCACACGATAGATGCCCTAAAATTAAAAAGCCAGCACAATTCTATTTCAGTTTGAATGGAAGTTGTAAAACACAGATGATACTGACTACACTAAAATCTTAAGAGAATTTTTTTTAAGATAGTGTCAAACTTAAGCATGAACAAACTTGAGCATACCTTGACATTCAGTGCTCTGCTTTCAATTTCTGACGTACACTTTTTGATGATGAAAGGAATGCCATCAGGAACATTTTTAGCAGCTTGGGCAAATTCCACTCCAAATAAGTGAAGCCTTCCATGAAGTTTTTTGTGCCCACATTGAATAGCTAGAGTCTCTAAACACTTTTTATGACATGCAAGTGAACACTACAGGGGAAGAAACAAAAAAGCACATGGCTTGATACAATGTGACACCATAGGAAATATTTCTGCTGTTTGTCACCCCATATGTGAGCAAAACAAAAAATCTGCTTTAAGTTCATGGTAATTGTACGAGCCACGAACTCCAGTTTTTATACAGAAACATAATTCAAGTTTCCAAAACTCCCAACTTTACATAAATCCCAAGCAGCAATTAAAACTAATTTTCAACTTACCTCCTCACATTCAGCTCCGTGAAATACCACTAAGCTGTCACATTCTCTGCATTTAGATGGAGCTCGCAGCTTCCGTAGTTTGTGTGTTTGTGCTGCTTTGGACATATTAGCATTTCTAAAAGGTCCTGGAGAATTTGCAGTTTCAGATGTGAGATCATTTAAACCTGAAGAGAATTTCCCTGTTATAGTCATTTTAATATCTACTATTGGGGTGGTAGTTACTCTGAATTTTAAGAACTGTGCTGCAGAACACAAGTCTGTAAATAATAGCAACTATCAAGGTAATCATAAACATTTCAATCACAAGGAGGCAAAATTATGTTACAGTTGACACAACAGAGACATTAACTATCAAATGATCTTATGTAAAAGAAGAATCAAACAATCATTTTTGCCTTTTTAAGTATTCAATTTTCTCCTGTATTGTGGCAATGTGAAAATATTAGGACATTTAATTCCAACTGCCCTGCATCTCGGGCAAAAATTCATGGAAGTTTAATACTTTTTGAAATCCTGCACTAGAGTATGAAAGATTACTTGTTTTGGCCTGTAAGTGTTTCTGAAATACTTAAAAAAAATACTTTGCAGCAAGGAAGAATTAACACACACTCAGGGGCAGAAGGCACATAAAATAAAAATAAATTGAAAAAAAAATCACTGATTCTCAGTTTCCTCTAAAACATCAAAATATTTTCTAGAGGACTCTAAAACTAAAAAGAATAGCAACTGGTTCTTTTTGTGTCCAAATTTTTTCAGGCAATTTACTTAAAATGCTAGCAACAGCTCTGTGAACCAAACCCTTTTGTTTTATGGATAACAAAACTAGCCCATTCAGTTAACTGTCCAGAAAGCTTCTTATATGCTCAAGCACTGATTAAACAATATCACTCTAAGTGAAAGCCTGCATTCATTAATGCATTGCCATGCTTTAAGTCTAGATACTGTTTACCACAGGTTCATTCCTAGAAGGCAAAGTATACATTTAGGAAATAAGGACTAAGCAAAGAAATTCCTAAGGGCTTTACTGAGCAAGTGCCACAAATATTTTAAAATTAGTTTGTAAGCACTGTAGTTCTGGTAATCCAGTTATTCAGGTTTCAATGCCTGTGGCAACATAGTCATTATACAGTCAAAATTCATTTGAAAATTAGAAATGGCCTGGTCGAATCTGTGACAGACCTTATTGAACTCACTTATCTTAGCTGAAGAGGGTAAAATCCCTGTTATTACCCTAAACATTTGGATCCACTTTTTTCTCCTATTTGCCACTTATCAGTTCTATGTATTTGTGCATTTCATGTCAAAGTTTAGAAGTGATCTTATATAACTCAGTGCCATGCAGCTAAATTAAATACAAATGTCTGGAGGGAATGGTTTGTGGATCATTTGCTTTACCTCAAGAGGGTTAAGACACTAGAAACATTCAATGGTTGCCCATACAATAACCTAAACATATAAAGGCAATCCTGCACCAATTCATTAAAATGACTTGAACATTATTCTTCATCTCTCAACCTCAAGTGGATGCATATTGTACTGAAAAACAATGCTGTTTTGGCAATCACAGCTTGTTAAAGTACTTTTCTTAAGAGTTTTAAAAAGAAAAGGCACACACAGTGACAAAAAGCATCTTGGGGGGACTTCAGGTACAGAAACAACATTACCACAGTCTGAAGGAGATGGTGGCTCTCGTTCATCTAGATCATCTGCAGATGACATAGTCCCGGTGGAAGGTGTTCGAGGAAGTCGTCTTTTAAAATCCCCTAGCAGATGAGAAAAATTTTCAGGAAGCTCTAAGTATCAGCCCTACCCAACTGTTCATTTTTCATTACATGCTCTGCTCAATACTTGCTTATTTAACAATGATGTCTTCGTTAATGTGCAACGAGCAGGGAAAAGACTTCAGATTAGTCTAGCAGTGAGAGTAGCTGTACCTGGGCTGGCAGATGGAGAATCCATGGATCGGGACTCACTGCTTCCCCCTGCACTTTCAGAGTCACTGCACATTCCTCCACTCTGGTTGCCAACTGACCATGATCTGAACGGTGGTGGCCCTCGCACTGCTGTTGAAAAGAAAGTCCGCTAATTCCAAATGCCAAACACAAAATTTACTTTCTTTTTAGTTGAAAACCAACTATGAGTATATTCAAAATAGGAATATTTGCACAAGTTACAAGATCATGCAATATAGTGATAAAACCCCAGGACAGTCCTGTAAAAGCTTCAGGAGCTAAGAAAATTAATTTCAGAAAATTGACAATTGTGCTTTCGCAGAAGACCTGCAATCAGCATGAAATTTACAAAACTAATGGAGTTTCCATTGCTAGACCTAATTGAAAGAGTTTAGTCCACTGAGTTTGACAGTACTTGCTGCTGGAATTGTATCTCACCTTTTGTGAAAAAGAATCTAGGTATGCATACAGGCAGTTTTCTATTTGTCCTTATTATGCTCAAGTACATAATGTTTTACGGGCTTTGAACCTTATAATAAATTTTTAACCCTTCAGTGTTACATTTATGACTGAGGCACCAAGTATTTTTTTTTTTTAAATTATTTTTTTAAAAATTTATTTATTTAGAGACTGAGCTCCAAAAGAAACATAGAATAACTACCTTGAATATCTGTGTTGCTGGAAGATCTCTTCTCTCTAACCTTTTGTGAACGATGATAAACTGGGCTTCCCACATCATCTAATGTCTGAGCAGGAAAATCTCCTGAACACTGAGATAAGTTACCATGGGATGTATGGACGCTGTTGGTTGACTGCTTATTAAAAACCCTTCAGAAAGAAAAAGGTAATTTGAAGAATGAGTAAGACAGAAATTAATGAAAAGTAATGCATTTTTTAATTCCTGGGCACTAAAAATGCCAAATTTAATTATTATTCATGAACATATATTTTTGACATATCGTTCTCGTAATTAAATTTAATTCCAAAATTAAAAAATAAAATTAAAAGAAGAATGGCCATTCATTTTCAATTAAGTATGTGAGATTTCACAGTGTTTTCTCTCCATCCAGAGAGAATCAGCTTTTCCACATGTCTTCATGCATTATAAACATTATCTTGCAGACTTTGAAAAAAACAGCCTATCTGTTCATCTGAAGGTAAGAATAATCAGAAATCATTGTACTCTATGATTATGCTTTCCCCTCCAAAAGATTTTCTGACTAGCCATCAGGATCATCCACCTATAAACACACAGATGTTCATATATTGTGCTTTTTAAATGCACAGAAAATAGGTTGAAGCTGCCAGTGTCAACCCATTTTGAAAATCCACTCTCACTGTAAGAACAGAATAATGTTAACAGTAATTCATGTAAAATGCTGAAGCACCCTGGGGACAAAATGGCCTGCTGGCCAAGTTTAGAAGTCAGGAAGCTGTTCCTTAATCAGTTCTACCCTATCAAGCTTAAGGGAAACAGGGACTGAAAAACATTCAAATTTGCATTTGTTCAAGGAACAGTCCCTTAAATTAATGCAGACTCAAACAATAAAAATGATCAAGTATATGAAGAATCACAAGGCTGTGACAAAGAAAATAAAAGATGAGGAGAGAGGAGGAGGAAAAAACACTGTCCTATAAATGTCAAGCAGTAAATAGCTGAGAGAGCACGGTAAGTGTTGGAAATTTCATGCTCATCAGTTTCTCAGGGAGCTACATAGTTAAATCTCCCGAAAGTTTATGAGTGCAGCCTAAATCAGTCTTAAAAGGCAGGAAATTTACAGACAAGAATTAAGAATCTCAGCTTCAACTTTAAATTTCCTGCCTTTTGTTGGGAGAAGTCTGACTCAAGCGTTCAGTTTTTTGTATTTAGTTTCCTTTTGAAAAACGATGACGACGCTTTCCTGTAGAACTGTGAAACACACAGATTGAAATGGATATTCTGGTGCTTTAGTGCCAAGATGACTATTTTACAACAAATTAAAGGTGGAAAAGCATTTGGCATGCTAACACAAGGAGTTGCCTTTGTCTTGAAGTCTTTACTTCCATATTAGCTGGAACTTTCATAGTTTAACAATAAAAACCTTCTATTTCATACAGGTTGGAAAAAAATAATTAAGTTATAAGATGTCCCTACAAATGGACTCTGAGCTTTTTTTAGGCACATAGCATGAGATAGAAATCGAGAAACACTTCCTGCCAAAAAGTTGCCAAATGTAAACAGTATGAAAGAAGCTACTGTATATAGCAGCAAGGCCTGTAGAAGAGGAAAACTACCTCTTCAGACTTTATAAACCAATTATCCAGTACTACTGCCACTCAACACTACCAAGTCAACCAGTATCTACATTAAAATAGTAACAAGTCAAGTCTTGCACAACAATTGCCAATGTTTTAGCAATTATTATTGCATGAAATGACATTCTGCCTTAGAGTTCAGAGAGAAATTTTAATGTCAACAGCGTATATAATCTACTATCTGAAAGATGGAACAAAGAGAATACTAAAGCATGGTAGAACACCAGGATTCTTTTAGTTCCTCCAAAAATATAGTATCACTGTTAAACTCATGTGCCTAAGTGTTGCATTCTATACCAAGCAGCTGTCACCTGTACTTTGGCACTTACCCATCAACCTGGGAACTCTGGGTTTCAAAACAACCTGATTCAACAGGAACACCATCCTTTGGCAAACTTTTCACAAACTCTGAATACTGCTGACCAGGGTCATAGAGTTTGGCACTCTCACAGAGGGACTGGCAATTAACTGGCAGAGATACAACCTGAGCTTGCTGCAGCTGGAACAGGTTAACTGTTGCCTGTTGGGAGGAAAAGGTTTTTATTATTTCTGTAATTCACTAAATATTTCACTTACACTTTGCTCAACCCAAATTAATACCCTAGCAGAAGATTACCTGAGCAATAAGACTAGAAAACTTCTAGAAAACAGTAACATGTTACTTTTTACAGTTGACTTTCAAGAGACTTGCACAAGTTTTGTCTGTAACAGAGACACCAGTATTTCTCTCCTCTCCGGGTTATTGAATTCTCCTGCTAGCAAAGGCACTTCAAATTGCTCCTCACTTTGCATTGATCAAGATAAACAGCAAGGGCTTTTGCTATGAAAAAGGCTTTTTTCATATTCTGGAGTGAATATGAAAACTACTTCATCACTACAATGATGAAGTAGTTGGAATTCCAAATCCAGGTGAGCCCCATACTGTCTTGAGACATGAAATGGACAAAACTCTGTCCCAGCAGACAGATTAACTGAACACTTTCTTCATTAAATTACCTAACACTTCTATAAGATTTTATCACATGCCAGAGACGAGAAAAGGGGGATACTGCACAACTCTTTCATCAGCTTTCAGGTTGCAAAGTAGTCTGCAATTTAAATAGACTTGAACTGACAAGTCTGTCTATACTTTCTACTGTTCTTATGGGTTGGTTTTAGGGTTGCTTGTGGAACAGGATTAAGTTTGATGTTTTATTTTCCATCCCCGCCCATCAAATTTTCATTCTCTCATGTAAACAAACAAACAAAAAATCCCAAATATATCTTGGCATAACGAGTTCTTATATTTTTCAAGCTTTTTTTTTTTTTAACTGTGCATGCCATATGCAGTTTTGACCATCACTTCTGTATTACACCAATAAATTAGTACATTCCACTAGTCACAATGGATCCTGCAGGAACTGAGACTGCCATCAAGGCTCAAGTGTGCTAATATCCATTCTGGGCTTGATCCAAACATCTTTGCTAATGCACTAATCAAAGCAAAGAAAGCTGTACTCTTAAACAACAGAGGAACACTACTGCCATCAAAATTTTGGAAAGATATTTTATAAGGATTGTGTAGTCAGGGTGCTTTCAAGGCAACAGCTCATGTAACACCCAGAAATGTTCAATAAAATGTATTTCAAAAACCATGCTTACAGCTTTAAGAGTAAGATCACACTGGTAAATAAGCTCCCGAAGCTGTGTTAAAACATCACTTTTAAAGCTTTCCAAATAATTTCTTTTTTCTTCAACCTCTGCCATGCTTGCTTTATAGTGTTCATTGGCTTCTTCAGCCTAAAGAAAACACAAGTATAAAGAGTTGATGGACTACAGGCCTTGATACTAGAAACAAGAAAAAAATCCACTCAATATGCTCGTATTTGAGATTCACTCTTAAGACAAAAAATTCAAAGGAGCATAGCATGATTAAAATTAAAAATGTAAATTCAGCTTACTCAAATACCATCCTTGGGAATGCATGAATAGAACCAGTATAGACTTAATTTTAAAAGCAAGAAACAAAACTTCTTTACCTTTTGAAGAGCTTCCTCTTCTAGCCTCCGTTTTTTTTCCAGTTGCTTGCTGAAATCTTTCACAAAGCTTCCACTTGAGCTAAGATGTTCTTCCTCAGCACGAGCAGTACAGGATTTTGCCTTTTCATACTCATCTTGACGCTGCATATACAGCAACTTGGCTTTTCTGAGAGCAGCTTCCAGCTCTTGCTGCAGAATGCAGCAAAACAAAAAGCAGAAGAATAAACAACATTAATTTTTCAGTTATTTAATGTGATGTTCAAAGAGACTTATGCACAGGTCTGTATGCTGCAGTACCAAGTACACAGTCATTGAAGGGTAACCTCTTACAAATACCAGATTGCCATGAAATGGACAGTTACATCTACTTTCACTAAGCCCTAGAGACCACGTGTGAATGTAAGTGCATAACATGCTAGTGTGAAAAAGTTTCATCCTTTTGAAGAATTCTAGACTGAACCATTAGATATGAGAGAAATACCAACCATTTTTTTCTGTTCTCGCTGCCAAAGTTCCTTGATATCTTTCCTTTGTCTATCCAACTCATTTTTCCTTCCAAGAAGAGGCTAGATAGGAAATATTAATGCAGTACATTAAAGGCATATAGGCTGGAAGTTCGTTCTTTTAAATATTACATAAAATTATATATACTTTTGTCTTTTTTTTTGAAGCATTACCTGCACGAATTTGTTAGACTGGAGAGCAGCAGCTGTTTGTTGCCAGAGTTGACTGTTCTCGATATCATTTTGAAAAGCATTAATGAATATTGACTGGAATGGCATATAATCCTAAAATCACACAAAACATATCGATGTTCTAGGTAAGACAGAGCTGTAATGACATTCTAACTGTCTGTATAACTAAACTAGATTTTCAATTAAATTTAG
Organism: Zosterops lateralis; assembly: GCF_965231275.1. Taxonomy (NCBI): domain Eukaryota; kingdom Metazoa; phylum Chordata; class Aves; order Passeriformes; family Zosteropidae; genus Zosterops; species Zosterops lateralis. The sequence continues at coordinate 17,365,363 of NC_139769.1, forward strand.
TGAATTATTTACCAAAATAGGCATGAATGTCAGGTATGCATATAGAAAACTACTAATTTCTCATCAGTGATGCATTTTACTAGGAAAAAAGTGTACAAGTCCAAATCACAAAGCATATAAGATTAGTCAGAAAAAAGAATATTGTGGATCTGCATATTCAACAAAAATAGTATTATATATATACAAATTTGTGTAACAAATGGAACCAGATGCGGATCTTTTAACCGCTGCTTTATCATATAAATCAATTCTGTATCAGCTTAAAAATCCATTCCTCAACATCAGAGTTTTACTCCTAGGCAAGCCAGCCAATAAAGATTTAAGAGTAAGATAAAGCCCCTAAGGTATACTCACCTGGTGTCCAACAACAGCTTTAGCAGTTTCAGCCATTTTTGCCAAGTTTTTAGCACACTCCACTTCTGTTAAAAAAATTTCACGGTTACTGTTTACATTATAACACAACAACAGTTTTAACACATGCTAAATGCTTTTTACAGTCTTCCTTTAACAAACAGACTACAGAGGGGACCACCTTCACTTTGTTACAGGCCTTTAATTATAGGAAATGCACCATAGCTCTGTCAACTTCAGCGGAACAGCTACTAATTTAGAAATCACATTATTGACAGTCTACAGCACAGAGGCTTGACAACAGATTTAATTTCATCATGACAAAGCTGATTAAATGCCAGAAAGAGCCACTCACCCAAGCTAAGCTTTTTTTCTACCCATGCGACTACATCCTTGATATATTTTGACCACGCTTTAGCATAGGACAGAGCCGACTCAATTCCACTGTCATTTCTCAGGAGCATGCTATCAACCTCCTCTGCTCGAAGGTGTCCTGCAAATAAAGCATTCAACACAAAGAAGTGATTTTTAGACATGACCACACACTGAGAGCAAAGCCAGTATTAGCCAACTGTGAATGCTTAAGCAGCTCTGATCTTGAGTTGGTCTTTAATGCCAGTTGACTCTAAACAGGACTGACAGAGGTTTTAGAACAAATTAAAGGGTCATAGTATTTTATCTGGAGTAGTCATATGGTCAGCATAACTTTCTTCAAGAAAGTGACCCAACAAAACACCAATCAACCAATGACAACACACAGAAGGTGCTTCAGACCTTAGTTCTCCACACCACCCCCCCTCCGCCCCCAAAAAGCAACCTGGGTTGATTATTTACAAAAGAATGAAACCTTTGCAGTAACTTTTTTTTTCCACAAAAAAAAAAGGTAAAGGCAGCATAGGTGTAAAAAAGTGACCACGCAACTTACTTAGAACATTTTTTAGAAGGAAAAAACCCAGATTACAAAACGGCATTTATCAATGCCAAATGAATGACCTACCTTGAATATCATCCCTTTCATGCAGTGAACCCCCAGACTCCACAGAAAGATTCTCAAAAGACTGGTGTACAAGAAACAAAACATCAAGTTAGCAAAAAGAATCTCTCACTGGAACTGAAAGATAACATAAATGGCATTATCTGCCTCTATTTTTTTTTTTGCAGACTGCACCATCACTCCCTCTCATCTAAGGCACAATATCTTTTAAACTCCCATTGCTGTCAAATGATAAAGAATAAATAGCAAGGAATCATTATATACCTTCCCATCAATAATCCTGAAAGTCTGTGATGAAAGAGTTAAATATCAACCAGATTTCTTAAATAATTAAGTGAAATCCAGCTTTTCTTAAATCTCTACCTATCTTTTAAAAACCTTTTCACACAGACCTAATGCCAGATACATAAAACAGACACCATCCTACAAGCCATTACAGTCCTGTATTTCTTCCTCAAGGGAATAAAGTTAAGGTTTTTTGCAAATTACTTGCAGGTGGTGCACTGTAGGCACAACAGCTGACTAGTAACACTTGCTAATGAAGCCCTGACAATCAGTATAACCTGACAGAATGTAATCCAATAATAAAAGGAATTTAGCACATCATGTCATCCCTACCTTTGTCCTCACTGCATTTTGCTGCCCCTTTAATTGTGCAAGTTGAAGCACTTGTAAGACTGATGTAGACCTGACTGCTCAACAAATTTAAATGAATAAATAGTTTACTTTGTAACAACTACCCCCTTAAAAGCCAAACCAAACCAAAGACAGACATCAAACCCCACAAAGGTTTAAATGGATAAACTACTTTTGAAAACTTTGAAGCACAAAGCAGATAGAAAACAAAGGCTAAGAAATATCTCCAAAGTACTCTTAAGCTTTGCAAGAAGAGCTTATTCCCATTTAGATTTGGCACTGGTTTATTTTCAGACATTCACTAAAATGGAGCACAGTTATTGATGATAAAAGTAGTTTTGGTTTGCTGGGGTTTTTTAATGTAAATGAAAACTGATCATAAATCACACAAAAATCTCTCAAGAATCATTGTTTACTTCACAGCAAAAGCAGCTTTTCCACAGAATAAAATATGAAAGATATCAATCATCAGTGACATCAAGCAGAATTAAACTACAGGCTAAAGACCTGCTTCATTCCCAAGAAAGTGAAATACTATTACAGTGGTTGTCTAATACAAGAGAGTTTCAACAAAATGGAAGGGCTTCTCCAGAACTGGTGGGAAGTCTATCCAAAGCTGTCTCCAAATAAATGGGTAAAACCCCCTAAAATCTGAATTTAGCAATGAAAAAATATTTGGTTGCAGAGAAAGCTTGAACGTTCCCAGATTTAGTTCAGATTTTATATAAAATATTACTGTCTTCAAGTAGATTTAAAAGTTGCTAGGGGAGAAAAAATAAGAATTAGAAAGCCCCCATAGTTTATATTAACTTGATGAACTTTTAAGTTCTGGTTCTAAAAATTATTTCTCATTTCTATAAGACCTAAATCATTGCAGTCCTGAAAACTGTTCACTCCTTTCCAGTAAACCAGGCATGTAGTTAAGGCAGCTAATCAAAGGTCATTCATCCTTTCATATTCAGCCACTGCAAATATGTAATACCAAATTTTAGAAGCAAGCATGAACAAATGCTTTTATCTACGCCCTACAACTTCTTATCAGAATGTGATCCATACAGCTTGCCCTCCCTCAAGCAACCAGTGACTCATCCCAGCAGTCCTAGCAAAAATTAAAAGCCTGATTTTCGTTTCCAACTTCAACCAGTCTCTTCTGTCTTTTTTTCCCTCAATACCCAAGGCTCTCACCCTAACAGGCAAATCTTTTCACACACTTTGAATATTTTATCCTTCTTTATTATGCTCTCAGATCTGCACAGCATCAAACAACATTCAAATGGCTTGTTGAGTAATGAAAGGTCAGACATGTCTGTCTGGTCTCTTCCAGGATATTTTAAAGTGCTTTTGTTTTTAATTAAAAAACATCTTTGCTTCCACCTTGTACATCTGGTTGAACTACAAGAGCTAAAATGAGAACAATCACATTTACTAAGAGGGGGTATACATATCATTTAACTTAAGCTTCCAAGTGGAATGCCTTAAGTAAAGAATGTAGACTCCCCTGCAGTCAAGAGAAGCAAGATCAGCGCTGCCCACCCCCCTCCCTGGAGCCATCCTCATCAGCCTAATGAGGGAGGTCCCTAACTAAAGAGTCAATTAAAATACTTCTCCTTAATCAACCCTCAAAATATTTACGTGTTAAATCCTAACAAAATGTTATGCTCTGTTTAAAATACAGCTAGCTGCTATGATCAACCGCTGAACACACACAACTACAGAAAAAGTCAATAGAGTTATTAAATATTTTGCATTTAACTCCTCTGAATACTCAACTCCTACATGGCCTCCAAATTGCTCTCTGAATTGTAAATTAAAGTGAAATTATTAACCTGTTAAATGTGTATTTACTTGCCTAAATGAAAAAGCAGTCAAGACAGATTTCTAAGAAACTGAACTATGTTACCCTACCAGCTCCAAAGTTTATAATTGCTCACATTAGGAGAAGCATGAGATATTACAAAAGAGCTTTTAAATATAAGCTGGTGATTTCTGAAGCTTCTAGAATGGAATTCCTTCTTCATTTCACTATATTCAAATTTCGCCTTGATCTTTCCCCCACCTCCATGTTTAGAAGAGTGATCTTATAGACAATCAATCATTCACTTCACAACACAATACAAAAGACCATCTCTTTCCTCAAGCATGTGTTTTTGCAATACAAAACCATTTCAAGATTAAAATGCTGGCAAATTCAGAACCTTCCTTCTGCTGGTGAACCAACTGGATGAACTTCTTCAAATAATCTCATTTAATTTACATGAGATGCTGGGTTCTATGCTATTTTATTTCATACTTTTTATCAGTGGCCTAATTCAAAGTTTGCTGGAACCAGACAACCAGAACTCAGAAAACCAGAAGTTTTCTAAGTAGCCTACTTTTCCTCAATATTCTCTATGAAGATAACTTTTGTAGCAGTTTTGTAGTGATAACACACATGGGAGAAATATGGATTATCAACATAGTGGAAGTCTGAAAAGACAACTCAGCTGTAACTGCATGGCATGATGCACACAAGCATGTGTCAAGAAATGCAATTTTTAAGCATGTTTCAATGAAGCCTTTGAAAAGAATGCACAATCTAACATTTTTAACCTTGTTACAACTGAGCTTGTGATATACACTAATTATCAACTGTATCTTCCTTGCACGTAACTCTTAATTTTATTTGATTTACCTGAAAGTCTGCTTCTCAATACACAAAAATTCAAAACAGAATTTGCTATTAAGCATTTTTCAGTCATACCTTCAGTATTTAAAGGGACGTTCAAAATGTTACTTTTTTTTTTGACTACCTGTAAGTTGACAGCTCTTTTAGTGAATGGTTGCTGAAACAGAGTACAAAGTGGGTTTGGAAAGAAGAAAAGGTCATTTTCTCATGTATATGAGTCTATAAAACCAAAATGAAGTCATTAACCCTTTGGTTTCCAGGTTTAACCAATAATATATACAGTCCAACTACTTTTCCCATTTATCTTCACTTAACCAATTTAAAAATCTCAAAAGCAATGACAGCAGATAGCCCTGTCAAGTCACTGCTATCATTCGGAATTGAGAATACACTGACATAGTTGAAACCTTGAATATGCATTTTCCCTGGCTTGACTCTTGTTTTAAAACTCAGAAAACTCCAAGTGCCCCAGCCCCATGATGGAGAGAGTTCCAGTGGAAGTGAAGTCCCCTTTAACAGATATCATTTTACACTCCAAGAGAACGTGTTTAGCCTACCCGACTTCTCCTAGATACAGGAAGTCCCAATGACGAGCCATTGTCTACATCTCCCATAAGGAAGTCTGAAACACTGCCAGAAAAACAAAGAATTGTGTTACTTCATTACTTGACCTCACCAAGCAATTCTATATCACTGAATTCAAAAATTCAGATAGTGTTACTAAGTCCTTTAAAAGTTCTGCAAACCATTTTTAGTAGTCACCTTACATTCTCTGCAATTTCTCTACACCATCCTAGATTTTCTTATTAAATTAAAAACTCAAACTGACAAAAACCCAAAACAGTCTAATTGTTTTAGATGTAGCTAATTTAAATTGCGTTATCAGAAAATAGCTGTCCAAAAGAAAATTAAAGCTTTTATTACTGTTGTGTCTTAATTTAATTCAGCTCCATTGAGTTCTTTAAAAAGTCCTTCTGGATTCCAACTTACACGTTTCCAAAGGTGAATGCCAATGTTTCAATGGAAGAAAATATTTCACTGAAGAGTTCTCTCTTGTTTTCTTCATTAACTTCTTTGAAGTTCACCGCTTACAAAAAAAGACAGAAAACCAAAGGTGAGAGGTCGGGTCAATTAAGAAATAAGAAAGTTTACCAGGTCTAGAGAAATTTTATACACAAAGTCTCCTACAGAACATGCAACATTATGCTTTTCTGAATAATTGAAAAAACATAGTTTTAAAGAAGATTAGTAAGAAAGTAAACACTAAAGGAAAAAAATTAACACAATCCAGATGCTTCCCACAATGAAATCAGATTACTCTTGCACTTCCTGTATCTTCCTGCTTAAGGGGCAGCTTTGTGTGGAAATGTTGGTACCGCATGGACAACAAAAACAGTCATTTACCAACTAGAGTCAAATCACACAGCAGCAGCACCACCCCAAAGCAGCTCACAAATGCAGTCAGATATTGGAAAAGCTGTTTCTCTCCTCAGCAGAAATGTCAGAATTCCAAACCAGAGCGGTAGTTTGTGGGAGTGCCCCCTCAACTGAATGCAATCCAGAACACACATTTCTGGCTTGAGTACAGGCAAGCAGAAAGCTATCAAAAGGTGGTGTCCACTGCAAAACCCTTCAATTATTAGCTCCATAGTCTGGCAAAAGCCCCACTATTAAAAGTGGGAAAGAAACTCAGAATAACTACTAGTGGTCCTACATAGGAAGAGGAGCGTTGCTGGACAAACTAGATGGCTTAAAGTGGTGATCAAATACTTAACCACTCAACACAGGCTTTAGCACACTTCCAGGACGAGCTGGAATAATAAGACAAAAAGAATGATTCATCCAAAGTTTCTATTAACAACCACTAAACAAGGAGAGGGAGGGAGAAAGGACAAGACAAAAAGCACAACCATTTTTGTCTGTTTTCAGCTTAACTCCTTAATCAATGGTGACCAGGAGATTTTTTATAGAAAAGCTGCATACATTCCTTTCAGCTGAAGCTGTATCCTCTGGAGAGAAGTTTCTCCCAGAGTTACATTGTGAGAAATGACAACTTCATATTAGTATTTATTTTAAGTTTACTTTTATTTTGTTTACTTTTTAAGTTTAGTTTTTTAAGCAATGCAATATTCTTAACTCTCTAGATGTGTAAGTCACACATGCTCAAACCTACTTCGGAGCTACTACAATGACTTGCCTACAGGTACCCAACCCACATCACTTTTTGCAAAATCAAACATGGTTAATTTGTCTTCCTTACATTTCAAGTACAAACAGAATACAATGACTTGTACAAGTAGCAAAAATAAAATAATGTTAAAATGTTGCCCATTCTATACAAATTTTCTCAGCAAATTAACAGGCTTTAATCTTTAAAAGTATTCAAACTTCCTGCCAGGTGCCTAAATACTAATGGGTAACAAACAAAGAAAGTACAGTAATCTGCTCCCCCATTAGACTTCCTTTGTGAAAGGAAAAGTTTTTAACCAGTAAAGTAACACAGTTAAATCCATTCCTTTTTACACAGTATGTCAACAGACTCGATCAACATTTTATAACAACTATTTCTATACAAAGCCATTACAGAAAATACATATTCTTCTCATGGGCTATTTTTACAATTACTTGCAGATACAAAGTAAAGTTGTAATAAGCCTACAGCAAAAACAATTACCGCATGTTACAATAACATTACCAATCTCTGCTGTCACAGTTCACTACTGAATTACAGCTTCTCCTACCTCTTCATTCGGCCACGCTTTGTAATTACATAAAAAAATGCCCGTGGCATCTTTGTTTGAAATGAGATTCGATAAAGCTCCACGGATTTTTTTTTTTTTTCAAAAAACTTTGTAAATAGCAGTGGATTTATTTATTTTTTTTTTTAAATTCAGGTTAGTTGAAAACCTCAACTTTCCAGAGATAATGCTGTGTATAAGTCTAAACTTTACATTCTGAATCAGTAAGCAACAACAGTCACAATGAGCCCTTATTGACTACCAGCCCCTAATGACTGGAAAAATCATTTAAGAGTCAGCATGAAACACAAACTACTTCAAAATTAGAAAGAATTAGCAAAAATTGTCTGTGCACTCAAAGCACTTACCACAGAAACATTCGTATGTCCAGTGTCTTTGGAGAGAGAGCACTTCTTTCACTTAGTTAACAAGACATTAGTATAGAGAGTCTTTCCCTAAAGAAATGCCGTCTGTTTCACTCTGCCTTCCTGTTCCAGGAAGAGTTTTGTTAAGCTTTACACTTTATATGCCAAAGAAATCCTTTCTTTTCAGGATCCATCACAAAAGGAGTAACAAATCTCAATTTTTTCAGATTTACTTCTTTTCACTTCTCCCAAAACAGGTCGATCTAATCTCTTAGTAATTCAGTAAAATACCACCAGCTTTTTTCTAGCTTACCACCACTGGAATGCTGATGTACTTAACGTCAACTTTAAACCACGCACTCTCTTTCCCCAGGACATCCTGACTGCACACAATAGCTACTGACAACAATGAACTATAGCAATCTTGCCATGTCTGGAAATGACAGCTATCTATCTATAGTTCTACAGATTTCAAAGCGAGTATACAACTAGACAACTCTTTTAAGCAAGATTTCAGATGACACATAATGAACTTCAAAAAAATCATATGACAGTGATACATTCAAATCCAAATCCAGCACCAGAAATGCAAGCCTAGCTTGCAGTGGATCTCTGTTTCCAAAGGTGTCTTCAAACTGAGGTGGGTTTGGGAATCTCATCAAAATGCTGCCGTATGCTGCAGTTTCAGCTCTTGGGTCATGCCATCAAAACTTTTTTGAATCATGCACAGACCAGGCTGGGGAACCCAAAACAGCTACAAAGGTTTTGGAAGTGAGAATCCCAGAAGTTGAAGTATTGTCTGAGGACATTTAAGCAATGCTTCTAAAACGATGAAAGCTGACAGCTGTCAAGACTGAAGAGCACCCAGGGCCTTTAAAAGCCGATGGATAGTTGCCAGTGAACTCCCATGCACACAGCCCATGGGACACAGCCATGCAGGAGTCTGCTCAAGTTCACTTGGTGCCCCAACCCTGCTGCCCCTGCAGGACTGACAGCAGCAAAGCTGCCTTGCCAGCTGTCTGCAGAGCCTGGATGAGCTTGCAGAATTTGCAGGTCAGTTTTCTCATACATGATAGATATACATGGTAACATAACCATGTATTTTTTTAGACAGGAATATATCCTCAATCCACACTTTTCTAGCTGACGTATAAGTAAGCAACCAGCTGAGTTCTTGGAACTGAGTACCTTTGCAATCAATTTATCTTTAAACTCACAACAATGCTTTCAAAAACCATTCAGAACTATTTCAAAAACAAAACAACCACCCAAGCAAACAAAAAACCAACAAAGACCAAAAGACCACTCCCTCTTTGAAAACAAAGACTTGTAATACTTCTTGTTATTACCTCTCTTCTTCAAAAACATGTAAAATAAATGGGGAGAGGAACATTAAGTAAAGAGCAATAATATGGAGACTGGAAAGAAGCAGAAGAATATTCTTGTATTGTAGAGGATCAACAGGCTGTCCAAGCCCCACTATCTACTTTTAGTTCTTAGTGCCATATAATTTCACCAGCCTGAACTTACTACCAGGTTTGGCAGCCTCCTCAGCTTGAACTGGATGACAACAAGACAATTTCAAGGAACTGTTTCCTACTCCTTCCATAACAAATTTTGCTCTGAATGTATATCACAGATACACCAAACTGAAATTACTTAATCTTGTTCAAGGTATTTCTCTTTGATGCAGAACAACTATCAAAAAAACTATGCCTAAATAGGAAAACTTCTACAAGACAAGTGTAATTTTCAGCCTTACCAGGAATCAGTGTTCATTCTAGTGATTAAGTCAAAGTGTGTAATTAAGAGCAAAAGAGGAGGACAAACTTGAATTCAGCATGTGATCAGGAGAGCCATGTACTCTGGGGCCATCAACTATTTAAAGGCACTGAGTGGAAAAATTACAATTACGAATATGATGCTGTGCCAGAATGGGAAATGACTTACAGAAACAGGAGTCCAAGCAAGACACTTCAGTAAGTCTCAATTCTTCCAGGTCAAGTGAAGTGTCATTTAAGACACATTTTTCATGAAGCACTCAAGTAGACATGTATAAGTAATAGAGTCCAAAGAGGCCCAGTGAGGCATGGGTGTCCAGGCAGATATAACCAGAGAAACCATATGTGTCATGTCCCACTCTTCTCACTGCCATTTCCCCTCAACCTCAGTCCAAAATAAGTCTGACAGGCCTGTACTGCCAAGCCTGATTCTCTGTAGCAAGACTCAGATAACATGTTACAGCTAGTTTTTCCTTCAACCGGTCTAAAAGGAAAAACATTGAACATTCAAAGCACATTTGTATCATTCTTCCCACTGAAGGTCCTGAAAAATGGCTGAGAAGCTTGAAAGTGGGTCACAAGCACTCTAATTTTTGTTAGCCTTTGAAATATTCCCACTTGCAGTAATCTAAAGGGAGTAGTTTATAGGAGACATTATGTTTAAAGCACAGTGCAATTTGTCATAGTTATGAAAACACTTCACAAGACCCTAAGAGTTCACAAGTCACTAAGGTTCCAAAGTTATTGTAACTGATTTAATGAAGAGCAAAAGGCATGCTTTTTATTATAACAGCAGTATGTCCCTATATGAAGTTCCAAAGAAAAACTGGATTTTAAACTCTGACATTAAGCAAAGACTCAAAAACCAGGAGGTGGAATCACATGTAAATCCCCACTTGTTTCTATTTCATCCTCTCCTAAATAAACATCAGAATTTTTCCATGTCAGGTTAATTTTCTTCCTAGTCATAAATCCAACTACAGAGTGCTTCCATATCTTTTTATAGTTCTGTCCTCCAATGACAAGAAACAGATGAGTCACATGAACTTTTCATAATGTCACATTAACAAAGACAGGGAAGCAGAGGAAAAAGGATACTGGATATGTTCTACCAGCTCCTCACATTCTTGTAGTTTCCTGTTTATCCAAGGGCTGCATTACCTCTGGTGAAATAACCACAGCTGAGAACCTGTGAATGCATGTGTTACACACAGGTCAAAGTAAGCAAATCTGAGGTCTGATATGCTCACAATCACCACAATGTGCTGTATTTTTATTTCCTCTTTCTCAGTACCAGCTGTCATACACTTCAGTTTGAATATAAACTTGGAGCAGAATGATCCTCAGAAAAAGAACAGCTGTAAAAACCAAACAGGTGGTAAAGGCAAACCGCCTTCACATTCTCCACAGATTATGTTGGGGGGAGGTAGCCTGTTTTCATACAGCAAAGGCTTCACTATTCACAGAGAAGGAGGACTGAAGCACCAGTCAGAAAGAGTCCTGAAGTCTTAATCTCCCCATTTCCATCTCCAGAGGTGTGACAAATGCAGTATGTGTCTGAACAAACACTGACAGGCATTACCAAAGTCTTCATTTCAAAGAACTTGTTTGCATCAATGGCTACAAACATTGAGGCAGTACTGACTGAAACCATCCTCGATGTGATCTGTAGTTCTCCTTCCTTGCATTTGTGTGGCCAGGTCACACAACCTGGATCACAGGAAAGACTATTTGCCACAGAGCGAGTTTGTATTTACTTTAGCCAAAGCATCATAGAATGGTTTGTGTTGGAAGGGATCTTAAAGCTCATGTAATTCCACCCCCCTGCCATGGGCAGGGACAGCTTCCACTAGACCAGGTTGTTCAAAGCCCCATCCAACCTGACCTTGAACACTGCCAGGGATGAGGCATCCACAGCTTCTCTGGGCAATCTGTTCCAGTGCCTCACCACCTCACACTAAAGAATTTATTCTGTGTATCTAAGCTAAACTTGCCCTCTTGTCCTATCACTACATGCTTTTGTCAAAAGTCCCTCTCCAGCTCTCTTGTAGCCCCTTCACATACTGGCAGGGCCTCTAAGGTCTCCCCAGTCTTTCTTCTCTTTTTCAGGCTGAACAGCCCCAACTTTCAACCTCTCTTCACAGGAGAGCGCTCTGATTGTCTTTGTGACCCTCCTCCAAACTTGCTCCAACAGGTCCACATCCTTCTAATACTGGGGGCTCTGGAGCTGCCTGCAGGTAGGGGGGTCTCAACAGAGAAGAGAGAGGGGAATCACACTGCTGACCACACTGGTTTGGATGCAGCCCAAGACAGGGTTGCTTTCTGGGCTGCAAGAACACACTGTTGGGTCATGTTGAACTTCTCATCAACCCATAACCCAAGTTCTCCTCAGGGCTGCTCTTAATCTATTCTCTGCCCTCACCCAGGAGCAGGACTTTGCACCTGGCCTTGTTGAACTCCACAAGGTTCACACAGGCCCAACTATATATCAATAGGCAGAATCCATAAGAAGCTTGGAAGAATCCAATATATAGGAATCAGGAAGCTAAACATATTAACATTTTAACTGATATTCCCACTTCACTGAATAAACAATACATTTCAGACATACTAAAATAAATAGTAAACAAGAAGGAAGGCCTAGACAAAGAAGAAAAGCTAAACTATGTGTCTCTGAAGGAAGATATCCTGCATGATGTAACACAGGCAAGAGGTAGAGATTTAACCCTACTGAAAGCTGATTGCACAGTAATATACCAGACTCCAGAGAAGGAAGAGATGCAGTCAAAGGTTACACAGAGAAGAAACAGGTTTCTGGGGCTGGAGCAATTAGACAAATTTGCATTTGTCTAATATGCTGAGAACTGCAGTAGCAAAGATCAACAATAGAAGGTATTAACATGTCTGCAACATTTTTTCTTGTTGCTATTTACACCTTTATTGACACATGGCTATGATCCACTTGTGGAATTTATAACTGTTCAACTATTCAGATTTGGATTGCTCAGAGATTTCTCCACCTGATATAAATACCATACCTACAGATTCACAGAATTAGGCAAAGATTCTTGGCAAACCTCAAAGTGGAAACATGCCAGATTTATTACTCTGATATTGTTCTGTGATACTCAGGTAAAGAAAAGCTTAAAATCAAAGGCTTGTGCTTTTAAAATTCAATGTGGGTTTGCATTTAGCTTCCTATAAGCAGAATTTTATCACATCAATGAGAGAATAAGCTACTTAATATTACCCTTCACTTAGGGAAGGCATTTTTTTAAACAAGTATTAAAGCATTATATTTCTTCTATATGGTTTCTTCTGTATATGTAGAATTCTATCTATAACCCCAAGCCAGAGTCAATCAAGTCATTAATTACAATTTTCCATGAAAAAGGAAAGGTAGTAATTCCTTACCTTTTACTTTTGCAATAACTGTTCCTGCAGCACTAAGAATATCAACTGAATTTAGTGTCTGATGTTTATTTATCACTGCTTTTAAAACACGTAGCAACTCCCCCAGGCGTTCATGTACTACTTGATGCAGGCCATCATGATTTTCTGAAAAAAGTAAAGGAAAAACTACATTAAAACAGTGAAGTAACACCCAATCACATTATAAACCACTTCGATGGTATTCAGTTGCATGGAATTCTAGGCCACATTGAAGCTGAACCTGCTTAGAATAAAGAAATTGTTAAAAGATAGAGTTATAATAGCAATAGTAAACTTGCAACATTGTACATCATTTATACAAACTTATTTCTCACAAAAAGTGAAGCAAGTCTACTTTAAAAAAAGGGGGGAATGGGAATTCTACACCAATACCCTAAGATTTCTAAATGAAACCATCATCTTTTTCTCATGTCGTTTAATCAACCACCATTTTGGTTACATATATGAAAAAAGTAATAGCAAAAGCAGATTCTGATTGTTCATTAAGTAATTCTTCACCTGATACAAATTCAACACCATTTATGTACACTTGTAAATTAAAATTTCTGGCAAATGTTGGCTAGTTTTAAACTAAAGTATCAGCAAAATCTTAAGCATCTTAAGTATATAAGCCTAGATCTACAAAGGCCTGTCTTTAAGCATGTCAGCCCTGAGAAGTAACTTGAACACCTAAATTAGACCAAATAAGAAAAATTCTCAAACACACACTCCAAGATGGTAACGCCTTTTATAGCGCATGCCTCTTGCTATGTGCCTCTAAATCCAAACCCCGTCTTAGTTATTTAAAAAAATACTTCTTGTGGCATCCATAGCACAGGTTAAACCACTATTTGTTCTGCTACAGAAGAGGTGCTGGTGCATGGAATTAAAGTTTCTCATGCACTAGAGTGCTGTGTTGCAAGTTGTGGTAGAAAGCTTTCAAATTCAGGAAAGTCTAGCTTATGAAAAAGAAAAAGAGGATCTAATACAAGCTGACTCACTTCCCCACCGAGCAGGGCAATTCTGTGTTGTCTGTGGCCACAATAACAAACAGGTCAATACAGACAATTACAGTACAGTGCAAATTGATCCAGTGTTGTCAGAGAATAGTTTCAACTCAGAGCCATTTTTTTCTGGTGACAAGACATTATATTTAGGCTAGAGGCACCTACCTTTTTCTGAGGAATCCACATGGTACAACATGACACATCAGTACAGTATATCACTGCTGTCAGGTGTGCAGGTGGGGGGGGGCTACACACAAATTTTATAGAATTTTATACATTTGTATCAGGTACAATAGCAAGTCTCCTAAGGACCACTGTGCTTCAGGCTTTATTCCCCTACATGCCACACGTCAGGAGATTTTTTTCAATTCAGACTGGCTTATCACTGTCAAAGGAAAAAATGTTGACTCAGCAAGTACACTGAGGTAAAAACTATCTACCATTTACAGGCACTTTTCCTGCTGGAAGGGACAAGGAAGCTTTATCAGTAACACAAAATTCTAGGAAAATGTATCTTACACAGCAGTAAATTAGGAAAGTTCTAAGTAACTTGTTAAAAAAAAAATCCAACCAAAACAACCAGTTGTGGCTTTGTCTTCATTTACACCTACATATAATGGTTTTTAACTGACTCAAGCACAGCTAAGGCAAAAAAAAAAAAGTCAAAAGCCTGGTACTCAACATGGCCATGATTCAGTGCATCCACAGTAGCAGCAGAGGCTGTTTATGACAAACACACATTGATGTAAAGGCATGCTGTAGCTCAGAGTTGGGAACTTAATGGGGAAAGCAATCCAGGCTCGAAGCAGTTTCCATGAAAACAACAACAGTGGAAGCCATGACCTTGGATAGAAACAATTTATAGGGAACATGAAGAAGATTAGAAAATTTTAAAAGGCATGAAAATACCAAGTAGAATCAATTGTTTCTCCATGTCTTTCAATTGTAACACACCTCAGATGATTAAAGTGAGCAAGCAGGGGCTTAAAAACAGAAAAGGGTGATTCTTCATGTAAGAGACCTGTGGAATTTCTTGCCAAAACACAACATCAAAATGAGAAGATGACATGGAAACAAGGAGAGCTGGACAGGTAAGTTTCCCTGTGAGTTACTAACGAGTCAATAAATGCCCTGGTGGGTCTGGCTGTGAGTTCTGTCCTGTGTCTTGCACAGCAGTGGGTGCTGCTTAGAGCCCAGACCAGACTGGCTGCTTTCAGCAGTCCAGTTCCCCAGCATCCACGACTGCTGCACCACAGCTGTTTCTATACGTGAAATGTAACTGCTGCCTCTGAATTAATTTAATTCCTTTCGAACCTGCCTCCACAACTTTTCATTCAACTACTCCAGACTACCAAGCATTGTACTAAAGCAATGTAACTTGCAACAGCTAAAAAATTCTACAAGGCAAAAACAGTTCAGAGCATATGACCAACCTCTCATTTTTACTTTTCTCTAGCTATTCAATTTTGGCAATCATCAGAGCTCAGACAATGGCCTGGACACAGCTTTAGCCTAAGTCAGTATGGCCATTGCCACCTAGCACTCAAAAAAGTTTTATGTCAAAATGAAAATAAATAATTTTAATGGTCCCTTCAGCTTTAATCCATCATTTGTACTCCATCAATGCAAGAATAAATGCTGTTGGGAGTACCAAGCAGCTCCAGGCAAAGGCAGTGATGAAAATGAAAAACAGCAAAGATGTACTGATACCCACAAGCTCAAAGTGGATCAGACAACACAGAAAATATACCTGAAAATTATAGTAACATGTTATCTTCAGCAATTAGGATATTAATTGTTACAGGTAATTCAAATTAATTCATTAAGAAATACATCTAGCATGTAGACTTAAGTTTTGAAATTCTTAAGGAGGTAGTCCTTGGAGTTTGTATCTTATCTCTTCTGACAGACCTCCAGGGGTAGACAAATGTTCCACCATCTTTTATCAGAACTGATTATTTTTCTTGTCAGGGTTGGGATGGATGGGCTTTTATGAAGGTATTTGAAGGCATATGCCACAAACCATCCCCATCAGCTGCCTCTCGTGCATGCAGCCCTCATGTGAAGGGCATGGACACCGTGGTCAGTGGACTAGAGATGGGTCAGCACGAGGGCACCATTTGACCAGAACTGCATCTCCTGCCTAGTCAAGATGATGATGGTGGCCCTGCCTTCTGATACACAGATACTCACTTGTGCCTAGAGAAAAGAGCCCCCAATCATCTGATGAGAACACCCATGCCCTATAGCCAGATCCTTTTGGTACACTTCTTGACCCCGAGCAAATAAGGGAGGGAACACACGCATTCCATAAAGCAGCCCAACCAATCTACAGATTATTGTCACTGTGAGAGTACTTGTGAAGGAGTGTAACACAGACATACATCAAGCAGCAGGATTTATTCTTGGGACTTCAATGTGACTCACAACTACAGACTTGTCATTTAGGGTTCTTTATGTGTTAGGTGAAGAAAACAATGCCCCTCCAAAGACTAAATAAAACAAAGTTGATCCCAAAATGCAGTTTCTTACTATTACAATTTGATCATATGTCTTGCCAGAACAACAGAACTGGGGAGAAAGTTAAAATAAGTGAGAAGGGGAAAAATGAAAGAAAAATCTCAAAGCAGACACAACCCTTGAAGTCTGAAACAGAAGCAACAAACTTCAAAGGGAAATGCTAGTGGAAAACAACCACTGAGTTGAATTAAATGTTTATCATTCCATCCAGGAGAACACTATCACTAAAATAATGCACTCAAGCAGGAGATTACTTATTTGTACTATCAAAAGCAAAGGTCTGGCTACACCCAACTGAGATTTCTTTGTATTCCATCACTGTATCATTTGTTTACAAAATATCTGAAACATTGTTCCTCTGCCTCCAGAAGACAAAAGGTTTGTGACAAGTGGTACTTGGGGAGAGGTGGGGGCAGAAGTCATCAGGAACCACAACTACACTGCATTCACAATAACTGAGACCAAACAGACACTAAACCAGAGATTTCCTGTTCAGGACAGATTTAGAAACCTCAGGTAGCAAAACAGTCTAAATATGCCAGATCAACAGAAACACAGTTTTAACGGTAAGAAGTCTGAAAATGGCTGAGATCAAAACAACTGTCGAGCAAGTACAGTGAAAGGAATGCACAAGGAAATGTATCTCCAATGAGTTCCTGCAACAATGCAATCTGAAGTACTCATAAAAATATTTACGTTCAGTTTTTCTTCTGTCCCTTACATTGCTGTACCCATTCTTTGATGCACATGAAGTCAGCGCAGGAAATTCTCCACCAGTGAATGCCATATTATTTTAAAATCTCTCTCAAGCTTAATAGCATGAAACGCAAAATCCACAGAAGTCTAAAGCCATGCCTGTCAGTGATCCTGCAACACTTAGTGCCTCTCTGGGCACTTGAGTTCAGCTGTTCACTCAGGTGACTAGTCTCCTGTAATCTCCTGGAGGAATGAGTCAGCCCCCTATCTCTCAAAAGGAGAAAACCAGCTCTTAAAACTGAAAAGGGAAAAATAAAGGCTTGGATAGAGTTTAGTAGACTATCTGAAAATCTTCTTGCGCTAGGGGTTGAACTGTCATTTACAAGAGCTGAAAACAAACTTTTCCCAAATGAAAGCATACTGTGTAGGAGAAGTGGAGAGAGAACAGGGTAAAAAAGCATGTATTCAAAGCTGACAAGTCTAATACACAAGAATGACAGTACAAAGCAGCTGGAAAGTCTGTTTGCCAAGCCAGCTCAGTAGCACACTATTGTGACTGGCATCCCACTCCTCAATGGTTTTGGTCACCACATTCTATAACTGCTCATGCACCTTTAATGTAACAGTATAATCTACCTATTTTCTAATTTTACATATTTCCCAAAGGGAAGCCTTTGTTTAGTAAGTTACTCAGCAATAATGCCCTTACAGCTATGGATTCTACTCACGCAAAACAAAATCCAATCTGCTCATCAAGCCTGTCAGCACCAGTCACCCTCCCTGCCAAGTCAGGGCTGGTCACAATACACGCAGTTGGGAAAGGCACTGCTGTGTCAGTTGGCTGGCATTCTTTTGTCTGACCTGATTTTATTATTGGCCCAAACATTTCTGAAGTTTTTTATATCAACAAACATTTGCCAGGATAAGTTTAAACACAGACTACCAGTCTTTCCCCCACTACACTGCTCTTCAGACCCACACAGGAGATGTACATACAATTCCACTCACTGCTTCTCCACCTAGAATATTAAGGCCTTTTAACAGCAGCAGACTCTCTCTCTACTACCCAATTTCCACCAGTCCCAAAAGAAGGGAAACCACTCATACAACTATTGTTTTGCTGTGGCTAAAAGTTTGTATAGAACGGAAATTGGTCTCACAAATGAAAGACAGGGTAGCAGTCTAGATAAAAAAACTGAAAGGTAACACATCCCTGCAAAATTCTTTGAGTCAGAATGCATGTGAGAATGTCAAAGCACATATTCTAGTTCAGAACATTAATAAGGTCCAGCTTTCCATTAGGAGCTTTTTACAACTAGAAAGATGTGATTAGTTATGTCATGCAAATAGTTTTGAAGAATATTACACAGTGTGAACAATGGGTCATGCATACTCTCTACAGCCACAAGTTTATATACACAGACCAGTCTCTTTAGATTGAGGGAAAATCTACATCAACTCACCTCACTTGTCAAAATCTTGCTATAAACAAGGTAATTTGGATTTTTGCACAAATATTTTCCCCATCTACCTTCATAAAGCCACTATGCCTTCACTATGATCAGCATCTACAGAGAACTCACTCTGGACATTTCCAGTAGAATAAATGCAACTGATGAGAACCCCTAAAGGCCCATTATAGCCATCACCCTCACTCGGTCTAGTCCTCATTTTAAGAACTCCCTTTGTAAATCTGTTCTCTTGGGATCAGTTGAAGTATGTGTACTTCACCTCCCCTTTGACTGAAATATAATAATCTGAATTCCAATTTTAAGCCCCATTTCACATTTTCTCCATAAATCCTAACCTCTTTCAGGACAAACAGGCCAGACAAAATAGCCTTGCAGGATGGTGGTGAGAACAAGCACACAAACTGAGTAGCAATTTCCTCAATATCTGGATCCAGAACTTTTTATTAAAGTTCCACCTTATAGAATGCAAACAGCCAGCTTCTCATCACTTTCAATCTTGGAAGGATTCAGAAGAAAGAGGCTTGAGTAACCAACATTTCAATATGCAAGACCAATACCCTGGCTAAGATACCATTCACTTTATTTACTAAAAATCTCTTTTTGTCTTCTAGGTAAATTATATCCTCTTTCTATTACATTACATAGAAGGATTATGTGGTATCACTAGTTATGCCACCTAGGGTATGGGGGAAAAAAAAAATCAGCATTGGAAGCTGATCCAAAGTAAAATGGATTTAATCTAAAATCACATTATTATCATCTTCATCTATGTCCATATTGCATACTAGGAATACATATTGCACACTGTCAGCACTCAGGTCTGAACCTGAT
Source organism: Zosterops lateralis (assembly GCF_965231275.1). Classification (NCBI taxonomy): domain Eukaryota; kingdom Metazoa; phylum Chordata; class Aves; order Passeriformes; family Zosteropidae; genus Zosterops; species Zosterops lateralis. The sequence continues at coordinate 17,384,851 of NC_139769.1, forward strand.
CCAGACTATGAGACTTCCCAGTGAGCATCACAGAGTAGGCAAAACAATCACACAACAATGAACTGTGTGGAAATCACCTAATTCCTACATCTGCAGTTTGGCAAACAGTCCCAGATTAAACCATCATTTTATTTTTGCCCTTCTCTCTCTGTCAGCCCCATTCTAACACGATTAACAGCCTGGCATATTTGTCTGATTGAACAGAGTTCACTACCACATTCAGAAGGCCTCAAGAATTAATCAAACACACAGTGAAAACATGTTTTATATTGACTGCAGTTTGACCATAGCAAAGTTATCTATGCCCCTGCTGTCCGGTCTACTGTCAAAGCAGCTTTTTTTTTTTTTTTTTTAGGAGTGAACACATCAGTTAGACATGATTTTCATTGATTGTACAGATATAAAATGAACAAGACTTTTTCCTTTAATGGTGGTAGAGATATTTATTGGTGGTCATAGTTCAGGAGTGATGAGAAAGCAACAGTCTTAGCTATCATATTTCTTCCTTTTTTTGGCTGTGTGTTGCAGATGTAAGGAAGAAAACATCTTAAATCACAGAAAAACTCAGAGAATTTCTGGAAGAATTTATTCCTGCAAAATCTCTAGCAAGGCTGGAAGCTACAAAAGGGTCTGGTGAAGTCATTGCCTCTCTACCCTCTGCACAATGCAGAATAAGAAGCCACCTATCCATCCTATCCATCCCTCTGTCGAGGAACATAGTACTTGAAACTTCCAAATTAGCAAGATAGCCAGTCCCAGCCTTTTTGTTCATCAGTATCATGGCAACCCCTGTTGTCATGGCATCATTAAAACACACCACACTAAATTCATAGTCTTTAGCAACCTGTACTCCGACCAATGTTCTAACTACATTATATTGCAGCAAAAAATTACAATTTGTGGAAAAAAAAATCAGTTAAGCTATTATTTTGATGACGAAAATCCAGGGACATGTAAACTTTGATTATGAATGAAGAAAATAAAGTAATAAAAATAGTAACCCAAAACTCTATATTTGAAATAAAAACAGAGTTTTGTAAGGGATTTTTTTGAGAAGAGCAATACACTGACCCAGTTCAGTGAGAATGCATTGAGACTTCCTGCAAACAGCTCACTGAATACAGTATTGAAAGTAGCACTGTTTGATTCCAGTTATTCACACAAATATGCTTTTGTAATACAAGAAAGCATTTAACATTTGGAAAGTCAATTGTCTATTTACTGTTAAACCACTAAATTTATTCAAGTCAGGTTGTACAAATTTAATTAAAATAAAAAAGCACCCGGTACTTTTTTTAAGGGTAAAAGTTCTGTCTTTACTTTCTGAAATAAGCATAAGTGAATATGCCAGCTTGCAATTTTTGCAGAAAAAAAAAAAAATCCCTGGATAGAACACAAAAGTATCCCAGATTAGTTAATCCTTCCAGGTTAAGTTTTCTAGCATGATGCCTTTTTGTTATGTATCACAAATGCCCAAACAACCCTTTCAGATTTGTCATTTGCTATCAGGAGTTGACCAAAATAGAGCATTTAGATTCAACCACTAACCATACTGATGAGTTTCCAATGTGATCTTGAGCTGTGGTGGCCTAACATTCCTATCCCATTTTAGATATGGACAAATCCTGTACTTGTGAGGACAAGACATTTCTAAGAAGTCCTTCTTTACTACATATATAGAGCAAACCCAGACTAAATTACTTTTCAGAAATTAAAGTTATAAAAATAAAGATGTCTTAAAACAATCTTTTCAAAAAATTAATAAAACAGGTGCATATGCAAAATACATCAGAATAATCAAAATCTTATGATTCTGCTTACACTGAAAGCAGTTATATATTTTCCTTTTGTTTGTTTGCCAACTGACATCAGCAGAAAAGAGGTTGTTACTTCACATTCATCTCACATTTAAATTCATAGATGAATTCCCCATTTGTTAAAGTGGAGAAGCCTTTCAGAAAAAAACCTACCACAATGCAGCTTTTAATCCATTTCAATATGCTGTACACTACATACCTTTTTTATTCTACTAGCTTTGAGATTCCAGTCAACTAACCCAGATGTGTTCAGCCATGCAGGCAGTTTTAACTTTAGAATACTTTAACCTTTCATTAAACCAAAATTTAGAGACCAGAAACCAGTAATGAAAATTACTATTGTTTCCTTATTTACCTCTTTCTGACAAATGAGAGTGAAAACACTACATGGCCATTTTAATCACTTTTCATTTCACTGAATCTTCCCAGAGATTAAGATTAAAGCTAGGTGAGGATAATGCTTCAACAGTTTCAGAACATATTTTAAGTTAGAATTGTAAATTGTCAAATGGACATAAGGCTATATTCTTTAGTATGAATGCATTAGCAATAAATCTGATCAGTCACAGTTCACAAAAAATCATATCCATTGGAAAAGGCAACCATACCACGAGTAGTGACTAGTTACTTATTCCTTATTCATGGACATTTCACTAAAACTTAGTCAAACAGTCACTAGACTGAACAGCTGCCAGTGGAAGATACTGTTAAAATAAAATGAGAACTCTTAAGATCTAAGCAACTATGATCCCTGCATACTGGTTCAAGTTCTGGGAGTCTACGAAGTAACATTCACTCAACATTTACAGCACTGATTTTCTGAAAAAAAGAACAAACCACAAAACGAAAAAATCTCCACTAAGTTGATCATACCATATCAAACTGACACACAGAAAGGGTAATATAAGACTTATGGTTTATTCATTCTACATAAATGAATTTAACTTTTAGTAACCAACATCAAGAGATTATCAAAGAATACTTAACCTTTAACTCATGTTAATTTTAGTCTTAAATGCTGTTTGTTCTACATGCCTGCTCCTTCTACTTTGAGCCTAAGCCACTGAGTGAAGAAGCTATTTTACTGCTGCTTGCCCACCTATTTTTCAAAAGACCACACAAAGCCAAGATTACAAGATAATATGGTGTTAAACAAGGGGTTTGTTACTTCATGCATTTATTTTAAAGGACCTCATAAACACAACTATGGACTGCTATAGGATGTCCATTTCTGGTTTCTTGACTGAAAGAAAAAAGTTACACTTTAAAATCAACTTAGATTTAAAGTTGTATTCAAATCCCTAAAGCAGCAGCTAGTAACATTAGTGTCTAGAAAACTGGTGAACATAAAGGATTAAGGGTTATTTGAAGTTCTTTCACTGATGTCCTGCTGAAACAACCACCCAAGAGGGTAAAGCCTGACTGCATAACTCACAGGTGACAGAGCCATTTGAATGGTCCAAAGGAAATATTTTTTAAATCTTCCCATTTACTAAACTCAGGAACAGTCAATCCCCACTGCAATATAATGTTTTGATACCAGTTAATTCACACTAAAACATTTTTTGAAGATTTTGTATAAAGAGAAAACATAGTAACAGTATCATTAAGGCAGCAACTGATGTCTCGGTGGCACTTGCACTTAAGACAACAGTAACTCACTGTACATCTCACCATGGATTTTTAACACAGCAGTATTTCTTCATAAATACATTGCAATAGAAAGATGAGAAACACTGCAGAATCCATTTACTTTGTGGTTCTGGATTTACCCAGCTGTTTCTCCCTAGTACCACTGAAGTTGTCATTCCAGGTCGCCAAAAATTTATATGCACCAGACCTATTGCTTTCTTTAGAAATTAAGTTCTCAGCTACTTTCTCTAAAATCTCATGTCTAGTCATCATCTGAAGCCCACTGTAGCTCTAAGGAGTTCTCCATTGCTTGCTGAATTTGTTTGCTTGTCCTTAACACAAGGGGTTAAATATGAATACCAGAAAGCATTTAATCTGACCACTCTGCAGTCTGAATCCTACTGTTAGTTTCCCCTTCTCCAGCACTGGCATAAGCTACTTATCACAGTCACTTTCTCAAAGCCCTTCAGAAACTGTCTTCACTCAACCATCACAATTCATGTGTACTGCTAGGCTTTCAGATAAACAATTTGCAGCTTACTCAACACAGAACAAAGCACACGGAACTACCCCTCAAAAAGCTGCCTCCTTCAACTGCTCTTCTGTCAGGAGTTGATAACCTACTTGTGAGCTGAGACCACTGCCCATTTTGACCACCAATCTTCACTGCTCAGCACCTCCACTTTAGTGATTCCAGTAAACACTTTTTTCCCCACTTGTTGTCAGCACTGGACAACTTCTGGACAAATCTTTTAGTTCCATAGTTGTGGTACAACAAAATAACTTACATACCCTGTACACGATCAATGAATGAAATAAAAAGTCCATAGGAGAAACAAACAAAAAAACCTCACAGAAAAGCATTCTACTAAAGAATCCATTCATAACACTATCAACACTAAAACAGCAAGATGAATTTGTGAACACTGAGCAGACTTTAGGCTAATGCTGCAGGAATACGATGTCCATGACTATTTCAGTGACATCTGATCTTAAAGGTAAGAGTTTAAGAATACAGCTGTAACCCAAAAGTACAACATTGACTGAGATGTTACCTTCCCTCACAACACAGAGCCCTAAAACAATCACACCTGAATAAACTGGAAAAAATTAAATACAATACTTAGAGAAGAACTTGGAAATGCAAAATATAATGCCAAGTCTAAAGATGTCAAAGCCTCTTTTTGAAAAGGCATAAAAGTGCTTTAATTCCACCATACAAATATACTCCCTGCAACGTACTGACCTACAATCCTGCAACTGACACTTTCAATTATTTATTCATTTTTTATCACATCTTTGCTGAAACTTCTCGCTAGGTTTTTCCCATCTTGCAGATTTCTAAAGCCAGGAAAGGATTGAGACATGACAAGAGTTAGAACAACACCTGATTCCTTCCAAAATAAGAACCTCCCCTTCCCTTTAGCATGTATGTGTAGCAAGAGCCACAATCCCATGGTCATTCTGTGTCTCATAAATAAATAGCACTGACACAACTTGTACCGACATCATGAACTGCTGCAACACCCACCTGCAGGCCCTGAATCCAAGCTATACACAGCAGAGAGAATCAACAAATCTGAAAAAGGGAACATGTTATATTACTAAAATATCTTAAATATCTGAAGCAGTTCAGTCATGACAAAGAAAACAAAACTGAAGAGGTAAGTTTTGTTAACTTAAGATTAAAACTGGTTTATCAACTAAAAATAACTGTAATTGGCAACTAAGAATTCCTACATACTTTTAAAAATTAGTCCAAGAAATTATTCAAACAATAAAGGAGAAAAAAACGGTGAAAAGGAAAAATCCTTTGTTCAGTTAAATCACAGCCTCTACAAAAGAAAATTCCTCAAGTCCTAGGTTTTGCAGTTAGACTGTTCTGTAACAAATTAAGATGAAAGTCATTAAGATGAAAGTTTAACTCAAAGGTATTTTCTCTTACATGAGTCACCTCCGTCTTCCATAAAAAGGGGCATTTTAGGCAGACAAAGGACAGAGTCCCCATAAAGTCCCTATTTTCCTGAGAAAAGGGAAACAGCTACGTATGGAAATCAAGCTCCAAGCCCTGTATCAAATCTCCTACCCTGCCATGCTGTTCTAACTCTAATCCATTACCAAGACATGAGCTCTAACAATCAAATCACTAAAACTGTCAGGTTAGATGAACATTTGCTCAGAATTAAGAAACAAGTCAGCTTCAGTTCTGTGACTTGCGACGTAAACAGGAAGAACAAACACTTCCAATAAAGCTGGTGGGAACATAATGGTTTAGTCTATGAAACCTTCATGAAGTCAAGATCATAAAGATGACAATTACAACTATTAACTCTATGCTGTCAGGCATACAAAAATTATTTGTATTGATGTTCTCCTTTTATCAACTTTGATAAGTTGATGAATGAGCAAAAGGAGAAAATTGAACACTTTCGTGGATCCACTATAATATATTTCACCAAGAGTGAGAAACTCATTTATGACGAGCGTTTTTTGTTTTGTTTTTAAACATAAGAACTCCTACACGTACATGGGAATTGCTCTTTAGAACACAGACTGGATATGGGTCAAATCTTATCTTTCAGATGTTATGACAGTTCTTTGAGAGATACAAGTTGGTTTTTGGTTCAAGTGCTGTGGTTACTTAAGCTGCAAACTGTATTAGAAGAATTCTTGTGGTTGAAAGGTCTAGCTTTACTTTCAAAAACGAAAATATGACTATTCATCCTTTTCCTCACTAGGAAGGAATATTGAAATATTGAAGTGTGCATGCAGCTTTTAATCTATTTCAATATGCTTCCTCAGTAGTGACCTTTCATCTTGCTGATCTTGTAATTTCAGTTCCATTAGTCTAGTTGCTGTGATGGGAAGGGAAGCTAATTCTAATTAACACTCCAGGCTCAAAGTGTTTCAAGCTCCTTTTGTACCTCAGAAATGTGAAAAGGAAGAATAATGAAGTTTTTCCTTGTATTACATTTTTTTGCACTTCAAAAGCAACATAAAAATGAAAAATGCCTGTGCTTTCTTATAAATAGCTCAGAGCTTTCCTAAAGAAAGATATGCTAATTATTTAAGTCAACAAAAATATCTGACTGCACTTAAGGGTTGATTTTACATTTTAAACATTCACAAGCTTTCAAGACACCCCCCTCCTGACTGCTGATCTTAGACACTATAGCAACAAGTGAACATTTGTTCTGAAGGAATGTGGAGTATGCAACTGGGGGAGGGGTAGTACTATCAGCCACAAACTTATCTCCTGGTCCGCTAAGTTATTATTTAACTTCAATCTTCCCTGAAACTGAAGAAACAACATTTACTATCCAACATTAGCAACCAGCATTTAACAGGCAGCTTGCACTTTGACTATGAAGAACACAGATTTCCTTGAACTCGACTTCAAGAGGAGGTTGGTTTTTTCCTCCCTTTCAGAACAGTGGAAACAGAAGAATTGTTCCATGACTGCAGATGAATTAAGCAGTGCACTATCATTGCAAACTTCCAAAACAAAATACCCAGCTCCTCTTGCTCTGGCCACAGCATCTGAAAGCCCAAGACTCCCTGACAAAGGCCTGCAGACAGCAGACTCAGGAAACAGGAGGCTTGGGCAAAACAGACTGTGGGATGATCTGGAATGAAATGAAAGGTGGGAAGTTCACTCTCCCAGATTAAGTGCAACATTCCTGGGGAAAACCTATGGCTCATAGCTATGCCTGCCTCCCATAAACTGACTGTAAAATACCTTTTGTTTGCACTGCTGTGGATCTGCCTTCATCCAGGCTGTACATCACCCTTTCTTTGTGTAACTTCTCAAGTCTGAGGAAACTGGACAGGAACTGAACATGACTCAGAGCCAGGGATCGATCTCAGTGCTTTCTGTCCAAGAGGGACCAGAAAAGGATGGTGGAAAGTGAAGGAAACATGGGAAAATGACCAGGAGGTCTCTGGCTTGCTGTGGTCCTATAGTTACACTAAAAGAAGCAGCATGTCTAATTTTTTTCCTTTGAGTTTTGCCATTAAAAAACCCACAAGAAGCTCTTAAAAAAAGTCACTATTATTGCCTTTCAGTTCTTAGCAATAATTTCATTTGTTAAAAACAATTAAGGAACTATTTACGTTGTTCTTATCCTTGTTTACATCCTTTACATCTTTTAACTTGAAAGACTATTTTAGATCTGTGAAAGGGCAATTTCAGTTTCAGATTGACAGAACTTCTACACAGCAGTGACTACTATTTGGAGATATGTGAAAGGGTACTAAGGAATTTCCAGGTCAGAAAGATTGGAAGCAGATATGACTTTGCATGTAAGAAGTAGGCTTCAGACAGGCAAGTTTAGAAGATGACTGACAAATCTGAGTGTGCCAAAAGCTCAGTGCTAAAGTGACTGGGTAATTTGCCATCTACAAAGGGCATTCTCTGCTTTCTGTCCTCCCCTCCACCACCCCACCTTTCATACACCCCTGTCAAGCTCAGCATTCAATTAAGGAGACAAAGGAATTGATACAGGTTTTAGCAGTGTATGCTGTGACCCCAGACTGGAGGGCCACATCAACCCTCACAGTCCTGTTCCATTTTAACCTCTGGCCGCTTGTTCCTTTGCCAGCCACCTTCTCCCTCTTTGCTGGTACTCAGTACAACCTGACAGCCAGATCACGGAATTGATCTGACTAAAAACTAGTTCCTTTCTTCCTAGGTCTAGTTTTCAGGTAGATCTGCCCCCAAAGCTTGGCTTGCTATGCAGTCACCAGAGAACTACCACCAGTGTCAGGAAGAAACAGTGAGATCACAGCAGCTCATGTAGAAGTTTCTTTGTAAACTGCTGTGAAAATAGACTATTAGCATGTTTAAAACAAAGCCCCAAACATAACAAGCTTTATAAAAAGAAAACAGCAGTTTTAGATGCATCTTGAGGATTTTAAACAGTTACAAAACTCTATCAACAATTAAGCTGCTGATGGAGAGGGGAAAATAAAGGCAATTCCAACAGGAGCACGTCAGAAGCTACTCCTTGCAGCTGTCCCAGCCTGGTTTAGTCCTGGCCACCGAGGCTCAAATGGACACTTCTGCTAACTCTGCCACGGGAACAATAACACCTCAAGCAGTAGACTCAAGTTGTCAGAATTCACCTTTTGACATCTAATTTGATTCAGCTACAGGATGAACAATCTTATTCAAATTAGACAAATGCCTTTAAAAATGCAGTTAGTTCCTTGTGGATCAAGCTTGAATAGAGCTACAAAGGACAAAAATCCTATATTTTAATAATAAATCACAGAATTATTCTTCAGATACTGCAAGCATATTGCCTTTTGATAGATTATGGAAGTGATAAACCTTAAAATTCCACTTTAGATTATTTGACAACATTCTCAAGTATTTTTATTTCTGTAATACTACTTATGAGTTACTAGACAGTTTGTTTTCCTTCTTTTTTTGTGCTACATGGAATAAGAGAAACAATGTGCTACACATTACATGGATTCCTCTGCTTTTTCCCTAGCAATTCTCAAAGGTCATTTAATAATTCACAACAGGTTGTTTACACATTTGATAATCACTATGTTTTCACAGTTCCCCAAAGTTAGCTGCCCTGACAGCATTTTACTTTCCCTTCTCTCATGAAAGTTTTTTATCACACAAAATAGCACCCAGCAGAAAACCAGCACTATCTCACACAAAAAGTCCAAAGAGATAAGTCCAGCTGCCCTCAAATCAAAACAAATATAAAAAATGCCCTCAACTGTTGCTTCCAGAAACTGTTGCAAAGAAAAGTAAATACTCTATCAGATCCTTGTTTAGAGCAGTTTGTCCACCTACCAAGTATTCATAGTATGAGGTGTCATTAGACAGGCAAATACATCCAGTTTAAGGTGTATCAAAGAGAGCACCTTTCACTGAGGAACATCAAAATGGGAATAAAGAACAAACAGCAAAATTACACCTAGTATTAAAAATTATCATAAATTCAATCTGTAATCTTCATGGCAATAACTAATGAACTACAGATTTTCCCTAGCAAAACAGGTCAAACCAACTTCCAAGAGCATTGCCTCAGAAAAAAAGGACATCAGTATTTTAAATGATAAGAAAATAAGGAAATAAAAAATGAAATGCTAAAAATAGTTCAGTGCCTTAATCATACTAAAAATAGGGACAATATACATTATCAAGGCAGATAGAGCTGAAGAGAAATCATTCACCTTTGACCTCAGGCACTGTATTCAGAAATGGCCTCCAGCTTTTAGTGTAGCACGCGATTAGTGCAGATCTCTGCTGTGCTAAAAGAAGGTTTTAAAGTCACTAAATACTACAAGGTCCTCATTTTGAGGAAACTATTTACCTTGAGACACCTTTAGAATTGTCCCACTGGGGTGAATATCTTATCCTTCAAAAAAAACCCCAACCTGATAGGTTTCAAGTTAGGTAGCATTCCTGATGCTTTTGAAAGTATTGGTGCTGCTATAAGGAGAATGCAAACATTCCTGACCGGGCCATCCAGCTTCAGCAGTACTTTTGCCTCTGCTTCAGTTTAAAACAAAAAAATCAAAAAACCACCAAACAGACACCAAAGCCAAAAAAACTCCAACAGAAACACGCTCTAAATCAAAAAAATCTATCAAACTCTAAAAAATCAAGATGCATTCTGATCCTCAGAGAAATCTGTGATGAAAGATAATAGTTTTATCTTGTTACTCTGGTTCTAAGATACCTGAAAAAAAGAATATACTAACATTTTAGAATGAATTATAATTTACATTTGTTGAAGATAGGATGAAAATGAAGAAAAAGTTTTTGCTCATTAAAAGGATGCAGAATTACCCACATGAAGTACACAATATCACGCTTTGAAGATTACTTCAAAGTTTGTGATAAAGTAAGCAAAAATTCCAAAATACATTCTAAAGAACAGTCAAGAAACCTACACATTAAAATGTAATTACTCCTGCACTTTTAAACCACATACAAATTTTCCCCTTTGAGCTATTCATAATGAAACACAGTATTTCCCACAGTCTCAAGGCCAGACCTTATAGTATATATTGTATTCCTTAAAAAAAAAAAAAAAAAAAAAAAAAAAAAAAGTAGTAGATGTCACAAAACTAGTAGCTAAGTACCTTCAGAGTAGAGAAACAGGAATGCTTTCCCCCTCTCTAATGCAATTCAAGCAAAAGCTACTATGCACTGTTTAAAGACTAAATACTTACTTGCAGTTCATAATTACAAGATATTTTACTGTGTCCTAAATATTCTTTTGAGTGGTCTTTTTAAACCTGAGAAAATGAATCTCATCTGTGCAAAGATCACACAGTAACATCATTTATGTAAAGCAACAGTAAGATTTATTACATGCAGTAAAAGCTTGGGCTGTAATCACCAACCTCATACATAAATACCTATTAAACAGATTCTCAACTTTGCCTATCAGTACAGTAAGCAATGTTTTTTTGAACTGGTAGATTCTCTAATACAAGTTTGTAAGAGTTAGGTCCTGCATGTTTGGGACAAGAACTAACCTCTTCAAGTTACAGGATTTACCTTAAATACACCTCACAGATTTCAAAATCTTTAATAGTTTCAATAATGTGCTCAGGTTTTTAAGCCCTCAGCAGATGTCCATGGGAAATAACTTGTAAGTTCCTAAAACTGCTTTTACCATGGGAAGTTACTTACAACCTTGAGTGACACTACTCTGAAAACCACAGATTTCAGAGGCTCCAGCCTTTAGATTGTACTTCCCTGTGTGTCCTACCTTTCCAAAGAGGGCTGTAAGCTGAAGGTAACAATAAGGTTCTCACAGTCTCAGCTGATAGCTGAAATGTTACTGTTGGAACTCGAAGCACAGAGAAAGCTCACCAGCTTTCAAGCCATCATGTCTTAAAAGTTTGTACTTGGGATGAACATTAAAAAGGAAAGAAGTAAACCTGGGGCACATCAGGAAAACAATGCCATCCATAAAACTGAACAGTCAAATGAACAGCACATATTATAGGAAATGATCTGAGTATGCTGGGTATTAATTCAACATACACTCTCAGGTCTGACCTTCCAGGCAGGGATTGCTAGGGAATTTTCATTATCTTCTTAACAGAAAAGAAAGAAGACTGACTTATTATGAGACTGCTCAATAAATTTAAATTATCTCTAACTTCATAAAGTACAAACGCTACAACCAAAGACAACCTTTCAGTCCAAACACAAAAACACAATGACAACAACTGTCCTTACTAGTCATAGCCACATGACAATCTTGCTCATCTGGAAATTTAGCTGAAGACTGGACCAAGAGACTGAAGCACTACCTGCATCAATGTTTCAACCTGTCATCAAGTAGAATTAAATATAAAATTTTTGAAACAGCACTGGATTCATTGACCTAGGTTCAAAAAATGCCCAGAGCCCTCTTTTAGTGAAGACAATGGTTAAGTATCTCGACCTCATGCCTAAGGTTGAATCACTAATAACAGAATGTTACATCCAATGAATGCAAGGCCTCAAGGACAGCAAGAACTGAAGGGTATGGAACATATGGTATTACACTCAACACAAGAGACAACTGCAGCTCTCTCATGTCCAAACAGCTGTCAAACATTTAAACTCTATCAGTTACATTCAGAGTGTTTTGTTTGCTGGTTTGGAGTGCTTTGGTTGGTTGGCTGTTGGTTTAGGTTTCCCTTTGTTGAAGAGTATCAAAAATTTATTCAGCATTACGACAATGAGCCTAGTGTAAGAAAATTAAATCATATTAGCAAAGGAATGCAAAGAGAAGTAGCCTTGAAATCTGTGGAGTATTTAATTTACCTAATACTCCCCTGAAGAGTTTTCAATTTACTCTTCATGCGACAAATCAACTTGCACCGGTACCATAAAAAAAACACATTCCAAATCTGTAATCCCAAGCCACTTATGTTCTAGTTTAGACACAAACACGTTACAACCAAAAAATCTCTTAGATTTGTCATCCAAGATTGGATCACTACATTGGAGGAATGTTAAAGTCAATCACAGTGAGTAACTTCTGTGCTCTTCCATGATAGCTCAGGTACCACAACCAGAGAATACAAGCATCAGTCAGTGTGACACTGAAGGGACACACCCTTGGCAATCAGCTGCCAACCACTGCAGGACCCCAGCAGCAGAACGGGGACAACTGGGAGCCACATGGTCAAGCCTGAAGCTACTGTGCATCACGAGTTTAGACAAACCTGCCAGAGAGGCAACACAACTAATAGTTGATGCAGAAGCTGAGGAAACACTGGTTAGAAGCTGAAAGACCTACAGCAGTCTCTAGGCATGCTTACCAAGCAAATATGAACACTCACTGATGCAACCCTTCCAAAAAGGAAGAAAAATAAGTTCCTATCCCTGCAACTGAGTCCATCTTCAAATAATTAATGTAACTAATTTCAGGATGGTGGTAAGCTGCAAGCATTACAAGCTAGAATGTTATGTGCAAGAAGTCTGTTCAACCACCTTAGTAAGGTTTTGTTAGTTTTCGGACAGACAATTGCGAACATTTGCCAAACATTAGAAAATGCAAACCAAACTATGCAGCCTCCAGAAAGTGATCTCCAGCAGTAAGCAAGGCCAGCATTACAGAGCTCACTATATTAAGGGGACAAAGGTCAAAAAGAACACGTCCAACTATGGAAGAGAAACATCTTTCCTTTATAAATTATAAATCCTTCAAATGGACAACACTCACAAATTAATTTTATACCATATTATAAAATAAGATGACAACTCTTTTCTCTGTTGGTTTTTTGGATGTTTTGAGCTCAAAATTTTAAACTGATAAGTAACTACTGCTGCGTGGCAATGGGAACAGTTCAGTGTTTTGATAGTCCTTTCCTACAGGATGCCTATTTCATTCTCAGCAGGCACCAGACACCCAACCTCACAAATAACTCTGCTCACCCTGTGTGCTCAGCAAAAACCACGAGGACAGAAAGTGATCACTAGTGTCAAATTATTGCTCTTTTAAGAATTGTTCACACACATTTTAGCAGCAGTATTTCAGCCATGTGAACACTCACTTAAACACAGAGGTGACTGCAAATGTTCAGCACTCAGAACATTTATACATAACTGCTCTGGCTGTCACTTCAGTTATTAATGCCACAAGATTTAGATAAAAGCTTTCCTGCTGATGACCAAAGCTGAACTAATGGTATTTCCCCGAAAGAAACAGGGACACAATAACGCACACCTCTCGCAAGGAAGAAAATTTGCAGTTTCCACCTGCTGGCAGAAGATGGTAAATACTTCTCTTGCAAAGGAAGACAATGTAGTTATAGTCTACCTTAAAACTCAAACTATTATTGTGAAAGATTTTAAAAAACCAAATCAGCCTAGAAAACTGAAACATAAAATACTATTAGACTTGTCTGGAATTACAGAAAACATTCAAGTGGTTAAAAAATTAATCAGTCGATGGTCTCACAAATTCAAGCATCAGCTTAGACAGCCTGCTAAGATCTTATTTTCCCTTGTTATGATTGTGAAACAGATTGCACTGCTCTGGTGAGGAAATGCAGAACCCAAACTAAAAACCATCACTTCCCGTAATCATCATGCTGGGGGTGGGGAGGGAAGAGGAAGGGAGGATAAATGGTGAAGGTAAAGGGCAGAGGTAAACAACCACAGCAAACACTAATTAAAACATATTGTTAAGAGTTTCAGAAAATCTAAGAATTAAGAACAACTGACACACCTTCTGAAAGAAAGGCTTCCTTCAAATAGAGTAGCACATCTGCAAATTTTCTGACATCATTCACCAGTTGCATGATATATTCTGGATCCACAACAGGATTATCATAGCAGTCCGAGTTGGAGCTGATGCTGCTCAGAGAGCTGCTCTTGGTGCTGCGCCCCATTCCCCAGTTTCCTGAAGTCGAGATGGTGAAGAAGTTGGAGGTAGAGAGTCGGGCTAATCCCAAACCACGCTTGTTACTCCCGCCGTTCTGCCGCAACATCCCAGCAGCCGCTGCGCCTGCGGAGCTCCCGAGTCAACACTCACTGCCGCCTGATGTCCATTGGACACGCCAAAGGTCAAACCCTGAAAAATTGGGGAGGGGGAAGGAGGAGAAGGAAAAATGCTGATTAATACAGAAATACACGTGAAGCAGTACTTTTGTACCGACAAGATCCAAAACTTCTTTCAAGATGATACTGCTTTACATAAATACGCTAAATGGAGTACTATAAAGGCTTTGGCTATTTGAAGTTATTTAAATTTGCACAGCAGATAGATTGTTGCTTTAAAAAAAAAAATCAATGGCATGCCAAAACTATTTCAAAGGCTAATCATGATGCATGCTTATTTAATGAGAAAAGTTTCTGCCATGACTATTTAGAAATTGCATTCTCTACATGAACCAAGACCTATTCTTTACCATGAAATGTTACTTCATTTGCAAAGACACCTGACATGATACAGATGATGATCAACATCCCTTCTTGCATGAACCACCAAGCTGTATTCAGCATCCTGTCTCTTAAGATAATACACACAGTCTTGATCTGATAGGATGAATTTTCTTTGTGCAGTGCACCAAGCAAGAAACCATGGCCTATCACAGTTTGTCTCAGAAAGGAAAACATGCTCAAATGAGTTATGTGGGCTTTTCAGCCTGCTATCTATCAATATGAAAGGCAATCAAAGCAAAAATGAAGAGAATGAAAAAATATTTCAGTATCAAAGTTTATCTGCAAGTCTCAGAGCAGTTATCTTGAATGATGTTGCTCTGCTCTGAAAGTTCCACCATAAAAATGCACAATTTTGGAGGAGTATAAAGTAGGAAACTACCTGCCTTCCATTCCTTTAGGAAAAAAAAAAACAAACCCAAACAAACCAGAAAGCTCCTGAAAAGTTTGCCATGTCGGGTTAAGCGATCCATTTCAAAGCAAACTGCAGGTGGCAGAGTCAGGTACGCTTCCAGCAGCTCCCACAACGCCTGCTGTTGTTCTCTCAACACCCGGAGAAATTCCCAGTGTTTACACCACAGCGTAAACACCACAGGGGAAAAAAAAAAACCCAAATTGGAACACAACAGCTAAAAAACTAATGTGGGTTGCAGACACATCTGCAGCAAACCTTCAAATTCAATTACTTTACCTAAAAATAGAAGTTATTTTGAAGTAAAAAAACACAGGTTGAAACGGCTTCTCCTGTGTATATTTGTATTTGGTTAGACCAACTGAAGTAATAGCACCTTTACCACTTTGAACACTCCCACTATGAATTTCAATAGGCATTACTCTAATGCACTTCAATTATTTTTCCATTATTTCTGCTTTATTTCTGTTTGCAGTTTAAAAATATCAGAGGAAACGTGGTCAAAGCAGTTGTTTTTGTAATTAACGAGCAGGCCTTCCAGGGAGTGTGTGCTGGGGGAAAGGAAAGAAAACTTCAGAATTTAACACAAATTAACTGCTCTAATTTCTGTTTACTGCTTAAAGTCAGTACATACAAGAACACTCATGACACTATACAAATAATGCAGATAATTAAGCAATTCCAAACACCTAAAGTAGATTGAAGTGAGGTTTACACTAAACATAGTGTTTAAGCAAGTTTCTTCTGTTCCCACATGTAATTCTCATGGCTACAAAGCTACTTTGCAATTCTATCTTGCAATTAAGGCAAAACAAGACACATAACCTTCTCTCCTCTTAACAAGTGTGATATCTCTTTATATCGAGAAAGATTTTCATATTATTTAAAAGACATGCCTCTTTTAAGTCTGGCCAGCTTCAGAGTCAACTTTTAAAGTAGCATGATGTGTTAAACCTGTTCCAGTGGCAAGTCCATGCTTTTAAAGCTGTGTTCTTTTAGAAATGCTGCCTTTTTGTACAAGCGGTACAATAATGCTACTACTTACAAAACTATAAAAGTGATGGCAAGTGTTTCTAAGCGGGAACAACCCACGAAAACCAGAACTGAGCACCTTAGCACACGAGGCACCTTCTCCTCGCAAACATTAGCCCTTACGTGTGTTCCTCCTGTGTTACAGGGCAGAGGGGGAACGTTTCCCTCCCAGAACACATGCCTTTCATTACTGAGAAGTGTTTCATATTTCTTCAGGAGACTCTGGCTTTGAAAACTTAAAGCATCCACCAGCTTTGCTATAAACGCCTCCAGACTCCTTTGGCTCACAGCGAGCCATTGCCCGTCCCGACGGAAAAAAGATAAAAAAACTAAAGCGCCAGATATTTCAAAAATTTGCTCTCCCAGCACAATCTCCCCAGTAGGGAGGGGAAGAAGAGGAAAAAAAAAAAAAAAAAAAAGGAAGAAAGAAAGAAAGAAAGGAAAGAAGGGGCCACGTCGCTGGCGGGCCGAGGGCAGGGCCGCTCCCGGTGCCCCGGGCGGGGGTCGGCGCTCCGCCCTGCCCCCGCCGCGCGTTCCCGGCGCCCCGCGGCCGGCCCGGCCCGCACCGCACGGCACAGCACGGCACGGCACAGCACGGCACGGCACAGCACGGCACGGCACAGCACGGCACAGCACAGCACAGCACGGCACGGCGGGCGCTCCCCGCGGCAGGGACCGGGCAGGGGCAGCCAGCGGTGCGGGGCAAGGCGGAGGTGGGCGCGCAGGGAAGCAGCCGGCGCCGCTCCGGGGAACCGCCGGGCGGGGCGGCGGGGTCACCGGGCCGAACTCGCACCGGGAGGGGGACGCCGGGCCCCTCCAGCCGCCCCCGTTCCCCCGGCGGCTCATCGGCGCCCTGCCCCACGCTCGCCCACGGCTCCTCCCGGCGGCGACGGGCGACGCCCCACCTCCTCCCACCGCGGCATTCCCGCGGCCGGCGCTTACCGGAGAGCGGCGGCCGAGCGCAGGCAGCAGCCGGGCCGCCGCGGGCCCCTCGCTCGGCCGCCCCGCTGCCCATGGAGCGCCCTCCCCTCAGCCAGCCCCGCGCACCGCCGCCACCGCCCCCGGGCCGGCCCCGCCCCCGGCCCTGCCGCGCCCCGCCATTGGCCGGGGGCTCCTCTGGGGGCGGGGTTCCCGCGGGCCACGCCCCCCTGGGCTCCGCGGGTCCGGGTGGCGGGTCCCGGTGGCGGGAACGGGAACGGGGCCGGGGCGCGGCAGGTGCGGCTCGGGCAGTGCCAACGCGGGCAGCGGGACCCGCCCGCCGCTCGACAGGCGTGCTGAGCGCTGGGAAGGGAGTCGCGCTGGGAAAGCAGCCACTGCTGTACACACAACAAGCTTCAAAAGGGAGGAGAAGCCCAAATTCGGGCTGCGTGGTGTTTAGCAAACAGGCTTCGCTTTCAAGTGATTTGGCCAGAAAGAAACACAAACACCGTGGCAAAGCACGGAATAAATTTCTCATGCCCAACCTCCCGTGTTTTGTATTCCTGGATCCAGTTTATCGTTAATTGTACAGCTTCCAGTACTGTCAGGAGTGAATAACGTGTCCGTGCACACACACACGCGTTCTGTACTCAGCCCACTTTCATTCCTGGATGAGCTCTATTGGATACTTAATGAAAATGAAAGCAGTAGAAAAATTGATACATGACGTCAGACTGTATCCCCAGCATGGGAGTGGATCCAGCTACCCAGACAGCGCGAATTTTGGCATTATTTGGCTTCTGAGTTTAACTGCATGTGCAGATATATGCACTTTTTCTGGTTAAGAGGAAAGAAGTCGGAAAAGCAGAAATTTGGATCATCATACAGAAACTCAGTTCCCAGCAACAGCACGACCTTTAGACCTGAGTGCAGACTTCTGTTACATCATCTCACAGTGGCTGAGGGCAGCAGTAGTTTTTCCATCCTCTAGAGGGAGGACTACAAATCCACACTTTATTTCTTGTTATTAAAAGGCCATTTAAATTCAGCAATCTTAGATCCAGTGCCCAAACTCTGGAATGGGGCTTACTTTCAATAATGTATCAAAGCCCTGAGCATCTAAGTCCTAACCCAGTTCCTCTAGCAGTTTTAGGCTTTGCATCTTCAATTTTCCCATCTTTGCTCCAGCCTCCTTCCCCAGTCACTCCCATGCAGGATGTTGTGTTTAGAGCACCAAGCTTCTCCTTGGTTCATCCTTCCTCTCCATATTTGCCATTATTTAGTCTACTGGAAGAATTTTATTCTATTTCTTTTGGAATTCATAAAGCCTGAAACTAAACAGCTAAACTAAAATAAGTTGTGTCATTTCTTATCTCTAGTGTCAATCACTGTTCAATAACTTTTCTTCATCTTGAAAAATTCTAAATAAAATGTGATGTAAATTTAGAAATCCATTGTTATAAATAAGTGTTAGATATTCTTCAAGTCTTCTAAGCATGGGGGAAAAAAGTAAAAAAGAAAACAATACTCTAACCTTCAAAAGGATTTTGATCATTCAGGTAATCGATACTCCAAGTGTCAAAATCAGGCCAGAGTAAACAATTGTAAACTAATTTAATGTGAAAGCAAGGAAGTAGGGTAGGGAATGTGGGTTAAATAGTACAATCAACAATCACATCATCAGAAAAAGAAAGGTTTATTGTGGGAAAAGTCATTGAAACCATTAGATAAGAGTTCAGTAGCAATAAAAAAGATAAACAAGAAATTCCGCCTATACTTATCAATAGATAGAATACAAAGCAATGGGTACTTTTTGGTGAGCCAAACCTTTGTTCAAAAGAAAAGCCTATAACTACAGCAGAGTGTCTCTTCCTTACATCCCCTCTTCTTGAAAATATAAGTGAGTTTCTCTTGCCATAATAACACAATTCCCAGGCACATTTTAGAAAATGCTAGGAGAAATAAATTCAGCTGTTCCAAGTATATCTATACACTACTGAAGTAGATATACACTTCATTATGCTCCAATCCTTCCGTAGTCTTGTCTCTCTCATGTCAGCTCCCGCATAAGGTAACCTGGGTCCATACAAGAGTTCAGCAAATTTATTGGTGAATTGTTTATTTGGGGGAAAAAAAATCCATTCTAGAGGTCAAATTGAAAGTGACAAAGAAATAGAAATACTAGGATTACATGTTTTTATGCTTTTGAAATATTTTTTTCAATTACTTTTGATTTAAAACATAAAAGTGTCCTACATTGTGGGAGGCCTAGCTTCAAACATCTTTTGAAAAAAGGATTTGAGCCCACATACTGCATTATGGAAATGTTAAGTTTTGGGTTTTCCTCAAAGTAAAACAACAAACAATTATCCTTTTTCATTTTCATTGTTCAGGGCTTTTTTTCCTCCCTGTTTTCAGTTTGGCTGCCAAATTGAATACAGATTGTCTGCACTCCCCCTGAATCAAATCTAGCATAAAACAGCTGCAACCATCTCTCAGACTATACAGGGCTGATTACTCCTAAACTGCCTTGGAAAATATTACATGAAAGAGAAATGGAAATAATAGATCTACCTTCAATATGTCTTGCATAAAAGGCCAGGTGTACATGACAGCTTTCAACTTTTGCTGCAGCAGATAAACTGGAAAGAGGATTAAGGGTCTGACAACTGCTGTATGTTGGTCACCCTTCACTAGTCCAAAGGGCAAATGCCCCCCTTTAGCCCAGTGTAGTCTGCAGCATCACTAATGCAGGCTTCAGGGCAGTAACAGAAGTTGAGCAGGTGAAAGGTTGCTTAAAGTAATTTTTTTCTGTACTTGATCTAACTATCATAGTTTACTGAAAATGAGCTATTAGGCAAATAATTAGGCAAAAGACTGGGGCAATAGGAAGCCGGTGTCTCAAAAACGTAACCACCAAGAAGAGACACAAAAATGGAATTTGTTTTCATTAAAAATGCTGAATTTTCATGAGAGCAGCCACTGATATGTCCAACTCTGTAAAAGCCACTTCTATGCTTCTTTTAGCATGTTTTGCTTCCCTGATAGAACATGTGTACATAGGGAAATAAAAGCTATAGCATATCTCTGTTACAATTAAAAAAGACAAACCAAAAATCCCCAAACTCCAAGTCCCTGTTTCTTCCTTCTTACTTTACTCACACAAAAGTCTCTTTGAAATCCAAAGAAATATCTGCCTGATAAAAGCTGCTCTACATTGCAGCCTCTAATCACTGTTTAGAGAAGAAACATTTCTAGATAGCAGCATTAATGTAACTAGAACTGGGAAAGTAACTTCTATTAAGAAATCAGTTTCAAAATACTGTTTCTCTTCTATGTGCAGAAGTGCCAGATAGTCTAAAATAGTTGAAAGACATAAATTATGAGCAGATAGCTTACTGCAAGCACCAAGCATTCAGTACAGAGCTGGATATTTGCTACTACTGTTACCTGCCACATCTGCAAGGGAAGCAACAGAGAAAAAACCCAACTGTGGCCCCATCATGAGCATCACTTTAAATAATTTTTAGCTAACTACTTAGAGAGGTAACTTGGTAGAAGTTTCTACCTCCTGCTTGCATTCCAACAAGCAGAATTCTGCTTTCAAGAAGTATTTCCATAAACAATTTATTTTCGAGAATTTATATACAGGCTCCTGCAAAACACAAACATAATCTGTATATCAGAAAACCATTCAAGTCTCAGCTTCTGTTAAAGGAAATAATGTGACATTTTTAGTAAAATAAAACCTGCCCACTGCTATATTTTAAATGAACTCAAAATATAGCTAGAACTCAAACCTGAAAATTATTTGTTTAAAGTCTCATAAAACTTGGAAAACTGTTCCCTTGGCCCTATTGCATCTACTGATGCTTTATAAAATAATTTCTTTTTTCTCTCACAAGATCGTTTTGGTTGTAATGAATACCACCCACCTGCCTGAGAACCCATCAAGATATAATATTCATGCACACTTCCTAGAACACCCTACATTTCAGTCAGTGCAGCAGATGCCCTTAGGGGAGCTATGTGGGTGAAACTACAGCAGCCACTGTGGACTGGTATGAACCTGCAGAGCCAACTGATAGAGAACTGGAGCACCCCATCTCCTGCAGACGTGCCACTCACACAGGGATCAGCCATCTCTCTCTTCTCAGTACCAGCCTTCAAGGCAGACCATAAAGATGAGCAAGGGAAATGAATTTAATAGCTTTACCATGTATTAAATAATGAAATTTTTATTTAATGGCTCATTATAGTTCACCTCCAAGATAAACCCTCCATGCTTTTTAATGTGATGAATGAGGTCTCTTTCTATGGGAGATATTAATTCAATCACCTCTCCCCTTGCTAATAGCCCTCTTCTCCACTAATCTCTCCTCTCTTTCACAATTATTATCTGGTTTTTCTCTCAGATGATCTAGCTGTTTTTTAGCTTAATGCAGAGCAGTTATTATCAGACCTGATGCCTCAAACTGTTGACTTATTCTTTCCAGTTATATTAACTGACCTAAATTAAAACTTGTTCCCTGGTCTTCCCTCTTTTATATGGCATCCTGCCCTGCTTAGGATGAGCTACATAACATCCTAAACTGTTCCTCAAAAATTATGCAAAGCCGGAAGCACAATGAGAGAAATGCAACTGGACACAGAACAACTCCATTTGCTAATCCTGCAGGGAAAAGGATTGCCACTGGCATATACAGCGCCCCATTTCCAAATTTTTAACGAGCAGTTTCTTAAGAAACTTCCACCTTAACTAGCAATTGCCAAGAAGAACAGTGGGTGGTGAGGAATGAGAGGAAAGACTGCACGAAGGGAACGACTTCCAGAAGGTTCGCAGCTTGCCAAACACACTATTAACCAACAGTAATTAAGGCACAGGGACCTGCTGCTGTGGGAGCCAGGAGGCCTGGAGCTACACCCCGCTCAGTTAGCCCCACCTGCCCTACCGGTACCAGCAGGATTTAAGGCAGAGAAAGCCCAACAATTAAGGGTTAGCAGAGAAACAGCCTGTTTCTACAGGAAACAGGAGGTTTGGCTGGGAACTCCTCGTAGGTGGTATCTTGCCTGGGGCTGGCAGCCAGGCTGCTCTCGGTCTGGTGTGCTCTGGGCACTGGGGCTGCTGGCTGAGAGAGGTGAGCAGGGCTGTCCCTGCTGGATTGGCCTTGCAGGGAAAGGGGCTTGTGGTGCAGCTTCTGTTGGCTTTGCGATTTGAATTAAGGGTTGGAAGTCATTATAGGATACAGAGACAGTGTTACCCAGTTTCTGGAAGCCCTCAGGACAGCAGGCCTGCAGGGGGCTGAAGGAACTCCTGCTGTCCCTGGGTTTCTGTCTCACAGCTCCAGAGCACACAAAGTCCTTCTGCAAGTGCTGGCTATTGCTGCTGTCAGCCTCAAAGCAAAGATTCATTTGTATGTTCTTGACAGTGTTTAGTACTTAAAGGATTTGATAAATCCGGTAAAAAAAAAAAGGTGTAGCTAGAAACTTTTCCTTCCCCCAAATTTGACTAATTATTAACACAACAGTCAGTCAATTCAAATGCAGCAAATAAGCACCTTAATCATCAGTAGTTTCGGAACTATTTTTAACATACCTTCCATTTTTCCTCTAACAGTAGTTCTCTGCCAGGGAGAACAGTGTATTTCAGGTTGGGAGAGCACGTAAGGTCCTCAAGTAGCAATCAAATGTACTACGTGTGATTAAGTGGTTTCTACTTCCAGATCTATGCTTTTGCCTCTTCCTTCCTTCTCCTGCCTCTGATGTTGTGTCATGATTGTTTAAATCCAGCCCTGACAAAATGATCTAGGTTAAAAGAACCCCTATGGTTAAAGGTCTTGCAGTTCACTCCGAACATTTTGCCAAAGGAGCGAGTACAGCCTGCCTGGAAGGTGGCAAACCCAAGTGTACTAGTTTGTGATGGGGTGGGGAGCTGTAACCTCACAACCTGCTTAAGGGGAAGCTGGAATGCTTTTTCTCATTGTGGCTCAGGGTTTTCTGTGCTAGTCTTAAAGACTCTACTTGGCTTCCATATGCAGTTTTGTTGCCAGAGATCATATTTTTATGTTGGAGCCTAGACAAATAAAAGAGATTCAGCTACAGATTAGCACTGCTGATACCTTGGCTGTTATGCAGTTTGTTCAGGAAGAAACTGTTTCAGATTTGGTTTTTATGACAATATATATGTTTGAGATACAATGAGGTATGTTTGCTGTGAACGAGTGACACTGTTTAATGAGTGTAGTTAAAGCATAAAGCTGACCAATATTGGCTGGTAAGGACAACTGAGCTAATCATGGTGAAATTGAACTGTTGTGCCTGTGTGTTGTTACAAGTTTATCTGAACTGCAGGTAGAGCAGAGTGCTTGGATACAGCGAGGGAAAGGTGATGAACTGCATTCTCCTGTGCATTACTAATGGACGCTATTTGGTACTTCAGGAGGCAAAAGGACTGGGAAATAAAAGTTATTCTCATTGCCACAGAACAAGGTATACTTTACCCTTTACTAAAGCTCATAATGAAGCTCTATGCTAAAGTAGAGCTATGCGATTACTCTTTTTAACTACAAAAGCAGCATCTGACCATAATATTAGCAAGGATAGGAAAACATAATCTAGCTATAATGGCTGGATCTCAAGCTTTACTGAATTTCCTATGCTGGTCACATTACCTGAGGAAGTATTTTTTGTACAAGGAGCTCATTCAGTAGTTTTCATCCTGGACTTTGTAACCTGAATATCTTGGTCAAATTCTTTCTAACATCTTCTTACCAAATTAAGTATTACAGTCTGCTTTGTGATACAGTAGTTTTAATCACCTGCATTAAGGCAGGTCTTTAAAATGACATTACACTTTGTTGAACACTGGTGTTTGTACAGATGTGAGAGGGTATAATATTCCTCAGTGAAGTTGCTAAAGTGATTATGATGTTCATAGGTTTTGTAAGTACAGTGCTATTGCCAGTGTCTTCTGTGTCAGTGAATGCAGATCAGTCTCCTGTGGCAATATTGTCATGAGAATTCTGTGGCATGTCTCTAGACTAGCATCAGGAGAGGGCTCTACTCCTAGTCCTGCATAACAATTTGCTTAATTTGTGGATGGTATTTCTCAGCTACAAAAATCTGGTCACCTCCATCAATGACAATTATGAGTGCTTCTTGATTATGAATATGAGTTTCAGACAGAGCTTCTGGCAGAAGATGTTCTACTCCAACTGACCTTTTCCACCCATCAGTATTTCCTTTCTTTCAAAATACTGGATTTTCACTCAAGTGATGTAATTACAAACAGAGGAAAGAAACATCTGCCATGCAGTCATGAGACTTGCCCATGTGAACAGATCTCATATAAGTAAATAGAAATATAGAAAAGATACAGGCATGGGCCCTTGAAAGACAAGATACTAAATGCCTCTGACATACCTCTGAGTTTGCTGATCCCTGAAATACTGTACAAAAGCTTCAGTAAAAATAATGAACTCTGTGCAGTTTCTGATGGAACAGTTGTAGATGCCTGGTCCCAAGGGGCAATTCCTGAGTGGCTCTCAGCCTTGGTGCAGCACCTGAATTCCTGAAGGGAATTTCCTACTGACCTTAACTGCTCTTTGCCCAGGGCTCAGGTTGTTCAGCTGTCCAATAATGAGGCTCCTAAATCTTCCTGTTCACAATACAGGGAGTGTAGGTGCCTAATGCAGAATTACCTGCAGGCCATGGGATGAGACACCAAGTGCTATAGTTCATCAGTCTCTCACTGGACTGGTCCCAAAAATTCCTAATCCAACACCAACACTGGTCTGTCTGTTTTGTTTTGTTTCCTGTTTTTGCTTTAAATAGTAGTGATGAATCTGATTAGCTGCATGACAGCAGATGCTATGGCAATATAATATTTGAATAACAGATGTGAGAACAGACTCTGGACTTGTTTTATACAACATCTTATTTAATATTATTTAACGTTTTCTTGTGCAATGGAAGCCATGCTTTCTGCTCTTTCAGAAACTCTCTACTGAATATGTACAAAATCAGGACCATTATTATTTCATATATATATGTATACCTGAGAAAATAACATTGTATCTTAAAAAGCAGCATATCTTTTGAAATATGATACTAATCACAGAAGGATTAAAATAATAGGACTGATCTATTTCTGTCATCTTGCCTAGGTAAAATAATCCAACATGATAGTTACAGATATAGGCTGAGAAAATGTATAAAGATGTTACCTTGGATTATGTATATGGCATAAAGATATTGAATACAATTCACTGCATTGAAAATCACAGTATTTTAACATTTTATTCTGAGAAAAGCCATAAAAGGCTTGCATTTACTGATAGCTATTCAAAAGGAGTTAATTTTAGCAAATATTATTTACAAATCTGTGGTTTTAATGAGAAATCCAAACTATGAATAACTAGAAGACTGCAGTATCAAATACAAATAGATAATCCTTCTTGTTTGTATCCAAGTTATGACTGGTTCATTAGCATGTTAGCAGCATGGTACTGTGTTTGATAACAACAAGAATGAGAAATCCAAGTTGGTAAGTTTGCAAACGTAGTGAACTGAAAGGCTGCTGATATTGCTGGAGCTGTGGCAGAATGCACTCTGACAGGAGACCCTCCTTAGCTTTCTCCTGAATAGATTGTCATGGTAGGAACACGAGGGGGTGCCCTGTGAGCTCCTCTGCTTGCCCCATGATTCACAAAGACGGGGTCCCACTTGGGATGCCTCTGTGAGGAGACTTAGCCTTGTGCCAGGGTGGGGTGACTGCAGGTGGAGTCCTTTTCCTAGGCAGACACTGCTGGCAGCTGCTCTTGGAAGACCAGTTGCAGTAGGTAAAAAGCCTACAGAGATGAAAATTCTGTTCTTCTTGAACCCGAGGACTTTACCAAAGGCAGGCCACAAACCTGGGCTGGTTCCTTCCTTGTCACCCTGGCCCTATTTTGTGGAAGAGCTTTGGAGACTACCTTCTTCAGACAGAGAGCCTGCAGTGCCAGATGCAGCCATGAAGCAGCATATAATCAACAAAACCACACTGGCAATCTTCTTTAGCGTAGGAATGTGACTCCAGTGCTGCTGGAGCATTTGCCATCTAATTTCAGTAACTTCTCCCAACCAACAGAAAAATCCCCGAGACAGGCTTGGCTGCCAAACATTACAGGCTTTGAAGTCTGATGGCAGGTAAAAGCTGCATGTCAGTGACCTACTAAAACATCAAAAGGTATGTCAGAGAATGGTCTTGCAGGGCTCAAGCTGGAAAGCTAAAAGAAAATCCTCAGAGATAATATTAAGGGACTTCAAAGGTAGGAGATATGCAGAAGTTTGACAAGACTGGCCAAAATCAGACAGAAACAAAAATTTTCTCTGATGAGTAGAAGTTGGAAAGGAAATAAAAGGGAGAAATATGTGCTGCTTTTTATGGTAACATGGTACATGTACTGTACAAGAAACAGCTATCTTGTCTTCAAAGTTATGTCTCTCTATGCTCAGATTATAGACATACACAGTTCATGCCTCAAAAGGAGACAAATAAGTTATCCATATTTTTCTTTTATACTCACCTATTGAAAGGTACTGTAGAATAGGAAGTCTGTTTTTAATACCATTGTTTATCACAGTGTAGCAAGTATGTAACAGTGAAAGACACTGTTGTATCTGAGATCAGGTCCTAATCCTAGAGACTCCAACGTTTGGGACCTAACATACCCAAAAGTAAAGGCATAAATGTAAGAAATTATTAAGCTATGGATTAATCTCAATACTATAAGGAATTTTTAATAATCTCTGGTACTTTATCTCTCAAGCAAGAATTTTTCAGGAGTAAAAACCTGAGAACATAGAATTTATGCAGGTAAGGCTTCAAAATAATAATGACCAGGCTGGGTAAGACCAAGAGTCCTGTAGTACAAGTGTCTTGCTTCTTACAATAGCCATGAATGGATGCTTAAGAAACATGTAAAACACTGGACAGGAATATTTTCCTGAGCTTCCAGCCATTTGCAGCTGAGAAATGTCCTGAGCCAAACATTACTTCTGTATCTAGTAATTCTCAGTGAATTCCTCTCCTGTGAACTTTTGTAATCTTCTCCTGAAACTTAATTTTTAGCACACACATTCTGTGGCAAGGGATGTTCCCAGCTTTACAAATAGATGCTACAAAGAACTACTATATTTTTTTCTTTGCTAGTTTTGATATCTGTGAGTCAAATCTACTGTACTGAGGTTCAGTCTGGTTTTCTGAATCTGGCTCCTGCCACACAACCTGTTCTGGGTAGACAGGCTCTATCAGAACAAACTGCAGGAACAGACTTTCCCTCAGTGCCACTGTGCAACAACTGAAATGAATTGGAAAAGAGGAGAAGGAAATAGCAGCACCATACGATCTTGAACATCAAAATGACCACAGGAAGACATGTTCAAAATGCATTAGAGCACACTTGTGTGTGCTTTTGTGGTTTACCATGGTGCCAGAGTGCACAGGGCTGTAGTTAAAATTCCACTGATGTTTTTTTCCCCTCTTCATGAAGTTCTGTTTTCAATTTTCAGTGTGCAGCAGCAGTGTTACCAAATATGGGAGAATCTCTGACCACTCTGGACCTATATCTCTGCACTGGGAATGCATAACATAAATGCATTTCTTTTAAAATTACTGTTTCCTTGATATTCCAGTGGTAAAGCACTGAATTCCTTTAGCGTCCAAAATGGACAGAGAAACTTATAGGGAAATGATAAGGTAGATCAGATTGTTCCTGCTTTTCATCCACACAATTAAAAAAAGAGAAGCTGTGAAAAGGGATGTTGTTATGTTGTTGAATGTATACAATACAGAAAGTGGGTTAAGTTGCTCAGATCACCTGCTTCACATGCAACTTTTTTTTTTTTCAAAACAAAACAAAACAAAACAAAAAACTTCAGGAGGAAAATAAACAGTTCCTTTATCCCTAGGGTGGTAGCAAGCCCTAACAAGGAAAAGCAGGACACATTCCTTTCTTCCTTCTTTTATAACCAATCACTGAATTGCTTCCAACACATTCCAGATCTGGTAGGATAGCTTAATTGTCTTCACCTGGAGGCCACTGCCTGAATTCCTGTCAGTTAATATAGCACCTATGGAGTGAGGCACTGTGATTTCTTTCTGATGAAAGTGGGTTAAGCACATAGCCCCATGGTCATAAGCAGTTTCATAGGTTCATTTGCATATAAAGATTTATGAGTTTCTTGGGTGTAACTGTGCCTACAGAAATTTGAGTCGATAAGTGTCATCAAACATAATTCCTCCCTAATGACTTAGAACAGATATGAGAAAGATGAGGAACTGTTTATTGTAGTAAGTGTGGTTATGAGTGAAATCTTTAATTGCTTCCTTACAGTGAAAGGTCTGTATGGAGAAGGGAATGTTGCTGGTTTGCTTTCACTGGTGGTGAAATAGGGAAATTTCCGTAACAATTAATGATCAGGTGTGCAGTGTTATTCCACAAGGCAGCTGACACTTTGCAAAGCTATTCAGACAATATTCTTGTCACAAAATGTTACCAGCCTGTACTCTGGGTCATAATCTCTCACTTCCATAGTTACCATTCACAGAGAATGTCAAGAGAAGTCTCATGTTTCAAATTAGTACTAAAACAAGGAGTTTTTCCAAATTATTAGTTAGACAATTAGACTAGAAAAAGAAAAATACTTAAGTGTATGGGCTCAAACCACAGTTTGCCATTGTTATGCACTTGTTCTATTTCTGCCATATGTTATGCAGTATTTTGTAATAACCTTTAAAACCTCACTTGTGTTTTCTGATTCTGTTCCAAGTGAAGTGAAATATTAACACTAATTCTGGAATAGAATTGAAAACAGTGCTTTAACTGATGACATTTTGACAGTTTGATGAAATATCAGGGATTTTGATAAGACAGCATCTTATCACAATATTGCCTAGATAGAATAAATTGCAACAGACTATAATAAAAGTCAGAATAAACCAGTGATAGCTCATCATTCATATGCCCACTGCAGAAATGAAAATAGAGTAAGCAAGACCAGAAGGCCTCTAAGGCTTGAAAATCATGATAAACAAAGTAAATAAAAATGTGCAATACCACAACCAGGACGGTAAGTAACACAGTTTTTAATAATTGTATTTTCACCTGAGTGACAGAGGTGTTTTAATCATATACAGGGCTCCTACTAGAGTGAAGGTGATGATATAATTTTATTCTTAAGATCAAAAGATAAATTTCTGTGATAAAAAACAAAAAGCACCTGTCAATGTTAATTCACTTTGATTTTATCTCACACATCACTCTCCAGACACATCAACTACTTAGTTATATAGGCATTCTTGGGAATTTCTTTTTTCTTCATTTAAAAAACTTTATCATACCCCAGGAAAGGAATGAAATATCTGTTTCTCAGGTGGCCTGTACAAATATGCTCTTCCACTCTCCCGTAACTACTGAAAAGTTACCCAAAGTAGACCAGCAGTGACTTAGACTGGTTTAACCACCATGATAACAGAAGGAATGTGCTCACTTAATACACATTTGGTAAATCAAATGGAAGGAGATCTGTCAATTAATAGCTCAACAGCTGGGCTACTAAAATTATTTCTGCACAGTGTGTTTTACAGATAATCCATACAATCGAAGTTGGGAAGCAAGGAGGGCTCTGCTGTTCCACCTGCAAAAAGCCTGTACTTAGTGCACAGTCTCCCCAAATATATACACGAGATTTGGGGATGAAGATCAGATGTGTACAGATGAAGAAAATACCCCACCTGTCGAATTTACATTATCTGTCCAGAGCGCAGCAAATGCAGACATCGCTGTCCATAAGGTGTGTATCCCAATTCCTTTAGCATTGGGGTTTTTCCAGCGCCGTAAGCGGCACCGAGTCCCGGGCAAAGCCGGCGCTGTGGCGCCATCCTGTGGCCGGCCCGGCCCTTGCACCGCTCCGGCGGCTCCTCCAGCGCCCGTCCCCTGCCCGGGACTGCCCATCAAAACGCTTTGAGGCTTCAGCTCCACATCGCTTTCTGTGTCTGTGTCACATTGCCTACTCCACCAAAGCGTCCCCTTGTTCTTGGGAAAATGGTTTGAAGGGAAGGGAGTTTTCCCTCCTATTCTAAAAATGATGCAAATACGCTCCTCGACCTATGGCTAGTGTGATATAAACAAATACAAGATGAATTTGGGAGAGAGGTATTTGAAGAAGAAATACTGGAGAGATACTGAAAATATTAATTCCAAA
The DNA here is from genome assembly GCF_965231275.1 of Zosterops lateralis. Taxonomy (NCBI): domain Eukaryota; kingdom Metazoa; phylum Chordata; class Aves; order Passeriformes; family Zosteropidae; genus Zosterops; species Zosterops lateralis. The sequence goes on from NC_139769.1 coordinate 17,415,329, forward strand.
ATTCTGAAGCAAACTAGAATAAGACTGTGAGATTGGTTTGATGGGAAATATTTCCAACAAAGTCAGGGTTGTATATAACTTGAGAACAGGCAATACAGTATCTCACTGTAAAAAAAAGAGGCAAAGGACAGAAATTACTCATGTCTGAAAAGCCCCTGAATTTGAATTGAGTTGTCTACAATAATTTAAAGCAAATATGGAAGTGTCAAATAATTGGAGTAGGCAAGATTATATTTGATTAGCTGGGCTTTCCCCAAAAATAACTTGATTTTCTAGGCAGACACAATATTGTCACACAATGTGACTGAAGTAATCATTAATAAAACACATTGTATGGTGCTATTCAGAAATTTATTAATTAAGTTGGGAAAGTTGGTATTTTTGTAAGGATTATAGTATGGAGAAAGAACTGGGTAAAAGTGGTCAGGTACTGAATGATTTTTAACGGTGAATCCAATGTGGTCATTAATGACGTGATGCAAATGTTACCACTGCTCTATTGAAAAAAAAAAAAAATTAGAAGATACCGTTAATATAATGCAGAAAAAACGGTTGGTTCCAAGAAATTGAGGCATGAAATGGAAAGAAATTCTATATGACGCACTGTAACATCATACTTCTGAAGAATAAAAATTATGTAGCTTTAAAGCAAGCCCCAGAGTACTTTAATCCTTATTCTCACACTTTCTCTGCTATTCTAATAGCTCATTTATGACTTGTTATTTTACTGAAATGCAGCAAATTCAAAGAGCACAAGTAAAAATGTCCTCAAAATATTGGCACTATGTGAAATTGCATTTTGTGTTCAAAAGGCAGATGACAAGTGTAGAATTTTTGGAGAACCTTTAGGTGAGTTTGGATTATTGTGCAAAAAGTTTGGAAGATGAGTTAAATTATTTTGAGCCAGTGAGGTACTGCTTATGTGACTACAATTGAATCAAATAAAATTGCAGTCTAAGACTTGCTACTGTGAGTGGGAGGTTCTAATACCCACCTCTAGAACTTCCAAGGAAAAACTAATATGACTTTAAATCACATTTGTAGACCTCCCTCCTTTTCTCTCTCCTCCTTCTCCAGACTTTTGTTGTTCATTTTAACCTTGTCTTCTGAGATTTCAATTACTACTTTGCCTCCCTCCTTTGCCCAGTGTAGGAGTCAGTGCTCTGCTTTCCCTAAGGTCCTACATAATTCAGGCATGTGATCTTTTCCTTACAGATATTCTCTTCTCTGGGCAGAGAGAGCAACAGCTATGGTTGTGCTACACAACTCATTTCCATGATGAAAAAAATATTTGGATTTTTTTTTTACTGAGAAGACCTTGGAAAAAACAGAGACATATGTTTCTTAAAATGTGAAGATCCCCCTGCAATTGGAACAATTTCTTTAAGTTGTGAGATGGCACAGAAGATGAGCTTGTTGCACAACCAGCTGAGAAACAGCAATTTCAGTGGTACATGAAGTAAAGTTTGCAAAATGTGCCTGTAAGAGCTACTCAGTACTTGCATGTCTTGGTCTCTTGCCTGCTTTTAGCAAAATTATTCAGCCTCCTTTCCTGCTAGACTGCAGGTTTCTTGGGCTGGAAGGTATTTCAACAATACAGTCCAGACAACACAATTGCTTTGGTTCTCATATATACCCCGGTAGTCATGTGAGTCAAGCCCTATGATTTACAAGTGCAGATTACAAAAGGAAATATATAGCAATCTTAAAAATTAGAGCACAGGTGTTTCTGAAGGTCAAATATTTTGGCCCAACTAAATTTATGAAAATAATTAGGAGGATTAAGTTTATATTTCTTTTTGCTTATACACAACTATTAGAGGTTTGGTCCATAGATTATTTGGCTACTTCTGCTGCCTGTTTATGCTATTCCCACCAAGTTAGTGTGAAATAAACTAGCATGTGAACATTCAGTACATTAACTAAGATGTGATAATAACAAGGAAACATGTCTTTACTTGTGGTAAAAAGTCACTCTCATTTCAGATAACAGAGCAATTGGCAGCTGAGTTTTGAAGTGGAATGATGTAATTTGGACGATTACTTACTTCATATTTAAACTGTGTATCTTCTATTTATGTGTTCTGCACTAAGATGGACTGTCTGGGTTCAGTCTTGTTGAGCTGAAGTGCAGAATCCTGCTCTACATTATCAGCTGTGCCTTAGCTGGCAGGCAGAGATGATGAGCTTTCAGCTGTGGCTTAGGGTGTAGCTCTCTGTAGGAAGGGACAGAGAATTTTCTCATGTTGTTTAAAGACATGCAACTTTATTCCTTAAGGCTGATGAGTAATTTTTTTTCTTCCTTCTGCTAGAATGAGATATAACTTCACTATTTACATTTTCCTATGAAAGTAAAAGAGAATTTTTTTGTCTGTACCAAAAAAGAAAAAAGTGTCTGTGAACCTCTGTATTTTATATATATATACACATGCACACATGTGTATATCCATATACCTACAGAAACTTCCACCATTTTTTTTAAAACTTGTAAAACTCTGGCCTGTATATCATTAAAGCAACTATCCTGATGGGTATCACATTTGTACAGTTATATTAATCAGATCCCCAAGAAATTCAGTTTAAAATTTTAAATTCCAATGGACATGATTTAGACTAAAAAGTCCTATTAGCAGTAAGATATAATATTAATACATCACTAGCAAAAATTATTAGTGTATCTTAATAGCCATATGTAATATTAGTCTATAGTAGTATTAGTAATATCTTGTAGTAGTAACATCCTTTCTTTAAAAAAAGAAAAGTAACATCCTTTCTTAAAAAAAAAGGTAGAACACTGACAACCTTTTTTATATATATTCATTAAGAAGAGCTTCATATTTCTTTAAAACTTTACTGTTTTCCTAAGATTCTTCAGAGTTCTGGTTTTTGCCTCTTCCTCTATTGTTATTGATCCTATTCTTATTTAACAAAAGCTCCCTTTTTTGTATTTGTGAATTTTACTCCTTAAATTACACATTTTGTTACCTATTCTACAGTATAATAGGAATGTATCTCCTCCTGCTTGTTCCATGCAATTAAGAGGTTTATTATGTTAATAACCTTTTTTCCCTGGCCTTCTTCACTCCTGTCATTCTATACCATCTTTGCTAAAGGCCATCTGGATGATCCCAAAAGTATCCTCCAGTCTTTTTTTTTTTTTTTTTTTTTTTTTTTTTTTTTTTTTTTTTTTTTTTTTTGTTATGATTACATGATCTGTAATCAACACTGTGATACTAAAGCATCACTTGATTTCCTCAATGAAATTTAAAGGTTCACCACTTCTGCACCTTCTGTACAGTTCCACTGCATTCTCTATTTCTCATCACTAGACAAGTATCAGCTGTTCACAATGCACAGTTTTTGTGTGTTGCTTCTTACTCTGTTAGCAGTGCATTCTGTGATGCTTTGAGAGAGGAAGAAGGCAACTAGATCCAATCTCTTGGAAGATTTTGCATTCAAAGATTATGAATCTAAACCAACATCTCGGTACATTTACTGGAAGCCAGTGCTTGCACTAGTAAAACACCCTTTAGCAGAAAATGTTGCTAAGTAAAGAAAATGGATTCTGCATATGTGGCTTCTGTAACAGTCCAGAATAAATTTGCCTGAAATTGCCCAAGAAACATGAATTAAGGCTATACCAAGATGCAACCTTTATTTATATGGCTTCATATGTTTTTTATCACTGTATTGCTGCTTCATTCAGTGAGTAGACAGCTATTTAATATTAATTTGTAATACTAAATTAATTTGTAATCAGTGACTAGCAACAGACCTAATAATACCATCAAAATACGATGCAAAATCTAAAAATATATTACTGTGCTAGTTCTTTTTAAAAACACTGTGTTTAAAGAAAGCTCCACTAAGCTGCAACCACTTAGCAGCACAGCACTTCTGCAAAAACTTCTAGTAGCACACACTTCTGCAGGTGCCTTTCTGTACACTTCATGATAAACATTCTGAAGATGGGGAAAAATGCAACTGTAGGCCAACTTCTAATGTGTTAGATAACTTACACTGGTGCAGCGTCCTACAATGATTCTGTGACAGAATTAAAGTAGTAGTTCAGATCATCTTATTAGTGTCTATTTGCATCAGCTGTAGAATTGTCATTCTTTCCATCAACTCCTGCCTCATATGTAACAAATGACAGAGCAGGCCTGTAGGCAGCAGCCTACATACCTATCCCATCAGAATCCAGCACAGGTTCCTGCAAGAAGGCAACTGGGGTTGTTTAGTCTAGAAAAAAGAAGGCTGGGAACAGACCTTATTACCCTCTGCAGTTGTCTGAGAGGAGGTTGTAGCAAGGTTCTCCCACATAACAAGTGGTAGGATGAGAGCAAATGGCCTCACGTTTCACCGGGTGATGTTTAGACTGGATATTATAAAATATTTCTTAACTGAAAGGGCTGTCAAACTTTGGAACATGCCGCCCAGAGAAGCGGTTAAGTTACCATTTCTGCAGGTATATAAAATATTATAAAATATATATGTATATATACACACACACAATGTATAAAAGATTATAAAATATAGATGTGGCACTTAGGGAAATGGCTTAGTGGTGAACTTAGCTGGGGTAATGCTGGATTTGATCTCAAAGGTCTTTTCCAACTTAAATGGTACTATGATTCTAAGAACTGAACTTGAACTTCCTGTCTAATAATTTTCCTACCATGTTTCCTTTACCAAAATTGGTAGCTGAGGTACCACAGGCTTCTGGTCCAGCCCACTCCATCTCACACCTCATTAAGTTGCCTTCTTTCAGCCTTTTTCTTCTCCAGGCAATTAGCTCTATCTGTTTTGCTCAGTAGCTCTAAATGTCACCCTCTTGTTTTGCAACATGTATCCACTCTGTTTTCCTTGTCTAATCATTTAATTTCCTCCCAGTGCCAGAACCATTGTCCAACCCATGTAATCCCCTTGTCCAACTGGTCTCTAGGTCCTCCTTCCAATGCCTTCTTAACCCAACATGACTCAGATTCCTTTCCTCAATATTATCTTGCTAAGCCACTCCAGTTTCTGTACCCCTTCTTCACTGATTTCTTGTCAAGCCATTGTCAAGTCTCTTCCACTCAGTCTTGCCTCATCCTAATTCATTCCTTTCTTTCCTAATGTGGTTTTATCTGCTTGCATTCACATCAGTAGGATAATTCTGAAAGTCCAAAACTGTTACCTATGCTCAGTCACAGTTTCAAGCTGCATTTTGGCACAAAACACCCATTGCAGGAAAAGCCTTGGGGCCTGCACAGTGCTTGATCAACAACAGACTGCTCAGTCTCCATGGAGAAAGGTTGCAGAGACTTGGATAACACGAGCTGTAAGGTTGGCCAATATGATCTGTGAGGAAACAGATGCTGCATGGTTGCTTTAGAGCATGGTGCAGGTTGCTTTGCTGTGGGAGCTGTGAGGGACATGAACATAACAAATGATGGAATTGCCAGCACTGTTGGTAGCCTGAAGCCAAGAACTGTTACAGAAGGCATACAAATCTGTTTCTGAAAAGCCAGTAGTTTGACCGTGTGAAGGAACAAATGAAGAACTTACTCAACAATGCTACATGAATATCATGTGTGATCTATTATTAGTTTATAAAACCAGACCATTAAGCTCCTAGAATGTTCAGTGTCTCTGACATGGTTAATCAGATGGGTTGCTATAATAATCGCCAACTTGTGAAATCATGGGTGGAGACAAGACTTCAGTTTTAGAAATCCATTTCAAGTTAGGACACTGCTCCTTCTTTGTCTACCTTTCTTCAGCTGGTGAATGTGTAGCAAAATGGTAATTGAGTCTGAGTGTTATCAAGTGCAAAGTATTGCATATGTAGGAGAAATTCTAATTTTACCTTAATTCTCAAAAAGAAATTTGAACTATACTGATACAAAACAATGATTAAGGACTATTGTGTTTGCCAAGCACAGAACTTTACTGGGGACCATGCACTTAATACTAAAGAGTTTGAAGGTTCCTGTAATGAGAGGAAGTGGGAGACAAGTTTCCAGGAGAATGCCAATAGAGAGAAGAGTTCTGTGGAGTGTAAAGCTGGACCCTCACTACTGCTACGAAGAAAATTTATCTGCACAAAGAATGTATTAAAATCTTTGTTCTATTAGCATTCTTTCTACATTACCAATGTTAAAAACAAATTACATTTGTTCAAAGAACATGTCATCATGATATGTATTTGTGGTGACAGCTCCTGGAAAACAGGAGGATGGGTCTGCTGAAGTTATTATGGTTTAAATCTAATGTCTGATACCTTATGACCAAATACAAGAGAGAGAGATGATTCCCTTTTTCACCAATTTTATCAATCTAAGCTCTATCACCTGAAATAAGAAGGAATCGTGGCATAAACAGTGATGATGACACAGCTTTCCAAAAGTTATGTCTTTCATATAAGTTAGTCTCTGCCAATTCAATTCTGTTGCAAACCATGGTGATAAAATACAATGATCTAAAAGCTTGTTATGTTCTCTTAATATCTTGAAAAAAAATATTTTCCCGTTGCTTAATTCTAGGAAATAATTGGACCACATTAGCATAACATTTTGCATTAAATAAATTGATATCTAAGCTGACACAAAATTTATGCAAACTTCCTGTTTGCATCATTATAAATCATCAAATACAATAATGAACAAAGACATAATCAGCTGATTGTTTGTAAGGGAATTATGCAGCAATCTCAATAAAAGAATTAGAGCTCTACCTATGAAACATGTATTAATTGTAAACATATTTTAAATGCCTTACTTTAAATTACTGAATTCAGATATCAAATTTGGCAGCTTGACTTTGCAAAGATCCATAATACTGCTCATGAATGCCTTTTCCATAAAATGTTCCCTAAGAATTTCTTTCAGTTTTCTTACTTTTGTATGAAAAATTGAACACTTTTTAAGCCAAGCATTATTCTAGGTATGATAACATTAATATGAAGTTAACATTAATGAATTATGGTCTTCTATTTATTATATATCTAATAAAACATAAAACAATATAATATTTGAGATAAGCTAGAGATAAATATTGAGCAGTGAAATACCTTGGCTTTCAGATTACCAAAAGCTATCAAGATCAAACTGAACTCTGATCCACTTCAGAACAAGCTGAACAGGAACATCTAGTTTCAGTCACCATTTTTCTACCCACTCACCCAGTCCTAACAAAGTAGGCCAGTGAAGCTCAAAATCATAACTGAAACTGACTGTTCATAAATGCAGAGTTCTGTATTTTGGAGGAAAATCTAATTCTGTACTTTACACAGATTGTCCAATTAAACTGACTCACAAAAGGAATATCAGCATTCTAAACATCAATGTGAACAGCTAAATTGAGACATCTTTCTGTAAATGTCGAAGTCAGAAGCCAATTAACAACAAAAACAAATAAAAACAGCAAGGAAAATAAAACTGATCTTAGTACAAAACAGATGTTTTTTCTCTCTGCATTATTGGTGTGTTTTCTGGACCAGCAGAATATGAGTGATTATACTTACTGACATGAAACATTAGAATGGGTGTCAAACACCATACTTCTGAATGAAATAATTGTGTAAGTGTAAGAAAGCAGATATGTGGAGTCTATACAGTCTCCAAGAGTATCTGGTACTATCCACATACAGAAAGAAGACCAGATAATTTCTGAGTCTGGTATAATAACAGTAATTCCTGTGTATTTTCACGTTTTCAACCAGACTTACAAATTTATGAGCCTCGTTTATAAAAAGCAATCTGCTGTCTTATATATTGGAAAGGCACGAGGTATTAAGTAGAGGCAAGAGTTGCTTGTACAGAGGCTAGATCACAGTCACATCAAAAAACCCAAGTATATAAAGCAAAACTACAGACAGAAATCAAGGAATTGCACAAAGTAGACTTGTGTGTAGAAATTAAGCACTTGTGGGTTACGATGTCAGTTAATAAAGATTAGGAAAAGTACCCCTACCAGTGGGAAAGTGTAGTAATGGCACAGAAGATCTGCAAGCATTTGAAAAGCAAATGCTCTGTATATCTAAGCATTTTTATAATCTTCTTCTGCCCATGCTACTCCCAGATTTTACTCACTGCTCAGAAAGACTACCTTCTCTCATCTAAAATTCCTGTAACACCCCAATCATCTAAGAGGCATGCAGGGGGTGGGTAAGAAAAGTGCAAGAACAAGAAGAGAAAATAGAAGGTACAAAGAAATAGAAGCTTGTCTTCTCTCTGTGTTCTGTAGATCAAAGAAAGTTTATGTCCATTTCAATTTCACCCTGTAGGCCCCACTCTGAAGATCAAACCTGCATTATAATCAGCATATGGAGGTGAAGGCTTATGGGTTTTGAGTGGTTGATACCAGACCTACACTACTTCATCTGCACTGGAGTTAGAAGTTCTACAAAGTGACTAAATATATGATACCAGTTGGCAGACAGAAGTTATACTAATAAGGCTTAATAAGATTATTGAGCATAATCTGTATCATTATTCATATGAACACATTTGCACATATATTAATTGATACATGACATAGTGGAGCTCAACTTCAGATGTAGAACCTCCTTCAGTGAAACATCCAGCAACAAACTTAATACCCTGTTGTGGCACTTCAGCAGAACAACAAAATCTTATCACTTAATGCTGATGACTGCATTAACAGAACAGTTCATTAATTTCCCTGCAAACCATGCCAGATTCTACTACTAAGAGACATATCTAGGAGATAACACAGATTTTGCAAAAGAGACCACATCAATCCATGGAACTTTCCTTCTTGCTCCACTAGTTATTAAGTTTTCAATACCACAGGACTGCACTAAAAATTTTAAAAGTGAATAATACTACTGAATTTATATAGACTTAAAAATTAAGCAAATGTAAGCCTTCAGAATGGAGTCCAACAATACACAAATCACCTTCAAACTAATGAACACACATGATACAGCGTGCATCTTACAGTTTACCTCAGTTTACATAAATTAATCTCAATTTTTTGCCACCTTTCACAACATTTGTAGAGTGCACTCCATGATATTTATATGTTACATTGGACCTACAATAAACAACTTGATTTTTTCATTTAATTATTAGACGACATGCTGTTCTCAGAATATAGCTGGGTGTTGTATGCCAAGTGCCAACAGCAAATAATACAGGTTCTTCCTGTTCTGGGAGAAACCAAATAGGAGTATCTTATTTGTTAACCCAGACTCCATTAAATAAAATGTATTCACATAACTATTAGTGGGACAAGTATTCACTCCATAATAATTTCTTATATTTCTCACTTTGACACCTCAAAACTCAAGCATCTAAAATCAAGAGTAGCTAAGGACATGAACTGAAAATCTGAACAGTTTAGCAATTTTATTATTGTTTATTATTATTATTAGACTTTGTTTTTAAATTAGGAAATGGAAGAACTGCTTAGGCAGATACCATTGCTTGACGCTTCAGACACAGGACCCCAGCCTAACACTTCATATTATGGGGTCTCCTGATGCCCATTATAGGGATTTAAGATTTCAATAGTAAATATACATTTTTCTTCCTACAGGCTTCAGTCTTCCAGAGTGCACTTTCTCATTTAAATACCTTGCTTGCTATGGATGTTCCTACTTACCTAGTAAGATGTTTGAACCATACCATGGGCTGTATTAAAAAGATGCTTGTTAATTTGACCCTCCTTTATCAGAGAAACTACACACAGTATTATTAATATGGGTAACGGAACTGCTACTCTGTTTCTTCTGAGCTACCTTTCCACCTCTAGCTTTTATATTTGAGATATATCTGAATTAACATTGCTTTTATTTGGAAAACCCTCACAGTTGACCTGTATCAAGAATAGCAAGAAAGCAATACAGTTGTGATGTATGAAATGCAGCAGATCTCAAACTGAAGGGAAAAAACCTGAGCTTTTGTCACAAAAACATTTGATCAGTGTGGGTGATTTTATCAAGGATATGCTTAGCCATGAGTGCTGTTGGAAACTGATGAAATAATGGATCAATACAAATCTCATGTTTTGAACCAAGTGCCTCTTTGTCAATCATGCACCAAATTATTCTGAAAAAAAAAGCAACTTTCAATAGTGAAGGCAGCAGAAGACAAAGTGGAGGTTTGGATGCATGAGACAAGTTTCTCATAAAATGATATGCATGAGTGAAATTATTTAAGGAAAAGTTAGAAGAGAAATAAAATATGTACTGGGTCGTGGTATTGGCTGGTGTCAGCAAGTGGGATAAGGAGCAGACAAACAGCAGAGCACAAGTCATGGGGCCATGCAAACAACAAAGGTCAGCACGGCCCAAACTGATGGACAGTTCATGGAAACACAGTTAGGCTGTACTAGATAGCAACTTCTGTGGAAGGGTACAGCCAACACAAGCTTAAAGAGGGAAGAGGACTTGAAAAGCAGTGTCATCATATTCTTGATCTCCCTGATGATACTGAGATGAAAAGTACCAGCAAAAAAGATCTGTAAACCTGAAAATTTGCAGAAATGTTCCTTTCTGCAATGATTTTAATATAAGAAGTTTATTTTGATACCACAAGTTTGTCTTTTTTAGATTCTCATACTCACCTACTCTCAAAGCATCTAAGATTTTAAAAACCAAGGTATTCTCACAAACATTCATCTGATAAAACATTAATTAATTAATGCTGTGATTCTGATGTATATTTTCCTGAGGATCTGAAACACTTCAAATAGTTTACAGTTTCTCCCACCCACTCCAAAACCACAAATATACAGCACATATTTTAAGTCAAGGAGATTATTGATGTGTCTAAGGTCTCAGAACAAGTGGCAGAAAACTAGGTTCAACAATTGTGACTCTAATGCCCTAAAAAATGCTAACAATTTGAGAGTTTGAGACTCCAGCTTTTACACCAAAACATAAACCTGTTTTAAAATGCCTGATGATACCAAGGATAGGGAAAGGGGGCAAAAAAGAAGAGTATATGAAGAATAGAGAACCAGGGATTACCTCTCAAACTGCAGCTTCAGACCTGCTATTCCAGGCAGAAATACATGGAAGAAATAGGAATACATGATAAACAGACTGACCTATGTGCACACTCTTGTGCTACAGTGCACAACATTCACAGCTATTCAAATGTTTTTAAAAGCCTGTATGAGAACAATTTTCAAGACTAAAAATAGATACATGGATTCCAACTGCATTTTGATCTGTTTTTAAGTTTATTTAGAGAAATTGTTTTATCATTTTAGTGTTAACCATGGCACCAATATAGGCTTTCAATATATGACTGACCAGTTCCCACAGAAAGTAGAGGCACTTCATAGACATTATCAGGCATCTTTCTGAGGGATATGAACACAGGGAAAGATCCAGTGTAAACACAGTTATGCTGGCATAGGTGTTTTTGCTGGAATAGCTTGACATGCAATCTGTTGTTAACTCTGCTGGAAAAAGCACCTGTGCCAGTAGAACAGGTTTTTGTGGGACAAGGCTGGCTGGTACCTCCTGCTGTACCTGGCGTGGCTCTGCCCTTTATAGGGATTATTTTCCTGTTCCTACACGGGTGACAACTCATTCCGCCCTCTGCCTGACAGCCGATCTTGGCAGCTACTCTCACGGCACTAAAAAAAAAAAAAGAGAGAGACAAGGTGTGGCAAAACCTACATCAAAGTTTCTCTGAAATTTTAAAAAGTTTTAAAATTTTTTATTTTCAAAAAATTTATTTGTATTCCGTCTTGTCACCACATTTAGGAGCCATTCCCGGCAGACAGTCAGGAATCACTGCACCCCGCACACAGAGCCCCGGAGGATGGGGTCCCGCGGGGCAGGAGGCGGTGCCCGGGAACACTGACCCGCGGGCCGCGGGGGAGGCCCGGCCTCGGCCCCTCAGCCCGGCCTGCGGGCGAGGGCGGCCGCGACAGGCCCGGCCCCGCCGGCGCGGGCGGAAACGCCCCTTCCTCCCGTCCCTCCCGTTCCCTCCGGCGCGGCGGCTCCTCCCGCTGGCAGGGGCTGCCGGGGAGCGGTGATTGCCGGCCCGGCCTTGCACAACCCGCCAGCGGCGCGGGGCCGGGCGGCGCCGCCCCCTCCCGGCATCCCTCGCTCGGCTGCTGCGCTCGGCTGCGCTCGCTCGGCGGCTCCGCGCTGCTCTCGCCATGGCCGCCTACAGCAAGTTCCTCACCGCGCGGCACTCCGCCATCGCCGGGGCCGCCGCCGCCTGCGCGCTGCTCTGCCTGCTCAACAAGCGGCGGGCGGCCGCGCAGCACGGGTGAGCGCGGGGCCGGGCCGCGGGGCGGGAGGGGCAGGGCGAGCCGCCGGGAGGCCGAGGAGCGGGAGCCGCGCTCGCCCTCACGGCCCCGGGCCCGGCGGAGGGGCGGCCGCGTCCCCTGCCCTGCACAGAGCGCTGCCGGCGCCGCCCTCCGCCCGGGGGGCAGTCCTGGGCACGGGGCTCACTCAGCCCGCTTCCCCCGCGCCTTCCCGGCGTGAGATCCGTGCCCCTCTAACGAGCATCCAGCCACGGCCGCCTTGTTACCCAAACTGTACTGGCTTTTTTATTTTCCGGACCAGGAACGAGTATTAGCGCTTGACTTCTAGGGATGACCGTGTGTGCATAGGCAGTTAATGGACTCGGCTGCTGTTTGAATGCTGCCGTGTGACAATGAGATACACGGGCAGCGACTTCAAAGGGGCCAGATGTGGTGATGTTCCCTGTGAAGTTGCCTTACAGGTACAGGGTGTGTATTCGTTAATGCCTTACAAAGCACTGGTGCCGCAGAGTGTGGCAGATAAAGAATATATCGCAGACTCAGTCCTTTCAGGTTTTTACTGTGTTTGTAATTGTAGGTTGTTGACCATATGTTTAAGGCCTGGTATGTTGTGATGTTACAGTCGGGTATCTTGTAGGCACTGCAAAATTATACTGAAATGGACTTACTCAACAGACTTAAGTAATAACATACCTGAGATTAAGCAACGATCCAGTTTTATTTTACCTAATTCCATACATGCATAATATCTGTAGGAGTTTCATGGAGTTAGGTAACTGTCACACACCGTGGCAGACATTGATATGCTGCTGACAAGTCATGCATTTGTCACCTTACATTGTTTTTTGCAGGAGAGTTAAAACAAAATCCCAAGCTATGGCTGTGAGTTACTCTTCTATTAAACTCATAGGGAGGGTTTTGTGGTTTTTTTCAAGTATCTCTGTCTAAGTTAGTTAAATACCACTTTAAAAAAGAAAAAAAGAACCGTGGAGGGGCACAAAAATGATGAGCTCAGACTTTCACACCTCATACAGTGGTATTTGTAAGAAATACTGGGCCATGCAGATGTTTTAGGAGCACTTATGTGTTAAGTCAGACCAAGAGTATTCTATTGAAGTGACTCTCAGTTGTCCACACTTACCTTGCTCTGCCTTCATTGAGGAGTGATCCTGGAGCACACAAACCAGATTACATTCACATCTTCAAACAGATGCAGGTCCAGTGTAGTTTTGAAGTGCATTTAATATATTCCCACTGTTAGTAGCATTCATTTGATAGAAACAGGCTAGATAGAACTTGTCCAGAGAAATCTCCCTATACCTGAAATAGGTATTATGTGGGTCCTGGGTTGTCCCCATTATACTATTTTGCTTCATGTCTTCTGATGTTGACTTGCAGGACTGGACAATGGCAATGCATGCCTTAGCTTGAGCGTCAGTGTATGGAAAGTGTTAGCCTGAATGGTAAAGAGTATTTGGGATGTGTTTTTCCTGTGTGGAGCTTCAGTTTTGCTAGGTATAGTGTTAAAAATCTGAGGTATTCATATATATTAGGTGGACCAAACATTATTATATGATTAGTGGGAATTTGGAAGGGGAGATAACTTATGAATTACATTCCAGCTAATTCAGCAGATGCATGGGCTTATGAGAGCCTGCTCTGGTCTGTCCCTTTTCCTCTCTCTGTACTGCAGTCTTTCTGATACCTTGTCCTTTACTTCTATAATCTCTTTAGTCATTTTGCATTCTTGAATTTATTAGAAATGCTGTTGCTAAAGTAAGTACCATGCTTGCAAACTTGATTTTTTGCTTGTCAGTGTGTGTTGTTTTATACTTTTGAGTCCCTCCACAGCTTAGGTCTTATTTACTGCTGGTACTGTATTGTGGCCATGGATTCCAAACTCTAACATCCAACATTCGGTTGTTTCAATAATAGCTGTGCTGCTGCTTGAATGCTATTGTGAGGATGGTTTTTGCCCACTGGTCTTCGTTCTTTTCTCCATGTTTCCCTGTGAGGCAAACCTTGCCAGGAGCCTTACAGAATGCTACCTATCAAGACTAGGCAGTAGGTAAGCTACATTGCCTATATCACCAGCCTAGACAAAAGCATCTGGTTATTACCATTGCCTCATCCTCCTTTAGTTTCATTAGTTCGTGTATCATTCATTTCTTCATGCTTTGTTGCTAATGTAAATGATAGCATACTTTTGAAAAGGATTGTCATCAGGCCAAATCTTCACATTTTCAGCATTCTTGTGCTGGTATATGATGCTGACATGCAGTAACAAGTGCACAACCTTTAAAATCTGCAGGGCCTGGTGTATACTTTAACATCTGTGTTGTATATCTCTGACTCTTTGGGAAGAGGAAGAAGTTGGGAGGGCATGGCTGTCCTAAACTTTTGTACTTATTCCTAGGGAGAAGAATTTCACTTGGCAATCTAGATAGTCTGGAAGAGGACTGGTAGCATATCTGCTGCTTGAGGTTAACTGGCTAAAATACGTGAGGTGATTTGGTTTTGTGTGTGTGAATTCCTTTGTTGACCTTGTGTATAATGCCTGAAAATGTTGTGTCATGTTAGTGCAAGGTGAATTTCAACTTCTTGGATTCTGGAAGGTAAAATTCTGGCTTTGAGCTGTGTAAGAGCAAAGGTAAATGTTGCAGTCCTGAATATAACCAGCAAAATGCTGGGCTTAACATATTCAGGTGAATCATTGAAGTGTTCTAGTGCAACTGTAAACTGTACCTGCAAAACTTCTTCCTTCCTCACATGGTTTCAGAATACACACTTACACATACTTTGTGTTCAAAATAACATTTCATGTCTTTCTGTTATTTCATGTGTTTCTGGAGTAACTGCCATTTTTCTGTTGGATTTTATGTGCTTTTTAAAGTTTTGCTGGAATGTCAGCAGTAGGTCTGCTGCTGGTTGAACTTGGGAAGTAAAATAACATATGAATTGAGGAAAAAGAAAATCTTCTTTTAGCAAATCAGATGTGTTTGAACGCAGAACAAGAAAATTTGTGACAGGGTCTTCATGTTGTATGTGTTCATTTTTATGTAGAATAACCAGTTACAGGCACGATAGCAGGAAGGATAGGTGGCAACTTTTACCTACTTTACTGCTGTCAAACAGTAGGGACAAGGTTCAGTACAACTCATATCTAGTAGTAGTGTATGAATAATTAAGCTGTGTGTGTTATGCCAGCCTGTCTTACTAGGTCAAAGATCACTTAATTAGCACTGCCTGGATTAGTCACAGATGTTGTTCTGTAAGAGGTATTACACTGCTCATTGATTTTACAGAACTGAGAGGTGGTGTCACTTGCAATCTGCAATGCATTATTACTACACTTTTCTGAAATCTTCCAAAGTAGACTGATGTAGAACTGTTTACTTATAGTAACTTGTTAGTTTTCCATATTACTTCCTTGGAGTAAAACATGGAGAAAAATACATTGGTTCTTTTTCCAAGTTCCTCTCAAAAAGTCTATTTCCTTACAAAAGCTTTGTGTTCTCTTGGAAGGGGGGAAGTTGTTATATCTAAATGCAATTATGACTTCAGTTGTAGTATTTGAGTTTTTTAGAGTCATGAGAAATTCTTTGAGAAACTACATTATCCTGGGTTTATATTGCAGAAAAAAAAATCTTTTTATTCTCTTTCCCTAATCCTGCCTCAAATAAGAAGCAACAGAATATTTGCTTAAGATTTGATTGCTTCAGAATTAAAACCTTAAGGGGTGTTTCATAAAGAAGCTGGATATTTTTCATAATCCTTTTAATAAGAATTTTCCCTGAGTATCCATGTAGTTTAAAATAAAGTACTTAAACATCAGAGAATGAGCTTGGCTTACTTTCAAAAAGAGGATATTTAACCCATCATAAACTTTCTGCTGGAAGGAGGGACTGAAAAGTAATAGAAGGTAGTTAGGTTAAAGAGTTTGAAACTGCAAGATTAGGGAAAGGGAATAAACAGTTTAGAGTAATAGGGAAGCATTTGGAAAGATGATAAAATATTTTAACATCTGCTCGTAGACACACTGGCTTTTCCTATCACCTAGCTGCATTCATTAGAATCCAAGAAGATGCCAGGACATGGACACAATTTAATATAAACTGAGCTTCTGAAACCCCTGTGATGGATCCCACCTGTGAGGAAATAAGTGGATAAAGCAATAATAGTGCACACTTGGCCCCGTAGAGGTTAGGCAAGCCTAAAGTGAGGGGGAAGGCTCATTGAGTGGGCAGAGGTCGAGTTGCAGACACTGTGTATCAAATAGGGTTTTGCACAGTTTGTCTCGGTGACACATAACCTTTGCTTCTGCCTGTCACTGTGCTCCTCAGCCACTGTCTGCTGACAGGGGCCAGCACATGTCACTCACTGAGTGTCACTGCTTCTGTCCTCGGCTGCACAGCCTGTGAACATGCAGTCTGACAGTGATAGAAGTGCAGTCAGAGGTGACAGACACATGTCCAAATGTTTGGAGGTGCGGTGAAACATAAAATAGGAGTTTAAATATAGCAAGTGGTAGTTGTAGCTTGAAACAGATGGTGCATTTTTGTTCCATTTGTGTATATTTAGGGTGTTTGCTCTTAGTTGGTGTAATTTCTCTAGATTCTGAATATGTTTGGGTGGGCTTTGCCAGTGTACTTCAAATGGAGGTTCTAGTTGAGTCATGGCTGTTAGACAGGAAAGGTGAAATTATATTGCTGCAGATTAATAGACTGCTTTTGAATATGTAAAAGCCTTAAAGGGAACCTGTGTTACTTGGAGGAAAGGTGGCAGATAACAAAAACAACTTTGTGCTAACTACGTTGAAGTAAATTTATCCAGGATGTGAATGTGACTGTCCAGTCTACTGCTTGCAGTAAGTGCACTAGCGTTGAGGGGAAAAGAAAAACACTAAATAAACAGACGCAATTACTAGAAAATACATCTAAAATGCAGCCTTGTAGAAAAACCTGCCTGGGGCTCAGGAAACCTGTCTTCAGCCGGAGGGTATGGAGACAGGAGAAACCAGATGACGCAGCCTAATCCTAACATTTAGACTGCCTTTGTTTGGGGCCTGGCTAGCTAATTAGTGGTTTCACTCTTAACTAAGTTGCATTAAATGCTTGCTGTCTAAGGCAAGACAGCAAGTGTAAGAGTGTGTAACACTAGTGTAAGTGTATGTAACAGTGTAAAACTTTTTAATTTTTTAGGAAACCAGCTAGAAATCTTTTTCCACTGTTAGCCATGAGGGAGATCTATAGCCACAGCTCAGGCCCAAGCACAGCTTAAGACAAAATTAATAGTCCTGAGTTTTTTCTTATATGTGAGGTATGTTATTGAGAGGCATTCTTCTACTGAAACAAAGAATTTCCTCTCCAACAGTTCTGCTTTGTTATCTTCTTCTCAAAGGTTTGTAGAAACTTTTTGAGCTTCAGCAGTGCAGAGCTCCTATTTGCAGTAACATAGCTCTCTGTGACCTTCTCAGACTCCCCTTCTTGCTTGCCTGAATACATTCCCCTCACATTATTTTTGGTTATGCTGCAACTAGCCACCACTCTAGAGCCAAGAAAGTTGTGTTCTTGGTTTCTGTGTGTGCTCAGAGTGTACTGTGTAAGTGGGCATGCTTTTGGACTGTGCCCAGGCTTCTGAGTAAGGTTGGTGCCCTTGACCTGAAATAACTGTACTGTTGTTCTCTACCCCTCTGTGTGAGATATACACTATGAAACTCCTGCCAGTGAGCTACATCAGCCTTTTCTCACTATAGCTGTAATTTCTTCACACTGTTGCATTGTGTCTTTACTAATTTGAATTTTATTCTCTCTCAGTAGTATCTTGACTCCAAAACTAACCTGAAAACTGCACAAATAATAATGAACTATTGCAAAATTGTTTATTTTGTGTGAGTTTTGGAAGCTGTGAAAATTACTCAGTGCCATTCCAACATGTTAAGTCTGCATGATACAAAGATGGACTAGAAGTAACAACTCTTTGAAATGCTACACTTAATCCTAAACCAGATATTCTTTCATTGCACTGTGTTGAGCACAAGCAATTCATCCTAACTCTACAGAAGGAAGGTTGCATGACCTGAAATTTGTAGGATTTTTTTTCAATTGAGGAAAATGTAATGTTTTAAGGCCCTTACTTCCTCATCATGTGTCATTAAACAGTAAGTTTTGCTTATCATCCTCTTCATCTGCAATTCCCTGTTATGCTTAACTCAGTGTAGATTGCTTCCTCTGAACTTTGTTCTGGATGGAGAGAGGTATTTCTAAAGACAGTAATCCTTTAACTTTTTCCTGTTTTTTATTAAATACCACAGAACTAGTTTGACTGAGACCTTTCAGTAAGAAGAACTCAGGTCTCTTGAAGGCTTTTCACAGTTTCTCGAATCACTTTCTTCTTCAGTACTGTTGAGAGTGATTCTCTTTGAGTCACCAGTATTGTTGCATGTTTCTTTAGAGAGAATAGCCTCACTGGTGTGTAAATAGTCAAAAGAGTGAGTGCTCTGACCAGTACTTATTTGGAGACTGGAATTGCATGATTTCTCCCTCCCCACTGTGCTACAGTACTGCCCATGAAATTGGATCAGCTGTCAAATGCCTGTACAGAATCCTGGAACTCTAATAGTTTCTTTAAAACATCTTGCTGATTTGAGCTGATCATGTTTCTCAATGTAGGAGAAAGGGGTTTTGTTATATTGCCTCCTGTTTACTGGGTAATTACTTGCCCATTTACTTCTTTTAGAGAGTTGCTATTCAGTTACCGTGCATGTATGTGTGACAAGTTTGGTGTACTTGTGTCATCCCAGGTACTGCTGACATCTTTCTCTGTTTTTTATGTCTATATTTGCTGTAAAAGCCCTGTGCAGTTAAATAATGGGTAGCAGACTACATCTGAAATGTTGCTTTTCCTGAAACTTCCTCAGGTGGTGTGTGTTCCATTATACCTCGAGACTCTTTATGTTCTTAAAAAATTTTACGCATTGAATTCGTACTAGTTTATTGAGGGCTTTGTGCAGTTAGATCGTGAAAATATACGGTGACAAGTTCCACTGGTTTTGATTCACTATTAGAAATGTTTTACTGTGGTATTTTTTCTTACTTTTTTTTCTATATGTTGTCTGGATAACACTTTTCAAAAACCTTTACATTGCCACCCCCTCTAGTCTGTGAGGGCATGAAGGAACAATGGCTCTGTACCAGGGGAGATATTTGCAGTGGAGAACTTGGCCAGCCTGTAGCACTTACCTGCCTCCACCACTGAGGCTTGTGATGCTCCAGCATTAAGTAAATGAAAGGTCTGGAATAATGGAGAGCTTGAATCTATTCCAAGTGTTAGAGCTCTCTGCTGTAACCAGATAGTCTTGCTGTGTTCTTGCTGACTAATTGAGGATGTTATTTAGTCTTTAAATTCATTGAGAATGCAACCACCATTCTCACAAAAAAGTTCTAGAGTAGTACAATGGAGTCTGGAGTAGTGCCAATAGGTATTGGACTGGAAAGTTTTTATTCCAGGCAGAGCTATGCCACAGTCTTTATCTGCAAATAAAATAAAAGCTATGTAGGCACATGTAATTTTTTTTTTTTTTTTCTTCTAGACTTCATATTTTAAGATTGGTTCCATTCTTTCTGAAGTGTTAGTCTTGTTTTGAGCTTGCACAGATTTTATTAGAATAAAAGAGAACAAAACACTTTTAAAGCTCTTCATTATATTTTTAATTTACAAATGCTTAATCTTTATCTTAAACTGTATAAATATAAACACTAATTAAGTGTGAGTTCATAATTAAAGTAAGATCTTGATTTCTGAACAATCCTTCTTTCTCTTTAATGGATAATCAGTTTCAGCTCAGTCAGTAATTTCACCTGCTCAATTTCTCTCAACAGCTACTGTAGGAAAAATATATCGATAAATACATTAAAGATATTCAACTAACTGCCAGAATAATTCTGGATCTTATCTTCCTGATAGAGTTCTCTATTAGTATAGTCACTTCTGATCCTTTTAAAGCTGAAATAGTTGTGTATTATGAGTGTTGTGACTTCAAACATTGGCAGAACTTGAAGCAGTAAAGCTTATAGGAATTATTACAAGATGTCTGGAAGAGCAGCATGCTTTCATCTTACATTTTGACAAGTCATGAATCATCTAGAGAAATAACCACATAGTTTGATAACTACTTATTCATGGTTAAGAATGCTACTTTCCTCCTACCGCCAAACCAAACATGATTGGACTGATCCATATTCAAATTTTAAAAATATAGGTCAACTTTTTCTACTTCGAAAAATTACAAGATGTATTGAGAAGTTTCTTGTACCAGAAATACATTGCTCTTGCATCACTAGGATGTAGTCTCCAACTAGATTTTCTTAGACTTTACACTCTGTTACCATTTCCACAGATGTGCTTCCATCACAGCCTGATTAAATGTTATATTTCTTCTGAACTTTTATTATTTCTCCCCCAATGTGGCTCCTGCTGCCCTTCATATTCTTTGTTTTGTTTTTTTTGTACAAGTAGTCTTACAAGATTTTTATCTTCTCTCAGACATCCGTCTCTGTTACCTTTAATTAAGTTCTTGCTAAACTGGCAGATCTCCCTTCTTGCTTTCATGGTCTCCTCCTTCCCTTCTTTTCTCATATTCCTCTGCTACCTTGCCTCTTCTTTTCATAAATTATGAATTAATTTTTTTTTTCATTGGTCAGTTACATTCATAGATCTTTCTAATCATCATCAATTAAAATAGTCACAGTTTCATTCTGGATATTTTCTTGGCAGAGCTTTAAAGCATAACTGTGAAATGCTGCTGTTGATGAAGTTGTGGGATAGCTGGTTGTGTGGCAGTCTGCTCCTGTTTCAGTGTTGTAGACCAAAGGAGCAGTGCTTTTCATAGTTTCTGCTTTCTTATAGTGTCCTGGGTTCTGCCTTGAAAGTATATGAATGTTGTAATTTTAAGGCAGCCTGCTCCCAGTGCTTTAATGTCATAGTTAAGAAAGTTGGAATTTACTATGGTTGGTGGCTACTTTTAAACTACATAAATTCTCCGACAGCTTCATGTGCTTGTCTGATGCTTGAGTGTTCCAAAAGGAAGAAAGACAAACTGTAACTATCTTACTTGTCAGCCTGCCTTTCTTAAAAGTAGAGGCAAAAGAATAGCATTGTGCTTTTGGATATTTGTTTAGCACCAGTTGGTAAATATTTTTCTACTAACTATCCTGTTAAATGCAGGGGAAGGAAAGTAGACTAACTCCCCTTTTAATGGACATCTTTGCAGGAATTTAATTTCACAGGAGTTGGCTTTTTTCCCCCTGCAGCACATGTTTATGAACAAATAACCTCTCTGTGTAGTAAACGTGCTATTTTGAAGTCAAATGCAATGCAAAACCAATCTGGTCGGCTTATGTAGATAGTGTGAAACATCAAAGTTGGGTTGCTTGGATTGCTGAATCTGCATTCTTGTACTTCTCATTTGTGGTCAGTGGAACCATGTAGCCATGCTTGTCAAGTATGTGTGAGAAACAGAAAAACCTGTGGAGTTCATGGTACAGAGCCAAGGTAAAGCAGAACTTGGAGATGAAAGGGTGAGACTTGGGTTTCCTATGTGAAAGTGGTTCCTGGAATGAGTAGGGTTTCACTGGAATTACATATGCTGTGTAAAAGCAGCACATAGGTTTGACATAGAAGGTGGCCCTGCTGAAGACACTGCATTGCTTTGAAAGAAATAGGTAGGCATATAATCCCAAGGTTTCCTCACTGTCTTTTGTGTGTAGAGATCAAGACAAAGAAAACTATGTTAATAACAAATGAACCTTTTTTCTTTTCTCTGCAGTAAAAGAAGTGGAAAACAAGCATTGCAGAATAATGAGGTAACTCTTTCTTCATGTCAAATATTCTTTAATAATTTTAAATAAATTAATTTTTTAAAAACTTTAAGTTCTATCACTATAGTTTAATCTTGGCTGTGGGGAAAATAGGGTTTGAATGATTCTTTCAAACTTGCGTTGGTGAAACAATTTGGAGAATCAGGTTAATCACAAGAAGCTGAAGTTTGACTCCATAATGATCGATGCTTGATGTGCACGATGTCCTTTTCTATCTGTTATTGCCCTATGAATTTGTAAGGACCAGTGTTGTAAGTTTTTTCTGTACAGATAGAAACAAACAGCTGCATGTAGATTTGGTATAACTTGTGGTTTTTTTATGTAAAGGAAAAATGTATAGAACAAGATGTTGAGTCTGACAGTTTCTAAATTAGAAACTACTTCAAACATCTCGTAGGAGGTTCGGCATTTCCCTGACCTTTTGTTTGTCTGTTAATTCATTTATTTAAAAAGGATATACTAAATCTCTTTAAGCTAAGATTTTTGTTTCCTGTTCAAATAAAATATGACAGACCAAAAGGCAGAGTCTGTGATTCTGGTGTTACAATGATATGAATAGATTCCATGTATTTTCATCTTTGCTGGAAACTTTAAAAAAAGGCTTGCACTGGATAAATAGAAAGGTGTATGCAAACATCATGTTAGCTTCTAACACACCTTGACTGTATTATCTACCATAAACACTTATCTTTTGGATAGCTATACCTATTTGTAATCCTCTTAACTGTCTTTCTCTTACTCCTACCCATCTTGGACACAGTTATGCTGAATGGGATTAACAGTCTAAGGGAATAAAAGTCCTAGGCATGAAGGTACTGGAATGAATATAAGTGCAACACAGAAGTATAGAAATGGAGAAGGGCTGAATAAAGGGGAGGAACAGGTTCAACTCTCAAATGCTTAGTCATTAGGAATGTAGCCATCAGATATTGTGTTAGTAATTTCTATTACAGGGAAGCAATAATGTGTGTAGGATCATGCTTCATTAGGACTTGACAGTAGTGTTAGTTTTTTGGATTGCTTGCATTTTTGTGTAAATAAATTTTAATTAAAGTGTTGTAATCATCTACTGCATAGCATCCTATTTGGCTAGAATTTTTATTTGTAGCTTTTGTTCACATAGGTTTTTGAAAAGGATGGGAGTATTGTTGACTTCATGCTACGGAAAACAGGTGTAGGCTTCTTCACAGAGCCTTCAGAGTGGATCTTTTCCAGGTTTCCTGTCTACCTTGTAATACTGATATAGGCATTGATAGCCTGGTTCGCCTGAGCCTTGGGTAGCAAAGGTAGCAGGATTGTATTGATTAGACAGGACTTGTTCAAAGTACACATGTGCCCTTTTGGTCTGTTTTCAGGACTGAATTCTTGAGTCATTTCCTAGGGAAATTAAAAAGAAATCTGGACTATTGCTTTTAAAAATTATTCAGGTTAGTCAGGACAGAAAATAGGGGGTTATATGGAGTCAACAAATGAAACTGATTTGAATAAAAGGTGTTTGGATATGAGAGGGT
This sequence comes from Zosterops lateralis, assembly GCF_965231275.1. Lineage (NCBI taxonomy): Eukaryota > Metazoa > Chordata > Aves > Passeriformes > Zosteropidae > Zosterops > Zosterops lateralis. The sequence goes on from NC_139769.1 coordinate 17,438,958, forward strand.
TTTTAAGTCTGGTAAATATACCTAAGAAGGAGTGTGTTGCACCATTTTGTAGAAGTAAAGCAATAAAAAATTCTGGTTTCACTTGAAGCAAGTTTGGGCTGTACAGTCAAAGAGTTTAAACCATTGATTGTCTAAACAAATAATGGAAGGCATCCTTAAAAATCCTGGCTAATGGTGTCTTATAGAGACAAGCAATGTTAAGAGATGTTTGCATTACAACTTGCACTTGGATGTACTTTAGTGCTGTGTTCTGCATTGTTTGTGTATCATCTTTAACACAGAATTGAAATAAAAAGTATTTTATATCATAGAAGCTACTTATTGTGTTTGTTTTGATAGCTCCCAATTCTTTATTTAACTTGTCTGAACAAGCCTTAAGTTGATAGGAAATACTACAAATTCTGCAGAAGAAAGGTAACTGTAAATGACTTGTGTAGGGAAAATATCACACCAACAGTTCAATAATACAAAAAATTCTCACTTTTCTTGTTTTGTTCTGTGTGCAGCAGAAAGAGGGAAAGAAGGAGCGAGCAATGGTGGACAGAGTGTTTATTGCACGAATATGTCGAATCCTGAAAATAATGGTCCCTAGAACACTTTGCAAAGAGGTAAGCACTGCCTGCAGTAATAAATAAAGAAATAAAATTGGAGTCAAGTCTCTTTCGAAATTACATCAAAATTTAAACAACTGCATATACATTACTTCAATAGGACCAAATTGTGCTATGTGTTTTAAAATAGCAATGTAATAATACAAAAGTCTACATTATGCACAGTTGTTATATCACTAAAGGTTCTGGTTTCAATTGCAAGATAAGCCATTTACTGTCAACTGATATGCTACTGTTGTAGCATAAGTTTTAAAAGGGCATCTGGGTTTGTCTTGTAGACTTGTTTGTCTTTTGTGTGCAAATGCTTCCTATATTTAAATATGATGCAGTTCATTCATTATTTTGATTTAGTAACATACCTAGGCCAACCTGTATTAGAAAATGAATTTGTCAAAAAGTCTCTCAGCATCATTTCAGGAAAGCTATGCAGTGTAGAAATTAGTGCCTCCATCTTTCTCATGCTTTCCAGGACAGTTAAAAAAAAAATCATTAGTCAAAACATTAGTTGAGCTCAGAAGTTAAGCAATGAACTGTAAGTACTTAAACATACATCAGGCACAAGAGCAGTGAATTGCAATGTCCAGAGTGTTGAGCAAGCATGACAGCCAGCTTAGCCTGCATGAACAGGGACCATCAGCAGCCCAGCTACCAAAGGGAGGTGCATAGAAGGTAGAAGCATGGATGGAAATGCCTGTGAGGGTGCTCACAAAGCTGGTCTTCATGAGCTTCAGAAGGTCATGGCCATTAGAAGACGTTACAGATAAGTCAAAAAAACCCTCAAACCTTGCTCCCATATTTGAAAACAAGTTTACTGGAAGCTACAGGCTGGTAAGCCTCACCAAATTCCTGGCAGGACTGTGAGCAAAACTTCTTCTAAGCTAACTCTGGCCACACAAGGGACAAAAAAGTCATTGCAAGCAGCCTGGATTTACCAATGGCAGATCATGTCTTACTAACCTGATTGCTTTCAGTGATGAGAGAACTGGCTGTGTGGATAATGGAAGAACAGAGGATGTAGAATGTTTTGATATCAGGTCTCCCTTAACACCCTGATAGCCAAACCGAATTGGCTGGATGTGTGGACAATGAAGTGGATGGAAAGCTGTTGGTCTGACTGGTTACTGGTGTCCCCGTTTTGAATAGAGAGTTGAAGTAGATAATGTTCAGAGATCTCTTGCCAACCTTAAGGGAGAAAGATGTCCCAGAATAGCAGTAACTTCTTTGTTCCTGTAATCCTCCATCTTATAATGTGTGTCTAGTATATGTATCAACCAAATATAGCTTTTTAAAAGGCAAACTTTCACCATAAAATTGTAGTCAGTAGTTCATTAAAAGTATTATATGCTAATGTGATTCCAGCAAAGTAAGAAAGTACTACATTAGCTGGGGCATCAGGGTAATACTTTTCTGTTAGATACAGTTGGATGGCTTACTGGAATAAAAAGGTGAATTTTAGCCATTATTTAACTGTTGCACTTCTGTGGTTGTACTAGACAGGTTATTTGCTGCTTATTGCTGTGATGCTGGTAGTCCGCACTTACTGTGATATTTGGATGATCCAAAATGGAACAGTCATTGAAAGGTACCTAACATTTATTATTTTTAAACATTCTCTGATGTGTTTAACAGGGAAAGTAATCAGAATACGTATTCAGACAATTTATAGCTTGTTTGTTTAAAACTGGTGTAGCTGCAATTTGGGGAGGCACCACAGTATTTTAGTGAATAAAAATAAAATTTCATTTGTTAAATTATTTGTGTTCATCAATAAAATGATTTTATTAAATTAATATTTTAATTCACTTCAGAATAGTGGTTTTATGTCTTAGACTTAGACATGTTGTGTGGGTATTAGGGCTTTTATTTCTTCCCACTGATCTGTTCACTCTTAAGATTGATAAAAACAATGCTTTCAGTATTAATATGTTAGAAAGTGGCTTTTAGACCTCCAATTATTCTTGCAAGTCAGAATTTGTCTCAAACTGCAAATTCAAAATGATACTGTGTTTGAGGAGAGACATTTGGTGCTTTATAGAATGGAAAGACTGCTTTGTTTCTCTTGTGAGAATCTGTGAAAGCAGAGAGGGGAAAGAACTGGTATTCTGTGACCATGAATTTCTGAGCCCTTAATGCGGGCAGTTACAGAGGAGCAGACAGGAGGTGACTGCTCAGTCTGCCACTTGCCACTTAGCTTACTCGAGGCTGTCAGACTGGATCCTACAGCTGATGCTACAGATTTCCACGATGGTTTTTTTTCTCTGTGAATTTATCTACTTAAAACATGCAAGTTTATATTTGTTGTTTCTCTTGTAACTGACTCTTAGCTGGTGGTCATTTACAGTGCTATCATTGGCCGCAGCAGAAAAGATTTCAAGAAATACTTGTTCAACTTCATTGCTGCAATGCCTGCTGTAAGTGCTCTTCTTGTGCTGACCTATTAGTAGAACATATTTTAAATATAAATTAAGATTTTGAGGAAAAGATCTCAAAGGAGTGTCTTAAAACCTATGGAAATTAGTTGTTTTACATACAAGTCTGTATGAAAACACATTTGATTTTCTGGCTCCAGTGTGTGGGAGACTTCATCAGCATATTTCCTTATTGGTAGCAACTATTTTTTTAACAGATGTGTTCAGGTTTTCAGGTTAGTTTTGTTGATGTCAATTTTGACTATAGATTTGGGATTCCTTGGCATCATTGAAGATGAAGATTTTTTATTAGACTTTAATTTTTATATTTCTTACATTTTTCGCAGATTTGTTATGCTTTCTTCCACACTTCAACTTTCTTTCAGTTTGTTACATCTCTGATCTGCACCACGTAGAAATAATTGTTGCTACCTGGTTTGCAATAAATTTTAAAACTAGTTGACAGATTTAAAGCAGTGGTTGTCAAATGGTGGCTCTTTTATAGAGTTTATCAGAAGAGCTGAAAGTATGTAATATCAATGAATGTATTTTATCTTAAAATAAATTAAGTTATTTTATCTTAAGTATTTATCTTCAGTGGTGAGATCCACTGGGACCTGGAGACAGAAACCTAAGCAGCGGTCTTGTGAACACTGTCTGATTTGGTCCTAGGTGTATTTATGGTATTACTGACTTTAAGGAGAGAACTGATCTGTTTTAAAGTATTTATACAATTTATGCAGCACATTGATCTAAGTATATTTGGTCTTGTTATTTAAATATTATTGTCTCTTATTTTAGATCTCTTTAGTGAATAACTTCCTGAAGTATGGTCTAAATGAACTGAAACTCTGCTTCCGAGTAAGACTGACCAGATACCTCTATGAAGAATATCTGAAGTAAGCAACACCTTGTCTACAGTTTTTAAAAGTTGATTCAAATAATTTTAAATACATAATAAGAAGGTTGCAGGGTTGCAATTAACTTGCAGTTGAGGGTGAGAGGCTTATCTAGCTTGTGTATGCCATAGATACAAAGACAGTAAAGTTGGCTCAACTGGGGGAAAAATGCACTGTACTGCTTCCATGATTGCGTCAGATTCTGAAGTACTGCAGGTGCCTTCATATGGTGAAGGCTGAATTGGATGCATGAGCTTAAGTAGCTCCTTCTGTCCTTCTGCACTGAATTTTGGTTGTCAGATGTGCTGTAGCAGAGTGTGTGAAGGTTTTCTAAGTTCAATAGCAGCATGGGCCTGAGCTTCAGCTCAGACATCCTGGAGCCTAAATGCCTAAACAGTTCTGCAGCATTTAAGGTGGATTTAGTGAGGTAGAAGCACAAGCTATGTTGATTCCATACAGTAATTTAATGTTTGCACTACTTAGCATCTCAGTTGTATGAAGCAAGGGCGTTGCAGTTATTTCAGATTCTAGGTAATGATTTTTTTTTTTTCTACCACTTAGCAATTGTTTTGTTTCAGAGCTTATACATACTACAAAATGGGAAATCTGGACAACAGAATAGCTAATCCAGATCAACTCCTTACACAGGATGTGGAAAAATTCTGTAATAGTGTAGTGGACCTGTACTCAAACCTTAGCAAGGTAAGTCTTTTAAGAGAGAACTTTGAGTAGCTGTAGTCCTTTAGGATGGGGTATAGCTCACAACAATTATTTGCATTTGGATGTGGCTTGCTTGGAGTATGTTACTAAAAAAATTGTTTATGATACTATATTGTTTAACACTCTCTGTGTCTTTCATGACCAAAAGCACTGTTGCTAGTTGTTAGAATTTGTATTAAATTTTCTTTTAAAGAACATATGGCATTCTTTTGCAGATGAACAGTGATGCCTTTGCTCTCTCAGGTGGATAGTTTTCAGAAGAAAAGCAATGGCTAGCTCTCAGTTACACACAAATATTATTTTGTGTAGGGAGGTGTGGTTGAATAAGCTTTTCTGTTTCTGGTGTGAATTTTACAGTGATTGGGTAGTGAATGAGAACACTGTTGACATTCTGAGACTAAACTTTTCTGATGCTATGTGTTTCATACAAGCTGAGTATGAGTAAACTACAAGTTACTTTGTTCAAAAACTTCTGATTAAAAACTTGCAATTCAGCTGTTTTAGCTTAGTGTGGAGGTTATAGAACTTTGGAATGTTCCTCCTATCAGGTATTAGCCACATATGTGGCGTTATCTTTTCATGGAATGTATTTCATAATTCCTTCAATTAAATTATTATGGGTTCTAGTCCACCTTTGATAAGTGAGTGGAGTGTCATTACAGAACAATAGCAAAGTACTCTTCCTATATGGTATGTATTTATCTGAAGATCATGATATTTTTGTGTTCAATTCTTGAGCCAGTGATTTCAGAAAGAGGTCATGTGGCTGAGATTCCTTTTGTTTTAGCTTTCAGTTGGTATAATAGGCTAGTCAGTATTGTAGTACAGAGCTGTAATGTTCTTGGGGCGGTACATAGCTTCTGGACCATTTTATATTAGTTCTGTGTTTGTGTTCTAAGGTTTTTCTCCCCATGCTTCTCTTACAGCCCTTCTTGGATATAGTTTTATACATCTTCAAGCTAACAAGTGCAATAGGAGCACAGGTAAATTGAGTGGGTTTTTTAGAACTGTAAGCACATTTTCCCTTCTTTGGTTATAGCCTTGTACCTGTTTGGAATCTGAGGAAAACTCTAGGTGGTAGTTGTGGATCCCTACATTATTTGAAGGGCTATACTGAAAATAGGCATTTACACTTAATGTTCTGTGTGCTTTAGCGCCCTCTATTTTGAGGCAAGCAAAATAAAACCCAGTATTTTCAGGCATTTGATCAACAATTTGAAGGACCATGAAAGTTCTTTATTTTCTTCTAGTACTTATTTGGAAATCCTATTTAGTACAGCACCCTTTTGACTGCTTATATCTTGTATGAATTCCATTTAAGAGTGAAAATAAGTTTGCTGTTTCTGTGCATCCTCTATGAAGTGGAACTATTTATTGCATTGAGCTGTAAGACTCGATAAGCTGAATAATTGCAGAATTAATTCTTTAAATTACTGAAATGATGCATTATCAGAAATGTTCAGGAGTTGAAAAGGAGTAGCTGTGGGTCATGTCTGCAAATTTTGTTGAGACAGACTTGCAGTAAGGCTTAACTAAACCTTGGTAACTTTACCAGTCTTGGATGCCTTCGTTCTACTCTCTGTAGTAGTTACTATGTGCAGTTTATGCCAAATTCAGTTCATGCCATTCCACACTTCAATGATATTTAATCATCTGTCCTTCATTTATGGAAACTTAGGATCCAGGACTGCTTGAAAGACTCAGGAAATATGTATAGATAAAAGCAGACAATGGGATTGAAATATTGTCTGCTGTGTGACAGTTCAGCAAATGTGAAGAAAAAGAAGTAGGCAGAAAGAGGGAGAGGAAATGAGAGGGTACCAGTAAATCATTAATGAAATAAGCTAGGACAGTAGGGGACAGGTCACACTGGGTGGTGATAACCTGAATAGAAGGCAGGGGTGGGAAGGACATCTGGGGACAGAGAATTAGTAAAATTAGTGAAGTAGTAAATACAACACCAAAGAAGGTGACATGATGGGAAGTGCAAATGTAATTGAATTGGCAACATAGGCACATAAGAGGTGAGAACTAAGGGATTCATGCTTTCTGGGCGTTTTGGGTACAGATACTGTCATTTGAGACCACCTAAGCTTTTATTCTTTTTTGATATTCACAGGGTCCAGCTAGCATGATGGCATACTTGATTATTTCAGGGTTTTTCCTTACACGTTTAAGGAGACCAATTGGCAAGATGACTATTATAGAACAAAAGTATGAAGGGGAGTACAGATATGTCAACTCACGGCTCATTACAAACAGGTATACACTTGCTTGGATGCCAAGATATAACTGACAGTACTGAGGGGTAAATGGAAGTTGTGTGTTAAAATATACTTGGGAAGCGTGGTGCTATCAAGTCTGAGCCAAGTGTTTGCATCTTTATGTACTGTAAAATAATTTGTATGTGCATTATATTCCATAGTCAAGACTAAGTGGGGTATAATAATTCTATATTCTACTGTTGTGAAAAAGTACAAACCCTTGTTTCATAGAGTAACTGAAAGTGCTATATTCCCATATTTTATGGGTGACTTTTTTCAAAGACTGACTTTAAGAAAATGAGGTTGCATTATTTTTGTTTGTCTCTTTTAGTGAGGAAATTGCTTTTTATAATGGAAACGCGAGAGAAAAACAGACTATTCACAGGACTTTCCGTAAGCTGGTAAGCCTCTTTTATCTCTTAAAACTTTTCAAGGGAAACCTAATTAATTCTATAATGATGATTCTTGACTTGTGTTCATATAAATTGACTTAGAGTAGCTTGGTCTTTTTGCTGCTACATTCATTAGATTAAAAAATTAGCTGGTGGGCTATAAGCAGAACAGAATTTCTGTTAGAATGCCTTTCTCTTGCCACTTAATTCCTTGTCACCCATCACAATTACTGTTCCCACCATTTAATTTTATGTGTAAGTTGTTTTGATCACAAATGCAAGTCTTTGCCAGCAGGGACTCTTGTGCAGTGCTTACCACACTTAGAGGCATGTTAATGTATCTGAGGTACTGAAAAATAACTGTTTGGAATCAAATGTCTAATAAAAGACAGTAAAACAACTACTTAGTAGAGTTTGAACTTCTTTCTTCTGTAACTTACCAGGTGGAACACTTGCATAATTTCATCCTGTTCCGGTTCTCTATGGGTTTCATTGATACTATCATTGCCAAATGTAAGTGTGTGTCAAATGCTAAAGGATTTCTATAAATAAAAAACCAAACTTTTTACATAAGAAATGTCTTTTCTCTTGCTGTTTCAATTAATGTGTAGCATAATATTTATTTTTTTATCTGCAGACCTTGCCACTGTGGTTGGCTACCTGGTTGTTAGTCGTCCATTTTTGAACCTGTCTGATCCTCGTCATCAGAATAGCACTCATGCAGAACTTTTGGAGGTAAATAGACCAGAATTAAAACAACCCCTAGATTTTAAATTTTGTTAGTCCACGTAAAGAAACTTTCTTCTACTCTAGGATTACTACCAAAGCGGAAGAATGCTGCTGAGAATGTCTCAAGCTTTGGGCAGAATAGTCCTAGCAGGCCGTGAAATGACAAGACTGGCTGGGTAAGCTTAATAATAAGAATCTTTCTCATCTCAATTTCAGAAAGTGATTGTAGAATTAAAATAAGCTTATGTGCTTTGTTCCATGCAGCATGCTAAAAATTCAGCAAACATTTTATGCTGAAAACACATCTGAAGATGTGCTAATTATGTCCACGAGAAATTTCACATCTAGATACTACTAGAATGCAGTTCGAATGTTTAGTTGAAACCTCGTCAAATGCTCTTAAAATCAATTATGTATTGGTTATTTAGCAATTTTTTTTTTTACATCACAAGAAGTAAAGTTTGGCTATTACAGGAAAAGGAGCTTGTAAATACTGCATGTTAGACAACCTGGTGCAGCTCCAAAATGTAAACGTTCTGCTTCTGTGCTGAGTTGAATAACGTAGTCATTTTAGCAGTTTGACAGAGTGCTCGTTAGAGTTTCTGTTGATTTTTTTCTTTTTTTAAGTTTCACAGCTCGAATCACGGAATTAATGCAGGTTCTGAAGGACTTGAACAGTGGCAAATATCAGCGGACTATGATATCACAAGAAAAAGGTAGATGTGATGTAAGATGCAATATGTGCCTCTCTGTGTAGCATTCCAGTACTAACACTTTTTTCCTTTATTTAAGATGGAGACAAAAAGCAACCTCTCTCCTTGATACCTGGATCTGGAGAAATTATCAACACTGACAACCTTATCAAGTATGTTTGCAAAATTTCAATAGGTTCAATAGGTTCAATAGTTCAATATTTTAATATAGACTTTTTTTAAGTCTCTCTCTACGACCATTAATTATAGGTCTGAATACTCATTATTACAATTTGTAGTTCGTGTTGTACTTTATTTACTGGTAACTCCACCTCACACCCACTCAGCATTTCTGTTCTGTAAGCCAGTCCTTATCCTCTCATATTAGCAGAAGACGTAATCTGCTTTCTGGACTTGGGCTTTTTGATAACATTCCTACTGTCCTTTAGAATATGATTTCTCAGACCATCTTGTTTCCTCTTAGAAATATGTTAGTTATGGATTTTATTCCATTATATATTCAGATGTAAAAATCAGGGGCAAGTCCGTATTCATTTTCAAAGTACTTGCTTGTAATTCTGCATGCTTAGAGATTTCGGTGATGTACTTGTGATCAATTCCTTCATTCTTTGCAGTCTGAGGAATGTAGCGTTTACATAGTATTACTACTTAAAGGCGTAAAATACAGCCAGTGTAGAGATCAAATAATCTCAGTCTGGACAGTGTGGAAAGCAGATAAGGAAGTAGAGGGGAAAGAGAGGAAGGAAGGGGGAAAAGAGATGATGTATTTTTCTTAATTAAAAAAAAAGGGGCAGGAGGGGGGAGGTGAGCAGGGAAGTCATTCATTTTGTGTTGTAGAACTAGTGAGATACTCTTCACTACTAGGTTTAAAATGCCATGCACCCTTAAATGTAGGTGTATGTCCAGAAGATGTTTTGGAGACCAAAGGCTTAGAAGGATTGAAAAAAAAAAAAACAGGGGATAAAATCAAACCTATAGATGTAGATATTTAAAAGCTAGGGTACCTTTTTGGTTCAAGGACTTCCTTATCTGTTAATTGTTGGAAACTGGGAGAGTGAACGAAGTACTGCTGAAGTGTTTCTCAGTGCCTTAAATCTCTTAAGTAAACACACAACATAAGCTTCTTTTAGGCAACTGTTGTTTTTTCTATTTTTAACTTTGTAATACATACAGGTTTGATCATGTTCCATTGGTGACACCTAATGGAGATATTTTGATTCAAGACCTTAACTTTGAGGTAAGTTTTTTAGTATCATAGGAAACAATATTAATATAAAATTTTCGAGGGACAATGATAGCTTCAGAGGTCATCCTGTTTAGAAGAAAAGTGCAAACAAATCATCATGTTTGCTTAAAAAAAAGGCAATAAGCTATTTTACCCAAAAAAGTTTTTATTGTTATAAGTGCATTTTCTTCCAGCTGCAGGTGGTGCTAAACCTGTTGGGGAAAAAACCTAATTTTTGCTGGAAATTGCTCGTTGTAATGTCAGAAAGTTGTGTACAAGCATACAATGATACCCGATTGTCCTATTGATTGCAGAAGCTTTTGGCAGTTCTTCCTCACTATCATATTACGTGTTGGTATTGTGATTTTAGGTCCGATCTGGTGCAAATGTGCTGATTTGTGGGCCAAATGGCTGTGGGAAGAGCTCCCTGTTCCGTGTTCTTGGTGAGGTAAGGGAACTTTGTAAAACAAACAGGGCAGAATGCAAAGCATGGTTGTAATTGAACTGTTTTGTCAAATTCCAATCTTTTTCCTTTTGCAGTTGTGGCCTTTGTTTGGTGGGCGTTTAACAAAACCCGTAAGAGGAAAGTTATTCTATGTTCCTCAGGTGAGACCAAGTACTTTACTTGACAACAATGTTCTCTTTCTTTGTACTTTGACTATGTTTAGAAGTATTTGACATATCTTTTTGGTTCTAATTGTATCTCAGAGACCATACATGACTCTTGGAACACTCAGAGATCAAGTTATATATCCGGATACTGTGGAAGATCAGAAAAAGAAAGGGATTTCTGACCAGGTAGTGATAATTAGTTAATTAACCCTTTGTCTTGCTCAGGATGAGTAATGCTTCCAATTCAGAAATACTGAAACTGCTATGAAAATCACTGCACTTAATAGGATTTTAATATTTACCAGAGTTGATAGTGTTATGATATAATCCTTTATTACTTTTTTCAACCACTTGTCTTTTGAGTTCATGTAAGCTTTATTTGTCATTCCTGTTTCCATAAAAGGTGCTGAAGGAGTACTTGGATAATGTCCAGCTGGGACAAATCTTGGAACGTGAAGGAGGCTGGGATAGTGTTCAGGACTGGATGGATGTACTCAGCGGAGGAGAAAAACAGAGAATGGCTGTATGTCTCAAAAGCATAAATACTTAACAAATGCAGAACATAAGTAAAAAATAAAACCTGAACTGTAACCTATTTTTATTTATTAAATATTAGTATTTGACTTAGAAGAAACCCCCAAAATGTGAAATATCTAAATACTGAGAAAACAACTGAAAGTAGTGGAGTTTGTACTCAAATTTTAAAAGGAAATACTGGCTTTTAAACATCCTTTCACCATGGCTTGTGATTTCATTGTATAAAAAGAATTTCTAAAATAATTGTCTTGAATAAAAAAGGCATTAAGATAATGTGCAACTTTTGGATTTTTGAGTTTCAGTCAGTACCAACGTAATTCCCTTTCCATAGTAGATTTTTGGACACTAATTCTTAGTTTAACTTCTAACACTGCACCATTGCTGGTTAGTTCTGCATCTACAGTATCTTTTTTTTTTTTTTTTTTTTTTTTTTTTTTTTTTTTTTTTTTTTTTGGCTTGCATTTCAGATGGCAAGGCTATTCTATCACAAGCCCCAGTTTGCAATTCTGGATGAGTGCACCAGTGCTGTTAGTGTGGATGTAGAGGGCTACATTTACAGCCACTGCCGAAAGGTGAGCTCTTTGTTTCTGGAATACTCTCTCTGTACATTAACAAGAAACCTAAAATGGTACAAGGTTCATTCTTCCTTATGCCTAGTGCATAAAAATTTAAAAAAAACAAAAAAACCCCACCAAAACCTGGAAAAAAGCTTAGAGGGGCATACGACTTTATGCACACTAAAATTCAGTAACAATTTTGTAGTCCTATGGTAATTTAGATGTACGTGTAGCCTCTTTGATATACAGAGAACTCTTACTAACTGCCAAGTAACCTTACTTTTCCAGATAGAGTCTTAGAATGTGCCGTTAGGACCAAATAATCTAAAATTGTAGAATGTTTTCTTGTTCAAAAGGCTTCTTTTGGCCAGAGCAACAGAAGTGGAAGGCTGGAAGTTAATATTTCCATCCATTTTGAGATACAAAAAGCCAAGCACTCTAGGAAAATATGATGATGGTCAGTATAGCTTTGTGTTTCCTTGTCCTCCTAAACTCACCATTTCAGATTCTCTGTAGTGTCATGTGAAGTCAATAAGTTTCAATTTCACACCCTAGTCTGTGAAAGAAAGGGGTTGAAATTACATTAGTTATGGAGTAGCAGTATTCCAGAATGATAATGGAACTAAGCTGTGCTTTCATTTCCACTGAAATATGTGCTTGAAACTAAAGGTAGTAGTGAATGGACATTAGGTGAGGACACTGCAGGAGAAGGAGCATTAGTTCATGAACTGATTTTACCACATCAATATCAATACTCTGACAATTTTAAAAGTCTATTTTCCATAGAGATGTTCCATTAACATGAATATTTGTTTGTGCTTGCCAAGTGGCTAAGGCATGTTACTGAAAAATAGAATTCCTGGTTAGGCTGTCCTTGCAGAAAGAAAAAATGTTACATTGCTTTATCGTCAGAGTCGTTTTTGTCCTTGCTGCTGCTGTTGGGGATGAATAGTTTACTTGAAATAGTTGAGTTGAAAGGAAACAAAAGAAGGTTATTCACTTTAAATTGTCACTCTAAATTTGTAATTCATTACAGCTTTTGTGGTTTTGGTGTGGTTTTTTTTTTGTTGTTGTTAAAATTCCTTTATTCACTAGCTTTATTGTTTTACCTGCCTCCTGCCTTGCTTTTTTACTCAGTTAATTCTATGTTTGACAAATCTTTAGGAGCAAAAGAATGGTGAAATCAATTAAAAATGATAAATTCCTCCTGACTGCTTTTTCCTCCCTACCAAATCTTGTAATAACAGCTATATCTGTACAGTGTTAATAATAGTCTGGAAGTTTGTGGTTATGAATTTAAGATCTTCATCTGATATAATAGTGAAAAATAGATAACACCTAACCCATGAGAATAATTAACCATTTTGTGGGTGTTTTTGTCATATAGGTTGGAATCACTCTCTTCACTGTTTCCCACAGGAAGTCACTCTGGAAACATCATGATGTATGTAATCTTTGCTTAATTATGAATATTTGTGGGTTTTGTTGACTTGGTGATTCGAGGTGTTATTATTTCACATCCTAATAGGTCATGTTCTGTTTGGGTTTTTATAAGGTTTTACTTTTCATAATCCCATTTTACTCGTTGAAATATTCTTATGCTTTTAGTTATGAAAGAATGCTATCCAAAAATTTTATATGCATCTGTAAAATATGACAGGCTTGCTAGATGCTTAAGTCTTCTTTCTTAGACGCAAAAAAAATCCTTGAACTAGAATTCAGTAAACAGCATGGATTTTTTTGCTTTTATTATATCTAATACATTTATGCTTTAAAAAAAAGTCTCTAAGATGTGGATTTTTTTTATTGCAAACTAAGATTTTGCTGTTCTTTTCATGCAGACAAAGTGAACATAGAGATAAAAATACTGAATTAATACATAGGGATGAATCTGTGCCCTAAGTATATTGTCACAAAATGCAAGAGAACATTTAAGTCTAGATGTGGCTTTTAGCAGACTAATGTATGATATACAAAAATAAAATTTAACATTTTTACAGAGGCAGATGAATTTAATGATGTGTGAGGTGAGAGCGGCTTACCCTCTGAGTTTCAAAAAGTTTTAGCAAAATCTTAATGTTTTTAAAAGATCTTTTAATGTACTTCAAAATATAATTTAAGTCTTTATAGAGCTGGTAATTTTTAGGTGGTTAATAACATATGTTGTGGTTTTTTTTTTCAGTTCTACTTGCATATGGATGGCCGAGGAAACTATGAGTTCAAGAAAATAACCGAAGACACAGTTGAATTTGGATCTTAAAATCATGAACTGAATTGCTAGAGACTGATGATTACAGAAAGTGTGTAGAATGTCAGACAATGTACCATAAAATTACTCAGCTCGTTAAGCATTTACTATTATGTAGGATATTGCTAATTGTGTATATGTTGGTTTAATTATTGATACGTACTAAGAATGTCCTTATTCTTGTGGTTTAAAAACCTGCCTAAATTAAATTGGGCTTAAATTAGTGTAACCTGATTCATCCTGGGATGCAAACCATTTGAAATCGGCTGATTTGACTTTTGTAGACCTTCTTTCCCTTCAATGAAAAGCCCTGTTAAAATTAGGGTTGCTACCTCTCTTGTTCCTGCAAAGTAGTCTTGGATTTTTGCTCTGTTCTATGCATGTTTCAGAGAGATCTCGCATGGTGCAGGACATTGTCCCATCTTCAGATCTGTGCCCTTTTAAATGAAAGAGCCTTTTCCTTGTCCAGGCCTTGTGATGTAGCCAATGTGCCCTTGCTGAAAAAGGATGAACTGAAACTAAAAGACAAAACTAACTCCTTCTGGTGTTTAAAAAAAAAAAAAAAGTTTGTTCTTTGCTGGGATTTGGATTATCTTTAACATCTCTCCATCCATGCAGTTTTCTCTGCAGCTCAGCTCCCATTCTCTCTCAGTTTAGAAAAAAGTTTAGAAAAAGCTCCAGCCCAACTGTCCTTTTTCTGTCATAGAAATATTGTGATAATGAAGAGTTGAGAGGAGTTTGAGGGAGGAAAGGACCAACCCGCAAGAATAAATGGGAGGGAAAGAAAAGTGAAGATCCATGTGTTAAACAAGCCTGTGAATGTTTTTAGCTCTGAAGAAATGAATTACTCCCACAAGAAGAAACAGAGAAAAGAATATGGGTCCAGTCATTCCTCAGATCAGTATAGGTTATAGTGGGCTCAAAATGTTGATCTGTAATACAAGAGTTACTTTTTCCAAGTTCCTCCTTTTCTCTGTCTTCAAAAAAATCTGATGGTCTTATAGTTTTAGCTGCCCTTCAGGTCTGAGTTTTTGAAAGCAAGTGATAATGGTACTCTCTGTTCGGTCTTCTAGGCTGTGAAGTCTGAAACAACACTTTCATTCTTCATGTTTATTCTGTTATTGTCATGATGTTTCTTGATTTCTGATACAAATTATTTGCCAGTGATTCTCTCTGTTTTGTAAGGATCCCTAGTCCTTGCTGGTTTTCTTTTTCCAGCTTCCAAATCCCCACAAAGGAACCAAACTCTTAGAATAGTTTACTGTAATTGTTTTTTTTTCTTACAAATGATTACTGTGGTTGTTGTTTGACTTTGACAAACATGAATTCAGCAAGGTGTTCTTTGTGATCAGGGAATAGGAAGGTATAATTCAAACTGAATTGCTGTTTAGGCTTTAAAACAAAAAATTACAATACCTGTTGTACAGTGAAGGTCTAGTAGTTTTTTAGTGTTCCATGTAAGATATAATATAGGAATGCACTACATGAAGGCATGCATCAAATATGCAATACATCTGTACTTTGTGCATCTTTTATCAAGGGTTTAGATTTAAAAAAGCCCCTACTTTTTATAAAATGAATATGTGTACTTGGATGCACTGCTGTTTGATAATTTTTACCCAGTTTAATTAGTAATTTTCTTTCATGTTGAAATTGCTACCTGTTAATATTTTTTTTCCTTTTATCATAGTTCTTGCCCCTACCTGTCAGTATTCTTTCAAAGTACTCAAATGCAAACAGCTATCCTGGTACAAGAATCTATTGACCACAGTAGAATCAGAGTAGAATGCATCAAAGAAGATCATAAAAGCTTCTCTCTGAAGTATAGCATATTCAGGAGAATAAGGTACCAGAATAATTTTTGTGCTTGTTCTACAGGAAGGCAGATAGGTGCCTGATTTCACTAATCTCTTGTTTCTGTTCATTCAGATTCTCACATCAGCCATAGCATAGCAGGTAGCAGCATGCTGTGTGTGAGGTTGTAGTCTTTTTCAAGGTGTAACCATGGAAATAGGGATGGCAGATAGGTTGTTGTGTGGGGAGGTTTTTTGGTTTGGGTTTTTTTTTTTTTTTTTGGTGAAAGTTAGCACAAATGCAACTTCTCTTAGAAGAGATGTTTTAGTAGCCTTTTAGAGAGACAAAGAAAAAAATTAATCTCTAAACTGAGAAATTTGCTATGATCTTTGTGATTAGGGCAGTCTTTTGCAGTGGAGTAGTGAACTTGGGATACTTTAATGTATTTTTAAAGCTAACAAGCAAAAGCAGCACACTTACGTTGCCCCCAGCAGCCAATCCAATTGTATTTTACAATTTTATTGGTTTTAACAGAATTTTGTGTAACCTTGTATTTATTTTTAACACTAACAACAAGCAAACAAAAAAAAATCCATCTCTAAAACCAAGGAGGAATCGGTTTGCCTTTAGGTGCCATGAAGTTTGTTGAAACTGAGGATGCTGGTATCTCCTTAGGGCCAGGACTTGTGTTTCTAAATATACTGGAAGGAAAGAAAAATAGAAAAGAAAAGAAAAATCTTCTGTGCTTGATTTGTAAGGGAGGCTTATAAGGAAAATATAAAAAAGAATGATATTTTAGAATTATATTCTTAAAAGGCCTTACATTAAAGTGTTTGAGATAGACTTGATCTAATGAGAGATTGTAAAAAAATCTAATGAAAATTATCTAAGTCTCGGTTCTGTTGCAGAATTGCACTGTGATAATGTATTTTAGTTATATTTCTTTAATAGCACAAGTTGGAAGTTCATGAAATGGAATTCTGAACTATCTTAGTAGACAACATATTGATGAATACTTTGTCTCAAATTGTTGGTGCTTTGAAGATGGTACTGGAAATAGTCAGATGGCTGCATTTCAACGGTGGGAAACATTCCTGTGTGTAAATACTGTAAAGTGTTTTGGAGGGAAAATGGCGCTATGTAAATGTAAAACATTAAGTGCCTCTGAAATAATAATAATAATAATAATAATAAAATCTAAAGATAAAATTTAACTAGGCTTTTCATGTTTCTTAATGATGTGGTCAGCAATTCTGTAATAATACAGTGAATGCATACGCAACAAATGCCGAGTTGCTTGGTGGGCCGATTGTCTTGTGTTCAGCTTTGAAAATCTGCAGTGCTGTCTGAAATTTGCCCTGGAGTCAGCCAGGTGATGCCATTTGGTTTAGGCTTAACCTAGTACATAAGCTCAGTTCTTGAAGACAGGTACTTAGAGCAATGGGATTATAGATGCATTCATCTGCTTTAAGTCTGCACTGAGATTGGCTTAGTTGACTATATTAACGTGGTGCTAATAACATGAGCCATTGACCTAAGAGCTGGACTTGATGATCCTTGTGGGTCCCTTCCAGCTCAGAATACTCTGTGATCCTGGCCTCTCTCTCCTTCATCTCCTGGCCACCTTTCCCTTTGATGATTTTAGAAGGGCCTGAATAAGATTAACACGGTGTCAGTATGTAATTCTTTCGAGTGCTCCTTAATCTTTGTGCTTTGAGGATAGTAAGTTAATCTTTTTCCGCCTTTATTGTATTCTTAATTTTAAATTGTTTTCCTTTCTTGTGGTACACATACCAGTTATCAGGATACTTGAAACACAGTAGTAAAAGTGAAGCCAAGATATTCTTAAATTAACTGATTTTTAAGTGATCAGCCTTTTCTAATGCTAAGTAGTAGAGATTTTTCCTTTTCTTAACTGAGATTAGTTGTGCAACAGGTGTATTGTAAAGCATTCTTAAAGGGTTAGAGCTCCCTTTGAAGGAAAATGTCTCAAGCAAGAATGCAGTCTTAAAAATCTAAGTGTTGTTCAATTAGGTTAATCAGTTAGAGAGAAGGAAAAAGAGGAATTTCGGTATTATGGAGGGAGGGGGTGTTACATTAAGTCAAGGTAGAAGTTGGAAATCCATTATTAAAATTTAAATTTAACTGTTGTTGATACCGTGACATGCCCATAGAAACATCCATGGTAATGATCATCTGAAATCCCACTGCAAAACATAGTGGGGTGAAAAGGTTGCGTAGGTTTTGTAAAAATAAATGACAACTTCTGTCTGTCAAGAAAATCAACAGTGTGCAAGTTCAAATTTCTGCTTACAAAGCTGCTATTCAAAGCAGTTATTTGTATGTATAATCTATTTACTTCTTTATTAGGTGTACATAGCCAGATGGTTTGTGCCAGTCCTTTTCTTGAGCATGGAAAGAGGTTTCTTGGTTTTACTTATCTGGGGTATTGCAGCTGTGTCAGGAAGAGGTGAGTTGGTTGGTTTTCCCTTCACATGTTGTGGTTCAAGGCTCTTGCCACTGGTCTGGACATAGTCAGACCACTCATCATTTTGTCAGGATGTCTGAAACTTCACTGGGAAGAGTGGCTGTGCACGTTACAGGTTCCTGTGTTTGTTTATATGTTCTGATGAAACCCATCCTGTCGTGTACACAAAGAGAGAATGAAACTGGTTTTATTCAACCAAAACCATTCTATTATTCATCTTGAAACAGAAATATAGCCAAGTTAGATTTGTATGAAAGCAGCTTGTCTTTCATGTTAAAAACCTTAGAAAAAAATGTTATCTTCAAAGCCTTCTTTGAACTTCTGCATTATTTTCTTGCCTTGTATTTAAAAGCAGTCAGGTGACAAGCAACCCAGAACTTCACAGACAGAAGCTGTTCTAAGGGAGTAATTTGGAAAATACAGTAAATTCAGGGATTAAATAGGAATAATATGCCTAAGGAAATTCCACGGGCATTGACTTGGGAAACTGAAGACATTTTGCCAGTAATCCTGCAATGAATGCTGCAATGCAAGAAGAATCATCCAGCTGGCATTTTAAAATGGGAGAGAAGGGAAATTTGGACACTCCACTTATGTGGAATTTATCTTTCACAAACCAGGCTTAATTACAATATCTCTTACACTGCTTAAAAACCTCTCTCTTAGTGACCTTTGGGAACCATAAAGATTGAACACAATTGCTTTTACTGGGGAAAGGAGCACATTTGTTGTAGTGGCCAGCCCTGTTCCCTGCTCTGCCTGTCTATAAACCAACATCCTTTTTTTCCCACCCATCCCTTATTTTGGGAAACAAGTAGCATCTACACATGATGCTGAACTAAAATAGAACTGGAACTGGAAAAAGAAGGTCAATTCTGTCTAGACAAAAAAAAAAAAAAAAAAAAAAAAAAAAAAAAAAAAAAAAAAGGGGGGGGGGGGCAAAAAGCTGAGTCTGGTTTATTTGGGTAGAAATAAGGAACTCCACCTATGTGACTAAGCACATTTTCTCCATTAAATGACTTAAGAGTTTGGCACAAATCAAAGCTAATTTTTTAAGCTTGATTATCAAAAGTTTGGAGGATGCTGCGCTGAAGGACACACTCCATGTGTGCAATTGAAGAGTCATTGTATGTAACCAAATACACCCTTAATCTCCTTATCCTGAGTGCTTTAGTTCAAGTAGGTCCCAAAAACAATTCACTACTTTTAATCACTGTGAATCATGACAAGTGTAAAGGTGCTCCCCCCAAAAAGCTAACCTTTATTTATTTACTTAATTGTAGTATTTTACTGTGGGAATGTGTTGGCACAAAAGGAACAGCTAAACACAGCTATGTCAGAAGCAACTGGTGACACAGATGTGGTAACACTGAAAAATGAAGTACCTATAGAGGGGTCAATGTGTTGGGAAAAAATAAAGGTTAAAAAGCAAAGCATGTGTGCTGGAGACTTCTTAAAACTTGGAAGCAATATTATATATTGCAACAAGACTTCTCTGAAAAGCCAGGAGCCATTTGCAAATACTTTTTGGAGCATAGTAGGGAATTAAAGGCTAAGGTCAAATCTACTCAGTCAACCAGTGCTAACTCGATTAAGAAAAAAAAAACCTAATTCTTTCAGTTATGAAGATAGTTGTATTTACAATAGTTTCATGCAGAGAGTTTTAGAAAGGCTCCTTGAGGTTAGATGTGCACATTCTCTTCATGCTTAGGGTGTTAGCTCTGTAAATTGCCCCTCAGGCCCTGGGGTGCATCATGCTGGTGGTTTGGAAGGTACTGGAGTGTCTGACAGACAGTAGTAGTTCCTGCATGCACCAGGTATTTTATTGTCTCTGAGTTTATTCTGTAGGGACCTGCCTGAGACACAGGTACAGAGCAGCCTCTCAGATGGGACCTGTTTTGACTTCTTGTGCCTATCACTGGCTGTGGAGTGGAAAGTCATTTTTTTCAAATGGTGTTTTTGGGGTTGCTTTTTCAAGACAGGCTCAGCAGAACTCAAAGCACTTATGGCCTAAAATAGCCCTGGTTTCAAACATGGCTGCCTTCCAGCTATTCCTACCCGTGCCTTTCTTTTCCTTGCTACTGGATAGCATGTTATCAGAGTTCCAAACATAGCTTGTACTTCAACATAATTCACAGGGCTTCTGCAGCTCAATTTACGACATGTGCAGCAGTAGTAAAACATTTTCCAGTACTTCTGGAAGACTTCAGTTCTTTCTCTGAGGCACTTGGAGCTAGAAGGGCAGAAAGAGGACTCTTTTTTCTGTTTGAAAGATACTGAGGAACAAAAGTGGGGTGAGAAGCTTAACAGTCAGCATGAACATCTAATTCTGAGCTATTCCTGAGTTTCTGAGACTAAAAAAGTTGGTCAGGAGAAGGGACTATGGTTTTACTCAGGCTTCAACACCAACATGCAAACAATAGGTAAGTACTGATGGATTGTTAACTATGGCCTTGTTTCCAGCAGTGTTTGAATATTGGCCAATAACAGGGTATGTTACAGCCCAAGATTCCTGGAGAAGCTGTCAGAGGGAAGCACTGAATAGGACATGGGAGGTGTTTGGGAGAAGAGAGCTGTTCCTACCCTTAATGTCATATCTTATTGGGCTGTTCAGACTCTGTTCCTTTTCATTGTTAGAAAAGAGAGGATCTAATAATTTTCTTGAGTCCTTTTCCTCCAAATTTTGGTGAAATCCGGATTCAAACTGGATCTTAGTGTGTTAATAATTTAGAAACATTTGGTTTGTCAATATGCGGCTTATGCCGGTTTTTACCACTTGGTGTCACCTTTTCTAGGCACACGAAGCATAGAAACCAGACCCAGCCCGCAGAATTCCTGTTGTGGAGATGGCTTACGGTAGAAGTTGTAGATCCCTGTGAGAGGAGGGAGGAATGGGTGGGGTGTCCACTGTCCCACCGGAGTGACTCTTGCAGCGTTGACATACGGGGTGTGGTGGCACCCTTGGTGCTTTCTGGAAGCAAGTGGTCATGTAAGAATCAAGTGGAAAGTCAGAAAAATCAGACTGAGTATTATTTCTGTGGAGATGTATATATTTAGGGTAAAGTATGAAGGCAACTGAGCGAAAACTTTTTGTGTTAATCAAGGATGCACTCTTTAAAATTAAAAAACTCAACTAACAAACCGTCATTTTTCCCTGGAATAATGAGTGCTTCCTATTGGAGTAAGTTTTAAAATCTCACTTGTCACTAGCTCTTCTAGTAGACTGGCTGTTAAATTGAGTTGTGTAATTACTGAATAACTAATTAAAAAATTACCCTGTGATCGCATTGGGAAAATATTTCTCTGTTGAAAGAAAGGTGAGTTTTAATTAAACCTCCTTTAATTAAATATTTTTTTGAATTTAACAATGTCAGTACTTTGCTAGTTTAATATTTCTTGAAGTAATAAGGTAGAAAACTTGAAAATAAAAGTAGAAGAAAATGCATCAGGGAGTATAAATGAGATCTGGAACTGTAAAGATTCTGTAAGTTCATGTTAATAACTTTATTGCTATTTTAAACAAGACACTAAAAAACAAAGGTAATTAGGTGCAGTAAGGAACTTGGAGAAGTGCTAGTGAATGTTCTGGAAGTAACTGTCTCAATAATAGTGACCAAGGGGAGCTGTAGAAGGTAAAAAATGCTTCCATGCTATTAATATGTTTTTGATTGTGATTAAAGGATATGGATTTATTCAGGCTCTATATTTTGATTAAAATGAGATCCTATTAGAAGAACTGAGGCAGTGGCATCATCTCTCATGAAGAATCAGTAATAGGAATGAATAGGGGATAGAGGAGAGGAAGGGAAACATCAACAAAGGAGCCAGGGGAAGTCAGGAACCAGAAGCATTTTGAGCTTCTTACAGGAGCCGGTCACTGAAATAGGTCACTAATAGGGTGCAGATTTTGACAAGAGGAGAAACAAGCACAACCTCTGCAACTGGACATCTGAGACAGTGCCTGGCTGTGAAACTCTGGAGACAGTCAACGTGGCTGCATGTTTATAACCAGGTACTGGCAGGTTTTACTGGAAGAAGCCACCCCTGAGGGAAATCTTGCTATGAAATTGGCTAATTCAGCTACAGTTAGAGGCTGAGGAATTACAGAAAAATATGTTCTTTCCAGGTCCTTTGGGGGGATGCTGCAAGAGGCTGCATAGGTTAAATGAGAGCCTGTGCCAGAAAACTCAGAAGGATCTCACTGGTGGGAAGGTTTCTCATTATATGTTGTCAGGAAGAGATCTGCAGCACATCTTTATGCCCTGAGCTTTGCTAAAAGTTCTGCTGTAGAGCACTGGAGGACATGCACCATCAAATAAGGGAAGGGCAGCTCTCTATGGCAGCTTGTCTTTGTAAGGGACTGACTGGGCGTAGTCTGTGAGGGAGCATATGCCATGCTGAGTAACACCACACCTAAGAGTTGTGGAAAGATTTTCAGCTGACCAGTTCCTGCTTCTGTCCTGTCCAGCAGGTTGTTCTTTTCCTGTCATTCTCAAACATGAACATGGACAAACATAGACTATAGAAAGCATGGTTAGCACTAGTTGTATGTGGATAAATTCTGTGCAATGAGAAGATCATTCAATTGAATGTTGGGTCTGATGACGTGTATTACAAGGTTCTGAAACTGTAGCAGAGGGTAATCTATCACAGCTGTTTATTCTCACTTCAGGCAGAAACTCTTTGTCCTGAGTTGCCACATAACTAGTGATCCAAGTTAAGCTCATAATCACGCTCTTATCATTACACATGCCTCTCAGCAGCAGCCTTCTCACACTGGAAAGCTGAGTCTGCTAGAAATAGCTAAGCTGTTTGCTGCCATATCCATCATACACTTATGAAGGCCTCTACAGTTGTTCATTTTAAGTCATGACAGTAATGTTATTGTCTATATTGCTATTAGAGCTGACAGAAAAGTAGCAGAACAGTATCGGCCTTTATTCACTGATGTGAAGGAGAGGTTTTAAAGCAGGCTTGTTACAGTGTGCAGTGTTACACATTCACTTGTACAAGGAGAGGACACAAACACTGTGTGAGGGAACTATGCAAATGTATTTATCCACTTGAAATAGTTGTATACTTTTTTCAGATGATGAGGGAACTATGCAAATGTATTTATCCACTTGAAATAGTTGGATACCTTTTTCAGATGACAGGGAGAAAAATGGAACAGGGAGCATCAGTAGGAACATGCTTGCTTACAGAAACCTGCTTAGAAGAGGAGCAAGGGAACTTAGGTGCATAGGAAAAGCCTTCCCTTTCTCATGTCCATTCCCTGTGTGTCTGTACGTCTTAAATTCATACGGTGCTGAAGTGGCCACAGGTGCAGGCCTAGTCTTTCTTCCTGGGGACAGCACCGTCATTGGTATAACAACTTCTGCCCAACCCAATACTCTGAGAAAGTCTCTGCATAAAACATCAGCCCAAGGGATAGAACTTTCAGAAGTTTGCAATTAAAAAGCTACTTTCTCAACTGTCTCCACAAGCAGAAAAAAACCTCTCCAAAATAGGATCTGTGAGCCCCGTGACTTTGGTTACTCAGCATTGTTGGATGATAACATACTGCAGCTAGGAAACAGAAGTGCTTCAGGCTGCCAGAACTCATGTAGTCAGGGGTCTCTCTTTTGCCGTTTAAGTCACTTGTTTGCATTTTTGTGGGTGTCTCCTCTCCCCCATATTCAGGACAGACCAAGAATCTCTTTAAGTAATAAAGTGTAATTTATAGCATCATTCTGTGTAGTTTATGACAAGCAACTGCATGGTCTAATTTAATGAATGCTATGCTGTAATTACTTTTCTTTTCCTATTATCTCTTCCCTTTTGTGAGTCTGGCACTGAATGAAGCTGAGGAAGCAGAGTGCCTCGGGGAAGGGAAGTAATGATGACAAGTTTGGAATGTTTTTAAATTGACTCCCACATGCTCTCATTGCTGTTGTAAGATTCCTTTTCCATACAAGGCTTATGCACCAGCAGAAAATCCATTAAGCCTTTATTTCTCAACATGAGGTAAACAGGGTTTTAGGGGGAAATTCTGGTGTTTTTCTTCCCTCTGTTAAAAGAGGAATTAAAAACCCAAGAAAACCCTCCATAAACCGCACTCACACATTCCCAGGAGTCTTAACCCACACACAGATGGTAGCTATAGCACAGCAGGATGAAAAATACAAAATACAATTCTGTACAAATTGTTAGATTGGGAATTAATTTTGTAAGGTCTTCCTTCTCATGAATGCAAATGAGTATCTTCTTTTAAGGCATATATAAGATGTTGAGATCCACAGCCAATTAGTCCCAACTACAAAATTTTTTTTCTGTTCTCTTGAGTTTTTGTGTTTTGTGTGTGTTGACAATCATCATTAGGAGTTCTCATCTCTGGGGCAGGCCCCATAATGCCTTGAATAGACATCAGTACCACAAGCACAAGTACAGGCAGCACTGTGGGAATGGAAGGAGAAGCTGTGAATGCAAACCTTGACTAATTGCTCATGTAAGTGGACAGCAGAAACATGAATCAGGACTCTTCAAAATCTCATTTGTCAACTGTGGCTTCTCCTAGTTTTATCCTTGCAGGTGCCCTGGTAGTCTGCTTTTACACACTTGTTAAATTGTGGCAGCTTGCCTACACTGCTGTCTTAAAATAAGTTTCCTAAATGTATATTTAATTTAGTTCTAGAATGAATATCATACACTTTTGAAAAGGAAAAGAAAGACTTTTGTTTCCAGTCACCTTTATTTCACTAGAAAAGTATAAATTACCATTATAAATACAGATAACACCAGTATAAAAATTAGATTCTCATTTATAAAATAAATACTAAAAGTCAAAGCAACAGGTCTCCAAATCCCATCACCAAGATGATTTGAATCTATACCACAGAAAACATTCATCAACTGTTTAATTAAAAATTATGTTCAAAATGCAGCAAATACTGCTACCTATTCAGTGCTTGCTGAAGTGAGTTACTACTGACTCAAAGCCTGCAAAGTATTTGTTCTAATACTTACTTGGAAAAATCAGACTCCCCTGTCTATATAACTCTAGGTGTAGTGTAATTGGATATACTTTCCAGATAAATAGCAAGTACCTGCTTCAATAGTGTTTCTTATAAGTTGCCAGTGGAGTAGTTTCAGTTTGTTTACCCTTGTCTATATCCAAAGATAAACAGACCAAGTTAATTTCATCCAAGAAGTGCAGAAATAATAGTAGCAATTTTGTCACATCTGAACTAACAGATCATTTCACCAGTTAATATTGTTAAAAGGCAGATAAATACAGGGTTTGTTTCATAGAAACAAAAAATGTTCCTTTATAGTTAGGTAAAGGACACCTATTTTTCAAAAGTAGTGTTTTTCCCCTCACAAGTACCGTAAATCTTCTGGCTCAATAAGGCCATACTGATCAAGTTAAAAGTACCTCTAGTTCAGTATCCTGTTTGACAGAACAATAGAAGGGGCTTGGGAACAGTCTAGGAACAATCTCTCTGCAAACCTTGGCAGTTTAGAGACTGGCAATGACTGATCCTAGGAAGCTCTATAGGGGAAAGTGCAGGGTTTGGCACCTGGCTCTACAGACAGACAGGGAATGGGAGTGCCAGGGAAAGGGACCTGGGGGTCCTGGTCAAGGGAAAGCTGAATGTGAGTCAGCCCTGGCAGCCAGGAGGGCCAAGTGTGTCCTGGGGGCACCAGGCCCAGCTGGGCCAGGGAGGGATTGCCCCCTCTGCTCTGCTCTGGGGCAGCCTCACCTCCAGGGCTGGGGGCAGTTTGGGGGCCACAATATAAAACTGACACTGAGCTGCTGGAGAGGGTCCAAAGGAGGGTAACAAGGATGGTGAAGGGTCTGGAAGGGAGGCTGCATCTGAGGAGTGGCTGAGGTCACTTGGTCTGTCCAGCCTGGAGAAAAGGAGACTGAGGGGAGATGTGGTCTTCAACAGCCTCACCAAAGGAAGCAGAGGTGAGTGAAAGAGAGTGCCAATCTCTTCACTCTTGTGACCAGTAACAGGACTCAAAAAAAACAGCAGGAAGCTGAGTCAGGGAAGGTTTTGGTTGGGTATCAGGGTAAAGGTTTTCACCCAGAGGGTGTTTGGGCACTGGAGCAGCTCCCCAGGGCAGTGGTCACAGCACCAGCCTGACAGAGGTCAAGAAGCTGTTAGACAATGCTCTCAGGCACAGGGTGTGACTCGTGGGGATGGTGCTGTGCTGGGCCAGGACTTGGGCTTGATGATCCTGATGGGTCCCCTCCAACTCAGCGCATTCTATAATTCTGTGATTGTAACAGATCACCAGAATTCTCTTCCAGCCTCTGATCACTAATGACACAGGGCTTCCTGATATCTGGATTTTTTGTCTGTACTGTCAAGTGGATTTTTTAATCCACATAAAGTTTCCGCTTCAGAATTCCTGTTTCAGAGAGCCTAAAAGGCTTCACCCAATTACACAATTTAGGTTTTTTTGTTGCTGGGGTTTTTTCTGCTCTGGTACTGCCACTAGTGTCTGCAATACTCTTTCCTTAGACACCATTAAGCAGCTCCTTTTCTCTCACAGCTCTTGCTCTCTTTGCTTTCTTGCGTTTACACAGAACCACTGGAAGGACAATGGCAAGAGTGATGACTACAACTGCTATCACTGCTAGGATGATAAAGACTTCTGTTCCATATTCTGTAGGGGAAAAAATATCCAAGATTCAGTTATCAGAACCCACAATGCCACAGTGCTACAAAATCTTAGCACTCATTCCACTGAATGAAAAAATGCTTTCTATATTTTACCGTCTCACAGAAGTGGAGTCACCACTTCAGTGTGAACTGAATACATTTTGACATGAATTTGTTGAACTGAAGTAAACAAATTGAACAACAACAAAAAGAAAGCTAATTTGAGATCATTTGCCATTTTAGAAGAGCTTTTCTAGAGTGCAAATATTCTTACCCAGGGAGAAGAAAGGTACAGTACAGCAATGTGATATTATTTAAGTAATATTGATGACTTTATATTGAAGAAAGTGTTATCCAAATGGCTAGTCTGAAATGGCTGGCTGATTCACATACACTTCCTAACTTATTTACCAGTAAGAAGTCAACCTGCCAACCTCTGACCTTGGAACAGGAAAGAAAGTCTTACTCTCATCATCTCCTTTTGGCATAACTAAAGGCCAGTTCACACTACAAGTAAATGGATATGCAGGTTTCTAGCACTTCTACGTTTTAGAGCTAATCCTTCAAGTACTTACTATGGCACCTGCTATTGGAACGATGTGGAAAACAATTGCAAAGAAACATGAAGCTGAAGGCTAGTGATGAGATCTGGAACCTCAGGCACCAGTCAGCAACTCAGGTAACTTAAATAAAACAGATGGGCAAAACCCTAAAACCAGCTCCAACTAACTAAAGATGGTGGACTCTTACTTAAAGTGAGTTCTCCCTATGAGTTTCCACATTCCGACTATGTATTCCAACTTACACAGTAAATAGTTTATTTCATAGCAAGCACAATTTAAAGATGTGGTTTTCTTGTAGGATATTAACAAGTGAGTGACAAATGTCACCAAATACTCACCATCTACGATACTCCTTCCTACACTGGTACAGAGCACTGTGCTTTCCTGGCCATTACGGTTTTCTCTGCGGGAGGGAATGATTCCCTGGACATAGAAACAGTAGTTCTTTCCACTGTCAACACTTACTTCAAAATTACGGCTTTTTGTTGTTACATCTTTCTGTAAAGGAAAAAAAATATTTCAAGTGTCAGCTCTTAAGGTAGCACAGAAATTGTGTAACTATACAGAATGTAACAATTATTACAGAACAAAAACTAGAGTTAGACCTTACCTTTCCAGAACTTTGATCTTTCCAGTAATAGAGTTTGTATTCCAGGTCATGCTGGAAAATATCTTGAATACTTTGAAAGCTTCCATTAGGAAATCTATATGGTGTAAGTGGATCTTTGAACACGACATTCAGTTTGGAACCTTTTTGTGAATAATCCTTTATCTCT
The DNA here is from genome assembly GCF_965231275.1 of Zosterops lateralis. Classification (NCBI taxonomy): domain Eukaryota; kingdom Metazoa; phylum Chordata; class Aves; order Passeriformes; family Zosteropidae; genus Zosterops; species Zosterops lateralis. The sequence continues at coordinate 17,467,145 of NC_139769.1, forward strand.
GGTTTTCCAAGAACAGCTAAAGAAAGATTTTTAGAATTAAAAAACTGACATAATCTATATCTGACATGCTCTTTTTCCTTTCCCTTTCCACTACCTTCCCTCCTCAAATCTATTACACATTTACAAAGCCAGTGAAGGACTAGATTGTAAACAAGTATCTTCACCTAGTACATAATATTAACTAAATGGTCTACTCAGTGCAGTGAGAAGCAAATGGTAACTAAAATCTTACACCCTCCCCTACAACAGGGAAAGCTTTATGCTTGAATATCATCTTCTCCTATATCAGCAGGGCCACTGTAAGAATCTACAGAAAAAACCTTTAAGCTCAATCTAAACCTTGTTTAAATCAACAGAAGTAATCTTGAAAAGAAATTTATAGTAAGATTTAATTGGCAATCCTACTTACTCTGACTATAAGGTGTAAATTTTTCAGAGACTGCAAAAGGTGGCTCTTCAAAGTCATCCATCTCCACAGGCTTTACAGACAGTATGTGTGCAGTATAGGTCTCCTTTACATTCCTGAGTGCATCGGTAACATCGCACTCTGTTTCTGATGTCAGTATGCATTTTCTCTTTATGTCAGATGTCCGTCTGGAAAGAGCAAGAAAGAAGTGTCAATGCTTTCGAACCAGATGTATATATATTATATATTTAGATATGCTGAAAAACATTTTTCCCCTCTAACTGTATAGATTTCCCTCATCCAGTAGAACAGTCTTGCAGGTGTGAGGCTAAAAGGAGAAAACAAAGCCTCAAAAGCCACTATCCTGTACAGCTGTATTTCACAGTTCAAGGCAGAATCAAGTACAGCATGATTGATACGAATAACAGAAATATGCTATAGGACATATTATATGAATTTAAAATTCAGTCTTTTACATGAATTTAATAGAAACCACAACTAGTTCTGATTTTGCATTTTTCTGCAGTTGCAGAATGTATTTTAAAAATATAAGATGCATAAATCACTTTGAAGGTGTTATCCTTGATGCATTTGAAAACCGTTGCCTTAGGAAACATCAGTTGTTATAGGAGGCTCTATTGACACTGTTTAATGTGACAAAAATGCCTCCATGTAGGTGTAATTTGGTTTTGCAACTGTGCAAATGCCACTAAGAATCAGACAGCAGTAGCAAATTCCAATGCAGAAATTCAATTTAAAAACATTGACAAAAAGCATGAGCCATGATGCACTTCTCTTGGTTTTTAAATTATAGAAAGCAGGTCCATTTACTTGCGAGGTAGCAATGAGACTATGAAAAAAGTGTTATTTTCTCATTTTACTTCCTCACAAGAACAGAAAAAAACCAGATTAAATATTACTCCTTCAATTCTTTTCCCTCTTTTGCTGATGAATTAAGGAGAACAAAAATTGTGTGATCTCAGCTGGAAGAACGAGTGCTGACTTTGAATATTAACAAATAGCTTTTCCTCAAAGTAGATAGTTTCATTTTTTAGAGTCACCTGAACTCCCTTCTCACTTCATTGGATTTCTTTATCAGTTAGGGACAGTGCCACAAGAGATGCATTGAAAAAGGGGCAGAGGTCTGACTTTTGCGATGACACAAATGTAAATATACATACACAAGAAAGCAAACATTTAATCTCACTTCCTCCAGAACAGCAACTTCAGTCAAAAGACGTGCCTCTGCTGCAGAACTACACCTGATTCTACACTGAATCTTGGGCAAACAGATTTCAATTTTTTGCAAGCAAAATATCTGGAAGAAACTCTAGATGTAAAAATTTAATAAAATTTATACTGCTAAGCATTTGCTTTTAAGTCCATTAATCTAATCACTCTCTAATCATTAAAGAATGAAAAAGCACATTAAGCCATTATACTGGTATTTCACCCGTTAGTCATGAGAGAACACTCATTTTTATGCCACTTTCAGAGAGTAGGGACTACAGTGCCACTTTTTCATTAACATATAGGAAGTTTGATGATATGTTTTCCCTTTAGGGCATGTTTAATAATGCTCTATGTATTAAAATGGGAGCTAAAACCAGCACAGATTTATTACTGAACTTCATGAAAGTTTTGTGCAGTTCTGAAAAAGGCATTAGGCACTTCAGATAAGCTGGCTATGTTTTATGTCCACAATATTTTACAGCTTACATAAAACATGATAATAGAGGAAGTCTTGAGAGAGGCTGACAAACAAAGGTAACTTTTAGTATTACCCAGCAAGACAAAATTGTTAATTACTGTGATTCACCAATTAGAATAAAATGCAGAGTTGCTTATTAGACGCCTCCCAAGACTGAAGACACAAGTCCAGACACCTCGAAAGACATAAAAAGGTGAAATTCTGTCGAATACGTGGCATGTCAGATTCCTTTGAAGTATCCTGGCTGGGTCGCTTGAGCAGCGCCAAACCCCAGAACTGAAATACTGATCTAAAGCTCATCTCTCCATTTCTGAAGTGGGCAAAACCAGAAGTCTAAACCTGATATTTTTATAGCTGGACACTAAGAAGTATTAACACCTGGATTGGCAATTTTCCTAATCCTAACATTTGGGCACTTTTCCTGTTACATTCACTTTCAGAAATACTCAAACACACTCTCTTTTCATTTTCTTCAATCACCATTAATGAACATACCACTGTGATATGTAGTGATATCTACTTACCCATGTATTTCTACAGTATAGAGGTAGCCTGATGGTTTTGGTTGCCACTGTAGTATAGTTTTGAAATTGATTGAAGACCAAGTTATATTGACTGCTGTTGAAAGTCCCTCATTGCCTTTAAACACAGAAAAGAGTGCCATCAGTCATATTATATAAAATTCCAGTTTCCCTGCAGTCATTGTTCAGTTAAATGAAGCAGTTGTCATTAATTGCAACTTGGAAACTTTTTCTTGGGGAAAAAGGCTCAGTCCTGCCCTTATGAGAGGCCTGCTCATCTTACTAAGGGAATGTGTCCTGGCAGAAGTGAAAAATGAGAAGAAAAATATTTTCTGTCTTGTAACTCCAAAATCGATAAGTTAATTTGGAGTTCTGTTTAATGCTTCCTTTTTGATCCAAGACCTCTGCAGAAGATACAAAAGCTTGAACATGCACTGGAATGTTCAAGCACTGAACAAATGAGGCATAGTTCAAAATCATCCCTAGTTGTATCTTCTGCAGAAAGCGTTAGCTCCTGGATTCCCGTTTACATATTTTGGAAAGATAAAGTCTTTTTAAAAATCAGCGGTTGCCCTACACACCTACAATATCTGAGAGGAGCCACCCCGGGCTGAGCTGTGTCCCCCCAGGCAATGGGAACCCGGGCACAGCTGCCTCGGGGAAGTGCCTGGGACGGAGCCGGAGGAGAAAACCCCTGGCAGCCCTGTAACCTCTGGAAATCCCTCACCGTGCGCCTTCTCTACCTCTTCGACAAGCTCGGAGCTGGCAACAAGGGGAGGAAATCTTGCGATTTCCCTGCGACTGCCGACCCCCGCGGCGCCCCCTCGCCCAGCAGGGCCGCGGCCGGTGAGAACCGAGCATCCCCCGGCGCTGGGGAGCTGCAGAACCGAGCATCCCCCGGCGCTGGGGAGCTGCAGAACCGAGCATCCCCCGGCGCCGATCCTGCCCTCCCGCCCGTGCCCCGCCCGCACTCACCGGCGGCCAGGTGGCAGAGCAGCGCGGCGAGCAGCAGCGCCGGTGGCGGGGCCAGCAGCATCCTGGGCGCGGTGCGGAGCTGTGCGGGGCGGGCGGCCCCGGGATATATGGAGGGGACAGGGAGAGGCGGGACAGAGGCCTCGCCCGGGGCCGCCCAGCGGGGGCGAGGGGACGGAGCGGAAGCGCCCGGGCACCGCCGAGTTGAGCAAACACGGCGCGGGATCCTCGAGGAAAGGCAGGGGAGGGGCGCCGAGGGAGCGGCGTGTCCGCGGTCCGGCCCCGGCCGAGCCGGGCGGGAGGGCACAGCTGGACATCCCGCGGCCGTGCCCCCCCCGTTCGGGGTCATCAGGCACCTGTACCACCCCTCCCTCATCCTGGAGCCCTGGTGAAACCGGGCACCACTGGGGAGCCGATTTCATCCCTGCAAACCTGTAGCTGGCTGTGGAGGGACCTCAGCTGGAGCGGCTGCTCTGTGGGGCAGCTGGTCACGCACGAGTGATGTTGGGTTAATTACCTTTGATCCCGTGCATTCCGAAGGGCTAATATGTCAGTCCTTCCCTCAGCACACAGGACACTGGACACAACTGCTCAGCTAGATCACACCCCCGATCCCCCCACACCGTGCAGCGAGCCCTGTCAAGGCTCATCGGTGTCATTAGACGGAAAGTAAGTTTCGGGTGTTCAGGGCTTAGTATCTCACCTCTCCTGTAAACAAGAGGCTGTTAACCCTTTTCCCCACACTGGAAAGGTATACCATTTCCAGAGGAACAAAGTATCTGTTTCTGACAGAAGGTTTCCGAATCTCATCTTTTGCTCCCGGGCCGTGCGTGGCGGTGGCGGTGGCGGTGGCGGTGGCGGTGGCGGTGGCGGTGGCGGTGGCGGTGGCGGTGTCCCGGGGCCTTCCCGGGGGATTGCGGCCCGGTGTGATAACACTGAGGCTCTAGAGGGAGCTCGGGGCTCTGCGGGGAGCTGGGACACCCAGCACCAGTAGGGCCCGTGTCCAGATAGATATACGCACGTACAGGCTTAGACTGACTCCTTTATTTTGATGCTGATTTGGTTCAATGTACATGGAACATACAGGTAAGAGAAGAAGAGTAATGGGGAAGTTTCATATTTAATTACCTTTAATTTTCATGATTGACACGTCGTTGTCTGTAAGCAATCTGTTCTCTCTCATAATGCAAAACAAATGCATATGGAACAAACTACGATATCCATTCGACCAGAGTCTGCATCCGAATTCATATGTTCTAAGGCACACCTAAACTCCTTGATTTTTAAGTTTTTGACATTCCTTCATTAAAATCCTCATTTTCCTGCTTTGTTTTTGATCAAATTTCAGCACTGTCTATATGTAGCTGTATGCCAACATTACATCAGCCAAAAATATTGCATACCTTTGACTTGGTGTAGAATACAGGTGTCCAGCTTTTCAAGATCACAGTTGATTTTCAAAGGACTTTAAGAAAAGAAACAGTACTCATATGTTTAAAGAAATGGATGCTTATATAAAACTTTAAAGTCACCTTTAGACTTTAATTCCACTTAATTTCATGTAGTTCAGCCATAAAAGATGGAAAGTGAGTCAGTGGTTGCTCCAGTTTTTATGCAGATAATCTCAGGATCCCTTCTCCTCCCCATTCCTTCTTATTTGTGTCTTTTCTGTCAAGAGATCCCACACTTGAGACACCAGGTGAGGAACCATCCAGATCTTGTCCAGATTAACCAGTGTGAGCACTGCTACCTTATTCCAGTTTCCAGCAGGGTATTTCAGTGTTCACTAACACTAGGCTCTTAGATGTCCTTCTGCTTGCTGCGGCATGAGTTTGCCAGAGTAAACTGTTTAAACCGGCTTACATCACAGCTGAGGGGAACTGTGTGGTTAGAGGAAGCAGGGTAACTTTAGGTAGCCATTCTGAGGGAAGGAAAATTAGAGGGGAAAATTTGAAAGATGGGGGGAAAAGATAATGCAAAGGGGCGAGTGTAGCTAGATCAGGTTGGCAGGGCAAGGCCATGATGGGAAAGGGAGAAGCACTGAGGTGAGGAGCTGCTGCTGCCTCCTCTGCTCTTCTTTCTCTTCTTTGGCCAAGAGGAGATTTGACCACAGAATGAGAACTGCTCTGCACTGCCTGGCTCCAGGCACCAACCACCGTGGGAGAGGGGGGGAACCTCACGCAGCCTGAGACAGGCTGATACCTCTGAAGTCTGCTCAGCAGCCAGTGACTTAACTATGACATCCTGGTCACATTTCCTGCCCACTTTATAGTATTTCAACAGCTCATTTAACAGAGAAAAATTGTGCCTTATTTCAAACATATGTTGCTACATGCAGGAGAGCCTTCTGCTGACGTAGAGCTCTGGCAATTTGTCTAGAAAATTAGTATTTGGCTCCCAGAGTGGAATGCCATTGTATGTAGGCATCATCTCTGTACATGTCTCTAATCCATTTAGTCATCCTGTGCTCATTTTACAATCAGCTGAGAAAAAATTAATTCTTAAGGTGAAGTACATATTTTCCTAGTATAGGCACTTAAAGCTAGATGAAAGAATTTTTTTCTATTGATGGAGACCAGGATCTTGCTGTGACTTTTTAGAATATGTGGGAGACATCCAAGAGCACAAGCCTGGCTGTACAATTTAGTTCAGATGACCTCTTCCTCTCTGTGACATCTTCATTCTGGTGAACTGGGTAGTTCTCCATTTGGAAGGTTCACCAGAATGCAAACAGATTATACAGATTTTTTTTTCCTTGATGTGTATGTGATGGAACCAGTTGATTATGGGAAAAGTGAGGAGAAAAGCAAAATTAAATCTGTGAAAGTCCATTTTTTCTTAAGGAGATGCATATCTTTTTTTTACTGTATGACTTGCCAAGTCTCTAAACTGGTTTGCTTAGAGAGAGCTACAAATAATTCTTTGCTTAGCAAAGCAATTGCCACATTGTGTTTTCTGTACTGTCATATATAATTGTTGAAGTGGAATGCCTCAGGTAACATCAGTCACATGTTGGTTTCTTTACGCTGATGGTTTTGCAAGATTGTAAGTAAAATTTTGTAATAGTCATTAATGTTTTGAAATTTTGTAGTGCTATAAAACCTTCATCACTCCGTGCTAATATAAAGTCAGCGATATCATCATATTAATAGTGTAAAATTTACTTTTGTGAACAGGATTTGAAATCACTAAGAAGTCTTTCTACAATTAAATTGCTCCTGATACTTATCTTGCACTTAAATCTTTGTATAATTTGTCTTAGTGACCCATATGATTGGATAAATAATGTAATTATACAATTAATTTTATTTCATTAGAAACCCCAGGAGTTTAGGTAACAACTGTGACCTAGTACCTGCTTCCATAAATTTCTTAACATTTCTCTTGCAGAGCTGTTTTATCAAATATTATGTTATAAATGCATGCACAGATCCACAAATTCCACTGAGAGCCAGTGTTTATAATTAAGAGGACTTATATAATGTTGCAAAATTAGTTTCTAAGTTCCCTTTTTGATGCACAGAAACTTAATTAGTATAGCCTCTCTGTGGGGAGCTAAGTCATTAAACTAGTGTAATGGAGTGAAAAATCAACTTTTATACCTAAAAGTAGCTGTGTTTTTCCCTGAAATCTCCATACAAATGAAAGTCCCAGTATTGTGAATTCCTTGTGAATCCCTGATTTTCTTATTGCCTGAACTATTATAAATTATTCTGTGATTCTGAAGCTACCTTTTGATTTTACAAAATCACATGTAGCTTAACAGAAAATAATAAAGTTTCACTGGGATAGAAGTAGTTAAAAATTTAAATCCAGTTCTGACATTAATGGATCTTCCTTTCCTTGTTGAAAAAAGAAATGAATAAACAAAATTGATAGAAAAATTGAAATTAGAAAAAGAGATTTCTCACAGGAGAATCACAGGTACAATATGTTTAATTTCTACTGTGAACAGTGTTATTGTTGATAGTGAAATCCTGAAGCAAGTATTTGTATGTTTTTCTGATACTCTGTTTTCAAAATCTGTGTTATTACCACACTGGTCCTGCACACTTCTCCTCACTTATCATGTGGATACGTTAAATAGAGACACTAGCACTGGAACAAATCTTATGGGAGTTTTGGGGTCTGGATGGACTCTGGGATTCTGTGTGGAAATGGTGGCTGCTTGGGAGGCAGGACAGGCATCCCAGGGAGAGAGGCTTTGAGCCTTTTCCACTCTGAAAATTCTTTTCAACACTGCTTTGGTGTTGCCTCCAAGTTCCTGTTTCCCACTCACAGAATGATGTGTGATGTGTTTATTGTCCTTTTCAAAATCTCGTTTTGCGGCACTATTTAATGAAAAAGAATTTGATCAACATATTTGTGTGCATTTTATTTCTGTGATCTTCAGTGATGCCTTAGGGTAAATAAGATCACGTCAATGAAAATTTAAACCACGCTTTGGTTGATTTGGTGCATGGACGACTTCTGAAAGCGAGTGGCTGCAGAAATAGCACAGCTGTGCTGTGAGCAGTGCCAGGGTGCTGCTCTAGTGCTGTGAACATCTGGGTTTGTTTACTGGTGATGCTCTCCTGCTAGAGGACAAGCAATTACAAAACTAGTGATAAATGTCACTGGAGGACAACAGAAACTATGGAGATAGAGCACTAAATTGTGTTGGTTCCTTCTGTGTCCAGAGGTTTTAGTTTAGCCAAACCAAAGTTGTCACAAGATTGAATCCATTGTTTGACACTGTGATGCAGTCCGTCTTCCCTTTATTCCAGGTGTTCCATCCCAACTGTGAAGTGTCTTCTTAGGGTATTTAGCTAACCCTATTATATCTTAATGGCATAAATTAATCTTGCAGTTCCCGTGTATGTCCCTCATAAGATTTATTTTTCCCAAGTGTTGTTAGACACAAGTGCAACTACCGGACCTTATTTATTTAGGTTTTCTTCTCGTGCCTGAGCTTGTGAGGAAGAGACCAAACTGAAAAAAAAAAAAAACAAAACCAAACCAAAAAGCAACATAAATATTAAATAAAAATAAATAAAACCTATTTTAAAAGAGGCAAGTACATTAAAAGTAGCCTTCTTTTTTTTTTCATATTGAATCCTGTCTCAGCTCATGACTCTTTAAATTTCAGGACTGAAATAAATCCATTTTACTAGACAGGTATTTATAACTGTTAGTAAAACTTATTTCTCCTTTCTAAATTGTTAAAAAATATGAACTTATTAATATTAGATGTGGCATATATAACGTCTCAGTGAAGGTAGTGCTAGTCAAATTCAATGTTCTTTAAAAATATTTGGAATGAGCACGCCTTGAAGGTTAGGCAAACACATGGGTAAAGTAAACAAAGCTTCAGTTTGAACCAAGTGGTCCCTAGGCTGTCATTAAACTTATTCTTAGGAACAGCGAGAGAGGAAAAGGTAAACAGAACTCCATTTGACTTTGCTGTTGTAATGTTTAATCTTACTGTAAAATGGCTTTCTCTTTCGGAGAAATTTGATACAACAATACCCCTGTTCTGTACTTACCAGTAAAATTAAGTTGAGTTTCTTTAGTATCCTGCATCTTGTTCTTTGACATTACACTACTTTGTTGATGCTGCCTTTTTTGCTGAGGTGGAAGTCAGTAGATTGAAGATAATTGAAAAACGGATCAGATTAACTATTGGAGGATAATTATGGATTTGATAATTGGATATAATTGGCCTGCTACGCCAATAGAACCCTATTCAAATTCTGCAAGAATTATCTATTTAACTTGACGTAACTGCTCACAGTACACTGAATAATTAAATATCACTGTAAAGTGACTTTTAAAAAATGATACAACAATGCAAACAAGACATTGTATCTACTGAAATTAGTATGCCTGTGTCCCCAGTGTCAGACTTGAACTTTCATTTTCAAGGAACAAAGCAAATATTAAAATACATGAAAGGCTAATGCAGCACGATTTTAGCTGAGTTCATCATCATGGCAAGAAAGAGTGAATTTTACTTCACTGTAAAATGTGAAGTATTTTACTGTGAGATAAAGAGGGATTTGATTCTTACTATCTTTTGATGCCAGTTAGTGTTGACAAAATGCTGGCAGAGATATCACTTACTAGATATTTTCTGCTGCTTTGGGCTACTTGTCAAGTCAAATTGTAGAAGTCAGTGTAAACGACTTAAGATTTTAGTCCTAACAAAAAAATATGTGCAAAGGGAGGGATATTACTGCTGCTAATCAGTTTCCTATCTGTCCAGTGTAAAGGGAAAGAAGCATATTAGATCTGATTTAAGGACAAGGTCTGAAAGAATTTTCTCAAGCATCTCTACACTGTTTTTTACAGACATTCTCTGTCTTTGAATGCAAGAACAATTTTAACTCAGCCAGTTTAAGGGCAAGATGACTACAGCATAAGCTGGTGCTAAGGCATTGCATTCCTTTGTGTGGAGCAATCCTCCCGTAGCAGCCAGCACTCAAATACATTCTTTCACCATATCAGGGGCACAGAGTGCACGGAGTGCACTTCTAGTGGCTGCATGAGTCAATCGAGAAGTTAGTAAAGAAGGACTGAGGAGAAACACCAAGTAATCAGCATTTAGCCAGAAAAGCTGTGTGGTTTGAAGCAAAGGGCTGAATGTTGAATCCTGAAAGTCTCAAGGATTTTAAAACTGTCATTATATTTTGTATTTTGATGTGTTAGGAGTCAAGTTAGGGTCTCTTGTAATGCTTGAATGCTGGCATTCCAAACTGTTCCTTTGAACTTGTAGCTGTTTGATTAGCTGTGCTTAGAGCTTTGTGAGTGTAATTGGAAAGAATGTAAAGTACACAGAGGAAATACATTCTTACATTGAGTGTTTTCCTTAGAACAAAGAAAAACTACAAATTAATAACACTGATCAGTTATTATCAGAATGTGTACTTCCAGCTTATTTTATTAACAGCTAGATATTCTAGGATTTTAAGTTTGAAAAACTTATTTTATTTTAGTCCAGTTATCTTGTTCTTTCCCCATGATGTTTAACTTCAAAATAACATCAGACCAGTCTTTGATTCCTGGTATCTGTCTCCATTATCTAAACCACACTGACTCCTGCAGATACCCACAGGAACATCTTGGACTATGTATCTCTTCCTCCCACCTCCTAATTTGGTTTCTTTGGATTTGGTTCCAAATGGCGTGGTTGGTATCTGATTGGTACAACAGTTGTTAGAATAGAAGGAAAATGACCTTTCAAATACAGAATAAATACTCCTTGGCAATCTAAGGCATCTAAAAAGTCAAAGCTTTGGTGAAGCAGTAGTAAGGAGTATATCTACTGGTGGCAGGTACCCAGGTTAGTGCAAACTCTGAAGTACTATTGCTTTTCCAAATGCTGCACACTTTAGCACTTGAGCAGTTTTATAAACTCAGTGCTAATTTGCATCCAGCAAAAATCAGAACTATATACCTTTAAAATAAGATAAAGTAGCATAAGACGTAAGAAAAAATAAAATTTCTCATTAGATTGAAGTTCTCTACTCATTCCTTCCTACAAAACACAGTCCTGTCCTCTAGGTTTGTGCTTTTCCACACAATCTTTCATGGGTTGCAGAAAACTTGAAGAGTTCATTTAGGTCCCTAGGAAACGAAAATTAAAATAATTTGGAGAATTGGTTTTATATTAATTTCCTGATTTTCTCAGCAGTCTTCTATTCTCTGCTTTTACTGCAGGGTCCTCCTTGCTATGCCTCTCATTCATTCTTTTTCTTCTTTTCTTTTTAGCTGAACGTGGTGTACAAGACACAAATAGGACTGCTAGACTTGTATGCCTCCTTTTTTAACTTCTCAGGGAACCAATAATGCTAATGTTCAAAAAAGTATGCAAAGCAGGGATATCTTCCCCTGTTAATGAGTGCAATTGTTTTCACTTTGTCCTTTGGCAGAGGGACACAAGAAGGGAGAAGTAAACAGAACAGGTTCGAGTCTGATAATAATGCAGAAGCATATTTACATTCACTCAGGTATATAGATATAGTGCAGTGTGCCTCATGCTGAATCACATACCTGCATGGCCAGAAGTTAATCTTGGAGGTAGTTCCCATTTTCTAGTGCAAGTCCTAGATGCAGGGAAAAAACCTGACTGTACAACTTGCATAGTTTCTGCACAGAAGATGCCTTTGTGCTGATAAGGGTTAGGGTGTGTACTGGGTCTCAACTCAATCACAATTCCCTGTGCAAACAACACATTAGTTTTTGAAAGATATAGAAAAATCTGGAAAGATTTAGCTAGATATAGCTAGCTTTGCCCTTGTTTGTGAATAATCTGTAGCATCTGTGCTGATCTTCTCTTTATAAAATACAATGTTGTGCAATATTGCAAAACACTGAAGGGAGTTAAGAATGTACTGGTTAATTAGCAATCCCAAGAATAGTGAAAAAAATCTTTGGACCTGCTGGTGCAATCTTCAATAGTGTTCCTGTTTTCCTGCCTTTTTTGTTTCATGATCAGCCCTGATAAATTTTCCTGAAATGCTTAAAAAAAAAAAAAAAAAAAAGAAGCCTGTATTATCATCCAGATTACTCAGTTCTGATCTTATATATTACTTTATTTTGTTAATAACTTTATTGGAGCTTTAAGATCTTCCAAGTATTTCAATTAAACATGTAACCCGACTAGGCAAACAAAATAATTTTTCAGATGTTTCACAGGATGCTTTTCTCCCTCTCTCCTCCTATTCTGAAAAGCAGGCTTGACATAGGCACCTCTTGACAAACAGCAGAGGCTTGAGCTGAGATTGTATCACCTTGGAATTTTAAAATCTCAAGAGGAATTTGAACTTGAGGTGTTACCTTTTCAAACATAGTACTGCCAGGCAGAGACCGACATTCAGTGGAGGAGGTGGAGTTCCAGTTCAAGAGGCCAGAATTGGCTGAATTTCAGCTTCCAAATTCTTTTAATAAAGTATTTAAACTCTTACTGCACAATTCTGCTTAAATCCAGATTTTGCTATTCTTGTCTTGAGTCCAAAACTATGTCCCCAGAATCTGAAAGATTGTATCCAATTCTTCTGTTCTTCCGGCTTCAATATTTCTGAATACTTTATAGATTCTCATCCAAACTCCAAACTTGTTCAAAGTTTAGTTCAGTGTTTATTCTTTGTTATTTGTTTGAAAAGACCAAATGAATTATTGAGAAGTAATGTGGAGTGGTGTGCAAAATACATAACTAACAGTTTTGATTCTTAGCAAGGTTTTTGAATTCAGCATGCACTGAGAATTTCCTTTCATTGATTGTGTTAATTCCTAAGCCTTTTTACGATAAAGATCATGCTACTTTCATTTTCTGGGAAAGAAAGGGGGAAGCACTAAGAACTGGAACTCAAGACACTTTCAGAATATAAATACAGCCTGCTTTACCAATGAATTGACTAATGCATTGCTCTGTGGTTCACTTGAACCAGGAATCTGAGAAACAGAAAATCCTAGACTCACAAAGGCTTTTATGTGCTACTTGAAAGGAAGAATGGGGTCAGACACTTTTCTGGACAAAGCCTTGATGACAGGAGAAATTTAAAATCAAAAGAAACTAACAGAATTACGCAGGGAAACATATTTTCTTCCTGCCAGGAAAGAAACAGGCAAGTTTTGTTCTGCCTCTTTGGAAATTTTGCCAGCAGTCAGCAGTGAAGACTCCCATTTGAGAAAGGCAGGCAGGGGACCAGCTTTTATTAGTCTCTTTTGCTACCTCCCCCTTCACTGTCTCCTGTAACTTACATTCATAACTTGATCTAATTTAATTCTGAAGGAAAACTCTGTTTTTAAGAAGGAAAGTTGCAGCTAAAAATGCTCTTAAGGTTAACTGTCACTAGTTAGTGCCCATAACAGCTCTATATTTTGCCTTGATCACTTGGCAAATACGGCATGTTTTCCACATTTCCATAGTTGTCGCCCAGCAACTAATTCCCCTGTTAGTTGTGGGTTTAATTTCCTTCGCCCATCTATGTTCTCCATCTCCTTTCAGGTTTGTTCCACCAACCCTCCCAGTTCTATCTCTGCCTGTAGCAAAGGGGCAAGTAACAGGGACTGTTAAGTGCGATGGAGATATTGTTAATGTTAGGTTGTTTTTGTATCCTTACCTTCTTTTATCCTTCAGAAGAGTATTCCCAGTGAAATGTTTATTAAGCACTTGCTTTCAGAGACAGGGCTAATTATAATAGGAAAAAATATGCCTAATATGGATTTATTGCACATGTTTTTAAGCTCTTTTTTCCTGTATAGCTGATTCATCCCAGATAAGTGAACTGACCTGTAACAGCAATATGGCTGGAGTATGCAGAGAACTATACAGAAATTCTTTGACCCAGAAAATTACACAGGTAAATTACAAACATTTTCATCATAAATCCAGCTTCACAGTCTAAATATTTGTCTGTTCAGAGGCTTTGTTTTCTCTTAATGACATTTTTTAATTGCAAAAAAATATATTTGAACTGGATATACCAGAGACCTTCTCCAGCTTTTTAAGTATTTTTGTCATTAGTCTTGGAAGTATTCTGCAATGTGTAATGGCCTTTTTTCTGTTTTCTTTCAAGTATTTTTGATTTGAAGATGAGTGACCCAACCCTTTACTAATTTTGCTTCAACAGTGCTTCCAGAAGAAAGACAGCAAATAAAAGTCAGTTGCTTGTGTCTTTCTTCAGGTTCAGAGATTTTCCTTTACACTGCTGGCTGAATGCTAAAGCATTTACTACTGAGGCAGATCAAAAACTAACTTCCATTACTAAAGAAGCATTAATTCTCTCTAGATCTGAGAGAAGTTGTCAGAAGATTTTTCCAATTACAACCTAGATTTATAATTTGATGGTATGTAGTTCATAACAAGTCTGAACCTGTAGAACCTGGAACATTTAGATAATTTAGTCTTATTTAATTTGCATTTATTTGTAATCTTTGTGTGGTTGTGCAACTCTATTTAAAGGACACATACTCTAATCTTGTTTACACTGTGTGCATAGTAGTTTAAGCTTTATGGATTTAATTTGATGATAGAAAGGAGAGGAAAATCAGGTTCAAAGTGTATGAGATTTAGACGTGTAAGACCTCTGTGTGTCAGCAAGAGTATCTGCCTTGTTAGCAGGCTTAAAGCAGACATACATAGCATTTGTTTCCTTCTCAAGACCCATACCTCTGTGTCAAGGGATCATCAGCTAATGCTGTCTTCTGACAGCCATCTCAGTGGATATCACATCAATTCTGCTTTAAATTCGCCAACAAAACGTTTTTACTTATATCCACAGTTAAAACACTAGAGCCTGATCATTTCCAGATAGGAAATAGCTGCACCCCCAACTGCTAACCCTTGTGGGGTGGCAGGGTATGACCACACAGCACAGTGTGTATCTTGCAGACTTCCCAAGCCTCATGTTGTCTTATGTGTCTTTGTGACAGCATAAAAATACACAAACCTACCTGTGTATTTTCATGTTAATAATGCAGTGCATCCTTACTTATTACCAGTAAGGATGCACCGCTATAAGTGAAAAGGAAAGAAACTTTTGTTCTCATTTAATATGGGCTTAAATATGAGTCTGCATTTACTTTGGGATAGAATCTGAGCCAAGGACCAGCTCTTTTCTGTTCCCCAGGTGGGTACCTATATTAACATAGAATGCACTGAGAAAGTAGGTACCACTTTCAGCTTGACAGAGGAGCTTTGTGCAAAACATCCATTTCAAATGTTCTGATATTGATACTCTGAAATTCTACAGCACATATTTTAACATGTTTGAAGAACAAAATTATCTTGCTTTGTTCTTCTCAGACTCTAGCCAAAAACAGTAATCAGCACCAGAAACTGTGTGATAGGGTTTTGTTTTGAAACTGATATTTTTTGCTTTGCATTTGGTCTCTATTTGAGGCCAAGTGAACTTTTGTTTTTTGTGCCTTTTTTGGAGCTGCAGTGTTGCTTGATACACTTCCTCATGTGTGGCAGAAGGTGAAAAGTACTTGAGAGACAGAAGAAGGATTTCTGAAGAAGCAGATGTGACATCAGAAAAAGGGAAGCTTGGAAACTAGCTTTTCGGTATATTAAGACACTCTTTGTCATGCCTTAATGCAATGCTGGATCCTAATTTAAGCTGATTTATGCTATGCCTGTTACCATTCCCTCTTGTAATCAACATGCTCTCAGAAACAGTAGTGCACATGCAAACTGCCTATTACTAAGTTTTGATTATGAAATTTACAATTTTGATTTTGTGGTGTCACCACCTGCTTTTTACTGTACAAATGACTGTACAAGCAGTGAGACATGGAAGAAATGGGCCTCGTTTTATCACTTTGAAAATTAGTAAAAAAAGTGTATCTAGCTGATTCAGCTTGAACTATTTTATTTTTTGTTTTCTAGGAAGAGGAATAGAAGCAGACCATGAAATCATAGCAGATTTTTTTTATGTGTTGCATTTATGACAGTCTTTTAATTGTGGCGTAATTTTATTCCTTCCTTATTTTTACTTCTGTTACTACTAGTAGTCCTTGTTCTCTTTTCTTAAAAAGGCAGTTTTTAAAGACAAAAAAAGGGCAGCTCCCCATGAATAACATCTTGATTTTTATGGGTATTTCCAGACATAAAAATAAACTGATATAATTCAAAGGCATGAATTCCCAGGAATAAATCCAAAAGTGACATTGTCCACATGTGTGGTCAAAATGATTTAGCTGAAGACTGCCAAGACCAAACTAGTCATTCTCCTTTTAGTAGCCCTGTGAATACACAGCTAAGAGCTTCCCCTCCCTTGCTTGAATTTTGATTTGATAAATACAAAGACAATGCTTTTAGTGATATGGTTCATGTAATTGTATTTATCCCAGTGCTTTTGGTCTTGCACTCTTCTCCAGACTTTCTGACTTATGCTCAGTTAACAATGTTATTACAGGGCCTTCAAAACCTCGAAGCTGAGCTCATGACTGACTAGGTCTGTATCTACAGTACAAGGGATTCAGGGAAACCAGCCTTTTTTCAGAAGTTCTTTTGCTAAGAATTCTTGATTTTGAGACAAATTTTGTTTTTAAATCACTGAGCTAAGTCTATTAATTTATAAGAGCTTGAAAATCTTTATGTAATATGACTTGTAAAACTCAACCCATTAATTCAGCTATTATTATAGCATACAATTTTGAAGAATAAACTTCAAAAAGGAGACCAAAAATCCCAAAGGAGAACAGCTAATACCATCACTGGTAATTTTAACTAAGGAATGTGACCCCCTTATTAAAAAAATCATTAAACTAAGAAATGTGCAAGTAATTTCACAATATATCCTGCTCAAATAATTAATTCTTACGTGTTTTTAATATGATATGAAAACAACAGGGACACTTATTTGCATCTATAGCAAGCCTTTAAAGGAAGCAAGTCTTGTGTTAAAATGAGCTTTATGCTTTCCCTTGTTGAGCACTTGATCTTGTAGATTTTCTAGGAATCTTAAGGCATGACATGCAAACAGCAGAAGCCATGAAGAGAGCATCATGTGTGCACATGGAATGGTGGATCTGACCCAGCTGTTGCTGGCTGCCCTTTCTCAGCATTCCTAATGCTGTGGCATACTGTAGGACTGCAGATCACTGGTAAATTTTCTTAGCTCCAAATCTGCACTCCTTTTAACATTTTTCTTTTTTTTTTTACATGGTTGGGTTTTTTTGTATAGAATACCTGTCCCCTTATATCCACTAGTACTCTCCTCACCCTCAATTTACAGTTAAAATGTTAGGGCTCAGTCATGTCAGTACAAGTTTTCTTGCTTCACTGAGTAAAATGCCACAAATTTAAATTCAATAGTAATTTCACAATATTAGGAAACAGCTTCAGCCAATACTGCAGTTATAAGACTTTTGATTACTTCTGATAAATCTAAATGTTATCTAGGGTAATTTCCTTCCTGAGTGATAGTTGTAGTTCCAGTCTTGGCATAGTGATAAAATTGAAAACAAAAATTTTCATTACTCTAACAGAAATTGTGAATTTGTAGTAAGACACAGCCAATTGACCCATGTGATAAAAGTAGGCTGAAGCCCAAGGAACTCCTGATCACCTGAGATAAAATACTAAAGCAGTATGACAAAACAATGAGATTGTGTCTCACTACACAGCAAGACAAATAGATCAATAGGAAATGTTTCATCTTAGCAAGATAGAGAAATTGTATTTACTTAATATAATGTTGATTGGGATTCATAACTCCAGTGAGACACTTCTGGGTGTGTACTGTTGTAATGCACACATTCCATTGAAGAGATTAAAGCTCTTGACACTAATAAAGAAAGTGATCAAGGTAGCATTTATTGCTTAATGATGTGTGTCTGCTGCATCTGTTCAGAGGTACTACTGTGCCCTTCAGTAAAACTTGCAACAGACACTCTAGAGATAAGAATGGGTGGGTACAGGGAGCGAGTCTCTCTCCAGTCTTGCTTCATGACTCACAAAAGGACATGTTGCAAAGCAAAGTACGAGACTGAGGAACATTTTTTTTTTCCAGTGAACAAATAATTAAGTACTCCAGACAGGCTAAGGCTTGACAAATCCAAGTACTCCAGCTTCCCTCACCTTGGGGGACGGGATGAGAAGTAAGGGCTAGTTTCGGAGCCCCAAAAAGAGTATGCAAATGATGGTGTGGTGACAGTTGCTTGATAAAATGCAGCTAAGCCTCACCCTCAACACGAGACTGTATGTAAACTGTACAGTCTAGCCCAAAATGCCCGGCTGCAGTTTGCTAACTCATGTTCCTTTTAGATTTTATTTCCTGGTGGTTTGTTTGTCATGCAGCTCTCTCAGCATGTCTTTGCCTCTCTTTCTTCAGAATTATGTGTTCTGTTGCTTGCTTTGGCTATGGTCTCCATAGTCAGTGGTATGATTTTCTTGGTATTGTTATTTATTTTTTCTTGTATGTATTGCAATTGCTATAGCTGGTCATGTGAGTGCCCTTCCTCAGAATTATTTTTTCCACTGGGATACGGGTGGGAGCAGGACATGCAGCCATACTGTGACTTAAAAAGCCTAATTTTAATTGGTTTTCTTATACATAGTCAATAGCATTGTAACTCACATTAACAACAGCAGATACTATTTAGTTATCTTCCTTGTGGTATGTAAACATAAGCAGTCACACCTGCTTATACACCAAAAAATCAGGTAGCAAGTAAAAACATGGGGTTTTTTTAGAAAACCTCTCACCTCTCCTTGGAGTACCTGAGAGAGCCTGATAAAGATTGATAGAGTTAAAGACAAAAGCAATGAATATGATGACTGCTGAAGCAGTGGAATTGCAACTAAGGCTAGTAAAAAGGAGTTAAATGGAACGTGTCCTGAAATAGGCTTTCTGGCAGCAATTCAAAACTTGACTAGACTAATTGTAACAAGAAAGGACTTAATGTAATCCTGCTGTTGATTTGATTCCTAATGTTGCTTTTGTCTGCAGTACATGAATTAACTTATAGCTTCACATAGCCTAAATGTGATCATAGCCACTTAAGTTTACTAATGCTAACACTTTAAAGGCACATATTGGAAGTCTAACAAATGAGATTTTGTTATAACACCGCTTTTCCCTTGATTCATAATATCATTTTAATCCTATGTATACTTTCCCTAAAAGCTGTGCCAAAAGGCAGCAGTAAGTATACTTACTATAAGTGATGAATATGCTGTTATACAATGTTAGTATGTTGGGATGTATATCAAAGAAATGTTGGAACACAGAGCTGTGGGAATTTGAGATTATTCCAGATACCAAATCATGTAATCCTTCATAAAATGCTTAATTATTTGAGAAACATTTAGTTTGGGTTTGGGTTGGTTTGGGGTTTTTTTTCCTCACTATAGGACTCTTCTAAAGTGTGATTAATAATTATTTAATTCCTTTGAGAATCAGCCTAAGAGTACTGATAGTCACCTTGTACTCATTGGTTCCTGTACTCAAATTTGGTTTTAGCCTGAATAGCTTTTTATAAGCTTGTCCTTGTTTTGTCTGTGTGCATGTGGCGCAGACATCATAGTTTGAGAATTTCCATGTGTTACTTTTAAACAAGGTAAGCTCTTTGAGGTTTTGCTGTCAGCTGGAATCTCCAATCTGCTTGTCAAACTATTAGCTCCTTTTAGCACTTGTGGAACCTTCAGCTCTCCTGTCATTAATGTGGGTGACTTGCACAAAGCCACCAGTAATTCTCTGTTGGAAATAACTCTTCTCATACATCACAGCATCGTGTATAACTCACCCAGACTGGAACAGCTTGAGTGCCCTGGAGTCTGCTTGCCATTCTGGGATTAATGAATATCCTAGGGCTTTTTCATCACACAGTTGGTTTCCAATAAGGCCCTCTTTTAATGCCAAAAGACTGGGCATTTGGTGGGGCAGGATTAATGAAATGTTTGTTGTTAATTATGTTTATTTTTTTTTTTTTACAGGTGAAGTTTTTTACATTTTTTCTGTCTACTCTAAAACCTTATAAAATATTAAAGTAGTATTTAATGACCAGTACTTGTCAATTTATCATTTTATGGTAACATAAAATGACATAGACATAGTGAAACTATAGTGAACCCAATAGTCTTGCTAAAACTGTTAAAAAGAAGGGAGGTATATTACATTGCTTTGTCGTATCATTTTTTTATCTTGCTTACTATAGATTACCTGAACCCGAACAACATTTCTGAAGTTAAAAGCCAGTGTTTCTGACAAGGTAACTACAACATACAGAACATATAAAACTCTGTGATCCTTTTCAATCTGATTTGGGCATCTTCAATTGCTGTTGAAATACAGAAGTTACTTTGAATGAAGAATGAAGAATGAAAATGTGTTTAAAATGAAGTGGATCAGGATGGATATGGGTAACAATACTGAATGTACCACAGTCATGAAAACAAGAGAATATTCACATGGTTTGTCTTTATACTTTTAACTTTAAACATTGAGATTAGGACTTTCAGTTTCATCTCAGCCCCTTGTCAGTCAGTGGAGATAGAACACACCTATGCTCTGAATGGCCCTCCAGGGTAGCCCAACTTAATTTTAATGGTTATACAGGAAAGATGAAAGAGAGAAGCCTCATAATTTAGGCTAAAGTTGAATGCTAATCAGTCTAAATACACACATCTGTTCATTCCACTGGTTGGTACAGTAATATTGACTTTGTAACGTAAGGCAGACTGACCAGGAGTGAGTTATGACTGCTATTCTTTGTGTGCAAATACACAAACTTGGCTTTGTGTAAGGCGTGTAGAAAAGAGTGTGGTAAGAATTCAGAAGTTTGGTCTGAAGTTTTCAATGTCAAAATTCAAATACATATGTCTTTATGAAATAGCTGAATTGTAGCCAAGAAGGAACTTATTTAGGTAAAATACAAAAAGATACTAACACTATATTGCTAGAACTGCATTTGTCTTAGAGAAATATTTATTGTTTCTCTCTTAGGTATTCTGGGGAATATCCATAGAAATCACCTGGAGAGCAGACAGAACATAACATGAAAGCATTTGAAACTAAAGTGTCTAGATTTTTAGTCATAGAATTTGCAGTTTGCAATCTGCCATCATTGTGAAAATTACATCACTTCAGAAGTGAGGGAAAGAGAACAACTGCAAGACAGGAAGTTTGCATGGAAAACAGCTCTTGCTTTGCTTGTGATGACGTGACAGAGTGAGTGTGGTCTTTTTGCAGGGAAATTGGTTTAACTCGGAAGTTCTTCATTTCATGCAGTGAGGAACACATGCTAGAAGATTTCTTGACTAATGCTGTCAAAAGATTATAGTAACTGCTATGAAAAGCATTGTGGAAATACTGAAATTGTCAAGCATCTTAGGTAGACTTGCTGCAAGATGCAGTCTGCTATAAGAACACTTGTTATAGACAGAATACTCTACTGTAAGTGGTGAATACTATACTGTAACTGGTATGCTTCATTGTCCAATGAGAAGGAGAGACACAAGATAAAGTTTCACTGACTCCTCAGTCTTGGAATTTATTAAGAAAGAGGGGTGGTACTAAAAAGTGAAGTGAAAGAGAAATGGGGCTGTGGATATGACTACATGTGTTGAGTGGACTGGAGTTAAGCATGGCAGGTCACATGGAGCTACTGTCTAATGAGCACAGTGAGCTTAGAGTAGAGGAAACAAAACCAGGGGATTTAGCAACTGCACAAAAATCTCCTCAGCTACTGAACTTGTGACCCTGCAGCTTACACTGGACAACATTATTTTAGTGACTTAATGTGGCAAATACAGAAAGCTGTTCAAATATTTAAATTAAAAATGTCAAGATATCTTTTTTGAAACTCTACTGATACTGGAAGGAGGAGGCTTGTTGAGAGAGGTTAGCATGCTTGTTATACTGACCAATTTTTCCTCCAATTAAAAAATCAGAGGCCTTAGAAGTTCTTTTCTAAACAAATAGGTATACCAACTTTATGATTTTTCTATTTGAAAATAGTAATATTGCTGAAGGATCCTCAGATTCCTTTCTTTAGAATTAGAAACTAGATTCTTACATGAAGTGTAAATGATGAAACTGCATACCTTAAATGAAGGCAATGATGATCCTACCTGTGAGCCCTGAGACTGCTTCCTCTGGGGTTAGCTTTCCAAGACCAAACTGAAGAGAATAATTTGCTTTCATGTAGTGGTCACTCCTGAAAATGATGTCATAGGGATGGCCAGGTCAGTGAGGTCACATCTCCAAACAGAAGAAGTGTCAGTTTGACACATGGCTTTCTAAATGGGGAAAATTGCACAATTTCTTCAGAAATGTGCAAACACATCTTCATTTAAATACTTTCTTGAAGTATTCTGTCACGTACAAGCAAAGTATGCAAAGATATTTCAGGATTTTGAAATTTCAATTTTTTTTTTTATTTTCCCAATTTCAAAACATCACCAGAGTCAAAAAATGACATAAAAGCTAAATTCACAGTGGTTATTTCCCCATATCATTATCATCTTGATCCTCAGATGAAATAAATTCATGGTAGTTCCATTGTATTTTGCAGTTATAGAACTTCATGTGAGCTGAAAATTTAATTCAATATTTTAAATTTAAAATGTCTCTAGAATTTTAAAATGGGTATATAGTTGTGTAGTCCTTTGAAGTTCTTGCTATTAAAGTTGGCCATTATTTCTCTTTAGACCTTCCAACTGTCTCAAACACTTGTAATTACTGCTGCTAATACGTAAGGTATTATGTATTAACATAATGCATAATATAAACATATAAGTGTGAAAAACGAGGTTTGCTTTCTCGGTAAATTTTAAGAGATAGGTTTAATTAAAAAAAATTAAGACAATTATGAGATAGAAAAAAGCAAAGTAGGGCTAGCTGGGTGACTTGGCATTTAGCCAAGTCTACCCTTTTCTATCTCAGAGACATTCTTTAAATACCCTTTCTATTGCATCAGGCTGTTGCATATTCATATTCTTCCATAAACTATTTTCCATAGTTTTCCACTGTTTTGCATGGCCCCTCCTTGGGTCCACCTTTTCAGAGCATTTGTTTCTTGGCTGTGTCTTCATTATCACCTCCAGCTTGGGCCTTGGTCCATACTTTCTTCAGATGGGAGATGCTGATAGTTGGTGTATCAGTAGCAGTGTCTTCTTTACATGCTCACTGGATGTTATCCTGACCAAACAGACAGTTTAAGCATAATTATATCAACTACTACCACTATGCCTAATTTTCTTTACTAATAGCAGAAATAATTACCACAATGTTATTGATCATATAGCACACATCTTGTGAAAAGCCAACTTTATAATATACATTTATAACATCAGGAAAAATACTAAAAAATGTTTAAATCAAAACACTGAGAATTTTAGTAAAAGACATAGGTCTCTTTATCTATGAGTGAACAGATGGATATTAAATGGAGCAGTTAAAAACTAATTGTGTTAATCACTTGTAGCCTTCCACTACTTTGATCTGTTCCATAAATGTTCTAGATTAAGGGATGTGTGATGTACAAACACTGTGTAGTAAGTATTTTGTTTAGTTTGGCTCAAAGCCCAGTCTGACATGACATACAAATTCTGTGCAGATATTTATGATATTTTCTTTAGTGGATAGTTTGGGCAGAAATCCAAACTGGGTCAGTAAAAAGCCAGTGCCAGCCAAGCTTGGTTTTGGTTTTCCTCGTTTTTCTGTAATTTGTGTTGAGGTTATCATCTCTCTGTGAAGCTTAGAAAGGCTCTTTTGGGCTGCAAGAATTCCCCTGGCCCAGGCACTCAGAGCTTTGAGGAACTAGAACAGAATGCTGTAAACAAAAGAGCACTAAACCCAGTTGCCCTGTTCTGTTTTCCGTCCCTGGGTCTTTCACTGGGCTGAGCAGCTGTTGACATGTGGTGCCTGAGGACAGGAGGCCTCTGAAAGGGAGCAGGAGAGCCCACTGAGGGCTTTTGAGGAGGCACCAGAGGGACCCCAGGGTCTGCCCTGTGCCTCCTGTTCTGCTGGAGTTGTATGACGCCTCTCTGAGCTGGTTACACTGTATATTGCATGCAGAGCCATTTTTAATATAATCCCAAGGTTTAATGCTGCTGGAAGAGTTCCTTTCTTCCCTCAGTGTCTCACATGCTGTTAGTGGTGGAAGGAGCCAGAGGAGGAAGTGCAGCAGAGCTGAGCCAAGAATGGGGCACCAAGGAGTGAAGTGCTACAGGGGCCATATGTGGGGAGAGGATAAGACTGAGCAGGTGGATGGTCCTGTACTGAGGTCTGGAGAGGAGGAAGAGGGTGAGTAAAATGCTGGGAGGCAGCAGGTAGAGGTGGGAAACCCTATTCAGTCACAAGACCACAGCCGACTCAACAGTTACACTGTTCACTGTGTGTCTAACGCAACATCTGAACCTCCTTCTCCTGGAGAAGCTCTGTAAACCTTTGTCACTCCTGTGACAACCCCTAGCATGCCCCAAAGACCCCATTTACTGCACCAAGACTGTTCAGACTTGGCTAGCACCTCACCAAGTCATTCTTGGAGTCTTCTTTTCAGCCACTGCAAAGCTGAGTGTCGCTTTTCACCCCTGAGGCTGTAAGAGTAATTTTGACCTAGCTTTGTTCTAAAGTTTTGAACTTTCCCGATATGCCATGTTTCTTTAGTTTCTATAACATCACTGCTACAACTACACCAAGAAGCAAGGTTAGAGTTAACTCACACATCTCTAGCTGTTTGCTGGCTTTGTCTTGTTGGTAAGAACCTAGACTGTGAATCATTGTCACCTGCAAGGGTGTTCTTGTGGCACAGAGTAAATAGATTCGTAAGAGATGCTTTCATTTGCAGATGTTAGAATCAGATCAATTCTACAGTAAAACTGCAGCTCCAGAATTACTTCAGCCAAGTTAATTTAGTTTTGCCACAGCCCTATTTACTTAGATATTTTGACATAAACATTTGGTGTAACAATTTTGACAGATAAACTGCCAGAAAACTGATAATATAAAATAGTAATTATCTACTAGCTTAGCTCCTAGAGTTGACTCACCATAGATCAGAGCACAGTACCACCATACACTTAAAACATTTAAGTACTGCACTAGAGGCACAATTAATGCTAGTGATTACAAGAGAAATAATTGTAGTCCTTCCTTGCAGCCAAAGAGTAAAAGGAAAAAGAACAAAGCATTATGTTTTGTAATACCTTCAGTCTCTTTCCTGGCTAGACAGATGAACTGATTTGAGTCATAGAATCAGAAAAATTATGATCTCTTCCAATTGTTTTACTTTCTCTAATTACTCAATTATCCCAATTGTTTTTAGTCACTATCCAGTGTGACTTTTAGAAACAATGAGCAATAAATGGAGAGTTTAACTGTTTCTTTTTAGTGTAATAACAAAAATAATTAGTATAATACCAGAAAAAAATTTGAATAGAAAACTATGCCTTCCTTTGATAATAATTTTAATTGATAATAACTTAGTTCTACCTGTTCACTTGTTGATGTGAAGAACAAGAAGCAACTGCTGCTAGCCTAAAAGAAACTGCTTGCAGAAGAGATTACTCTTTTAAGTCACAGACACAATTATGATGCCAGATAGTGCTTGAAAATTAAAGCAGATAATCTAGAGATCAGTAATAAGATGCAGTTTTTAAACAGCCACTGCAAAGTGGAACATTAAATATTACTATGGGATTTGTAATGCTTGAGATTATTCACAATGGCAAAATATCTTTATGAGGCAGATGCTATTACTCAGACAGTTCCTTAAGCTGCAAGTTTAAAACCTCTAGGACTGGTCCGGGCTGCTTCCTTCGCAGAAATGGCTTTAGTGACACCTCTGATGTCAGTTAATCTCAGATAAATGAAAAAAAAAATCTGATCATGCATTTTTGCATCTTCTCTATGCACCTTATGAAACCTGTGTCATTTGGGCAAAGGTGCCATATACAAACAACAAGACTTCACAGTTTATGGGCAAATCACTCAAAATGTTGTAGAAAGGCAGACTGTAAAAACATCTCGTGTAGTTGCAAGCTTCATGACAAATACTGAGACCTTGGAAATATTATTTAGTAGTTAGACTATTTTAATCAGGAAGACTAAGTGTGAAAGGCTTAGTCCTGAGCTAATATGGCTCAACAAGTTAGTGAATTAGAGTTGTAATGCCCTATGGCATCCCAGCTCTCTCCTGTGGTAAAGCCCAGAGGGCTATAGGCTTTATCAGTATATCTTTTTCCTCATAGTTTCACTCTTTAAACAGAAGTTAAAGTTTTCAATCTTGGGCAGCCTGAATCCCACTAACCAAGAGGATGGACAAGTCATTGGAAATCCTTTCTTTGCACCATCCTTAAGGGAGAGCTTAAGGCCTGATAAGGTTTTGTTGCCTTCTTTCTTCTCATTTTCCCCCTACACTCTGGGAAACGTCCCAGTGCATGTTTCTGTGCCTGCTCCTAGGTGGGTACAGTTTATTCCTTTTGCATAACTGCTTCTGTGGAACACTCCTTGACCTCTGATGGGTTTAGTTTACCCATACAGATGAGCTCACATCCGTTCATTTTTCAAGGGATTATACAGTCCAGCTGCATTTGAAGTTGTTTGCTGTATCAGGTTCCTGTACTGATGACTGATGTATGTATTAACATAGTAAATGGCACTTCTCTTGGCATGATCAAGTTTCTTGTCCTTGGCCAAATTAAATCTTCGTGTAACTCCACTGTTGAAAATCTCTGGAGGGAATGTATTGTGATACATTCTTTGCAATGAATTCTGTTGCAATGAATGTAATGTGATACATTCTGTATGTTCTGTTCACAATGAACAAGATCTTCCAATGACTTAATTTCTGCTGAAAATATTTATTAATTGTTATTTGTGCTATTACATCTCTCCTAAGGTCAAGAGTGCTTCATTAGAGTAAGCAGAAATAGATGGAATTAATTTTTTCTTTCTGTAGTCTGTGCATTGACAAGATGGAAAAAAAGACAAAAGAACCAACTAAAACAAAACCCCCAAACTATCAATTTTTGTATTCCTGTGATCAGATTGGCTGTGCAAGGGCAACAAGGCTCAGAGCTGACACAATGTTAGGAGGAGACCAAATCTGGGTGTTAACAGTCCAGCTGATGAAGTCTTCTATTACTGATGACAAAGGCTTTTAAACTGAAATACAATTTGCTTCTCTTTTCTTCAACAGTGATCAAGATCTAAAAGAAAGCTGTAGTAAAGGAGCCAAAGTTACTTCACTGTAAAAATTAAATCAGATAAATATATACTGATTTCAAAATCCTTATAAAATGCATTTGCATTTTTCTGATTAAATAAATTAGTTCACATCTTGTGCTATTAGAAAGAATATAAGCTGAAAACTCTCTTGTCCTCATATGTGAATTCATGGAGATTTTTGACACTGCTTTCCTGTAATACATCGCTTCAATGATCACTGTGTAGAGATACTTC
Organism: Zosterops lateralis; assembly: GCF_965231275.1. Classification (NCBI taxonomy): domain Eukaryota; kingdom Metazoa; phylum Chordata; class Aves; order Passeriformes; family Zosteropidae; genus Zosterops; species Zosterops lateralis. The sequence goes on from NC_139769.1 coordinate 17,494,652, forward strand.
CTTTTCATTCTGCTGTGAGCTTGTCTTTTAGTGCCAGAATTTCCATTTATCATTTCCTTCTTTTATCATTGCATCACAAAATGAATGGCAAGAGCCTGAGTGCACAAAAAAAGGTCTGGAATTTATTATTAATACTAAAAACAATTTCTTCATGTTTGTGAATTTAGCAATGCAATGGAATTTTCTTGACTATTGTTACATATGCATCAGCCCAGAATTCCTGGGGTACTGGTTCATTAAGGGAAGGACAAGATGGCTGTTCTTCAGGTGATTGACAAATCCACTTTTACAGTCTGTGGTCTTATCTTTTCAGTAAGCTACAGAACATCGTCATGGGTATAGAAAACAGGAAAACACAATATTGAGCTGTGCCAATCAGAAATGTGAGGAGGACCTGAGGCCCTTCCATGCCACATCTGCCTTTTCCTTTAAGATGGGTTGTACATCATTAGAATTGTATATCATTAACTATACAAATAACAAACCAGAAAAATGTAAATCTGTAATAATAGAAAATACCATTCTGCTGTGTTTTGCTTCTGCACAGTCCATATCTGCCCAACTATAGTTGGGCTTTTTGGTCATAGGACTACTCTAGAAATTGTCTGTAAAACCACTGTAGATATCTGGTCTGCACAACCAACTGAACAGATCCACTCCTACCTCTCATTATTAAAGCTGCCTTCTATCCACCATGGGTCATACTTGCACTGGAGCTGCTCCCTGCAGCAGATGAATCCCCTTCTCACGGGAGTCTCCTGGTCTGCACAGTTTCTCACTTACTGTCTCCCTCTCACTGCCCCAGGCAGTACCCAGCAGCTTTTCCACTATGAGAGTGCCCAGTTGCTGTCAGGATGGAGTGCTCCCCTTTCCCAGGCAAACAGGCAGCTGTTCTTCATCTGGTCACAGGACTTGTTTAACAGAATGGTTGATATGCCTCTCCTTAAGTGAACCTAAAATTAGGATGTTATTGCCCTGGAACCACTGGGAACTTTTTGGCATTGAATGCAGTTCATAGGCATGGGCAGCAGATAGCCCAGTGTTAAGGGGAAAGATCTGATTTTGTATGCACCTGTTTCTAGGCATGGCTGGAATGGGAATAATGGAGCCTTCTTTGTAAAAACATTATGGGATGAAGAGGAGTCTGGGACCTATACAACTGTCTTCCAAACTATGGCATTACTATAAACTAGCCTGGCAAAACCCCTGAACAGAACAGTGGGGAGCAATGACTAACACCTCTGCCTATAAAGAAAGGGATTGGAAATTAGTCAACCTGAAAGGTTAGAAGCTGCTGGCTCTTGTTATATGAGCTTCCATAAAATAACATTATATCAGAGGACTTACTGGGCAACTTGGATATTTCCTTGTATCTGGGGAAACGAGCAAGCAGCTGAGAAGAAAAGCACATCTGAACAAACAGAGGATTGTACAGTTGGATCCTTTAACACAAAGATCCCAACTGTAGCTTTAAGTTACATGCCCCTTCTGTGAAGGTCAGCTTTGATGCTGATGGGAAGTGACTGATCAAAAGTAGAACTGGTATAGAGGATATAATTTGGATCAACAGCAAGGAAATAAATAAAGTCAGGAGATGTTAAGACTGATCCCACAGGGTCATTTAGGCTCACTGGCATCCTCATCCTCAGTGACTTTTTGTCTCAGATGCTACAATAATCTTCTCATTGTCTTGTTTACTGAAACAAATTGAATTGTTGATGAAGATACAGTTTTCCTTTTTAATTTAGCATTTAAAATTTCAGGATTAAAATGCTTTAAAGCTGACAGTAGAGGACGAGAAGTGTCCTGGCAACATAAAAAACATGCTGGCAATGGCAAAGTGCTGAACTGTTAAAACTGTCACAGATATGGGTGTTTGTTTTTTGTTTTTTGTTTTTTTTCATGTTAAGGTGCTGCCACATGAAGAGTAATTTCCTGCTTTTCAAATTCCTAGTCAGGACTGTTTCATTTACTAGAGGGTGTGTCTGCTAGCTCTTTTCTGGAAATGATAGTTGTGTGCAACTACTATATTGGTGGGGTTTTTTTGATGAAAGTTTGCTAGGCTTGTTCTTAACAAGGACATTGAAGGCAACTGAAAAATAGGTGTGAGGTCTTTGGACTGCATCACTAAATCTGAAAGTATTTGAAATACAAGTTTTTCTGGTAGATACAATCAGGCCATTCTAGAACCAGCCTTGTAAAGATTCCTATTAAGAGAGAAGGGAAGCAGGTTAAAAAAAGAGTGGGACAAATCAAGGACTATTGGGGGAAGACAGAGGTGGCTCATGAATTCTTAGGAGTAAGGATGAAATTCTACTAAGAGGGGAAGTACTCAAAAGAGGAGACAGTAAAGGAGAAGAAACACTGAATGGAATGGACAAGAGAGACTGGAGGGCAGAGGGAATGATCCTAGAACCCAGAGACTAGAGGAGAGAAGATGAGCAGGAGTCCAGCTGAAAAGCCCTAATCAGCAAAGGACAAGAGTACTCAGAGTGTAAATGTGAAAATTGGTAAGCATTGAAGGGGATTTGTGAACTCTGGCATATTTCTGTGTTCCACATAATCTATACCCAAGTCCAAAAAACAAGGCCACCATTGTCCTGCTGCATCTTATGTTCCTATATATTGCTGTGAAGTGTCTGCTTCCTCCACACTGTCTTATATATAGCCTCTTTATAGCTGAGGCATCTTTTTACAGCTGGTATGAAGACACCATGCTGAGATCTTGGTGTTCACTAGGATAATTAGGCATTTTGAAAAAAAAAAAAGTAGAAATTATATAGAGAGGGATAGTGTATGATGAGATGAACCTATGTATGTGTCTGGTATAGATAAAGATATTTTTAGCTGCCCACCAGTTATTTACAATGAGATGATCTTTCCTATTTCTCCCCATGGAGTGAATGAAGCAGCTCTTCAGAAGAACTGAGAACTATACTTATATAGAAGTATAATCAAAGTATCCCAAAGCAACATGACAGGTATAGAATACATTAGGAGGTACAGGCTTTGTGAAAGTAGTTATTTTTACTTTCTGCATTGTATCCATAGTTACTATTACATACAGCTAAAATCTATAAGCCATGTATTTGTGTTTCATCAAATGGGGGTTCCCCAGTTTGAAGGGTATTTTTGCTTGGATTATGCAGACTCTGACTATAATATGAAGCAGAAAGTGGAATGAATCTTTCATAGAATCCCAGAATATGCTGATTTGGAAAGGACCCATTACAACCATCGAGTCCAACTCCTGGCCCTGCACAGGACACCCCAAGAGTCACACCCTGTGCCTGAGAGCACTTGGACTACGTGTCCAAACACTTCTTGACCTCTGTCAGGCTGGTGCTGCTCCCTGGGGAGCCTGGTCCAGGGCTCAGCCACCCATGAGGTGAAGAACCTTTTCCTGATATCCCATCTAAACCTCCCCTGACACAAATTCAGGCCATTGCCTTGGGTTCTGTCACTGGTCAAGAGAGTGAAGGGATCAGTGTCTGCCCCTCTGCTTCCTTCATGAGGATGTTGAGGACTGCAATGCTGTCTCCCTTCAGTCTCCTCTTGTCTGGGCTGAACCTATGACTCTGTTTATTCTCTAAAATCTTTATTATTCTCATTAAGTGAAAAGATAAAGACTCAAGAATTTCTCATAATAAACCAAATTAAGTCATGTCACTGAAGACTACTGATAGCTGTGTTTTTAGTTTGTTTAAAACCCTGCATCACTTAATCCCTGCAAGCCTTTTCCTCATAGTACATCCGCAGATTTTGGATTACTTAACTTTTTTATTGTGTACAAATCATGCAAATCCATCTGAGAAAAATATGTTGAAGACCAAGCCAGGGCAATACCTTATAAGGCATTTCATAGCAGTTCCAATATGTGTCACAGAGCACAGCTGTGTGCACAGATTGCTTTCCACTCATCATCACAGTATGTGAGTCAACTCGCAATGCCATGGGAGAGGAGCTACTTCCTAATGTGTGTATGAAATTAAAAGGGATTTGAGAGAAATTGTCCTTGAAAAATGGAGCTACTTCTTTGTCACTGTGAAGATCAGTTAATTGATTTCATTTGTAGCAAAACCAAAAACCATACAGAAAATTCAAACTGATGTTTAAACATTATCAAAATATATTCAGATATTTTGTTATGCTACCTGTCTAGAAAAATACTTTTTCTTACTTTAAAAAAAAAAAGGAGGGAGGAAGTGAAGAGATGTATGAATTTTTCTAAACTTGAGGATTTCATTTAAACAAATTGAAACCAAATAATGTACAGTTCCATAATAACAAAGCTTAGTTTAGTCAACCAAAATTGAAATGTTACCGACTTGGATTTCCTGCTTTTAATTGCAGGCAAACCATTGGTTAAACTTTTTAGTTTACAGGTGACCTGCCCCTCTGCCTCTCCAGTGCATTATATGTATGGCAATCAAATAGGTTAAGTTTTTTAAAAGGCACAAATAACCTATGATCTTAAGGTGCCTGTAACTGAGGTGCTTGATTCAGCCATTAGTGTGGGGTCAGCTGCATAATTCAGACCTCAGTTAGTACATCTCCAAAATATGTGAAGAATTTGGGACTGGAATTTAAGTTTAATTCCCTTAGAAATTCAGCCTTTTTCAGAAAAGTGAGGGAGGAATCATGCACTACAGGGTGAAAAGTATCCTTTGGAAATGGAAACCTCTGAAGTTAATGTAGATCTTTTTCCAGTTATTTCTTCAGTGAGCTTTAGATCTGACCATTTCATAGTCTTTTGACATTCTTCATGGCTTTCTGGTAAAAATACAATATAACAGAAATCTGATATCATCGGCAACATGCTGAGAATAATGCAGTAAGCACAGGGTTACGAGAGTCTCCTTTCTGCTGTTTTAAGAACCATTCTCAGCAGAAACCATGGGAATCTGATATGGAAACCAGAGTGCTTTCTGCAGAACTATAATTATTAACAGATTTTTGCAATAAAGAATACGTGTGGTGAGTTGTAAGGGAAGACAGACTAGGCAAAGGGCTGAAACTTTGACTAGAAATTGTTACCACCTCCTTCCTACCATTGCCTCCCACACCAACCACTAAAAGCTAATTTCCTTTGTGGGACCTCAGGGCAGCAAATCCAAGAATTTTTTTTTTTTTTTTTTTTTTTTTTTTAACCACTTGATATACTTGCATTTTTGTAAGTTTTAACAAATGCTATCTAAACCAGCCATGCGTTCAAGTTGTTGCTAATTCTTTGAGGAAGATCTCCCTACGAAAGTGGCTGATAAATTTTGCTGGTTTAAAAAAAAAAAAAAAGTAGCTTTGGGCTATTTATAGCTCTAGTGACTAAGCATATAGACTGCAATACTCATATGTGAGAAGAATCTCATGATGTGAGACCATCTGGCGCTCTGTGAGGGAGGTCAAAGGCAGTTTTTGGTACACATCTGTAACCTATCAGTTCATCCATATCCCTTCCAGAAAGTTGCTTTCCTAAAAATTGCATGAGGCTTTGTTTCAGAAATGAACATTATGTTGTTAGATTGCTATCCACATAGGATGTTTTGTCTATTTGGTAGCACAGAGTTTAAGGACGGGGCTTACTTCTTTTATAAAAGGTTTAGAACCGAGTGGATTTGTATATGCTCTTAAAATAGAGCACAAATTAATATTAGAGGTATATTCCTTGCATTATAGCATAAAATCAATTGATGTTGCAGTTCTTGATGTGTGTCTGTTAGAGATAACGTATTAGAGATTAATAGAGTCTAAAAAAAATTATTAATTTGCTTTCATAACACTGGAGAAAGACATGGAATGTGAGATTTCTATTCCTTTCAATTAATTTGACTAGGTTTTTATTACTTTAGCTTTTTAGTTTTAGTTGGATCTGCTACATCTTATTTTGAAAGGCCAAGTGGAACAAATTATGTAAGAAATAATGTTGCTTCCAACTATGAATGGAGGCCTTATAAAAAGCAATGGTAGATAGAAATGGTTGTCAATTTTCTATCAGATAAGTTTTCACTACTAAACTGTGATTTATTTAAATGTGTAATTGGCAAAGAATTTTTATATTTATATATATATATAAATATATACACATATATACACACACATTTTTCTTTTTTCTTGTGATACCGTGCAGTACCTTGTTAGAAGCCTTGTCTGTTTCCTTTCTAACTCGTTCAGTGTACTGCTGTAGAGCCTTGGCTTTCAGAACTTCACATTTGGGGAATATCTGCAATCTGTTTCAGGACTGGAGATTGCTAAACTGCCAACAATATTTCACTAGTTTTAGTTCCCAAGTGTGAACTTCCTCCTTCAGGTGGGGTTCTAAGGATGTCCTGGTTCCTGGGACTCAACTTCTCAGCTGAGCATGCTTTCATAAGAGTGAAAAACCATAGCTAACCCTGCACTCTAGTTTGCTCCATCATAAGAACAGCATGCACTCCCCATTATTTCTTCTGGGTATTCTTGTTTTTCTTTGGTGCTTTTAGCTGTACAACAGAAATGTCAGGAACATCTATCAAGTGACAATGCTTAGCCCTCAAAACTAGGAGGGAAAGAAAGTTATTGTTCCACTAAATTTCTTTTTTCTTGCTTTTGAATTCTAGATGGTGTTCAAATTCTACTTAGACAAAAAAGTAAAGGTTGTCGGCAAAAGACGCACTTTCATTTTACTCCTTTTAAACGGCTCCATTTAAACTGCTGTCGTGGTTTGAAAGCAAAACAAGTAAGAGGCTCCAAGTCAGAAATACAATTTAATAAGAAGAAAGGGGAAAAAAAAGTAAAATAAAATAAATGCAATAATACAAAACATCACTGACAGAGTCAGAATACAACCTGAGCAGGATGGTGGAAGCAGTCCAGATGAGGTGGTCTTCCTGAAGCAGTGATCCTGTAGAAAGGTCTGGTAGCTCTGGTCCTCTGGGAATCCAGTGGGTAAGGGCTGCTTGTACTGTCCCAAATTCCAGATTATATCCAGGTGGGAATGCTTGGCTCCTCCCCCTGGGCAGAGCATCTCACAATGGGATGATGAGTTGTGAAATGGGTCCTTGATGGCCCATTAAACAGAGATAACTCCTGGAGGGAGTTACCTGTGAGTCATGGGGAAGGTATTGATGGGCCATTAGCAGAAGAGTCCAAAGGAAGGGGGCCTGGGAAAACACTGCCCCACCTGGTTTCAACAGTTCATGAAGATGGTGATAGAATAAATAGTTTGTGCACATCCTGCACTACAACCCAGGACAACTGCTAGATAGGTTTCTGGCAAAACTCCTGTATTTTTGTATTGTGAAACAGATTAGCATAAACTGGACTTTGTGTTTTAGCATGGGTATAATTCTGTGTCTCAAAGAGGAAGAAAAAAAGGGCAGAAATTAGTTTGTTTTCAGGTCCTTCCTTTGAAGGGTTAAAATGCATTACTTTATGGAATATGTTTTGCAATGAAAATGTTACAATCTTTTGCCCTAAGCCCTCTGGAAACTCTAAGCTGCTCTATTAGATAGACAACCATCTTAGATGAAGTTAACATCTCCTGTATGTGCATTTCTGTTGCACAGATATTTTATACAAACCTTTATGTCTTTCCTTCTTATCACATGAAATGGTGAAGTTTTTATGACTCTAATTATCATCATCTGTAAGCAATATGCTGAAGGAAAAGGGTGCTGGGGTTGCATTCCATTGCTGTTTCTGGCCTGTGAGTACTGTTCCAACCAAAATACTGTCAGAGAACCCAGTTCTATTATTTATGTATTCATTGGAGTAAGTTCACATTGTGCCACTGAACACCACAGTCTATTCAAAACTGTTTAGTAATAAATTAAAAAGCAATAGAATGCTAAGAAATACCAAAAATTAAGTAAAATTTTCCTATGGCAAAGAAAGTACAAGCATCTCTCGCAAGCATTATGTACAAGTTTTTCTCAGTGAGTTTATACTGACTGCATTACACACATATAGTAAAGGAAGAATTAATTATGTCAGCCACCAAGTAGCAGCCAAAATCCCACAGGAGTAGGAACACCATTTAGAAGCACCCACCTACAGAGTAAACTCTAGAATGCTCTATAATTGGCTTTGTATCTCACAAGGGCATCTATACAGGTCTTCTCTACACTGCAGCGTTACTCTTTGCTTTCACATTGTGGGCAAGTCACGTAATGGTTTCATGTTCATTGAAACCATCCCAAAAATTTCCTTTGTTGCTTAATAGAGCTGGAGATTCTAGTGAAAAATCTTACCTGACCTAAAAAGGGCTTATCTTAATTCTTGATGAAATGCGGTTTAATTCTTCAGGCTTTATCTCATGTGTTTTGTCTATTCATGTCTGACTCAAAATTTAGCCAAGTTAATGTGGAGACTCATGGGCAATTTGCACATTCTGCAAAAGCTCTGCTGTGCCATGAACTTGTTGTTAGAGACCATCAAGGTGTACCTGCCTGGAAATCAGTTTCTAAAATACTAGTGGGACTGTGTCTGAACAGGAGAATGAACCTGCCAGGGCCAAGAACATGCAGCGAGTAGCTCTGAATTCTGGCATCCACGCTGTTTGCTGGTATCATTATGGTTATATAATATCACGCCTTCCTGGACCCCTCTAGTGTTTCATCCATCCAGGATGTTGAGTAAACATTAGATCTGGATGTTGCATTTACTACCAAAGACAAAAGAACAAACAGACCTTCTGACCATATTCCCAGAAGGACTTCAGTATTTTTCTGGGCTGCCTTCCACACAGTCATTCAAATGGTGAAAAGCCCAAAGAACAGATTGTTTCTTTTTGGGTACTTTCAATTCCCTGTCCACTGTGTCGGGGATTTTCATCCCCAGGGAACCTCAGAATAAAGGAAGCCAATCAACCATCTGCTGAACAGCATGTGCAAAACACAAGGTTTTCTGACCTTGGACAAAATCTGTCTTGATTCCAGAGAATCTCGCACAGTCACAGAGGGTTTGCAGGAATGGTCTGCTTCCCAAGATATTTCCCCAGGGCTTTGGTACTACATTGCACTCCAAAGCTTTTTATTCCCCCCCTCATGTTCCTGTGGGCTACAGACATCTGCTGCCTCAGCATCGTTTTCAGCTGGATACTGGTTAATGATCAACAAGTGAGGAGAGTCAGAAGAACAGTATTTTTCCATTGAATGTTCCAAGACTCTTTCCAGGAGCCAGGCCTATGCAGCCCAGACTTAGGTCTATATTACTGGGTACCACAGTTGCTTAGTTACAGTAAATACCTTACTTGTCTTCCTATGCATAAGCTAGAAATGAACCTCATCACAGAGGCAGCCAACATGGACATGACACACAGAATAATCTGGTGGATCTTCCCTTGGCCCTGAAATACAGAATGAGATGCCACACAAAGAGGCAGCCTCTGATTTTGTCATGTCCTAAAAATAAGACAAAAAAAGACGTCTCTTTTCATCCATGTTCCTCTTGAAACTGATAAGCCTTCATTTTGTCTGACAACACTTAGGATAACTTAGGCCAAACTGTGCCAAAAACTGTTAACATTTGGGTTTGTAAACTACAAGATGTTTTGCTCTCCCAGCTGTTAGTTGGTAGCCCAGTACCATTTTAAAGTAATTTTTCATCAGATATTTTGCCTTTTGTAGCTGAAATTCAAACCTCTAGTGGGTCCATGTTCTGTCTCAAAGACGCATTGTTCCTCCTTCCCCTTTGCCACTTCTTGAGGATCGATGTGTTCCCACAGCCATGTTGTTCATGTTTTCCACTGCAGTCAGGTAACCCAGCCCAAGCAATGTTTGTCACAGCTCCAACGGAAAACCTTTCTGCCCTTATTGCTAGTCAGATCAGAAAGAATGAAGTGATTCAGCTGACTGCATGAAAAAATAAATAATCTTCTTAGGCCAGTCTGGGGTCTAATAAGGAGGGAATAATCCTCAGTGCCTGCTCCTATATCCAGCACCCCTTACACTGCTACTGCCGTAGGTGATGGTGCCCATCCCTGGGGACTGGGACCTTAGCCAGCACTTGGCAGTGTCTCTGTGCAGCTCCTGTCTCATCAGCCTCTCCACTCTATCACATTTGGAGAAGTCCCATATACCCTGCTGAAATTCTCACAGTTACAGTGCCCTGGTTACTTTTACTTAACTTTTCATGTGAAGGAAATATTTTGAAATCTCAGGTGTCAACACATTTAATAGTGGACATCACTGTATAAACTTTTTCTTGTTAAAGACAGGTCCCTCATATATACAATAAAGGCAAATAAACAATAAAAACTATCTGGTAATGAAAAAATAATGATAGATGGCTCAAGTAACATGCATAACTGCAGTCTACTGTAACAGTTCCAAATATGAAAAAGGGCTTCCTTCTTTTCCAAAATAGATTTGTCTTTGAGTACAAATGTTAAATTAAAAACTGATTGCATCCTTTTGAGCATATAAATGGATTTTTAGTCAAAAGAAATTTTTTATTTAACTTATGTAATTATCAGTCTTATTAATATTTACATATATACACATAATTTAATATATAAATATCCAAACTATTCTTTCAAAGACAGACCATAGTAAGTATGCATTTAATTGGTTTTATTAATTCAGTTGTTACTTGTGTTGGTTTCTCTCACATTAATTTTAAGTGTGTGTAGGTGAGTACATGTTTAGAGCAGTACACCAAATACAGAGATTCACACAGACCCATTAAACACAGTTGGCATTTCTTGTTTCCAACAAATAGTTTTCAATTTTCCCAGGATATTCTAACTCCTCCTTGCAGAATGGTTTGGCCATGACTTCTAATTGTGTGAGTCAGATGTTCTTCCTTTTCCATAGCCTCCCACTTTTGTATCAATCGTTTCCAGATTCACGGAGCAGAGAAATAAAAAGCATTTGAGAACTGAGTGATGTGAAAGGTTCTGAATTTAAAAAAAAAAAGTAGTGTTTTAATTTCTGAAAATAAACGGGCTAGTTTGTGAGTTGAAAATCTGCAACTACCAAAAAGCCAACACTGGATATTTTTTGATAAAAAGATATTTTCTTTCTGTAAATATGAATTTTAATTTCATAACTTTCCAGTCATTTTCTTGGCATAGATTTTAAGCCACAGATGAGACAATTAATTTTTCTATTCCCTAGCACACAGAATTCCAGTTAAAAAAACCCCAAAACTCTAAAGACTCCTTTGCATCAAATAGTCAGACTTCAGGGGCCAGCACTGAAGCCAGATGAAAGTTTCTTTTCCCACACTAGTGAAAGCAAAAGCTTAATTACAGACAAATTATTATGGCAGAATGTGTTTCCCCTAATGTTCCCCTAATGCAGTAAGTGTTTGGATAAAAGAAAGCTGATCAAAGCAATTTGATCCCTTCTTCTGCTGGCTATAGGGCCAGCACTTCAGCTTGTTAGTTTCTTAGAAACCCAGCGAGTCCTACTACAATTAGGTAGACTCAATCAGTGCCAGGAATCTAGTGATTTATTACAGCTTTATTGCAAAAACAAACCAGATAAGTGATGAGGACAAAGTGCACTAGCAGAAACTTCTGAAATAGGAGGGGTTTAGCAACCAGCGGCATTTTTTTCAATTTCTTAAAATATATCATCCAAATAGAGACTTAGAAATAGGTAAGTGGACTGATAAACTCTACTGAAGAAAAAAAATAGTGCGGCTTCTGTCCTGTTATGCCTGTTTCTGTTCTAATGAGGAACTCTGAAAGCTCTTCATTCAGAAACTCAAAATGCTACAAGCAGGGGAGAGCATGACACTGCCTCAAGGAGCCAAGCCTCCTGAGGCTAATGACAGATATCTGTCTCAAATTAAATAAACATGCTGGAAATGAATGAAGACAGATGTTATTTCGAGTCAAATATATGGCTGAAAATCTTTCCAAACTCATAGGAACTTTGCTCTTAATGTGTGATTCCTGTGTACTCACAACTCTGCCAGAGGCCTCTTACTCCAACAGTCTGTTCCAAGACCCTACAGGAAGACATTAATTACTGAATTTCTGATTCTTCCAGAGTATTTGGAAATAATAAATTTCAAAACAAAATCTATTGGAAAAGTTGTGAAGTATTTATACAGAAAGATCTCTTCTTTATTTGTTTGGGAACATGCATGAAACAACTCTCTAACCCTGTTTTGGTATATAGCCTACTTTTATTCTGCCAAAGGGAAAACAAGTCCCAAGTCCAGGCGAGCTGGGAGCCTGATGTTCTCTAGGTACCTGCATTGCTTAAGACAAGTTTGGTAATGTTTCCTTCTGGTAAGGCACCTGTGTGTGAAAGATCAAATTGTGGAGCAGCATGGCACCCTGTCTGGCAGCTGACAGTGCTGCAAGGTGTGAGGGGGTGTGCAGTGGGAGGCACAGGCTGAGCAGGCATAGCGGTGCTTGTGTTCAGGGAGTCTGGATACACAGTTTAATTATAAAGACACATTCATTTTTAAACCACTATATAAGCAAAGCTGTCAAAGTGTAGTCTGAATATGTGGATAACTGTTTATACCTAACAGATGCCACTTCAGGAGAAGTCAACATAATTCCCACCAACAAACCCTGTGCAAAAAGCCCACAAAAACAGATTCATGCCTTCAAAGTCAACAAGACTAGACATTCTCAAAACAAATCTCCAAGCTGAGAGTTCTCTGTATCTATGACATTTTCATTGGCAAAAATGTGCTGGATGATTCCGGTTATCACAACACTGCATAAAGACAGACATCCTGTAAGCAGTCAGGCTCCAGAATGTCCAGCATGTACATAGTCTCAAGCACTACCTGAAATAATGCTCAGAAATTAACAAAGAGAATAAACGCCATGCATTCTTTATGGTTTGCATCATCAGGCAAACAGACACGTATCTCACACCATCATTACTAAACTACATTGTTTAAAAATTTAGTAGCTTAGGAAAGAGCACTTGAAATATTGCAATCTCAGTTTTAAGAGGTCATGACTGTGCAGAACTAATCCATATTAGTATTGTGTTAGTTGTACTATCTCATACCGTATTTGCATATGCTACAAAAAGGATTTAACAGCCTAAATCAAAGACTTACCACTTCTGACCAGAATAAAAAACAAAGGCATTGAAATTCTTTGAGAAATACTGTGCTTATGTTATTTCTATCTCAAGTAAAGGCAAATATGACTGTCAGAAATGCTTTGGGGACAATAATCACTTTTCACAAAGTGATCATCAGGATTTCAGAATCTTGGTAGGTTCTAAGACTTTAAAGATACAGTTAAATACTTACTCTGCATTTAAAATCATCCTCAAGTTTAAATGTTTAGCTGTCCCTGCCTCTGAACCCAAACTATTTTAAAGTAGTTCAGCACTGTAGTGATTACTGATAATATTCCATAAAGGACTTCCTCCCTGTGGTAGTGTACAGTAGGAAATGCTGAGATGTAAAGGTATTTATTATTCTTTCCCTACTACCAGACCACTAATAAGGAGCATGTGTTTATATTTGTTCTAAGACTTCAAGGTATTTTGAAGAAAGCAAACCAAAGTCATAATATTAATAACACTATCTGTTTTTCAACTGAAAAACGTTATGAAAGGAAAGTAGAGGTCTGGGTGGTACTGTCTTTGATTCTCAGATAAGGAACGCGGGTCTTGGGGAGCTAAGTGCCTTCGTCAAAGTCACCTGAAAACTTCATGTGTAGGCTCTGCTGAGAGCTATGCTGCTTTTGTTTATATGTACAAACACATGCATCTTTATTTTGCTGTAAGGATAAGTCATATCCATTTCCATATTAGCTCAGCTTATATGTAGCTGTGCAAGCCACGATCTTTTCTCACAGTGTGTAAAATGTCCTGTGAAATAGAAATACTATTTGATTGACTGTAGTGACACATGAAAGCAAGTAGCATAAAGTCATGTGCATAATAAGCAAAATTTCTGGGTCAGTGAAGAAAGGCCTTTGGCAAAGGGATTGAAATCAACAAATATATGTTGATGGGGAGATTAGAGAAAGTTTCTCTTGCATAAGAGACAATGGCTAAACATTACATGACTTCAAAAGTTCCTCTGTTAAAATACGAAACTGTGTTCTCTTATTGTCACAGCTGAATACCTCCCAGATTTAGCTTCTGTTTCATATTCTAATACTTGAGATTTCACTGCATTTTTTGATAAATGCTAGAAAATTAGGTTTGTATTTTTATAAACCCATTCCAGTGTGTTTAGAGGTTATGTACTAGATAAGCTTCCACATCATACTGTGTTTCTGGACATCTTTAGTCGTGAAACTTTTTAACCAACAAAAGAAACAAGACCTGGAAGATCATTGATTGTACAAATTCTTTTTGTTACAGTAAGATCAATTTCTGAGGTAAACATGCTATCATCTCTCTGTTCTAGTCCTAAGATAACTGTTGTGGTCAATATTCATTCACAAATCTGTATGAATAGATTTTTAAAATCCCAACTTTCACTTTACTGTGCTTTATCAACTTTAATAGGAATTTAAGGTTCACAAGGAATGCAGAACTAAGTTACGGTACATTTTTAGTAAGGCAGATAGAGAGCAACTTCTCCCTTTTGATTTCACTGTCATTTTTCTGCATAAGGTTTTGTTTTCCGTGACACAAAATTAACTCTTTTAGTGTTTATTTCTGTCTTCTTACCAGTAGGCATTAAACTCTAAAATGTGTCTCTAATGCTGTTTGGTTGTACAATCCAATGTGTAAGATACTATATGCAGGTTATAGGACATATGAACTGTAACATTCAGAAATACCATATTTTGGCTCATGCATAGAGCAGTGTGTATATTTATTGAGATATATCTATGTCTATCTATATAATCTAAATCATCAATATCTATATCATCTATAGCTATATCTATGTATACATATACTTGCCACATGTGTATGTGTATGTGCAAATATGCATGCACCACACAAGGCAAAAAGCTCAGTTAGGAATTACACCTCTTCTTGCCAAAGAATTACTGCTCAGTGCTAAGGAATGTAACAGTCCTATTCATGGCAATTTCTGACACAGCGTTTAGGATAACCATACACAGACATAACAAGCAAAAGAACTGGAAAATATTTGTATAGTTATTAAGTGCTAATAAAGCTGATAACGAGCACAACTGCCACAGACATTATGCAACATGGAGGTCTGTTTATAAAGGATGTGGTTTGCAAGGGTTGGAGTGGAATTTTTTTTGAGGGATAGCATTACTCAGCAAGTTTCATATGTTGGAGTCAACTCTTTCATTTCTCTGGGGATTTTAGATGCTAAATTTTAGCTCATCATAGAGAGTATATAACTCGTGTTTTGTTTTTTTTAATTAGGGAAAGGACATATTTTGGAGAAAGAAAAGGCATAATAGCAACAAAAGCAACAATAATGATGCCATAAGCTCTCAGTTCTGTAGTTTAAAATAATTTAGAAATGTAATTTGTCCCATGGTAGATGAGATATTAAAAGCAACCCTTCAGCTAAGTAGATGGAAAAGGGGAAAAGGAAAGAATGACAAGCTGTTCGATCTGCTTTACCACAAAGAAAAATATATTATCAGGCTGCAGTCTCCTGCCTTGCTCTGTGGTGTGCTGAAGACAGTTTTTGGCCCCTCAGACATGTTGTTGCCACTTGACACAAATCACTGTAGACAGCAACCCATGTTTTGCCAAGTGTTTCCAGGGAGGATCATGGGACAGAGCATGTTACCGCTTGCTCAGTGTGAGTTCTTGCTTTCTCCTTCCTCTTTATCATTGTGTGGGCACAGAACCAAGGTCTGGGCATTTCGACATCCTGTGGCCTCTCGGCTGTGCTGCTCTGTGTTCTCACCACACCCTGGCCACACCTGTGCCTGTTCTGTCCCCGGCCATCAGCACTGTCCCCAGAGCCCAGCCAGCACCCATGCTGCAGGAGCACTGCTGGGGAGTGGCTTCTCTGCAGCCTTGCCAGGGACTTGCTGTAATTCTGGCCCATCTGGTGGCTCTCCTCAACCCCAAGCCCCACACCTCCATGCCTGCCCCACATCTGAAGTGGTGTTGTGAGCTGCACCTCCTTGTTATGCTCAAGGTTCGTTCCCGTGTTCCTCCCTTGCCTCAGGTCTCACTCCTCCATCCCTGCCTTGCCCCTGCAACCCTGCCCTGCCATCTGCCTTCTTACCACACCTGCTTCAAATCATCCTCCCAGCCCCTAAGCTTTACCCCAACACGTTCACTCTGCTTCCAAAACAGCACGAGGTCAGAGCTCCTCAGTGTGCCCTGCCTGTCCTACCACCTCTCTCAGCCCGGAGCTCTGTGCTGCACCCACACTTGTAGCACACCTCCTGCCAGTACTGCAGATTCCATGTCTCCTGTCTGCCTTTTCACAAACTGTCCTATTTCATGACTTCTTGGTGGAACAAAAAGAACTCAACACAGATAGTGTCCAAACCTCACTAATTTGTGGTTTATTATCTTAAGATGAAAACTGAGTTTATGCTTTACTGAGTGTAGAAATCTATTCGTTAATCGGTCAGACAGGCATGAAATGAAATGCAGGACAAGATTTCAAGTATTACAATGCTCAGATGCCTCCTGGAATGGCAGGTCTCTGCACTGACCTGTTGTGACTCACTGTCTGTATCTTCTGTAGCTAACTTCACATGATTAGGTGTTTTCCAGATTTTACTTTTGGTGGCTTGGTCTTCTTAGACTTAGACTGGGTCCACTGAGAATTGTGGTTATCTTTATTCCTAAGCTACAAAAACTCTTAAGCTACAAGATAATTATTTTTCAAGTTCTTATGATTATGGCATTAAGTAAATTTGACATATTTTTCCTAATTTTCTTTCCTTTTTTCCTGTCTGCTTAAGTAAGTGCAAGTGTGAAGAATGAAGTCCTTGCTAGTTTCAGATCTGACATCATAACCAACTGAGTTCTCATATAGTATCTAAGCACATACATTTTTGATCATCAGAAGAAAACAAAAATATCTTTATTTCTGGTGATAGGATCTCTGACATATACCAGAAAAACAAATACTTTGTCTTTTCATCTAGTTTTGACATGTCTTTAAATTACTTTAAATTACTTATTTATAATGAGAATCGTCAAATCAATTATTAGGGTCTGAAGTGCAGTTTCAGTGGTGTCTGGATCTTTCTTAATAAATAGCTACAGTTAGAGCCTTAAAAATCAAATGCAAATTCACATGTCCTTCAAACTCAGAGACTCAGTTGGAAGAGGAGAGTTTCAGTTAAGTTTCAGACTTTGAGAGAGAATAAATAATTTTTTTTATTTTGCAAAATCATTCCTGGAGTAAAAAATTTCAATTTTACTTACAGTGTTTCATTAGTGTATTGAGCACATTTTTTTATTAACAGAAGTATTTAATGAATATTTAACTCTTAAAATACTTTGGCTTACTTACTTACTAAAACAATGTAGATCCATGTCAACTCATCCAGTAATGCAAGAATCAGAATGGAGAAACCATCACTAATATGTATTTCCATCACAGTGAAATATTGACATTTTCATAAAGTCCTGAAAAAAATAAGAACCAGAATGCCAAAATACTGCATACATCATCAGAAAAAAAACCCACATTGAAATATTCAGGATTCTAAAACATTAATATCCATTTGCTTACATTTCAAGTTGATTCAGTATGATCAGTATTTCCTTCAATGTCTTCAAGGAGATGGAGTTTGAGGAGTGTTCATGTCTCCATTTTCTGCATTGTGTAGTAAAATATTTCAGTAAAAAAAACCTCATTAAAATGCAGCACAGAAAGATTTCAAAGAGCATCATCCTTTGCAAGTTCCATCAGTTGCATCCTGCAAAAAACAGCACTGGGTCTGATGCCAGGGATGAATCTGCAGCATCTGCAGTGAACTCAGTGCCATCGGGACTGTTTATAAACATGTGTTATTAGTTTGGAAAGACATTTTTGTCTTTGCAGGATAAGTACCACCTCAGAAGCCAGCATTACTTACGTATGGTTCCTCAAGCCTTGCTTCTCATACTGTGTTCAGATAGCAATGTCCTGCAAAAGGCAAAGCAGATAACGGTTGTGATCATCCTTAGTGTGTGTCTGAAAAGAGGATACATCTTGTATTAGCACCACCTCCCCCATGTGAGACATCTTCTATTGTGGTTAAGTTAGTCAAGTCAATGATTCAATATTGCTATGACTTTTTTAGGGCCCCATACATAACGTGATATAAACATTTTGTATTTACTGCTACTAATCATTCATCAAATTGCTATTTTTGGCAGTCATGATCTCTCCAGAGGAACTGAAAAAGGCTGGACTCTGTACAATATAAATTAAGGAGAATTAATATGTCTCTTGTTTCCACTTTTATGGGTTTACTTTATGTTAATTTCAAGCCATCATCAGGGAAGACTGTTTGGAGCAGCTGCTTCCTAAAGTATACACTTTAAAGATGAATGTTAAGTAAATATTTTGTAATGCAAAGATACTGCATAGCTCCTTCCTGCATTGTTTACAGACTTTCAGCCCCATTGACTTCAGATAGTTTTACATTGTTTTCTACATCAGTCAACAGCTAACTGACAGAGAGAGGTAGGATGATTACTGACAATTCTGGAAGTGGAATAGCACTGTAACAGCAAATAGTAGAATGGGAAAGAAAAAAATTAGTAGTCTAATTCTAGGGAGCATAAATAATCCACAGTATAATGGCAGAATAACATTTTTAATACCAAAGAGATATCCTGCGAAAGTGCCAAAACCTTGATCAGATCACCTTGGTCAACACTGATCTACATTCAACTGTTCATATCTGACATACTCTTAAAGCCTTAGAGCAGAACAATTAGCACAGTAAATACATTTTATACAGTTGGAGAAATGTATGCTCAGTTAGATTACCCAGAGTTACTAGATTTTGGACCAGATGCTACATTTTCAAAGCACAATGGCTTGGAGGAGCTGGAGCATGGTGAATCTTTCTGTTCCCTTCCAGAGAGGCAAAGTCATGCCCTGGAATATATTCTGGGGCCCCTTCTCTGTCTCATAAGGACCCTTGCAGGAGGGCAGACATTGGTCTTGTGCTGTGCCCCATCACTGCAGGGGTGAACATACTGTTTAGTCTAGATTGGTGTTGGCTGCCTTTTCTGGTAAGGTGGCTGCTTGACTGCAATGGGGAAAAACCATTATGTAACTTATTACTGTTTGGTATTTCAAGGGAAGATAAATAACTTCTAATTGTTTGGGTAAGCGCACTGTTATTTACTGCTTTACAGTATTACAGCTTAGCTGTTCTACACATATTAATGAAAAATGCAGGGAATATAGACATAATGTGACTTTTGAGCCTGTAGGAGCCTGTGTGCGGTCTGTGTCTGCTAGGAGGCACTGACACAACTCTGGGAACTGCATGCACTGCTGTGCATGTGTGAGATGGACAGAAGAATAATCTTTTTGCAGTCATTTTGCATTTTGCATTCGTCTTGCTGATCTGCAGTGGTGCCTCTCAGTAAGAGGCTGATTACTGCCTGCCTAGGGTTCAACTGGAAGTATATGAAGGCATACACATAAGGTTTAATACTTTACTACATGTATTTGTCCACTTCATCTCTTATTACAACTGGCTTCAGTCAATTTTAATTCTTATAGAAAATCCAGCCCGGCTGTTCCAGAGACATTTTCTGTCTGCCCAGTAGGCTGTAACTACAGGGCTACTCTTATTTAGACCACCTGAACTCTGTAAGCCCCATTTGATGGGGCTGTGAATCAGAGTGAGTCAGTCTCTATCACTCATTTTTCCTTTATCTATTTTTAATTTGTTTTCTCTTTTTCAGCCTTGGTATAGTGGGCTAAATAAACCACAAAAAGAGTATATTAGAGACAAAAAAAGGAAGGTACTGCATATTCTATTTTCTGACTTCCTTATATTGCTTCCTTTCAGAATGAAACCAAGTAATGACTCTGCCCATCTTTCATTGTGCCAGGGCCACTGATTTCTATGAATCAAAGTAGAAATGGACAGTTTTGCATTGTCTGTTCATCTGTCCATTGTCTGCTCATATATCCACCCCTCTTGACTGCTCTTTCAGCTATTCACATTCATGCTGAAGGTTCACAATATTGTGACGTAACAATTCACATTTCAGTTTAGAGAACTGTACAAGGTACATGTGGCTGTGGAACCAGCTAGTAACGAACTGGTTTGTCATGTTTGCTTTCAGGAATGCCCTGTAACTAAATATCTGGTCACCTGTATCCTCACAGAGCCATTACTTTCAGGTTAAATTTATGGTCTCAGCATACTAGTAAGCAGGCCTATATATCCCTGGAAAAGACGCTGGCAAGGGGGTAGGCCTGATTCAAAATAAATTTAGGCATCAGTTATTGCGTTTAATATAATTTAAAACTATCAGTTATTCAACTATAGTTTTTAACTATTAATATAGTTTTATTTGACATGCTCTCATATTATTTTGCCATCACTTTTTAAACACAGACAACACAGGCAATTATCTCCTCAGTGTTAGTAACCATATGCAGTATATTGCATATAGCCATACACCAGTCAGATTTACAAAAGCACAGGGTAAGACATGTCAGTGCTTTTTATGAGCAGCAAGTCGATTATAGAAATTTATCTATTTTTTGCATCTATTTTATGTGCAAGAATACTTGAGCATTTCTATTTACCAGTGTGGAATGTCTATTATGAAACTGTCCATTCAGTATTTTTTTTCAGACTCTTATCAATGGAAAATAACAGTAACATTTCGTCTTTTGATCAGCCATGTCACAGCGGAACAGAAAAGTTGGGTTTAGACATGGTCATCAGTGAAGGGGAAAAAATTTTTAAAAATTTAAAAAAAATGTATTAGTTGAAAAAGACAACATAAAAGAAATTAGCCAGTGTCATTTCATAAACAGAAGAAACAGCTGAATCAGTCATAGGAATCATTATTCATTTAGTTTCATTTCAGGAGGAAAATGTATACACAGTAACTGCCGTAACAGAGGGTGAGTGTCTCAGCAGCTGTTACTGTGCGGTCTTTGCTCAGAGAACATCAAAGCCTGGATGGCATCAGTAACTGACTGTACGGCTGATTCAAAGTCCCTGAATAAATAGGCACAAACCACAGAAAACAGGGACCCTCTGACTCTCTCCTTCCATTCCTGGAGAGGTCCAGGCATGAGGTGTGACAGCTACAGAATTGATTTGTTGAGACATCAGGAAGAGCAGAAAATATTAGCAACTAGTGTATGTTCTTCTACGTCTCCCTTTCTCCTTTATCATAACGAGAAATGACAGATGAGAATCATGTTGAATACCTGCTTTTGTTTTTGTTCCCAAACCTTACTGTTCCATTGTTTAATATTTCCTTATCCTTCTGAATGCTTCTTAATAGACAGAGAGGATTTAGTCCATTTCTATATTTTGACACTGAAATAATGAGTAAGAGTGAGACTCATGACATTTCTGAATTCATTCAGTCCATAATATTAATTCTTACTTGTAAGTAAGAACAAAGAAAAAATTGCAAGAGATTGTCTGAGAAACTTTGCTGTCTACAATCCTAAAGTCTTTTTTCTCCCTGATGACTCAAGCACTTAGTATCATTGTCCTGAGGCACATCTCTCCTCTCTCTCCCTCCCTAACTTTTCTGTTGCAGGATCTTTTGCTTCTGACCATGGAACTTTTGGGACGTCGGTTGTTTTGTTTCCTCTGTCTCATTAAATTTTCTGTACTACACCTAGCACTCTTTGCCACATGATATATAGAGATGGAATCTAAAGAAAAAATAGACAACTGCATGAAAAAAACCCCAACTCTTTAGACACTATTAAAAAGCTACTTCACTGATCACTAGTAAGCAGGAAGTGGGATTTACACATGGGGATTTCTAAATTATAAAAAGTGCAAAAAACTTGAGTATGAGCAAGGAGGAACTTCCTTCCAGTTACCAAAATTACAGATACTTCCGAAAATCTGAAGTGTTGTGGAATAATAAAATACCAACATTGGGTTCTCATGGAAAAGCCTGAAAAGCAAGTTGCAACATGAAAGATGTGACTATTGGCTTGATTTACAAACATATTCGCAAAAGATTTTTTTAAAATAAGGTATAGAGGAACACAGTGCCGTGTTTGGAAATTAAGTATCTTTACACTTTCAGTTTTAAAGGTTTTACAGCATTCCACAGCAACACAAACTGAAACATGGAATACAGCTTGTTAATATGGATAAGAAAACTTACAGCTACTTCCAACAGATCTGATATGGTGCTGTTTAACAAGCTACATCCATGGCGTGCGTTGTTATACAATGGCTGAAACACTATTTACTTTGGCCCCCAGTATTTGTTTCATAACCCTCTTAGAAGAAGAGTGATAAGTAATTCAGACCACACATGCTAAAATTCTGTGGGTTATCCCTTTTCTCTTATTTAAGTATCAGATACACATTGAATATATACTTTTCTGGGACCAGTGAGAATGGAAATTGCATTATTCTATGGAAGGATGGCATACAAAACTATTGTGTTTATTGCTGATTTTCAAAATAATTCAAGGAAATCTGGCTCCAATTGTGACTCCTAATGATGTGGTTTAAACTTCCTTGCAGATAACTGGTTCCTGAGGGAAACATATCTCAGTTGAATGTTTTTATTAAGATTACATTATCAAAATTAAAAATACTTTGGTTTTGGTGACTACTACCCCAGTGAAAATGGAATGTTTGAATTTTTTAAAAAATAAATCAGGTGGAAATATGCACTGGCCACTAGCTTTAAAATTTCAATAGTCTTGTTACATGAGTATTATCAAAGTTATAACTTATATGCAATATATGTATTTTTCTCCTTACACTGAGTATGGTGCACACTAGACCATAATCAGATTAATGCAATAATCAAAGCCATTTATGACAAAGCCAGCATGGTTTTATGCATAGATTGGAGAGTGCTTTAGGAGAGTAAATGAACACAGCTGCTGCCAGTTTACCAAGCAAGAGACTGAGACAAGGAGGGCTGAAAATACTTGCTAGACAACAGAAAACCAGGCACAGAAGAAAGGGAAAACTATCTTAAGGACATATCCCTACATTTAACCCAAATCTTATGCAAATTCTGCCTGAAAGAATGAGCAAACAAATTACTACACATGAGTAATCATATGGGGCCCAGTGTGAGTGCAGGTTTCAAACAGCCCATGCCAGACAGACCACTACAGCCCATAGGTTTCTATGGGTTCAAAGAAAAGCCAAAAAGAGACCAGAATCACCTTTTGCCTCTAACTCTCCTAGAACAGTTACATACTCAAAGCAATCCATTTCTAAGTAGTTTTTTTATGACATTTATTTTCTGAGCCAAGTGTTGACAGAAAGCTGGATTACTTTGAATTGACTTTAAACAGGCAAATTGAAGCGTAAAGTTCACAGGTCAACAAGGTGAAGAGCAGCAAACTCTATGAATAAGACTTTGCATGATTAGCCCATAGAAGTTTGTTTTGTCTTATTCCTTTACTGGTACACAGGAAGAACCATGGGAATTCCCAGACACATCCACATCCTTATACACTTTTCTAGTTAGTGTTATCAGCAACATTATGTTGTGCAAATATGTTACGTGGACAGGAAATTGTTATACTGCCGTTGCTCATGTAAGTTCTACAATTACAAATTTTATTCACTAGAAAGAGGGTCAACTTCCTTTTTTCAAAATATCTTTCCATTATTAAACACGCAATGATTGCTGCAAAATGTTGCTTCAAATAGCTTCTCAAAGAAGATATTTTTACCTTTTATTGAATGTTTTTGCATCACACATTGCCTGATAGTTTTCTCCACTGTAAATACACACTTACTAGGACAAGTGTTGGGAACAGCTAGTAGAATGCTAACTCTTCTTTAGTGCACAAATGCTATTGAAGTACAGTAGCTATCCCATGACTTTACCCATAATGTGACAGACTAGGAATAGTGTTGTTCTGTGTTCTGATCACAACAGATGAGTAACAGCCCTTGGCTTATGTGCAAAGATTAAAATAAATCAAAACTGCAATAATATCTAAACATTTATGTACATTTTGCTTTTCATAGGTCTCAGTGTAAAACTCTCATTTTACCTAAAACCACAAAAACACTTTACACAATAATATTGCTTATAACAACCATTATGAACAGAGTGATGAGTTGTTATTGCAGAAGCAGAAATGTTAAATGAAAAGCAGTCTCATAAGAATGCAGTTCTTTAACCTTAATAGTGGAAAAAAATAACTTTAGTGACAATGCTACAAAATTAGTTAATATTGATCTTCCTGCTATTATAGGAAACTGTTTCTTCTTTCACTTTAAATGATTGATGGAAACATTGATGTGAAGTGATTACATGTTGTATTAAACTATATATTGATACTGGAAGTACCAACAGGCAAATGGATGAAAG
Source organism: Zosterops lateralis (assembly GCF_965231275.1). Classification (NCBI taxonomy): domain Eukaryota; kingdom Metazoa; phylum Chordata; class Aves; order Passeriformes; family Zosteropidae; genus Zosterops; species Zosterops lateralis. Next base: position 17,519,002 of record NC_139769.1, read on the forward strand.
CAGAGAAGGGTTGGCCAATGACATGGAGCTTCTGATTTTAAAATCCAGCTGCTCTGCCTAGCTGAACTTCATTCACATATGCAGGATAAAATTTTGTAAGAAAGTTTGACATGTAACATTTAACATGTAACAATATTCTATATCTTTTTGGATAATGGGAAAAGATTAAATATCATGGAAAGGACTTTAGATTTCAGGATTCCTCTCTCTGGAAAAGTTGTTTATAATATTAGATTCCAGGAATTCTTAATAGAGTAGGAATTTTTTCTCTAGCTATTTCACATTTAGTTAGGTTTTGCAGAACTGGACCACAATTCTTAGCAAATATTTTAGCTATTGCACTCTTACCCTATAAATAGGTGTGCTTATAAGAATGACTGCAGAATTCCTATGAGTTGGAGCTAATCATCTGAGAGAGTGCTGATTCAAAGTACCTTTAATGAAAATGAATAAACTGTTGACGTAAGTCATGCCATCTCATATTCTGTAACACCACCAGTGAGTGCTGGTTCCATGACTGCATTCCACTCACTGTTGATTTTTCTTCTCGTGACTAATTGAGATGAAACATAAATTAAGCAGATAATTTATGAGAAGTCTCTGTAAAAAAAATGAAGGTAAACCAAAGGTGGTATAAAGAGTAGGTCAGATAAATAACAGACACATGACATTATCTGACTCAACATGACTGGCCACAAACTGGTTTTATAGATGTGCTGTTCAGACATCAGTGTTTGGAGAGCAGATTGATGATTCTTTGGCAAGGGAGCCTATTGGTACTAAGTAAATAGATAATTACTTTTCCTTCCGCTCTTAAGAGGCTGTGCAAAGCAGGGTGATCACTATTCCCTTTTTTAAGCAGTAAAGATGCCTTATCTTTGAGGCCTTTCAACATGCGTTGCCGTTGCTGTGGAACTTTGGATCCTGTCGAGTTGTATAAAATTTATGCAGAAACACATTATTGCCCATGAAGACCCTTTTCCTGGAACTCCTGACTGAAACAATGGTTATTCCCATATAAAGTAATTGCAGTAATTGGCCACACTGTGCAATGAGTATAATCAAATTTACAAATGGACTACTAACTTGAGTAGATTCTGTACTGCTGCCTGTGCTGTTGTTTGGAGCATCACTTTTGAATAAACTAGATGGTCTCATGCCTTCTCTATATAAAACCTGAGTTATTTTAAGGAAGAAAAAGCAGAATAATATATACTGCTGCCCAAGCCTCACTAGACATTGGCAATCTTTGTTTTAAAAAGACAACTAATTAATACAGAGAGAATTGTACATACTGTTAAATCTTTGTGCAATAAACATCTAGACACAATAAATCCATGAAATGAGGCCGACGTTTTTACTAGAGGAACCAGTGAAAAGCAGTGCTTGGAAGGTCCAAAACCAAAAGCAAGAACAAAATTGCACTAAGGCCTCTCAGCAGACCCCGGCCAGGCGCTGTGCCCTGCCCGGGTTTGGCGTGCGGAGCTCGCGGGGCGCTGCTGTGGCCGAGCGCGGAGCTGAGCGAGGGTGACATCCAGTGGGAAACGCGGGGCAGCCGCTGCTTCTGCACTCACTTTGAAGGGCCTACAGTCCAGGCTCTCTCGCTGGATTCAACACGATTATTTTTCGCTGGCACGCACTCAGTAGCTGATTCCGTTAATGTAAATTGCCCTTAAAAGAACTCAGCTATCAGTGAAGCATCTTGTGCTTTCAGAAAAATCTTCCCTCTAGTCCTTGTAATGATTTTACTGCTTATCTTAGTGTTGATAAAAAACACATTTCCCTGGTCTCCACCCAGCTAATGAAAACATCTCACTGTTTTCATTCAGAACTAGATCTGGCTCGGTAGGTCATGGATATTTCTGCAGACTCCATGTGGTCCAGCTTGATGCATTTTACAACCCCGTGTGATTTAGGTTTGTCCTAGGTTATTTCATTCTCTTTGCCGCTCTCAAGAATGTCTTCCATCCTTCCTTCTATGTACATAATTTATAGAATAAGCCATTTTCCCCCAGTCTTATAAATCCACAGCTTTCACTTCTCAATTCCTTCTGCAATTCCCTTTCCTGGCTTTTTGAGGGGATGTTTTGAAGAGCAGTGTTACTTGTCTGTTCTCTGTATTGAGACACTCAGATGTATTGACATGTCTGCTCTCTGGACCAGAGAGCAGTCCTGAAGCACGGAAGTTGTTCCAGGGTCAAGCTCTTTCATCTTATACTACCCACACCATTTACCAGTTAGAACCCTGGGTACATTGTAATTCTGATTTCCCACAAAGGTACACCTCTTAGCCTTGTCTGGCTTGGTAGGTAATGTACCTGAAAGATTGATCCTCTTGCTGTGTTCCAAAACCTTGAAATGAGTCACCTCTAAAGTTTATTATCAAGTTCAACTCAGCAAACACTTTCCTAGGGTCAGGCTGTGCTCTAGCTTGTGTATTGACGGGAATAAAAGGGCTCTTTGTGCAGATCCCTGCATGCTTGTGTGGCAAGTGGAACAAATTAACTTTGTGGTATTATACTCATTCCTTGAATGATTCATTTGTTTGGTAAATCACAGGAGGCATGGTGGTTTGCAGCAGTAATCTAAAACTATAGAGGCAGTAAGATGTGCACACTCCATTCCTCTAGACCGCTGGCTAATCTACTCGATAATCATTACCCTGAAATAAAAATAGAGCTTCTCAATGTATTGGAAATATCCTGAAGAATTTGGTTCATTATTTTGGTTATTAATTTGTTAAATTCAAGTGAGAAGGCTGAGAAGTGAAACATCTCAATCATCAAATTACTTGAAAAAATACTGTTTATTTTATGCTTTGTGCATTTTCATCATTGTATTTAAAACAAAGTATTTTAAAAGTCCATCTGTAGATATATGATCAGGTGGGTTTTTCTATAAGCAAACAGGAAAACTAACATGGAGCATCATAAAGAAACTAACTCAGGTCATCATAAGGATTGGATTTTTAGATGGATAGGACAGAAGTCTGCCAGTGGATCCAGCAGAGCAGTGACAGTACTGGCAGGCTGATCAAAAATCTGGCTGGGCACTTTGGGTTGTTAGCCAGGCCTGAGCCTGTCAGGGCACTCTCAACCCTGAGGATATTTGCTGACAGGAGAGGAAAGGTGATACTCTGCTTGTGAAAGGGAGTGGTGGCAGACCCAGATTCTTTTGATCATTCCTCCGAGTCTTAATCTTTCATGTACCTTCAGGACTTGTGCTATGGCTTGTTTATGCCCACACAGCTTTCACAGTCTACCCTCTTCTTCCCTGGCCAGTTTTATGCCTCCTTATACTAGTTCTAGCCTCCCTTAGCTCTAAGATCCTTTTTTCATTCTTAGCCTCCTTTTTTCAGCCATTTCCTCCTGTCTCTCATTCTCATTCATATCCAGCTCCACCTTTCCCTCAAATCCTGCATGCTGTCCCTTGCATGCCAGTCCTCCCTCCACCTCCTCTCTCTGGCTGCCATTCCCCTACTGTCCTGGACTTCCATTTTACTTCTGTTTCTGGAGTCTTTGTTGAGCCAGTCCTGGCTTTTAGTCTATTATTGTGGCTCAACAGAGGCATAATGGCCCGCTGTCTACAACATTAGGTTAAATGATTCATGATATTGACCTTTTTTTAATCCTTAATCCTTCTCAGAGAGCTGCTAGGTTCTGCTTTCCTTATCAGCCAAAGTATTCCTTATCAATTCCATGAACTTATTTAGCAGCAATATCTATTTCTCCTTTTTCTTTACATTCATCTCAGGACTAGTCTTTGTCCATTGTGCCTTCATTTCCATCAGCACAATCACGGATGTGAAGGCAGAACAGTGAAAATACATGGCAGGTCAGAAGCACATTTCAGGGTTGCCCAGAAAGTCTAAGCCAGGCCCTGGGTACATTGTGCAGGCTCAGTTTACAGATTCTGTAGCTATGAAGCTCATTAAGATGGCTGAACATACACTGTGATTTATGAAAGTGGTTTGGGTAAATATGGATGAAATTTCTCAGTTATGAGAAAAAGCAGAAAACATTTCTTTCTCCTTGTCCATTAAAAATCTCTGATCCAAATAATCTGTGAGTATTTCTTTACTCCTATCTAAGAAAGGAAATTGTACTGGATACTTTATTTAATTCTTAAAAATGACTGAATAATATGTGCTGATGTTTTCCAAAAATCTTCAGCACCTGCCATGAGAAATTTCAGACTGAATGGTTCAAGTGAGATGAGGTCATAAACACCAGGTCTCAGAATGCAAACCTGACTAGCAGCTTGAACATAATAGGAGGCATTATGTTGAGTTTCTGGGTGTTACAGTTCAGAATATTCCAAGAAGGATAGCTACAAACAGAGAACAGTGTCTGTCTGCTAACCTATTGTGCATAAGCAAGATCATTTTGAGAGCGACGGAAATTATGCTCAGCTGCACCTTCTCTAATTAGGCAGAAAGTGTTTGCTTTTAAGCTGAGTTTCTCAGATGATGTGTCCTGTTATTAAAGTAATTGGTCTCTGTTCCTTGTCTGACCCATAAGGGGATACAGATAGGGATAGTCATCTCACTTAACCAGTCTAGCAAGGAGCAGTAATGTTTGCATTTAGCACCTTCCTCTCCTGCTCCACATTCCTGCTCCAGTTTTAACCAGGTAAGTTTCTTGGTAGGAAAGTTGATCCCTAAGTGCAAGCAGCAGCAGGATTCATTCTCAGTGAATAAACACTACACTAATAAGAAATAATGGGAACTTTGTTATTCAAGCTTGGAGTTAGGAAGCTTGATTTCATGTTTGATTTTTTTCTGTATATTTTATGTGACTTCATGAAAAACAAAGAGGTGAGAAATATCCATAAGTTTACACTGCTGCTCATCTCTGTTGCTGATAAACATGTCTGAAGATGGTTAACATGTAAAATATCCTTTAAATACTACAGTAGTCTCAGAAGTGTAAATGTTAATCTCCCTTGTTGTGGTTCCCCCACTGCAACACACCAAGCAGGTGGAATGGTTAATGTCTTAAAACACAAATAAATCACTGTGAATTCCTGGGTACTCCAAGGAAATATTTTGTTTTCTTTTCCTTTACAAGAAACACTACATACTTGAGAATTCAGTGGAGAGTTAGGAGTGAATGTGGATCCTCACCATACTAATCTCCCACGGAAGCAGCTGTAGTTGGATACAGGATTGAAAAGAAGACATTTATATTATAAAGTTGACATCTTGTCCCTGTAGACCAGGGGACTGAGACCAAAGGCTCCAACCTGGGCTTCTCACCCAAGAGAAAGCACAAGCCAGTGGACACCTCTCTGGCCAAGTCATTAGTGCTCACATAAAAAGACCAGTTCTTTAATCTGATACTCTTTTTCAATAATTAATTTTCATCTTATTTCTATTTCAGCAGTACAAAATATCACTTCTAAAACTCCGTGCTCCTCACTGAGTGCTGGAATGACTCAGCTGCAGAACCAGGCTCTATCCTGTGAAAGTGGTAAGATGGAAAATCCAAAATCAATCTTTCGGGCAGGATCGGACAAATAAGAAGTGAAAGGTTTTGGTTTTACACTTCGGATGTGGGTGTTTAAATCTGTTATGCAATCTGAGCCTTGCTTCCTTATTTTCTTCAATTGTAGCATGAGGATCCTCGTTTGTGAGTACTGGCTCACCGTGGTGTGATGCTCTATGCCCCCATCCCAAGTGTTCAGCTGGAGCTCGAAACTGGGAGATGAGCCCCACCTAGTGACACATGATAAAAGTACTCAGCTGCTACTAACTAGAATAAATTTGATACCGTTTGAAATTCAAGGAAAAAAAACTTCGTACAATTAAAATATTTAATTTACAATTTTTTTTAAAAAAAATCCTAATCTAATGTGAGTTATTTTCTAGCATTTCTAAGATAATTTCTCCTTGGCTAGCTGAAGAAATACAAGAATTTTTTAATGATATTCCTCAGTAAAATCAGGCCTCTACAACAGATTTCAATATTTTTACATGAACTTCAGTGTTACCTGGATTCTGGAGTTTATTAAAAATATTTGTTCCACTTGCTGTTTTCCTCTATTCACAGTAAGAATGGAACACAAAACTTAAGGAGAATCCTTCAAAAAGTGCCAAATCAACAGCAAAATATTAGAATGTGATGACAGCAAGTCAACAGATTCTAATATAGGCCTTCATCACTGGCATTGTTCTTCAAGAGAATTTTTCTTAATCAGATAATGATTCTGACTCAGAATATTCTTTTTGTCTAGGTTAAAGGTTATTCATAATTTTGGTTAGTCTTCTTGATATAATTTTAAAAATTGAACTTCTCTTATAAAAAAAGGGTTAAGTTCCATGTGAAATTTCACATTTGTATTTCAAGGCAAAATTACTTCTCCCACATATTTTTAAAGTGCAACAACACAAAGTGAACAAAAACCTATTTTCTCTATTTAGGTTTTATAAGCACAGAACGACTCTTTCAGTTTTAGAATCTTACTCTAACTTTCACCCAAGTTCTGAAAACTCCCAGAAATTGATGGATAATGAGCATTAAAAGACAGAATGCTGCTAAAGACAAGAACTATGAACTGACTGGAAAGGAAATAGTTTAATAAATCCTTTGTTAGACAGAGGTTTTAGAAATTTTTCCTGCTGTGTTTCTTCAGAACCACTTCTTGGGAGGGGGTGTGTGCAAATTTAAATCAGAATTGTAGCAAGTTCTGTCAAAACAGTTAAAATGTCAATTTCAGAAACATTGTATGACTTACCCTTTTGGAAAAATGTAGTAATTTCCAGTCAGCTTAGAAGGAGTCTGAAATGCTCTGGGGCAGAGATTCATTCCTTTTTATAAAAGCTCAGTTTCTCATATTACCTCTTTACTTCCATCCAGGCTAGTTTGTCACCAAGGCTTCATTCTGCATTTTCTCCAGACAACTGGAATACATTGGCTTGGCTTTGCTTTCTTTTTCTAGACCAGACTAGCCCAGTGCTCTGTCTCCTGTACAAGATGGGCCAATTCTTAAACAGTTTTGCAAAACAGCTTCCATTTAATTCAATTTTATTGCGATTGCAGATGTTGTGTTACTTCTTAAGGAGGACATTTATTTGTTCCACTGACTGTCAGGAAGAGGACAAAACCACACTTTTAACATCCTATCAATTTGTAATTTTCTCTAGATTATTGAGCTGAATTTAGTGAACATCAAAATAAACAGGCAACAGGGACAGCACAGAGTGTTATTAATGTTATAAATGTGTTATTAAAAGTGGCTCATAATTCCCGCATCCTTTGGTCATCTGAGTTACAAAGATTGCCCTAATTTGTTGTTATTCTTGTCGTTGCAGGTTAGGTGCAAAATGCATATGGACATAGATGAGAGGTATGCATAGCATAATGCAGTGTGCCAGCGTGATGGAACTGAACATACAACCAAACAGAAGCTGAAAAGGGTCTATGCCTTACTGTGTGTTGATAATACAACTGGAACAGCCCAAGGGTCTGTATGAGTGTCAGTGGGCTTTACAGCCCCCGTTCTGTGCCGGCAGTAACAAACCCTTAGCTATTCGCAGAAATAAGCTAATGAAGGGTGAAATATAAACCTCCCACCCTGTCCGGAGGCTCTGTAGGAACCCGCGGCCATGGAGGAGCTGCCGGAACCCCCGAGCGCTGTCCCGGGAGCGGGAGCGGAGCGCCCCGGGCAGCAATGCCTCTTCTTCCCTCGGGCTGGCGCAGCGGCCCCGGCACAGCCCGCCAGAGCCCGGCACGGCCCGGCACAGCGGCGGGCGGAGCTGCCGGAGGTGCCCCCGCCCGGCCCCGCGGCGCCGGAGCCGAGCCCTGGGCAGCCGAGCCCCGCGGAGCCGCCTGTGCCCCGGGCCCGCCCCCGCGGAGCACCGCCCGGCCCGGCACAGCGGCCATGGAGCGGGGCGGGGGCCGGCGGCAGGTGAGCCCGGGGCCGGAGGTGCCCGGGACACCGCGGGGACAGCGGGCGGTGCGGGGACAGCGGGCGGTGCGGGGACAGCGGGCACTGCGGAGGACAGGGGGCAGTACAGGGGACAGCGGGCAGTACAGGGGGCAGCGGGCACTGTGGGGACAGCGGGCACTGTGGGGACAGCGGGCACTGGGGGCACAGCGCACCTGGCTGCGGTATGCAGCTGCCGGGGGATCGGCGCTGGGAGGGCCAAGTTACGCGCTTGCTGAAGTCTCCGCCCGTTGGAACTTGAGGGATCTCCGCCCTTTGGAACTTGAGTTACTTTCACAGAAGTTTGTTCTGTTGTTTTCTTGAACTTTTCTCTGTTTAGGACTCTGGGGATAGTATTTCTGAACGGCAGGAATGGAGACCGGTCGTTTACAGAAAGTGCACAGACACTCTCTGGCTGCTCCTCTTCTGCCTTTTCTGGGCTGGTTTGGTAAGCACGCGTGTTTGTTTGTTTGTTTCCTGGAAGGACTGATCAGATCCAAAGTTAATGGGGCTCTGCATAGTGTTACACTAAACCTAAACTGAAATTGTCACGGGCACGGTCCCCGGGTTTGCCCAGGGACAGATCTGCCCTTTGCAGTGGTGCAGTGCTTTATTGTGGTGTCTGACACGAGCCTGAGCTCTGCCCGTGTGCTTTAGACCCCATATATACACTGGTTATTTAGATTTCGCTGGTTTTGTGTATCAGTCCAGGCTCTGACCAGGCTCTCTATTCTACTTATTCATTGTAGCCTTGATGTCTTCCAACATGTGTCCAGCTGGTGCTACATTCAGTCACTATCTTAGAACAGAGTCCAAGCTTTTGGGAGGAGGCTTTGTCTTTCTGAACCCTGAATGTGGTTCTTAATATGTCTCAGTCTATCAGGATTATCATAAATACATTTTTTAATTCCATGCATTGTAAATTTTCAAATGGAAGCTGATGCAGAATATTACCCTTTTTAAATACTCCATAAATGGATAGTGAACTTTGTGAGCAGGATAGGGGGTTTTTACCTGCTGTCTAATGCTTTGTGCTTTGATCAGTGGAGGGGATGCCATGAATGAAACCTGTCAAATGGTAAGGGTTTAAGATTTTTGTTTGGTTTCTCTCACTGTTTTTATTGCTCACTTTCTGTGAAATAGTTTATTGCATACATGCATTTGTTTTCTTGTGTTTGGTCTTATTTTTAAAACATTTAAGAGAATGTAGTTACACAAATTTCCTCACATAGTGAAAAAAAATTGAAATCACATTGTGGAAATGGGTATCATGGCCATGTGCAGAAACACCCCTGCAGCTATTACTCTTTTACTTAACAGTATTTATGGCTTTTATCCAGCATTCTGCACTTAAAAAAAAAAAAAAAAAAATCGACTACACAATGGGCCTGTAATGTCCATATTTAAAGGCAATACCAGAATTTTTCTAAAAGCCTGTTTCAGTTGAGTTACTGAGTTACAGTGCCAGCTTATTTCTTGTTTTCCTTCTGAGAACATTTTAATTATTAACAAATACTTGCTCTGTAAACTGGATCTGGAAATACTCTGTTTTTGTAACAAATTACATCCACAAGCTGTATGTTAGCTTGAATTGAGGAGTCTCTACAAAGATGTCCATATTGAGACAGCATTAACATACCATCATAATTTTTTAAAAAATTCTGAACTAATGAAGACTGCAAAGTAAGAGTCTACTATAAGCAAAAGTGAGATTGCTCTCAGGGCTAACGAAGCACATTTGTACATGTTTGTGTATGAGACATGTTTTTGCCCAAATCCAATCTTTGGTCACAAGTACTAAAAGTAGAAAAACAAATAAAGGCTCTAAAGCTGAAGTAGGAAGGCAGTTGTGCTGGATGTGGTGTGTACAATCTGTCTCGAGCACAGCCAATATTCAGCTGTATTTGTTCAAAGCAGCAGTGCTTAATGTGGGACTGAGAAGCCTCACTGCTGCCAGCAGCTGGCACACAGCCACAGAGTAGTGATTGTCCTTGGTGTGTGTGAAATGTGATGTGCACCCCATGGGACAGAGGAGAAGCTTGCATCACTGAGTTCTTCAGTAGCTGGAGTGATGGGGAGATAAGCCCTGGGTAAAGTATTACTCAGGACTTCACCAGTTTCACAGAAGAATTGCTGCTTCTTGGCACTTGCAAAGGCTCTTTCCAAGGATTGTTTTGGCCCTCACAATGTACAGGAGGGTTTAAGCTGCATTCCTAGACAAAGTGTTTTATTTTGACTAAGAATTGCTGCTACTTGGCCAGCAGAGGTACTTGGCTGCCTCTGGGGTTTACAGGAAGATGATCTACTAGGACTTTGATCTGACAGCAGAACTAAAAAGTCAGGGCAGTGTCATCTAAGTGCACAGTGTGGCTTTCTCCATGTTTTTCACATGTGTTAAAGAGTGCTTCTTCCTGAAATTTCAGGTAATCTCCATTTAAAATATATTTTGTGTTTAAAAATAACTCTGATTAGATTCACTAGTAGCTTCAAGGGCCCATTATGGCAGCAGTTGTATTGCCCAAGTGTGTCTTGAAGGTCACCCTGTAAAACGAGATGCAGTGAGCACATGAAAAATCACCATTTGAGTGTTCTTGCCTAGTGACACACATGAACATCACTAAGGACAGTGTTTAGCACCTTAGTAATGCTTTCCTCTTATTTCAATCAGGAGCTCTATCTTTCTTCTCCTGTGTTATTCTGATTAATTTATATACTTTCAACAATAGATGAAGGAAAGCTGTAAGGAAGGCATAGGGCTAAACTTGCCCTTATGACTCAACCTGACCTTGTGCAGAGGGGTGAATTTTAGATTTAACTGTTTGTAACCAGAAGGAAAAAGTGTATGGCTTTAAAGAAATATTTATTGAATGGGAAGGAAAAGCTATGGTAGCACGCTTTCACATTAAAAAAATATTTTAACAGATGTTTGTAAGTGGCTATGCTGTGGTGGCTGGTGCTGCAGAAAGACTTGTGCTTGGATATGACAGCTTTGGGAACATATGTGGTCGGAAGAACACTCCTGTAGAAGGGGCAAATCTTTCTGGATTGGACATGACTAATAAAAAGTAAGTACATCAGATAATGTCTAAATAAATCAAATGTTTGAGAACTTAGTAAAATACACATCTTCTAGCTGTCAGTCAGATATGTCTGTGTATCTATGCACTGTTGTATTGAAAGACAAAAAAAGTGGGAATAGTGCAAAAGAGTTAGTGAAATTAAAAAGATAAGATAGAATTAGAAAATGTGCTGCATCATTATGCTTTATGCAGCTGCCTTCTTATAGAGGATCTTAAATGGGACATCAGCCAAACAGGCAGTCATTCTATAGGGCAAATCTTTCTACTTAAGGATGTTGCACACTGAAGTTTCCAGTAATTTTACTGACTCCTTTGGAAAAAGTTTCACTTGCTTTGTAGCATTTTAAAAGGATGGAAAGAAGGTTCAGAATTTTAACTTATAAAAACCCAAGAAAGCTTGTTTTTTGAGAAGAGGATCTTTTTTTCTTTCTAGGTATGTGTTCTTTCTGAATTCATGCAGCCTGGAAATACAAAGCCTCAAAATCAGTTCACTTTCCTTGTGTGTGTCAAGTTGTCCACAACAGCAACTCAACTCTTTGGAAGATCTCCAGAGTTTTGCAAGGAATAATGGTGTGCCACAGGGAATATGAGTATCTTAGTGTATCTGTAGAACAGTTGAGCAGCTTCCACTTCATTTTTATTATGTTTCTTACACTAGGGAGTCATATCTTACCATTAATTTCCTGAACAGTTCATGGTAACAGAAAATAAAATGTCTTGTTTCTGCTTTGTTTCAAAACCATAGTTTCTGGAAATGTTACAGCTCTCTTATGCAAATTAGAAAGTGGTTCAATAATTCCTGCACAGTGCTGAGATTATGTAGCAGAAAACTGACTGCTGAGAATGAACTAGTGACGTTTGGTGGAGGTGCTAGTAGGTCACCAGGGTTCGTATGCTGCTTGAGACTCTTGTCCATTTGGGTCCTTGAATTGTAATTAAAACTACTATGGAATTATTAATTCCATGAAGACACAAGTGGATTTATCCCTCTAGACATCAGATCCCAATGTTTGCTATTCCCTTTTATTGTAGTTTAATCCCATCTGGCAACAAAGCACCCCACAGCCACTCACTTCCCAGCAAAACCAGGACACACCTAGAAATTTTATTTGATTCTGGTGTTCAAGATGAAAATGCTGTCAGAAGTAGCCATTGTGTCAAAGAGGCTCCAGTTTATTCATGTCCTACACGTAAATAAAATAATCTGTAGTCTAAGCCTTATTTCATTGGGTATGTATAAACTTCAGGCCATATGAATATTAATGGCTATTTTTGTTGGAGATCAGTATCCCTTTCTTTTTTTTTTTTTTTTTTTTTTTTTTTTTTTTTTTTTTTTTTTTTTTTTTTTTTTTTAATGTTTTATTTGGCAGGGATTAGTATTTAAATCGACAATATTTGTTTTAATTTAATTTTGGGGTAGTTTGCCATAATTTTGTATGTGCAGAAAGCTGTAAACACCTGTGAGATTGTATAAGTATTTTCAGTCTAATGAAACACAATTGCATCATCAAATTCCAGCTAAAACTGCTTGCATGTTTATGTCAAGGCAGGGAGGGGTCTTGCATTTTGAGTGGCTTGGACAAATCCAGCCTTTCTTTCCCTGAGGACCTGTCTAATGGAGCACAAGTTAGTTTTCTGGACATGTGTGTGTGTATATATATATATTGTATTCTAACTCTGGACAGCCTAGTTCTATTGGTGTTTCCATCGTTTCAGGTTTTCCTCTTATCCTAGTGAGCAAGGATTAATAGCCAAGTATGGCACTGTGGAACAAACATTGTGCCTGCCCTCCAGGAACATAAGTGGTGACTGTAGGTAGGTCTAGAAGGCAAAGATTCTGCAGAGATTGGTTTAGATTTACTCAACTACCTAATTTGTTATTCACATTCCCACTGGAATATCAGGGATGAAAATGGCCTGCTAAGAGATCAAATCAGAAGTGCAAACAAATGTGTTAATGTGCTTTTTCTCTCAATTTTTTACTAATTTTAAGTTACCTTTTTTTTTTTTTTTTTTTTTTTTTTTAGGTTCTTTTCTTTGTGTTTACAACCTGAATGTTTCCAGTTACACACTAAATCCAAAGGCAGCTCAGCTGTGTCCCACACTGCCAGTTCCACCAAGGTAAGAATGACTGGGTACTTTACAACTTCCCTGAGTCCAAACAACTTCTTACGGATTGTTACTTTCTCGCATTTTGCATTTGACTTAATGCTTCACAGCCAGGACGGTTTTGCTTTGTTTATTTATTTTTGTCCACGTATCCTTACAAGCTCTTTTATGTGCCTGTGAACATTCCAGTGTCCTGTCCCACAGAATAAACAAAGCCTGCATTCCTTCCATTCCTCTACCCTTTAGACAATTTTCCCCGTCCAAATTAGGAAAAAGCACTCCATATGAGGAACAACTTAGCTCCTGCACAGACTTCTGCTTTCTCCCTCAATGCCAAGGATGTGGTCTTCAGCCTTGCTTCTTCTCCTGAGCCCAGAAATTTCCATCAGAATAATTTTATTTATTCAAGCCAGATGGCTTGAAGGTTCCACAGTGGTTCAACTGTGTCATGAAAATACAGCAGAGAATTGGAATCTCTGTGTTTGCAGATTCCTCATCTGCTCTGAACAGCAGAAAATGGAAGAACAAAGTGAAGAGAGCAGCAAACATGTAAAAACATTACATACAGTGGATCAAACGACAGCATGTAAATTGATGAAAAAATATGGCATGTTTCACTTATTTCCTCAACTTTCTAGGCCTTTTTCAGTTTGTCAAGGAATTCGGTAAAGTTATTTATCTTGCACAGTAATATTACGTAGTAGAAGCAAAGCTAGTTAGTGAAATTTTTAATTGTTGATAACAAAACCTCTCCTTTTCAGGTATGAGTGTGCCATTGACTGTTGTAAGGGAGCACTGCCAAAGTGGGACAATAAATATACGCAAGAAGCTTGGCTGGGGTTGCCAAATAATTTTGTATAAATATTTGGGGCCATTACTTGTACCTTGTGAGCATTGTTTTGATGTGGCTTTTAGAATGCTTAAATATAATAAAAACAATACAAGTGTTAAGTGTTTGTGATCTAGAATTACCTACAACAGCATAGGTTACAGCCATGTTAGCATGAACTTTGTTTTTACATAAACAGAGGGGAGCAAGGCAGGTGAAGCCAGACTAGAATGGGAATAGGAGCTATGTGCTGATGGTGATAGATAAAGAGAGAGTTATGAATTTCTTTCTCAGGCTGATCTTGAATGGATATGTTCTGGTATAATGACACAGTCATGACACTATTAGGAATTTATTTTGCAGAAGATACTTAAAACTACTCTTTATAACAGAATGCTCTCTGTGGAGAGTGGCAGGATGGATCACTGTGGATTTTAAATTGTTTGTCCAGTAATTAATATTTTTACCACTTTGTTTTTAACCTTTCAGTAAGTCCTTTCCATTATTTAATCGATGTGTGCCACAAAATCCTGAATGCTATTCCAAATATGCGTCTGTTCTAATAAGTATGGTTAATGAAATGGATGTTTTTCACCGAATTCTGAGTGGAATATTGGCAGGAAGAGATACTGTGATAGGACTCAGTGTCCTTGCACTAGGTAAGGTTATAAGTAAAAAGGGAATAATGATATTCAGTTAAAAGGTTAAAAATTTTCTTACAAGTCTATATGTTTAATTCAAAAGTGGACTTTTTTCATATTTTCTGGGCTGAGTTATTTTTAAGGAAGAGTGATCAGGTTTTATCAGGAGGCATTTAATAGACTGGTGAAATGGAGATCTCTATCAGATTCTGTGTTCCATGACATGGTTATATATCTCATTTTGGGGGACTGTAAGAAATTGTTGATAGAAAAATGACATCAGCATGAATACTTGAACCTAACTCTTACATAAAATGTTATTTAAAAACTAGTATTTCCCATGGTGAAATAGATCAGCTATAAGTTCCTTATTATTTAAGTTAGAGGTAACTGTGTGCTTTAAATGTTAAAAAGGTTGCCAGCTTTACTAAATGCTGTTGCTTTTAAGATTACTGTTTAAAAATAAAAGCCAAAATTCTACAAGAACCCTAAATTTATATTTAAAATAAAAAGGGTTGTAACACTCAAACTTTTTTATATATTTTTCAGCCTTCTCTTTGATACTGGTTTTAGCCTTCAGATTCATTCAGACCCTCCTCGTCCATACTCTGATTGCACTGGTTGTATTTGGGTTGTTGTGTAAGTATATTTACTGTTCCACTGAAGGATTAGCAGCTGAACAAACAGCTATCCTTTATTTCCAGGGCCATCCTCACAGCTTACCACAGTAATTTCCAAGCTGAAACCTGCTTGCCTTTTGGTGTCAAGGCCTGGCTGTGCTCTTCCAGCTGCAGGGTGTTAGGATGATGGTGGTGTTTATTGTTTTTATACCTTCCTAGGAACAACATTTCTTTTGCCAGATGAGTGCAGTTATGAAAATGCTGCTGTTTTAAAGAATGCTTAGTGAACTCTTATACTGCCTGCTTTGGGAAGGGAGAACCATAGGAATGTGTCTGGGTAAAGCTTGTCATTCCATGAAAGTTAGCTTTGTATCTCCACAATGAAATTACATGCCTGAGCCTTAGGAAAACTGCAAGAAATCCAAATGTTCTGCTGCGGTTTTCCCTCAGACTGACAGGCCACTCTGGGAAGTTTCTCTGTGATGGGTGATCCTATGCCCCACTTTGCTGACTGACAGTGTTCCTGAGCTGGGGGTGGGTTAGTGGGGAGGGCAGGAGAGCAGGGAGGGAGGGCAGGCAGGCATCAGCCTGCCAGCAGCTGTGTGCCCTGCCTGCCCTCATCCTGCTCTGCTCTGCTCAGTTGTCTCAGGTGTTCTCTGGTGGCTCCATTACGACTACAGGAATGATCCCAGCACTGAGCTGGAAACAGAAAAGGAAAATGCAAAGTTCCTACTTGGATATGCCATCTTCTCAACAATAGTTACTGTAAGTAGCATTTTACCCTAAGCAGTGGCAGAGGCTGTAACTTGAAAACTTGAACTACAGTGGTTCTGCAACAGTAAAAATAATGCCTAATTCTTTTCAAATTGGAAAATGAGAATAAATTCTAAGATCTTCTTACATTCATTCAAATGTGATCATAAAACCATAGAATGGTTTGGGTTGGAAGGGACCTTAAAGATCCCTAGTTCTGACAAGATTTTTAGGCTATCATCAAAACTACAAAAAAAATTTTATATCTTCATTGTGAAACTTGTTTGTCAGCTTTGCTGTACTTCAAACCTGTACAAACAGTGTTAGTGTTGTTGGTGTAAAAATGTGAGAATTATGTTCCATCCCCATTTTGTTCTGCATCAGCTCACTGGAGGATCATGTTGGATAAACACAGGGGCACTGGCTGAGTATGAACATGAGATCTGTGGATTTATCCCACCCTGTCAGCAGGAGAAAGGGGTGGAAGCTCTTTTAGACAATTGAGGGGCAGTGAAATACAGGCAGCAGTGCCTAGGCCTCAAGTTATGGGGTTAAACTCTGTTTATTCTCATTGACCTTGTTTTACAACAGAAAAAATGAGTGTGACTTGCAACTTCTTATGGGATTTTTTCACTCTGATGTTGCAATGTTAAAAGGAGCCATTGCTCAATTTGAGGGTACAGTCAATTTGTACTTCATGAGGCATTTGTCAAAGTGATGGTCCTGTTGTCTTAGAGATGAGTAAGATCCATATGGAATTTGCCAGATATGAACAGCCTGACAGTTTACAGTGATAAATATAAATGTGTCACAGATCAGATTTTTTTGGTATCCTCTATAAGTTATGAACTTTCTACATCTGCTGACACTAAAGAGGTAAGAAAAAGTTTCTTTGAATGCTTGTGTGTTCTGGTACAACTGACTGTTGTTTGCAGAACTGTGGGAACAGCCACTGCTGCAGGTTATGCTTCTCTTCAGAGCTGGTGGCTTCTTTCTAGACCAGGCAAGAAAACTAGTGAAGGAACTGTCACTGGTTATATTTATTGTTTTAGAGATTTCAACCTCTCTTTTAATTGCTGTTCATAGTTCCTTGTCACATACAAGGGGAGATTGTGGGCTTTTTGACTTGGGGTTTTGTTATTGGCAGGTTGGGTTTTTTACTTTGGGAAGATAAGAATTTATTTAAATAAGTTTTTATTTTGTCTGCTTTGCTCCCATACATACATAGCTTTCAAACTAGTTTGGTTGTGGACTGCAGGAAAGGACTGGTTCTCCTACCATTGTGAAAGTGAACAGTGGCAAGCTGACCTGAGTAGAAAGGAAGTTTAAAAGTTCATGATATGCAGGGTATGTGAAAGTAATACGTAGTGTGTAATGTACATTTATGTTTGCTATAACGCAACACAGACTGTTTCCATTAGATGAATAAAAGTTTCATGAATCCTATTTTGTTTAAAAACCAGGAGCAACTACTGCAGGAAACCAGATTTTAATCCACAGGCTCTTTGAGAATATAGGCAGTGTTTTGGGAGGATTTTCTTATATGTAGTCAGATTGTATAAATTGCTTTGCTGTCATGTCTTTGTGAAATCTGTGTCCTTTGATCCCACATTTGACAACTCTGATAATTTTCTTGAGGTAAAACCCCCAACATTTTGTCTTTTTATTTCCTGTAACAGGTTGTTCTGATCTCCCTTATATTTGTACTGAGAAAGAGGCTTCAGTTTGCTGTACAGCTCTTTCGAATTGTTGGCAAAATCATTGGCAGAATTCCTTTCCTCCTCTTCCAACCACTCTGGACCTTTCTGATTCTCATTGTGTTCTGGGTATTTTGGGTTGCTGTACTACTTAGCTTAGGAACTGCAGGTAAGTGTATTTTCGTGTTTTTGACTGAGTGCTATCCATTTCCCAAGTTCTCTTCTTAAATGTGGAACCTCTTGGTGTTGGTGTACAAAATGTGGGCTAGCATTGTTACACAGCTGAGTTACTTGTTATTTTTATTTTATTTCCCATTTGTTGAAGTCTTCTGCATTGCCCTTTTGCTTCCATATGTGGACTTGAGTTTTGTTCTTTCTCATTTATTTGCTAATAGATGGTGGTAGGTACAGTATATGTTTGGTGTACTTAAATGAAGAAAGTAACAGGAAGGAGGAGACAGCTTTTAGTGCAATTGTTACAAAATGAGGATGTTCATCTCTCTGACTATGAACAACGTTGAATTGTCACAGAGGCAGAACATTGCTTCACAGCAGTAGTTCAGTGACAATTGCTATCATTTGGACTAGTGCAGCAGTATTTATAGATTAATCCAGTGGTTCTTGCAGTTGCAGAGGAGGTGCTCTGTGGAAAGGGTCAAGCACTATGAAAGATCTGGCAGAACAGATTTTTAGTATGGAAATTGTATTACTGAGGGATATACCACTGTAAGATCTGTCACTGATTGAACCAGGGTAATTTGGATGCTGTCCCTTGGCTCAGCACCATGCCATCCAAGTGAAAGAGATTGTAATCCTTCTGTGGAACATCACCCAAAGAAGTGAAGCTAAAATCTGTGTAGCTCTGGGGATAACTCCTCATGTACACATCAGCCTCTGCCCATGAAAACATTAGGATTTGAGGGCTGGTATTTTTTAACTTAAACTTCTAGGGCCAGTGTTAGGAGCCAATTATTATCCTTTAGGTCAAAGCTGATGTAGAATTAATATGGACAGAGAGCATGGTTTATAGGTTTTCTCTTTTCAAAAACTTGGCAGTGACTGCTGTGTGGGAAACCAAATACAGCCTAATTTTTCAAATGCTTGTGTGTTACTGTTTTACTTTGTGTTTCCACTACGGCTTGAGATAGTAGCTGCAGTAACTTCTTAGGACAGGTTTACAGATCTCTGCTGGGCCAGGAAAGTCTCCAGCCTTTCCAGAGCTGAGCCTATTTGGCAAAGCTGACTGTATTCCCTACCTCTATGGATCAGGTACCTCACTCCTCTTCCATCACAACTGCTTCCATCTCAGTTGATTCTGGCTCCTTAGAGAGACACCAATTCACTTCTAACATGAGAAGCTGTCTGAGTCCATGCTGGCATTGCAAATCACACCCATTGCTTAGGCTGGACTGGGATCTGTTTCCCTCTAGCTTTCATTGGAGAGTTGTGCAGATTTTCCAGTCTCTGTTTCTGCTGCCTTGAGTAGCTCATGTCTGTTGGGAGTTGCTGCTTGAGGCAGCTGCTAACCTGCTTCTCCTGCAAAAGAGTCAGACCTAGCGTGGGCAAATGTCCGACCTGCAGTCTATTCGTGAATTGTTCCTCCTCACTAAATAGTCAAGCTAATGTCCTTGGCTTTAGATGTCATGGATATTCCTTCTCCACACTAGTTGGAGTTAAATTTTCCCAACGCAGGAGCAGCATTGTGTGCTGGACAGAGTTCTGTGTTCTTAGTTTTTCTTCAAAATCTTTATGCCATTCATGTACAGATCAGACAGGCAGCAGTAATTTTGAAACTGGCCTTGTGGGGTACCTTATCCCTGCTTCAGACCATGCTTTATAAAAAGGAGCATCTTCTGAGCTAGCAACAAACTGTTCATTTCATGCACCTGCTTGGATCAGATACAGTTTAAGATAAACATTAACTGTAGTAAATTTAGTAACAGAAAAATAGAATTAATTATAGCACACAAATTTTCTAAATATATAATTAACAAGAACTCTGAGAGCAAATATTACATCTTTGATGTTAAATCAAGCTGATTGAGTCATAGTACAGCACACAACTCCTGACTCAAATGTATTTTATGTTTTGTCTTCTCTCTAGCTTAATAGGAGTGCTGATGTTCCCAGCAAGTGATGCAAACAGTACAGTGCAGGGGGCAGCATAAGCCTGCTGCACAGCAGTGATGATAAAGTTTCAGCTTTGAAAGAATTGACTTTCTCCGATTTAGCATAAGAAGAGAAGGTCATTCCCAGGCAGTTAACTGTCAATATATTGCCTATATGAGCAATCTAGTAAAACAGAGGTTTTGACGGAGATATTCTGGCAGAATATTTTTAGTGCAGATGCCGGTCCTTGTAAGATGTTCCTGCTGGAAGCACGTTAATGTTAGAAGAGTACGAGTGCGTTTGGTAGGTAACTCAAATCAGTATTAGTTAACCCCAAGCACGAGCGCCGATGGGGGATGCCGCAGTGTGCTGGGCTGTCTCTGGGCGGGCGGGGCGGTGTGTCCGGCCGTGTCCGCGCTGTGTCCGGCCGTGTCCGCGGTGCCGGTGTCGCTGTCGCTGCCGGCGCTCGCTCTGTCGCTGTCCCCGCAGCGGCCGCCAGGGGGCGCGGGGGGCCCGCCCGGGGGGGGCACGGACAGGGGGCAAAGGCCGGTCCAGCTGCTCGGGGGTGGTAACGGGGGGGGCACCCAGCCCTGGGGGGAGGGATGGGACAGGCCCCTCAGCAGGACTGCTCTCTGCATTCCCAGTGCCCTGCTCTAGCCCAGATGTGTTTGGTAGTGTTTCAGATCTTGGACGACGATCGCGAAACGAGATTTGGTATTGAGAACATTCCTTTAGGTTGTTTTCAGATTTCCAGCCCAAATATGAGTCCTGTGAAATGCTGTGTGTTAAAGCAGCTCACCGTCAGATAAGCTGGGGGTTGTTCTGCTGTTCTAGGATGACATACCCAGGCATTCTGTAATGACAAACACACAGTACTGTACGGTTGATAATGCACTGACAGGACACCTTTGTATTATTTATTAGTTTTCTACAGTTGTCCTGTAAGTGGAAGAGATTTCTTTTTATTTTGAGTTTTGGGGACTTTTTGCTCTGCTTGACAGCTCTTCTCTGAAGATCTCCAAAGATACGCCCTCTTTTACAGAGCAATTTGTTTTCCTTATTGACAAATAGTTGCCTGTCTGGGATTCAGCTTGCAAAATACAGGTGGTAATTTTCTTGGGTTTGACATTTTGGCATTTTCTTCTCACAAATATATTTTCTGGGGCTGTGCAGGCTGTATTTTAAATGCAAATATACCAAGAAAGCTGAAAAAATGAAATGTTTACGAAGATTCTAGTCTTTTGTCTAATACAGAAAGATGGGTAAACGAAATTGGCTTGCTGCTGTGCCGCACCTGCTTTGAACATTTTCCTTGAATCTGCACTAGTTATACAGTATTTATGGTGTCTGTGCATCTCAGTGGTTCTGGAGCACTTGATCCTCCCTTCAGCTGTGGTGCACCTGATCATTATGTGACCATGCAGGCGCCTTATTTACATCTCCTCCAAAAGCTAATGTTACTGTGAGAAAAAAACCTGACTTCTTGGGAGCTATAGAAAGCTATAGACTGCACTTGAAGGGTACTTATGCACATGACTAATTTCAAACACATGGATAATCCTATTAAAATCAGTGGGACTAGACTACTTAGGCATTTTAGGGTAGGCACCTGCCTAAGTACCTTGGTAATTCAGAATCTGTCAGAACAGCAGAGCCTGAGCGAATTCCAGGCCTAGAAAACTAGGAGAAATGCCAAGACTTCATGAGACTTTAGGTAGCACAAGCAGTGGCACCAGTTAGAACCATTAGCTGCCTAGGAATGGAATTCAGCTGTTCTTTAGAAAAGCTGATATGTCTTAGGGTTATTGAGTTTTATTGTTTGCTAATTTGTGGGTATTTCACTGCAGAACTGAATTGGCACAGCAGAGCATGTCTTTCAGCTTTCCAGAGTGCAGTGAGGTCCACATGGTGTAAATACTGTGGATGCAGGATGAGAAGGTGGTGTGGGTTTTTTGTGTAATGAAGGTGCATCCTACAAGCAAGTGAGCAGCAGAACTGCCACATAAAGCTGTGCAGCAGCAGCAAAATGAGCAGTAAAAATGTATTTCCTGCAGGAGCCTTGACATTCCAATTACAGTCAGGTAGCTTACCTGTAAATACTTTTACATGAAAAAAACACTAAATAAGATAAAATAAATTCTGTTGCAGGAAGCACTAGGATTTAGTGTATGATTCCAGAACTTTTCCTCACTTGGCAGTGGGAGGAGCACAACATATTTTCATGTTAACAGGAACTGATAAACAGGCTCTCAGTATTTTCTTGTCAGTGGCTCTTTGTTTGTGATAAGGAAATTGCTGGACTAGACTTCCCAGGGATTTTTGTCTCTTAGAACTGCCTGTTGCTGCAGGCATCAGCAAAACCTCACAGCAGCAGCAGCCGAGTAAGGATGTCTGACTTAAGTCAGGCAGTCCCAAAATGCAGGTGAAGGCACTGCACACACCCAGCACTGACTGCTGCCTCACTGCACTGCTGTGCTGGCTGCCAGAGCAGCACTGGGCTCTGAGTCCCACGGGGAAATTCTCCTGGGTTCCGCTGCAAACACTTGTGCCTGTTTGCATTGTTAACGTCACCTCTTTTGAAGTATTGGCAGCAGATCAGCACTTGTACTGATCAAAGGGTTCCAGATTTGGTGATACAGATGTAGGGACTTCAGTTCTTTACTGTGTTGTTAATGTTATCATTAAAAGTGTATGGTGCACTGGGAAGATTCATGATTGTATAGTTGGAGAAAAATATTCTATTGACAGGTTAAACTGTCAATTAAACAGATTTCAGGGCTTTGTTGAAAAAGTTTAGTTTGTATGAACAGGTAGATCATGGTAGAGTGATGAGGAAAATGGCATATACTTTTCTCAACAGGTCATCTAGGATAGCTTTAAAGTTTATCTAAGATGTTGATATAGAAAAATCACCCTTGTGTGTCATACTGTTGACAAAGTTATGCATGTCTGGTAGGCCCAGAAGACAGGGAATCAGAGAGAGATGTTTATATCATTAAACAGATTTTTATGAAGTAACAAAACTAGTTTACCATACCTGACCAGCAAAGTGATCAAGGTGAACTCACAGGTGGCTCTTCCTGATCTCTGTGCAGCTGAGCACAGCACTGTGCACATGTACAAGTATAAGGTTGTCCAGGAAAGACAAAGCCGTTACTGTTGTTACTGCAGGTGTTTTTTTCAGTAGGCTGATAAAAAGCAAACAGAATTAACTTGCCATATGTGCATTTATCAGTCTTCATGACAACACTACAGAAACAGAGCCTGAAAAGGTCTATTTTGGAAAAAGAAATGTTCCAGTGGAAAATGTATGGAAAATGTCTTTAATTCTGCTACCAAATGGCATAATGTCTTTGCATGAAAATGGAGAGGTAGATACAAGACACCTTGTATCTCACTGACATCTTGTTTGCCTAAGTTCCCTTAGTGAGGGCTGTAGGCCATGGATAATGGGTGTATTTGGTTAGTTGTGTGTGCTGCAGGAAAAGGCAGTCTAGAGCCTCTGGAAGAAATATGGGAAATTACAAATCTCTTAAATTCAGAGTTATATAGTTCCTCACTTGTTTTAATGAGTTAAGTAAATTACTATATCCTGAAAAATTCCCCTTTAAAAACCCTCACTTTTGCAAACTTAAAACCAGGGAGGCACAGGATGGGGAGGAATGAGCTTGAGAGTTTGTGAGGTCTGACTAGTAGCTTTTTAAAACCATCAAATTGCAGTTCACAGACATAAAATTCATTTGAATATATTGGAAGCACAACAGTCTTTCTATGAATGACCAACTGTACAGCACTGGAGAGAGCTTGCCTGTTCAGCCAATATTGTTTAACCTCTCAGAAAAGAAAATATCTAGAACATACATTTATATATGTGTACCCATGTAGCAGTTTTTTATTCTTCAAAGCACTTTAAAATAATGTTGCAGTGCTACTATGGGGTAGATGGATATTTTTCTTAATTTACAGACAAAAGGACCTTGCTTCTGAAAACTTAAAAAGCTTGTTTAAACATGATGGTATTGCTGAAACAAATCTTTACTGTTTCTACTTTTAGTTATTCTTGAGTAAGAATTTTGTGGCTGTAGAAAAACAGGCCAGAAAGGAAGCATTTCCTACATAGCTTTGTATATGTGGTAGTTTGGAACCTGAAGGTGGTGTGTTGTCCTGTAGGAGAACACAGAGTCATAGAATCATTTAACTTGGAAAACACCTTTAAGATCATCAAGTCCAGCTGTAAACCTAATACTGCCAAGTCCACCAAATGAATACATGAAGTATTAAAGCTGAAGTTATATTACTGTTTGAGCAGTAGTAGCCAATTCTGTCAAAATAACTTCGTTATTTCTTTCATGGAGGTGGAATAAGAAACTACTCACCTCCAGAGATTGTTTTATTTGGTGAACATGTTTCTCTTTAAGGTTAATAGACTTAAGATTTGGTTAAAAAAAAAAAAAAAAAAAAAAAGGCATGTTAGGAACCCAGAGACCTTTTACTAGGACCAAATGGTCCTAATGCCATGATCCCCTGACTAGCCTTCAGAGTCAAGTGCCACAAAGGGGATCGCACAGAGAAAGGTCTGATTCTTGAGGAATCTGAGTTGGCCCCACCTTCTGTGAAAAGCCACCTATGAATACAGAATAAATTCCTTGCAACAGAGGTGGAAGGAATGTTTTTAGCTTGAATAAGTTAATTTGTCCATGTTCCTAGATACAGTAGTAATATTGGAGCGTGTGCTACCATAGAGATGTCTGCTTTCCCCCTCCCCCCCAAGAGAGCCTACATTTATGTGCCTGTATTTTGCACAAAGATTGCAAAGTGTAGAGAACAGATAACTAATGGCCTTGGTTCTGATTAGTAATAGCAATTAAAATATTTGTTTTGTTTTGCTGCAACAGTATGTTATGTATCCTTCATATTTTTCTGCATTCTTTCTCTTCTGCTTCTTAAAAAAAACCCTGAAGTATTTCATAACTATGCATTTATTTCAAATTTGTATAATGAAAATTAAGATTTCATTTACTTCTGAACTATTTGATTGCTCAAGTCTTGAGTTATGTCTTCTCAGATATTTTTGCTAATATGTAGCTTTCCTTTTTCCTTTATTGGTAGCTGTGTCTCAATCTCAATTTAAACAGAATCTTTTGCTTTTAGTGAGATTTTATTTTTCAAAATCCAATTTGAATTATAAAATGTTGTTTCCCTAACTTTGTTAGAATGCACAGAATTAAATAGCATCTAATTTATTTTTTTTTTTTTTTGGTAACTTTACTGGAGAGAAATTAAGAGAACATGAGCAGAGGCACTTCCATGTACTTCTTTGTCCCTGTCCCCTCTTCTCTTTTCCCCCCTTTCTCTGGCATGTTATAATAATACAATGGTGTGATCCCAACTTCAGGTACTGCACAGTCCACTTCAGGAGGACAAGTAGAATACAGAGCTCTGTCTGGAATTTGCTACATGGCATGGTATCATTTCATTGGCCTTGTCTGGACTAGTGAATTCATTCTTGCATGTCAGCAAATGGTGATTGCTGGGGCAGTGGTTACTTGTTATTTCAACAGGTGAGTGCAGAATTTCCCCTTGATAGTTTTGGGGATTTTCCAGCATTTACTTTCAATCTTTTTCTAGGAAGAATAGTCTCAATTAGGCTGCAATTTATGTCAATATCTGGAATACAATTTACTATAAAATAATGTTGCTTGTTGCAAGATTTTGAGTAAGATTTTACAATGTGCATGATGTTAATGTGACTCACTCCTGCTGCTGGAGATGCTGGGCCAAACTGGCCCTTGATATAAACCATTAGAGCTTTGTTGGCTCTGGGGAAATTACCAGAAAACATTCAGAAGGCGTAGGCTGCATTGCACCCTTTTCCAGGAGACTGTATTAGCTCCAAATGAGAAGCAGTGTATTGTTCCTTGGTAATTTCATGTATTCATGGGCAGTTTGACCTCTTTGTAAGTGTTCATCCCTGCTTTGGGTTTCCATTTGTTCTGCCTGCATAACTGCTGGTCTAATATTTTTTTTTCATTCTGAGCAGATATTTTCAGTTAACTATAAATGCTTTAATGCTGTAAAGAGTTCAGACATGTGCAAACAAACTTCCTTGAATATTATACACCCTGGAATGTAAATGTGGAGGAAATGAGGAAAAGTAAAATGAAATTAAATTGTGTTTATGCACTCATTTTAGGGGAAGATTTAAATCTCGTAATAAGTTGTTGAGTTTTTTGACAATGAAGAGAGTACTTTCCTGATAAAATTTTTCCTCATGAGTATTTTATGAGCTCTCTTGTCCTCAGTGCTCTGTTCTTCTGTGGCCAGTGATGAGATTCTCTGATCTGTGAAAAACTCTGGCATTTTAAGGGATTTCTTCATTTTATATTAGAGGAATATCTCAATAACCTCAATTTGTTGAAAAATTAACCCTTGAGGAAGGTGATGTGAGATTGAAGTGGAGAGCCTGGCCAGAGGAGAGCCTGGGGAGCACTGGTGGTGGCTGCTCAGGACCATTTGGCTTGGGCAGCTGGGAAGGATGGCTTTGGCCTTCTCTGAAACTTAGGAAGCAGGGTTCTGTGGATGATGTCCAGAATGTATCCTTGGGTGTTTAGTCATGGATCAAGAGGCTGCTGCTGGAAGGTCTCCAAATGGTGTGTTCCCCACTGCCCAGCAGAGACACCAGCACAGGCTCTGCTTGCGGGACAGGCTCCATAGGGTTTTCCTGCAGCAGCCAATGGAGCTGTGCTGTTCCAGCCAAAGCAGCAAGGCTGGAGGATCTAGGAACAGCAAGTGCCTAGCCCTGGTTTAAGCAATGTTTTATCATCCCATGCAAAAAGCCAAGGCAGGCCAAGGTTTAACACGTGTATCAGGAGCCTGTCCCTGAGAGAATTAACTACACAACAGCTGTGCCACTGAAATGGTGCATAGATAAGAGCAAATAAAACCTAAATTGTTGCTTTTATAAAGGTTGAAATCTTTTTGAAAGAGTGACATAGTCTCACCTTTCTATTTTACATGCTATAATAGGACCTGAAAAGGGAGGAAATATCATTTCTGATGGCATCTCTTTTTTTTTACTACTGAAGCTCTGAAACTCCTACAGCTGTGCTGCTGTGGACAGTGAGGTGCTCTTTTCTTGTAAGCACAGTGATGCACCTCAGTTTTAGCAGCTGAATGCTGAGGCAAAAAAGGATAATTTAAATTGGCTTGAGAAAGCACAGGAAAGTAAAGTAGTTCTGTGCTGAGTTCCTGGGCTGTGTGCTGCAGTGCATATAGACTACATAAATCTTGGTGCAATAGACTACATAAATCCCCAAGGCAAAGGCACTGCCCATAATCTTGTTCATGCAGAGCAGGGAAGCACCTGTAGAAACTGCTGTGATGATATTTACTGCTCTGCTAGGGGCTTCCGCTTTCCAGCTATTTTTTACTGCTGCAGGAACTGGCTGCCAAGTACAGAAGGTTCCTGCTCCCAATTGTATTGCTATCATTTTATACAATACCATTGAGCTCTCCTCTTGCTTGCCAGGTGACCTGTGCTGTGTTGAGAGAGTTGCGTTTGCAAGGACAAATGCAACTTTTCTGTGGTAATCCCATGTCTTGGCCTTTAGGCTGTCAGCACAGATCCACAGAGATGCAGAGCAGTGCAGGAATGGGGAGAGGGTGGTCAGTTGCAGGGGCAGCCACACCAGCAAGGGCAAGGGTTATCTCGAGCTGTTCCAGCAACTCTGAGCTTGTCTGCTATGTGTTTTTAATGTATTCCCTGGGGCAGCATCATAAAGGCATGTCACAAGAGTTTGTTTATGGGATCTTACACACAGGCTTTCTTCTTGTCCTGTAAGTGCTGGGAGGAAATGGCACGGCCTTCCCATGCGGAAATCTCCTTCCACAGCACACTCAGCAATGCTGAGTGCTTGACCAACAACCTCAGCTGAATTGCAAATGGGGTGGGCAGGGGCCATTTTACCTGGATTAGCTTTACAGGTTATGTATATTTGGCATGTAATAGCACGACTGAAAGTGGATTTTGTCTTCTTTTATTTTAGATGGAACATGAATACACAAAAGATTTCATTAATTTAATAAAAATATTTAAATTTTTTTGCTTAATGATTACATTTCACAGATGGTGAAAAGGGCTTGGTCTTTTAAAAACCCTTCTCGGTTACAATTGCTGTTTACATGAGGGTTCATTCTCACCTTGATGTGCTTCAGTGTTATGTATTAATTTACCTTTGCAGGGAGATGAGCCTTTCCCCCTCTCTGGGAGTAAAGGAAGATGATATGGTAACCTATGCCCATGTCACAGGCATCCCTGTCCTGTCCATGTCTGAGCTTCTTTAGTAGCTCCAGTGCGCATATATCACTGCACAGATTTGAAATTAAGGACTGGGGTTATCTACCTGACTAAGGTGTTCAGTACCACAATTTCCAAGAGAAGTGACATACATCTTTCTCCCAGTAAGTCAAAAATGAAGGTTTATGGATGAGCACCAAAGTAATTGAGAGATGAACTAGAACAAACTTTCAAAGGCTTCCTCTTCAAATATATCTGCAATATTTATGGGCATCCTTTGCCCTACTTACATACTTGACCTAAAAGAGCCACCAGCATGCATGTAGTCAGACCTGCCCCATGTGGCTTTGAGATAAGGTAAAAGGGCAGCTGGAAGTACAGTCTATATGGTCTCTGTTAGTCTCATAATGTCTGTTTTATTACAAACCTTGTAATTTATTGTGTTTGTTTAAAAATTGATATTTATATTTACTTGAGGAATAGAAGATTCATTCCTTAACATTTCTAAATTATTTTATATATAAGGCTAAGGCTATTTTTAGACAGTCTTTGAAATTGGTGAGGCATGAGTGAAGAAAACTGTAAGCATAACTCTTAAAAGAAGAGGATTTTAAAGAAATGAGGAAATACCCTTTTCTCCTGTTCAAATATCTGTCAGTTGGGTGCATCAAGACATTTTTTCTTCTTTCAAAAAATGTTTTTAAAATGAAAGCCAAGATGCATGTGTGATCATTTGGTTACTTAGTGTTAAAAGAAGATACTGAGTGTCACAGAGCTCACAAATAAATGAAGGCAGTAGTGAAGAAATAAAATTATTAGAAGATAACGTGGTATTGAATACAGGTCCACAGGAGTTTGGAATAGTGGCATTGTATGTAAATCAAACAATCTCATGATAACATAAACCAGAAATACCAAAGAGGAGGAGCAAGCTGTGGCTCTATTCAGCCTTATAACCAATCAGGCAGATCCCAGATTTCCCAGATACCTTGTGCACATGCAGTGGAGTTCACGTGCACAGAATCCAGGGCATAATGATTGCATGCCTGTGCTAAAGCCACTTCAGGATTGCAGCCTATAATGCACAAAGGTGGATGAAACTTCAGCCTCAAGAGCAGTGGGAGTAGGTGGATCACTGAGCCAATCTTCGGCTCATTTATACTTACAACCATCACCTGTTGCTGTGTTTAGCCTCTTTCCTGATTCCTACTCTGAACCAGAATTACAAGGAAAATTTGTTCTTTTTCTAATCTGTTTGGAGGCAAAGCAAAATCCTTGTCAGACCCTGTTCTTGTGCTAATTCCTTTGCTAGGAAAAAGAGGTGTGGAAAAAACATCCAAATATGTAAACATTTATCTAAACTAAGCTTTAAATTTTGACATTGCTGCTCATTATTTAATCATGTTATAAATATCAAAACCCTTCTTCATTTTTCTCTTCAGTAACAAGCACTTTATTAACACAGGAATAAACTTTCTCCTTTCTGTGTTTCTTATCACTAGCTAACCTTTAACTTGCAGAAACTTAACAATTCATATTCTGAGATCAAACTGACAATGTCATATGTAAGGAAGTGTTTTGGGGAGAAAAAAACAATGGCTCAATATGAATAGAATAATTCATCCCCACTCAAATGCATGTGTTTCTAACATGGAAACCTGATGACTCTAAAAAAACCCCAAACTGCCTTATTCAATATAAAATTCCACTATCCCCCAAGCTGTTCCCCTGGTTTTAAGACAAAAATAATAAATGTAGCAACTGCTTTGCTGGAATTTCCTATTTCAAATAATGTGGTACATTCACATATTTAAATACAACTTCTCCACTGCAAAGATTTTTTGTGTTTTGAATGAACTGCAGTGATACTTTCAGGATTCTTGCAGAACTGTAATCCCTCTCTTGAATATAGTGTATATGATCTAAATACTTGCTAGAATAAGGATTTAATAAAATATTTTTTAGAGCTTCTTGGCCCAAACCAGTCACTCTCCTATTAGTGCCTTTTTTTTTTTTAATTTCTTGTGCAAACTACTGATTTTTCAAGATAACAAAGGTTTTGAAGAAATCAGTTCTGAAGACAAGGCTTCTTATTTGTGACATTAGGTCTGATCTTTATGTAGCTACTTAGTCAAACTGCTGCTGGTTCTGTTGCCTAAGTAAATATTTCAGGGTTGGGCCAGTTGCTTAAGAGTTACTTTATGGGAAGTCTAATTATGACTATTGATCAGTATGGGTTTTTTTTATCCTATGAAACATTTTTAAAGGTACTTAGGGTGTTTATATAGTTGATTTTTTTTTTACAGCATTTGACAAGGGGCGAGGTAGTGTATTTAGGTTGATTTCCTGAGGTTTATATAAATTCTTGAGAGCTGTGTCATATTACTGTCTGTAAATGAGTGACATTATACTGACCTTTATAAAGGAAGGAAAATAATAAAACTTGTGTTTAGGCCATTTTTTGGTCTTTGCTTTCTGATTTTGGCAGAGACATTATTTTTCTAAAACAATACAGGTTAGTGTGCACTAGAAATAAAAGTTTTTTAGTTCAGATTATAATTCCAAACATATAGTACAATATTCCTTTTTTACTGTATTCCATTTTAAAAGAAAGTCTGTTCTGTGGAGAAAACAAACAAACAAATTAAATTTTAACCAAATTTGGCCAAATTGCAATTATAAAAGTAGGTGGTAGCTCTCAATTTTACATGTGCGAACTTGTGATTTTATTTTCTAGTTTTAATTTTACCACTAAAGAAGAAATATTGGATTCATTACCTCAAAATAAAATCTTGTGGAACTAAGAGTCAAATAAAAGATTGCAGAAAATAAGAGACATGGCAGGAACTGGAGAGAGGTGTTCAAGGAGTATTCTCAGTTATTGTTCACTTACTTCTCCTATTTTCCATTGTAGTTTTTTCCCTAGGTGTTTTTCCATTCCAGAAAACAGTAATTGCTTAAGAATTAAACTAACCCAGAAGTTATAAATTTGTCTACTTTTCTTTGGACTAAGGTGAACATTCAGATAAAGTCAGTAGAAAAACTGGAGTAGTTCAATTAGGAAAGGAGATAACAGCTTAATTCTTAAAATTCACAAATACTGAATTGACACAATGCATATCTTCTTAAATAAGGTACTAAAGCATTTTAAAAATAATTTGTTTTTCTTTCTAGAAATAAAAATAACCCACCACCTCACCCAGTCCTGTCTTCCATATCAGTTCTTTTCTGCTACCATCTAGGAACTGCTGTAAAAGGCTCATTTCTAATCACAATACTGAGAATACCAAGGATTGTTCTCTTGTGCCTTTACAATACCCTAAACAAAAAGGTAGGTAAATACTTCAGTAACAATATAAAAATAGTAGTTTAAAGATGAGCTCATGAGGCAAAGAAGTTAAGAATATTTTTCTTGCTCAAAAATTGATGATATTGCTATCTATTATTAATAGATAGATTTTATCTTTATCGTGGTTTTTTTTTTCCATTAGGAAAGCTTTTTTTCTCCCAACTCAGATGTCAATGCTTCTCTTTTATTCTCAAGTCTGTTATTTTTAAAAGCAGAAAATACCAATATTAAACTCACCTTTATTTAGTGTTTTTATATAAAGATTTTTGTGAAGAATAAAGAAAAAAAATTGGCAGAATGCTCTATTAAAATTTTTTACATCACAAGTATTTAAGAATCAAAAGTAAGAATACCATTGTTAGGTTTAAGATCTGTTATAGAAAATACTTCATCTGCCTTGTAATATGCTTTTCTAGAAAGAATATATGGAATAAGAACTGTTCCTGAGAGTTGTATAGTATCTGAGACACATCTTTTAAGATGCATAAACCATAGATCCGGGCTGGTTTTGAATGTTTTTTGTCCTCTTTTTACCATCTCCACATCAATTATCTTCTGCTGGAAGTACACCACTGTAGGTAATTCTGGCACTTTTGCAAGGAGGGCGTACTGTTGGGAATGCACAGCTCTGATTTTAGGAGAAGATTTAGGAAAAGGTTTTAAACCCTCTAGGGTTTACATTGTCCATGAAACATGTTATGTGTGGTTGTGACAGGGTATTTACATTGATCATACCTATGAGGCGTGTGTTGGTGTAGGTTATGAAAGCTTAAATAAAAACCCCTTGTAATAAAACACTTGAAAAGTGTAGTCTGGATTTATGTTGCTTTCATATGAAAGTTTTGGTTGTAAAACTTGGTGAGTTGGGTTCACTAAGAACATTATATAAAGACAGTAGGTGGGATCACTTAGAATATTTTCTTCCTTTAGAGAAAGCAGGGTAAGTGGGCTTGCTTGCTACATGGTTTTGTAATCTGAATTACTGTAGATTTAATTAGCAAAGAAAGATTATTTGTGTCTGCAGCACTGTGCTGCAGACTCCTTTTGGTCCAGTTCCCAAGCATTCAGTGACATGACCCACAGCTGTAACTGCTGCTAAAGAGAATAGAAAGTGCCTTGGAAGGATGCCCCCAAGGGTAACCTGGCTCCTTCCCATGGCAAAAAGGACAAGCTATGGCCCCTTTCACTGAGGGCCAGAGTAGTGGAACTAAAGGATGGAGAAGTGATATTGCATTCTTGTAGAGCTCACCCAGACTTCCCCACCCTTGCAAAAAATGTTGCTGTTCTCCATGAACAGAGATGAAGTCAAGGGCCTGCAAGCTTGCAGGGAAATCTACAGATGTTTTCTACACAGCAGTCTTCAAGCAGAATGAGAGAGGAGATTGTAAGTGAAATCCTTTGCTTTAGGTTTTTTGAGATAACATTGCTTTAGTAAAATCACCTCTCCAGCAATACGTTGCAGGAGTAAAGTATTCTCTGTCAGGAGTTTGGATGTACAGTCACTGTTCTGAAGGCATTATTCCTGGAATATTTTCATGAACCTTTTTGGAAAAAGTTGGGAAGTTTGTGGTTTCTGCTTAAACAGTAGTAGTTGTTGGGATCTGAGTTTTCTATAGTGACTGGAAGATCTCTGCTTTCCAAAACAAGAAAAAAACATTCTGACCTCTGGAAAAATAAGATTAAAAAGACTAAGTATTCCCGAACCAAATTTCCTTTTGTTGAGAAAAACAGCCACTTAAATTTGGAAGGCTACCGTGGATACCAAAATGTCTTGTTCTTGTCTTGCGTCATCTCTGTGATGAGCTGTTCTGAGCTCATTATTTAATGGGAGAGCATGGAAAAAACCTTAAGCTTTACTGCTCAGTTTTTGCTATGAAATTAATACAGGTCAATGGTCTATGAATTGCCTATTCTAATACAAGATTTTTCTTCCTGACCTGAAAAATGAATGTAGTGCTCTGAGTCAAAACACATATATGTTCATATAAGCCCTTCTACCCATTCTTTTATTTTTGTTCATTAGGGTACTGGCCATTTCAGAACTGTGAAAGGTTTTTGATAATCAGGTTAAAAAATCTGTCTCTGTACTCCCTGATCACTGTGAAGTGCTTTAAGGATTACTGGTTTGCCTGACTGTTTCTGTCCCCAGGCAGCTGTTGGCTCACAAAGCTGCTTGCAGCACTTGTTTTCTTTTCCCAGAGAAGAATCTTCCATCCACAGGAAGAAAAAAAATGCACAGTCTTCAGTCATTAATATTGAAGGGTCTGAATTAAAAACAATTCCTAAAATCCCAATGGAAATATCTGCTGCCTAAGTGAAAATTTTATTCGAAGTCACCTGTAAGCCAGTTTTTTTTAGAACGGTGGTTTTGTTTGAGGCTAATTATGTGTCCAGTAACCAATCATTTCATCTTATTGCAGAAGAACGCAGAGCGCCTGTTCAACTGCTGTTTCTGCTGGGTTTGCTTCCAGAAAAGCTGCCTAAGATGCTTTAACCAGGTATGCTCTGTCATCTCTGTCCTCAGCCCAGTCTGAAAACCATGGTTGGTGCCTGCCCCTTAGCATGGCTAAAAACCACAGCCAGTCCATGCAGGCCAAAGTTTCCTGCTGGCCACCTAAATTAAACAAACAAAAAAGACTCCAAGGGTAGATGAAACTTGGTGCAAAGAAACAGGGAATTGACAAATATGCAAGGTGTTAGATTTTAGAAAACTTGTTAATACAGCTTGAGATAGTCCACCCTTTCAGAAGGCCACTTGCTATTTCTATAGGTAAGAAGACTTAACATTGTGTTGAGTTGTGCCAGACAAACTCCTGAAGCACAGAGAACCCAGGTATGAGGAAGTGATGAAAAATCAGGAAACGTACCTGGAGATGTGACATTAAACTAGTTACAGTGTTTTCCATTTGAAAGTCCTGAATAAAGAAACTTAGTCCTAGTGATTGCCAGTATCAGTACAAACCATGATGATTGTTTAAAAGATGTTTTAATTGGAAATGGATGATTTCTGACTTACAACGTTTTTACAGATACTTGATACCTCTTTTTACCTTCACAATTCTTTTCTTCAAACGTGTCCCAGATTTACATATATAATTGTAAATAGTTAGTTTTTGTCTTTGTCATTGCCTTGTTTTTATCTCTGGGGACTCTGATATTCTTAATGTGAAGGGAAGTCATATGTTCACGCTGATTCCACCCTCTGAGTGCTGAGTTCTTTGTTCTCATTGCTGAGGGTAGTAGTGAAGTAAACAAGACAATTCTGATAAGGGGTCTGACTTCACCTCTTAAGTTAGGTTTAATCTTGGACAATTATGAAAAGAAAGTTTCATAAAGATTAAATACTTGTGCAGTGAAATCTCTGAATTTTCCAGGCTTACATTTTCTAGACAGGTCTTATAGTCAGTGACTTGGTGAGGAATACCAGAGTTCATTTTGCCTCCAGGCTTTCCATTTGTAGTCACCCTTTCCCCTTGGCTTGGCTTCCTGCCTTTCAAAGAGATATCCAGCATCCTAGTGTTTACTTTCTCCAGCTGTTTTCTGCTATGTGTTTGTTAAAAGAATTAATTACTGTAGTGTTCTTCCTTTTGTTTCAGAAGGCTCTTGTTCCCTTAAAAGATTTCCTGTTTCCTAATCTATTGTTGGCAAATTTCTGGTTTTATATGAGTTGTTGTTTTAAATCCAATGATCATAATACAGTGTTTGCTTTTCTTCTGTTTTTTGAGTATCTTTTTAGCAAAGGTGATGGTAGTCCACATATTCCAAATCCAGGGCAATTTGGGCAACAGTTAGAGAAGAAAAAAAGCAAGAACAGGCTACAAGATTTTAATAGAACTTTTATCTGTATGAAATTTAAACAATGGTCTTGGGTTGTTGCATCTCATAGGGTAATTCCTGGGTCTAATTATTTCTTTTTTTTTTTTCCACCTATAACTAATCTGTTCAAGGCTATTTTTAAAAAAATTTAAAAATTGACTATGATTTAAAGTCTTAGTCTTTGATTCTGTAAAATATATGGCCAAATGTAAAATTAAAAAGAAAAATAAGAAGGAAAAAGGTCTGCAGTTTTAAGCAGCTTTGATATATTTCTTGATTAACAGAAGAAGTGAACTCTTAAGAGCTCCTACTGAGATTGGTAGAAGCTGTTGGGAATAACATAGATATTTCCCAGAGATGTTGAACATGGATCTGAGGGTAGGACTTGGGAGAGAGGGGTTAAAAATTTGTACCTGTGTTTCTAACATTTTCTTAAAGAAGTATTCCTTAAGTTCAGATTTTGATTTTTTTTGTAACCCAAAATGTGGAACAGCTGTTGTAAAAGTTGGTCCAAGGATCATTGTGTACATCAGCATTCCTTACTTTTTACTATTCTTTTGCTTTTTATTATAGTATTACTTTCACTATAATGAAAAGCATATAATTACCTGGAGCTCTAAAAAAAAAAAAAAAAAAAATAAAAGATCCAATCACTTCTGCACTATTTTCTTCAACCTGTTGTTAAACTGCTTAGGTAATTTAAATTATTTCTGTTCCTTCTTTCACAAGTTTATCAGGATTAAACAGAGTACTTTGTTCCCTCTGAGAACTTGCAGATGAGAAACAGGTGCTGGAGGAAGTAACCCTGGTGATAGAATGCAAGCCTCTTTTTTCCCATGCAGGATCAACCAAGTGCTCTACTATGTTATCTAAGAGTACTTTTTGGGCTGCAGTACCATCCTGCATGTGGGATTTAATGCTGACTTTAACAGTTTCATGCATCCCTAAGTGTCTCATTCTCTGCAGGCTCAGTTAAGTTTTGTTGAGTTCTCCTGGAAGTGAACTGGAGCACACCAAAGGGCTACCCTGTCATCTTCCCATCATGACAGAGTGCTGTGCTAGATGCTGGCAGTTGTCATATTTGCATGGGTGGTTGTTGGAGGAGGAATAATGTGAGCCCAGTGTCCTGTGCAGATTGCAAAATGGACAATTACATTCAGCCTTCCTAAATTTCTCTTGGATTTGCAACTGGATCCTGTGCTAAACTGTGGTGTAGTGTTGCTATGTGCTGTTAAACAGTTCACTCCTTAAGCTGTTCCACTTCAGTCATGGGCAAAGTGATTCATGTGTGTGTATAATCCATTAGCAACAATTGTAAAGCACTCTGGGTTCTGTGGCTGAAAAGTGCTTTGTGAATATAAAGTCACTATCCTTACTTGACAGTTCTGTTTGCCAACACTTGTCAGAATTACCACAGATTTTTCATCTGGCTCTGATGGCTTCAGTATGTTCCAGATAAACATATCCAATCATCTCAAGTAAAATCTAGGAGATTGAAATTTTTCTCCTGTAAAAAGAATATACTGGTTTTTAATGTGGTTTGGGAATTACAAGGTCTGTGTC
Organism: Zosterops lateralis; assembly: GCF_965231275.1. Lineage (NCBI taxonomy): Eukaryota > Metazoa > Chordata > Aves > Passeriformes > Zosteropidae > Zosterops > Zosterops lateralis. The sequence continues at coordinate 17,555,790 of NC_139769.1, forward strand.
TCTCCTGCTTTCTTAAGTTATAATGATAGTCTTCAGATACATCAAAGTGCTCACATGTTCTCCCTTTACAGCCTTGTTGCAGTGACTTTTTTAAAAACAATACAACTAGATAGTTTTTCTTTTCTGTTTCTGCTTTGGGTATCTCTGCAGCCAATTGGCAAAGTGACTACTCCAAAGTGCAGTCCTGGGTTTCTAAACGGGTTGCTGAGCAGGGTGTGGTTTCTGTGTTCCGCAGCATGGTTGCTGCAGTGTAGCCTCCTGGGCTGTCAGTGGATTCAGCAGTGCGAGACCCTTCCCTGAGACTGAAAGCCAGCAATTGTCTGGTGTAATAAACCAAAAGCAAGCCTGTATCAAGGTTGTATATCCATGGCAGTTGGTTGTCTCTTAAACTCTGGATGGAAGCCTATCAGGAGGTTTCAGTTAAATGCCTTCTGGAGAATTCACCTAGATAAAACCAAAATTCATGCATGCCATTGTAAAGAACAGTTCTCTGCATGCCAAACACATTGTGCCTCACCCCATCAAGTACTTCTTTTTCCTCCCAAAAACAATACTGCATTTTATTGTTACTGGCAAAATTGCTTCTAGATATAGAGCTAATTTTTAAATCCTCTTGAAAATACAAGGCTAAAATGTTCTTCTGTGGTGAAATCATATTTTAAATATGGTTATTTTTTCTCTACAGACTTTATGTATGTGATAATAGGAAATAAAATTCCTTACGTCTTTCCTTGTTCTGTAGGATGAACCATGTAGGAAATAGAGTTTAACAAAGCTGACTAATTCTTACTTTGATACTTTTCTTCCCTATCTCATCAAGAAGAAACAAAAGGGAAAAAAAGAGAGAAGAAGAGAAAATAAAAGCCGATTAAGCAAGTGATTAGTAATTCTGTGCTTTTAAGCAGAGAAATTTATGAACAACTCTGTGGAAATCTTCAGTTTGATTTATTTCAGAAATCCCAAATAAGAACATTTCCTCACGTTTTCTCACAAAGTGCAGAAGCACTGAAAGCAACCCCAGTAATGATTTAATCATGATGCAATGGGCACATAAAGCAGGACCCTTTTGACCCAACCCTGTCATGGAAATGGAGCCCACATGTAACACTGCGATGCAGCAGGAAAGGACACCCAACTACATTCTGAGGAGAAAGTTGTCTTGGTCCTATCCTACCCACTGGATGACAGCCATGGAGGGAGTGGATGATACAGAGAGTAAGGAGCAAGGAAACTTGAAAATTTTCTCCAGTAACTCCAGACAGAAATTTAAGGTGGAATGGAAATAAATGAAAGTTGTGCTTTTTGGGCTGCTTGGGAAAATTCAGGAGGTTATTGGAGGTTTCTTACAGATAGTAATTAGCCTAGGAACAAAAAATAACCATTTTTGTATTAGCTATGTGCTTATTGATTAGTAGTGGAGGAGGAGAATATTCTCCATGTGTTTGTCAGCCATGGGACACTAGCCTTTTTTTTTTTAATAAGGCTGCAGGACACACAGAGTCAGTCCTGGAAGCCTTGAGATGAAACACTTGCACTGGAAAAAGGGGGATAAATGCCATTGTACAAATTGCTGATTATGTCCTCACACTTTTCTCACTGGGGGGACTGGAGTATCCTGTGACAAATGATGGGTAAGAGCAAGCCAGTTAACCATCTATGAGACAGCAGGGAGGGGTCGAAGCCAGACAAGATCAGCAGAAAAATGGATAGATGTAAATTGTTCATGATTAAATGTCATCTGGAAGTTGGAAGAAGTTTCCTAAGGACCAGTGGGACAACTGTCTGGAACAGCTCCAAATGTAAGGTCTGGGAGAGGGGAAGTCCCAAGTGATTTAAAGAGGGGGTTTTCCACTTAAGAGAAGATTTGTATAATATGCTAATCTGAAATAGGCACTGGGGTGGCTGAAAGTTGTGTATGCCCTAATCTCTCCAGTGGGGCCTCACAAGGCGCATCTTGCTCTCATTTCACACCGTCTCAGAGTCATGACACAACTTTCTCCCCAGACCACTAACTGCTGCACAGCAGCCACACTCATTGCCTCTTGCTACCACTGGATTTTGTTTTCTGAGGGGCTTCCACTGGCATCAGTGACACTTGCAGTCTGAGACACTTTAAGGTCCAGCCTGAGCTGCACCACACTGCAATGTGGGTAGCTGACCAGGGCACCCCCAGGAGAGCTGGCAGCAATAAGATCAGATCGGGCTGAAAATACCAGCAGAGCAGAAAAAGCTGAACTGGGACGGGAGACCAGCATGTCTCCTTCTTCCTTTTTAAGAAGATTCTGTTGCTATGGCAATTTTCCCCAAGCTCATTTTATGAAAGCAAGCCCTAGAATGGAGGACTGAATTCAGCTGTTACACAAAGTAGCAATTATTCTCAACAATTGGGGAATTTACAGCCTGGATCTGAGCCACAGCGCCTTTCTCATGAAACTACCAGGTCACTTTTTCCAAGACCTTTGACATTCTGTGTTGTGAGGCACTGAAGGATATATTCTTTAAATAGGGTTTTTTTGCATACTGTGGTATTTGGAAATATGTAAACATTCACATTCCCTATTTATTCATCCTGACACTGAGAAATCAGTGTCTAGTTCCCAGGCCCCAAGCCAGAAGAGGCTTGTGTTCTTCAGAGAGGTGGCGATACAAGATCAGCTTGCTGGTGCAAGGATAAATGCTGATCCCAACCTACTGTATCCTGTGCTTTCTGACCAACCCTACGCTATCAATACCATCATTACTTGCTTGGCACCAGAGCAGAGACTACCATTGTAAAAGATCAATTCATCAAACAAAGATAAAAATATAAGAGCTATAAAGTGTTTATAAGGATCACACTGAATCTCTTTCTAGCTCAGTAACCCATCTTCAGCAGTGACTGTGAGTAAATGCTAAGGTAGAACAAAAGGATATTTTCCTGACTCTGCTGTTTCTGAATCTATTTCCAACCCAAGGGCTTCTTGAGCTGTGTGTTTTCTGTGTGTTCAGTAACTCTTAGCAGATCCTTTTTCCCTGAAATTCCCTGTCTCCACTGAGCTCATGTGAACTTCTAGCAGCTAAAGCATCCTTTGCCCAGCAGTTCACAGGTTACAGATTTATGGTCAGAAGAAATACCATCTGTTTTCAAATTTGGCTCCTACTACTTCATACTGTCCTGCCCTGCCTGGTCTTTGTTCTGCAAGGAACAGTGAGCCATCACTGTTCTAACCCTACACAGCCTCTCTGCATTTCTGGTGAGTTGGCAGCCCTCTTGCTGCATCCTCCTTCAGTCATGTCTTTTCCAGACAGAAGAGCCTCACATTCCCCAGAAAGGCATTCCATACCTTTTGGATCATTCCTACTGCCCTTCTTTCAAACATTTTCAAGTCCACTAAAGCTTTTGTCATGGAAAAATATATTCTGTAGAAACACATATTTAATAACCTGTTTCTGAATGTTAGCAGGTTCTTAACTGACAATGGTCTACCATCTTAGCCTTCACAACCATCTTTATTTTGAAAGGCTTTGGATTATTGCACATATCCTGCAACTTTAGACTTAATGGGATATCTAAAGTCAAAAATATTTTTAGTCCAAAGTCCAAAATAATTTGAAAATATAGGTAATAACTTGATGTGCTAGGTTTTTTTTCATGAGTAAGAATGAAAAAATCGCTTGATCTTATTTCTATGCAATGCTGAGCTTCATGGAAATGCATGTTAGCTTAAATGTTTGATGTGTTTTGTTAGTGAGAACATGTAGATTTCTATGTGGCTGGATAGGATCAGGGCATGGGGTCTGTATGAGAAACTTGAGAATTGTGAGGCAAGTGTATGGGAAAAATTCTAGGCTGAACAAGAAACCCTTAAAATATTTTTTTTTTCTCAGAAATGAATTTTTGCTAAAAGGTAGAGATCACTTGGCTAAGTCTCCCAATTGTGCTGGCAGTATTCTTGCTTCACATATGTCTGACTAGTTTTGTAGCCTTCAGCAGTTCATTAATTTCTGTCTCTCTCTTATTCATTCTAGAATGTTAGATTATTACCTGGCTGCCTTTGTTTCTTGAGTATTATCATTAGGTAATACATGATTTGTTTAAGTTGTAAGTGCTATAAATGCCATTTTTTATCAGCTGGTTTGTAACACAGCAAATGCCTGTTCAGGTAGTGTACTGTCTCCAGCGCCATTTTCAGTCTTTCCAAGATAACCTTTCTAGTTAATAAATATCAGAAATTCTTTTCATTGCACATTCTTTGAATACCAAAGTGGCTACTTCAAGAGTGCAAACAAATGGGTATTTATTTTAAGTTTGGAAACAATGTTTGTACAAGATCACGTGCTTTTTCAACATCCTTTTTAATTTTTAGAACACATTTTTTGCAATTTATAATGAATACACAATCTCTGATTAATTTGTTGGCAAAATTCATACTGACCTCACCAGATCAAGATTTGCTCTGTGAATTTAGTTCTTAAGGGACAAAAACAAGCTTAGAAAACACTTTTCCACTTTGTGTCTCACTTCCCTGTCTCTTTAATGGGAATGATGAAACAAACTGAACTCACAGCTCGTTATGAAGAGAAATCTGTCCATGTCTGAAATGGGCAATGACAGCTATGGGTGGAAGACAGAGGGAGTGTGATGTGGGGTCATCTCCCCTCTGCCTGTGTCCTGGGCCAGCAGGGCTGGCACTGGCAGCTCTCCTGCTGCTGCATCCTGGGATGTTCTGGTGTGACAGCATCCTGCCAGGATCAGGATAAATGAAAGTTAGCACAGAAAGCATTTTTTCCTGTTTAGGAATGAAGTTAACTTGCTTGTTTGAACATATTTTTATGCAGATATTCTTTGAGTTTCTGTAGGGTTCATTCGGCTCTCTGATGTTTTCATAGAGTAGGCAATAAATCCATGGTCTTTATTTATACTTTTTCCATCTATGGATGTATTTGCTAATATGTAACTACAGTATTTACAGAATGTCATTCTTTTCTTTATATCAGAGGAAAAATAACTATTTTTATGGAAATAATATCCAAAATAAAGAGGTGAAAAATCTTTGATTGGATTTAATCTTTTTCTTTCTTTCTTTCTTTCTTTCTTTCTTTCTTTCTTTCTTTCTTTCTTTCTTTCTTTCTTTCTTTCTTTCTTTCTTTCTTTCTTTCTTTTTCTTCTCATACAATGTCATAGCTTTGCTGTGCTCAGAGGTAAAACTGAACTCTACAGAAATAAATTTTCTTTGTTTCAGATATCTGAATTTATTCTATATTTTGAATTGTAAGTAAGAAAAAACAGATCTTTGAACAGAAAGGGTTTTCAGTAGGCCAATATAAATTCACTTTCAGCAAACTCCTTATAGGCTAGTTTTTCTTCACTTCTAGGTGGAGCAGAAAGCAATATAAGCACTACAGACATGTTTGGGTTATAAATTTCTTCAGAATAGTAATCCCTTGCACACTATGGTTCTTACTGACCATATGCAATGTGACTGAAGTTTTTGTGGCATAGTCTGCCTTCTAATAGTTTGACTAAAGGGAAATTACTCATAAGAATTGCTGGTAAAGCCTAGAATACGTTTCATGTATTGTAAGTGCTGCTTTTCTTAGCTGATATTTGGGACATGGTTTCAAAACCTTGTTGAGGAGTTCCATAAATGGGATATATATGTCAATTTATGTATAAGTATGAAAATAATCAAATCCATGAAGGTAATATTCTATCCTCCCCACCTGTCCAGACAAGTTTCCACAAAGTGATATATTGTAAAATTCTGAATACACTGAAAAACAAAACTGGGAGTGGCCCAATTATCTGTTGTTCAGAGTGGGGTGGGGCACATGACCTTACAGTCACTGCTCCAGTCCGGGATCCTTCATGAAAAGGTTTGTTTAATGGCTATGACCATAAGCTTGATTTTCAGTGAAGTGTTTGAAAGAGCCATGTATAAAAGCTTTTTAATCATCAACCTTTAATGACCCAGTAAATACATAACTTCATTTTTCTACTTACATATTTCGCCAGCAATGTTGGACATAGATAGCCAGTAAGTTTGGATAGTGTGACTCCAGGTATTTTCTGGTAATTGTGCCATATTCATTCAGAAATTTTGGGGTAGAGAACTTCAGTGTTTTAAAATAAACTGGATAAAATGTGGCTTCAGGAATTTATTTAGTCACTACTGTAACATTTACTAATGGTGTAAATTATATAGAAAAACTCTTTAAATTTAGAAGCATGGCTATTATAGTAATTTAAAATAAAATTGCCATATTATGCCAAATAACTCTTTATATTCATCAAGTCAGTAATTCCAAATAGAGTTTAAGGCTTTGTGTTTTGCTGAAGTAAAATCTAGATCATGACTCTTTCCTCTCTCACTGCATTATTATCCTATGTCATTTCAGCATGCATACACAACTACAGCCATAAATGGGACAAATTTTTGTACATCTGCAAAGGATTCTGTCTGTATTTTGGCAAGGAGTTCTGCTAAACTTGCATCCATTAGCTGTTTTGGAGATTTTCTCCTATTTTTAGGAAAGGTAAGTGTAAATAAAAATTATTTTTCTGTAAAAAGGAAGTGAAAAATCAGGTTTGGTTATCTTTTCGTATACCTAAAGTAAAATCAAGTTTATCTTCATTAAATTCAGTGTTGTCAATGCTATAAAATAAGCTTGGGAGAGAAGAATATTTGAGGAATTTAACTTTGCAGAGTTACTTAGTTGTATAACAGCAGTGTCCTTGGAGCCACTCTGGCAGTTCCAATTGCATCAAGTCTTTGGTAAATACATGGCAAAAGGTTTCCTCTGCCCTTTGGTATTGACATGGAATTGAACATAAAGTGTCACAACTACGTGATGCTGGAAACTCTTTAGCTATCTCCCAGATCAGTTGTGCTCTTAAATACTGGCTGTAATGTATTTGCCTCAGGGTTTGGGGAGATTGGTTTTTTAATGAGAAACATCTCTACATGGTCAATGAGGCTGCACTTCTCTCTCACTGCCCTCTACAGGTGTTTGTTGTGTGCTTTACTGTTTTTGGAGGATTGATGGCATTTAACTACCACCGGGAGTTGCAAGCTTGGGTAGTTCCTCTGTTGCTGGTTGGATTTTTTGCCTACCTGATGTCCCACAACTTTCTGTCTGTGTTTGAAGTGACAGCAGATGCCATGCTCCTTTGCTTTGCCATTGATATGGAAACAAATGATGGAACTGCAGAGAAGCCATACTTTGTGGATCAGGAGCTGCTGGTAAACCCCACTGATCACAGCAAAGATATTTGAGACATTCTAAGCTTTTAAGCGCATGGTCTTTCCCCAAGATCTAGTAATCTGAACCCACAACCCATTTCCTTTAGTTCCTATATTTCCTTTCTAACACCTTAGAACGGGATGGACTCAAGGATACAAGTACATTAATTTATAAACTAAAGTAAACGGCTCCCTCTGACTCCTGTGTGCTAGCTACAGCCTGCTGCCTTCTTTTAGATCATAATCTATAAGTAAAGGGTGACTATTTAGGCCTAATTAGATATATCTTCAATATATTGTTGGTAACTAAAAGATACAAATAAATAGAAGAGCTAGCTGCAGAAATTGATCCATGGGGTGCCCTAAGATTAATGCTTAGATTTCTTGTGACTCACTGTACACTGATGAGAAAAAATTAATAACAAGTAGCAGGTCAGGGATCCATTCCACATCCTACAGATGCTGTAGTTCTGAACAAATTTCATGCAAATCTGAGTTGCTCTGCTTCATACCTTTACAGATTCTTTTGCCAAAACACTGTGTTCTGTCTTTTGATTAAACTCTTCTGCCTCCGGACAGGCTTTTCTGTATCTTTACCCTTGTAATTACTGTATTGTATTACCTTCAGTACTTGGCTAATAGTGATGTAGTGCTGTAACTGAAGCCTTTGAATATATATGTCATCCCTTTCTAATTAAGAGAATATCTGGAGATGCAGATATTTCTTTTCCTTTTGTGCTATTTTTAACACTTCTGTTTTTTCCTTCACAAACTACACAACAGAGAAAATCTTAGTGATCCATGAAAATGAATAACCAGCAGCCAGAGTAGCTCATATGGCACAAGTGTTCTGGATGGATTTCTTCAGGACAATGTCAGAAATGTTTTGGAGTTTTGTTTTTTTATTTATTTTTTTCAATGCTACTGTTAGAGTTTCTGTAATATTAATAGAATTTTGTAGAGAACAACAACAGCAGCACAACAAAAAGGCAGCCTAAAGATAGGCTTAACCCTTTTACAGAAGAAAGCAGATATATATTCTTTGGCTTTGGTTCAGAATAGTACTTAAGCACATTGCCTGGCTAGGAATATGAAACCGAATGGAAAACTCTGAAGCCTTGACCTCTGTTCTTCCCTCTCTGTTTTGCCAAATTCTAAAATACTTCTTAAGCCAATTTTCCTTCATGAAACAGACACTCTGCTTTCTCCACTTCCAAACTTTGTGGTAGTTTCTCTTTAACTCTGGTCCTAATTCTGTGTAATTAGCCGTGCCCTAGAGGTGTGGGTGAGGAGAGGATTTCCCACAGGGACAAGGAGTCTTCCAAGCAAGACAGGCTCTGTGCCCTTCTATGGAAAAACTGTGGGCAGCACATCCAAACTCCTCCTCATTGTAGGATCAAGAGTAAGTTTGCTAACACAGACAAGAATTTGGAGTTTCCCAACACATGAAGGCATTTGACTTGTCTGCGTTACAATCAGGTTACGAACATCCCGGGGGTGGCAGGGAGGCTTTGTGGCCCTCAGGACAACATGCAGCAGTGGGCGGACAGCCGGGGGAGGGATTTCAGACAGCCGGAATCCTCAGTCCTGCAGCAGGAGATGTAACACATTTTTGATTCATCCTCCTCAGTTGCTTTCATCACTTTTGCTGCCTCTGCAGTCCCTCCCAGTATCCCTCAGTGCCATCCGGCCAGGAACCAGCTACAGTTTCTTAGCCCTGGGCTAGTTATCTTCCTTTACCAGGTAATTTTATTAGCATAATGGTTTCCTTTCACAAACAATCGCACTCTGGTTTTTCTTGTAGACCTTTGTGAGTCAGAGTAACAAGTTAACAGAAGGGCGAAAACACAGAAACACAAGATCATTGCAGGATAATGAAGATGGGACAGAGCTCCAGCCTATGGTGAGACAGAAGCATGGGATATGTATTTACCTGCCAGCTAATGTGTTTGCCTTTATGTTCCAAGAAGGGATGGAGGTTATCACTATCTCCTGAGGTCTCACAGCAACCAACATGCTGGATCCAGTATCCTGTTTTTTTCTTCTATTATTGTCCCTCCTCAGGAAACCCTCTGCTAGTGCAAAATGGATGAATTAAATAATTCTTCTCTTTTTTCTTCACATTCCCCATTATGCCCAGCAGAAGAAGGGAAAGTTTGGACAGTGCCAAGGGGGTGGGGGATAAATCATATTCAGATAGTCTTTCATGTGCCCGCTGTATCGAAGTCAGAAGAGTGGTAGGCTGCTTAATTTCATGTCAGAACTGTTGAAGCTCCAGACTCTAAGTTCAGAGATTAGAGGCCCTCCCTCTCCCCCTCACCCCCTTTTTTCTTTATCTTTCTTTTTCATTTTCTTTTTCTTTTATCAGTATATATATTTATTTACTCTGTTTTATGATGGGGTAATAAAGTTGAGGTGCCAGAAGGGAGTGTTTCCCCACACCCAGGCTTGGGAAAGTCCTCAGAGTCAACACTCACTCACTGACATCTGAAAATACACTGCAAATTGCCCAACCTGAGAAGCTGCCCCAGCAAGTTCAGAATCAGGACTGATTTTCCCTGAGCATTGTGGGGGCCAGGCTAAGGCTGCTTAAGGAGGGTTCTGCAGGAACAGCTCCTCTGGCACCCATTCTTGCACCCATGGGCACTGCTACACAGCCTCTGCTGTCACAGCCACTTACACAAGTGTAACAGATGTTGGTGATTTTTCTTGATCTGCTTTCAAAAGGTGCCAGGCTCTAGTGAGCCCTCACACAATCCTGTGGATGTTCTGCTACAGGCAGAGCACTCCTCCAGTTTATTACTACAGTGAGTTAGTTGTACTAATTTTTTCATTGTTTGAGTCTGTTATTGCATTCTTCAGTAATATTTTGCCAAGCATGGAAACCAGAGGCTGGGTGGGTGTTACTCTCTGCAAGAAGATTGTGGATTTGAGATACAAAACATCCTTAATTGTTTTCCCAGTTTACTCTTATGACATTGAATTGCAGAAACAGAAACAGTTCTATACATTATTTCACTCCTTTTTTCTCTCTTTCTAGACTTGACGTTCACCAGGAAGTGCGGAAGCAGAGCAGCAATAGCAAAAACAGCCATGTCACTAAAGGTCACCAATACTCCAGGACAAAGTATTAATTCTCTAAATCTGTTGTATTTTCTGCACTGGTAAAATGACACACAACATGTTTGTATGAATAAAATATTTTGTGTGTCATCACATCTGATTTTTATTATTACACTTATGGTCTAAAAGTTGATAATAAACTCACTCTTTGTAAATTTCTATGTTGTCAGACTAAATTAGTAAGTCAAAAAGGTCATGGAGCTAACATGGTTATTTCAGGCTTCTCTGGGAATGCTGTGCCAGTCATCCCTAGAACGGTAAATGCAGAAACATTTGTAGAGGAGGCGCTTTGAGATGACTGTCCTGATTTATTCTGCATTTATGATTTATTCTGCATATCTGAACAGCTAATTAAAGAACAGACTGAGCTCACTGATGGAAATTACCCTTGATAGAAATTCTCTGTAGTCAAGATGATTAGCAGTTATGAGGTAGGTGTTTTTCTTTTAATTATACTCTTTTGGGAATAGTTTTTACAAGTTTGTATCATGAACTGTCCAGCTCTTTTCCAAAGGGCAGATGAGGAATAGTCTTTCCTTCCTTCCTTCTTTCTGCAATTGAAAAGATGAAGCAGAAAAATTTGCATCTGGATTTAGAGTTTGACAAAGTAGCAGATGACAGAGATAAAATAACAGGACAGACATGAGATTAAAATGTTATAAATAATACTTCATAGAAATGTAACATGGGCATGAAATATATAATGGAACAAATGGAGTGTCTGTCAGGGCTCTAGTCAGAAGAGCAACATAGGTGTAGACACTTTTAAAAAATTAACTTGGTAACAGTCTGCCAGCATTTTCTTGTGAGCAGTTTTGAAGCTTGTTTAAACTTTGTACCTGGATCCTGACTGTAATACACTTTGTGGGCTCCACCTTGTTCTGAGTATGGAGTAGTTTTAGATTTTACTTGGTGGCACATTTTATTCTCTTGGTTCAAAAGCTCCTTTAAATTTTATTTGAGAAGAGGGTTGTGGTGGGAAAATGATGCCAACCAGGGATTTCAGTGAAGTATCAATATAGGAAATGAGACATCACTGCAGGTGACTCAGAACTCTCTTAATGAATAGATTGATAAACCCTTGATTAGTCACAGCTTGGAAATGAGGTAAGAAAAGCTCATTGATGCCTGAATAAGAAATTTTTATTTAAATACTGTCTCTGGCCTCCTGCTGTTGAAAGGAGACTAGTTATCTAGAAATACTAAGAAATACTTGCTTTTTATCAATCATTTAATTAAATTCAGTCGACTTTAATGTGAGCCACTTCAAGAAGTAGAATACAGGATAAATGATGAAAAAGAGAAGAAATAGACTAATTACTTTCTGCCTGGCAGGTGAATAATGTACTGGCTGTGAGTCATCACCTCTCCTTATTTAAATCTGTACCCTTGGATACTTATTGTGCTTGGCTTGTGGATGCTGTGGGAACTTCTGAGAAGTCCTGAATAAGCAATAGCTCTCTAACCCTGAGGAAGTGTGCAGATATGGTACTTACAAAGGGGCAAAACTTTTCCTCTGCCATGGATTTGCCAAGATTGCCAAGTGTCTTCACAATGTAAACATGATATTTACCAATTTACAAAGCATAAGAGGTTTGCTTAGAAGTTAAAAATCCCCAATTCTTATTACACATTCAGGGTTTTTTTTTCCTGTTTGATACTCACACTGCAAGTTTTGGCCTTTGACTCAGGAACTCTGGTGGCAAAAAGGGAGGGAAATTTTTATCTAAGTATATCCTTGTTTTCAGACAATCCCTAGATGACCTTTAGAGGTCCCTTCCAATCTCAACAACTCTGTGGTTCTGCTCATTGCAATTATGATGCAGTGTCATTGCCTTCACTGCAGCTCCAGAGTGGAGAAAGGACTCATACACTTCCTACAAATTCTGGGTTAACTTTTAAAGAAGGAAGGTACTGAAAAATGCCAGTTAAGCAGTATTTGAATGTATTCTGTTTAAGAAATACTGTATTGTCATTAGTCCAGAAATTACATGATAAAATAAGTTTTGAGAACTGTGTGTGTTTTTAGAGAAGACCTCCAAATATATAGCTTTTGATTAAATTTGTACAGAAAGCATAGCTTTATAACTGTCAGTTAGAACTCAAGACCTCCCAATCTTCCTTACATTGCACTAGCAATTGTGTCAACAACCTCCAGGTGTAGCATTCCTGTGTGGCAGGAACCTTGACCTGAATTAGAGGGATAAGTCACTCCTACAGAAGCTGATGCTATTTAGTGCTTGTTTCTCAGGGCTGCCTTCCCCTGCAGGGCACTGTAGCCAGGCAGCTGTAAAGGAGGCTGTGTAGGCACAGCTCCTGGGAATACAGCTCCTGCTGCTTCTGAGGGTGGGCTAAGCCACTTCCAGTAATTTGAGGTCTGCCCTGCAATGCAGCCCAGTAAGGGTGGACTCATCTTTCCTGCAGCTATGGAAGATTACATTCAGCAGAATGAAAGGTACTTTTATAACTATGTTCCTTAAAATCAGGAGACAGGGACTATTGGTATCTGTTAACCAGAAAATGGCTAAGTACTGCAGCCTATTGTTTGAAGCAAGGCAGCTTCATTTTGGTCTTGCTTGGTGTCTACTTCAAACTCTCAATTCAGATTTCACTGCATCTCTCAGTGGATGAACGAAAGTCATTCTTCCCCTGTACTCAGCACTGGTGAGGCCACACCTTGAGTGCTGTGTCCAGTTCTGGCCCCTCAGTTCAGGAAGGACATTGAGTGCTGTGTCCAGTTCTGGCCCCTCAGTTTGGGAAGGACATTGAGACACTTGAGCACATCCAGAGGAGGCAACGAGGCTGGTGAGGGGCTTGGAACACAAACCCTGTGAGGAATCGCTGAGGGAGCTGGGGTTGTTAGGCCTGGAGAAAAGGAGACTCAGAGGTGACCTTATCACTCTCTACAACTCCCTGAAAGGTGGTTGCAGTCAGGTGGGCATTGGTCTCTTTCTCCAGGCATCAACTGACAGAACAAGAGGACATAGCCTCAAGCTGCACCAAGGGAAATACCGGTTGGATATTAAGAAAAAGATTTCACAGAAAGAATAATAAAGTACTGGAATGGTCTGCCTGGGGAGGTAGTCAAGTCACCATCCCCAGATGTGTTTAAGAAAAGACTGGATGTGGCCAATCTGGTGCCATGGTTTAGCTGAGGTTTTAGGGCATGGATTGGACTCCATGGTCTTGGAGGTCTCTTCCAACCTATTCTGTAGTAACACACATACCAACAACAGGTTGTGTGTTGTTTGTTTTTTCTGTTCAAGTACATAATAAGGGTGTGCAAGTAATTTAAAGCCTAAGTTTTGGATTCAGAAGAAAGGAGGGCATGGTCACGCTTTCAAAAAGAGGTTGCTTTCACCCAAACTATAAAAACAACAAAGCTTTTGCTGCTGATTGTGGAACTGCTTTTCAGCATTCAATACAACTAAATAATTCTAAATAATAGTTCTAAATAATTAAATACTATTATTTTGTAGGGGGAGAAACAGTATCATTCAGGAGGAGCAGGTCCTTACAGATCTGTTGCTAATAATGCTCTTGCCTCAGATGCAGGGCTTGGACCAGTGACCCCTAGAGAGCCTTTCTAATTTAAATTCTGTAAAATAAATAAGCTTAAGACTTACATAACAAATAGGTCAGGTGAAAGTCAGGTCACCACATCACATTAAAAGTGATAGAAACTAATAGAGCATGCGCAAACAATTTCCAGTCTTGAGGAAAAAATCCTTCATAAATCCAGAACTTGCAAATGTAAAACATTTCATATGTCAATGGAGTAAGTTTAAACTGCAGTGAACACTTTTAAGATAACCTTGTATTATTTTATGGAAGTTAGAAACTACAACACTGGCCCCCATTGATGCATGCACTTTTTCCTCCTTTTAAAAACAGTGCAGGTAAATTAGTGTAGCTTCTCTGCACTCCATGGTGAGGAATAAAGCTCTGTTATCAGTAACTGAGTACTGGGATTGCAGACCAGCAGGAACAAAGCCTATGTGTCTCTTTACATAATCTAAAGCAAGGGTGTTTCCAGTTCTCCAAGTGACGATATTAAGGCAACAGGCTGAAGCAGAGGCAGCAATAAATATGTGCAATCCTTGTTTGTCTTGAGAAAATGACAGGGATTTAGTGAACAGCTAAGGATCTCTGGCCACAACCTCAGAGTCATGAAGAGGGGAAGTGAACCCGGCTGTGAAGGACCTACATTCCTCTCCCATTAAGTCAGTGTCACTCATTCCTGAGAGATTTTTATGAGATTGTTAGATTAAATCCCATGGAAAAGAATGAACCCAAACTGCAACAGACCAGAGTTCTACATTACCCTTAACACAGGCAAAAGTGATGCTTATCTGGGAATAGTTCTTATGACATCTAATTTTTAAGACTTGTAGCATAACAAATGAGACAAGATCATCTACGTACCTTTAAGAAAAAAATATTTATTTATAAAAATACAATGGGATCAGTTTGAGAAGTGTGGCAATAAATACAGTTCGAGGAAGAAAAAAGCATTTCTACATGGATATATTATGGCACAATAAAAGGTAAATGCACCATCAATAATGGAACTTCTGTTGGCTCAAGACTTTGTACAAGCTCCCTTTTTAGTAAGACAACTATTTCTAAGTTTGGTCAGTGTTGATAATGGAATGAATACACAATCACAAATGCACACTTATGTCTAATGCAAGACTTACCATTAGCAAACAATACCTTAAAACATAGCAATGATATTAAATCACTAATGAGATATCTTAAATTTAATTGGCAAAGACCACATATAACTTTAAGCACGAGATTCTTTTATCTCCTCCAGAGAAAAGCTGTAAATATGTAAAATGAAGGCTTAACTTGGTATGTAAAAACCTACTTAAGTAGAGATTGTGAGAATGCATAGCTCCTTACGAAACAACCTGGCTGTATGAGAGCACTCCCCCTTTCACAGTATTCCTTTTACTTCATATGCAGTTATTGTTTATGCTGTAGACTACAACTGTTACAGCACTAAAGGCAACTAGACAGGGAAAGGGCAGATAAAGGAGAAAGGAATGTATGTAAGGCAGTAATTCTTTAGGTACATTAAGTGTAGTGTGTAGGAAAGACAGGTAACAATTCCACAAGGCTAGTTTCGTTCTTACTGAATAAAATAATGGACTAATACTGAACTTTCGATGCAAAGCTAGTAATCAATGCCCTGGTCACTGTACTGACCATGGTAATCTCTTTGATAGTCATCTTGGTACTCTCCGTGATAGTCATCGGGGTATTCTGCCTGATAATCGCTATCGCTGATTTCTGACCCGTTAGTTCCTGTTCCTTGGCTGCCATTATGAATGACAGGCTCTGTGGGTGCAGCACAGTACTTGGGGTCATACACTTGCCGTCCAAGCCCATACACACTCATTCCCTTCTGTGAAGCTACTTTGTTGGTACCCATTTGTAACGAAATAGTTGAGTTATCCACAGGTTGTAATATGTGCTTCTGGTCGTAGATGTCTCTCCTGGTACCTGGTGCCAGCATACCAGCCTAGTAAAACAGGATTGTAGAGGTTCAGTAAGAAGGTCGAGAGCTGTGATTACTAGATTTATGATTTCAACTAGTATGCCTCACTAAAAGTGCTGAAAAGTAGGAATTAAATTATAACAAAACACAGCACAGTAACACATGTTCACTACTAGGCAAGTCACAGAATAAAGTCCTTGCAGAAAGGATTTATGTTTCTCTTTGGAAAGAATATACTAAGTATTCTGACTAAGGTAGTGTCAGTAAGCCATTTCTTTTTTTGCCTCTGTCTAGTTAATACTTAAAATGAAGTTACTGTTTTCTCCTGGTATAACCCTGCCAGGAGGAAATTCTAGAAGCACTGGGACATTTTTATGCCTTAAGACACTCAGCACAGAACACACTGGTTATGACATGAAATTCAAGTTCCTCAAGTACTGTGTAAGAGCACAGCTGAACTGTACCCACTCACTGCAGCCTGTCAGACTGTGCTACTGGACATCACTCCAGGCTCCCCTGTCCCACTGGGCTGAGAGCTGTGTCTATCCTGCACATCACACACAGTCCTGCTTACCTGACTGGCTCCTTTGTTAGTGCCCATCTGTAGGCTAATCGTCGTCTGGTCAAATGGCTTATCAGTTTGCATTTTTGGATCATAGAGGTGCCTTCTAGTTCCATATGCAGTCATGCCTGCCTGACTGGCACACTTGTTGGTGCCCATCTTTATTGGGGGAAGGAAGAGGTGGACATAAGAAATTATTTTTATCTGTACATTAAGCATAGTATAAAGAAAAAAATATGGTTGGTAACTGTGATGCCTGACAAAAAATTTAGTAATTTCAGTGCTTGTTTTCCTCATGTAGTTTGACCACTACCTGTAATAAATTACTCTTTCTCCTTACTGAGTTTCAAAAGCAAGAATAAAGGCAACTGTCATCCTAAGGCATTTCAGTGACTGTCATTTGCCCAACTGCACTGCAATTGGAATGGATATATGCCTCAAAATGTAAAAAGTAACATTTACGTTGGACAGTAATGATTCATTTATACTGCCACAATTTCTGTACCAAAGGAATTTTAAGATTTTACTTTGGCTTTTATAATTACTAAGGAAAGAGGAGATAAAAGTTTCTACCATACAAAGAACTTCAACTATCCAAAGACTCCTACTTTGAAACCACCTTAAAAGACAGAGATGATGCTGCTAATATTAGCTGTTCCTTTCCTCCTTATCACTCTTACAGCAGATTTAAAACAAACAAACTAACCTTCCAGGCAGTGACTTGAGCTTATAAAGCCAATCAACTGCTTACAAGAATTAAAACCTCATTCCTCCTTCCCCGATAAGAATATATTGTTATTCTGCCCCTGGTTTTGCATAAACAATGTATCAGTTAATCAGAGCAAGAAAGTGGTTCTCAATAGTAACAATTTAACTGCAAACTTGAATTTCATACTTACCTGCAGGCCAATTACACTTTGACCAGCTTTTAGTTTTCCTGCATCAAAACTTCGTGCTTGTTTCTCTGCATATTTGACACCAATATCAATTGTAGTATGAAAACCTTTAGTTTTTGCCTATTTAGGGAGAGGGAGAATAGAATATTCAGTGTTTGGAAGTGTATTTTCTGTCTCCACACCCTAAGCCTGGGCTCTGAAATGATGCCACAAGCAGGTCTATCACCATGAGACTGTGTCAGGGCTGAGAGAAGGTACCAGTTCCCCGCACCATTTGAAGGTGGCACTCCAAAGCTACCCGAGTCAAAAGGATATTCTGCAGGGATCAGTGTTCTCCTGTGAGCCTCCCCTGTTCTGTGTATGCACATGGAAGCAGCCAGGAACCCTCCATCTGAACTCTAAGCCTTCCCTGGGGCATGTGGGAGCACACAGCCCTCTGAGGTGCAACCTCTGCAGCATCTCAGACTCTCAGTACTGTGTGCTCTCTCCTGACAGGCTGGATGCTGTTTTCTGTATTTACGTGGGTTGTAAGGGTATATCTGAACTGGCACGTGGATTTGGGCTGACTCCAGGAGTACAAATACTTACCAGACCTGCCAGTGCCACTAGAGTAGTCTGTACTTGAGTCATATTTCCATTTTCAAAAAGATCATTTGCTTCAAAAATATCATGTGGCTTCATGCCGTAGACTTGGATGGCTTTGATAAAATTCCCAATGTTCTCCAGCTAAACAGAAACAAAAAAGCCAGTTTTCTACACAGTGTTTTAAATCAAAAATGAAGTAATTTTAAAGCCTTCTGGTGTTGGTTGGTTTGCTTGCTTGTTTTACTAAAGTTGTTTGCCTTGTGCAAACTGGACAAAACAGTTGGTATGGTTAAGAGTGACTGGTGGGAAGTCTGGGATTATGTTTTGTTAGTTTTAACACTGATTTCAGAAATCAGACTAAGAGGTTATCCAGCCTGGCATCTCTCCATCAGTGAGTACCATATACTTTGTTAGAGTGGGCTTTGATAAAAAAAAAACTTGTCTCAACTGTCTGTCCCTTCCAAGAGAAATTCTAATCTAAAATCTACTTCAAAATTAGAAAATCTGACATAGTATCCATGCTATTTGACTTCAGCAACTGATAATTTTGAATAAAATAAAACCATAACTATGTGGATGGGATCCTTATATGGACTGAAGGCATTATCTTGCTCACCTCCTGGGACAAATAAGCTTTGGTGTTTATCAGCACTATGTGCTGTAGAAATTGGAAAGCAATACAGAGTACAAAGAGTAAGGACTGAATCTCTTCTTTCTTTCTGAAATCTTAAGAGGTATTTAAAACTTTAAAAAAAAAAATCCTCACCCATATTTCAAAGTGTTCAATGCTAAGAAAACAAGGAGGCTGACATAACAGTATTAAGCTAGACCCAGAAGAGTAAAGGCAGTAACTCTAGGCAGCAACCCTTCCACTGCTTGTTTCAAATGCACGTTGCATCCTCTCCAAACACCTTCTCAGGAGGATACTTCATACAGAGATGTCTAGGTACAGGCAAGCTGTTGACCTAGTACCTTGCAGCACTGCCTGGATGGAAAGCTCAGTTGTGACTTAATAAAAAGAAAACACCTCTTTTTTTTTTTTTTTTTTTTTTTTTTTTTTTTTTTTTTTTTTTAACTGGGAAAAGGCCTTGCTATAGGGCTCTAGGTTGTTCTTCCATCTGACACTTCCCTGAACAGCTAAAGCACTGCTATTAAATACAGGTACTCAACTGCCACTGGTGAACCACCTCAGCTGTAGCTGCATTCTGTTAAACCCTGTTCACATCTGCAGCATCCTCAATTCTTGGATATATACCATATGTAAACTTAATGCTACTAAGATTTAAGATGTACCATTATCACAGCAAATTTGTTAATACAGAACAAAGGTATTGTTTGGGGGTTCAAGGGGTTAGAGGTGTAGTTCTGAGGTTGGTGTGTTTTTTGTTTTACCTGGTGCCAATTTAGTTTTGATTGATTAATTTTCTTCACTGATCCTGGCTGCAGCTTATTTATAAGCCTGGGGAGGTGAAAAAGAGGGAAATGCTTAAACAATAAATCTCATCCTTATACCATCTGTGCAGTCATTATATAATACTTCCACTCATGCTTTACTAGTTGCATTAGTTTTATCAAAAATGGTTAATTTCTTTGTTCATACAGTGGGCTAGCTCAGTTCTCAGGTCTCATAAGTCTAACAGACTGTAAGAATTTTTGCATGCCATTTGATTACTATAGAAATGAGCTATGCTATTGAATTTAGAAATCTTAGCTGAAATATAAAGAAGATTTAGGTGTTCATTTTTCCAACAGTTTCCAAGAAGTTGTCTCCCACCCTACAGTCAAGCTATTTTTGACTGTAATTGTTGATGTCTTTTAAAGGGGAATCTTCAGAAAGTCCCTTAGTTCCTTGAAAGTAGAAAACTCCTAAAAATAAGGTTACTTAATGAATGCTTACTCGCATAAGATTATGCCATCTTTTAATCCCAGTTGAAAGTTTGCACCAATACTCAGCCCTGTAACCTCTTCTATCCAGTTACGCAGATCTTCTTCTATCTGGGGGTCATATTTCAGGGCAATCTGTAACACAAGCAGTTATAAAATTACTTCAGGGGAGAAATCTCCAGCTCTTCCCCACCCCAATTCCACTTCAGAGTATGCTATAGCTGTCATTGTGTAAATTCATGGCTGGATTTTTAAACTCTATTTTATACATTAGAGTACAGCTGTTAGTACTTTCTCCCTTTAACTATAATTTTCATGGCTTTACTAAAGGTCTGTTTGGAAAAAGCACTTTTAAGCATGTAGCAGTTTTTCCTTGAGTAAGAATTCCTGGAGCACCTGAAAAGTCTTTTGACAGCTGCAGAGGAATGATTTTTGAAAAAATATTCAGCCCAAGTTGTACTTTGGCAGGAAGTAAGGAAAGGAAATAGTATATTATGAACACAAGAATTCTGAATTGCCATCAGTACTACTGCTCACATGTAGTTTTCTACATGAGAAATTTTATATAACAGATTTGAAGTTATTCAGCTGAAGATTATAGTGGGTTTGCTTTTATAGCTAGTTTATGATTAATGGAGATGAGCTATTAAGTTTTTGCCTTGTTGCTACAACATTAAGAGTTATCTCGCTGGGGATTGTGGGGGCTGTGTCTGTGTCTTGGTTTATTGTTAACTTTTACTATCCCTCCTATTTCTTTTCCCTTTGACCTTCCTGGAAGACTCTTTTGAAATAAACTGTGATCTCATATTTTAATTGCAAAGGAAGAAAACCTGCAATAATCTTTGAAGTTTAAGGCATCAAGCAGAAGCCCAGAATTGCTAGCAAGATGACTTTAAAATTAATTTTCCAGATGTTCAGACTTCACTACTCTGTGTGTAAGTTTATGCTTCAGTCACTAGAAATCAATCCATGTGAAAGGAATGCTTAAAAGCAGTGAACTTCAACACCACCAGCTGTCAACAGCATCCGTGTTCTTTCACTCTGCCCTTTGTTCCCCTCCCCTGAATGCACCAAAAAGCAGCTCCAACTTCCTTCAGACTAAACCTGTCACCTTTGCAATCCTTTTCAATATTGCCAAGCTGGACAAAATGGATTCTATCACTGAAATCATCACTACTTTTTCCACAAACAAAACAAGCTATCTGAGCACAAGATTGTGTGGGATAAATAACCTCCACTGGTGAAGAGGTTGGCAACACTTCCACCTTTATTAGTTGTCCTGCACGGGTCAGTGAGCGAGGTGGGAAGTGAGGGAGCTGCCGTGAGAAACCCGACAGGCAAGCACAGAGTGTACCTGCAGTATTTCTAACACGTGGAAAGTCTGGTCAGCTACACCAGTTGCTTACAAACACCTAACAAGAAACTCATGTACAGCCATTCACATTAGGTCAAAATGTACATTTGAGACTTTTTACATATAGTTTTAAGACTTCAGCCAAGAAAGGCCGGTGATTAGCAGCTATATTTGTACTGAAGGAGATTATAATTCCAACAGATCTGAATTACTTGGATAGAGGCAATTGCTACATTTTGGCTAGCATTAGTAATCCCTGACTCCAAACTGACCAAACTACAAATTACAGTACTCTGTTCCCTATTTTTCTTCTAAGGGGAATGGAAAATTCCTGTATCTCTGGCTTTACTTCAAAAGCTTGTCTGAGTAATACTTATTTTCCTTAGACTATTTGTAATAGTAGTGCTATGGTGCCTTAGTTGCAGATCAGGATAATGGACTAACCCATTCCTACATTCAGATCTTGACTAAGGTGTAAAATTTTGTGCACCATTCTGTACAGGATGACAAGGAAAATGCCATGACTTTATTTTTTAATCACACCTTTTGGATATTAGCTAAGATTAGAAGCAGACTAGAAAAGCTAACTGAAGGTCACAGATTGAAAGGACATGGCTGTGATCTTGTCTCTTGGGTGGCAGATAGCCCCCATTGCACCTCCCTTGAGTTTAGCACAGAAGCAGCACAACCACATTAATTTCCAGTGATGGTAGTAACAGCAAGGGATGGGTAACATTTTGAAAATGGTGTATGAAGAAGTCAGCTGTCATCTTTCTCCTTCCTAACCTGGTGATTAGCTTACAAATGACTTTTCACAGATATTTTTATTTCCTGTGGAAGCAAAGCTTGTGTGATCACAGCCTTAATTTGCCTCCCCAGTAACATGTGGCAGATGTTACCCAACTAGTGTGTTCAAAATTATAGAAAAGAAGCAGTCTTGGACAGAATTGAGTCAGATTTTGTGTGAAAACAAATATATGTGCAAGGGAGAAAGATACCAAAACATCTTCCCCAAAAGACTGAATTGTAGCATCGCACTCTTCTTACACATTAGAGAACCTATTAAAATCTTGCAAAAGTGACCTCACCAACAAAACCCTAAGTTATGTGTACAGGCAAGACATACAGTGTACAATTTATTTCTGTACCCCACTTCAAATGAAGGAACAGGATTTATAGAAAGGCCAGAACTTTCTATTCTGATGGTCCAGTTAGAAGACAGCAGATAATTTGGGCTGGTAATTCATATGCTGACAGCTCACACTGTGATAAAATCATCAT
The DNA here is from genome assembly GCF_965231275.1 of Zosterops lateralis. Taxonomy (NCBI): domain Eukaryota; kingdom Metazoa; phylum Chordata; class Aves; order Passeriformes; family Zosteropidae; genus Zosterops; species Zosterops lateralis. Next base: position 17,578,204 of record NC_139769.1, read on the forward strand.
TCTAGCATGCATGTGGGTACAAAGCAGGGGTTGAGCTCGTCTCCACAATTCTTTAGTTACACACATAATCAACATTGTGCTTTCTGAAAATTTAGGCAGTTTCAGTGTAGCTTAAAGACAGTGTTAGCGATCCTGCAGTTGAAATCTTCTGGAATAGAACTGGACTTGTGTTTCTACCACTTAAGTTATTTTTAAATACTGGTTAAAAAAAAAAAAGAAAATTAAGTTTGTGATCATGGCACCAAGAGACATAGTTTAAAGATTAAACTTCTCCCTCCCAATATTAAAAAAAAAGTAAATATGGAAGCCAGTAAGACTGAGAACCCTAAAGACTTCTGCAAGTGTGGCTACTTTAATCTTTCTTTGCAAGCATATAAAAAAAAAAAAAAAAAAAAAAAAGGCAGAAATTTTCCTCATTTAATAAGTGCATTCCATATGTGAGATTATAACTGAACTGAATATTAAATTGCGGACCCCATTGCTTGGGGACCTTAGAAGTAATCAGGTGGAATTTAATCACTTCTGAAAAATATTTACTTTATGTTTGAGCACTTTACCATGTGTTCAAATTTTGAGCTTTTCAAGAGGTTTTAAATTGCCCTGGGGTATCACTACAGTGGTTATCTAGAGATAGGAAGTAAAAAATGCTTATACACATGAAGAGAGTTCTCACAGCACTAAAAGCGTTATTTTTGTTCTGATTTTTGAGCTGGTGGGAAACTAAGTTACAAAAAGTAAAAACTGGTGCTAGTTTCCCTGCAAATTATATTCAATCTACCTGAAAAGCTAGAGATGTGGAATCTTTCGAATCAGGCTTTAGAAACATGTGAGAAAAAGGATTAAACAGGGAGAGTGACAGGTCAGATACTACCAGAAATAAGGCATAATGCTTATTCTGAATTCTTAGCTCTTCTATTCCCAATGGCACAACCAGAAGTTATGTAACACTCTTACTGAATATTTCATATTTTCCACATGTGGATATCAGAGATGTTCCAGTTTTCATTTGATTGCTATCTATGCGGTGAAGCCAGAGGCTTTGATATGAATGTAAAAAAAAAAAAGTCTTTTTCCATTACTACTAATCAAAATATGCCAACATTTGATCCTTCATAAATACTGGACTTTCATGGAAGATACTTAAATCTTACAAGTCTACGGCAAAAGAAAATATTGTCTATTGAAGATGAAAGCAGTAGCTAAGCAGCTTCATTCAAAGTATCATCAGTGCCATGAAAAAAACCCTACCGTTTCAGAATACTGGAGAAATGATTCAACTGTAGCAATGGATGTAAGATTTTACAGAAGTTTAATGGCAGATAGCCAGAAGCCAACTGTTCATTTCTTTCTTCTGACAAATGTTGAAAGATACATAAAATTGTCAATGTTGCTCTTTATGCTGATGCTTCAGAGATACAGGTTTAATAGAAGTATCTTTGAAAGGAAACTAATGTTTATACAAGTGGTTAAAATTATAGGTGATCCAAGGTAGTGGAAGGAAAAGGCTGGGTGTTACTTGCCTATGACAAACTGATACACATGTGTTTATGCTCAGGCTGGAATCCTTGGGTTAAACTTGATATCTCTGGCAACTTCACACCTGACCCTCACACCTAGTTCTGTTTAGGTAGGACTTTCCTGTTTGGGAGATCTTAGAGTGTAAAAATCTCCCTCCATGTGTAGTACAGGGACAGTAACAATCACCACTGATTTTATCGAGCTCATGAGTTCCTGGAAGCTAGCTAGGTTCTGCTGGCCAACTTTAATGGTTTGTCTCTGTGTCCCTTGAAGTTACTCAGTGTGCCTGTAGCATGTTTAGTTTGAGTGATGATGTTAACCAGCACTTCACACCATAACTGATATCATATGGACTTTGAGCTGTCCTTTTATACTAATCTTTTCCAAATTACACAGTACACACTGTACGCTAAGGGCTATGTGTATGCCAGATCTCCAGTGTGAGAGTTCAGCTGGCTATACTGCTGCTACTCTGGAAAAATACTGTAACAGGATCTCAAGGAAGAGTTTAAGCACACTGCACTTCTTTTTACACTGGGACTAGCAAACACAGATCTTACTAAGTTAAAAAGCAGGTATAAAAGATAAAACTTTTGTTTTATCATGTCATAACAGCTTGTACTTCTTAGTTCTGATGAAATTCCTGATTAAAGCTGCAGGCTTCCTGCCCTCCCAAGCAGGAGTCAAAGGTTTAATGTGCAGCATGCTAAATTTAAAGTAGTAGTAGGCATTTGAAAACAACTGCTCTTTGGTCATAAGTTTCAACCAGAAAAGCATGTGCTTGCTGAAGTACATCAACAACTCTATTATAGGAACTGTGTTTGTCAACAAAACTTAAGATGTATATACATAGCAAACTGCAGCAAAGTAGGTTGTACATTTTGGTTTTCCAACGTAAATAAAGTACAAGGCCGTGTACAGCAAGAGAAATAACCAGGACTTCACTTCAAGATAAGATAGCAAAGGAAGAGATTACATATATGCTTTTTCACCAAAGTGGATAGAAAAATAGATATAGCCCTAAGTTTTGGATTTTAATGTTCTTCGTAGGCAGAAATTTGGTATGGGGCATATTCTTGCCTAAAGTGACACAAAATTACTAACTTTTCAATTAAAAAACAAGATTGAGCAGAGAAAGCTTACTGAATTTTTAATAAGTATAGGAGCATATTCATCTTGTACAGAATTTAATCCATGTCTAGCCAGAGGGTTTAATATTAATTTTACTTTTACACATTTAGATCATAAACTACTGAAAGCAAATAAAAACAACAAATTAAAAAATCCAGGTTTTAAAACCTAAGGTTGTACAGTTTCAATTTTAAGCAGTAATTTGTTCCTGTATCAACTTTTCAATCTTTATTAATTAGGAACTGAGTGAAACTGAATTGCTGTGATTTCAGTGCTGCCTTCGCAAACACCCTTTGCATTGAAATAAGCATTACCTTCAGCAGCAATTTGTCCTGCTGAGGCCAAAGATACCAATGCTGATACTTCTTTTTTATTTGCTCGGCACTAGTTTGTGATGAAATCTTTTTCCTCCCCTTTTTAAGGATTTATGATGGTATGGGGAAAGATGAAAGCAAAATTCTCTCCTGGTATCAAGGCAGAAGAAGCTCTTGACAGTCCGTACTGCTCAGAAGTGAGAGTCAGGCAGACCACATTGTTATCTAGAATTCCTGTTCATCACCTCCTGTTCCAGAACACAGTTTTGAATCACCTGTCTAAAACTTACACAGCAAAAATACCTGGGAGAAGAAAAGTGTCAAGAGCTTAGTGGCTATGTGAATAACCAAGAAAAAGGGACAGAAATGTAAATTCTTCTCATTAGAAAAGAAGGAGAAGGATTTTTTTTTTTTAATAATTTTTTTTTATTATACAAGCAAGCTGAAACTTTCTGGTTAAAATTCTATGGTGTAAACAGATTGCTGTACATATCTAATCTTCAGATTCAGAGGTGACAGAGTGCAAGGACATAATCACTAATTATTTAGTCATAGTGTGAACAAATAGCACACTGTAAGTAGAGACAGACAACTCAAGAGTGGGAAAATATAAAGTTTTAGTTTTTACTGGAAGTGGGTAAGAAGAGGAAGTGATAGGGTACCAAGGTGATTATCAAATGGCTTCTTGCCATTTGAACTACCAACCCAATGAGCTCTCATCATAAGGACAAATTAAAATTCCCTGTTAATTTCATGTATGTTGACCTAGACTGCATGCAAAAGCAAGTGTCAGAGGAGGCATATTTGTGCACAAGAACCCCAAATGTAATGGGAATGCAACAATCCAGATGAAAACCAAAGAGGAAAGTACTTCAAAAACTCAAAGCCACCATTCAGTACGCCCTAGTATTTGAAGACGCATTTTTTTCTGTCATTTTGGACTGTTGTACAGAAAAGCAGAGAACGCTGCACTAACATTACTGAAAGATCTCACTATATTCCAAAATGCTACTTAGCTCAAAAATTTTACAGCTGTATCCATTTTGCTTAATATTCAACCTTGGTTTTTTTATGTGTAGTGTAACTGACACCCTGCCAACATCTCACTGTTTTCTCTGTAAATCAAAATTTAGGCTGCAGTCTTTAAAGAAGAGATGGATGAGCATTAATCCAAAATTCCTGGCACTCTTCCCATAGGCACCAGTTTAAACTCTGTGAAGTGAGAACAAACCATGCCTCAAAGTTTCCAAGCCATCTTACAAGTACAGATACCTGCAGTTATGCATGGTGCTTGTTGCCAGATCAGCTGGCTGGAAGAACTGACTGTTCTCCTCCCTGGCTGTCCAGTAGAACTTTATGACATTTTGCAAGCTATTCAAGAAGCCAGTGCTACCATCTCTTCCCCCAGAGTGCACCAACAGCTCAGACAGATGCCTGCCCTTGGACTGAATGCTGCTTCCCTCTCATTCTCAGCGGCTACTCCAACGCCCTCACTTACTCAACACGTTCTCAGCTTTTCTTGTGCCTTTTGCTCTTATTGTGTTTTGCCACAGTCACAACTTTCTGGCTTGTAACTCCAATTCTCCTTAGCCATCAGCTTCCACTGTCAACTGTAGCACCTTCTGGTCATGCCACCACACTTTATACTTCTTGGTATCGAGTTCCTTTGCTCTGTTTATTTAGTCTGTATATTGCTGAAGTATTTCTAGTTCTTCACCAAACATGGTTCCAGTAGTATCCACTATTATTTTAAACCACTGCTGGGTTTTGTTTCAAAAATCCACTGGGATATGAAATTTGTTCTCAGCTAAGACACAGCTGATCCAACCCAATGGACAAAAGCCTGTTAGTCCCCGATGGGAATGGAATTCTCCTTGCTTTGAAATCCACCCCCAGTATGACAGATATGACACAGCAAATCTGGACAGGCCCTGAGATCACGAGCAGCAATGTCTCCTGAGACAACACACTGAGTGCTGCATGGAAAATCCTGGTAACCTGACAGACAGTATGCCTAGTTAATCTTTTTTGTGGGGGAAAGGAAAAAAAAAATCATACAGAACAATCTGGTGCATAAACAGAAAAAAAAAATTCCAAAGCATCTGAAAACAATTTAGTTTTTCCAGTAGTAACCCAGGAACCATCTCCTGAGGAAATTGTTACTGTAACTCTAGTGGAACAGTCCTTCTCAAAGCCTAGGAGTCTGCAAACAGAAACAGTAACACCAATGATCACTCAATTTTTCTCATAATACTTTTCTAATCTATTGCTACTAAAGAAGCCCAGGAAATTATATATTCTTTCAAGCCCTTTTCTTCTCTTCAAAGCCTCTTCACTTACCCAAACCAGAGTAATTATGTTCTACAGCAGGAAGCAGGTAACTGGTAACTCAAACATACCTCTCAGAAAAGTTGGCTAAAGAAAGCTGAAGTCTGTCACTGCAAGTGTTGCTATAAAAGTTACTCAAAACGCACATTCCTTCTGCCTTTCCAGCAAAGGCACAGTCCATGTTGCATTTTCTCAGCACTTTTTCCAAAGGTAAACCTCAGGACTCTTATCGCTCTAATTTGCCCCCACACAGTAAGCTCATGTTCTTGATTCCTTGCTGCCAGCTGTGATGGCAGGCATGGACTTGACTGGGAAATGAACAGATGACAGGGCAGGTCCTGAGGTGAAAGGCATCTCCCACTTAATAGTGCTCAGTGTTTCCTACTGACTGCACTGATAGCACTTGGTTGCCTGTCAGCCTGCACTGATTCCCTGATTTAACTCCATGAACTCACATTGGCTCAACAGCCTGCACTGATTCCCTGATTTAACTCCATGAACTCACATTGGCTCAACAGGCTGACTGAGGTGCCTGTGATAGATTTGTAAAAAACCCACAGATTCCTCAGGTTATTGCTATCCTTGCACATAATGATTCAATCTGGCTTTTTTTTTTTTTTTTTTTTTTTTTTTGAGAATTTCCTTATCTGCTTCTAGCTACTAAGAGCTGTTTAGATTTATCTTTCATAAAGGTAGTAGATCAAAATCTTTCAATTCATGCATAGCATGTTTTTCTGGTTGAGGTAATTTTTCCCATTGCTAGTTTTCTTAGCAGAAGTACAAGCAGTGCAGATTTCACACTCTAAGCTTTAGAAGACCTTGTCTATCAACAGCTTCATACTCTTGTTTTGCTTTACTGCCAGCAAAAATATTACAAGAATGAACTTGGCACAAAGAATGAAAGACAATGATAATCTGCTGCTCCTGGCCCTCCACCTCACCCCCTCCCATGTATATCTCTGACCAATTAAAGTTCAGTAGTTGATGCACAGGTAGATTATAATCCAGGGAACATTCAAAAATATTTTGGATTTGGCCACCCGACAAGTTGTGCTTTAACCACATAAGAAGTGTTATAACAGTATTTTTTTTAAAAAGGGTGATGACCATAAACACATTAGAAAATGTTTATTTAATTTTCTAATAATTAATATACATCTTAAGAAGAAAGTCTAAGGAAAGTAAGACAGTGAAAAAAAAATGATTACATGAACTTCTAGCGCAACCTTTTATTTAATGAAAACATAGTTTTAGGAATATACAAATCAAGCCATAAGCCTGCTACACTGGAGCTTATGAGTAAAGAATAAAGTACAAGTGTGAAAGTAGAAAAGACAGTCAAACTCCAAAGTAACAGGTTCTGATTCAACACCCTGTAGAAACTTTCAAAGCACTATTTTTCAGCAATTCAACACAAGCAGAAAGAACAGCTGGCACTGCTGGGGGTGGGAAGGAGATGCACATACACACTGCATCCAAAACAAATCCCTGTGAGAGGTCTCAATCCTCAATTATTAAAGGTTCCATTATTGTTCAGCAGAACAAAATGCTCAGGTACACTCAGGAACTTTAACTTTGTTAGTTATATTTTGTTCCAATTCTGTTCTGTCCATTCAAAGACCAGTGCCTTATTGCTGATATTTAATCTCACAATCTTTGTTTACTTTTCAATTAAAACCAGCTAGATTCTTTCAAATAGAAGTAGCTTTCCATATCAAAGACATTTTCATACCATCACTTATTAATGATAAAGGCTGCCATCAAGACAGACCATAGTAAAAAGGCGTTAGTCTTTATTTTCTTCAAAAGTTACTTGTACTTTTTACTTGTATAGGGCATGATTAATACAACGTCAGCAAGGTAAGGGAACAGCTTCTTGCAAAATTCAGCAAAAAGCATTTAGTCATAGCACACTAGATACGTGCCTGAACTGATAAATATGCTTCATTGACTTCCAATTATGATACATAATGAAGTGAACCAAAGCAGTGGCAGCTCAGGCTGGTCATGCAATGGGAATCTCAACACAGGAGCTGCAGTACAGGTCCTGCTCCAACACATCCTTCTGCTTGGTGAGTACTGGCCTGAGCTCTGATTTGTGTTCTGCCCATGCTCAACATAGAAGGGAAACACTCTGCTGAGCTCCATGTCAGCAGCAAGGCAGGAGCTGCTTTTCACCATGAACTTTTAAAACCAAATCCCTTCCCAAATACACATGTATTTGATGCCTTACCTTTTTCTGTGAAGGCTTTTAGCATATAGTCAACTGATTAAGGACAACAGAAAAAGAATTTTTAATTAAATTTTTCTTATTCCAGCAAAACCAGGGATACTAAGATAATGCTGCCTGTAAATAAGAGGCTGTAGCAGTGAGAATATCAGCAGGAAAGCAATATAACAGGAGAGCTTTCTTAGCAGGAAAGCAAAGTAAGGTTTTTGCAATAGTAACGTTCAGTTTTATCTTGGGAAGGGCCATGGTACAAACGTGCAAAGCAGGGCAAGAAGATTTGTTTAGAATCCATCTATAATTCGGCTAGCTAGGCTTTTCAATCGATCAGATTCTATCTTCATGCAAGCATTTCAGAATAGCAAGAAAGTGCAGAAATATTTAGGCAAATACTTGGTATTCCGGTCCTGTGTCTATGCACAAGCCACACACTGTTTCACTTCACTGTACCTCTTAAGGATTACTTGGTAACCAAAAGGTTGTCTAAATAAAGTCCTCAAGGAAAGTCCTGTGTTGACCCCAGAATACGAGGCTGAGTCTTGGAAGGGAAGCAGCAAAGGCACTGAATGGTTAAAGTCTGGTTTCCATGAGTGAGCGAGTTATCAGTGACCAGGGCAAGCTCAGGCTCCCAAGGCTTACAGCCTGCTTGGCCCAGCTGCTGGGACTGGGCAAGGCTTTGGGGACAGTCCAAGCAGGGCACTAGACCGTGGCTGTGACAGCAGCACTTCATCCTCGCTGTGGTGGCCTTCCCTCACTGCCAGCTCCTCCAGGAGCACTGACGCTGCCAGCCTCTGCCAGTTATACATCCAGAACAGCGTCCACTTTGAGTAAGACGGTTTTTTACAAGCAACAAAAAGTTTAATTATGTTTCTCCTCTAAATATGCACTAAAATCTGCACTGGTTTGAGGAGGATGGGGAGTGAGTGTGGGTGGGAGGAAGGAAGGGTTATTGTAGCTTTAAAAAAAAAAAAGTCCCAAACATTGAACAACCCACCTGAAGAAAGTCAAAACAGTTTTTGAGAAAATCACTGTCATTCAACCCCACTAAATAGAAACAATGACATAAGTTACTGTGAGGCATTACTGCAGAACCAAATGTATTTACTCAAAAGAAAGTATATGCTGCTGAACATAACTATACAAGTTAACAGTTGTTTAGAATCAGATACTTACAAAAAGCACTTTTAAGCAAAAGAGTCCCTCTTAAAGAAAAAAAGAAGGATTTTCACATGATCTCACTTAGAAAAAATCTGTTTCAAATTGCCCTACGTGTCCTGGCCTCCAGCCCATTTTTACTGAAGGCCTTTCCTGTACAGTTCCATAGGGGATGGGAATCTCTACAAAGTTTGCCTTAAAAGGACGTGTCAGATGCCCAGTGTGTACCGCGTTATGCAGCTACAGAAGCTCACAATTCTGAGTACAGAGAAGTTTCTATCCTTTATTCTCCGAGGCATATTATAAACTACTTGCAGGCAAGAAAAAGCATCCAAATTAATGTTCTGTCAAAAAAAGACAAGGTGAGACAAAAATCAGGTATGTGCTGCTGTCCCACAAGAATGTGTGCATCCATCCATCTATCTTTCATGGGTATTGACTCAGCAACAGGACTGTAAGTATTTTTCTCCAAATTTTAAACTAAGTCTAACTCTGAAACCACACAAAGAGTACATTCATTTGTAAATTTTAAACAAGCAAGCATTACTGTAATGCAAATCATAGTTTTTATTTTGTGAGGCTGCTAATCTCATTTAATTGCCATGACTGTCAAGCTCTATTTGTTTTCTTCAGAAGTGTTCTAGTCATAAGAGGTACACTGTGAGCTTGCATTCAAAGGATGCAAAACACTTATCTCATAGCCTTAAAAATTAACCTTAGCAAGTTTCATGATTTTCTATCACCAGTGTAAGATTTACTAAAAGTGTATTAATCCACCATAAACAACGTCACTATAATCCATTTTGTACATGGACAGAAAATGGTTTAAATTTGAAAATGCAGACACGAGTGCTTACTAAGGTTAAACATAATAAAAGTTTCAGCAAACACCCTCACTGCTCATTTACTCGTGCCCCGTGCTGGTGCAGCACTGGCAGTTCTGTCTGTGCTGTCCCCTCACACAGGAGCAGAGCCATGCAGGGCTCCACCTCTGCCTTGAAGTTCATGAGCAGCAGTAGCTAATCCTGGCCATGCCATGCCATTCATCACCTTCCTCCTAGAAAAAATGGTGTAAGATGAGAGGCAGAACTGGAAATGACAGCCCTCACTCAGGGCTTAACACAGGCAGTGACAGCTGCCCTGCACTGCCCCACACCTCAGCTCTGAGGCCTCCAAAAGACAACTGTCAACTGGGCAAGGAAGTGTCAGGATTTACTGGAGATTTAACCACTGGGCAAAAGCAGCTAACTCCTGTGTCAGTGGTGTACAGCAACGACTGCCAGATGGCCCTGGGGCAGCCACCTTCACATGTGCTCAGTCTGAGCTGTGACACTGGGGACAGGGCACATCCACCAGCTGGGGCTGTGCCAGGGCTCTCGAAGGCGAGTCTCGTGTGTGGGCTCAGGGAAGTGTCCAGAACAGGCACGGGTGCCAACATTCCAGCTGCTGGCATGGGAAGTGTTTCCATGGCAAATCACTTCCTTCTGCTCATGCTAAGAGATGGATCCTTGCTATGAACTGTCAGCCCAGTGTTACATAGGTTCCATCACCAGCAGTCTGTACCTCTCACTAGGGCTACTTATTACTCCTGTAGTGTCAATACTTCGCCTGAAGTAGCCACAGAACTGGAAACCTATACTTGATCATGCCTATGAGAACAGACCTGAGATTGTAACAGTGAAAGTGGTAAATGGATTAGACACATCAAGGTAGACACACTGAGATAGACAGTAAAGGATGAAGATGAGTAGAAACACTGGGTTAAGATTCTCCCCTGATGGATTACCTTCCTTGTTTAACAACAAGAAAAAAAAATCTAATTAATCTGCATTAATACCAATTCTCAGTCAGTATGAGAACTCTTCACACACAGGGCCTAACACTAGGAGAATACAAATTAATAGGTTACTACAGCTTAATAAAGCCAGTGATTCACTGGGTCTCTTAAAAAAAATCCTTTGCAAAATTTCCAGCAAGAGGCTAAACTCATGTTTCAGCAATTGAGGTGGCAAACACGTTCTCAAAAGTGCAGGAGGCGTCTGATGAGAAAAGGAACACAGCATGATTTGGAAGTGGAGGGCGGCAGGGCTAAGCATGTGTGGTTGAACACAATTAACTGAAATTTAATACGGTCAGTCAAAGTGAAACTAAGCATCAGAAACACGTAGCCATCAGAAAATTGTAAAACTAGAGAATTCTTATAAATTGGTTGCTGATACATTAAAAAAAAAGCATCTTAAGACTAACTAAAGAGATGGTCTCATTTTTATATCACTGATGTGTTTTTAGTGATGCATGTAGTTATCATGCCAAACATCAATTCTAAGTTTAGCTATGGAATTATTCCACAGTCATATTTATGTTTCATGGACATTTTTGCTATGGACTCAATTATCAAAACTGTAGCATTAAGTACAAAGTTATGAAGTTCACTTGAACCGCAGATCTGTTACCAATGCCTGGATCCAGCTGGAAGAAACTCATAGTTGTTTGAAAAAAATACCAAATTTGGACACAAAGAATAAAGTTTTAGTGCTTTCCACAGTGAAATTGATATTTAGCTAGGAAATGTTAACTTCAAGACCACGATCAACTGTCAGAAACTATTAATTAACTGGAGAAAACTGAAGTTTAACACTTGCTCCTATAAATTATTCCTCTGAAATTCCCTTTTCAGTATTTATTTCTATTACAAAATTTCTAAGAGCATCATAAGAATAGATTTTTAAATTTATTCCTCACGCAACACAATGAAGATTTGTGTAATGCAAATGGTAATGCAAGCTGATTTTAAGCTAAACATCTGAATTTAATTCAAAACTTGGAAATTAAAGATATTACTTACTTAAAAGTTACACAGATGTCTGCATACAAGAGAACAGGAATGCAGAGATCTTATCCTGTCACTTATGATGACAGAAGGTATTTTCCTCTGCTCTCAAAGCCTAAGTTTTCACTGCCAGTACCGTCTCAGTTCTTAGTACATCATTTCATCATAATTGAAATGCACTTTTATCAGCAGCAAACATTCTTACCTAGGGTTCACAAAATTTGGTGATCAAATCTTTCCTTTAACAAACCTTTGTTTGTTACAGGAAAATAGTCTAGAGGAAGCACGGTAAAGCTCCTATGGTAAAGCAAATATTTGGTAGGAAGAGCCACATTTTAGGAATGGAAAAGGGTATTATTTCTGTTTTGAAAGGAGAGGTTCAGTTCAACCAGACAGCCAAAACTTATCTCACTATTAAGCCACTAATTAAAAAAATCTGAAAGCTAGTGATTTTAATCTGGTTCCCAGATAAAAATATTTATTTTAAAAATGTGATTTCTGGACTTAGCAATTAAATCTGTTTATTTGGCCTGTAGCAGGTAAAATAGATGACAAGAATTTTCTCCTCAGCAGTTTCAAGAGGAACACAAAAATCATACCTAGGACTAGTTTGCATTAGTCACCACAGACTCCAATTCTTTTTCATTAATTGGTATTTGCCCTCAAGAAGGAAAGCAGGAAACACTACTGCCCTCCTGCACACTTGCAAAATAGGGAGATATTTTGTTTACAGGCTTCATTTGTTTAAGAGCCTTCACTTTAAAGTTTATTTCCCCTCCACTTCCATTTTGCTAGGGCTTGACCTTTCAGGGTGGCAGTTGCAGGGCTGGGATAGCTGCCCTCAGTTCCTCAGTCTTTAGAAAGTCTGGGAAATGGAACTGCCCACTGACAGCTTCCTGAGGCAGGGATGGCTCAGGGGGAAAGCCAGGGACGTGCAATAGCCAAATGCTATGCAAAATTTAGCTCCCCACACAAACCACACTCCTGCCCACCCTCACTTTCTTATGAAGATGAAACTGGCACTGTATCAAACATAAGAGAGAAGATAAATGCCTGCCCAATACAAATAACATTTCCATGGGAAGGGTGGAGCCACTAGGAAGCAGCTGAATGGACTGGAACCTCTCCTCCTGCTGCCCAATGTTCCTGTTTGCTCCACACCTTCTGCAGAGAGACAATGGAGCATAAATCAGAGACAAATATAAAATCGAGTTTGCAGCTTTATCTAATTGCCTCATCATCTCATGCTATGTCAACCTCACGTACTGCAGAAACTCCCCCATTGCTCAAGAAGAAAATTATTTCTTGCCTGCAAAAGAAACCATCCATTTCCATCAGTTTAAAGGGCTACCCACTGAATATTTGTTTTGGATCAATTATCTTCTGTGATCTCAAGTAAACAGGGAATCAGCTTCAAAGGGATTACACTAGTTTGACTACCTACACATTTCTCATGCAGACAAGTTTCCTTACAGCTGGGAACCAGTACACAAACTCCATGCTTGCTTTGTAGGAATGAGGAAAAAGATTCCTAACAGAGACCAGACACCATATTAGTGTGAACTAAGGTAAAGGAGCAAAACAAGAGAAGGGTGGAACCTCAAAAGGGTAAAAAGAAGAAGGAAAAAAAAAAAAAAAAAACAACAAAAAAAACAACAAACCAAAAAAACAACCCCTAAACACCAAACTAGAGATAGATTTTATGCTGAATCCTGAACCTCAATTAAACTAAATTCTTAAAAAGCATCAGGACATGTTATAATCATCTATTCAAATACCACAGCAAACAAAAGGTCTCTCTGAACACTAATAAAATGTCAAATGAGAAAATAAAGAATAAAAACCAAAAGCAAGGGATTTTTTTTATCCAGCACAGCTGGACCCTCAGGCAGCATAGCTGTGAAACTGTCTGTTTACTGCAGAAAAACACTGCTTGGGGATCAGCACTGAAAATTTCAAACAAGGGTATTTAAGAGTAACTATCACTCAAGCAGGGAAGTTCTACAGCTACTTACAAAACTCAGTTAACCCAAAAGGACATTAAAAAGCCCATGACACAACAGTTTGCACAAAGGTCAGTATTTTAGAAGGTGTGATTATAATTGGCAGCAAAAACTGATCCTCCAAGAGTTGGAAACTAATTCTTCAAATCTTCATGAGACAGAAAATTCTGGGAAAAGGAATTTTTGATCTTTACAGAGACATTATCAGCTAATCCTCTAGAATTATACAGATGAACACACATCTAACCCACAAACCCGTGCAACATACTAGATTGGAGGCACACAATATACCTGTATATAACACAATTGCTTTGAAACTTGATCTCTTACAGAGAGAACAACATTCTAAAAGCTCAAAGCTACATCTCTTCTGGAGTTTTTTGTTGCCCATTGGAGGTGTTTTTTGTTTGCTTGGGGCTTTTGAAAGGGGCTTAGTTCATTTGTCTTTGGTGCATTGAATTGTTTTCTAAGGCACTGCTGCAGACACTTCCAAAGAATGCAGCAGAAACCTGCAAACAAGTAAACTGGAGCTGCCCCAAAACACCCACCCCTCTGCAATACTTGCATTGAAGGCAGAGAATGTGAGCAAAACAAAACTCAGCAAGATGAAGTAGAAGGCCCTTCGCATAAAGGTGTGAAATACACCAGTTTCAAACCCTCTGCCACTGCACAGGCTCGGAACAGCTCCTCGGGAGGCCCTAAGGAAGCTGATGGCAATAAGAAACTGAAAGAAAGAACAAAGAACTTCTTCCCATCTTGTCCCCATTAGGGGATCACTGTTAAACCTACATAATTTTGTCAATAATCTTTAAAGTAGAAAAGCATCTGCTTTCTTCCTAATTCACATGCAATAACACACAACACGTTTTAGCATTTTTTTAGGCTTGGGTTGTTTTTTTGGGTTTTTTTTTCAGTCTATAATGGTGCAGATAAATCACTAAGTTTAAATGCTGGAAGCAACCACTCTGGAAGACATTTAGTTACATGATGTCACCAAACTTTGCAGCAGAACCCTCAACCATCCTAAAAAAAGCCAATAAAGAAAAAAACAAAGCAAAATGTTGATTTGTAAAGCATAAATTACAGCGTTTAAAGTAACTACTTTTCTCCTTGCTCTCCCTTCTACTCAGCTACAAGTAAAACAGGATCTGGGGCTCTGCTGAAGCCTGAAACCAGACATGAAACAACCGGTTATTAAAGACCACGTTTGGATTTTAAGCCTGTGAATAAAGACACCGAGCGCCAACTTATCCCCGCTTGTTTAGCGGTGTAACTTTTATTGCAAAGGTTTTCCCTCTTATTAGGTAAGTGTTCGCTGCAAGGCAGCAGCCAGTCCAACAGGGCAACGTGAGACACCTTTTGTTCCCCAGAGCATGAGAAAAACCTCAGCAAAGCCGCGCACAACCGGCTCCGGCCGCGGGGCCCGGCTGCTGTCAGCGCTGCCTTTCCTGCCGCTTCCGAGCGGCGTTCCCGGCACGGCCCTGGGGCTCGGGGTGCCGGCCTTGGGGCTCCCCCAGGGCCCGGGTCCCCGCCCGCCGCCGCCTTTGTGCGCGCCCGCGGGAGGGCGGGGCGGGGCGGGGCGGGGCGGGCGGACAATGCGCGGCTGTGCGGGCCCCGCGCCGATTGGCCGCGCGCCGCCCGTGCCCATGATGTCATGGGGCTGGAATGCGCCGCGCGGGGGCCGCGACCCGCGCACCGCCCGCTCCGCACCGCGCTCCGCTCTGCACTGCACTGCACTGCTCCACATTCTCCACCGCGCTCCGCCCGCGCCGTGCCCCGCTCTGCCCCGCCGGGACACGCCCGCGCCGCACCGCCAGCTGTGGGACGGCTGCGGGCCCCGGCCCCGCGCCCCGCCCGGTCCCGGCGGGCGGAGAAGGCGCGGGCGGGATGTCCCGGGCCAGCGCTGCCGGCACGGGCAGGTGCAGCCCGGGCGAGCGGGCGAATCGCCGCTCCGCGCACGGGTCCGCCCGGCGCTGACAGCTCTGCGGTGCCCGCAAGTTTCCCGAGCGGCGCCCCGAGGGCAGCGCTGTCCCGGCCGGCGGCGGGCGCATCCCTGCGCGCCTGCACCGCGCGGGGCGGGCGGGACCCCCGGGGGCCGCCGGAGGCAGCGGAGCCCCGCGTGGCGTCGCGCCTCGTCCCGCCCCGTCCCGGAGCAAACAAAGCCCGGCGAGCCCCGCGCCGCCCGTACCTTGTTCTTGACCTCGGCGGAGAGCCCGTAGGAGGGCCCCTTGTTGAAGTGGGTCATGTCGTGGGCTCCCGCGGTCGGGGGCGCTGATCGCAGGCGCTGGCGGCTCCGGGCTGAGACGAGAGTCCGCCCGCGGCCGCGGAAAGTTCTAGTCCCTCCCCCCCGGCCCGGCCCCGCGGCCGCCGGAGCCGCTGAGCGCCAATCGGGGCGCGGGGCCGGGCAGGGGGCGCGGGGAGGAGCGGCCGCCCCGCCCGCCGGGCGCCGCCCGAGGGTCCGGCCGGGGCGGGGAGCGGAGCGGGGCGGGGGGACGTCAGCGGGAAGGAATCCGCGGGCTCGGAGGGAGGGCCGCCGCCGCGGAATGCGCCGCCGCCGCGGGTTACTACAGCCCCGGGGAAGGGGAGGGGGGTCTCGGCGAGGGACCGGCGGCCGCGGCCCGGGGCTGCCCGCCCGCTCCAGGGGTGCCCGCTCGCTCCGGGGCCTCCCACTCCGCCAGAGAACTGCCCTCGGCGGACCGGGACCGCGGCACTGAGGACGGGGCAGCCGGAGGACGGCGGCGGCTCTGTGCTCGGGGCAGCGCTGGCCCTCGGGCCCATCCCGGGACCCGCCGGACAGGAGCGCTCGGGGGCTCGGGCAGGGCGGGGTGCCGGGGAACCCTCGGCCGCTCAGGCAAACCGCTCTCTTGCCGTGCCCCGAGCTACTTGTGAGATTCCTTTAAAAGGTCAGAGATTATCAGGAATCTTGGAACAATGCTGGGAGACGGAGCGAGAGGGAGGAAAGACGTGTGCAAGTTGTCCAAGTGAGACTGAAGTGTGGCAGGAGGACGGGCTCACACTCGTCTCCATCTCACAGTTCTCTGTGCCATGCGGTCCTGGGCGCGGATCCTGCGGGAGCCGGCGCCTCCGGGGTTCGGGTCGGGTCAGCCCTTCCCCACGGCGTTAGGGCACTACAGGACAGCGCTGGGCTCTGTTAGTGGCCGCTGGGGAGCCGCGGGAGCCCCGTCCCTCTGTGGAAAGCACAGGGCTCACACGGGTTTGGGAGCTGGGCGCACCACGGGGATTACATCCCCCCCGGCACGCTCCTCCCGGGAGCCAGCGGTGCTCGGCACTGGGGCCGCTCTGGAAAGCGAGAGCACAGTGAACACTTGGCCCGTTGGGTGAAGTCCTGACCCGAAACACAGCACTGTGTTTTCTTCAGTGTTGGAGTAACCCCAGGCATGCAAAGTAACCTTTCAAATACGGGTAAATTTTAACAGATTTGAAAATAAGTGTCATAAGATGATCCACTGGTAGGACTAGTTGTCCAAGGCACAGCAGGCTGTAGGGCTGGCTGCTGGGGCTCTGGCCCACCTAGCCACCTACTTGGTGTCCCACAGAGACAACAGGTCTGTGCTTCGATTTCACAGCTAAATATCGGGACCAAGCGATCTTAACTCCGGCTGAAAGCAACGGGGCTCTTTCAAAAGACTTGCGGTGGGGCTGTAACAGTCCCGAGGAGCTCGCAGGGCAGCCCGGAGGTTGTTTGGTGCTGTGGTGCTGTGGATCAGCTCAGCCCAAACCGCTTCTCCACTGCTCTGCCTCTGAGGAAAACAGCCGGGGCTGTTCCTAATTAAAGGAAGCAGAACTGCCTAAAGAACCCATTGGGAAAAGGAAACTGTGCAAGAGAAGCAGGAAACTGAAGAACGGGGTGAGGGAAATGGCAGTTCACATACACATAATGAAAGTTCATTAGTTTTTAGGCATTCATCTTGGGATAAACTCATCTTTCATGACCTCAGAGGACATGTGATTTAGGGCTAGATTCAACATCCTCCAAAGTCCTTGGAAATGTTTCCATTGACTTAAGTGATGTTGGATCAGGACACTGTTAATGCTCTCAATCATTTTTGCTTGCAATACAGAGTGGCTTGGGAAGTCTGAGACATTTACAATTGGTATGATTTTCTCAGCTCCATAAATTATATGTTCCATCAATTTTGGAGTAAAATGGTCCTGATTAGTAGCAGACAAAAATATGGCCTACCATTTTCTTGCTGTACAATTAGGTTTAAATTATCCTCAAAAAAATCCTGTAGTTTGTGGGGGGTTTACCTCATCTGAGCAGGGCACAAATACCGTTTGGGGTTTTTTTTAACGTTGATGCTGAACATCTGATTAGAAAATTACCAATCTTTCAGGGTGATTGCTGCCTTTTATTCTGTGACCAGGAGTATGCTCACACCCTGGGAGAAGAGGTTGTACGAGAAATATTTGAGTGTAGTTAAAAACACATTCTGTTTTGCACTGCTCTGACAACACAAAGCAAATTTAAGCCCGTCAGTGCACTACAAAGCAGCTGGAGCATACTGGGCAATCTGGCTTATTATGGCTAAATCTCTTATCTTTGCCCTATTTTTCCACATTTCTTATTACTAAGGCTGTTTGTATGGAAAGAGGATTTGTAGAAGAATTATTCCCCACCTGAAATCTTAATCCTCTCTGTGACATTGTAATAACTTCTTCAGCCACCGCACGTAATATCATAAACACACACTGATGACTTCAGTTGGAAATTAGAGGAAAAGAGCTCTGAAGAGACTAGGTCTGTTTTCTTGGAAACATGGACCATAATCTTACAAATATTCTTTCACATGAATTACAAGCATGTGTAGTCCTATTAAACTCTCTGAGTTTAAATTATCCCATGTGTAATTCCACCATAATCTATAGAATTAATGTGGCTCAATCAAACTTCTAATTCAAACATCTGATTTCTGTGTTCTGCTCAATGACTAAAGATGTGCAAAGGGGAGGTGAGCCCAGCCATCTCTGAGGTGGAGCATTGTCTCCTTCCTACCCATCTGATCCTGATAAAGGGCCATGGATTAATCAGCTGGCTCAGCTGAAGAGTGGGATGATTTCCCTAATGGATAAAGGGAGATAGTTTGGGAGAGCTAAACTGTGTACAGGAAGATAGTTTGCCAGGATGAGCTTCAAAGGGTGATCCATAAGGGAAAGAGGAATGTGCTGCTGAGTGGTGTGGCTGGTCTGAGGGAGAGGAATCAGGTTCTGAGCTGGGGAGAATGGTGGTACCAGCCACAGGGCTGGGTGGAAGTAGATGGAGAAATACACCACCGTGTACATCGCACATTTGTGGTCACGGGTGTGATTTTTGCCTGGAGCAGAGGAGTCAGTTCCTGGGTGGGAGGTGGGAGCTGCAGAGGTTGGAAGTACAGGAGTGCAGGGAGAATTAAAGCAGGAGTTGTGCTGCCCTGGTACAGGCAGGGGGTGACTGTGGAGGAGGGGTCCCGCACTGCGCTGCCGTCGATGGAGCTTGCTGGCCTGCAGGTAACTGGGGGAGCTGGCTAAAGACAGTGCTGGCCAGTAGCCTGGTGCTTTAGGAAGGGGAAGGATACTCTAGAATTTATGAGTTACAACTGTGTTTTCTAAGGATTAAGGAAACAAATACCAGTGAGCGAGTGAGCTGACCTGGTGAGGCCAAAGGAAGGCTGGGCTGTTCGCTTCCCCTGTGATGTGCCTCAGCTGAGGCCAGGAGCTAACAAAGCCCTTGTGCAATTCTCTTGAATTTGGGGGAGTTTTTCTCAGGCTGCCATGTCAGTGTGCTGGCTACTCCCAGTGTTGTGAAATGGCCTGTCCCAGGGTGTAGTGACAGTAGCACTCAGTAATTTTTTAGCCTAATTAATTTACGTGACTAAAGTTATTAAAATTGCTGTAGAATAAAAACAACTTGTGACTCCAGTAGGGCTTGAATCTTACTGATGGTCAAGACCAAACATTAGCAGTAGCATTGAAACTGCAAAGAAAGGACTCTACAGCACAGCCTTAGTACTACCTGAAACTGTTCCTAACCTTTAATTTATTCCTTTTCAAAATAATGTATGTCCTAAGTAAGCTGTTATAATGTTTATTCATATGTTATCTCAAATATCTCCTTTAAAACCTTGCTATGCTCATACTGCTACTTACTTTGGAACATTCTGAGGGTATGCAGCATTGCCCTTGGTACTTTGATTAAACATGTCTTGCTGTGTGTATGTTGTATTGTCTCTCAACTACTTTACCAGACCATTCTCATCCCATGAGAGATCCTCTTGCCTTGTAGAACAATTACAGGCACTAAGAGGTGTTTGTAGCCCACTCCTCTTTCCTGTGGACCAGACTACAGAAGACAGCATTTTCTCAACAGTCATTAATTCTACCTAAAAGTAGCTTGCAAGTGTCTTAAAATCAACATCTGGAAAAACTAAGTACAGAGACTTCTTTCAAATACCACAAACTGAATCATGGGGCCAAATTCAGCCTTGATGGAATTATTATCTGATATCTGTGTTCTGTGTTTTCCCTACGTTGCTTGAGTAAATTCCCTTATATGGAGATGTTTTCTGAGATGTACATGATGCCAAAATGCTCAGAGAATCACATAGGACCAAACCTAAAATACTGAAGTAGAAGAAAAAAAAAATCAAACACTGACTTTTCTTGAAAGTGTGTTGTTGAAATCCCTCTTTTGAGAAGGGAACTTAAGCATCAGTTCTGGCAGTTGTAGTACTGGGAGCCTGGTCTTAACTTTGGGAAAGACTCCTCTTTGTGACTTAAATTTTTAAGGATGTAAATGATACTCATGTTTATGATAAAATAATTTGCAGAAGGGAAAGACTTATCTATGTGTTTGTATTTTTAGATATTAAGCTGTATTTAAACTAAAACAATATATTCAGTTTGTTAAAATATCTAAAGGTTTGCTTCTTAATTTATCACTTTTTCATTGAATCTAACACTGATGTCATCTTCTGTCCTCCATACTTTTATGAGAAGGAGGGGTTTGTTATCTGCTTGTGCTAGCTGTTCATAAATAAGCTTAAGGCAGACTTTTTTGCTTTTTAAAATTTTATTTTAGGCTCATGATCTCCTCTTAAAATTTGATAGCTGCATTATCAGTGGGGGTATAGTTCAAGAACAGTTGAATGCTGAAGTACATTCCATCATAATATAGGAAAAAAATCAAATATAATTTACCTGTAACTTGATTACTGTTGGAGGTCCTGTGTTGCCACATCCCCCTCCCTGCCTGCCTGGGTGAAAGGCTTGATGCTGGTGTTGGTTTTTAACTTGCAAAAACCAGTACACAAGCAGAAGCCAACAAAGGACTTCAGATTGCTTGCTGTGCAATCAAAATGCCTGACATATTTTACAGTTCTGTCCCTCAAGCACAGGAACAGCAGTCTGCTGGCTTGCACCAGGTGGGTCACAGTGCCCTTTCTCCCTCTCATTTGATGGCTTCACTTCTCCATCACTGGGACCTAAACACTTGCAGCCAGGCTGTCTGACCAGCATGCTGGCGGTGAAGTGTTTGACTCCATTAACAGCCATCAGTTTTATTCACAGTGGTATTTACCTACAACAAAAGGAAATACCTGCAGGGACAGCATGTGCTACCAGACTGTTCCTTGTGAAGAAGACAAGACTTCGTGTGTTTTTCTTCTTTGTTCTATTTCATGTGTATGAAGAAAAAACCCAACTCAGCTCTCCTATCTCAACTTAAGGCAGACTTTGGTAGGAAAATAACTTGGCACTGTATCTTTGTAAACACTAGGCCACTTGTAAACATTAGACCTCTTAAGAGTGGCCTTTTCTTTCTTAATTATTTTACTTCTGATGGCTCCTTTTAAAGCTTCCCATCAGTCACACCATAGCTCCTGAAGTTCACAGGCCACTTCCTTGGCAGCCCTGGATGAGGCAAGGCTGGGACCAACCAGCACACAGCAGAATTTCTCCTCCCCATGGCAGAGGAGTGAGCCACAGAGGATGAGCACACACACCCCCGCTGCCACAGCTGTATTTGAACTGCAATTCTGTGATGACAGAGGGAAAGGCCAAGTGGTCTTCACATGGGCCTCTGCTGTTGGCAGCTTCACAGGAACTGCTGCTCCAGGAACTGAGGGAGGCTCCCAACCCACGGGCACCTCTGCCCTGATGAGAAGGGGCTGCTGCCTCAAAATTATAAACTCTGAATATTAAGGACGTGTTCCACTCTTAAACTCTGAATGGATGAAAAAGTTAATGATATAACAGGTTAATTCTAATGCAGAATGACTTTGAAGCCTGAATCTTTCCTTATTTTTCTAAGAAGCTTCACAAATAAGTTTTGCCCTCTCTTTTGGAGGGAATGACTGTATGAGGGAATCAGAGAAAGGGAGAAAACTGTAACTTTGTGGTATTTTGTGCTTCTGTAATTCTTGGCTTCTAGCTACCACTTTAACTTTCCATATATACATACGAAATATAGATTTTCACATAGATATTTTGAAGAAGCAATTTCTGTCTCTCCAGGATGCAGAAGAAGTTATTACATTTACTATTTGGCTGAAGCCTGCTCAGCATGATCTAAGATTGATTTCAACACTTTATCTCCCTTCCTGAACCTCCAAACTTGATTTTTATGCTACTTGAGCATGTTCTCCTTGCTTTTATTTCACTGCAGCTCTTAACAGGTCTGGAAATATTCGTGTCTTTAAAGGCCTGGTGTGTTAACACTGATTTTTTTTTTCTTCATTCTCTATTATGTTCCCCAATAATAACCTCACAAGAGGATTGATTCGAGATAGTACATGGTAAATTTTTTCAAGCAACTTCATGTTTCATTTTTCAAATTTATTAATTTAGATGCCAAACAAAATAATTACAATTGACCTGTGAACAGATCTGTTGTTTGATGGTTAAAGTTGTCATGCTCACTTATTGGAACAAGACTATTCTTGAGCAGTGCTGATATTTTAAAAGGTTGGTTAATTATCCAGTAAAAACAATCTTCATCCACTCTTAATAATCAAAATGTTAATATAGAAAAAAGAAATAAAACCTTTCTCCTTGCTGCCTAATTCCATGACTTCTTCCAGTTTTAATTATCTAGGCAGTATTTTCTAAATGAGACTTATTCCTTGTCAGAAATATTTTCCACTTCTGACAAGGTATTCTCACAAGCTCGGGAAAATGTGCTGGTTTTTGCCTGTTTACTTTATTCATTATCCTTCTGTGAAATTTAATGATAAAGTTATATTTAGAAATTAAGATAATTTCAAGAGCAAAGCAATACATAGCAAGTGATCACCAGAGTGCTTTATAGGGTTATTTGGGATTGGAATGGGGCAAAGAAGCAAAGAATGCTGAGTGCTGCACATGAGTGACTGGCTGAGATACAGTGGCATTTAGCCAGAGGCTGGCTACCATGGCATGGAAACTCAGTTATTACAATGGTTTGGATCCCAAATCTGTTTGAATAAGAGAGGTTTCAAATAATCCATGTCACTGTTAATGTACTTCAGTACATGTCAGAGGATGTGATTCAGACTTGAGGGAGAGAAGGGAATTAGGAATAGCTGATGCTCAGATAACTGAGACTGTACCAGAACACAGAATGCTGAGGTTTTTAGCCACTTTATCCCAGATCATTAATCTTGTCTATTTTATGCTCACATTGCATCCCGCAAAACTTCAGAATTTCCAGAAGATGTTGAGTGTGGGGTTTTTTTGATGGGATTTTTGGCTTTGTGGTTTTTTGATGCTATGAAAAAGTACTTTTTTCACCTTTTTCATTTTTTCCTCCCAAACTGAAACAAAGATTTAATATTTAAAATTATTTGCTCAAGTTTTAGTGCAAGCAATACCTATTTTTTGAAACTCAGTGATATCAATATGATGTACTTAGTGTGTGCTAGGTTTGCTTGCTCAGTAGTAAATGCAGTATTGAGATGGTTCAGTTCTGTATCTGCAGTTCCCACATATGTTGAAACCTCTCCAAAAGGGGCTGTGGGATGGAGTAGAAAGTACTGGTAAAGTTTTCTTGTAAACACAAAGGAGAATTCTGGTCATGGGGATTAAGGCTGCAAGTAAACAGATACAAAATAAAGTTATGCCTGTGGTCTACAATAAACTTTCTTCAGAGGAAAAGCTTGGCAAAAGAGCATATAGAAATGTTCATTACATCACAGTGCTGAACTGTGTAAATTCAGTCTAACCAGTGTAAAACCTTAATTGCTTTGTCACAGATTCTGATTCTTCAATCAACCTGAAAGAGCCCCTGGTGGGGGTGGGAGGTGTGTTAGGGGAGTATGGCAGCAGTAATAATTGCTCTCCTCTCAGAAATACCTGTTCAGCCTTTTCAAAGTAACATTTTACATGGAAGCAGCTCTCTCTGTATTTCTTCAGCCTTCCTATTCTACCCCAGTGTTATTCAAAGGAAATTATATGAAGATTTTCATGAATTATCTCTAGTCTGGAGTAAAATGAAAAATGTATTTAGAATTGGGATGTGCTCTGAGATAATTACCTTTGCTTGTCAGTGATCATCTTCTATCTCGAAGTTACAGAAGAGTGGAGACTCTTCCACCAAAATTTTTTGAAGGTATTTATTTTGTATCTAACTCAGTGTACCTTGTTATGAAGTTACTTTTTAAAGGAATTATTACAAGTATTAGTGCAGAGTTGCTAAGATATCCCTTAAGTGCTTCTTTACAAATACAGCTGCATTATTTTAATATTCTGCTTTTCAGTGTGGATATAAAAAGCACATTTAACTGTAATTCCCAGCTGTCATGCTTGCTTTTTTACAAATGGGTGCCTGCAAAAACAGGCCCTGTTTACTGCTGCTGAATAATAATTTCTGGATGTCATCTTGGCAGTGAATGTTGGGGAGATATCCTTTAAGCCACTGAATTGGAGGTTAGGACATTCATTTCAGTGTCAGCTGACATCCCAAGCTGGATCACAAATGAAAAGCAGCAGAGTTCAATTGCAGTGTTTAACAATAAAGCAGGAAACTCTAATTGCCAAGCTACTGGCAGCTGAAAGTAGAATTTACCGTAATGCTAACTGAGCAGATCTGACTGTTGATACTGCATTACAAATGTCCACTCTTTCTTAAACCAAGTAGAAGGCTTTTTTGATTTTAAGAACCTACTGTGCACTGATGCATGGCAGGGGTAGGATTACGCACAGCAACTTCACCGTAAGGTCTAAAATACTTCTTAAGTCACAATATAAAAAAAAAATACTGTAACGTTTTTATGGACTCCTTTAAAAATTATTTGCTGCATAGTACAATGACAGTTTAATCCATCTAAGAATATTCTCTTTCTCTTCCTCTGAAGTTTATATAAAATCTCTTTGAGCAGTTGCCTAAACTTGGTACAGTCCAGGTCATCTCACTGCATAGTCATCAATACCTGACTTTTGTATTAAGAAAACCCACACCCCCAATACACTTCCTCAAAAAAAAAAAAAAAAAAAAAAAGGCACTCTAAACTGCAAATGGAATTCCATTCTGGGTGGAACAGTGGACTCCTACTGTTCATTAATTCATCAATTTGCAATACATGTGTTTAATATGCATAATATCTTAATTGATAAAATGTCGTAAGTTTTTTAAATCCTCAGAGAGACCCTAATTTCCTCCATTTTCTGTTAAATATTATTACCCCTCCTCTGTCTCTTGCTAGAGAATAACAAACACATCAAACATCTTGTTTAGCTTTGTTCCTCAGGTACGCACAAAGATAACACAAGGTATGTGTAAAACTCACATTGTCAATCAACAAAAGCATCTTTTTATAGATGCATGCATGATTAAAGCCTGTCCTAGGCACAGCTAAATGTGAGATTGCTTATTTCTGCTGCATGCATATTTTATGCCCAAAAATTTTGAGCAGGGGAGTGAAATATATACAAGAAATTCTAAATAGGAAATTTTACACTCTGCAGATTAGTGACCTTAGTTTAAATAAGCATGTCAACGAAGGTCCATCTTCATGTATCATATGCCACTTTCATTTCCTTCTCCATTGCCACTGCAGCATGAAACAGCAACGAGAGGAAAAATGTCCAAAGGTGTTACTGTGAGAACTACTGGGGTTTATTAATTCTTGTGCAAAATTCTGGTTCTTACCAAGCAGCTTATGCAAGATGACCTCTGCCTCTGAGTACTTCCTATTGATTTCAACAATACTGGTCATGAGACTCCCATTTTGCTATCAGGAAGTATGGCCTTTGGAAAAAGTCAGATTCAAGTTTCAGAAAGATCTAGGGTTCAGTTTATTCTGTGAGCAGCCTGAGGGCTCAATGCTTACTTCCCTAGAGCCTCACCCAGCTCCTGGAACAAGCAGGAGTTTGTTGGCACAGCATGGCCAGCCAAAGGAAAGGCCTATCAGAGTGCTGACTGAGAGCCCAGCAGCTTCCTCAAACCTCCTGCTGCCAGTGCTCTACTGTTTTGGTTTTCTGTCCCATAATACAGACACCATCTTCTCCCACGTTACTCCATGTCCAGTTACATAAGCTTCAGTTAAATCATTGTGTGTTCATAGCATGTAAGTTGTCCTTCATTCACTAATAAATTAGTGAAGACTATTTTTGCTGAAAAAAAACTAATGTCCTAGGGTGCATTTGTCCTAAACGCTAAAGTCACCAACCTATGTGAACTAGTTATTACCTGTGTGACCTAGTTTCCTGAAGCCAGCCTGGAAATAGTAGATTAGGGTTGTATGGTCTATTCCTAATGCTGCTAGGTCTGATACATACCCCAGGATGAAAGCTCATGTACCATGGTTGATGTTCCTTGCTTGGCTGGTACAGAAGACCCTACCTGTGTCCGAGCTAATATGTGAAATGCGCTCAGAGACAATGTGAATGCAATTTCCCCTTATCTATACAAAGTTAAAAGGGGTATTGCAATCTGTTGTAGAAAATACTTATTATGAGAATTCTACTGCTTAACCCTGTGATAGATTTAAAATAGCCTGTATTAGATAAAAATATGTTCTGAATTGCACGGTTAAGTTATAAATAAAAAATTTTTAAGTGACTTTTTAAAGCCCCATCATTTATGACACGTATGACCTATTAGTCATCTGTGTCAGGCTTTTACTAAGTGCACCAGCTACCAGAGACAAAGTGGGATTCCCATGGCTCCAGTCCTTGTATGCTTATGTTCACTCCCAGTGCCTCCTGTTGGGAGAGCAGAAGTTCCTTTAGTGAACTAAAGCTGTTCTCAGATCAGCAGGTCCTGTCTGTGGCAGTAACTCCCCAGCCCAGCACAGTGACTTGGTTTCAGCCATGAGCAGGAGGGGCAAGGGCAATGCAACCATGATTTGAAGGGAGACATGAGCACTGTGTATTCAATGTGTTTGGACAACCACAGAGACATCTACCAAGGGTCTGTTAGAACCCTTCATTTCCATTAAGTTGCTAGAGAGAAATGGTGACAGTGAGTCTTTCGTGCTTTTTGCTTGAAGTGAGGGGCAAAAATGTCTTCAATTGGATGGTGCCACTTGGCACTAAACAAAGTAAACATTTCTGTGCAAGTGCCACCCTCTAACTCCCTCTGAGCTACTCTTCCCTGTGGCATCCTGCTTTCTCTCCTGTCCCAGGGAAACTGCCAGCTGCTTGGATGGTCTGTGCTCATTGGCTAAGGCACACTGATAAGCTCATTTGGAGGTGAAAATGAAGGTGGAAAATATGGTCATTTTGAGTCTGGTTGTACTCTGAGTCCCCTTGCACAGATTTAAGAGGAACTTTTGCTTTACAAACTTGCATTTGCATGTTTAAAATTATCTGTGCAGTATTTGTATACAGCAGTCTTTTTTTCACTAGTATTAACTGTCCTATGTCATGACAGGGTGATTTTGCATGGAAAAACAGGTGTCTGAAGAATTATGTGAGTACAACTTCAGAAGTTGTTTTTGAGACTGACTACTGTTCCCAGAAATCCTTAATGTCTTGCAAAATAGAACAGCATAACTATTGGAATGGTCATGGCTGAGTTGTAAAAATTTGACTTATTGCTGAAATTAGATCTGTCTGTTTAGCTTTCTTCTGGTATAACATGGAAATAATCTCTTAAGCTGTTTTTAGCAGGAGTCCACCTTTTTCTTATATAGTTATTTTATTGCATTCTAACTGGCGCTCCTCTTTTACCTTCCCTTTCTCCTTTTTTAAAATAAAATTAACCCATTTTTACATGTACATTATATACTCCCCAGTAGGAGACAACCACGTCAAAAGAGATGCACCTCTGAATATTTAATATTTGTCAGCTAATGCATATCTAGATAAAACAATCTGATAAAGAAGATTCATTTAGAATTTGGCTTCCATGCTAGGATTCAGACAATGAATTTCTGGATGCCTTCTGTTCTCTTTGAAAATCTTTGCCAAGTTTGATGATGATATTTCCATAAAGTCATATTTGTTTAAGAATGTATTTCTTCCTCATTTTGCTTCAAATCTATAAGATATTATGGTTTCCTCTTTTGGAAATGGAGAAAAACAGGTAATATATTTCACATCAAACATTCCTTGTATGTAAAGCAAATGTGTTTGCCATAATATTAATATTTAAGAGAAAAAAAAAGGAGACATAGCAAACCCCAAGAATCTAATCTTAAGAAATCCAGTCAGTGACCTTTAGCTCTTTAGCAAGACCCTGGGAGGGCTGTTTTCTGTTCTATGCTGGGAGAGGAAAAATGCAGTTTTCCCCTAGAACAATAGACTGGTTGGTTGTACCCACCTTCTAAAAACAAAAGATAAGAAAGAGCTTCTCAATAACAAAATGCTAGTTTACTTCAGCTCCACTGTGCTTTTGGAGAGAACTAGCAGTTACTTGAGATAATCTCCTCAAGGAAAAGTCACTCAGGTTGATAACAAAACTTCCTTTAAGAGAATTTGAGCCAGAAGTCTTTTTTGCTGAACCTTGACTGTGATGTAGTGTTTTGTTGAAGGCTTTGGTCAGTTTGGCTGCGATCTTCCCATTTCAGTTCTACTGCTTCAACTCTAGAGACTTCTGGGTCACTTCTAATCCAAGTTTTCACTTGCTAGAACTGCTGAACTTGCTATAAACTGCTGAAAAGTAAATGCCTTTAACTCAAATAGGCACTTGAGCCGGTAAGGAAAATAGCAGTCCCAGGGAATGGGTACCATTCCACACCCTCATAGCCAACAATAAAACCACTTTATATGTGCTATTTTAACTTGTGTTTCCCAGGTTTACCAGAGTAAAGAACATGCTGTTGGGAAAACATAGGCTGAGATACCCTTGACTTTGCTCCCCCAGAAGGCTGGCAGTGAAGAAAAGTGGGAAAAGTCTTCCCAAATCCTTGAAAATGAGACTCCTCCACACCAGATGACCTGGAGCAACTCAGTTTTTCAGGACAGCCTCTTGTGAAGAAATCTACTGTTACCTCAGAGTGTTTACATGGGAGGTTACACGTCTGAACAGGCAAGTTCTTTCTTTGAGCAGCAGTTATCGCCATGCAGGTGACAGGTGAAAGAAAATACCTGGAACTCCACATTGTTCAAAGGCAGATTCACAAAGTTTATGAACCCGCAGTCGGGAAGCACACCAAACCCCAGATCCTGCCCTGGGCAGGGCTCTGAGGGAGTAACAGAGCAGCAGAGATGCTCTCGCTGAGGTGTGAGCCCCGAGCAGGACAGGGCTGGGCCCGGCTGTGCGGCACAAACGGCACAATTAATTCACCCCCTGGTTCTCCTCGGGCTTTTCTTAACACCAAGGCACTGAGCCCGTGCTGTTGCCCCTTACCCAGAGCAGAGGCTGCCTCTGTCCCCTTCCCCTCTACTCTAGTTCCTTTGCACAACAGAAGGCAAGATTCAGGAGAGAAAGCACTGATCTAAAATAAACTACCATTAGCCATAACAGAGTCCAGTGTATCTCTAATTTATCAAA
Organism: Zosterops lateralis; assembly: GCF_965231275.1. Lineage (NCBI taxonomy): Eukaryota > Metazoa > Chordata > Aves > Passeriformes > Zosteropidae > Zosterops > Zosterops lateralis. Next base: position 17,607,620 of record NC_139769.1, read on the forward strand.
CTAGCTGCAACTGTGCAGAAAGTCATGATAAGATAGTTCTCAATCCAGTTCAGAGGGGAAAAAGCCCTTGGGCACATTAAATTTACTTCAACCAAATAATTTTCAAGGACCTCAGTATGTGCTGCACAAAATCCTTCTCACATAGCCTTAACCTATTAACTGCTCTTTAATTTCAGACATAATCTTGGTTAAAACCCACAAAAACTCCCTGTTCTCACATGTGACCACATCAAGGGACTCTGCCTATGCAGAGGATTATTAAGCCTGTTGGGCGGGTTGTAACAGCTTCCCCACGGGCCTGGCAATATCGTGACAGTAGTTCACTGCTCAGTGTTTTCTGGTGATTTCCAATGGCTTTCTGCATGGAGTAGCCTATTCCTCTGGACTCTTGTTTCCGAACAGCAGGAACCATTGTTTCTGTTGAGCTAAATTCCACCCCCCCATTCCCTACCAGAAGAGCTGCTGCAATGTTTTGACATCTGATGCTGAGGAAAAGCCTTCCCAGAGAGTCTCCTGCTGCAGCGAGGAGCTGCTCCTGGCTCCACCAGAGTCAGGCTGTGCACTCTGGAGGGCGTTTCTACTCCTCTTTGAGCTTTTTTTTCTTTGTTTATGTTTCTGCAGCCAGCCACATAGCTCTCTCTGTGTGTGTACGGATGACAGATGTGTTTGTATTGCTTTATAGGTGGGATAGTTGTAGGAGCACATTTTGCCAGATGAATGTGAAATGCTGGAGTATGCTTTCGCACACTTATCACCAACAAAATGCCTTTTAGAAGTTGTTCCAATGTATGAGATACCATTTTTCATGGCAAAGTCTTAAGTGTATATTGTACTGTTGAAAGTAAGGGGCTAAAATGAGAAAACAGGATATACTGGAAGTCAATTTCACTGCATCAGGAAAAGAGGGTAACTCTGTTCCTTCCCTTATTACTGAGGGCTTTTTTTCTCGATTTCAGAGCTTGAACCAGTTCAATTTCCCCAGCTGACAGTTTTGCTGTTTGATGTAGATTCGGTAAGGCTTTTTGCACACAACCTTTGAAGAAAGTCTTCCTAAACAGGTAAGTATTGTGCCTGTAGCATGACACTTGTCACCTTTTTATTTATCTTAAGAAGCGAGCAACAATTTTCTAAAGGTGCACAACAGATTATAAGGACAGCTTTGACAAGACCGGAGGAAAAATGATACTGGTTTAATGCTCTGGGGGTTTTGGAAGACTGTAAAGAACAAACTGTCATGAAGCCAACTTAATATAACTGTTTCCTTTATACTCTAAGGATTCACAAGGGACTTCACTGCTAGCATAAAGGAAATAAAGTCTGTTGTGCTAGAAAAAGACTTTGTTGCTTACAATTTTAAAAATGACACAAAGTTTCCTTACAGGAAATGTTACATTCATACAAATTCCCATATTTATTTGTAGACAAAAATTACCATTCACATAGCAGGAAAACTAGATGAAAACAGAGACAGCACAGACTTAGAGCCACTATGACTTACTGGCAAACAGACCTACATAATAACATAACAGACCTAGCAATAAATACAAATGCACAAAAATTTTACTTAAATGTAGAGAAATCTTTATTGTCTCATTTTTAAGTACCAGGCTAATTTCTTAACAGGAATTCTTGGAAATAAATTACGACAGGAATGCAAATGAGAAGCTTGCAGAGTCTGTTTTGGGTAAAGCTTAGCGAATCTTCTGTTGTTACACTATTCGACCAAGATATACTGACTTGGGATATTTTTTCTTTAGATCAGGCCACTGAACTATGAAATAATCTGAAAAATAGTAAAGAATCTTTCCAGACAGGGATAAAGTTTCCACACGGCAGATGCTCTCTACATACACAATGATTGTTCTCTTTATTCGTAGAAGGCCAAGAAGAAAAGCAGATAAACAGACAGGAACACATGTTCCTGGTCCATTGCACAATATCTGAAAGAAATGAAACACATTACAAAAGTAAGTAATAAGCTTTTTCATACAGTAAAGAATTAAGTGTATATTCATTTAACATTACACTTACACAAAAAATATATTTCAAAATATATTAAAAAAAACCCCAGAAAAGACAGGTGAATATGAGAAAATAGAAGGGGCAAACAAAATACATTATTTCAAAGTAGCTGTCAAAAATACCGTATTTCTTTACGTGTCATGAAGGAGGAAAAGACCTCTGAGATGGCACAGTTATTTCTATGAAGGAAAAGTTTACAATTCCTTGACTCGTGGGTATATAACCAAAACAGCTTCCACTCTCAGTCACAGCTTTGTGTTGTATCAGTCATGAAATCTTTGCACATAATAAAGCCAAAGAAATTTAATTAAGATTAAACCTGGGATCCAATTACAAACATCTTGAACCTTGGCTTAAGTCAGCAAAACACTTGAGAGTTCATCAAAAATGTGCTGATGAATAAGGACCTTCACAAGAATCTATTAGCTATGTGTGACTAGATTTTATTTTTTATTTTTAATAAACACTAGAAGATAGTTAAAAGCATACAGAAGGAAGGTGTGGCAAAAACATATCATATCCTTTGAACAGAGGAGCTCAAATTCACTTATAAATGTTAACAATTAAATGAAAGTACTCTTTTAATTTTAGACATTATTGAACTGAAAAACAGATTGCTTAAAAAAGTAAAAGGTTTAAACCAGGGTATATTAGGCACTCACTTGGTATCAAAATTGATTTCAGGCAAGAAATTTCTTACTAAACTTAAATACCACCATGTAATCAGCACTTTTCTGCACAGCTGGAGTTACATGGAAATAAAGAGCTCTTTTATAAAATCATGGCCCTATGTCCCATAAGCTCACATTTTTTTTGTTCCAAGTTCACCAGCTTGTGAAAAATATTATACTGGTGGGGGGAATATTTGAATTTCTGCTTAAGGGCTGTAAGAATTAGTTCAGAACATCTCCTATCCTGCTTCATGGCAAGCTCCCACTGATAAACTGGTTAGCAGCACCTAGCCTTAGCTAAAAGCAGCAACAGATTTGGTGCTATGGAGTTCTGAATTCTCTCACCTATTCTTTGCCTTGATCACAGCCCCAGGAATCCAGCTTGGGGATATGATGACTGTACTGCTGTGTTTTCTGACCAGAATCAACAGACTGTAATACTGTTTCTAAAAATGTTCTGATTTTATTGTTGATCTTAACTGAACTATTTATTAATGCAAGACTTTGCTGATGTTTTCTCAGAGTCCCTTACAAGTAATATGCTGCATGCAGTTTAATTCTTGAAATTTTAGGGTATCAATATCCACAGATACTCAAATTTAAAGTATACTTCATATACACAGCATACTCCTGGAAAAGCTGGCAGCCCATGGCCTGGACAGGAGCTCTTTGCTGGGTTAGGAACTGGCTGCATGGCCAGGCCCAGAGAGAGGTGGTGAATGGTGCTGCATCCAGCTGGAGACAGTCACCAGTGATGTCCCTCCGGGGGCTGTGCTGGGGCCAGTTCTGTTCAATATCTTTATTGGTGATGTGGATGAGGGCATTGAGTCTTTCATTAGTAAATTTGCAGATGACACTAAGCTGGGGGCATGTGTTGATTTATTGGAAGGAAGAAGGGCTCTGCAGAGAGACCTGGAATGGTTGGAAGGACAGGCAGAGTCTAATAAAATGAAGTTTAGTCAGTCCAAGTGCTGAGTCCTGCATTTTGGCCACAGTAACCCCCTGCAGCACTACAGGCTGGGGACGGTGTGGCTGGACAGTGCCCAGACACAAAGGGACCTGGGGGTTCTGGTGACAGCAGCTGAACATGAGCCAGGGTGTGCCCAGGTGGCCAAGAGGGCCAGAGGCACCTGGCCTGGATCAGGAATGGTGTGGCCAGCAGGAGCAGGGAGGTCTTTCTTCCCCTGCACTCGGCCCTGGTGAGGCCACACCTCGAGTGCTGTGTCCAGTTCTGGCCCCTCAGTTTGGGAAGGACATTGAGTGCTGTGTCCAGTTCTGGCCCCTCAGTTCAGGATGGACATTGAGTGCTGTGCCCAGTTCTGGCCCCTCAGTTCAGGAAGGACATTGAGACCCTTGAGCGCATCCAGAGGAGGCAACGAGGCTGGTGAGGGGCTTGAAACACAAACCCTGTGAGGAATGACTGAGGGAGCTGGGGTTGTTTAGCCTGGAGAAAAGGAGACTCAGAGGTGATTTTATTACTCTCTACAACTCCCTGAAAGGTGGTTGCAGTCAGGTGGGGGTTGGTCTCTTTCTCCAGGCACCAACTGACAGAATAAAAGTACACAGCCTCAAGCTGCACCAAGGGAAATATAGGTTTGATATTAGGAAAAAGTTTTTTACAGAAAGGGTGATAAAGTACTGGAATGGTCTGCCTGAGGAGGTGGTGGTCACCATCCCTGGATGTGTTTAAAAAAAGACTGGATGTGGCCAGTCTGGTGTCATGGTTTAGTTGAGGTGTTAGGGCATGGATTGGACTTGATGATCTTGGAAGTCTCTTCCAACCTATTCATTCTGTGATTCTGTGATTATAGATGTTCCTATCCCAAAATGCTTGGATTTAGGAACTGGCCCCTGAAAGAGACTTATAAACCTGCTGAAGCCCATAGACAGATCCCTACCTGAACTGGTGGCTGTGATCTGTAAGTCAGAACTAAAAATTAACCTTCAGTTAACCTTCAGTGCGTGTCTACAGACATGTCTTACTTAGAACTGGTGCACTTGCAATTGCAGTGGCAATTCCCCTCTAAAAATCTGGCCCAACCAGTCCTATTTACACCCTCTCACATGTCAGCAGGAAGGGAGACCAGTGGTCTTTCTGCTTGGAGTCCAACATCACACAGTCTTCAAAGGATACAGAAGAAACTTCTGAGAAAACAAATATGTACATTATAAAGAAGATAAACCATTGCAGAAGGTGTAAGGTAGAAATGCTGCTGTTCAGCTCCTGCCTGTACACAAACTGGAAAGGGTGATGAAAAGGAACTGAAATCCCCTACAGCCTTCCTCAAAGGTGAGAAGATGAGTAGTCCTACTAGTGAATTTCAAAATGCTGTTCAAAAGTAAATTTTGGAGAATGATTGATGTTTTACACCTTGAAGAGACCAAGGTTTTTGCTTTTCCTTGCTAGCAGAGTACCAGTATCTCCCAGTGAAGCCCACGGCAATCATCAGTATGCTCTGGGGAAGAGGCAGGCATCTATTAGACAAGAAGGGACCAGAGCCTCTACAAGGTCAAGCAGCTATTGCGGATGTTTCCCTCAAGTATCTGTTTCCCTCAGTAGCTATTTACTTTAGCTACAAGGCTGCCTGTAGAATATTCATGTTCCATGACATATGTCTCTGAAAATCTCTTTCAGTTCAGCCTTCCTTAATGAGGCAGCAAAAAGTGGGGGAAAAAGAGGCCAAAGACAATTTTTGTGTCACTTTTTTGACCTCTTGAGCTACAATTGTCCAAGGACTCTCCTGGTCATTGGGGGTTCCTACTTAGCTGGCAAGAAGCTGTAAGGGACTGTTCCAGAAGCCAGTGCTACAGGTCTCCCTACACCATTTATATGCACTAATGTACTATATGCACTATTCCTCTAATGCAAGGAAATATCCAGCTCACTGTTAAATTGGCTCACTGGCTGCCTGGGCTCATAGCTAGGTCTATAAACTAAGTCCTACATACTAAAACTCTCTGCCAATTCAATCTAACCAAACTCTAGACAGTACCATTAAGTACAATTAACTAATCAGGCGGTATATTAATGGAGGTTTAAAAGTAAAGGATCAGAATACATTTACCTTCGGCAACTCTATAAATATAATTTCCAATTAATCGCTTTTATACAAAAATGGAACAGTTCTTTCTTGCCTTTGTGTTTCAGATATTTTCCACAGCTGTTGAAAGAAAATAAGCTAAGCCAGCAGTCTGGGAACACTAGGAAAACTGGCACATGGCACCACTGCTGATAAAAGTTACTTTAGAGTTGGTGAATGCAGCACTGTAGCAGAGTGACATTTACCAGGGAAAACACTGAAACAGAGCTTGCAGCTTCACTGGGGTTAAATGTCACTGGTCAAAGCAAAAATGAGTAAAGCAGTAAACTTGCAGTTTTTCACATAAGTACATAAACATACAATTGCTGTGTATTTTTCAAAGAACAAGTGTTTAAGTACTACTAATGTTCCCAAATTACAACAATCAAAAGGAGGACAATGTAAGTCCCCCTAAATTTAGTAGAAAGTGGAAAACTAATTTATGATTTGCTTTGCATAGGAAACTGGCAACACCAGCTGTTCTCCTTAATGACTTCTGCTGAGATTGGCCTTTTGTCACTTGGTCAAGAGCAGAAAAACTGCCCTGCTCCCTGAGGCTGGGGAGTATGGTGCTGTGGGAATGCTGTTTGCTGCTGGGGGTGATGTGCATGTGTAAACTGAAGGTTGTGCTGCTTACCAGGCATGGAACTACCTCCTGGAGTACCTTCAGGACACTGTTCAGGCCTCCTTTGTTCTGTAATGCTCCCTACTCCACAGTGCTGAACACCTGGAGACAAGACTAAGGGAATAAGGAGGTGCTGGTGATAGACAACTACTAAAAGAGGCAAAGGCAAGTGGAGTGATACAAAATGGACCAAAGCTGGCTTAACTGAATTATCTATGCAAGTCCTACCTTTTAACTGCTATGCAAAACCTACTTTTTAACAATGTAGGAAAAAAACCTGTTAGATATTCCTATGTTATAGGAATAATGAATTTTTTTTTGTTTGTGTGGTTTTTGTTTTGATGGGGGGAGGTGGTTGTTTCTGTGGCACAAGAAGAGAGAATCTGCAATGAATTAATTTGTATTCTGCTATGTAAATTACACCACCTCATGAGCTCATCAGCCCTTGCTTGGTTTTAATATTATATTACTATTTCAAAAACTTCACACTCAAGTATTTAAGCAGGTTGAGAGGGAGTGTTCTTATGGAAGATTTTGCTAGTCATTGTCTTTAGTATGTCTGAAAATTCAAGTTTTGAACATTGAGAAAAAATTAGCTTAGAATTGTTAATACTTTTTATAGTTTAAACAAGACAGGAATCTTTTTCGACAATTCTTTATTATTGTTATTGATGGGGAGAAAGAAGAATTTCAGGTTCTGTTTGCACAATGGAAAGGTCATTAAACTACCTACTGCTTTATTCTTTTTGAAGAGTGAAGATCTTATCCAGTTCACTTTCCTCCACCACCTGCATGTAAAACCAGCTAAAACTTCACACCCTATTTTCTGTTTGAACTTACCTGCAGAACGCAAGGCAGGACAAAAAAAAATGCCAAAAAACTAGCTGTGTAGTCTGATGTAAATCAGGTAATTAAGGTTGAACTGAATTATACCTGGGTACACTTTTATCTTCTACTGTCTAAATCACTTGAATCATTAGGGCTGCAAGAAGGTAGTTATAGTGTCCTACAGCAAGAGCTTGTGTTGGGGCTGGTCAGCAGCTGTAGGTTGTAGCACTGCCATGAAAACCTTTCTTGTTCACCTCTGGATCTCACTGGTACAGTCACTGCTGTTGTTATTATCATACAATACAGCCAGTAAGTGAGGTGCTCTTCAAAACAAGCAGAGACATGCGTGGTCCTACAGGCAGTTTACCTAACCAGGATAAATAAAATTAATGAATGCCAGAGTGGGGAAGACAGAAGTGGAAGAGCAAGGACTTTAATTAGTACACTACACAGCTGGGGTTCTATTTGTTTCTGAGTATTACTTTCATCATAGAACAAAATAGATTGGGGAGCATCAACTTTTATGCAGCTCTCACTTTCTAAAGGTTTGGGGACAGAGAAAAATCCTACCTAGTGAATTTTTCTGTGGGAGAAAAGGAGAGCTTCTGCAAAACCACTAGGAACTAGATGTAAGGATTTAATTGTAACAGCATTAGGAATTATCACATCTGTCTTCTAGGCCTGACCCAGAGTTACCCACTGTCCTCAGGGGCAAGAGACAAGGGAAGTGTCCCAGCTGATGTGATTTGCATCAGCCTCTGAATACAAACAACCAGGGAAGCTCCCAGCTCCTGGATTTCAGTAGAGAACAGGAGCTTAGCTATGCATGTGGCTGTTTGACACTGTAGACTTAAAACAGCTCAGGTCTGCTTGGGGGAATGCCCAAGGGCTTTACTGATGAAAAAAAAAAAAAAAGATATGACTGGGGTCACAAAGAGTGTCAAAAGTTAGGCAACAGCTTAGTGAGTAAGGTTTGAGAATCTTCGTTTGGATGCCTAAAGAAACACGCAGGCTTTAATTTTTTTTTAAGGAGTCTAAGTTTAGGCAACAGACCTAACTGCCCCTGTATGTCAGGTCACAGGTCTGTCATTGGGATTGAAAGGTGTTTGGAATAGTAGTTTCAATCAGCATATTTCCCAGCCTAGTTTCCAAATGTAAAATGAGAAACATGGAATGATCAACTAAAATAGTGGTAAATGACAGCTGTGAGACTGGTACTAAAGCTCAAGTCTGTGAAAATGTTACTGCTGGTTAATAAAACATTACATGAATAGCCAGGCTGTCAGTGGAACCAACAAAACAACCAATGAGTCTTTTGATAAATTGTGGGAGATGGAACGGTTGGTTAAAAAAGATTACCAAAGCAGATACAGGGTGGAGAATAAACTAACTCCCTTACTCCCTTATGGAGTGGGTATGTGGTTTATTGCTGCTGACAAATTACTAGGAAGTAGAGGAAATTTGACCTAGTGTAGATGAAAAGGTTGGTCATAAAAGAATTCAGTAAAAAGCATTTGCCAAGTAAATTAAATGGTAGTTACTGAACTACATCTCTAGCTACAACACTAGGTATTAGCTGGCTTTTATCATCACCTTGGCTGAATCTGAACCTGACCACAGTTTCTTGGTCACCATGAGAAATACCACCCAACCTTTTGGAGGCTCTTTACAAATATTTTTTTATATCTCCTCATATAAAATGTATTGCTTATTCTAGTAGCCTGCTTCTACTCGAAAGTAGAAATTAAATCCAAGGACTTTCAAATATACTCACATATGTTACTACTAGTGGCCTAAAATGAGCCTTTAATTACAAATCTCCATGTGTTTTTCATTAATCAGGGATTTGTTTAACTTCAACTTGAAAGCAGTATTTTAGGTTAACTAAACATGATATTTAAATGTTCATAAAACACCTCTTGGGCTACTGCCTAATCAATGAAGTTGGTATAGCAAGAATGTGCATCAAATACCTGCCTGAAATATCTTCACAGTGTAAAGCCTAGAGGTGTTGGCAGTCTGTATCTGCATACCAGTGGTTAGATTTAGCAAGACTTTTATGCTTTATAACATACATGGAAGTGTGACCAGGGTGTTCATTAGGTTCATAATGAACCAGATAGCTGATGAGTTAAGACTCTTTTATGTCTAAAAATGCCACCTTAAATCTAAGCTCTCAGTTCATCTTTACTGCTACTCCTGTCCTTCCTCTGTAAAGGAGTGTCTATAGGCAAGTCTGATTAGCAGTCACAGAAAGGGCAGAGCTACAATAAAGCTTTGAACCAGCTGACTGGAATAGCTTCAGATGTTTATCTGTGCTCAGCACAGGGTATATTCTACATTGTGGCTGCAGGGTAGCTGTACATAGTACACAAGGTAGGAGGGGTGAATAACACTCATTTTCATCAACACTGAGAAATTAAACAAATTTTGATGCCTTCCCTTTGTTTTATTTTTAGATGAAAAAGTTTGTATCGCTTAAGTTCTTAATCCAGTGCTCTTACTCTTGCTTATTTTGACTGTTTTGATCCTAGAAGAACATTAGTAGATCAGACATACAGTCACTCTGGTCCAAAAGAATTCTGAACACTGTAGAAAGATTCAGTGTACAAAAGAATGCAGCAGATAGTCTTAATATTGCATTATACAAAGTTCATTTGTTATAAAATAAATAAAGAAAAAAATGCCACCACACAGATTTTGTAGCTTTCCACAAAGTCCCAATTGGAACCACGACATAAGGGACAATAACTTACTATTTGTCACAGTAGTTTGTGAGATTGTTATGAACTTAAGACATTTTGGGCAGGGCACAAAGAATGGAAAATCTTAGCTAAATGAAATAATGATCTCCTTTCATTTAGCTTACTGTGCAAACACTTCTGTTACCAGAAGCTGCCTTAGTCAGTTTAACCAGTCAGAGGACCAGGCTGTGTGATGGGATGTTCAGTCATAAAAGAAGAGATGATTGCTACAAGCATGATGAGCTGTGCAGGTTTCAGGCTTCTAGGAAGAAGTTTAAAAAGGAGAGGCTCATTCAGCTGACAGCTGGTGGGGAGGGAGAGACAGCGGAGCACGTACTTGCTGTGCAAATGTAAACTTACTACAGACTTCCCACAGGAAGGAGGCCCTAATGTGGGAGGAGTGCTTTCTTAGCCTGATTTAACCCAGGTTTTTCCAAATAGCAGTCATCTGAAAATATCTACTTATCTCTGGCTCTGTAGAGCCCTAAGGCAGCAGGAACTTTTGAGAAGTGTCCCCAGAAAAGGAAAAAGTCTGGTCCTAAGGGTCTAGGATGTGCAATCTACTAATGAATGGAGCTTTATGCAGCATTTCTGCACAGCTGTAGGTGAAATTTAATTATAGTGAAGGATAGCAAATCACCGATCCAATTACATAACCCATCTATGGCTGAAAACAAGTACTGGATACAATATTTTGCATCTTCTACTGAGTAGAAGGTGAACAGCCTTTGTTTTCAGTTTGGATTTCAGCTATGCCAGAATGAGCAGGGTAATCATGATCCAGGCAAAAAGCTAGATCACCTGAAAACTTAGTTGCAGGGTTGGCAAACTGGCCCAAGGACAATGGTTCTGTAAGCAGCAAGAGAACTGAAGACCAGTTTCCTTTGAACTTGAATCTACTGACTGACTTCAAGCATACTAAAGGAAAGATGTAACTTTAGTTTAGTCTTTCTTGTATATCAAATAATCTATGTAAGATGCAGTAATTTTCTTTATATTTGGAAAAAAAATCTCTGTGCAGCTTGTGTAATTTTTTGTAGATAAGATGGATTTGCATCCTTTTCTAGATAACAGATCTTATAACAGCTTGTTCTGGTTTTATGTTTCCTCTTAGCCTTTCTCTCAATGAAGACAACAAAAGTCTCTCTTCTCTGACCAGCTGCCTGTTTTCATGGTAGGAATTTGCAATCTCTAAGACTGCATGCTAAATCTGGCTGCAGCTGATGAATGGTTTTAAAAGCTTTTCTGGGGGAAGGTGGGTGTAGGCAGTGTGTGCTGGCACAAGCCTTTTCTTCCCTGGAATTTTAGGCTTCTGTATAGGAAGCCTATCTAAGGCAGACAGATGTAAAAACTGCCCACCATACATTCACCTGTAAAACACTGACACTTACATTTCTATCATTCTTGACTATAGAAACACAAGCCAATCATCACTTCTGACATCTTAATTGTTACTTGGCTTAATATCTCTAAAGGGACTTAACTTTGCAGAGTGCAGATGTTCATAACTCAGAAATGGGCCTCCTGAATATGATCTCAAGCTGAACATCTAAGCTAACTTTTACATTTCTTAAACTCTCTGGAGGCCCACTTCAAGCATGGGTCAAGTCCTGGAAGACAGCAAAGATTTCCTGGAAGTTGTTCAGTTTTTTTCTGAACTTACTATCTTGAAGAAAGGTTAGATGGAATGGATTTCTCAAGCAAAGTAAACCAAGAAGCTTTGATAGATCAGTGTTAGATACAAAAGGGACACAGTGCTCATCGAGTAAAGCACATATCAAGTGCTCATCAAGTAACTCCTGTGCAGCTGGGTTTGGTGCTTCTCTTTTGCAGCTATCTGCACTCCACAGACAGGCTTAAGTTGGCATAACTAGTGTATCTGTTCCAAATCCTGCCTTTGTGCATCTAATGGTTTTGGGCTCCCTTTGCAGTACTTTTCTTATCCTGCATTTCTTGACATCTGAAACTTCTGTGTTTCTCTAGCTTTTGGCTGCCTAGAGAAGACTTTAGTCATTCCTTCATACACACAGGTATTTCTGAAAAGCCTGAAAGCAAGTGTAAGGATTTGGGGATCACTCATACATCCAAATGACTTAAAAGCAACTCAGAGTTGTCTTTCCCTCCTGCAGTTAAACAAAACCAGTGTCTAGACTGAAAATGTACAGCACCCATAAGCACTCCTGTTTAAAAATATGAAGCTGTCAGCATGATATAATACTGTGCTTGTTTCTAAACTCGGTTGTTCATTTCCATGCCAGAAGTTATAGATGAGTCCTGTGAATGCCAGCATTTGTCCCAGCCTTTCTAGTTCTTTACATTACTAAGCATTACATTTTGCCAAGAGTAGAGTAAGTTTCAATTCACTGCAAATATTTTTGTTGAAAAGCAATTAAATACTACCAGTTGCTTCACATACCATACAGTCTTTTTACTGGCAGTGTGAGGCATTTTAATCCCTGAACCAGTCTTTTTGGATAAGTGTTTTAAGATCTTTGCAGTTCTCTGAGTTATTATATCTTACAGAATTCTTAAACTAAGATATGCATACAAGTAATATGTAAGCAGCTTTCAAGTGGTACAGATTTGCCATAATGCCAGGGATGCTTCTGCCAGCTGTTATTTTGGTTGATAATAGCACCTGACAAAAAGGAATTGGGCTTGCCTTCCCTTCTAGCTGTTTAACCATGGATAAAGACTCTTTGGATCTCATTTTGAGATGAGTTACTTTAAACACTGCAAAGGGCTTAAAGACCTTGCTAAAATATATCCTTATTTTACAAGTACAAGTGTTTTTCAAAACATTAGTCTTCTGACAGCTTATCACAGTTTATCAACTCCAACACCATTTCTAATAACTCTATGTGTAAATCTCACTGTCACTTTAAATTCCTTTGATAAACAGAAAACATGGAATTAGATTAGTACCTTCTTGCTTCTTTTATTAAGCTACCTGGTGAGATTTTTCCATTCAATTTCTTTTGCAATAAGTAAAAAAACAAATATAACCTAACACAGTGGTGTAGCAAACTGATTACTAAATACGTTACTCACATTTTTCTCTGTCTGCTCATGTAAACAAACTTGACTATTACCACTGCCCCAATCAAAACTACTGTAGAAAGAATAGCATGCCACCTTCTCCCCTCTCCCAGTTTTATCTCCAGTTTTCAGAATAGGCTTGAAAAACAGTAACTGCAAAAAAAACCTACTTCTATTGTTCTGCACACTAAACTGTTTGAAAAGTCCAGCAAGCAAGCAGCTTTTGATCTGACAGGAACTGACCAGCACTACTGAAGCAAATGAGATCACATTACTCACATCAGCCTCTCTAAACATTCAAAATATCACAAATATTTAAAAGCCTCTTTAGAATTAGCCATACAGTTCAAAGAGGGATTTTAAAAAAGTTTCCTTACAAATATCTGTGTGTGTATAGACGCTACTACGAAATGATGAAAAATACCTTGTAACTGCACTAGTTTTTACATGTCTCATTTAAATATTTTAAACCTCATAAGTATTAATTTGAAGTTCTACTAATACTTTTAAAAAACCCCTCAAGTTTAGGTTACTGACTTCTTAAGATGGCAACAATTCTAGCAAGGAGCCAGCTGTAACCAATATTTTTTTCTTACAAAATTGTAAGACTTAAGGCTAGAAGACCAGTGCACTAACTTTTGTGCTAACACAAAACTTTCTTGATTGAATATCTCCATTGTAGTTCTACCATATGACAATCCTGAATACTTCTGACTTGTTTAAGTGTGTGGAATATTTTTAAACAAATGTAATTAGCATGAGAGTGCAGTTTCCTGAACAGCTTGAAAGAGCTACTAAAGTGCTGAGGAGTTGCTACTTCAGCAGTGATGGTTTTTGTCATTAGATGAGATAATTAATGTCAGTCAGCCAAAGACTAAATAAAATATGCATTGTAGCTTAAAAGTCCCTGTAAGCACAAGAACTGAATCTGTATATATTTGTGCTGGTCTGAACCTGTCTGTGCCAGACTGGTCATACCATTTTAGAAGCAAGTCCAGCCAACAGGATAACCAGGCTTTCAGGCATAGTTTGTGCTGCTGCAATCCTGAAGAGATATTATCAGGAAGCAGCAATCTTGTTTTTGCTAGCTCTACCAGCATAACAAGGGAGTGACTCTCTGAAGTTACTTGCAAACTTTGAGAGGGAAAACTGCTACTTGCTATTCTAATTCACCAGCAGTGAAACCTGTATTCACTTTCTTGATGTATTGCTGCTATATTTAATTTAACATTTAAAATAGTTTTCCTGTGGATTGTAAACCTAAGCATATAAATGAGATGCAGCCTGTGTATTCCAAGTGCTTTAATGATGCGGATTAGCAAGTTCTCAATAAATTAAAATTTTCTTTACCTACCAAATCTGGCTTCCGTTTGTAGGTCAGAGGAAGAGAGTAAAGTATGGAGTACAGTGTTGTTACCACGGAGGAGATCCAAGACTGTCTAACCTCCCGGCTTCTGGGAATGCGATCAAGGCTGAACTGCAAAAGAGCACAAAGAGTGGAGCTGAGAATGTTGTGGCTCCTTCTAATTAAATCTGTCTGTGCCAACCTTTTATTTTTTTTAACTTTTCTTAGCCTAGTTTGGAAACGTTGGTGTATAAAAAGTATACAGTAAAGTGCAAAGAGCAGAGGAATAGCAGAACTCTGTAGCTATTGTTCAGCCCGTCCCAGGTGACCCCAAAGCAGCCGCAGGTCGCAGCGGCTGTGCCGGGAGCGCAGGGCGAGGGCGGCACCTCGTGGGCACCGGCGGCGCTCGGAGCCTCCGGCCTCCCGACACTCCCGGGGGATTTACCCTGCAGGAAATGCAGCAGCTGGCTCGGCTACTGTCCGCCCAGTGCCATTAAAATGGAAAATATCACCAGCCCTTAAACGAGTACTCAGTAGGTGTTTAAAAGATATGCACGATGCATATTCAAAGTGCAAAATATTTGCATAAAGAAACAGGAAAGAGCATCTTATCATTAAATAAAAAATAAAAAGGTGAAGAAGTAACTTTCTTCATTATTTCCCTATATTGAAGATTATTCACTGCTGTAAAAGATATCAAATTAATAAAGCAAGGATGTTTTCCTTTAGTCTTGAAACCCTGGGAGCAAGGAGCAGTTGTTAGGCTGCCTGCCCTCCTGGCAGGTGCCTTTACCTCAAAGGAGAGGAGCTGCACCTAACAATTATTGCTACATCAGACAGCACGCCTGATGCCAATGATATTTTTGACTGTGTAAGTGAGAGACAAATGTAGTGGGCTGCAGTGCAGTGTTCAGTGATGCTGACATGTGGATCGTGGTTGTTACCTCACTTAACATGGGACACCAGATCACCACCACTCTGGAAGAACTTATACGGGGTGTGAGAAACTCTAAATACTGAAAATTGCCCAGTTACTTCATGTGCACATTGCTAATTGTCATAGCTTAGTCCTGGTGATTTGTGCCTCTGAAAGAAGATGTTAGCAAAAGCTGCATAGTAAATACAAAGTACAAATCTGTCTTGAATAGCAATAACTGGGACTATTATTAATATATAAGGTATAAAGAATAAAAAACACCCCAACACTTGTAAATGCAGAATGTTAATCTTCTTGACTGAGATTATCCTGTTTCATTGTGATATATTTTTTTAATAGCTGTGATACTGGAAGGTGTTAACAGATGTTATAAACTGATTTTTTATGTTTTATTTGCAGGTGTTGAAACTCTGATTGCATTACTCTGACAACAGAATATGGAAAAATAAACATGCCCCCTGCTACCTCTTCAACAGGTTTCTTGTTATCACTGCCTCTGTTTCTCAAAGCTTTGGAAGAATTCAGGTGATAAAAAGAAATGCTCCAAGTTTAGACGCTTGTGTAGCACTCAGCCCTGCAAGAAATATGGGTCGTTTTTGGCAGATCAGGATCCAGTGGAACTATTCAGATGAACCTTCATTGTAAGAATGGTGTTAAAACTGTAGGTGATTTTCATCATCATTTAAAAACCCAAATAATTTCAGCAGAATTTGGCAGGAGCTCCAAACAGTATCAAAGTAGGAATTTACTTGGAGAATTCAAGTAAAGATCAAGCTGATTTTATCTAGGCTTTTCAAAAAACATCCTGGAAACTCTGCACATCAGTGTCTATGTCATGTTAGGACTTCAGTCCACACATCAAACAACTCCTAAGTATTAAAATGAAAAAAAAACCCAAACAACTAAGGGATTTGTTTGTTTGTTTGTTTGTTTGTTTGTTTAAAAGCCACTGCCAGATGCTTCTGTAATCCCAGCCTCTCATCTCATGAAGTACTCTCAATGCTCCGAAGGTGCATCCTGTATATTTTGCTGGAATACTGCATAGTATGTCTGATACTAGAAAAAGATTTCTCCCCTATCTACTATGTTGTCATATTGTTGCATCTTTTTTCTTTATGTCTTTAATGCACTCAGATTTTTTTTCTAATTTGAAAAAAAATGTTCCAAACTGGCAAGTCTGAAATGTAATTTCAAAACCAGGGATGCAGTCCTTTACCTAGTTAATGCTGTTGCTTTGCAAGGATGCAAGGAAAAGCTGGTGGAAAACTGCAACTGCTGTGAATTATTATAATATGCTCAGCTGAACATACTGCAATGCTTGCAAAGAAACTGAGTTTACATAATTCTTTTTCATTATGAGAAACAAGACTTCTTAGCATAGTACCTCTCATGAAATGGAAAAGAACATATGATCAGAATGTAAAGGTTAGTTAATCTGGTTGCTCATCTCAGACATGACCAATGTGGGTACAGGAATTCATGCTCTTCTGTCAACAAATACAAGCTGTCTCTCTACTGCTAGAGTAAGTTGCCAGCAGCTGAAACAGGTTCTCTATGAGTGTAGAAGGCTCCCTAAGCAACAGCTCTGGGGGCATCCATGTGGAATAGTTGTGGTTACAGGTGGAGGGCAACAGAGGACAAAGAGGCCAGTGATAGCAGGACCAAAGACTTTCATAGGAGGCATTTTTTCTTTCTCTTTCAAGAGACTTAGTGGGTTGAGGTGTAGCATTTTTCTTCTTGTAAGCAAAATGCTCATTCTGGCTTTCTTTCCTTCTCCCTGAATAGCTGTTAGAACAGAGCTAGACCACAGATCAAAAAGAAAAATATCTGGGGGGGTGGGGAGGTGTGTGTCTAATTTTCTCTTACATCACTGGTTTTCTGTTACATCATTACTGTAATTTGTCTTCCATCTGGTCCCTAGTTCTGGAAAAATCTACTTCCTTAACAGGATGAGGAAGGGAATGACCATGTGTTGAAGTATTCAGACTTCTCCCTTTCACTTATGCAAAGCTGCAAGAAGCTACTAAGACATAATTTTTAAATGTTTGATGATCTCCAGTGTCCCCAGTGACAAAACACACACTGTATGTGTGTGAAAGCACACTGTGAAATTTAGCAAATATGTTACAGGTGATATTTATATTAAATATGTGATATTTGCTTTCCAAAATGTATCTTCCATTTTCACTCTAAATACTTTTGCTCAGTAGAAAGAGAATGGTCAAAGGAAAATGAGCATCTGTTATCCAGACATCAAATTCACATGCAGCCAAAAATGCTCCTCTGGCTTTCAGTGTTGAGGGAAAATATAACTACAGGATCTGTTAGTAGTTGGAGGGGTTATAAAGGACAAGCTGCTTAGCAAAAATAAGTGATCTGTGAAAACCACATAACCTTTTAATACTGAAAATATGTATCTTTAAGAAATCTACTAATTTAGGGTTGGACATTCTTCAGGTAAATGAATATGACTGTGTGAATGGCTATTTACCCAACAAGACGTCTCTGAACAGGAAATACCTCTGGTCACTTGATTAAACATTCATCCTTGGTGCACAATGAGATGAGAAAGTTGTGGTAAACAAACTGAAAAATGCCATTCCTTAGTGAGCCTGTGGTTCACCTTAGCAGCAGCTGCCTTGCACTAAAAGAGTTTATTCTGGAAATCATTGGTACTGAGCCCTACAGTCTTTTGCCCCAACAGTGCTGCTGAAAACAATGGAGGTGCACCATATGAAATCAACACCATGCAAATAATTAATTTACTGTGTGTTGTACTATTTGCTCAGAAGGACTTAAAATTTTTTGGCAGAACATTCAAGAACATTCATTTCCATTGTACTTATTCCATTAATACTTTCTACTAATTTCACTGGATGTCAGATCACACTTTAGGTCAGCAGTTATGCTGCTGTCTGTTAATCATACAGCAAACTAGCTGAAAGCAAGCAAATATCTGAGAAAAAACAAACAAGATATTTTAATGATTTTCTCATGATTTTAGGAGTTCAGCATTTGCTCAGGTCATCAGCCAGAAAACTGACATTCAGAGGCTTTGCATCCCTTTTAAACATACCTTTATTTTAAAAATACAACTAAGGTAGAGTCTAGAAACACACAAAGCCAATACAATTTAAATTAAGGTTTTCTTAGATAAAATATTTTTATATATAATTTCCTTAAAAAAAATACTATGTGTCACTGAGGGAAATGACAAAGTAAAAAAAAATCCCCTATGGAATATTTTTTTGCCCCAGTATTCTTATAGTTACATGTAACACTTCAGTACCTAGCTGGTATAAATGGCCTTTCAAAGAATCATTTCTAAATTGCCTTGAATTAGAATATCAAGAACATTTTTCTTACATGAGTATTTAACAAGTTACCTGGGACTTGGAGAATGTTTCAGCCCTTTTTTGTTCAAAAGAACGTATTTTAGCTTCACTCATCTTATCTGAGTCTGCCAAAACATAATGTCTAGGAGAGTATGACTCTGACAAACAGCTCAGTAACCTCAGGATTTCTGTTGTGTGCCCACCTGTAAAACAAAACAAACTGCACTTAGTATGTGAGAAATTTCATAACTTTCCATTTCTTCAGCTGAATCAGTCACTTTCCATTTTAAAGCATATTAGTATTACTACTGCCAGTGAGAAAGCATCTTCTGAGTAAAGGATTCAATTAGGGGACGGCTGAGACTGCTTAAATAACATGGAGGGAACTCAGCTCCCAGGGAAGTGGTATTACAGATGTTCTCCAGTGAAATGGGATTGAACCAGGGTCACACAGGAGTCTGATATTTGTGTTTAATGTCCTGTACACAGAGCACAACAACCCGGCAAAGAGTGACACCATGCTCTGCACCCAAAGGCCACCCCACGGGGCAAAATGAAGCTGGGCAGGATCTGGCTCAGAGCTGCACCCTGGGAGCAGAACTGACCCTGCCCTGTGCCCCGTGCTGTCACCTGCCAGAGCAGGGACTGTGCTACCCCAGGTCATCATACTGAAACCAGCCAGGCAGCAGTAGCACCCTGCAGCCACAGCAGTGTCATCCTGCAGCCACAGCAGTGTCACCCTGCAGCCACAGCGATGTCAGCCACAGCAGTGTCACCCTGCAGCCACAGCAGTGTCATCCTGCAGCCACGGCAGTGTCATCCTGCAGCCACAGCAGTGTCACCCTGCAGCCACAGCGGTGTCAGCCACAACAGTGTCAGCCACAGCAATGTAGCCACTGTGTGCTGCCAGAACAAACAGTCCTGCCCCAGCCACTGCCCTGAGCACTGCCCTTCAATGGGCCTTCACAACCTTCTAACCAGGGTCACCCTGTCCCAGAGCTAAACTGGCACTAAACCAGAGAGAAGGGGAGGGTACACATACTGTCAGTTTTGGGAGCTGGGTTAATGATTTTTTTTTTTTTTTGTCATCTGAGTTTCCTGAAAAGCTGTTAGAGAGATATTGTAAGAATGGAAGGGTAGGAGAAGGAAGACAGTGTGTGTGTAGGTAAAGTGGAAAAGTCTCACCTTTTGTCTGTTGGACTGCATCAGACCAACATGAAACCACACCCATAAATACATAATGGAAGTGTTTACTGGATAAGCTGCAGATCAAAACAGTAAACGAAATGTTTTCCTATTACCTCCTGCTGTTCTGTGTCACTAGGCTCCCAAAAGACCTTTGTTGCACAGGTTAAACACTCACAGCTGGAGAACAAGTGACAACAAAGAGAGCTATCTTGCAATGCACTAGACTTTACCACCTTTCCATACAATTTCATGCCATATTTTTCAAATATGTTTGGAGATATTTTCTCCTGAGTGGTGTTTGTTAAAGGTTTCACAAATTTTAATGCAATCAGCTGAGCACTCACAGAAGAGCAGGAGAGTTCTACTTAAAAGTCTCAAAGAATAGGCTTGAACATTACATGAATCTTAACTGACATGTATTATTTCACCTGGTAAGCTTATGTATAGTGGAAATATATTCTTTTAATACAGACAAACTAGATTCCAAAGGACTGAAGGAAAACACACATTTCCACCCCCAGTGGAAGCAGACGACCTGAAGAATTACAAGCCTGCCAGTCAAACTCAGACGCAGAAAGATTTCAGGATTATTACTCAGTTAGTTGGTATGCAAAAACCAGAGAGATACTGAGGTCCTGAAATCAACAGCTGGCCTGTATTTGTCAACTGCAAATTTTCAAATAAATGTTTTGGAGGTAAATTAATTGCCCTTCAACTCTGGTTACAAGGTAACAAGGAGTAGCAGCACACTCCCTTCAGCGAGGGGTGTTATTCTTGTCTCTAGCGGATCCACGTGCGACTCTTGCAAGTAAATCACAGCACCGTGGTTTGTGTAGATTGCAAGATGCCACGTCTGTAAGGGGCGTGCCCGCCTTCGGAAGGCCGTGGCCTGCCCGCCGTCAGTCACCTTCGGTCAGAGGAGCGAGCGGCTGCACGGGCCACTCCTGCACCAGTTCATCGATGCCCTCCTGCGTGACTTCGGTGAAACGCGTAACAATGACTCAAATCAAGAACCAAAACACCCAAAGGCAGGCGGCGGCCCCGAGGACACTTGGCCCGGCTCGGGGGGACCGCAGCAGCTGCCGCGGCGGGACCCCGGCACGGGCTCCTGACACACGCAACCGCGACTACAACTCCCGGCATCCACCAGGGCGTATCGGCGGCGCTGCGCCAGCCGCTCATCGCGCTGCATGCCGGGAGTCGTAGTTTCAGGAACCTGGAGAGGAAGCTCTACGCCGCCACCCGATCTTTCCGGCGGCAACCCTCACTCACCAGAACCGGCCACCACCAGGAGACTGAATGGAGGCCTCCGCCGACCGCGGGGTCTCCTATCCAGGAGCACCAACGGGACAAACAGTAAGGAGAGGAGGAGGAGCAGGAGGACAACGACGAGCAGCTCCTCCATGCGCGGCGAGGGCCACCTCTCGCGGAAGCGGCAGTGGCACCTCCCCCATACGGCGGCCGGCGCGGTTCAAACCTCCGCGCGGTCTGAGCGCGGTGGTGGCTCCGGGGTTGGCGGGGGCCGCGGGCGGGAGGGGCTCGGCGGGCCCGGGGCGCGGCGATGCGGGGTGAGGGGCTCTCAGTGTGCCCGCCCTACGCTGCCCGTGTGCCCGCCCGGTGCTGCCCGCGCCTCCGAGCACCCGCTGGCATCCGCTGCCCCCCAGCCGGCGTCCCGGAGCTGCGGAATACTGCCGTGAGCGCGGGGGAGAAGGAGAGCCGGCGCTGTGAGGGCCCGCAGGCCGAGCCCGCACGGGCGGCGGGGGCCGGGAGAGGCCGCCTGCTCCGGCACGGGCTGCGGCGGGAGCCCCGGGGCTCCGGGACGGGCACGGATCCCTGCGGGAGCCCCGGGGCTCCGGGACGGGCACGGATCCCTGCGGGAGCCCCGGGGCTCCGGGACGGGCACGGATCCCTGCGGGAGCCCCGGGGCTCCGGGACGGGCACGGATCCCTGCGGGAGCCCCGGGGCTCCGGGACGGGCACGGATCCCTGCGGGAGCGCGGTTCCTGTGTGCACATGGTACTGATCCAGGTATGTCTGCTCACATGCAGCTGTAATGTTTCAAAGCCTACAGTAATGCATAAAATAAAGCATATTAACGTTTCACTGCCTGTCGTGGTTCTTGTTTTCATTCGTGGTAATACTTAAGCTTTTTATTTCGGTAAGAAGCACGGAGCATCAGATCAGCGCTGTTTGTGCCTCTGTCAGCAGGCGGCCTTTGTTGGGAGATTGCGATGATTCAGCTGCTGGGCTAATCTCAGATGTGACATGTGTTTGCTAGAAAGAGTAAGATACTGCATTTTATGATTAGGAAAGAATTTGTTCATCGCTGTCCTTAAATTATCTGCCAGGGAGCAATGCCCTCTTCTTGGACCGTGAATCAGGAGGAATGAACTCTGGAGCTTTGTGGGGACGCTGTGGCTTTATGGGGTGAGTTGTCAAACATATGAAAGGTGACAGCTGTGCTCTTGTACCTCAAGTGCACAAACACAATAGATCAAACATTGCAATTCTGCATCCGCCTGCCATGGTTTCTCTGGCTGTATTTTTTCCTCTTACTCCTTCTGAACAAATGGGACTTTTGGTATCCCTACCAGCCTTGGAAGCTTAATATTTCTTTCTCATTTTTAACAAAGATGTGCCAGTTGTGGATTTCAGTGGTTATTGCATGTCATACAAGTAAAAGATACGAGCTCCAGCAATCCTGTGCCATCTTAGGATGTGAAGTGAATCTTTCTGATTCATGCTTCACAGCACTACAGATTATGTTTTTTTTTTTCTTTTCATCACTGTAACATATAATTTTGCAGTTGCTTTGAGCAGAGAGTGTTAAAAACAGTATTACCATGGTAAGCTTGTCTTCCACCCAAATGAGTAACCTCACAAAAAGAGTTTCACTGCCTAGTCATTATGAACATTTAAAAGCAGCAAGGTTTTAATTAAAGTTCTGTTGATGGTGCATAAATTTCCAAAATTCATTTTGATTTCCACCTAATTAGCTACATAAAACTAATAAGTGGGGACAATAGAAATGCAAGTAAATGACAGAAGAAAGTACCACAATACCTTTTCAGGACTTGAACTACTAGGTTAAAACAAAACAGTAAGTTCTATAGACAATTTAAATACTAATTTTGTTTATGGTCATCTTTTCTTCACTTGTAGTCTCTTCAGTGAAAATGGATGTCATTGAAGTAGAATTTATCCAGATTGCCACAGCAGCTGTAGCTAGCAAGTGTTTTATTTAAGTTGGGTTTTTTCAAGACCTCTCAAGATTTTGCTTTGCTCTTATTTTTTCCTACCATAAATGTTAAAGAACTTTTTATTAGGCAGTTTATTCCAAGAAACAGTCCTGGAAGCTCAGCGATAGAGATTGATATAAAAAGCTTCAACTTCTTTTCTCCTTTTCATGTTATTTATTCTGTATGTACATACTTCCCCTTTAAATACAGAATTCTTCTGTAAAGGTGTTTGGTGAAATTTGTGAGAAACTGACCTAAAATCAGGGAAGTTGGGAGGCATTTAAAAATAAGAGGAAAAGATAAGAGTGATGCAGACCTGTTCTTTGGAGTAGACAGTTTCTTGGATGCAAAGCAAAGGTTTTGACTTTCAAGGAGTCTAAAAAGCTGAGCAGTGAGTTTGCCCCATAAACTCCTACAGCTGGTGCTTGAAGTCTGCTAACTGTTAAATTTGCAAGAGTAAGGGATATAGTTTTCAAGTAGCATCCACAGAAGATTGCAAGGCTTGAGGGAGGATTGAGAATTTGGTCAGACTGGTTAAAACAACTGAAGACTGAGGCAACAGTCTGATACCTAGTTGCAGTAAAGTTTTGTGGATATTTTTTTTTCCTGTCTGAAAACTGAGCACAGCTCTTAAGATCCCTTTTGCCGTGTAACACTGTTAATTATGCCTTTTCTCAGTAGGACATAGGTGTATTTGTGGTTTTTTGTCATGGCAATTCCCTGCTTCCTTGATACCATGTTCTAAATCTGGGAGACTTCAGTGCAACTGTAACAGTCCTGAAGAAAGCAGGTTGCTGTCTGCTTCTCCAGGTGTGTGCTGAATGTTTGGCCATGATTCCAATCTGGGAAGTGCCTTGAGAAATCTTTTTCTCAGCATTAGCTGTGCATGTGGAAGTTAATATGGAAAGCAAAGTTTAGCACAACATGGCCATGTTAACTAAGTAATGTGAAGCAGGTGAAATACAGGATTTCCAAGAGGAAGGCAGTGATTAGTGCTGGATGCTGCTCTCCAGTCTTCAAGCGAGTGAGTGACCTGTATGTCTGGGAGGAGGTGGTGCCCGTGGTCTGAAAAGTCATTCCACAGACAGTGATGCAGGTGCAGAGGCTGCCTCTGACACCTCTGCTACTGATGCAGGAAGTTAGCTCTGAACTTCTTTACTCAAGGAGAAATGAACCACACTTTTTCTAAATAATTGGTCACTGTTGTCCAACTCTGAAACTCTTGAATAGGAAAAAAAATAGGTACAGTATTTTTTCCATGTACCATTTGTGAGACAATGTTCCAAAGAAGGACGTGCTGCTCTCCTTTTTGTATGTGAATATTCTCTGTGGAAGCCTCCTGGTACCTGGGGTGCATGTTTCCTTTGAAAGTTACACTGCTGGGTACTAAAAGGAACTGAGCAAAGCTTGCTCTTTGTGTTTCAGGTTCTTTTGTCTCCAGCAGGAAAGGCTGTAATTGGAATATAAATAAAACTACTTTTTTTCCCTGAAATGAAATGCAGACAGCTTTGGCTATCTGACAGTAATTCCCTTTCTGAGTTTCCACCTGTAAGTGATCTAACTCTTAACTGTTAAACAAGAATCTTTCCATTCAACTGAAATACACCTTATATTCATGATTTCTTAACTGGCACTTTGAGTACTTGTGATATTTAGGGTTTTCTTTTCCTTCTAATTATAGGTTCTAAAATTACACCAATGAACAAGAGTGAGTGTACTGTTGTTTTCTAAAATTAGATCATTTTTTCTTGTTTTGGCTTAGAGTGCAGCTCCACAAACAGTTGCATCAGCACTACTGATGAGTAAACTAGCAAAATGGTAGAAGCAGTTGGATGAGAAAAAGGACAGGAATCACTTGGGCTTTGCTACTGGAAAAATTGTAATGTGGAACCATTTATCAAGCTGAACCTCAGTAATTTATTAAAATGTATCTAAATATTATTTTTAGTTTCTGCATGATATTTTCATAGAAATGATTTATAAGAACAGCTATGTTACAAGTAAACAAATCAAGTAAACGTGATTTTTTTTTTTTTTTCAGGAAGCAATTATTTCTTTTTATGTGCCTAGGATGTTTTTAGAAGCACTGTGAGAAGTGGTTAGCTCTTCAATTGGACAAAACCCGAAGGCTTTAACTGGGTTTCTCATGGTTCTTTAATGTTAGAAATGCAAACTGCATCTGAAAGACTCTAGAAGAGCAATAACATCCTAAGTGTTGTAACAAGTTCTGTGGTTGAGAAGTAAAGATATTTTTAAATTAATCAGTGGAGTAGACCATTTGGGATCAACTGGAGACAAGCTCACTGGCTGCTCTCACTTGAAGGCAGAATTAGGATATTATCAGAGCCAGTCTGCGGCAAAATTTGTCCCTTTAGACAGCTGCTACTTTCAATTGCTTTGGGCAAAGTGCAGTTTCGCTTTCTTATGAGTCATTAGAATTAAAGGAATGTAATCTTAGAAGTCCTGATTTGTATTTGCAATCAATAACAGCTGTAATATTGATGTTAACATTACAGTTAGTGCTGTGCTTCCTGGTATAAGGGCACTTCTCATATATATTTGAGTCTCTTTTGTTTAGATATAAAATACAGCACTTGCAAACACTTAAACAATGCGTGTGCTAAATACCAAAAAAATTGGAACCAAATTCCCCAAATAATGAGACTTATTTCATATTAAAAACTTCTACATTTTTTCCCCATTCACATTTGCTTTTCTTTTCACTTTAATTTTCAGTGATAGACAGCAAAGTGGTTGTGAGTTTACAACAGCTTAATAAATAAGGTATCCTTCACTCCTACTATTTAAACATTTCCCTCTTGTTGGCAATGTCTAGTTTTTCTGAAAATAGTCATTGGAAGTGGGAGAGGAGTTTTTTTTTAGAAATTTGTTTGGGTCTAAATACCATGTACTAATTTAGAATCAAAGTAGCAATTTGTAAAGAGAATGTTTTTCTCTAAGAGGGATGAGCCACACTGCCAGCCAATGTTTCTTTAACCTGCTGCATCTGAGAGCATGTCTGGAGGGCTGGTATGTGTGGCTTTGATGACACAAGGTGGTGTAACCATTTGGGTGCATTCTGAGTGTGCTTTTATGAAGCAGAACCTTTTGTAGTAGACAGCACTGAAATTACATAACACAACTTGTAATTACAGGGTAGCGTGTTCACGGAGCAATCCCTGTAACATAATGTAAAACAATGCTCTTCTATCTGTTCAAAAGGCTAGGAGAAAGAGACTGATGTTTCACTTCTTAAAAGTACTGAGTGGCCTGGAGGTCACTTGGGTGCCTCAGGCCACTTGGCCTGTAAAAATAAGGCCATTTATAACACACGCCTAAAAATAGATTTGAAGTCTATTCTTAATCTCCTGGAAATGTGTCTTCTGATCTGTAATGTTAAACGAAACTTGCAGAATACTTGGGGGTTAGGATTTAGGATTCTCTACCTATTCACTGCTTGTTTTTGACTGGGATTTTCCCAAGCTTTCTTGTTTTCCCAAGCATCTGTAAGGAGGATGAGGAAAAATGCCCATTGGTTTAGCCTTTCCTGGGTTCCTGCTGTCAGAAAACTTGAGCACTGCTTATGCAGAGAGATAGATGAGACCAGGCTATCTGTCACTGTAGGACACAAATAAAAAATCCCAAATATTTCAGAAGGCAAAGAGCATAGGAAAAGAAGGCTTTATTTTCTCATTCTTACTGCCTTTTATAAGGTGTTCCCGTACAGACTTAACATGATTAGTGAATAGAAACAACACCTCTCTAATCCTATTGGTTAACTAAAGAAACAGCAAAACACCACCTGGAGAAGGATTGTTTTGAGAAAGGATAGTTGTTTGCCAAGATTGTTTTGAGAAGAAACATTTTTGAGAATTTTTTCCTTGGGAAAAAGTTAGCAGCTGCTAGCAGGCTAAAAATCTTTCAGACTCAGAAATATCAGACCCACAAGGATATCAACTTGTTTTGGGTGCTCAGCTTTTCCTCTCAGACTGAAACCCAGGCAGCTGAGGGGCTGCTGCTGCTGCCACAGCTCTGGGTTCCCAGGCTTGAGGAAAAGGTGCCTCATCCTTTTGCATTGTCTCCCTCTTCTCCTTATGAGCATTCAAAATGCTGCAGAGCTGACACCCTCCTCTGGAAGGAAATGCTACTCAGTTGAAAGTGAGGACAGTTTTTCTGAGCTGTTTCGGTTTCTAAAAGTCTAGCATTGAATTAATGTCATGCTGGAGCTGGAACTAAACTGGTCATATTAAAAAGGAAGGGAAGATGTTTTCTGGTTTTGCTCTACACTGTCTTTAATTTTCTTTTCCTCCCATTTTTCATCCATCTTTTCTTCATGCAGTTGTGTTTTAAAATATGTCATTTATTGCCTATTGTTTTGGGGATGTTGCCAGGTATGGCTGTGGATTTGGGGATTTGATCAAGTACTATTTAAATCAATTGAATGTAATGACTCCACTAACTCTCAGTGGAGATAAATTGAATTCTTTACAGAGTTTGCAAGGGCTGCCAAAGGTACCTCAGTGTTTTAATTTCTATATGTTTGTGTATAATTCTTGCAATTAAGACAAAATATTACAATTTCAAACTATGAAATTATTTTTTCTTTTGTTTAGTTAAAATACGTAAGATGTCAAGTACAGCAAACCCTGTTAAGAAAAAGCTGACACAGTTTAAAGTCCAGCTATTGCCAATATAATTTGCCCTCTGCACTGTACTTTGTCTTTAATTATGTGGTAACATAAGATTTAAAACCAGATACCCTTCACATTTTTTTCATCAACCACACATGATGTGTAACACTGTTCTCTTTCTGTTTGGCAGTACAAGAAAAGAATGTTCTTGCCTTTATTACGGTTTTAATGAATGTTAGGAAATTATAAACCATTTGCATTAGTTACTGTGAATTTAATGCTTCGTTAAGGTGTCAAGAGACTTAGTTGGTCGACTCCAGTGCCTGTGAATTAAACAGTGATAATGAGACAATTGCTTAGAGTTAAGTTATGGTATTAATTATTTAGCTGACTTGTGATTAATATATTACTGAAAAGGAAAAACTTTCCACATGTGGAAACACAAGTTTTATGTCAGCTTCCAATGTCAGGCTCCAATTTACTAACACTGACTAAAACAAATAAATAATGGAAATAATTTCCAAAAAGAAACTTTATATGTGATTTCATATCCTTTTTAGAACTCTTTGAAGAAAAAAAATGTTGTCTTTTTGACTGTACGTTTGTGTTTGAGGACTGGTACAATTGTAAATACAAGCAATTGTTAAGTAGCTAATAGTCGAGCCAAGAGCTTGTATAAGTCTTGATGATGATGATGATTACTATTATTATCATTATTATCATTACTGTTATTTAATTGATGAATTGTTTATAACTGCAATCACCTTTAAAGAGTACTGTACACACAAAAGAAAACAGGTTTGTTCCAAGTGAAACTGAAGGGTGCAGATGTGTGGAGTACAGTGTGGCCAGAACTGACTTGGCTCTGCAGAACGTGGCATTGGACTGGAATGTTTTGGTCTGGGTGTGTGCAGCTACAGTGGTCCAACATACCTTTAATTGTAAAGTTTCCACTTTCAGTGGTGAATTTCCACTGGGGCATAATTTTCAAACAGAAAAAGAGGACATTGCCAGAGGCACTCCAGATGTGTAATATCCCTTATTCAGCAATTCAGATTAACAGGTGCTGAAATGTTGGCTCTTCAAGCAGTCCCAGAAGAGTTATTAAAGAAAGATGTGTATGTTTACAACAAAATAAAAGCAAACGGACAACACTGAAAAAAACCACAACCAAGATGTTCTAATTTGTGTGTATAACACAATGCAATTTTTCTGCAATTTATTCAGTTAGACAATATATTTGGTGCAATTGACAAAGTGATTTTTCAAAGCACTTATAATGTTTGCATGATACATTTTCATGGTGAAACTCTTCCACCTTAGCATTTTTTAATATCTATCTATCTATCTATCTATCTATCTAAATCTCACATACAGAATTAGGATTAGCTTTGTATTTTCTTTATTTTTTCGGTATTCTTGGGTTTTATAGTCACTATTTTTCTAGTATTTGTCTAATCAGTAAAGTATAGTTTTGAATAGTGTCATTGGAAGTAGAAGCTTAGACAAAATTTCTCACTTGATTTGAAAGGCAAGCTTTCTTTCTATACTTTAGCACTGCTGTATTTAATGTAGTTTCTTGTCTTTTTGTATGTTTTTTTTTACCAGAACTGCTGTCTTAAATCTTAGATTTGAAAGAACAGTATAGAGCATGATGTCCTTCCTATGACTAGAATTGTACAAGGGAACAGAAATATGTCTGTATGAATTAATATACAGAACAAGGCCTTGGGAGGGGAATCACTAGAGCTCCTGATATCAATGCAGACTAACCATTAAACCCTAGGAAAGAATCTATAATAGTGCCAATGCAAAGTTGGAAAATAATCACAATATTAACAAATAGTAGTGCTAAAAAGCAGGAGCTTTGCTAGAATTCATTATTAGTAATAATGGAAAGATGAATAATAGATTCTGGACCTCCTAAACTGACAAAATTAAGTCATAAATTATATTTACTTTTGAAACAATGTATGACACTACTTAAATATCTATCCCCAAATATGAAATAAAAAAAGTTTTCATATTTAAGAAATATCAATTTTAAAGTCATGTTTTCTGAAAAATATATAATTATTACAAATACTATTGACTACTCTTTTGAGAACTATGCGGAAAACAATTTATTGCTTTCTTATTCAATTTCTTAAAATAGATTTCAATAGCATTTAGATATATATAAGGGAATATGGCCCAGGTTTTATTGTTTCCTTGTGTCATCAAACAATTTTTCTTCCTTATTTCCTCAAGGCTATCACAGCTCAATAGAGGATCAAAAAACCACTAAATGTGATTGAAATTTTTTTGAAAAATCTGAAAAAATTGACAAAGCATTCAGAGGGAATTATATTGTCTGAAGGAGCTACCTGACCTGTTCAGACTAACACATCTGCCATTAAAATATCCTTCCCAACCATTGTTTCCACGCTGTGGTGTGTGCTGAGAGAGGCACAGTGACACGCTGTGCAGCTGCTGTGGTGTGTGCCAAAGTTTAGACTGAGCTAAGCAAGGCTTAGACACTATCTTTAGCATACAGATGAGTAATGCCATCCACAGCACGTGCTCTGTCTTTTTACCTGGAAATCTGATGCTATCACATAAAACAAAATACCTTCTATCAACAAGCACTGTTTGGTTCTGCACTTGAATTATGCTGATTTTAGTTACCAGTCAGAACGTTGAAACCTGGATTGCTTTCTGACCCTCTGTATGTTGAATTATTGGGAAACATTTTATTTGGTTTTAGCACTGCTTGGCACCAGTATTATTCTTTCCAATTGTATGCCATTTCAAAGTACATCTTCCATTTTCTGCTGTTCTGACATCATCACATTCTAGTCACTACCCTGTTCTACAGCGCTCTTGTTGCTAAGAGCCTCGACTCACAAAGCAAAAGGAAATATGTGCATGTGAAGAAAAGAATCTGGTATTATTTTGAGATTCCTCCTGCTGTTTGTGGTGTGCTTCATGTCAGAGATTAGGGAACCAAGAAGTTTTCTAAATCTCTCAGCTCTTTGGCTGAAGTCTTTGGGAATGAAGCACTTTCTCTAGACTTTTTGGTTTGCAGATCCCAAAGACGTACCCAGTTACAGCTTTGTTTACTAAAGAGCCGAGGACACATTTAACAAAGCTGCAGTACTGCCTCCATTATGCTCCTTTGTGCAGGCACATCAGAGGGAAGAAAATGCATGGAGGAATGTGAGGTGGACAGTGAAGGAAGCCAGGGGAGGATAACTGTGGGGAGGAAGAAAATAAAGTGACAGAAAAGGAAAAGGTGATAGTAAAAAATAATGTAAAGTAGAAGAGGGAAAAACAGAGGAAACTGAATGACCTGGAAAAGAAAAAGAGATGGCATTCCTGTGAATTCTGTGGATAATACTGAGCACATCTGTCTTAATGTGGTTTGATGTCTTGTCATAATGCTGATGTGGTGCATCAGTGTAGCAGTTTCTAGTACAGCATGGTAAGCTCACAATGTGCTGTTTTACAGGTCTTCAGTAGCTTCTGGACAGTTATAATCAGGACAATAATACCAATGGAGAGGGTAATGCTGTAGGTGAGGTGTAAACACATGAAAGAGACAGCTTGTGATGAGAGACATAAATGGAGAAGACAGAAAAACTGGAAGAAAACTGAAGAAGGGACAGGAAAAGATTCATGAACAGACAGCTTTGCAGAAACAAGCCTTTGTTCTCCTATGGACAGTAAGTACTACTGGCAGAAATGCACTCTCAAGTGGGAGGTGACAGGAGCTGGAAAAGTTAAACTCACTGACCTCAGACAAAAAATGGAGTGTGTGTTTAGAGGGAGTAAACTAAAGCAGGGAAAGTGAAGGTACATTACTACCTAAAGATGTGATAGGATATGTTACAGTGACCTGTGCTGGAAAGGTGTGACACTTGTTCTGCAGCACTCATTTGAGTAGGTGTAGCACAGTATGCATCAACTCACAAAATGTGTCTGCTATTTGGAAAGCCAAGATAACACTTTCCCTTCAGGGAAGCATACAGCTCAGCCACTGTTAACTGGATACCTGCAGGGTGTTAAAAAAAAACCAAAACCCAAAGCATACAGATTTGTTCTCTGGTCTATGCAAATTATTTTTAGAGAGGGAGGATTTTTTAGAAATTGAATATTATTTTTCCTGTTCCATTCACCATTTTCTTGCTATTTTTTGTGGGGGTTTTTGACCAAAACCAAATTCAAACCCTCTGTTGTCATTCTCCTCTTTTCAGTCTTGAGTTTTCTGAATTAAATGCTGCAATATTAGCTGCCTGCAGTTCCTGTGATTGGACTCCATGGGTGGCCTGAGTAATTTTCAGACAATGGAGTTGGTTCTTTTTTCACTCACACCACTGTAGCTCATTGGCTTCAGTGAAGTTACTCTTGATTCACAGTATTGTGAAAGAAGAGTTGTGCTTGCTCTTTCATATGTTCTTTAATCTCCATGATATTTTTGCTTACATGTATAATTGATTTTCTTGGAATATATCCTACTGCTGACAGGTAGACCTAGGAAATTCCTAAGACAGAAATAAATGTAAGCATTTTTTAGGTCACTGAATTCAATCCACTCCTTCTACAACATCATGTTACATAATTTCTTTCATAAACTGCTGAGTTTTTAAACATTCATTAAGATCTATTCTTACTACAGTGGGTAAATTCAGACAGAGAGGTTAGTTACATCCTGTGTAAATTTAAAACCACAATTGAAATAATCTTCAAATGCTCTAGAAGTATTTTGCTTTCTCACCTTTGTCTCACTTCCCAGTGCAGCAGCCATGATAAAGGCTTCATTCTTGGCAGAAGGAGGCTCAGCTCTGGGAAAGCACGATTCTGAAATTACAGGCATACTTTGGAAAGGTTACTGTGTATTTTTCTTTCATGGTCACATCCCTCTTGCAGATTTTACTGGGAGCAGTCATCTGACAACAAATTTTTACCATATCTGAAGTGCCACTGAAAGTAATTCCAGAAGGAGAAGGGTATGGAACAGGTGTGTACAACTCAGCTGAGGATAGATTACTGCAGACTTTTACTTTCTTGTGTTGGGCTGCCTTCCAGTTACTATCCTGTTGTAACAAATCCCATCCATTTTATCCAAATTTGCTCTTCATTTATGGAATTAATGGGTCTAATTGACAAGAAGTTGAAAATCATCAATCAAGAAGTTTTATTGTAATTAAAGGACAGATGAAAAACACAGCCCTATTTTTCTCTTACATAGTACAAATAAGATGATTCAGCAGAAGCCAACAGAATTATGCTGCTAGTTCCAAATGCTATTGTGATACCTGCCTTCCTTTGCTGTGCATGTGTTGACATGGAATATACTATTACTTTTTGCCTTGTGCTGTTAAATCTTTGTTATGCAGCTCCCCTTAGCAAGCCCATTGCCAGTACTTCCATTCTGTTCTGAAGTTTGACTTTGGAAGTTGCAGCTGTTACTGAGGAAATTTCTTGGCAGTTGCCATTTAGCAGGGGCACCTTTGCTTTGCAGCAGCTGGAAGGTGGTGGCTGCACATCACAAGGGAGGGAGGAAGAAGTGTATTAGTTGTGAAAGCAGATTGTGGTCACTGTACAGCAGCCAGTTGGCTGTGATGTGGCTCTTTATCCCACCCTTTGGCTACTCTATTTCTGGTGCAGAAAAAGGTGTACTAGTTGCATCATGCAGGTATGCCTTATACTATAGGGTATAAGGTAAGCCTTATACTTTTAGGACTTGCTGGAAATGCCCAAAATAATTGTATGGTCTGTTCACGTAACACTTTGTAGGAGTGGTAGAGCACTTCCTTAGTTGGCATTACACTGCTTATAGAATATGGACCTATGGTGTTTGCTCTGAGGTCTCTGGGATTGCTGGACATGGGACATCCAAGGTTGAGACTGCTGCATGTATGCAATAGCATGATGAGATTATTAGATACCAAGAATCCTAGACATACAGAGTTCTCAAAATCCCTGAAAAACAATTCTGGTTGGAAAAGAGGACAGACAACCAATCTAAGGCAACCTGGATATGGTAGCCATATCTAACCATGTCTACAGGTCTCCCTTCTACTGCAATGCCTTTATGGTTGCCCATAGCTAGTGGTTTTTTTTGTTTGCAATTTTTTTTTGTCAAAAGTGTGAGAAGTACCTTGCTGTATGCTCATGTGGAGAGCAGTTGCCAGTCAGGAATCCTCAGTGCATCACCATTCTCAGCTTTACAGTCAGCAGCTCTCAACCCAGCACGTCTTATGGGGCTGGTGAAAGAGGCCATTGCCTCTGGTCATGATCTGCTGTGTGCTCAACAACGTGCTGATCTCAGGCCAAGGAGAGAGCAGCGAGGCAGGACAAACTCGTTTCTTTCACCCACGCAGCCACACTGGGCCAAAGGAATTTTTGGTAGGCTGTGTGCTACACAGGCCAGATACAGAGCCTTGGGAGAGTCTGATTTGTTTTCTTGATGCCTCTTAACCTGTAAGTGCATAATAGAATGGGTTGTTTTGAGGCTTAGAGCCCTGATAAGTGGTCTGTGGCAGTTACCAGTTCAGTTTAAGACATTACCACTCTCAAGTGTTTATTTTACTCTGCTGTTAGGTATTACCACACTCTTACAGTGGAGACTCCAGGTCACAGGCTGGCATGTTAAAAGAGTACCTACTTTTATTGTTGTACTCTCCTAGAATGATCATGACCTCAGGCAGCTGAGAGAAATCACATCTCGAAGCACAGCAGCTAAATCTGCCAGAGCTTGTTGTTCAGAGCCTTTGGCCTTTGCTTCTTAACCATGAGAGGAAAGAGTCCTTGCCAGTGCCTTCAGGCCTGAGGACAAGCATTTGTCCCTTTACTGCACTGCAGGTCCTCTGTCACCCCAGAAATCCACTGCTTTGTCCATGTGGATTACTGGTGTCACAGCTAAACAGAGCAAGGAATATATGTAATGGAACTTCAAAGTCACCGATAATGTATTAAGCAAAAAGTGTTCTTTGGAAGGTGAATTAATGAAGAAAAAAATTCTCTTGAAATTTTTATGGTTTATGTCATCTTGAAAGTTAATGATCCTACCATGGAGTTCTTAAGATTTAGTGGCTGTTCTGATTCACTAAATATTGCAGATGTAGTAGAAAATAAGCTGAAATATTAATTTATATCAGGAATGATATAACATCAGAGTAAACCATGAGGTTTTAAACTTAATTTCACTAAGAAATTGAGTGATTGTGTCGATATTGTGTTGTGATATGGTATTGCTGTCTTTATTTGTCCATCTGTTTTTGAAATGGAAGGAGATTGGAAGCAGGAACGGGTTCCCCTCACTTGTCAGGACATCTCGTAAAATTTTGTTAACAAAAATCAATTCAAAAGCTGGTCAGTCATAAGACACAAGTCTACCAGAAATCAAACTTCAGTAGTTCCGATGTTTACACAAACACCTGGCAGTTGGTTCATGCCCAGCAATGGATTACGCCAGGCTGGCTGGAAACAGTTAGAGGTACTGGCGGTGTGCCCTGCCCACCTCCCACAGGGTCCCACTCCTGCAGCGGGAATGGCTCAGCGCCTCATTAATCAGCACCTGTGTTTCTGTGCTTTGCAGGTCGGCACATTAAGGCAAGGCAACATCAGTTTCTGTTCAGGCTTAAGCCACAGCATTCCTGTTGTGGGAGATGTTTTGCAAGAGAGATCAGTGTACATAGTGGGTGAGAAACTATAGGGTGAGATATATATTAATACTTTCATCATTATCTTGCTAGAGGAGAATTTTTAATTTATCGATCAGAAATCATTAATGGAAATGTAAGGTTGGGGTGGTTTAGGATGTGGATGATAGCAGAACACCAAGAGGAACAGTCATGACCATTACATTTTCTAGTCGGTGAAAGACTATATCTATCATATTTAATTTTCTCAGCATAAATTGCATATGTTTTTTAACACAACAGTTCAAAAATGTAAAATAAAAAAAAATTTGTCATAAATCACAGCACTGAATTTAGTAAATTACAAGTATCGGCAATACGCGTTCTCCCTGTGTTGGGTGTGTTCCCCATGACTCTCTGTGTACAGAGTCCCAAGGAGTGCGTAAATGGATTCCTGGGGCACAAACGGTCACATCAGCATTTTTCCCGTGACATATTTTAGACAAACCGGGCTGTGTTAGTGAAGCACACAGTAACCAAAATGTTGTTGGAAGGTGGGGTGCTATGCCTGACTGGCCTTTATCCCGCTCCAGCACAGCCACCCTGTGCATTCCGCAGCGCTCCGAGCCCAGTGTGCCCACGGTGGCAGCTCGCAGGGGCGGCGGTGGCAGCAGGGGTGGCAGCAGGGGTGGCAGCAGGGGTGGCCGGCGGGGCCCGCTGCCCCCGGGGCGGTCCCGGCCGTGCGCTGTCACCGCGGCTGCGCTCGGGCCGCGCCGAGGGGCTGCGGGACGGTCCCGGGCGGTCTCCGTGCGCTGCCGAGCCCGCTCTGCGCGGCTCTGTGCGGGGGCGGCTGCGAGAGGGGGCGGCGGCCTCCGGCGCGGGGCGGGCGGGAGGGAGGGAGGGAGGAGGGTCCGGACAAGCCGCAGCCCCTCGGAGGCGGCGAGCGGAGCCCGGCGGCAGGTGGCAGCGGCGGCTCGGCCCCTTTAAGGCTACGGTTGCCGTAACGCGATCCCCGCCGGAGCATCCTGCGCCCGGGAAGGGCTGTCCCGTCCCCGACGCGGCGGGGAAGGCATGGAGGAGGAGGAGGCGGCGCCGCAGCCCCCGTAGCCCCGCTCCCAGGTGCGGCGGGCGGGGAGGGAAGGCGCTGGGGCGCCGAGAGGCCGGGGCTGGCGGGGCGGGGACGGCGCAGCCCCTTTCCCCCGCCCCGCGGGGCTGCGCGGAGCGGCCCCGTCCCTCCCTCGGCGCGGGGCGGCCCCGGGGGCCGAGGGCCGCAGGCGGTGGCGCGCTGACAGCGCAGGGCGGCGCGGAGCCGCCTCCTCCCGCCGCCGCGGCAGCGCCTGGCCGGAGCGAGCGCCGAGGGTGCGCGCTGCCTGCCCGCTGCTGTGCTGTCCTGTGCCCTCCTGCGCGCTCCCGCCCGCTGCCTGTGCCCTCCTGCGCGCTCCCGCCCGCTGCCTGTGCCCTCCTGCGCGCTCCCGCCCGCCGCTGTGCTCTCCTGCCCGCCCGGCGGGCGCTCGGGGCCGGTGCGAACGGCAGGCGCCGCGGGACCGGCACGGCGAGGTAATGCCCGGCTCGGGGCACGTCCCGCGGGTCAGCCGGGCCCTCCGCGCCCACCGAGTCTGGGCGGGTCCCTCCCGGGGGCTTTGCGACTCCAGACCGCTGGCGGGGTTTGAGGAGATCCGGTAAATGCTATCGCAGCGGCCACTTCACCCGGAGTACCCCGGCTTTGTAAGAAGCGTGCTTTGTCTGCCGGCTGCTTTGGTGTTCTAAGAGCAGAAAGCTGAGTGGAGTTTAGGGTGTGAATGGCCTTAAATAGAAAAGGGGACGACTTAAGCGTGAGTAGCTTGAATTTTGTTGTGTTTCTCCTTAACGCTGCTTGCTGAGCTGAGTAAGATCTCAAACGAATAGGAACTGCCATTGAGAACCGAGAGCACAGCCAAGCTCCAGCACTGCAGATGTTTTATTACTGAGCTTACTGTAAAATGTGGAAACTGTCAGTAGTCCAGTGTCGCTCTCTGCAGAATGGTCTTGACAAGTTTTACAGCTATTGGATTTGGCTTTCAGTTTTAAGCGGATCAGGAGAGCACAGGACTTACTTGATGCGATGTCCTGGTATCAGTAGCAGCTTTACGGTGTAATCTTGTTTGGAAATTGATCCAACTCATCTTGAAATCCAGCCTAGAAGAAAGTAAGGGCTGTAGGCCTTAAACCTTTTACTGCACCTTCTTACCGTGTCTTGTGGCTATACTGTTACATTTCTTATTTTTATGGTGTGAAAAATTGATGTGGAAACAGTAAGATGAGGAGAGTGTAAATGCTAAATGCTTTTGCTGGTATAACACTTGATAACTTTCCCGCTCCTTTATCCTCTTTCATGAAGTGCCAACTTGTTTCTGTCGGGAGTTCATAGTGTTATCCTATTGGGTGAATGGATATTGTTTTTAATTCTAAATTTCAAGTAGAAACAAAACTGCAGGAAAGCCACTGCGTGTTAACAGCAAATGAAAACCAACATATTTTTAGCTCTTATGGTATATGGTGAAAAAAATCTGTGTTATTAACCTTTTCAAAATTATTGGGTCAATACAGTAATTTGAAATAACATTAGGCATGTAAGCAATATCTTGCTGAAGAGTGTTAGTTTCAAGTGTTTGGTAATATTTATTTACCTAAAGACTCCACTGAAAAGCTAGAAGAGTGAAGTTCTGATCACATGTAGTTAGACAGTAACTGTCTAACGTAATGGTTAAGACAGTAATTTTGGGTAAGCAAGGCAAATACTAATGGTGAAGGACCAACCTGTATATAATACTGTTTTTTCTGCATTACAAAGTAGTTACACTAAACCTCCTCCCCAGCCAGCCTCCCATTAGCTCAAACCCCGTATCAGCTGACAGAACAGTAATCAATGA
This sequence comes from Zosterops lateralis, assembly GCF_965231275.1. Lineage (NCBI taxonomy): Eukaryota > Metazoa > Chordata > Aves > Passeriformes > Zosteropidae > Zosterops > Zosterops lateralis. The sequence continues at coordinate 17,645,837 of NC_139769.1, forward strand.
CTATGCAATTTGGGTGATAAAGTGTCTGCTCCTACATAATCCATGAAGTTCTGTATCTTGATCAGACTTTGCTGTACAGCTACAAGAAGATACTTGGAAAAAAAACCCCACAGTGTAGTTGAAGCTGCCTGGCTTACTGTCTGGCCTCTGTTAAGGAAAATTGTAACCAGAAGCTAATTGTGCTTGTCTAAAGTCAACAAGCACAATACAGCAAGCTGTTTAGGTTCAGCAACATGTTTTTTCTTTTAAATGAAAAGAAAATCTGGTAAACCTCAGTAAATTTTCATGTTAAATGGGATACAGTTGAAAACTACCTAGAGATAGAAGAAAATAACCTATAGGTATGAGACAATGTTTGTAGTTGAACACATGTGAAATTCTTTATTTACACCTGGTCCTTGAATTGAATTGAAATATGACACTATTAACTACTGAGGTAAAACATAAATTAAACAACATCTTGATACGCATATATGAAATCAGGCTTGCAAAACTTGAGCATCTGTGAGACCAGCCACAGAGGCTTAGTGATTAATTTTTCGTCTGCCCCTCTTCATCTCTAAAACCATTGTACTGTTCTCCTTCATGGGCATCATGGTTCTGCATTTGCTGAAAGCCAGACCATGCACTTTCCATGCTGATACCTTGTTTAAAACTGCGTTCCCCCCACAGGCTCCTTAGGAGAAAGATTAGTCTTCTAATGCATTTCTTTCAAGGGATGCTTGCAAGGTTTAATTCCATAATCTGTACTGAAGTGAACACCTGTCAAAAGCTGAAACATTAGTTACCTAATATAATCTTCTGATACTAAAGAAACAAAACGAAACATGGTTTTCTTTTGTCCAAGAGATTATGTCAGTGTCTTTGAAACTCAGAGATACTAGTGTAGTCACTGCAGATGAAGAAGATGTAGCATCATGAGAATTGCTATATTTTACTCAAAAGGATTAAGTAGGTGTGGTTAATGCTCTGTGGTTTTGCTATTTTTCTTAAGGGAATTGTACTTAACCTGGAGTTTGGCTTCCTGCATTAATTAATCCAACTGATTTTTTTTTTTTTCCTTTACATGGTGATAGAGAAATCTTGGTTGCTACAAATGAGATAATGCAATAACGAAGTTTTGTCCCCGGGGTTAGAATCTGGAACTGGACACAATACAGTGCTTCTCAGTGTGTTTAAACTGCTAGATAGTAAATCATTTTATTCCTTCAAATGTTTTAGAAAATTGAGCTTAACACCCATTGTCTCTGGTACTTTATGCTACGTGAAAAGGATATAAAGTTTGGTTTGTACTTTGTGACTTCTTGGTCAGTGGAGGCAAATGGAGAAGTATGTGGAGAATTGAGAATACTGAATATTCAGGATTGTAATTGAAATTGGAAGTTTTGATAGAGTAACATTAAAAAGTATGCAGGACTTACATGCTGCTGCACTAGAACAGGTCATCAGAAAACAACTGGAATCAATTAGTTTGATGCAATACACTGCAGTGTGTGTACATAAAAATTTTAGTTTGGATTAAAAATGCATTTATGAACTGAATCTTCTGATCGCCCCCTGTGATTTGTGTTGTGTAGCTGTCCCAGAGCATGGAAGCTGGATTCCTTTTGGGTTCAACTGGGCAGGAAGATAGGCCCTAGGAGCACATCAAATATGTTCCAAGAATTGTGGAATCCCTAGGACAGAATTAAAGCTGGTCTGAAGTAAGCACTTGAAGTCTACATGACAGAGGCAGGTTTCACTCAGCAAATCTGCCCTTATTTGTCCTGCATTCTGTTTTTATACATTCGGCTCTGTGGGTACTAGTCAGAGGAAGTTTTATTGTTGTCAGTTCTGGGAGAATAAATAGAAAAGAAAGAGGTAAAGGAGAAAAAATTCGAGACCAACTTTCTGCTTCTAAATCTTTGAAGATGAAAGTGTATTTTTTCTGGTCTCTGTGTTTCAATATACTCTCCATTTACACCCCAAAGTGAGAATGTTGTACTTAATTTTTTAAAAAGTTATTATTTTGTTATTATGGTGGACTTTTTTCCTCTGTTTTTTCCTCCTGAAATTCAAGTTTCTTACCATCTGCAATGCAGACACAATTTCAAAAATCTAAGGCATGTTCACTCATTCTGTAATGCATGTGAAATAAAGGTGGACATAAATGTATTATAGCATTGTATCACTTTTGCTGACCATTAACATCAAATTATGCTGTACTGAAAGTCTTAATTTTGTTTTTAGGTATTTTCTTAAGTAAAACTGAAATAAGTAACAGTCATTTTTTATAGTTATTAAAATAATTATTTAAATATTTGAAATGAAGCCATTTGGCTTTTTCCTCCTTTGCAGTTCAACTTAATATAATTGACATTTTTTGAGTTTGCAACTTCTGCCAGTCTTGGAGTGTGAACCATTTCACTGTCAAATTGGAGATGCATGTCACAAGTTTGTGGCTTCTGGGAAAATACCATTCTGTGTTGCAAATACTGTCGACTCAGGAAAAATGACTGAAGCATTTAGAGACTGACACTTATATTTGGAATTGTTTTGGTATTTAGACCTCACAAAATAGCTGAACATCCAGCAACCAAAAAGCCAATCAGCTCTGATGATAGGAAGCTTTCCCCTGTGTGTGAAAACGTGCAAAGGTTAGAGTTTAGTGAAGGAAGAGAGCTCGGATGTGATGGCCCACAGGCTGGCACAAGGGTGAGCTCTCGACTGAACAGTGTGAATTGGGAACCACTGTCTCTGGAAGGTGTACAACCAGACCTGCAGTGAGGCTACTGATTCTCTGGGCTGACCCAAAGACCTTTCTTCTGTGCTTATCTGATATCACTGTTGCCTTTGAAAATTTTGTTGGCAACAGTCAATCTGGCAATAATGAAACAAGTTTTAACTTCAGAGGTTCTTGGAAGAGGAGTGGAGGCATCAGAGCTGGCAGTTGCCCTGGTCACTGGTCTTCACTGCCCTTTTGGTGTAGATAAAGTACATGCAGTTTTAGGCCACAAAAACATATAATATGCAAATGTTAAAAAAACCCAAAATGTAACTTGTGTATCTAAAAGTTTGAGCGTACTTTTATGCTGTTAATGCTTAAGTAGAAACATTGAACAGGTAGAATCTTCTAGTGAATAATATTTCTATTGATAAGTTTGCTGTCAAAAACACTTTCTGTGTTTGTTTAAAATAGTTAAAGGGAGAATAGAGTGAAATTATCTTCTGCTTCTCTTCACAGGCTGAAGAACAATGGCTTCCTTCAGCAACCTGACTATTGGCATTGCTGTTGTCAGTTTTACTGTATTTCAGCTCCTGTTCCACGTTTTAAGTTCTTGGGTGTCAACACGAATAACACCTGGTTTTAACAATCTCAGCCAAAAAAGGAAGATCGAATGGAATTCAAGGTAGAGTGTTCAAAACAACAATAGTTAATGACCTACCTGAAATCATGGACACCTGAACCACCTGTGTATGTGTAACACTGAAGAAAATCCTATTAATTAAATGTTTGTAGAGATCAGAGGGCTGGCTCTAGGCACTGAACAAACAATGCATGTGAAATGTTGAGGCCCCTTCATGGAAACACAGCATTGCTGACACTTGTACATTAAATGCTTTGTTAGACAGTGATGCCCAAGTGAAGATCAGTACAAAAATAAAACAGTGACTGGTGAGAGGTAATAAGCTGAAGGGATGCTCTGTGATGCTTCTAGTAAAGAGAAGAGATAAAAAATTCCTTTCCAAACATGTATGAAAATTAAAACGATTGCAATTTATTATAAATCCCAGTGTATCTCTGGTCGTGCTTTTGGGAGCAAAGCAGTTTGCTCTCTGTTCTGCTGGTGCTACTACACTACAAACAGTTTTATATCGGTTAAGATTTTCTAAGGAATTTATTGAAGCCTTGGTTTAGTATTGAAGAGTCAGGTTCATGTGTGTGTTGTTGGGGAAGGAGACTGCAGGAGGAGGAAGGGGAGGCTATAGCAGAGGCAGGGTACACATGCAGGAAGGGGTTGTGGAAACTTAGTCCAAAAACATTCCTCACTCTCTTTATGTTTCTGTACATCCATCACTGGGGTGGATCCACCTGCATTTCACTTGTCTCCTCAGTTACAGGACTTCTAGAAACTGATTTGACCTGTGAGTTTTTTAAGCCATAAAGGAAGTATAAGATAGTAGTTGAAAATGGGATGATCAATGAGGTTTAATTTGCAACATACTACTATATGTAACTGATTCTCCAGTTGAAATTAATTAGTATAGTATAACTTTGAGTTGCCTATAACAACTTTAAAATATTTTTTCAGATGTTTCCCAAATTTAAAGCTCAAAAATGTGTTGTGTATGGTTGCCACTGCATTCAAAATGCATTAGTTGCATTTTTATTCCTCTTCAGTGCTGTTTAGTATCAGGTGTATACTTTTAAAGTTGTTTCCATTGTTCTAGGCAACATTAGCAGCTCAAATACCTTTGCCCTTCCATTTGGCAAATGTCCACTGCAGTGTTCTTAAGGGCACCATCTTGATTTCAGTTCCATCTTTGAATAATTACCTATCTGCCAGAACAACTGTGTAGGGTGCCAGTTCACAGTATCAGTGCAGCTTAGGTTTGTCTCTCTGTTACAATTAACAATAGAGGCAGACAGGGAAAGTAAACTGAACTGTTCCCGTGTGAAGCTGAACTATTGTCTATAAGCCACATCAAATGGCCTTTGAATTGCATAATAGGCTTTATGAGAATTTACCCCATGCCTGGTAGCGCTATGCTGGTGTAGTGCTTTGCATAATAACGTGAATTGATTTACACATCACAAGTGTGCTAGAAATAGGCTGCTCCATAATCTCTGGGCTACTTTGTAATAAGGTATTTAACTGCTCAACTTGATACAGTACCCCCGATTATGTCCTTTTTTACCTCTGCACATTTTTTTTTTCCTTGGCGTTGATAGCAGGATGTAGATGTTAGAGATGGGTTGTGATCCTGGGCTTCATCCAGCTCAGGAGCTAGAAGGCATGAAACACAAAGCTTGGTTCATCAGTATTTTGTGGGTCTTATAACTGAGGAGGGCATGAAGGGAAAGAAAGGCTAGCTGTGCTTGTGTTACTTCAGCTCTGCTAACCACAGTGTTTTGTCCAACTGCCCTGTCACTCCAGTATTTCACCAAAATGAAGAGAGGCCTCAAGGAGTATCTTGCAAGTTCAGAGAATGCAGATGAGTATGTATTTATTCTGCAGAAAGCTCTGCAGGTAGAGGCAGTTACTATGTCCCAGTAAAATAAGTTGGTTTCATTTAAATTGTTTTAAAGTAGATGGTTGTTATTTTGTCCTATATTGAACTGGTGTAGGGAGTGCAAACACAAATGATTCTGTTGGCAGTGCTAAGGAAACTGGCACAGAGGATGGTTATGCATTTTTATCAGCTCAGCTGGGTCTGGAAGAGGGCATCTGCCTGAAATGAGATGTAGCATTGAAAATATATTGTTACAGTTTAGAGGGCTTTGTCATCAAGCATTTGAGCTGCAGCTCTTGACTGTATTTTCCATGCTGTCAGTTTGTTCATTCTGACCTTCCAAGAATTACGAATTAATAAAGTAATTTCTTCTGGCATCTAAAGTATGTGGATACTCAAATCGAGTTAAAAACTTTATTTTGTCTCAGATGTAGTATAACTCTTCAGGTAGTTGTGCATATATTCCTGTCACCTCTCCTATAATGTATGCTTGTATTGCTATTAAGTAGTTGTGGAAAAAAAAGAAGATTCAATAATAAAGGAGAAAATCTGCAACCTAGCAGTGCAACTTTCTGCAGCTTACTGAGGAGTTAAAGGATGCAAGCTTTGACAAAAATTTCAAGGAATTGTACAGAGCTTGATAGCTTGACCTAGATTCCTTATTAAAATGGACTGTTGTACTATTTTCCTTCTTCTGCCCCGTCTTCAATGGAGAAGCTTCAAAGTCCAGAGTTAAGGAGGAAATCTGCTCCTTTTCCCCCTATCAAGTGCTCTACTTGTATACAGCTTGTATTCTAAACACTAAAGTTCAGATAAACAGCCTCTTCAAAGATATATTACAATTGTAAACTAATGAGCTATATTTTAGGACAAATTTTCGTTCTTGCAGCATTATCCTCTCCTCAAGTTCAAAAATTCCAGGTATTTCTCAGACACTAATATTGCATGCTGTGCTTTATTTTTAAAAAGAAAGAAAAGTTCCTATCTTTTTAAATCCTATGTTACAAGGGTAGACCTTTTAATTAAACTATTAATTATCATTGAAATTCTGATAATTAAATTTTCTTTCTTTGTTAAAAGAAGAGAGGGCAGAAGTGCAGCCTGTGCTGTAATGATTATTAACTGTTCTCATCCAGTTTTTTACTACTCATACTAATCTCCATTAATTTTCTGGAACACTATTGAAAAAGCTGCTGAAAATAGCACAATGACACTCTTGAAACAAATTGTAAATACCATCTCTTTTATGAAAAGTTACAGAATTTTCTATTGCCAATAGATAATAATATAACTTCTGGAAATGGAATAGGGATTATAACCTCTTTCTTAGCAAAATCTTCTGCAGGAAGTAAGATGTTTTCTTCTAATCTTGCATGGTAGAGCTTAGACTCTTGAGAGTGCCTTAAGGACATCTAAAATATTAATGACTTCCAAATACGTGTACTCAATATGTACAAAGACAAGAATAAAAACTAACAGCATCTGTTCATTTGTGTGTATATTGTTGGTGCTGTGAATATGGTGTGAAGAGTTTCCAATCACATAGCACTGAACTTAGTGCTCATCTTTCAAACAGTATCTGGGATTCCTATGGATATTCCTATGGATACTTTCTCATGGATATTTTTTTTCTTTCTAGTTATACTTGGAAAGTGAGAAAGCAGATAGAAGCTGCACAGTATTAGGTGCAGCTTACAGTTGTGTTAAACCCATGGCTAGAGCAGGAAGGTTACACATTTTGGACCTATGCCCATTGCATTGTTCTACCTTCCAAGAATACAAGTGGACTGAAAGGGCAGGAGTGGTCCTGGCTTGTGTGCTGGCAGAAACCCTGCTGGGGCTTCTGTAAATAGATATTTCTCTATAAGTGCATGTTTCTTAACATGCAGAGTTTACCTACACTGTGCATGCAGCCTGTAAACTGGAGACTGATGTCTTTGGGGGGAAAAAAAATGTTTAGTACCCGGGTGGGGACAAGGCAACTTTGATTCTTGTGACGTATATTTTAGATTTCCCTTGTCTGATACAAAGCTGTTAACTGATATAAACCTGTAGCTGTTATACCTTGGGTACTCAGCTACGACCTATTGCTATACAAGTTTTCTCTTTGAAAACCAGAATTTACTTCAAATGCATTAGAAATTCTATCTGAAGGTTAGAATTTTTCATTTAATGCTACCTTCTAAACCCAAACTAGACTTACTATGAGTCTTTCAATTTGGTGCCTGAAAGGAGAAACCTGCTGTTGCAGGACTCCTGGGCTAATCTGAGTATGAAATTGCATACACATTTTCCAGCAAATGTGACAATACAGAAAACACTTGTTAGAGAGCCAGATGTCATACTGTTTTTAAGGATTTTTTAATATATGGGATAATTGGAGGAAAATTTAGATCTCTGTTACTTTTAAGACTACATTTTATCTAATATCACCAGTCCCACTCCAATCTAATGGATTCCTTCTTACCGACTGTTTTTTCCCACCTGTCATTCTGTAAGTGATTGGACGTAGCATAGAGAACAGATGATTGTTTTCCACAGAAGTATCTAGATGCAGTTGAGAATGCCTTTGGAAATATCCTTAAGCACACTATGGGAAGTTGTGAATGGCGGTACCTCCTGGTGACTGTGATCTCTTTTTCAGGACAGTGTCCACATTCCACGCCTTGGTGGTTGGAGGGTTCTGCCTATATATTTTATTGTACGATGATGCTGTTAATGCTGACCGGCTCTGGTAAGGCGTGTTACATACATGTTGTGGTTGCACAATAAAATAACGTAATTGAGAAGAAGAAAAAATAATCCTGCAGTGTATTAAGTACTGAATGATTGTTTCATTTTCCATTAAAATATGTACTTGTGATGTGCTCATTTTTACGTTTGTACTGTTTGAAAATTTGATAACTATTGTGTCAGTATTAATGTCTTAGATCAATGTGTCTCTGTGAAGTGGAATAGATAAAATACAAGTAATTGATTTGAAATAGCTTATTAAATTACTAAAGAATAAACTGTAACTATAAGTCAGTATGACTGAAACTCTGCTATTTACAGTAACCATTTTAAAGTGAAATTTAAAAGCTGTAGCAGATCTGGATAGTGTGTATCTGTGTGGAAGTTCTCCACTGAACCCTGCAAAGGGTTTGGGTTCAGTGAAGAGAGAATGTGGTATTACTGTCAAGTAATGCCTGAAAATAGATACAGTGGATCCTAACAAAGACTGGAGCATTGGTAAGCTGCAGGGAAGCATCAGCATTGTATGTGATTTTTTGATGGTCTAGGACTTATCATAAATTTTTTCCTTTTTTTCTGTATGTACTAGAGACTAACATAGATGATGTAGAAATTGTTTTTGTGGTGGTGAGAATCACATGGTAGAAAATGTGGAGGTGGTAGAGATCAGATAAGGAGAGGGAGAAGGTGTAAATAAGTGGATTAAATAGTAGCTTCATAGGAGAACAGGGTCCTTCCTATGACTGTTCACAGTCATTACAGTTTTTCAAGTTTGATGTTTGATTAGAATTTTATGACTATCTGCAAAGAAGTTTGAAGAAAGTCAGTCATATGGACTTTTGTTTGTTCTATCTGCCCATGTGTGTTCATGTGTAATTCATTTGCCACACATACCTCCTTTGCAATCACTGGAGATAGTTCTTCCCATTTGTTTATTCAAGTCACTCCCTGTTTATCACTCTGGGCTGTTGCTTACATCAAAACTGGCCTGCAAACATCAGGGCTCATTTATTCCATTGCACCTTCCATTCAAGGAGATAGTCTAAAATCTTCCAGATTTCCTGACCTAAATTTTAAGTTCTACATTTATTGAAAATAATTTGGGATTCTAGCATGGACTCTTCTTGAAGGGATGTGACAGATGGACAGTGCAGCTGTGTATATTGTTGCAGTGTTGGTTTGGAAAGCCTAGAGAAGGTTTGATGGAAAGTGACCATTCACTGGGGAAAAAAAGGAGGGAAGCAAACCATTCCCTGTCCCATCCAGTTAAGTCATACCTACCATTATCAAGGAACCAGTTTCATATACTCAGTCCTTTGCCTGTTCTCTGGAGAATATGAAGGCTTTTGAGTGTTGGTGGTGATGTTCTAAACTGTGTTGGGACCCCTTAGAAGTTTAATTATGATGCTGCTGCTGGGAGCTCTAACATGAGGGCTCTACATAAAGAGTTTCTGCTGAAGTTATGAGAACATATCTGTCTATACTCTATGTCTAAACCTAAAGAAGCACTCAGCCCACAACATATGAAGCTCATGAAATCAAGTTTTGAAGCCATGGAAAAATGGTTCTGTTTCAAGCTGTATTTAAAAGAACCTCTATGACAAATATTAAGAGATGGAGTGAATTACCGACTCTCCTAGTAATGATTTTTCTTCACCTAACAGAACTCTGGTTTTGTGAGTCCTAATTTCCTGTAAACTACCCTCTCACTGGGGAGAACAGTTAGTTTTAGACACTAAGAAAGCTTTATAATTTAGTGATCAGATTGTAATAATACAGGAAATCTCTACCACTGCTCCATTCCAATAGGATTAAGAAAAGAATAGTTAAGTAATAGTATTTTACTGTGTTCTGGCTGAGGCAGACTTTGCATTGGAGTTGGCTGTAAGCACAGTTAGGTTCCTTTTTTCTGGAAAAGTTTACAACAAGGATTGCTTTCACAGCTTGTCTAGAGCAGTCCACATTTTATGGATCTGTTGACCTGTTGCTTGAAGCTCAATTCATTTTTAAATGAAACATAACAAAACATAGCTAGATTAGTTGCACGATTTAATTAAAAAAATAAGTTACAATCCTTATGCAAAGGAAAAAAGAGTTGCTTACCAAACTCCTCAAAGTAGGAATGCACAGAGGACAGTGGAGGGAAGAACAAATATTTCTTGCTGTAATGTGGAGGCTTCCCTTTATTAAGCTGTATTCACAAATTTGGGTTTGTTGAACATTCTAGAGGAGCTGAACTTATGTGTGTGCTACTGAGACCTTTGCCTGCTGAATGTTTGGCACCAAAATGGAAGGGATAGAAGGTGTGGAAACCACTCTGAAAAGCATTTTTGCTCAAAGGTTCTTTGGCTCCAGAGAACTGGCAAATAATTCCTTTCGTATCCTTCTACTCTGTTTATCCCTATAAACATCCATCTGATTATGAATATGAAAAGCACCAGCTGAGCAAGATATTTTTGTCGTCCTTACCAATGTTTTAGCACTGGCAGAAAATAAAAATGGAGACACAGAGTATCAGTTAAAAGGCTAAGAGACAGCGACTGGGCTGTTCTCTTTTATCCTCAGTTTCCTGAGAAGGCAGCTCAGAGTACTTGCTGGATTTCAGTTCAAATCTCTAGCAAGGCTCTTGGGCCAGTCTCTGTGCCAAGGCAGGGGTTGATCCTGATTAGGGTAGTTAGTCTTGTGTCTGGGTGGAAAAGGAATTCACTTTTATGATTAGAACACTTCTTAAGTAGATTGCATAATCTCTTACTGATGAAGCAAGAATGTGTCCTGATGGGCATTGTATTTGAGATGTGTATGTCCTTTGCAAATTAGGCTGTAACTATGTATTTCTGGTATGTTTACAGGGGTGACCCTTCAATTGTGAAGCTGAATATTGCTATTACCACAGGCTACCTCATTTCTGGTAATTATGCAACATGTATATAACATGCACGACCTGTTTATTTATATTGAGTCACTTTACCCACATGTTTATCCTGAGCCACTGTGGTGAAGATGTGATATGTGCATATAATACAGTTTCTACTGCGTCTTTAAAAATTGCTAATGATTTGTGGGTTGTGGTGAAATTACAGGATCTTGCTAGCAGATGTGAAAGATGGAATATCTCCCCAAGCACTGAGGAAATGCCGGTGTGTGGCTTTGTGATGGTTTGATGTGCAACCACCAGCTCCAGCTCACTTTTGTCCTTCGGCCAATTGAGAAGGTGTTAGAGCAGTGCCCTTCACTCTCTTCACGGTGCCTACAACTTGTAGCTCTTCTATCATGTGTTTCTCTCTGTGACCTCAGAATGCTGGAAGAGGAATTTTAGTAACCCTCAAACAACCTAAGGCAAATGATGCCATAGGATCCTGTCTGCCCATCTTTTAGTCTCACTTTAAGACAAAATTCAGTCATGTATAGAACATGGAAATTTTAATTATTTACTTTGTATGTTATTTATTCCTACATATGTTTTTTGTTCTTAATTTTGCTGTCAACTGAAATTGCCATGGGAATTTTGCTACAAAATACTTTGGAGCTTTCTTTTATGTTGTGTGGAGATAATAATGGCTTATCAAAGCAAAACCTTGTTGTCACTTGAACTATTTTCAGTGAAAACTTCTCATGTTAGGGTGAAGTCTCTGGTCAGAGACTGGGCCACAGACTTGGTTATCTCATCCTAGATTTCGCAACCCAGTGGAAGTGATAATCTGGTGATCAGCATACTCAGTTAAACTGTTCATTACTTTAAGTGTCTGGGTATTTTCATAGCTTCAGCTGTCACGTTTAAATTAATCAGTATCTATTTTTGAATAATTATACATTAAACTTTCATTATGAATTAATGAATGCCTTTGAACAGGCATCTCAACCTGACCACTCATTCTCTTTCACTTCCCCATATAGTTAATATTTAATTATTAATAAGAAGTGAGCAGCTATGTCAGATGATGTAGGGCCCTGCCTGAGGATAGCTAATATAAAAGAGATAAAGGCACACACTGCACTTAAGAAAGGAATAGGGATAAAGTCTTTGATTTTGAACCTTGGTCAATAATATTCCAGTCCAAAGTACTAATTTGCAGAAAGTAGGGACAGAAATTGCTTGTTCCAGTACAGAGAACAAAATCTTCTGAATTCTCAGATCATCATAGGAGAAGAAAGATTTATTGTTGTTGTTGTTGGTTTTTTTGGTTTATTTTATGTTAATGCTTTTTTTTTAACACTAATTTGGGTCTGCTATGTCACTTTTGCAGTAATTAGAAAATTGGGATTTAATAAAGCAAATATGCTTCTTATTCCAAATGCCTCTTAGAAAATATTTTTGGTAAAAAGTTCCAAATTCGCTAATATACTTTACTTCTTCATTTAGAAGTTCTCCAAAATAAATCCCTGCATTTGTTTCATGTATTTGTATGTTTGCTATGCCCCCTGGAGACCTTCCTTTTTTAAAAAAAGTAATTTGTTACAGATTTTTGGGGTCATAATTGTGAAGTTACTATGAAATCCAGGATCCACCTTTTCCTTCCAAAATACTTTGGCTAAAGTTATTGCGTCTGTATTTCCATTGATGTGGAAAGTAATCAGTTATGGGAATTGTTGGGAGAATATTGTTTTCTGGAGAATTACTGCCTAATGCTTTGACTGAAGTAAAGTCTTTAGGATAAAGATGTTCTCTTCAGAGATCATTAATTCAGAGGGTTTCTACTGATGCCATATCTTGGTATATCTCTAAAACTTAGAGAAACTATTCTGAGGTCAATGATTGTATAATAAATAGTTCTTTATAGTTATTTCTCTTCTCTTGTAGATCTATTGCTTATTATTTACTACTGGAGTGCAATTGGTGACAAATTTTTTGTAATACATCACTTGGCAGCTCTGTATGCTTATTATTTTGTACTGGTAAGTGCTGCATTTTCTTCTAACATAAGCAGATGAGATTAAAGAAACAGCTTTTGTAGACCTCACTTGCTTAATGTTGAAAAAAAATTTCACTGGTTGATGAAAGGCACACTTCCACTTTGAATCATTATTTTTGATTTTTTTATCAGTTATTTGTGGTAAGTGCACATCTTTTCAATGTTACACTCCAACAAAAATGTGTAACTTTGTTGAACTTAAAAACTTTTCTCAGTTTTTGCTGTAAAGAGATTTTGGCAGAAGGGCTTTTCATATGATTATAGAACAGAGTTTTAAATAAAACCACAAGCTTGAATATTTAGTTGGAATGTTAGAAGGAAATGGTTTCAAGCAGTTATGTTCTGCTTCTGTCTCCCAGGTAACAAGTGACAGGATAAGGGGAAATGGCCACAAGTTGTGCCAGAGGAGTTTTAGTTTGGATAGGAAGAATTTCTACACTGAAAGGGCGGTCAGACAAGTGTTCAGGGAAGTGGTGGAATCACCAGCCCTGGAAGTTTGAAAGGCGTGTGGATGTGGCATTGGGGATCTGGTTTAGTGGTGAACACAGAGCACAGTTAATGACTGGACTCGATCTTGAAGGTCTTTTCCAACCTTAATGATATTTTCCCTGCCCGCTGTGTGAATCCCAGGCTTATAATATTAAAAGTGTTGAGATGACAGATTACTGTCAGATTTCCCATGTAAAGGCTTAAAGGGGCTGAAGTGCACTGACTAGTAAATACTCTGTTTCTGGTTGAAGATAATTAAATTTCTAATATTATCATGGATGAAAGCAAATTAGAGCTGAATATTAGATAAATGAAAATACCACTACCAAGGCTAATCCCCCATGCAGAAAATTCATTAGTTGTTTCTGGAGGAAACAGAAAGCATAATATTAGTGTGAAGTTCTTTAAAAGCATTTATTACTATGTGTCTATAGCTCTGCCTGTGGATGTCAGTGTGTTGCTCTGTCTGTTGTCTTCAGAGAAAGTTACCCCTAAGTATGTTGTTTCCAAATTGCCTTTTGAGGATAGGAAAGAATTCGGTTAAAAACACAGATTTTCTGTTTAGTGTAGTGCAAACTGACATGAAAAGCTTGAAGTATTGGTATTTGCTTGCTTGGTGTGGGAAAGAGGAATCATGACACACACTCCAAAGGTTGTTGAGGGAACTTAAGGAGATTAGAAAACCCCAATCTTTTTATCTCTACATCCTCAAACTGCTGCTTTCCCGGCAATTGTGTGAGTGGATACTGTTTCCAGCACAAGCAATTGGTAAGGCGGATCAAAGGCCGTGCTGTGTCACTGGGGGAAGAAGCTCGGCTGCAGGGGATGTGCCCGTGGAGGAGCCGTGCCTGGCCAGGGCTGCCCCTGCCCTCTGCAGGAGGGAGGAAAGGGCTCTGTGTGCCCTTCCCTGCTGTCCAGTGAGAGCTCTGACTTCGGCTGCGCTTTGGCAAAATGTGTTCCTAAAAAATGCAGGGATGCTTTTTCTTCAGCATACAGTGTTTCTGTTTGGGCTTGTTTAAACGTTGAAAAATCAAAAAATATTTATAATTCTTTCAGACAGTAAAGCTATCATGATAATTAGTAATCTATGACTACTGTGAATGTCTTCTCTAGTTAGCTTTTCATGGGCATTTAACTGTAGGTCTTATTTAAGATTTACTTGAAGTAAGAAGCTACTGATTGGAAATACCTGAAGGACAATTGCAGCTTTTGTGATAAAATTTGCTTTGAAAGTGCAAGAAAGGTGGCCACAACTGGCAAACTCAGTTTGATTTAAGAAGTTGAGATGATATATCATTCTGTGTATACTTAAAGACTTAAATGACAATTTCACATCTACCTTGTTGATTTTTGCATCATGTCTGTTTTGTTTTGCTAACCAGAGCAAAGGTCTGCTGGCTTATTTTGGAAACTTCCGTCTCCTCGCAGAGTTCTCCACTCCTTTTGTCAATCAGCGGTAAGTGGTTAGGGAGGTTTTCCATAGTTCTTTTAGAATTTAATCTGCGTTACTATTTATGTCACTTAGGAAGTCTTTTTATAGTTGTCAAATGTCTGCTGAGAGGGAGTTTGCATATATTCAACTAAGGATTACGATATGAAAGTCTTTTTTGCTATGAAAACCTTTTGCTGCTATAGCTGCAACAGTGTAACTAATATATTCATCCCCAAGTTCCTTTTTAGATTACACCAGGCTTTGTATGAAATGCCAGCTTTTTATTAAAATACCAAACAAAAAATTTCACAAATAAAATATTCTTTATTAACTTTTGTATATTCATTTAATTGTTATAATAAAACTATCTTCAATATGGGTGTTTTTTCTTGGTCTCATGGATGAGGAAAAGAAGCAAGATAATATTGTCATCAGAATCCTAGAATGGAATTGGCTTGCCCTGTATAATTTGAAGTTTATTTTCAATATTCCACACACGCAAATCAATACTAATATATGCATATGAATATCTAGAATAATATAAATGTATGTTCTTTGTTTGCTTTAAAAAATAGTTCTGCAAGTTATTTTGGGCACTTAAGTATATGTGAAATGGTTAATCCTCACACCTGTGATTAGAGAAGAAAGGGGCAAAAGCTTCTCCTGCAGAGCTCAGAGTCAGAGCCTGCCCTGGCTGCTGGTTCAAATGTTTTTACCTGATTTGCTGCTGTATCAGAAAAGGAGGCTGATGATGCCACATACTGCAGCAGGGGGAAAGCTGTCATTGGAGTTTTATGGTGCTGTGGGGAGGGTGGCCTCTCTCATTACTCTGTAGCCACCAGGACATAGCTGGGGGTAGGGATTTGCCTGGAAAGACTTCACCTCAGGTAAGGGGCTTTGGTACAGAGCAGGGCTGCAGCCTTCTCCTCTTCCTCCAATTTTTTGCAAGGTAGGATGAGAACTTTCAGTGTATCAGATGCCCTTTTCTTAACCATGCTTTTTGGGGTGTATTTCCACTTTACTGCTTCTATACATGTGGTATCTGTTTTCCAGATGTCTGGTAGAAAAAAGGTAAGACAAACAGAAACTATTCCTCCTGCAGACAGGCTATTGCCCATTACTGCATTGTGACTGTAATCTCTGAAGTGTTTTATGACACTGTAGCATTCCTCAGAGCTCTTACCGATAAAAAAAGACTCTGCTGTGGTCCCTTTTGAACATCAGCTTGGTAAACTTGAACTTGCAGGAGGACAGGGTGGAATAATGGAGTTCTCCAGAGGCTGCTCTCCACTGGCCCAGTGCAGTTGTGTAGGAGATACCAGTCTGCTGTAGCCTGTGCTCTGTGTGCACAGAGAAACTTAAGACTAAATAAACACTTCTTCAAACTTAATGAAGAAGAAACTCTTTATATTGATATTCATGTTCTAGTGAATGGCTGTTGTCTCAGCTTCTACCAAGATAGGATGTCATCTTGGGTTCAGGTGGGTTCCTACACTGATGCTTACCTTTCAGACTGTGACATTAGAAAGAATTGTGGTACATCTGGCTATTAAAAGTAATTTGTGTTATACTTTTAAAATGCCTATGGTGAGATTATGGGTCTTTGACTACTGACATTTAGCACTCTCTCAGAAAAGCAGAAATTGCTGCAGGAGATAAAGTCCCTTGCACTAAGTGATGTCATCTCATTAGTGCATGATTTTTTATTTCCATTAAATTTGAAGTGAATCAGAGCCTTAAGAGAGTAAGTAGTGGGTAATGATAACGACTTTCGTTATGTTTCTTGTTTGCATTCTTAGTCGACCAAAAGAGCTCTTATTAAAATATAAAAAGATATTCTAATCTTAGAACTGTCTGTGTATTTCCTGTCTTTGTTGTTAGGGATCTCTAATTGGAGGTTGTCTCCATGCCAAGCATTTAGATCTTTTAATGTTAGTTATCAGCATTTATGTAATTAATTCTGAACTGTAGTGGGTAAAGTTGTAATGGTAGCTGTTATTTACAGACTTTTCTTTTTTTTTTTTTTTTTTAATTTGCTGGGAAAGGGAATATGCTAAACAGACGTCCAGTTATCTATACTGGCATGTTGTAGTCCTATGTTGTATTTAGTATGTTTGAAAACCATTTTTCATATTACTTTTTGATTTTGCATTGTATATATCATTGAAAGTAAAGGCTTTGATTGTTAATCTAACCAAACATATCAGATCTTTCTCTTCATTATGTCAGTAAGTTTTTCTGTGGTGAGGCATCCTGCTTCTGGGCTGGACTGCCACTTTGAGTGCCTGGACTTTAATTGTCCTAGTTGCATGCTTAATGAATTTCTAGAATATGTCTGCTAGAGCTGGATGTCTGGAAAATCTTTTTAGTGTATTCATAATTACCTAGGTTGTAATCTGTAGGTAATTAAATTAAAAACTACTCTTAAAACCGGGTTTAGAACTGTTTTTTGTTAAATGATTTTAGCCTTATTTCTTATTGGAGGAGAACTGATTGTTTCATTCTCTTTCCCATCCCCCATTATGAATACAGTGATTTAAGTTATTTTGCTCTGGTCCTGCTTGCAATTGCTGCACAAATTTTACTTGTTTATTCTGGTTTAAGTGTGAATGACAAAGGGTTAGAGGAATTTGTTGTTCCTTTTTCAACCCTCAGGTTCTCTGTGCTAGGCAGTAGATAAGTTATGCCTGTCTACTATATCTAGGACTAAATATGCAAGAATTAATCTTTAAAGACCATTTATGACCCAGAAGTCGATGGAGAGGCAGTTTTTAGATTTATCTTTTTCATTGGATAATCAAGAGTTCACAGTGTCTGGTTCTGAAAATGTTCTGGTTTTGGGCTGAACAGAAGCAGTCTAAAAATTCCGATTACAAGAAATGAGAGCTCTGTCTGGAGTACCAAATCCAAATTTAATTTTATAGTTGCTTTCAGTGAGACAAAGAATTTTAGCTGCTGTTGGTATAAACTATAATAGCAAGTAATAAATATGTCTTCATGATTTTAAAAGATAGTTTTATTATTGTATATTACACTGAAATGCACATGGGTTGTAAACTGGTTCACAATTCATATCAGGATTTTCTATGTGTTATTCTGCAATATACTGGATATCATAGACTGCTTAAGTGGTGGGGAAAAAGGGCAGCCAAGCAGAAGGATTTGTAACTAAGCCCAGACAAAGTGCAACAATTTAGAAATTATAAAGCAATTAGAAGCAACTAATACACAATGAATTAAAAATAAACATGAAGTAAAATATTTTTTAATGAGATGACTTCAAGTCTGCCTGGTATTTGTGAACACTTCTTTTGCAGGTGGTTTTTTGAAGTACTGGGATATCCCAAATCTTCAATAGCCAACATCATCAACGGTGTGCTGATGACAGTTGTGTTCTTCGTGGTGAGGATTGCCGTCATGCCTGTATATTACAGCCATGTACTTTCTTCGTTTGGAACAGAAGGTTTCCAGAGATTAGGATTTGCAGCCCAGAGCGCCTGGATTATTTCAAGTGTTGTCTTGGATATTATGAACGTGATGTGGATGGTCAAAATTGCAAAAGGATGCTACAAGGTCATTTGTCTTATTGGACGGGAGGAAGCGAAAACTCACAGAAATGGAAAATCTGCCTAAAAATCATACATAAAATGAAATTTCTGCTATGAAAATAATTTGGGTTCACTGAAACAGTGCACATTTCTGCCATGGAATGCTCCTCTTATGGAAACAAGGTATTACCTCTGTACTGACCTTACTCTTTCCCTAGCCACACTGCCTGCACGCCCAGGGCCACGCTTTGCGGATCCTGTCCAGAGGGGAATAAAAGCAAAAGCTCACACAGATGAGTTCCACATGCCTGTTCTAAGCAGTTGCAAGCATCAGAAATTAGAAAGGAGCAAACTGGTTACTTGCTTATTGTCCACCAGTGTGTTCAAAGTGTTTCTCTCAGGTTTCTCTGATTAAAATGTTTTATAAATCCAGTGAATACTGACATATCTGTTTTTTTAGAAAATGAAAAATTCCCCAAACTCCTGATATGGTGCAATTTTCCAGGCACGTTTCTATGTTTTCTTCTAGGAATAACAATCAAGATTTCATTCTTGACAACTTTTTAATTTTTGCAAGAAAAGCTAAAAATTTGGCTTTGATTCTATGAAGTCTTTTACTGCTTTTTGTTCTGCCTTATATGAATGCAAACCATTTTGGGAAATTTATGAAATAATTTTATCTAAAATGCTGTATTATAAGACCACATGATATCTTAAAAGCTGTTAAAATTCTCACTTTGATGAGAAGGAGTCCCATTTCCTGTGCTAGGTTACATGCAATAGTACATCTTCTAATTTCCCCATGGAGCTTTTTTTATAAGTTAATATGGTAGATGATATGTGGAAATGGCATAGTTCTTACTGAAGTGCTTTTTC
This sequence comes from Zosterops lateralis, assembly GCF_965231275.1. Lineage (NCBI taxonomy): Eukaryota > Metazoa > Chordata > Aves > Passeriformes > Zosteropidae > Zosterops > Zosterops lateralis. Next base: position 17,665,039 of record NC_139769.1, read on the forward strand.
CTTTGCTGCTACTACCTTTGAGAAGTGCTGCAGTTTTTCTCAGAGTATTTTTAACCATTGGCTGTTTGGATTCAAAGTTTAATTGCAAAGATATTTATATCTTCTGTATACGAGATGTGTAACTTTAACTAATACTTTTTTCTTTTATGACATTTGATACAAAGTGTGGAGAGTTTTTGTCACATTTTCCTTGTTAATCAAGTCAGAAATCTGAGGTGTGACTAAGAACACTCTTGAATTAACTGTGCCAAACTCCTCTAAAGCTGTATGGTAATTCCATAGAAGGAACAGTTGACCTCCATAGACACAATTTTTTCGTTGTTGTTCTTGTTTTAAACCACACATTTGTCAATAGATACTCAGTTACTTTGTGAACTTGAAGGCTTGGAGGTCATCAGAGAGGAATCTCACCATCTAGAAATAGTCCTAAATCTCATCTATAATACAATTTGAGAAAATTCTGAGTTATGTTTTATTTAAAATTATTTTGAGAGCTATATTTATGTGTAAATTTGTTTTGTTTTCTTTTAACCAGAATTGTGACTGATGAACTTCTATTTTTTTTCCTTGATATAGGTGTGCTAAAAGTGTCCATCTTCACTGAAACATCAGTGTACATCCCAATTATTGTAACAATCTGTTAAAGCAATTAATTTCTAAACTGAAAGATAGCATATTTAGCCCATAGTGGATGATTAGTCCTGTTCCCTCTGACAAAGCTGGGTGACATGAGCTCTCCCCTCCATAGTCAGAGGTGTGAGTGCCCCGTGCTGTCCTCCCTGGTGAGGGACTCTGCCATTCCCCTCTTCCAGAAATTGCATGTAAGACCCAAGAGGACTGCACAGGCTGAAATGCCTTTTAACTAAGGCAGCTGCAATGAGTTTAGTTCCCCAGTTAAAATGCTGTCAGGGAGTATTGTTTGGACTTGTGTAAAATGCCCTTTTGAAAGCCTAGTTCCATTGCTCAGCTTGGCAGGCTTTTTTCTAAAAGTTTCCCAATCCTGCCTTGTTAAGAGAGATAGCAAGGATTGTTAGTACTTGTGTTTTTTGGGTCCCGTGGCTGTTAATACTTCACAAGCCTACAGACAAAAGATCAGTTTCTGCCTTGGGAGCGTTCACAATTAATCTGTCAAGCTGTATGATCTGAGTGAGCACAGTGCCTCATTTGGGTACCAGTAAATCCAGAGTCTTTGAGAGTCAATCCTGTGAGCTGCTTTGCTCAATGCAATAGACTTTCTTTTATGCTAATTTGCAGAACCTGGTATTTTTGAAATGTGATTTCAGTGTACCTAATGCAAAATTGTAAAAAGGCTGTGTTTCTATTACCTTTATGATTTAAAGGTGTATATGAAATACTCTTTGTTTTTTAAATCCCTAGATCCCTGTGATTAATAGTTTTGTAAAAGCTTGTTCCTTTCTAAAATTAAGTCCATTCAAACATTTTGGAGATGTATGCTTAAAAATAGAAGTCTGCTTTTATTTTTAGGGAAGTACAATGAAAAAATTGAGAAGATGATATTGAGCAACTTTTAGGGTGATAATTTATGAACATTTCTGAAATCTCTGATTTCTTACATTAATGTTAATATTTCAGTTTTAAATATTTTGTTCTCAGTGGAGAACAAAATATTCATTGAAATGGTCTACTTCTTCCACTTTTAGATAGACTTGTGTTTGATGGGGGGAAAAAAGTAAGTCAAGGTATAATAACATTGACATTAAAACTAGATTTAGAAACAAAAAACAATCCAAAACTCTGCATACTACACTTTGGCCAACAATCCAGGCTTGAAGGGCAGTAGGATAATTCTTTTAGAGCAGCTAATATTTTGGACTGCTGCACAAAATTAATGTAATTAAAAATTTATTTTGCAATGCATTAGCTTTAAATTTTATAATTTTTTTTAAAAAGTTATTACAATTATGTCCTGATGCATCAGAAAAAAATTCTTAGTAAAAAAAAAAAACCTATTAACAGCTGTGGTTTCAGTAAAAACTTTAGTAAACAGGCAGCAAAGTTGTGATGTACTAAATACAGTAGTGTATATAGGGCACTTTTTACCTGCCATTAAAAGCTTATAATACAGCAAATTAGATAGCTGTGGCACCCATTTTTAATTGCACTTTATTAATTTTAAAAATGTGGTAAAATATTGATAAAATTTAATGTTGTAAGCTTGTGTCTTTGCTTTTTTATGCAAAAAAGTAAATGCATGATAATTAGCATAAAAATGCTTTTGAATGTAATATCTTATTAATGGCTTAAAACTTCTATTTTTAACAGATGCATTGTACAAGCAGACTCTTGGCATGTCACCTGCTCTTTTCTGTGAGCATATCAAATGGAAGGAGTGACTCTTGTATAAAATAGCATGTTTTTCTTTTCTTTTCCATTCTTCAGTACCAGGTGACATAAAATTAGCTTGCTGATCATGGGAGAGACTGTTTGTACCAGTTAGGCTGTAAGCAGAAATGCAAGTTTCCATTTTTTATGGTTTTAATTTTTCATCAAAAGTTGAGTAAATACAACTTTCAGAACTCTATGGGGGAATGGTAGGTCAGATGTTCTGTAACTGATTTGTGGAATCAGTACCTGCAGAGAGGAAGTACACTTCAAATATTCAATTTTTCAGAGTGTTTCAGTGGATTTCAGGAGAGAGTCTCACACAACAGGGATGCTGTATGGGTTATCTGTGTGAATTCTTCAGTGGCAAGAATTACATCTCTGAAGCCTACTCTACCTCTATAAATACACACTATCTTGAGTGAGCACCATAATTTAATAACTTAATTGCTTAAAAAACATAATCCATTGAAAAATGAAATATATGCACAGGAAAATGAGGAGAGCTGACTTCATATATAAATTCTTGACAATTCCAAATTTTGTACTAAAATTTATTAAAAGTTAAATTAGTTACAGTTTTTGGAAGAGAATGACTTCCATCTTTACTTAAAATATTGTGGGAGAAGATTGCTCATATTGCAGAAGTAACAACCTAAGGGTAAAAGCTTACACAAGTGAGCAAATGTATTCAGGCAGGTTTAAAGAGGACAGGAGGAGGAGACTTTGAGTACACACATAGAGATCCAGATGTCTTCCTGCTGCTGTGGTGGGGACAACAGCACATGGATGCGTCACATAAAGGTTTAGGTGTTTGTGTCTGTTCGCAATGGAAAATGAAATTTTATTCTTTAAAATTTTTAAGCTGTATAAAATGGAATACCAGTTGTTGATTACTGTATGAAGAGGACTTTTTCTCATGGTCTTGTGTGTGTTTAAGCATATGTATGTACAAGCTTTCTGTAAAAGACCATTTAATAGAGAAGTTTGAAAATTTGTTTTGTGATGCTTCCACTGAGCCATTCAGAGGAAAATAAAGGGCTGCTTGACAATTACTCCAGCTTAGGGTTTGGTACAGTGTTGGCTGCTGCTGAAAGCCATCAATAAAACAAATAGAAAGGGACTAGAATTTCCAGATGAAAAAGTGGAAGTGTAGAAGACTTTGAAAAGTATTGCAAGCCCCTTTCATATTTTTAATAGCCTGCTGTACAGCAGCATTATCTGGCTACAAGGAGCTCCACGAGGGAAAGTTTGTTCCTGGTCAAATTTCTCCGTCTATTGAATACAGGCAGAAAAAGAACAGTACTTCATTGCTGATATCCTGATGCATGGCAGTCAGATGGAAATAGTGATAATATTTATGAACTTCTAACATTCATCCAAACCTGGATAAAATCTGTGTTAGACAGGTGAAGTTCTTAGGATTTTCTGAAAGCAACTTGGAAGTTGTTTTTATGGCAGAGAAGATGAAATATGTGCTGTCTGGGTTGTTTAGAGATCTGGGTTAAAGCATCAAGTCATACTTTTAGATGGTAACACTTGGTGAGGTTTCTTACCCATTAAAAATTCCTACTAGCTACCTCCTTTGAAAGTCTTGTTCTATTTATAATAACCAAGCACTTTATAGCTCAGTAAAGAATGGAAGGTAGCTATGAAGAATAAATTGTATTGTTTGGTATAAGAAATATTTTGGCAAAATTTCTTCAGAGAACAGTTTCAGTGTGTGATGTCCTGCACTGAGAGGGCATCTGTTTAATAGGAAGTACAAACATTTTAAACCTAGTTGTAAGTAAAAGAAGTGTCTTTAAGAGAGTGAAGTATGAAGTGATCATCAGCATGGCTTGGTATCAACCACATAATGATTCAGTGTGCTATTTATAACTTCCTACTTACTGAAATTGAAAATATAAAAGCAAATAAAATATTCTGTATTGTATCTTTATTTTTAATCTATGTGTGGGATGTCAAATATTGTGCTTGTCTTGTGGACAGGACATGCTTTTATGAGCCTATAAATATTTAAGTATATGAGAATCTGCACCCAAATGGAACATGTTGCATGCAAATTGTCTTCTAAGTTTTTAAATTTTGGTATTTTTAAAAATTTGCTAGGTTTGAAAGCAACATTTAAATATGAATACTAAGCTGTAGTACAGAATACAAAATTTTGAATGCAATGTGGTTTTGTTTATAGTAATCCTATTCCAGTTTCAGGAGAAAAATCCATCAAATCATAGGGGGAAGGAAAGAAAAGGGCTAATCATGAGCTCAGCTATATAATTTGCACACTTAATATGCACACATCCAAATGTCCTGGATTTGTTTCTAGCATGCATTTACCAAACAGTGTTTTCTTTGATATTGGCAGATACCTATTTATGTAGAATAAGCACAGCTAACCTGTTCTAAAATCAAATTAGAAAAGCTGTTTGGAACAAATGAGTTACAAGTTAGGCATATGTAATGGAGCCAGTAATTCAAAAATGTTTGTATATTCTTCTGTCTAAGAAGAAACTTGATGAGTTTATCTAACTTATGTGCAGAGTAAGGACAAAACCAATAGATTCTCCTAGACTGATTTCTGGTAAATCTTGACAATCTGGTTTGCAGTAAATTCTAATACTGTCACAAAATGTCAGGATCACAGTATTAAATTCAACTAGTAATGTGACCTGATTGTAGTAGCAATCCTTATCAAGGCACAAGGACTTAAAAAATGCAATATAACAATTCTGAAGATTGGTGATAAAAGTAATCCATCATAGTAAGGTGAATTTTTAAGTATTATGGGTTTAAATTTACTTTTTATTATAAGAAAGAATCTGAATTATTTGTTAGCATTTCAGTGATACTGTAAAGCATTTCTGCATTTTGTTTGAACAATTTAGGAGCTTGCATAAAACGATACTGGCTGATTTTTTTTCCCTTTGATATATGCAATAATGTCAATAAGCAATAAATTGCATGTTGTATGCAAGGTATTGGTACTTCATAATAAAGGAAAGGAACACAGTTTCTTATTTTGTGAAGTGTTCTTTCTTAATATGATAGAAGTTTATGTACCTATAAGTGCATCATGAAAGAACAGTTTGGGGGGGTTAAATTCTGAAACAACTGGCTTTTATGGTATCTTGAGATTTCATGCTGTATCGTATTTATTTTAAAGAGGGTGAAGATGGGTGTATGAGGTCTGAGTCCCACTGTTGCTCAGGTGGCTGGAATTTTGAATGCTGAAATTCTATGTAGGACATCACTGGGGCCAGGAATGTAACTTAAACTACAAATTTTTGTTGTGTATTTTGGAAGAACTTTTGTATTTGATAGTATAATTATATTGCATTGTCTTGTAATACTATGTGTGCCAGGGCCTAGGCTGGACAGTTGTCTGAAGGCTCTGGGGATAAAGAGCCGCTGTTGTCAGCATATTATAAATATGATGCACTACACAGTCCCTTACTGAATGCTAAGGTGGGCAATTAAGTTCCTCAGTATGGCAGTTCCTAGGTTCTGTATGTGCAGTGAATGAAAGCATGGAAGCATGAACTGTGTGGTAAAGCCCACAGGTTTCTTTGAGCATCCTTAGAAATTGCTGGTGTTTTATATCTTAACCACTGGCTTCCAAGAAAAGGAATTACTCATGTTTCTTTGTCTTTTCTTATGTGTCATGCAATAGTTTAATAGTTAAATTGCTAGAAGAAAACACAAAGCAGTCCAGTATTTCTCTTTTTTTCCTCTCATTTTTTAAAGAGTATTTAGTTGCATTTGTAAATTATATACTTGAGGTACTAATTTTACACTGCTAGTGTAGTAAACTACTCATTAACTAGTTGGTCTGTTAGCAAGTGAGTGGGAGTTTCTGGGAACAGACATTCTTTGGGGTCAGATGCTATATAGGTCACATTTCCAACTGCTTGAGGAAGGACAATGGGGCTTGGTAGGAGGCTTTCCTATTGGCACTAGGCAGCTTTGAACACTGAATGGTGGAAGGGACTGAGCATGGCTGGGAACAAGGGGCCTTTCAGGGAGCCATTCTTAAAACGATGCATTCAGCAAATCCTGCTTGAACTGTGAGAACCATTATCTCTCCCTAAGATGTAGGATATAGGAAATATTTTGTATATCCACTTCTTTGCCATACTCGGGTGTGCAGCTGCTTTTCATTTTCTCCCCAATTTTTTTTTATTACTTTTTGTGTTCTTGCTGAAAACTTTTGTTTCTCTCCTCATATTGGTGTGATAATTTTGCAATACAATTAAAAAAAAATTCAATCTTTGCAATGGATATCTGTCATATTTTTGAAGATGGACTACTCTGGTATCTTCTTTTGCTCTGCTTTTCTGGAGTTCACAGTGCAATATGCCTATGGGTAGACTGTGTTTCATTGAGATTGGGACCTTGGTGTTCTTTGTAAAGAAGGCTTTACATTGAGTAAAAAAATATTTGCTACTTGGCTCATCTTACAGAGGATGAAAACGATGATCTATACAATGACTAATAGCGCAGTTGTTGTTTCTGGTGCTCTGGTGCACAGTGAGCTCCATCTTCTGTGTGCTGTGGCCTTCACAAATACAGGTAAACTGCATCTCCTGGCTTGGAAACAAGACCACATTCTTAGGAGATCTTAAAAGAGCTGTCGTATTTTTCCTGGCTAGTTAATGTTTAAAAATAATATTAAATAACTTTACTATCTCCGCAAGTTTAGTATTAAAAAGGATACACCTTTACGGTATCGCTGCGTGCTGCTAGTACGGTATGGGTTCCCTGTATACTGCAGCAATGCTTTGCGGCTGTAGGGGATGGTGGTTTCACGAACAAGCCCGCAGCAGGAGCACACCTACCCTCGCTGGCGCGGCCGCCCGGGGCCCACCGCGGCCTTCGGTTCGCTCAGCTCGCTGTCCTTGGCGAGTTCAGCGCCAGCGCTCCTCCCGTGCCGTGCTCCCCCTGCGCCTCCCTCTGCGGCTTCCCGGGCTGCCGGGCCTGGGCAGCGGTGCCGAGAGGGACCCGGCCCTGCGGGCGCTCCCGGAGCCTGGCGGCGGGCGGGGATGCGGGCGGGGCCCCGCCCCGTGCCCGTGCCCGCCCCGTGCCCGTGCCCGCCCCGTGCCCGTGCCCGCCCCGTGCCCGTGCCCGCCCCGTGCCCGTGCCCGCCCCGTGCCCGTGCCCGCCCCGTGCCGGCGGGCGCATGCGCGCAGCGGGGCCGCGCTCTCGCGAGGCGCTGGAGAGTGGCAGAGGCGCTCGGGGCCGCGCCGGGCGAGGTGAGGAGAGGAGGGGGCGGCGGGCGCGGGGCGGTGCGGGGGCGGTGGGGCAGAGGCGGCCCCGGGCTCTGCCGTGCAGGGAGGCGGGCGCTGAGGCGGCGGCGCCCCGGGCCGCGGGAGGAGCGGCCTGCCCTGACCTTGCGGGTCGGTCACGGCGGGGACGGGCCGGGCCGGGGCGCTCCGGCGGGAGCCGCTGCCCTTCACCGCCCGCGGGCACGGCCCCGGCAGGCACCGTGAGGAGCGGCTGAGGAGGAGCTCGGGGCGGCCCTGGTAGGCCCTTGAGATTTTGTTTGGGCTGGAATCTTGTTACTTAAATCGAGTTTTCAGTTAATTCGTGGTGCAGCACTGCACCTGCACTTGACGTTCACCTTAATAAATAACCAGTGTGGTGTTGTGTTATGAATGTTTGCTTTCTTTTTCCTTAGAAATTACCTCTTAAAAGGCCCGGTGTGCAGAGGCCATGGGTTTGTCCACATCCTCCCCGGCTGCTGCAGAGCAGTCACCAAATGCATCCAGGAAATATCAGACGGCGTCTCCACCTTCAGAATGTCCCATGCATCAGAAAAAAATGAGCGGTAATTATGCTTGAAACCTACTAAACTCTACTTGGAAACCAGACTGAAAAATCCTGGGCGGGGGGTGAGGGAAGCGAGAAATTCTTCAAATAAACTTGAGGTTTTTGTTCAACAAAAGTCATTCTCAAGTAAATTTCCCATAGTAGGAGTCACTTGTTCACCAGAACGCTGTGCAAGCTGCTTTGTTTGTAGAGACTGCTTACTGCAGAACCTGTGGGTCACTCCCAGTTGTCACGTTTCTCAGGGGCCCTACAAATCTGTTGTGTGGTGTGGTACAGCCACAGAGGGCCAGGGAGCCCCCACAGAGATGGTGACTGGTCGTCACTAAAACAGTGCATCTGGGAAAGGGCAGCAGAAGGGTGTAATGAGATGAATGCCTGGAGAAGGACATCAGCTCTTCTGTTGGCTCAGTTAAGGCACTGGGTCAGCTTCTCTGAGGAGATCTTAAGTACAAACAGTTCAGTATTGTGACCAGCATGGGGATAGGAAATGAGCATTCAAAGACTACACAAGAAACTCTGATCTTATCATGGTTCTGGGTCCTGAAATACAGGAAGGAGAGCAGTTAAAACTGTTGAAGAGCTCATAAGAAAGAATGAAATACCTGTTTGCATTTATGTGAGCCTTCAATGAACTTTTCCATTTCATGTGTGAGAGTTTACATCTTGTAGCAAAATGTGTACTGCTGTTGTGTTTAAGGTTGTCCAATGCACATGAAGACTGCTGATCATAGAACAGAGAACACAGATGATGTTCCTGCACATCAAGAAAGAGCTTATGAGTTTGTAGCATGTCCTGTGAAGTCTGGTGCATCTCAAATGAAAGATGACATAGATCCCAGCAATATGGTAACTTTTACTTACTTCATGTGTTTTGTTTAGTCTTGTTTCTTCTGAAGTGTTATACCCAAAAATGTAAAGAGTGTTACTTGTAAGCTAGAAACTCTGGGGAAAAACATTATTTTTAAGACTGGTTTTTCTCCTTTTTGTGCAAATTTTTATTTAAAACAAGTTGCATCTTATTTAACATTGTGTTAAAATTTACATGTCTGGTGATTTTCAAGTTTTTAAATATCTTTTGCTCTCTACTTACTAGTTACATAAATGTTTTTTATGATACATTGGTGGATTTTAGTTTCTGTGTAATAGTATGGTTGAGTTCTGATTAGCATCTCCAAGATTTCCTCTGATTTACAAAAAGCATTGCTCTTTTGAAAGCTGAAGTTTAGGCAGAAACCTTTTCTTTAGTCTTCTGATGACAAACTTGTGCAAAGAGTTCTGCTGCAAAAAAAGATAATTTTGGTTAACTTAAATAAAGGCTGAACTTATTGATCTTTGTAGGAGTTGATTCATTATGCTTTCATTTTTCTCAAACACTGTAACTTAAAAAAATGCTAGTACTCTAGTTTGTTGTTGGTTCTCCTTGTTCTGCTAGATGCCTCCTCCCAATCAGCAGCCATCCCCAGGTCAACCATTTCCATTGTCAACTGTTAGAGAAGAATCTTCAATTCCTAGAGCACATTCTGACAAGAAATGGGTCTACCCTTCAGAGCAAATGTTTTGGAATGCTATGCTAAGAAAAGGGTAAATACACTGTGAATTATCAGATGTGTCTGTGAGCCTGGAATTAATGAACTAGTATCATTAGTTATTGTTCTTTTATTTTGAGAGTTTGTGGATTTTAACCAGTAAATAATAAAGTAGCTCTTTTTAAAAAGTACTTTTTTAATAAACATATTTATTTTAAAGGGTGAGTTAGTCTCAAAGGCCATCTGCCTTCTAGTGATCAGGAGGATGGTAAAAACTGTCAAGCAACTGCTACTGGCTCAGAAAATTTTCTTAAAAGTCCATGCACAGGTGTAGACAAAATTTGCATGATTGCCAACTTTCAAACTCAGTTGGTTTCATGCTAATGCTATAAAATGACAGTAGAAGTTCTATGTAAGAACATCTAACTTTGCAGAATTGCTAAAAACAGGGAAATTCTGCAAGTACGTAATTTTGGTGTTTACAAAAATTTAGTGTAGGCAAGACTAAAAATCGTCCTGTGCTGTTTGTCCTTTTGTAATGATTTGTTTGTCAGTCTTGAACAATTTTACTGGTAGTTTACTTTTGGAGCAATAGTAAATCTTTTTTCTATGTGTTGATATGGTTCATAACACAATATGATATAAGCAGCCTCTATGGAACATACAAGTTTTGGTCCTGTAAACACTGAAATGTGTTTGTTAATGTTATGCCAGTTGAAAAGGAAGCACACATGCAGTCAAAGTGCATGTGTGCTTTCATCTCAAGAGAGATGAAAATTGTTTCTAAGTGTTTGCAAAATGTATTGAATACAGGACTTCTGTGTATTAGGAACACAAGTGGGATTTTTCCTAAGCATTTTTATGAATACTGTGGATGTGGTGATGTTTACATACTCTGATAACTTTCTGATCCAGTTAAGCTGTTAATTTAGCTATGTAGAATTTGTGGATCTCTGTGATGATAAGTTGGATAACCACACTTTTACACAGAAAAAGAAGTGGTTCTTAAGATGCTTAAGCAGATGAGCTAGAAGTTTGTGTACTTGTCTTGTGTCTTGCATACAACCTTAAATCTCAATTCAAAAGTTCATCAGATAAACCTGGGAAGGTGGAATAGTTATGCTGTAATGTTTATAAATTGTTTTCTTATTTTTTAGGTGGAGATGGAAAGATGATGACATAACAAGTGAAGATATGACCAACATTATTAAGATTCATAACCAAAATAATGAGCAAGCTTGGAAGGAGATTTTGAAGTGGGAAGCTCTACATGCTACGTATGTACCTATGAAATGTTGCACATGAAATATTTGTAACGACAAAGATGCGAGTTGTAAACTTAGCATGACTGGTGTAAAGCACTGTTTAAAAAACTGTTACCTTTTAGGTCAGCATAGTCCCTGTTCCTAGAAGATACAGACTAGTTAAGCATTTGGTATTAGAAAATTTTCTCCAGAATTCCATAATGGTTTTTACACAGTAGTTTGGATTATGGTTTTCTGTTCTTAATCTATTAAATCTGTGGATTAGATTTGCAGAGAACTGCTTTGTTGACAAATCAGAACAATGGTATGGAGCATATCAGAGATACTTTATCATACCATCAGTAAATGCTGGCAGAAATGGGGTGACTTTTTAAAGCTTTAAAGAAAGGAAAAAAAGTTGGTTTATATCACTTGTAATTAATTTTTTACTGTTACTTTCTTCTACTCAGTTTCTCTGTTACTAAAACAAATTACCATGGTGGTTTAATCACTGAAAATAAGACTGTGTTCAAAGATAAAAACTATTTTCCTTTTAAACTGTTTGCACAGGGAATGTCCGTGTGGGCCGTCACTGATGCGGTTTGGAGGCAAAGCGAAGGAGTACTCGCCAAGAGCCAGAATACGTTCATGGATGGGGTATGTGGGTAGAGAAAAAGATCTTCCAGTGAGATGGGAGGCTAGAGAAATGTGTCTGGAAATATGGTGTAGGAATTAATTTAAAGATGTTTTAGAGCATATATTGCAACTTAGAATTGTCAGAAGATAGAAGTAGTCATAGTGGGATCTTATGGACAAATAAATCTTGAACTGGACCTCCACTCCCTCTCCCAGGTTGATAATGTCCACTAAAATACCTCCATGGCTTGTTCCCTGTCCTTGGCAGGTACGAGCTGCCGTTTGACCGGCACGACTGGATAGTTGACCGGTGTGGGAAGGAGGTGCGCTACGTCATCGATTACTACGACGGCGGAGCCGTGGACGAGAACTACCAGTTCACCATCCTGGACGTGCGCCCCGCGCTGGACTCGCTCTCGGCCGTCTGGGACAGGGTCAAGGTGGCCTGGTGGCGCTGGACTTCCTGACTGCTCCTGTGGTGTGTACCCCAACTGTAACCACTTTCCTCCTAGACAATGGACGTGTCAGGACTTGAGGCAGAAGTTCTCTGCAGTTGTCATTGCTTTCATCATCACCACTGTTCTCTGTGGGTGGGAAGACAGGGAAATCTCTTGCTGAGTACACCAATGCTTTGTGGTGTTTCAAATGGAATAAAGTTACAGTGGCAAAAACATGTATCTTAATTTTCTTAAGAAATGGGAAGCCTTTTTTACTTTGTCTCAGATTCTGCATAAGCTCGCCTTCTTTTCATTTCGTGATGTCAGTGCTGCTCCAAATACATTACAATTCTGATTCTGACTGGAGTTTTGAGTATTACTTGATTAGTGAAAACTGGAAATTTCATAAATTATTTCACATATTTAAAGTATTTGGATACTTCCATGATGAATAAAGGGTAGGAGATCTGGACTCTTTCAAATTACGTTTTATTTACACTATAAAGCCATGTATTTGTTTTCACATGGACATTTTACCTATTCAAATACATACTTCCTCAGAAAACTTCATTTAATCAGTTAAAGGAGGTGTAGTGTGGTATGAGTATTTTAAAGGTATGTTGTGTAGAAAAGGAGAATATACTCATGCCTTAACCTGGATTTTTTCTTTAAACAGAAGAATATCTGTTGGAAGCAGGAAATGAGTATCGCTTTTAAAACAGTATTTCTAAAAGGACATAAAATTGATATTTAATGGCTGTTTATTTGAATATTCAAAAGGTGGTTTTCTGGTTGTAGAAAATGGATTATTTTAGTATTTTCATGTCTATAATGTGTGTCACATAATGTGTTCAATACAGAGCTAAGCCTTATTTAAAGAATCTCCTGCAGTGCATCTGTATTTGGCACCCTGGCTACATTAATGGTATTTATTACAGCATGGGTTTTTATATAATAAGGAATTACACAAGAGTGTGTGAGTACACAGTCACCCACGTGAGTATAGTGAGGTGCATTACAGGTGTGTACATAAGTGGCCTAAAGGGTATCAAAAGTGCTGTGGGAGAAGGTCGATTGGACTGTTTTCTAAGAGCGATGCTTGGTGTAAAGATTTGATTATTGTTTGTGCTTAGTAAGGGAAATGAACTTTTTAAAGTCTTCCACTGTAACAGCTTTAAGTTTGCACAACTCAGTAAGTTTCAGGTGCTGTGCAAAACACTTGGGAATGGAAAGGAATGTGAGAATAGCACATTGTAGCTTCTCAGATGGGGGAAGCTGCCTTCTTGAAACTCCTCACCCTTAATGGGAAACGAGCTGTACATTTCATTTTCTGAAAGTGGCCTATATTTAACTGACATTGGAACCTGTTGGTTTGTGTTTTGTTTCCCCTCCGCCCCCCAGTGGGAAGCCCCTCTTAATGTTTCAGGAAACTCACTTCCCATTTAGGGAAAAATTAGGGAAGCTTTCCTACATTAGAATTCTAATGATCACAAGTAGTTCCCACTTCAGAGACAACTGTTGTGCATGGTAGGAGTAAATATCCAGAATTGTAAGAGGAAAACCATGCTCTTACCCATATCCACTTTGCTTATTCTTTTTTCACCTTTTCATTGATTCATATATGTGTCTAAATAAGCAATGTATGGATGAGATAAATGAAAAGTGAGTTTGTATGAAGCATATCTGACTCATGAAGGAACTGCTCTGGTCTAACAGTAAAGATTGAAGAGTACTCTTTTTGGAGTGGTGAGTTGTTTTTGTTTGGGATTTTTTTGGTAGTTGTTGGTTTATGCATTTGGCTACTTGCTACAGTGTATTTCTCATAACAAAATATGGAAAGGCTACACCACTGTAGGGAGTACTTCAGAAGCTTCAAAAGCACGAGTTTGCTTTGTTGATTTTGGCACTGTGGTGTTGAGAGCATGGAAATTACAATTGCTGCTAAATCTGTGGAAACCATCACAAGCCACTTCAGGTGTTTACTATCTCCTGTTATGTTCCATCTTCCACAGATTCAAAATTGTTCTTTTCTGTGCTACTGTTAATGAAATGTACTACTTTGTCATCAAACTATAAGAAGAATCAAATAAATATACTTTTCTTAACTTTGGTATTTGGTGATCATGTTTTTAACTGTAATAATTATTAAAATGAGCTTTTTGCATGTGTCATGAGATTCTAGTCTGTTACAACTAAAATCTTGCTATAAAGTATATATTTGATATTGTTCCTATGTACTATTGTGCATTACTACAACTTAACTGTTGTCACATCTACTAATTCTTCAGGTGAATACAGAACCAAAACCCAAGGACTAAATTCAAGTGTTTGCTAACAGCAGTTCTCAGAATAAGAGCGTATGACAAGAAGTACATTCATCCTGAGTCTGGCTAACTTGAGAGGAATGCAAAGAAATTAAAAAACCAAAAAATTCCTAGAAGATTAAATGAAAACAGTTTCTACAAGCAGTAAGACTTAAGGAAGTAAAGTTTCTTTAGGCTTGGGTTTCTTGATGAATGATGCATAGATGTTAAAATTATTATAATTCCAATGTAAATTTGAATAATGGTGATTGAAACTGGGGGGAGGAGGGGTTGTTTAATCCTTATGAAGGATGTTTTAACTGAAAAACTATTGTTCAGGGTATATTAAAAGAAATGTGTGTGTATATGCATAAATAAATTTATATCTTTTCTTTGTAAGTATAGGAAGGTATGGAGAGTTCATGGAGTCCAAGAAAGTGAAGAAGTATCCTGATCAAACTCTTTCAGGGAATTCTGCAGTGACATCAGGTTCCTAATCCTGGTCAGACTGAAACAAAACCCAACATCTCAAACCAAGGTTAACCTTGTGCACGTTCCAAAGGGAAATTGCAGACACTCACTAAAAAAGGCTGCTTCTATAATTAGTTCTGTATTTAGTTATCTAAAGTTTACCTGTGCTCGGCTTTACTGTATCAAAGCCCTGCTTGATCTATTGTGTTTGACTCTTGCAGATGAAACAAGTTAGGGGTGCCCTCCTGGCCTGCCCTGAAGATGTATCTTTAAGGATGTTGCAGTGCCCAGAAACTGCACTCCCTGGGGCTGGTGGAAAAGGACTCCAGCATAACATTCCCAACTGTAAGCAGCCTTGGGGTCATGCACATGCAGTCAGGAGTGGTTCTGACCTTTATTTCCTGGAGCAGGAAGCCATTCTGTATTCAGGTATGGGTTTTGGCTGCTTCAGGCTGCAGTGACTCCCTGCACTGGGGTGCCTGGCACTGCTGCCAGGGGCACCAGACTGGGCGCTCTGCCTCCAACACCCTCCCTGCTCAGTCACGAGGGACCAGCTCTCTGCTCTTCTGCAGTTTGTCCTGTTACTGTCTGGCCAAGATGAGTGCTCCTGTAATTGGGCAGTAATTCAGAGGCTGATCTTTCTGGGATGCCTGGAGTTCCTGACTCTCGAGTAATCCTCTAACATTTTGCCCTTGCAGGCAGTTTGGAAAGGGGAGCTGTAGCTCTTCTGTCACACTTTTTTTTCCCCTGTCCCCTTTGCTTCTTCCTTTCATACTATGCTCATAGTCCTAGCTTCAATCACTCTAAGAATTTTTCAGCTAAGCCTTTGAATTTCTGCCCTGCTTTGCTGTAGAAAAAAGAGACTGTGTTGCTGTAAGAAGTTGTGTCCATTCTTGATTATTTTTACTTTCTACTGCCAAATCAAAGTGTTCTGGATTACCACTTTTGAATTATGAGGTGAAAGAGGCATGCTAGTTTAGTGTTGAAATTCTGTCTAGTGTTTACATAATTTATTTACCATCAGGACTTTAATGTGCTCTGTAAATTTGAAGTCTCAAATGCGCTGATTAATACTGCTCTGCTTTCAAAACGTGTGAGAGTGGCAAAGGACGTCTTGGTGCTCTGAAAATGGTCATAAATAGTCTGTCATCTTGTGCACTCCCATTGTGTTTGTTCCACTCTTGTATCAAAGTGTGGGAGAAGAGTAGCTAATGTGCCAAACTGCAAAAGATGAAGGCAGATACATTGCTGTAGCTCAGAAGCTAAAAGTGAATTGGCAGACTACGAAGCGCTTCCTAGTATTTGGACTTCTACTGAACTTTGTTTTTTATAGAGGGTAGAAATGCCTCTTTCAGAACCATCACTTTTTAAAGACATCTGTTCACACAATGCTTACTAAATTATATGGCCCACTAATTCTCTGTCTCCTTTGCTTACACCTGGAGGAGAATCCATGTAGTAATGTTCTACAAGCCAATGTACTTGATGTGGAAGCTGAACGTTTTGAGTATAGAATACACTACTCGATGCTAGATGTGCTTATCTCTTCAGTATCGTACCTTTCCCTACCCACAAGTATCTTTACATATGTTCTTTTTAAAAATGCACAGGAATGCCAGCTTTTTACAAATGTTCAGTAGGTAACTACATGCATTTTTACACTCACTGAAAGAAAATTCTATTTAATATTCTACCTTTGTACAAATAAATTGCATGCAAAGATCTTTTTGCAGTGAATCAAGTAAGTATTGATTCTCTCATCAATGTTAGTATTAGGAATCTACGGTCGTACTAGACATGCCAAGTCATAAGAAGCAACGTTTTTAGTTTGTATTAGATGGCTAATCACCTTTATGTGCTTCTCCTCCAAGAAAAAATGGCTTCTCAAACTCCTAAAGGAAGAATCTTATTTTATGAATGTGACAGTTACTTCTGGTCATACTACTTGTACATCACATAAAAAACTTCTGGGCGGAGTACTGGACTGCAAACCTTACTGTGGGGCCTTGAGCATGTGTGAAATGACACCTTATCACCCGGGAGCCTGGGTTCCAATGGCAGCTCCCCACAATGTGGCTCTGCATATTTGCAGTGTGGGTACATATTTCTGACCAGAGTCAGAATGAGTCCAATTTTCAAAGGATTATGTAAATTTATTGGAAGTTTTAGGATAGTTACTAGGCTTCATTAAGAAAATTTAAAAGATTATTTATTTTGCTGATGTTCAGTTTGGACCATGGCCTCTCTCATAAAATAGAAATCATCACATTTGTTTTCTACATATTATGGCAGAAAAAAAAAAAAAGACTGTCGTGTTTTTTGTTTTGCCAATTTTGTGGTAACTACATAAAATTTTAGCTATTTTGCTAACATGCTGCTGTTCTTGCCTTCAGCTTCTGAAGACTATGACCCCATAAACCTCCTGTCTGCAGAGATAGCTAATGCTTTAATTGATCATTAGTACACTTTCAAAATGAGTTTCCATCTGCCAAAAGATTAGGTGTCTCAGGGAATTGACTTAGAGCAGTTTGATGCATGGAGGATAAATGCAAGTGCTGTTAAAAGCACTGCTAGATCACTTGAAAAACTTGCTTCTAAAATACTTACAGGGAAAAGTAATAGAAAAGGTTTTTCCTCTGCTTTGTTTTTCCCTCAAACTAAAAATCCTTTTTTATGTATCAATGAGAATTTGTTACCTCATTTTCAAGAACTGAAAAACAAAACCTCATGAAAATGCTCAATTTAACCTTACAGCAAACCATGCAACTTTTGGCAGTGTTAATTTGCAATGTAAATTTTTTGTTGAATGGGTTTATTTCAACTGTTAAAAAAAAACACAAGAAAATTTTTCTTTTAGCTGTACTTAAGAATACTGGGGGGAAAATACTTCCATGTTTTATCATGTATTTTCACAATTACTGGGGTTGCTTCACTTTCTGTTTTCTTCAAGATTTTGCCTTTTAGTTTATTTGGAGAGATTTTTACAAGTTTCCTGTTGATTTATCTCTGCCATTTTTGTACAAGCCACTTTGGGTAAGATTTCTACCATTGCAGTAACACTTAGAGTTGTTATTAGAGAAATGGTAGCTTCTTTCTCAGGTCTCTGAAAAAGCAGTGCTGTTTAACTGAGGCAAGGACAATTCTGACTGGCAAGAATGCCATTCTGGCTGTGTTAGAGCTGGCAGCACTGTTTTACCAGAAAATAAGGGCACTGCAGCTGTCCTGCAGCAGTGCCAAATAGCAGAGGTGGTTTGTGCTGCACTGGTCAGCTGTCACCTTCCCTGTGGTTATGGGTTCTACATTAGTCACTAGTGTTGGTCTTGTGAGCCCCAAATGGGCAACTTCTTGTGGTCCTGAAATGCCTTCTGGAGGATGTGCTTTCAGCACCGCCTGCAGGTATGATCGAGGAGGTGGCAAAGGGGCTGGCGTGGAATTGATGGTAAAAAGATACAGATGAGTGTTCCAAATTTACTTTTTTTCCAAATGTCTGTCTACTCCTCCTCTGATTTGCCACTCAGGCTAGGGAAAAACTGGTCTAAATGCACCATTTTATATATATTCACTAGTGGTTGTTGACACAAACCCTAATTGTGGCTGTAATTCTAGTGAGTGGAAGGCAAAGGATACTGCTTTTGCAAATGATACTGGGAAGATTAATCTAAGCTATGTATGAAAGGTTGCATTCTGTTTGCCTTGTCAAAGTGGAAGATACTGGTGGCACAATCATTTTATGACAGGATGTTGGAGCTGGTTTAATACAGGCTGACTAAAAAGCAAGACCTTTCTTGAGTTTGTTTGCCACATGTTCATGGGGAACTATCCATTTAGAGAATATGGCTAAAATTCTGTCAAGCCCTTCAATACTTTAAGAAATAAAGAAAGAGGGGAAATAAGATCTTGACTTTCAATTTCATAATAATGCATTATGAAAGCCAGATTGTAACTGTAGATGTTCATTTCAAATTTAAATATTTAGCATTTTCAGTTGTCTGTGAATACACGAAAATTTATTACATTAAGATGGAATTTAGATCTTTGACATGAAGCTGATATTTTCATAGAGTGAAAAATATCAAGCTGACATTATACTGTCTCATTTGATGACTTCCAAATGTCAGAGTGCAGTAACTTATTCATAGGGACCTCCATGTCTTGTGATAGTGTCAATTCAAAAGACATTTACATCGACTTTTTTATTTAAACATGTAAAATGGAATATGCAAAGTGGCAGAGGAGAAGGGGGAAAGACCGGGGCAAGGGAGTTCTTAATAATAGAATGGAGGCACTTCTAAGGCTAATTTCCAGCAGAGCCTTCTTTCTGACAGCAGCCTGGCTGTGCTGCTCCCTCCCAGCATCTTCCTCCTCCCCTGCTCAGCCACCTCATAGTTCTTGTTATTTCAACACAAGTTGAGGGGTTAGAAATAGAAGGATATACTCTCCTGTAAAGTAACCACCCCCAGCCCTTGCTTTTAAAAGTGACTTTGTAATAATAGAAGATACTGGGTGATTTTGCCTGGGAGTTCATGGATGCCTGTATAACTTAGATCAAAGTTAAAAGGTGCTTATAGAGCTTGAGTTATAAGATATCAATACAACCTGATGTATCTGTATAACCTGATATCAGTATAACCTAAATAATGACTTTTTATGTACCTATATAACCTGATACCTATATAACCTGAATCATAGCATTTTATATATATATAACCTGAAGCATAACTTTTATACTTATATAACCTGATATAAATAACCTGATTATACAATGTAATGGCTAATATATGGTTAACTAGTTGCTTAATGCTGAATAGACAAAAAAGAAGAAAAAATTCACCAGATGGATTGATATAGGTAAGTATAGTACTAATGAAAAATTGGCAAGTGCAAAGCCAATTACCCACAAAACAAAGAATTTGGGCTAGTTAAGACCAGACAGACCAAGGAACACTGTAACTGCACATACTCTGAAGACAAAGTTGAAAAGTTCAGATGCGAAGAAGACCTTGGAAGCCTTCATCAAAGATTCCTGACAACCCCCGAACTGGGGAGACACAAGCATAGTGCAGAAGAGCTCTCTAATTACCACGAGATCATACTATGTAAATTAGTTCTGGCACGTATGTGACGGTGTTGTAGTGACATAGCGATACTAAGCAATGCTCACTGTAGAAATACACCACAGCACGTGGCAAGGGTGGGTGAGTTAGGTGGAGATAATCCCCCTCAGCACCAGCGTGCAATAAACAAATCCCTGCTCTGTAGACACCAGTCTGTGGGGATTTATTGCCAGCCAATCTTTCGGCCATCGTAAAGGTACTGCTGGCAGTGCACGGCCCCGTGTCAGGGCTGGTAACAGGATTGCCAAGCCACAGCGGTTGATTATAAGAAACATTATATTCTAGTAACTGTGCAGGGGTGCGTGCGGCTGCGATCCGGGGGGTCGTGTACAGCCTGAGGGCGAGCCGGCCCTTCCTCCCTGTGGGTCAGACCGTGGCACAGCGCTCCAAGCCCCGGGACAGCGCACGGGCATCCCGGGACGGGGCCGGGCACCCCGGGACGGGACAGCGCACGGGCACCCCGGGACGGGGCCGGGCACCCCGGGACGGGACGGGACGGGGCCGGGCAGCCCGGGCCGGCGCAGAGCGGCCATTTTGTTCTCCCCGCGGCGCGGTCCGGGCCGGCGGCGCCCCCTGGCGGCCCTGGTGCAGGTCCCGCGGCCGGCAGGGGGCGCGGCGGCGCGCGCCGGCGGCCATGTCGGAGCTGGCGCGGGAGGAGCTGTCGGCGCTCGCCGCCATCTACTGCGAGCCGGGCGCCTGCGAGCTGCTGGCGGCCTCAGGTGAGGCGCCGCGCTCTCCGCCCGCAGCCCGGGCTCTCCCCCGGCAGTCCCGCCCGGCAGAGCCCCGGGAGGAAGCGCTCCGGGGCCGCTGACGGCGGGGCTCGGCCCCCGGGGCGGCACGGGCTCAGTCGGTGGCCGCTGTGGCTTGCCGCGGGTCCCTGCCCCGCCCGGTGCCTGCGTGCCGGCCTCGCCTGGGGCGCGGAGCCAGCGGGCCCTGCTCGGGGATAGCCAGGGGCCTTCTCATGCCCTGCAGGCCTGGGGGCAGCGCTGGGAACGGGCTGGCTGTCCTCTAGATAAATAACTAGGTGAATCTTGTACGCGTTAACAAGGCCAGGTATTTATCCGGTTATACTGAGCAGGGCTACAGCTGTTGGAATGCATGAAAAGTGTTGGGTGATCTCTGTGTTTTTCTGGGCTGAGCTGACAGCCTGGGCACCGTGACGTGCCAGATGTTCCCCTGCTTCAGCAAGATGTGCACGGCTGTAGGTTTTACACGGTGCTGAGGCTGATGTGTCGTGTCTGCTGTGGGTGGAATGATCAGGTTTGTAGGACTCGCTCCCGTCAGCTGCTGGGTGCTGTAGGCAGGGCGTGCAGGGTGTGTGGATGCCTTCGTGGTTTCTGCACCAGCCATGGTGGCCACTGCTCAGAACACAGCATTGAGAGATGGCTTTTATCAGTCTGTGCTGTAGATGCTGTGAAGATGCCCCTTCAGCAAGGGAGAATGAATCTCAGTAGTTCAGTGTACAATAGCAGTTGGGTCAGGCTTAGATGTCAGGTAGGGTATGCAAGTGTTGGTGTCCACTCAGATCCAGACCATTAGCAATTTTGCTTAGTGCCTACCACAGATGTGACAACTCTTAGATATTTGTTAGAGAGAGATGCACATGCACATATACACACAGAGTACACCTGTATTGTGTGACACAGTCCCTGGTGTCCGGGAGCTATTGAAGAGCTCTGCCCAGCCCCAGCAGAGCAGTGGACAGGGATCAGCTTCCTGCTGGTCGGACTGCAGTGAAGTCCTGGGGAATGCTGCTAGAGATGGATGTGGTGGCCTGCTGGCAGATATTGTCTGCACATGCACAGTGTATTCAGCCCTGAAGAACTGGGATTGTTAAGGAAAATTTTTTTTACTGTGAGGGTGACTGGAGTGCTGGAGGCTGCCGGGAGAGCTTGTGGAGTCTCCTCACTGGAGATATTCAGAATATGTGGATATAGTCATGGGCAGTTGTCCTGTTGTAGGTGACTGTGCTTGAGGGGAGACGTTAGATTAAAGCATCAGAGTCTGCAGGGAGCACAATTAACCACAGTAACCTAAATCCAGGATTTTGTATCTAGATACATCCAGCACACCTCCTGCTCCAGTGCAGGCATGTAATTCTGCCATTTTATTTTTTTAATTGGTATTTAGGCTTATATTTTAAAAATATGATTGATGAAATGTTTCAACTGAGCTTTATTTTTAAGTGAAAATTTTCAAGACTGTTATTTTGGGCATAGTTTGAAAATGCAGTATCCAGGCTTATCAGATGTTAATTTTAAAAAACGTGAGCATATCTGAACATTGCATATGCACGTCTGTTCCTCCAAATCTGTTGAGAAATATAGGCACATTCTTCTCTGTGCTTCATATATGTACAAATGATTTTGTGTTTATAAGTTACCAGAATCTAAAAGGTTTAGAAAACTTCCTGGACATAAAGTGAGGTGCCACAAGTGCACAATGGGAGTAGACTATTTTATTTATATTGATGTTTTTTGATCTTGGAAAGCCTTTAACCAGGCTGTGTTCGTGATGTGGTAAGATGAGGTATATTTGCTTGGTTTACATAGTTTTCTGCTGGAATTGAAAAGATTATTTTGCAACAATGATTATCTGTATTTTTCTTACTCTTGGAATTTACTTGTTGGAATTTACTTGCAGAATCTCTAGTCAGCATACAATTAACTTCTGCACCAGTCATTAGCTTACATTAGCTTTATCTCTTCAAACCATGTAAATTTTCATTGACACACAGTGTGCAGACATAACTTCCAGGAAAACTGTTATGTTATGCAATCTCTAAGACATTACGAGTAATTTGTGTGTAGATCCTTGGGATCAAAAAGGAGGCCATTGGGGATTCATGGTTTTGAGAAGTGTAAGAGAATGCTTTTATAGGTCTCTTGGTATGGTAAAAACTTTGGCTTTTTGGAATTTAACAATGAAGTATTCAGAATGTAAAACGTGTTTTTATCAAAATCAATGTGTGGATGAATTTAAATAAACTAATTACAGCATATCTTTTTTACCTTACATATCTATTTGCAAAGATTAGTTTAGTTACAGATAGAAATCCATAATTTAATTGTTAATCTGTTCTCTTTTGGTCTGTTCACCAAGCTTGCTATAAAAATATATTTAGATATTCTAAGCTTGTACGTTAGTAGGTGCCGTTTTCTGAATTTAAAAATAGACTGCATGTGTTGCATAAAATGCCTTTGGGCAGGAGAGGAGGGGGATATCTGTCTGGTTGACATAGAACATAAGAAAAAATCTGAAGTATGCTAGAGCTAAATATACTGATAAGCATGCAGCTATGGGGGAAAATGAGTTAAACTGTATTGAGTTTAGCCTGATTAGCACATTAAATGCCAGCAGAACAGTCGTACCCAACCTTTTATTTCAGAAATAATCACCGTGTTGCTGTGAAGACAACTGGGCCCTTGTAGCATGTGCAAACAAAGGAAATATTTCTTTGGAGCCAGGTTGCGCAGGGCGCCGGTGGTTTGCTCTTTGTTCTGCCACTGTCTGCAGCACTGGTGCAGAAAATGGACGCTGCAAGGTTTAAATAAACTTTACATGCTGTAGCCCTGCTAAGGTTTTGAACTGATTCTTCTTTTTAAAAGTAAGTCTGAAGCAGATGTAAATGAGCACGGCTGGGCTTTAGCTGATGGCTCAGGGTGATACACCTTAGGATGAGAGGCTGTTCTGCTTCCTTCAGATTAGTTCATCACAAGGAAAGGTGTGAGATTTTTGCAGGTTTACGAATAAGATCACTGCAGCAGGAGGCCCTTGTCGAAGGGGCAGGGTTGGTCTGTCTGTCCCTCTGTTACTTCTGAGTTGGTGGGATCTGTTGTGACAAGCTAGTGAAAAAATCCTAGTAGGATTATCAGAAAGGTAACATGTTTTTCTGTCACTATAATTTAGCTCATGATAGAATAGTATTTTTTAACTTATATAGGTTGTACATTTCAAAATCTCTTGACAGCATAGTTTAAAACAAAGTGATTCATGGGCAGGAGGACAATAATGCTCACCCCATTCAGGCAGATGCCAGCTGGCTGTGTAGCTGCTGGGGCTGCCCTGAGTGGGGGCAGCTGAGGGACACGGGGCAGCAGCACTGTCTGGTGTGATGGCTGTGTGTGCAGACACCTCTGTGGTGGCCAGGAGGGTGCTGGGGGCCCCAGGAATGCACAGGCAGGTTTTCTGCCTGTGATTATGTGCTGAGCCCAGCATAATGGCAGAGGAGCTGCTGCTGCTGGGGCCCAGGAGGAAACATTTGTCAGGGCAGCAGAAGACAGATTAGGAATGGGAAGGCTTGAGGTTCTCCTCTGTAGCTACTGGCCGTGTGCAAGAGTCTCTTCAAAGGCTGGTGTTTTTGTTTTTCTGAGGGATACATTTGTCTTGAAAGTAGTCTGGAACCTTTGATAGGGTCTTGGAGGATTGAAGACAAATTCCTCTTGGTGGGAAACGACTCTTTTGACCTGTGGTGCCTATAAATACAGGCATGGTTGGGTATGCTTTCATTGAATTCACTGGAATTACATCTGCTGCTTTCACCACTGGATTTGACTCTTAGGTAGTGATGGTCTGTAGATGTTTGGAGATTTTTTTATAGTACTGCTAGAATTTGATGGTTGGATTTGGAGAGTTTTCTGATTTTATTTGGTGACTTCCCTGACCTTGAGAGTTTTTATAACCTAGGAGGGAGGTTTGGAAACAAGTCCTTGGATAAGCTCTATAAAATACTTCTGTCTGTCCAAGTAATTTTTAGGTTATTTCACTTTTTGAGTAGGTTTCAAATATAAAACCATACATTTTATTTGAGAGGCACTGTGAGAAGTTGGTTACTGGCATCCGCAGTACTAATCAAATATAATTCATCTGACTGTCATGTAAAGGAAGGTAAGGTAAGGTAGAGGGGGAAGAGTGCAAGTCACTTCAAAAGACCTGCTCTGAAACTCATCTCTCCTCTCATCTGCCTTTCAAATCTGGCTTCTCTTGCTCTCATAGAGTGAATCAACCTGACATTTTAGCAATTTTTGAAAGAAAAGGGTTGAAGTGTTTAGAATGCATCAAAGGGGTGAAGCAGAGAACATCTGAAGAAGATCATCTTTTGTCTGATTGATATCCTCTTACTTCATGGCAGAGGAGTGAAAGTAGGTTAGGTCTTTGTCCGTGCTTTTCACTTTGTCAAGTTTTGTATTGTTTTTCTGTGAAACTTCTTGTTAAAAAGGTTTTATTTCATGAAATACTATACATAACTTTAATATTAGGCATTGCTGATTGTATGATTTATCAGGATGATGTAGTCTATAGCCTCTCTGCATACTGAGTGTATCATTTTCACTCTGAAAATAATTCTGTTCTTAAGTAGACCTACAACAGATTTTGAGCAGATATGAATATATATAAACATACATTAATATGAGTACATGCATATTTATATATGTACTATCTAGGGTCAGGTGTCCAACAGAGATGTTTTCCTTATGTCAGTCCAACTGTTGTAGAGGAGTTGGCAGAAAAAATTTAAGCATATTTTCTCTGCAAGTTGTAGGGGACAAAGAATCTGACTCCTTTCTTTCCAAGTCTCTGCTTAGTGTGGAACTGCTTTTGAATGATTGTGTTAAAAAATACCTGGTGCAAATCTGTTTGCCTTGCATTAGTATTGATGTTAGAAGTCTTACAGATTTCTTTGGGAGCAAACCTAGGGCAGTGCTGAATCCATCCAGAAAAGTCTCTATTTTCAGTTGTCCTTGCTTTTCCTTGCTTTTGCTATTGAGCTGTGGAAGCTGAGTTATGTGTTTGAGAGAGACAATTCTTTATTACTGGCTTGTCTAGACTTTGAAAGAGCCAGAAGATGTGAATGCTTTTTAGAATGTGTTAATAACTTTCCTTCTGCTATGTTATAGAAGTGTTTCATTTCAAGATTCCCTGCAGGTATAGCTTGAGCCATTGGTTGCAAGCCCCCACTCTGCAGAAAAAAAAAATTGCTCCCTCATATTTTATGGGAAATGTCAGTTATTTGAGTTGAATTATACGAGTTAAAGAAAATAACGTGATTTAATGATATATATATATTTCAACTTCAAACTATTAATTTTTTTTTTTTTTTTGTATTTTCCAGAGACGCATGGAATCTCATTTAGAATTCAAATCAGTGTGAAAGAGCTGCTGGATAAGGATATACTTTTAAAGCTGTTATTTCATTTACCAGTCAGTTACCCATCAACTCCACCGGATATTTCTGTTACCTCAGACCAGCTTACAAGGGCCCAGTGTATGGATGTGAAAGAGCAATTACTTGAACAAGCAAAGCAGCATCTCTCTGAACCCATGGTACACGATCTGATTCTTTGGGTACAGCAGCATCTTAAAGGTGTCATTAAGCAATCAGCAACAGTTTGCAATGAAAAAACTACTTTGTCAGAAGGAACAGAAGATGGTATCTGGATGCTCCTTTTGCATTTAGATCACATGAGAGCAAAGGCAAAATATGTGAAGACTGTGGAAAAATGGGCTTCAAATCTAAGGCTGACTGGAAGACTGATGTTCATGGGCAAGATAATATTGATTCTTCTTCAGGGTGACAGGAGCAGCATTAAGGTGCAGGAACAATGAATGTTGACTAGTTCTATCGATTTACCACTGAAACCTCCGTGTCTGAATATTTTATGTGTGTTTTTCTAAGTTTAACAATTTTGGAAGCAAATTGATCATTATGAGAGTAGGAAGACCCAGCAATTTTATTCTGTATTTAAGAAAAAGAGGGTGTTCTGTTCTGTCTGCAGTGATACTTGTAGACCTGTGCCCTGTATTGCTTTGCTTCCCACTGGAATTATACCCCACTATTTCTTTGTTTACTGACCTTAATATGCCTAGATTCAGTTTTCTGTATTTCCCAAATGCCCCAGAAAAGGGAAAAATTTTTGATGAGGAATTTATAACAGACATATTTCTAACTCATTGCTGTCTCTTTCCTTGAATTAAAACCATATGGTACTCCTAGTGCATGCCTGGGCTTTGAAAATCTTGTCTGTGTGTACACACTCCCACTGCCTTAGGTGGGTTTTTGTGGTGATGTTGGAGGAGAATATTTTGGCTTTTCTAACTCATGTTCTAATCAATTAGGCCTACTTAATTTAAAACTGATGAATAGAAGAAGTTATGCACTTTTTGGGATGGACACTTTCAAAGTTTGATTGCTATGTTCTGAAAAAAAAGATTACATTTTGAGTGAGATTTTGCATTTTACTAAACTTTGGAAATACTAGGTGACATTTAATATTTTGGGATTTTTTTGTCATTTAGGAGTACTTGATTCTTCAGAAAAGTTCCAAGGTAGATGTGGACTCAAGTGGAAAGAAATGCAAAGAGAAAATGATGAGAGTACTGTGTGAGACAGAAGTACAGTCACAGCATAAAAGGTATAATTTAATACTGTTGTGGATAGAAAAGTAACAGAATCGATAATTACATTCTGACAAATCCAGGCATATTCATGAGTTTCTCTTTTCAATGTAGATTTCAGACATTTGAAGTCAAAGAATATTCAGCACTGGAGGAGCTGCAAAAGGAATTTGAAACTGCGGGACTTACAACTCTTTTCTCTGAGTTTGTGCCTCCTCTCTTAAAATAAAATTAAAGCACTGGACCTTTGACCAAAGCAGTACTTGACTGCAGATGCTAATGGAAGGTAAAAGGACCAATGTGCAAAACAATGTCGAAGCTTTTCTGCAAAAAATACCAGTAGTAGTCATCCTTTTGCAAGAAGAAGGCAATTAATACATTAAGAACTGATATTTTTTTGACATTTATGTATTAATAACTTTTTCCAAGCAATGTGATGTTGACTGTTATAATTGCATGGCAAACATGAGAGATTGGGAAGAAATAACGTTAATAAAAAAGTCTCCTAGTCAGACTCTGTTTTATAGTCCCTGTTTTTCAATGTTCTGTTTCTTCTCTCTCTTGGTAGAATTTGTTGATAATGGCCTGTTAGAAAGCATCATTAATTTTGCTTTGGAAGCCTGTATGAAGATATTTCCATAAAAAAAGCATAGCAAACACACATTTGAATATGTGAGGACAGCATATACTTAATATCCCTTAGGAGTTCATCTGCTAATCTTTCATTCTCCCTTTAATTGACTATAAATGCTAGATAGTTGATTTGAAGAAAAAGCTCATGTCACTTGGGGCCTGAAGAAACTTAGAAATGTCTTTTTGAATATTAGTTTTTATTCTAAAATTTATAAAAACACCCACGTGGAGGATTTAAATTTATAAAAAAATTAGGTAAAGCCAATTGTAGCATTTTCTTTGATAGTTTACAGATGTCTTTTTGCACTTTATATGGTTTTACAGTCTGTGCAGCTTTAGATATATTGATTCAATTGAACTTTGGAGCAGTATATATACAGACTTCAGTCTTCCATCTTTCAAGGCTTCAGCCAAGTTGTTTTTGTTTGTTTGTTTATTTGGGGTTTTTTTGGATTGGTCACTGGCCTTGGCCAACCTGTAATTTTTTTCTTATCGGTAGTCTATGTTTTACATCTGTATAATGTTACAAATTATATGCATAATTTTATGAATTGTGCAAGTTCTTTTTACCTAGGGAGGATTGGATACTTATTTATTATGATTATTAATGCGTGTCCTTTGGTTTCTATTTTACCTGAAACCATTCTCTAACAAGACTAGATAAATTATCAAGTAATAAAAATTTTGCAATCATGAGTTTCTTAGTAACTAGCACTGCCATTTGCCATTTCAATTGTTTTTAGCATGTAGTTAAACATGTACTTTACTGCTCTCTAAAATTCAGTCTCAGAAGCCAAATGTCTCATGTATTCTGTAATTAAACAGATTTGATCAATTCAATATAAACTAATTTATTTCCATTGTGCTGAGGGAAGACCAGTACAATTTGTTTAGTTCCGAAAGTGTGGTTTGGCAAATCATTATGTAAGATCTGATTTCCTGTTTCATGCTCAGACCATGAGATCATACCTCTTCCTTTATATATTCTAGGAAAGCAACTAAAGCAGACTAGGAAGATTTTTATGTTTTACTGTTTGAGATATCAGATGCATAAAAGGTTGTAGATTGTTTGAAAGTTTCTGAAGTTTTTCAGGAGTTTGGTGTTTTTCATAATAGAGAGTGTCTCAAATATGAATGTTGCATGTTATTTTATGCACTGATGCTAATTTACTGACATAGCAGCAAAGTTCTTTTTAATGAGTCTTTCATATTTACCACATACAGTACTTCAGGCTCAGTAGAAAAGAGACTGGGTTGAACAGGATTTACAAATCTGTTCTATGTTATTTTGAAATGGCTCCCTGAGTGACAGGAAATCTAATTTTCTATCATTTTAAGTGCATGTGAAGATGAATTCCTACCTTTACAAAGAAAAATAGAACAGAAGTATCTTTAAAATATTAAAATAACTTGTATTTTAAATTAAAGTTTCCAGAATTTGAGCTGTTATCAGCTAAAATATCTGTTGAAAAATTGTGTCAGTGCAGTATAAAGTTTTGAAAAGCTGCAGAGGGTCTCTCCTTATACTGTGTGATAGATCTGACAAGTATCAAACTCAAGAAAAGGCCTGTGCATGTACAGCATAAGAGAACATAATCAGTATCTCTCTGCAAAACTAAATGTTGTAAGATTTTGCCAGATGCATTCTATGTCTGTTGATTTTAGGAATCAGGTTGGATGGCATTACCTACTCCTGTGATCTCAAAAATAATTGAGGCGTTAATTGTTGTGATTGTCTTTCTTGCCAGATTAGATGCAGACTTACTGAAGTTTTCCTCCTTACTAGAAAAGCCATTTGTGGTGTCAGTGGCTGCCAGTTGCACTTGAATATAAACCCATTTTTTTATTTTTTTGAATTGTATTGCCTGATGCCTTCTTGGTCAACTATTTGGCCAGAGCTGGCATTCTGCAGCAGCCAATTAAAAAGTAACAGTTGGGCAAGTTGCAGCTCTCTCCTGATCTGTGCTCATGTCTCTGCCAAATGAAGTTGTTGTAAGAAGCTGTGTTTGAGGAGATGGAAAATGCAGTTTATACAATGGATTTTTACCATAGTTGAATTTGCTATTCACTACTCACATTGGACAAATCCACAAGTTCACTGTAGGGAAGGACTATGGTTTATAGCTTGGTTTGATGTGCTTCAGGAGAATTACGAATCTGATCAGCCTGATACACTTCAGACAGCAGAGAACATGAAAACTGATGTCAGTCTTACTCTGTTAAAGCAGATGCTTTTGCCTTCCTATCAATCAGTAACTTATTTTGAAGGGTAGGAGGATATCTTCTGTTCAGACAAGTAAACAATATTTTTAAAGACTGTTCTTTTGGAAGGATGTCGCAGCTGTCTGTTAACTGATGGTTTGTTTGCATTCATTGTGAAAAGAGATGAGCTAGTCTGTGAGCCTCTGGGGCACAAGAGTCACCTGAATGGGTCCTGTGGTGCATGTTCTGCCTTCCAAGGGAGCTGAAGCAGACACAGAAGAACGAAATGCACAGATACAGAAGAACAAGAAGCAGGGAAAAAAATGCATCAGTGTGTAAAAAGTTAGTGAAGTGTACGTAACTATTGGAATCTGACAATTCGGTTGCGAGAAAGACGAAATCCCCAAATTAAAGGTGATATGACAAATTAGAAGCTAGCTTTCTTGTGGATATGGCGTTATAAATTTCTTCAAACAGCGTGGTCAGTAAAACCTTGTTTCTTGTGACCATGCTAGTTTCTAAGCTGTAGCACACATGGAGTCTTCCCTGCAGGAGATACATTCCTGATGGTGTTCTCCCACATGGGTTCCCCTGTGCCTGGTATTGATTGTGCATAAATTGATTATTGCTTGCATAAATCTTGAAACTATGAATAGCATTTTTTCACCTGTTAGCCTTTTTCATCAAAGTTGTAGGTACTTGGTTTCTTTCAAGTTATTAACCTCTCATTTTAATTGAAATTACTTAAATTCAAAAGTTCTAGGAAAACTCCATAGTATAAATATGTTTGCTTATGTATTGACAGCACAGATCTATAGCCATAGTTTCCTTAAAAAATCGGCTAAAATGAAAGATGCTGTAATAGGACTGACAGTTTGAAGAATCAAGTTTTTTGGGGCAAAAAATTGAGGTTTGATTGGTCTTTTTGAATACCTTGGCTTATGAAGAAAACAAAAAATAGGTTGAAGAAAAAAGAGCAATCAAGAGGAAGGAAATAAATGGGGGACATTATCAGTATTGGGAGTTCATCTGGTTTTCTTACTTACTCGGTCTCATTAATTCTTCCCTCCACCATCCCTGAATTTGTTATATGATGTTACAGGGAGGACAGGACACTGTAAGTACTCATATATGAAAATCCTTGACACAATCAATTAAAAATAATTCAAAGTAGATTTGATGGTTTTGTGGATAAGGCTGTGGTTTTGTAGTTACACCTCATTTTCCTATAATAAGAGCATTTGTCTCTTATTTCTGGTGTGAATGACCCACAAAACCCACTGAGATGAGTATAAATTATATGCAGAGGTACTGTAATGAGCCTTAAGAAACTTCATAGTGGAAAAAATGTTTTGTTTATGTTGTTTCTTTTAAAAATAGTTTAATAAACCCTACATATGGATGATTTAAAGCCTAGTGTCCCTTGATTTGTTCAGCTTTATCTGTGAAAATACAAACATAATCATGCTATAGTACATTTGAAATAAGATGATGAAATGTTGCACTCACTGTATTTCTGCCAGAGTTTGAGACTGAAATTGTTTATATTATGAAATAGTGCAATTGCTGGAATCAACTTTAATATATCTTATAGTAGTAGGAAGCATTATCTTCCTGTCTTTTTGTGTATAACACATGCAACACTGGCAGCATTCTGCTATGGTTTTATATTTTGTCGGTATATTTAATTTTTTGTTATCTTATGCAAGAGTTATGATTGTTTATGTTCTTAATCATAGACATAAATGCAACTTGGAATATAAATATGCTGATAGCATTTTGTAGCTATTCTGTGCTGTGTTCATGTATTGGCTTTTATATTAGTTTGTGTTGTCTGACTTCAAAGTATTAACCTGCAGTGAAGAGAACTCTTCGGGGTGACAGAAAAATTTGCCTAAAAGACGTTAATTTAAGGAATTCTTTGGACTCTAAAGATGAATCCCTTAATGTTTTGAGTTAATTATGCACTCAGATGCTTTAATTTTATGCTAATAAGATAGCAACTGCTGCACTTCTGAGTTTTCTTTGTGTTTCTTAATGTGATACCAGTAATCTGTTTGTATCCTGTGTTAGAACATAGCTGATCATGGAATTTGGGTCAATATTTTATTACCATTTCCCATTGTAACTATCTATGATTCTTTATATGTATACATTATTATCTATTATAATTTGAATGCAAAGCTTTATTTTAGGATGGGACTTGTTACAAAAGGTCTCTGCATGAGAACAATAACTCCACTTTGTGCTGCTTTTCCTGTTGTCAGCTTTTACATTCCTGCAGCCATGGGAGGCTGTCCAATGATCAGTTTTCTGGAGCTGAACTTAACAGGCCAACCCAATGTGTTACACTAGATCTCAGTGCCAGCTGGGTGGAGGCAGGGTGCTCTCCATGCCTTTGTGGGACCACTTTTGACAACATCTGACTGCCACTGAAGGGATTAGCTGGATGTTCCTTGAACTTCACATGGAGAATTGCTGGAGTGAATTCCACCAATGCAGAAGGTGAATGGTTGGCTGCTGCTTGATCCGAGCTTTAAACCAGGAAAGCTCTCTGGTACTCCTTTTATGTTAGTGCCATGGAGGGTACTAAGCTGGAATTTGCACATGTGCTAATCCCAGGGAACGCTGCACAGCAAAATCAGTGCCATGATTTTAAGACTGAAGGTGGTAAACTCAATGTACTTTGGCTGTTTAGAAAAAGACCAACAGAAAATGATTTTGTTGGTCTCTGATCAGTCACTCCTCTGTAGTGATATACAGAGCCAGGATACGTTTTTATGGGAGATGGTGCTATGACTACCTTTCAGTCAAGATAAAATAAGCAGTTCTTTCTTGAAGTAAAATAACTGAGTTGCTAGTGAGAACACTGTCCACGTGAGATGCTGAACAGAAGCTGAGCTATATGGCTTGAGCTGTGCCAGAGGCTGATTTTTATTTGGTGGAAGTGGAGGTGTTAGAAAAGAACAGACAGCAATAGAAACACTGGTGATGTGGCTCTCAGAGAAGCCAAGAGGAAGGGGGTTTTGCATTGATTTCTCTCTGGAAAGAAGTTCCAGAGAGTTCTTTGCTGCTGTATCCAAGAAGTTGTTACTGTATCCAAGCTTCAAGTAGAAATGTCTGAAATAAATATGCATCCTCATTGTCATTTTCTCTTTTTAGCAGAAACAGCATGTAGAACTGAGAATAAGTAGTGGAAGTTTTCACGAGTTTAGAAATGACAAACCTCACTTGAGCTGTAGGCTGTCCATGAAGGAATTAGTGCAGCTCTTAGAAATTGTCCTCAATTGACTCAGAAATGACAGAGACTTTGTCGAAGCAACAAACTCCAAAAGTCTCATGGTTTGAAAACCAGGCTGTTGTGGCTCTGAGCAGTTGGGAAGATTGATGGAAGAACTGACTAGCAGCTCCCAGGAGCAGGTTTTCTACAAAATTTGAGCATTCTGGAAAGCAAGGGCTAAGGGGGTTGACAAATCACTTTTGGGGGAAAAATATTCTGCTTATTTGTGGAATCAGAGAATACAGGTAAGTGTTTAATTTTTACAAGACTTTTTCTGCATTGCTACTATAGACACCTGGTATGGAGATTTTAGATGGTCCTTGCTCAAATAGTGCCTAATGTCTTGGGAACCTGATGTATTTCAGTTCCACATCAATTAAGAAGATTTTTAGGTGATATTGGTGGTCAGTGGCATGAAAAGATTTAAGTACTGCAAACCTATTCTGGATCAGGTATTTGTTATGGAATTAAGAAACAGCTTTTAAGTATGGATTAGGCAAAGCACATCTAATAAGAGGAAAAACAGGAGGGAAAGAAAACACTCTGCTTGAATAGCTACAAGAAATCCAGAAAGTCATGTTTCTGAGGTACTGGTGTGCCAAAGGAGAACTTCAGGTTACCCTTGCATTGACAAGGAGCCAAATGCTGTACACTCAGCTGGGTGTGAGGGTGTCAGTCAGAGTTTCTGGGCTGTACAGTGCTTGGCACAGTTATGTGTGTCTTCTCTGCCAGCATTGCACCAGATTTCTCCCCCCCCCCCCCCCCCCCTTTAATTTTTTAATTTATTTGAAGGCAGCTGCAGGAAGGGAGATGGCAGTTGCTCACTATGAATTCTGTTCTTATGATACTAAAAGATGCTACAGGTTTCCTTCAGACTAATTTTGAAGAAAGGGGAATGCTTTTTAAAACAAATAAAGGAACATAGATAAAATCTCAGGAGAAGCTGTTAATTTATATATTGGAGTTGTGGAAAAAAAAAAAAAGATTTATCACAAGAAGAAGAGACATAAAGCAGAGCAAGAATAAAGATGTTCCCCCACTGGTCCAGAGTGGCCATGTCTGAGCTCTGGCAGAAGCTGATGTTAGTGCTTAGCAGAGGAGAATGGATATTTCTACTCAGTAGTGCCTGATGCTGGCACTTAAGATTTTTTTTGTGCTGGAAGACTGGGGACAGCTAAAGGCAAAGCTTGGAAGCACAGGCAGCATGCTGACAATTTTTAGGGTCTCAGCTTTTGAACAGTCATGAAAGCTGGGCCACTCACTGTGTAACACTGTCAGTAATATCCACAGGAGCTCTGGTACTGGCTCTTATTTAACTGATCAAATCTATTAGAACAGGTAACAAAATTGAAATTCTGTAATCATTCCCAAAGGGAGGTGGTGATTATAGAGGGTGAAGCTGTTCAATACTGGAGAACACTGTTTTTTGAAAGCTGGATAGTTTTCAGCAGCTGAGACAATGAAAAGCTGTGAAAAAAGGGGGGAAAACATTGATTCTTCCTTATGTAATTATGGATTTTTTTTTCTAGAAATTCATTGCTAAATTGAAACAAATGAGTTGTGGATAATTATTTATCAGCAAAAGTTTTCCTGGTTTAGGTAGAATGTGAGAGAGTTCTAAGAGAAATTTTAATTGTTAGGTTTCTTATGGATCTGAAGTAGGAATGGGCTACAGCTCCCTAAAAATATCTTATTAACAGCAAATCATTAAATCACTGCAACAACCATTAGAAAATTTCAACTGCTGTGGAATAAACTACAGCAGAAAGTTGTGAGTATAACTCCTGTTATTCAGTATTTTGCAGAGACCCGTGGGATTAGCAGAAAGGGGGGGGGGGGGGGGGGTGTCAGAATTTTCTAAATACTAATAACAATTTAATTTTTTTGTTGTTCTTAGCCAGCAGCAAGAGTTTCCATTTATGCCAACTTTCTGACAGCAGAAAGAAAAGGGATATACTTCTGTAATACCATGAAGGGTAACAGAACTTTTAACAAATCTGTAGGTCTCATTCATATAACTTTCAAAACCAAACACAAGCAAACCCCAGAACAGTCTGGGAAAAGATTACTTTCATGGTAAAATACAGCTTGTGGCAATCTTAAGCGATAGCTTTTGGGTTGTGCACATGTATTTGAGAGATTATTGTCTGCACAGGTAAGGGGTGCTTTGTGGTTTGGTTTTGTTCTTTTTTTCCTCTTAAAGCCAGAAGGGATGCTAGAATGTGCTGAAACATTTGAGCAAGAACTAGTATGTGAACAAATAACCTGCAGTAAACATCAGGTTGCCACTCAAGGTCAGACATGATGTAAGTTGTTCCAAAGTTATGCTGAAGAACACGTTCAGTCCAGGAGCTCTGGGTGAGCCCAAGTCTCAGGAAAAGGGCCTGAACTGCTGACACTTGGCAGCACAAAGGGCCCTTGACCTGTGCCACAGCTGGGGACTGGACACTCAGGGACATGGTGGGAGCCCACGGCCCCTAGACTTTCCTGTCCTTGGGATAAAAGGGGGTAAAAGCCCTTGCTCTTTCGTTCGGGCTCCCTCCTCTGAGGCACCAGCTCCACCTGTTACTTTCTAATTTAGTTATTGCACGATGATTAAATTATTTTCAGGAACAGGAGGTCTAAGGCTCTGCCATGGGCTATCTGGGGCTGAGGCAGTAAGGAAGTGTGAGGCTGAATATGGGATGTGCAGCAGGGAAGGGGCCTTGGTCCCAGCTCCAGGGGTGCGAGAGGGACTGCTGGAGTGGCTGCTCAGACAGGGAGGCTTCCGTAACAGGTACTAATTACCCAGGGAAACAAAGTAAGAAGGGTGGATGTTGCACTGATAAACCGAAGACTGAAGCTCTTCAGAGAGTAGGAAGCTTTGGCAATTCTGGAGGATCATTACACAATATGCTAAAAATCAGATATGTGCAGTGGTTAATGTTGTTCTTTGGTCCATTTGGTTTCCCAACCCTTTGTGTAGTGAATGCAGACAGGAGAGTAATTAATGGGCTAGTGATTAATAATTATAATTCAATTTTTAACGATAATTGAAGGTGTAGTGATTGGTTTATGATGGCATCATCATAATTTTTAGTTTTTAGTGATGAAGTGTCATTTCCCTGGAAAGCTATAGCTGGCATGGTAAAGTCACTGCTTGCCATGGAGAGTGCTTGTGGTCAGGACAGGCTGCGTGTTACTCCAGTGTCTCCAACTCCAATAATGACCTAGAGAAGAGAGCAAAGGTTTGCTTAATTGCAGAGCTTCGTGCTACAAAACACCATCCTTTTGTCTTTTTACCATGAAATGTCTTTCCATTTGTAAGCAGTAAGAAAATAACTGAATGGTGAAAGTCAACTAGACAGCAAACTACTGACAGCATGGGATGTAACTGTCAATCTGTCACTTATAGAAATGGAACAATAATTGTTGTTCCTCTTCAGAAATGTAGTTTATGCAGTCTCTATAAAGGCATATTATTTAGTGCAGTGCAAAGAAAATTCTTTTTTCCTATCTGAAACCAATTTAATGTTAACTGATGAAACCATTAGAAGATACTGAGCCCAGTATGAATCCCTTTGGTGGAATACATGATGTGGAGGAGTGGCTTATCTCACAAAATGCCTGCCTCCATTTTGGAGGTAATGAGTTTTTTATTTTTTCACTTTCTTAATAAAAGAGGAAGAGAGAGGGATAGATCTGCTAGAATACTCTTCTTATCATCTTTGCAGCCTATGGTCTCATGGAGAGGAATAGCTGAGAGTTGAAAGGGGAAAAATCCTGACTATTGTGCTTTCCCTGAGATAAGGAATATTTTAGAATCCCTTGTCTCATGCATGAAGCCTGGTAAAAAGGTTCCAATATTAACATATGGAAGAGTTTTGGGGGAAAAACAGATCTTAGCCTCAGGAGTCTGCTTTTGACTCTTGGTTTGTCTGGTGTTTTATATGTCTTTGAAAATGAATGTTAAAAGGGGGACTATGAGCCACAGAAGCTGAGATTGCTGCATTGACCTCAAGAGGTGAAAGCACAATTGAAAAGGTCTGTTTTAAATGTTTAAGGAATTAATAATTGCTGAAAAGTGCAGATACTAGAAGAACAAGCATCTTATATGCCGTGTACAGACAGATCTGGCACTCATGGGAGACATTTGTGACAACAGTCTTCCAGTGGGTGACATTTATGTACATGATAAAGAGACAAGACCTCTTTATGTAAAATTTACAATGAGCTTTCTAATGTCATCAGTTTTTTTAGGCTTACAAAATTGCCTCTCTTATAAAATTAACTCCTCATGCTCGGCCATCAGCCTTTGGGAGTTGAGAACAGCCCCATGAGTGTGTGTGGCAGTGGGTGCACTGG
Organism: Zosterops lateralis; assembly: GCF_965231275.1. Taxonomy (NCBI): domain Eukaryota; kingdom Metazoa; phylum Chordata; class Aves; order Passeriformes; family Zosteropidae; genus Zosterops; species Zosterops lateralis. Next base: position 17,702,796 of record NC_139769.1, read on the forward strand.
GTGGCTGTGGAGCTGGGGACACACAGAGACACAGGACAGGATGCTGCTGGCCATGGGCACATGACAGTCGAAATGGCTCTGGGCTGCTGCTGTTAGACTGAATGCAGCAAAATGGATGTTCAGTCTGGAGGAGACTGAGGTGAGACCTCACTGCAGTCTACAACTTCCCCACGAGGGGAAGAGGAAGAGAAGACACTGGTCTCTTCTCCGTGGTGACCAGTGACAGGAACCCTGGGTCAGGGAAGATTTAGGTTGGGTATCAGGGAAAGGTGCTTCACCCAGAGAGTAGTCAGACACTGGAACAGGCTCCTCAAGGAAGTGGTCACAGCACTAGCCTGGCAGAGTTCAAGAAGTGTTTGGACAATGCTCTCAGGCACAGGGTGTGTCCTGGTGATGGTGCTGTGCGGGGCCAGGAGCTGGACTTGATTGTGTGGGTCCTTTCCAACTCAGGATATTCTATGGTTCTATGAAAGTGTGTCATTACCCTTGTTTTTTCCTGAAACTGTATCTGAGAGTTGGGAAGACACTTTTTATTAATAAGAGACCAGCAAAGAATTACAAAATAGAGAAGAAATAGAGTCAAAATACTAAATGAGGGAGGAGGAAAAAGACATTGGACTAGAAACTGATGCTAAAAACAGTGTGAGGGAAGGGAGCAGAGAGTGCCAGACAGAGCACAGTGTGTTAGAGCAGAAAGTGTGAGTGGAGACCACAAGCTGCAGTGAGGCTTCTGTACGTCTCCCTGCAGTCTTCTCTGGGCAGTGTCACTCATGTCATTTGGTCTCCCAACCTCCAGAAACTCCAAGTGTAGCCACTGACTGCTTGGAGCCCTTGTTGCAGCAGGTGGCTTTTACATGATGGACATCAAGAGAAAACAGTGTGTACTGACTTTAATTATATTGGGAATTGCCTCTTGTGGTGAGAACCCTGGTGAGAGGTTTGTGGCATTGTTCACCCAGAATGCTTTTTCATTTTCAATGTATGCATTGATAATCACTTCTGGTAGAAAGCCATAAGCACTGTGTCTCTTGAAAGCAACAAGATTCTTTCATCTCTCAACCCCTTTCAACAAATGAAACCCAGTAATAGCTAGAGCTGTCCAATCTGAATTAATTTGTCAAGCAGAACTCTGTATGCTAGAATTTTTTGTTGACTGATAGATGGACAATGCTTTGAATTCAGCCATCACTTGATATTTGTACCTTCAAAAGTAAGTATTTTGTTTTAGGATATTGTAGGTGACACCTTTGTTAGGGTTTGAAGGACATGCTCTCTCTGTAGGATACATGCTTTTGTCCAGCCTTTCTGTATGGAAAAGATGATATGTACAGGGAGGCTATGTTTTGCTGATCCACCCTGTGAAAGGACAATTTCAGCTTGAGAAATCCAAGGAGGTGAAGGGGTGGCTCTGGGGAAATGGTGGCCCCTTGGGGGCTCTGACCACATGGTTTGGCTGTCTGTGATCTCTCTTTACTAGTTTTATCCTGTTTAATATGGCAGCACTATGTATGGAGAAGGTTTAGGGTGTGGGTGTGTGCTCCTCATCTCAAAAAACTTTGCCTTCTTGCTGAGTCTGCTGCATCTCCGGTTTAAAGCAGAATAAGCTGCATTTTGCTAAGAAGTTCACTAAACCATTCAGATACTGTCTTAGATCTGGCAGCCTGCAGTGCATCGGAGTATTTTGATAAGCATCATGTCTCCTTGGAAACTACTACTTAGCAGTAACTTGACGCTACATTTGGAGTGTTATGATTAATATAAGCTTTGCTTCTGCAAAGACACATGGTATGGGCCTCCTCCTACAGAAGTGGAGTGTCTTGTTGAGCTTATCAGAACGGCTCGCATGTTCCAAAGTGTCCCTGTGGGGTTTCGGAGTTCTCTGAATCTCTTCAGGCTCTGCTTTAAGCTCCTTGGTTATAAATCTCACTTGTTATTCTTAGGTATATTTTCAGGAGTCTGTTGTCTAATTTGATTATTTAAAAACATTTCTAAAAAGTCTACATCCACAGTTATGAATAAATATAAAGCTCCTTCTGAGGCCATTAAATAGTATTTTAATTAGGCTGGCAAAATTGCTTTTGGCTTGTCTTTAAAGTCTTTAGTATCTTATTTCTATTAACAAAATGGTAATCAAGATTAAATTCTAAAATGTAACCAAAGTAGGTCATATTTTTATTAACTGGAGATAGATAATGAATGTGCCCTATATAAAGATTTGGATTAAATCTTCTGAGATGCTGAGGATAGTGTTTTAATTAAGGTAATCCTTATTGCATCTAGCCAACACTATTGCTGCTTAGGAATTTAAGATCTCAGTCATGCATATTAGTGCATTACCTCAACGAATCTAATAGAGATTTAATACTTGTATTTGGAGTAGCAATCTGTTATAAATTAAAAGCATTTGAATAATAAATTTAAATCGTGTTATTCTTCGCAGAGTTTTCTATAATTAAGGAATGCATTCAACACATTCATTAACATTTTGTAATTTCTATAGTGCTAAGAAGGTGTTCTTTGTTGTTGCTCTTAAACCAGTTGTTTTCACCTGCTTGTAATATAGAGAAGTCCAGCTATTGCAGGAGTGTTATATGTATGTGCTGTGTCTCCCTAATCCCCCAGGTATTTGGGACACTTGTCATGAAGGATGGAACCACATGTGCTATCCCACTGGATGCTAGTGAGATTTGCAAAATAATGCTTTAAAACTAAAATAATATTACAAATAATATATTAATATAAAATAAAAATTAAAAAAATGCTTTAAAATTGTTTTAAAATTTGACAGAAGGGTTACTGATTTGCACTGTAAGTTGCAGTGTTTGAAGATTTGGCCTGTGGTACTGGCAAAAGGACTGTACTTCATGCAGTACATTGTAGTCTCCCAGTATAGAGGTGCATGGAAAGGCAATAATCATCTGATTTCAGTAAGAATATTAGCTTAGAAGTCTAGGCAGTTTTTATGTATTAAATAACATAACTGGAGACTTTTACACTGCATACATTCTGAGCATTTTTTTTCATGAAGACATTACCGTTCCTGTGATTTCTAGGTTGCATTTGTGAACTGTGCTCTGTATTAATCTGTGGGAGTCGCAGCTCAAAGCGGAGCGGGCAGACACTCTCTCACACAGTGCTTTGCTCTCGGTGTGCACTGCCATGCCAGGGTTAGCTGCAGTTTGAGTAAGAGCTCCTATAATACCCTGCTCTGACTTACGAGAAATGCTAATTTTTGAACTCAGCTTAGCCTGAGAAATACCAATTGGAGTGTACTGAGGTCCTGTCTGTCTCAGCACTTGTTCCCTGTAAGCAGCTGATGGGGTACTTGTAGACAGGGAAAAGAAAAAGGCAGTATCTGCAGAAAGGCTCCTCCCTGGTCCATGTTGTTTCAGTTTTTTACTTGCACTGGCTTCTCCTGAGGAGATCATCTATCACTGAAAATAGGTGACGTACAGGAACTTTCTGGCCATGTTATCCACAGAGCCCCACTCCCCACGGGGAGAGAAGAATGGGACAGCAAATCTGCCATCTTCTTCCAGTAAAAACTTCCCCTGTGCTGATGTTATGACCATTCTGCCAGGTCTTTCCATTTCCCATGGTGGGATGCACAGAAGAGTCAAAGCAGTTTTGGATGTGCTTTGTCGAGTTCCTATAGGGGTAGAGATTTCCTTACCTCTTTTAATTCTGCTCTTCCTCATGGAGGAAAACCATACTGATATTCAAACTTTAATTTTTGCTTGCATAAATGTAACCCTGCTTCTCCTTTGGGAAGCGTGCTGCTCAATTCTCATCTCTTGGCATTTATGGCCAACAGAAACAGTATCTTTCTTGCTCACAAACAAAAAGCAGATCAATGGGAATATCATAAAGATTATCTTTATTAGCTTCCTCCCTGCATAACTACACAACCATAAAACAATGTCCTATAAATTAACATTGTTCTATAAATTAATGTAAAAGAATATTCCTGTTAGGAGTTTCCTGTTATATGCAGTCAAGTAATATTAAATACTTTATTTATGTCAAAGTCATGTAATAGAACATATTCTTGCTCTCTGTAGATGACAACTACTAGAGTAGTCACAGATTAATATCTCTGTTTTGGGATGGATAATTTTGCTATCCTTGGTCGGATGTTCTGTTTTGCAGTTTAGTGAGTAATATAAAGAAAAGCCAGTACCAAAGGACAAGCTTGTTTAGACTCTTCACTAACTGTTAATGTTCACTATTTGTTACAGATATTGTCCGTTAAATTGGTAATTGATATATAAACTTTACACTAATTTACACTTTGTTTTTGGCATCATTAGTTGGAAAATTACAACCTTTCCTATGTTTGTTATACTTTGGATTCTAGTTGCAGTGATTCTCCCTCTCTCCTCTATTTTAGCATTCCCTAGATCAATGCAGAAAATTACATGTTATTTTTTTCTCCTTCATAAAGCCGTGTCACAGAAGTAGAAAGACCTCAGCTATTGAGATCAAAGGTTGCTCAACTTTGCTGGATAGCATGGCATAAAGTTCGGCCGTGATGAATGGTGCCAGGACTTGAAATAAGAGTAGCAAGTCTAAGAGCATGAGTCACTGTACTAGGTCTTCATGTCTGCAGAAAATTTGTGTGTGCTGGCTGAAAGCATTGACAATTTTCCATTAGTAATGAATTACAGTAGTAATTTCATTAATTTCTTCACCTCAGTCAGGGTATGTTAGTGTAAGTTGCTTAACCAAGCATCAGAGGAGCCATTGCCGTTAACCTTTAGTCCTTTGCTGTGTAACCAGGACCAGTTAAGAAGTAAATTAGCGTAGCATCCTTTTTAAAAAAAAATTACTTTAGATAAGCAGTGGACATAATTTTTGCCTGTTTTTAATTTAATAGCAGGTTTATGGTTTTATGCAAAACCATTCACATTACAGCTGACCCTCTGGGAACTGGGCTTTTTCGTCTGTGTAATTTGGTGTCTTTAATAATCTGCTGTCTGTTAAATCCAGCACAGGCTTGATTAATGAATTGTGATGAACCAATGCATTAATTTACAGGTTTGGTCTAATACCCTAAAAGGCTACATCAGTGCTTCCAGTTATTAATGTTAATAAACTTAAAAGAAAAAGCAATGCTAGGAGAGGTAAGGGAAGGTAGTATGTGGCAAGTTTTGTCTTTATTCAAGCATTTTATGTCTGCAGCTACTTTTCTTACAAGAGAACTGCAAAAGCCCTTGACAACAGACAACATCAAATGGAGAACAGCTTAGTAGTGTTTGAAAAGACTATAGAATTTCTGAAGCTGTCTGTGTTCCATAGTCAAATCTTTTTTTCTGTGCTGGAAGTCCATATTCAACATAGGTTTTCATGCTGTTTTTCTAAATACTGTGTAATAGTTTTGAAACCCATTGCTGTTAAATCTGTGGCTGAAACACAATCTTGAATATGAATTTCTCTGAAAAGTCGCTCTGGAAGCCTGGCAGATGATAGGTAGATAAGGAGGCATATGCATGAGAATGGTGGGTATTTGACATTGACAAAATTGGCTATGATGAGCAACTCATTTCTAAGATGATATTGAAGCTTTTAAGAGGATCCTTTTGAAGTCTTTAAATAAATCTACAAGCTAAATTTTATTCTATTTAATTTTTAAAAAAATCCTTCATGTGTCTATTGCATGTAATGATTCCAAAGAGTAGAGTGTATTCTGTTCAGTCTCAAAAGAGCTGGTACATTGAGGAAAGGGAATAGTAATTGAATTTATTTATTTTTTATTGAGAAAGTAGGGTTTGGGAATGGGATAGTAATATGGTGTGAAGATTTTAGGGTGGTGTAAAAAAAGTATGAAATTTTGTCTTTGATGCTGTGGCTTTAGATCTTGAAAACATCTTAAAACAGCATAGAAGTTCAAAGAAGGAGCTGTGTGTCCTCTCTCCTTGGATATTAGCTCACAGTGCTGGAGCTCAGACTTCTTCAAATTACAATTCAAGCCTTGCCTTGTTCTGATAAATATAATCTAAGAATTATGATTTTAGACATTGATGTATCCATCTTTCTGTCTATTAAAATATAGCATGACGTTTAAAGCCCATTTTAGCAATCCTGCCTCAGGCATTGTCTTTCTAGTGGGGCACAGGAATTTTCACTTGTCCTTGAGATAAATGACACTGGTATAGAATTGGCATCTCTTAAGTCTTTCTTCAGCATCCATGGCATCAAAGTATTGCTGGAAACATTGGAATGAGACTGAGAATAACACTGTTTAGACTTAACAAAAAATTTCCCCCTGTTTCTGTTGCTTCTTTCACTTCCTTACTGGTAGGGAGAGAATAATTTCTGCTACATCTTGGCTATTTTAATAGGATTCAGAATGCACGATCACATTAGATACTGTACCTGAGGCAATCTGTGTTTAGACTGGTGATAATTACATGCAAAAGTCATTCAACAATGAGGCAATTAATGCTGATGAACTTTAATAAAGTCAGCTGTCAGCAATAGATATTGCTGGCAAGTTTCCTAATCCTATATTTATAATACTTTGTAATTCCCTTCTGTTCTATTCTATAATGCATTTCTGTTTAATGTGCTAAAAAAAAACCCACCAGAAAATATTGCCAGCAACATATTTATATATGGCACAAATATGAACAAAGAGGTCAGAAGTCAGCCTGCTTACCAGATTTACTGCAGTGATTGGTATTTACCAAAGAAGATGATAGACAGAACAAGGCAAATCCTCTAACTCTCTCAGCAGAGGAAAGGGAAAGCATTAGATAAGGAACCCAGGGCTTACATTTCCCCTCATTGTTGATTAACAAGCATTAAATTATGCTTAATGTCAGATGTAGACAGGTAATTGTAATGTGGTGTTGTTGTAAATTAGAAGATCAAGCCAGTTAGTGTCGGGGATTTGTTAAATTCTGGAATCTTTGTCTTTTGCTGCAGAGAAATACTTTTGTGAATTTCTTAGTTATCCTAATCAGTTATATGAGCAGATGAATTTTGACATTGGAAAATTCCATTTTAAAACCATTATTCTTTGGAACAGAAAGCAGAAAGTGACTACCAAGCTTTTTTGCCTTTTCTGCACAGGCAACTATGAAGTTGCAAGGAGTGGTTGATGGAGGAATGAAGTGTCCTCTTCATTGAACATTACAAAGGCAATGCAGACCTGTGTGCCTTTTCCTGGAGATCAGTTGCTTTGGTGGGCTGCAGTCCAGGAACCACTGCTCTGACATGAGGAAGATGGAAAATATGTAAAAACCTGCTACAGGGTGCAGATGAGATAGCTAACACAAGGGTATGTAGCCTTCTGTGAAATGATGTAAAAAGTCTAAATATGGGAGTAGTTTTAAAATGGCAGAAATATAATTTTTCTCTTTCATAATCCAGTAGAATGCATATAAATCATGTGTCATTGTAGAGCTGTTATGTGTTAGGTTTAGGGCATGAGCTTGCTCTGGAAGTGCTGTTCTAACAGGGGCACTGCAAACTGTCAGTCTGGGGAAGGACTGTTTTCGTCAGAAGCTTTCTCCCCCTTTTTAGGAATGCAATGGGAAAGAGCAGCAAGGTGGTCTTCTTCCTTTTATATTTTCTTATTGATATAAAGGCATTATCTCTAAGGCCAGAGATGGCCAGAGGGAATATCCCTGCAGGTGTAGGTGTTCTCCTTTTCCCTGGTGGTTGTGATGAGAGCCCTTGCCTGGATGCACTGGTGGTCTAAGCCAATGTGACTCTTCTCACACTCTTCCTTTATCTGCCTGGAGCAAAAGCAGTTTTGGCTGTCCCCAGGGCAGTGAGCAGCTGTTAAATACAGGTTCAGTAGCTGAAACTACAGAGTATTTTCTATTTTAGCTGTTGTACTATGTTAATCAGTAAAAAACATGCACAGCTGAGGAAAATCTGTTTATGGTGACTGAAAGTGTGAGTGCTAAGGTTACAGATGATGGTTCATGTGTGTAAGCCTTTCGCTTCAGTTAGAAAAACTCTGGTATTTAGGATGAGGTTAAGTTTCTAGGGTGAGGTTGGAGATGAATCACAGCTGGATTTTGGCTTTTGGCTTTAACATCTACAATCTCTTTTCAGCAGCTGACAGAAAGATCATATTGTACTAGATAAGCTGTACAAAATTCCTGCTGTTTTAACCTGAAATGATATGATAGTAAGGTTGAGAGTTGGAAATGGAAAATGTAATGGAAAATGTTTGTCATGAAATGTTGGAAACCCCCTGCAGCAAAGTCCCAGCAGGAGACAGTTGAGAGTCAGGAGAGGCTCACCTGGGTCTCTCTGACCATGGAAAATGTCTGTTTTGGCCTGTCTGGCTTTGGCTGCTTGTGTCCTTCACGAGTGAAAGTAGAAGGGGGAGAGGAAACTGAGATAGGGATTCTAGGGACAGTGGGGAGATGGGGGCCTTGGCACAGGCAGACAGAAAGGCACAGGTAGTGAGGACTCAGAGGAGAGGCAGTGGTGAAGAAAGAAGTTAATAATGTAAAAATATAATGGGGTTGGGGGTTCACATCTTTCCCTGCTTGCACTGAAGCAGGTGACAGCAGCATGGAGTGGTTTTTACTTGCTAGTTAGATCTGTAAAGTATTGAAACATCTGTTACACTGTGTAATGACTCCTTGAATTGCTCAGGCACTTATGGCATAAGGCAATTCTGCATAAACAAGCTTGTCTCTAAAGTCAAGTGTAGGACATTCCTGTGGTTTTCTTACTTCTCCACTCTTTGTTAGGAGTAATGGTCTTTTCCAGTGATTGGGTTACTTAGTCTGCCTATGGAGGAAGCGACATTTCTTTTTGTGTTACATCAGTACAAGAAAAAACAGTTTTAAATAGGAGGAGGCTGGCAAGCATCCAGATTAGGATGCTAGGACCTGGATGGTTGGAAAGCTGTGAGGATATAAACCCAGGGTGGGTCTCAGAAGGTTGTGGGTGATGGTCTCTCTGCATGCCACAAGTGTGGTATTGGGGTCTGTCCTGTTAGATATCCCTGTCAGTCACCTGGGGAGGTGATGGAGTGCACTCTCATCAAGTGTGCAGGTGTCACCAGCTGCAGCTGGGGGAGGGATACCAATCAACATACTCAAGGCCTGGGATGCTCTTTAGGGAGAAATAGCTAGGCTGGAGAAGGGAGCTGCCAGTGATTTAATGAAATTAAATAGCAACAAATGCAAAGTTGTGCCCTGGGGAAAGAGAAACCTCTGGGGTTCCCCTGGGATGGGCTGTCTGGGGACAGCTCTGTGGAAAAGTGCAGCAGAAATGAAGGTTGATAACATCCTGAGCTCTTAGCAGGAACAAAGCCAGGAAGTTGAGGAAAGTGATTATCTCCTTCTCAGGACTTGCTAGATCTTGTCTAGATAGCCATCGAGTTTGTATCTCCAATACAGCAATGACATCCTTGAAGTGGATTTCAATGAAGGGCCAGCAACTTGGTCTGGGGCTGGAGCCCTGTGAGGAGAGGCTCAGGGAAGGGGACTTGCTCAGCCAGGGGAGGGCATGGATGCATGGATGGATTTGGTCACCTACCAGCAGCCTGCTGAAGGCACTTTGCCCACAGCAGGGGCCTTTTCCCATCGTGGGTGGGAGGTCCAGCAGGGCAGCAGGGGCCCAGGGAGGCTGTGCAGCCTCCATCCTTGGAGGTTTTCAATAGCCTGACAAAGCCCAGACTCACCTGGTCTGATCTGCTGGCTGACTCTGTCCTCAGTACAGGCTGGATAGGATGGACTTCCATACTCCCAATCTGAATTGTCTGACAATTCAGACAATTGAATATAAAAAGGGGGAGGAAGTGATGGGAGGGTGGTGTGTGAAGTGGGAAGAAAGAACAGTTGATCAAAATATATTGCTCAGAAATTCAGTGGTAGACACTCTAATGTTGTGGCTCTTAAACACTTAGGTTTCTGTGGACCCCCTAGTCCAGAATCTGTTTGCAGTCTCTTTAGATTAAATTTAACCATTTGCATTTGTTCTAGTTGGATAATTACTTAAAAATAATGCTGTGGGCTAATTTACCTGCTTTTATGTGCTTGAATGACTCTGGAGATATTTGTAACTTTGGATGGGCCTCTTAAAGGTTTTTTTTTTTTTTTTTTTTTTTTTTTTTTTTTTTTTTTTGTTTTTTTTTTTAGTTTATTTTATATTATTTTATTTTTTTTTAATTTTTTTTTTTCCTTTTTGAGATTTTGTTTTGTGATTTTTTAAAGAGATTGATTTTGCCCACTTATTTTTGAAAAATTGGTAGTCTGTGATGGGGTGTGTTTTAAGTACTATGCAGGCACAGTGAAATAGGCAACCTTCCCAAATAGTCTGAGAAATGCAGGGCCCCACTTTTTCATATGGGAGGATGCAAACAAAGCTGGAAAATGGTTGTAAAATTCAGCTGCTGGTGCCACCTGAGCAAAAGCAATTCCTTTTCTAGGTGCAAGAATGAGTCATGCATTGTGCTAGAGTTTGTGATTTAGGCAGATGTGGTTCATCTCTCACTTCCAGCTGGTACAGCAGTTCCTGCAGTCAGTTCCCACAGCTCAGTGGCTGCAACGAGCTGCTGGTGCTGTCCTAACCCATGGATGGGTCTGCGCTTGCACAGCTCTGCCTGTGAAAAAGAGGCCAGAATAGGAGAAGAAACGGTGCATGGTGGTTTGGTTTGTCCTCATGAAGAGTTCATTATGAGATATGTTGGTCCAAGGTGTCACGGTGAAGTGTCCTGAGCTCCTGAGCAGTGCCTCCTGTACTTCCCGCTCAGTGTGTCCAGACCGCTGTGTTTAGTGGATTACAAGGGTGTAGAAGAGACTATGTAGAGAGCTCACATGCAGGAGCCTGATGCCCCCACGCTTGGGGTTTGACATGAACCCTCGAGTCTCTGCAGAGCAGCCCCATCCGAGCCTGGAGAGCTCTGTCCCCAGGGCTCTCGAGGGGCCTTCAGATGTCAGGTAAGTAGCAATTATTAATCGTTAGGGCTGAGATTATTCACACTGTTTGCTTTCCTCACATTCATTCCTCTCTTTCTTGTTCAAATAAGGTGACATTTAGTAGAAACTTACAGTGGAGCTTTTTATCCCCCTTTCAGTGGTTTATTTGATTTCATTGATCTTTTAAACTCATAATCAAACTGATTTTTGTAACCAGAAACTGTCTGATCTTCCCCCTTTTATTTTCCTGTGTACCGAAGGAACAGTTCGGTCTCGCAGAGCTCAGCAGTCTTTGTCAGGAGCAGGTTTGTGCCGGGGCTGTGGAGCGGCCTGGGCTGCCCGGGTGTCCCTGTGCGGGGCATGGCGGCCTTGCCTCCCTGGGGCGCCGGGGGAGACACCGCGCCCGGGTGACCCCGCCGCTCCTCCGGGCTCTGCCTCAAACCAGGGCTCCTCACCTAAATCGGGATCCCTGTGGCGACGCCCAATGCCATACGTGCCCTTTTAAACCCAGCGAGGGCCACGGTCGGAGGAAGCTTTGGAGAGGAAATTTTTGTAGAACTGGCAGCTTGTCTGGTAAATCACCTGTCTGAAGATAGCGGCATTTTAACGAGACGAATAGGCATTTTTGAACATTCCCCACTGGTTTTTCGCTCTCTGAGTGCCAGGAGGAGGCGGGCGGGGTGGAAGCACACGGCGAGGGAGCGGTAGGTGTGCGGGGCGGGCGGAGCGGGGCCGGGGCTGCCCCTGAGGCGGCGGAGCGGCGGCAGCGCCTCGGCGGCTCCGCCAGGGGCTGCTCGAGCACCGCGCCCGGGCCGGGCCGGGCCCCGCTGGCCCCGCTCCGCTCCCCGGCCCGCGCCCTGCGGCCTGCGAGGCGTCCCTGCCGGCCCCGCATGCGGGCTGTCATTAATTCATTCCCCCAGCTGCACGGAATAGTTTTTAGTTTTCTTTTATTTATTTATTTTTTTAATTTTATTTTTTTAAAATTTAATTTTTATTTATTTTTTTTTTTTTATTTATAATATATATTTAAAAAAATTTAATGTATATTTTTCCCCGAGGCATGAGCGCGGTGGTTTGAGCTCGGGGTCCCGGCCCGGCTGGCTCAGCCCCGGCGATCAGCAGAGGGGAACGTGTTCGGGGGCAAACTCACGGTCCCCCTCCCCTGGGGCGGTACCGGCGCGGGTTTTCCCTTGGTACACGCCACAGACGGTGTCCCGGTGCCTGCTTACTCCTCTCCCCGTGCTCGGGCTTCTTTCTGCTTGGTTTCTGTAAAATAGCGATTTGAAAATGTATTGTTTTAACATTGGAAATAATCTAAAACGCCTTAAGAATGTTTTTAGCAGTAGTACCGTTCCAAAGGTTGATCTGTGATGGAGACCACCACAGTAGGCTTTCCTTCAATGCAGAAATATGTAAGGTAATATGGCATTGAGTAATGCAATTTTTGCTTTCCCAAGGCTAATATTTCACTTGTAATAGTTAATGAGTTAACACCAGAGATACAATAGATTGAAATAAGCGAAGGCGAGGCTTTAAAGATTTCATTGGAGTTTATGGAGAAAATCTGGTGTCAAGCAAAAATTCCATTTTGTGTTTTCTGAAAGTGAAGTCACGGTAATTAAAATGCTTTGATAAAATGTTTCACCTACATAATTGCTGTCCTTGGTCTGTTGCTCCTCAAGTGTTTTTCTTCTTGGTTTAATTTTGTTTTGTGTTGTTTTAATCTCCCAAACTTTTACAAGAGCTGCAGTAGAAGGACCACAGTCACAGAGTTTTGGGAGAAAAGGAGTTTGTTTGTCCTGGTTTTGTTTTACTTTTGCGTAGGTTTCAGCATGTTTGTGACTGTAATAGTTGTGTGCTATGTTGTCAAAAACCTTAACAAAACCTTTAAGTGAGTCTAATTAAAGCAGCCTTTGATAATGGCAATAATAAAAGATTGCTTTAATTTACACTGTAATGAAAGGATTGTGCCATTAAATGTTACAGGAAATAGTAGAACTGCTTTTCCAGACTAGGTAGAAATTGCATGCTGTGCTTTTATGATCTCAGTGAAGTCTCAGTGATTGTCTTTCCGGCCATCAGCCAGAACTTCAGAAATGAAGTAGTTCCTCCCTCTTCTGAGAGAGAGATATGTGTAGTCCAGTTATCCTGTTTGGTGTTTCCAGTGTGTTTTTCCTCTAAACCTTGCACATCTGTGCCCAAAGCCTGTCATTTTAATGGAGCTTGGCAGGTTTTGTGGTGTCTGAACACCAAGCTTTGGGCTGGAAACATTATAAGTTTTTTGGTTGCTTGGTTGATTTTTTTTTTCTCCTTGGAGTTTCTTTTGCATTGCATTGTTTCTTGGTGTCTTGTCCTTTAAGCCAGGATAGTTCCAGAGACATGAAATGACAGCTTCTTTTTTGGACCATGTTTCTAGGTACCAAGTGGATCGCCCTTCTCCAGTGAGCAGGTTGGCAGCCTGTGAGGAATGGTGTGGTGCGATAGACATGTCAGCAGGACAACCGGCTGTACACTGCAGGTTAATCACCAGAGAGCCTCATGTCACTTCTCCACTTTTCTGCTGCAGGTTCTGGTTTCATTTTTACTCTGAACTGAATTTTATATTTATTTTCATGGGACCCTGGATGAAGCCTGAACTTTTATGTTTTTGAGAGAAGAATCCAAAAAAGAAAAGTAAGCAATTTACCCCAGATTATTTCCTAAGGTAAATTAGAACATTGAAGTTAAGTTCTGTTTCATTTTCTGAAGTTTGTGTTGCAGTGAATGAGCAAATGAGGTTGCCAAAATATGACTAATTCACACATTGTAATAGTCTTTACAGGATAAGCTGTTGGAAGGACTAAAGCCATATACTTTTAAATATTGAGAAACAAGAATAAGACGAGACTCAGGAACCTTAGAGAGAGCAGAATATAAAATACTGCTGCTGCAGCTGGAGCTCATGCTTATTCTGTGTATTGTACAGAAAACACCATCATCATCATAACAATAACAAAAAGAAGATAAGCAACTGAACTGTGAATTCCAGGTTCATTTTTCAGTTCTACCTAACTCTTCGTAACTTTACAATGAAAGATTCAGAAATTGGAGCCAATTACCATAATATGTGGTGGTTTGGTGGGAGCATGTTCTACATCAGACAGTTAAAAGGTTTTATTGCTATTAGGAGCTTGTTAATGCCCTTGATAATGTCTCTAGTTGCTTTGTAATGTCTCTTGTTGAAGTATAGAATTCTTTTATCTTCTTATTACATTATGCAGAAACTTGAATTGAAACGATATTTGCAGGAACATTTAAAGTAGTGCATCAATCAGTTTCAAAGAAGAGAAAATGTTCTCAGAATAGGTTATAAAAGGATAACTGTCAGTTTTATTTTGGATGAACAAAGAAACCAACGTAAAAAGCACTTTATTGTAAAAGCACACTGTGCAATTCAATAAATATTCCATATAAATATAAAGGAAAAGAAAGTTCATAATTATCTGATGGCTTGAATGTAATTTAAGTAATACTTCCAGAATGCAGCAAGCAGTGAAGCTCCTTCTTCATTCTTGTGTATTCTACCTCCAGATCAAGTCCTCGGTAGGAGATAGTTTAAATCGACTTGTTAATGATTTGAATGGGTAAAATATGGTTATAATTTAACATTTTCTTGCAGGGATGTAAACCTCCTCACAAACCACGTCTCTGTGTGAGAAAAATAGCAGTAGCACCTTCCCTTACTCTCCTTGTGTTTTGTGTGCTTGTTTGGTTTTCTTCCTCAAATGTGATTTCTCATTGTTTGTTTTCCCTCTGGCATTTTTTACCTGCTTTAACAGAAAGTTATTTGAGTATTTATACATTTGGATTACAAACCTTCTATATGATTCAGTTAGAAAACACTTGCACGTGGTGTTATTATCCAGGAAAACAGTTGCAAATACTCTGCTCCCTGAACCAGTAGTAGCTTGCTAGACCACACAAAATATGGCATGTTGCAAATCTCATCTTGTAGCCTGTAAACCAGAAGCAGTTCTCTCCCCTTCCCCCTTCTTTATCTTCTAAAAAAAGAAGAAAAAAAAAAAAAAAAAAAAAAAAAAGAAAAGAAAATACCAAAGACTGCACATAGAGAGTTGTAAATGCTCTCCTCACATGGGAAATGTTTTCCAAAGAAATTTAAGTGCCTTGCCCTTTGGATCCATTGTCTTTTCAGAATCCATTGTTCACCCTGTGACTTCAACAGAATAGAGTATTTCTAGTTTAAGAAATGTATGTTTATTTCTGAAGAGTTTATTAAGGCAGTGAAGTAATTGACTGTAAATGCACAGATTTTGGTTTATTTGTTTATTTTAGTCTATTCTGGTAACTAAATTCTTTGCACAAGGGATTTCTAACCTTTTTTGTTGGTCATTCTGAAAGGGTATGCAGCGTGTGCCTGCGTTATTCAATTGCTTATTTTTCCACTTCTGAAACTTTGAAAAGATTATTTCTATTTAATAGTCATACCATGATAAACTCACCTTGTTCATGCCCCATCCTCAATTCTAAGCTTCGACCTAGGTATGTTTTTAAACTTGCAGGTGATTTTAAAAATTACAGGCTACTAAAAAAACTCCTGTGGGTTTTACAGACTTACAATAGTGATTTTGCTGCTATACTTGATCAATCAATTCACAATATTCATAATGTATTTAAGATCAGATTTTATTTTCATGACACATTTTTCTACATAGGACTTTCCTCCTTTAACTGCTTCCCCGTATTTCTATGGCTGTGCAGCAGCTCTAAAGGCAGGGGTGCCAGGTGGCCTTTGCCCCCCAGCACCTCCATCTCCCTGCCCTTCTTTTTCTGGCCAACACCTGCCTTTTGTGGCACAGGTGGCATTACAGTGCCCCAAAAAGAGTTTGTTTCATAACACTTCAAGCAACTTCTGACGGCCTGCCTCTGTAAGTTACTGAGTCCTTGAGAAAACAGTAATTTTCTGTGAGCAAGCTGCTGGGTTGCATCTATCTGTGTGCTCTGCCTGGGAAAACAAGGTTCCCATGTCAGCTCCCCTGCACTGTGACATCCTGTGTGGGTGAGGCTGGGGCTCGGTGTGAGGGTGTGAGCCCTCCTTGGCCCTGCACGGTGGGCTCTGTGCCTGCTGCATGGGCAGCCTGGTGTGCAGCTCCATCCCTGCCTCGCTCCCACACTGCTCTTCCCAATGGGCTCCTTCCCTTAAAACTTGGGAACATCAGCCCTGGGTTAGAAACCCCAAACACCCAAGGTAAACAAACATCACGCTTTAAAAAATTACTGCACAGAAATCACAGTTGAGCCCATGATCATCCTGGGATTTTACGAGAAGACACTGGTAAGATATCAGCTCTTTCTTTGTTTAAGAAGGAATGTTTACTTGCCTTAAATTTATTTGGCTTTTAAACTCAGTTATTAATAAAGCAGCCTTTGCTGACCTGAGGTGAGAGCAGGGGAACAGCAGTGCTTGCCCCAGGAGCACAGATGAGAAACCTGACTTGAGTAGGACATTGAAACTAGGCAGTAAGAGCAGTTTGCACTGTATCTGTTCCAAAATGTAGGTTACTGTGCCAAGTCTGATGACGATGGCTCTCATTTTGCAGGAGTTCCTAGTAATTAGACCTGATGCCATTTCAAAGCAGGACTTTGGTTTGGGAAATGGCCAAGCTCTGCTTTCACCTAAAGGTGCAAAAGAGGTAAAACACAGGGCATCCTTGGGGAGATGGGGATCAAGGCTTTCTAATCCAGTATGAATTAAACATGAGAGACCTGTGGCATATATAGAATTACACAAACATATGTAAAATTGTTTCTAGTTGAGCTGGAAAACCTCTTGTAATGTGTAATACTTTAAATATCTCTGAAGATAGGAGGAGGAATCTGGCTTTCCTAGATAGAAGCATTTTTGGAGGAGGAGTAGATTATGTTAGGAAGAGATGTGATAAAGGCAATGACAAGACAGATTTTTGCATGAAGCACAGAAAGCTGATCTACAGGAGGAAATGTAGTGGCTTTGGTGACAATAGTGTGAGCCATAAAGAACCTTTAAACTGACAGGTGTTTCTTGTTTTACTATGGTACAACAAAAAACCAAAAAGAAGGGACTAGCAGCAGCACCCACAACACCCAGCCAAGAACAGGAGACTCTTGTCTCTTGAGAACGAGAGACTCTTCCTTAGTTTACCACTTCCTAAATCAAAATGGAGAGGAGGCTTTAGAAGGGAAAAACCCACAGACTGAGTAGCCTTGCATGGTGTTTCTTCTGGCTGTTAATAATTCTTCTACACCTGTGACCTGACTTACAGAATGAAACCTCTGGCCTAGGTAGTGAGCATCACATCACTGTGACAGAACAGGGCTCAGTTCAGATTGCAGCAGAGGAGAAGTGATGTCTTGGCAGAAGAATTGAGTGGGAAGTGACAGCTCTTGCTGTAAAAAAAGCAGAGTGTCTAAGAGTTAAAATAGATTCTTCTCTGAAATGCCCATGTAGCTTCAATAGCTCCACAGGAGTTTTAGGATTACAAATGACAGCAAAATTTGTGCCATTCTGCATAATTGTATTCTCTACAAAGAAAGTTTCCTACATCTCCTAGCAAAGACGGTACTTTCATTAGAAGGAAAATAATTTCAAAATGACATCTCTTTGTGCCAAGGATTAGAAAGATCTAACAAGGAGTTCTAAAAAAAAAAAAAAAAGAAAAGAAGCATTTACATTGAATCCTTTGGTTTTACAGGTAGAATAATGACATGAAAATAAAAGAAAATTTTAATTGGTGAAGGGAAGGGGAAACATCTTACTTCCTGACTCGTCACTATGTTCATCCTCTCTTGTAGCTCTCACCATTTTCACTGACAATATACAGAACTATATTTGTCTTTACTGAGGTTCATCTCTGTTAAAAACAATCCATTTCTATCTCTCTGCTAGTGTAAGATTTCAGCCTTCCTTAACATGAGTCTCTCACAGACAAGGAACCCAGAACGTCTTGGTTTGGCAATGGTTCAATCCCCCGTAATTTTGTTAATTTGAATGTAGTCACAGGCTGCACACTCAGGAGATGCCATCTCTTTTTGCCCCACCGCAGCCTAGAAACTCTCCATGACTGCTCTGTTGTCATAGCTGGAGAGCACGAACCCTCTGTGCTCAGCTTGCAGTTCCGACTGCCATGTATGGACATTTCTAATTACTTTGGAGGCGCTCCATTTTGTACTGCATGCATAATTAGGTAGTTATTTACATTTTATTTCAGCATTTTTTCTAGCTGGTACACTAATGAAATCCCGGCGTGACATCAGAACCTTCCTGTTGAAGTGGGTCTTCCCTTCAGGGATCAGCCACCCTTTTAAATTAATGAGCCGCTTACAGAAACAGCTTCATGATTTTATGTGCAGTGTTTGCAAGGAAATTTATAAATGGTCTGACTCCTTTCAGATCCAAAATCTGTTGAAATTAAAAGAAAGTCTCCCTGTAGTATTGCATGCTTTGGGTCATCTCTTATGTGGATTTTTTTTTCTCATGTATTTACCATAACTCAGATAGGGAAAAGAGTCCTCCATCTTTCACACAGAGGAGTATGTGTACAGGTGGGAAGGAAAAAATGGATGTAAAGAAGCTGATTAGCACTGGAGCCCCCAAAAGTATAAAATGGCCTGTAGGTAAGAATTAATAACATCATATTATTAAGAAACTTGTTTTTTATTTAAAAACTTCATTTGGAGAATAGAGGAAATACAATTAGTCTCCACAAAAGTGAGCTGCTCTTTGAGGCACTGTTTTTGTAAAGAAATTGAGATTGTTAATATTATGTTGTTTTTCTTTTAAGTTCAATTGAACAGAAAAAAGCAAACCAAAATAAAAAAACCTCCCAAACAAACCAAATCAACCCCAAAGAAACAAACTAAAAGAGAAAGGAAAAAGATGTTGCTTAGCAACAGCCTCATTCAAATGGTCAGAAATTGGTGTATTTGCTGGAATTTGGGAGATATCTCACAGAGCTTGCCAGGTGCACGGGATAAGGAAAGAAAATAATTAATGTCCAAAATGGAGAAGGGAACCACTACTGCCATCAGATTAAGCATGTGCACTTGGCTCAGTGTGGTTTGCAACACACTTCTGGCTGCCTGGGTTAAGCACATTTGCACCTCCTCATGTGTCTATTTTGTTTCAGTAGTGCAGGACTGTTCCCGTGGCAAGTGGACACGGATGGTTGTCTTTGTTGTGTTTGTTAATGTGTTTATTTTCCTTTGTTTTTAGGTATGCTCGTCTTTTCTCGCCTCAGCCTGGTTTACTCACTAAGCAAGCTTGTCTCAAAGGCAGCACATTTGGGGCAAGCGGGAGGACATAGCAGCTGATGTGTTTGCGGCAGCCACCTCTCCCTATGCTTTCTTGCCTGTTCAAGAGTCCAACCCAGTGTGGAAAAAGAGGAAAGCTGCCCAGTGAGCACACCTGTCTGTATGGATAGAGGGGAGTGTCTGAAAGGAGTGGGGGAAAGGAGGGGAAAGAAAAGCTAGTAACTTTTTGCTTGCACAAAATGAGAAAAGAGTCTAAAAGGGAAAAAGTGACCAGATCTCGCAGGCAGTTAAAATTTTGTGGCTCCTTCCCTTTGTAGGGGAAGAATCTCATTCCTATGTGGATTTACTTACCAACTCATTTGCAGAAAGAATTATAAAATGCAAATAATTATGAATCACTGTGTATGTTGTAATCTTATTTCTAAAACAAACATTGCTTTGTACTGTGGCTCCTGTGTGCTGTGGGTTGAAAGATTTCCCAGCATTTATCCCATTTTGAGCAATAGGCTGCAGGGAATAATGCTGCTAGTCAGACTGGGATGTAGTGTCTCCTGGAGCATTTGTGCTCCTGGCAAGTCGTCATCTCCTTTCAACAAGTGTTAGTAAAAATATTCAAATTAGAATTAAAACTGTGTATTTTCTAATAATTGACTTATATTTACGCAGATGTCATAGCCAAACAGGTGATGGCTTTTAAGGTCTGACTGGGGTTTCTGTTTTGGAGGTAGGAGCTTCCTTCTGTGTGGCCTCTTTTCTCCTGCAGTTGGGTGTGGAGGGCAGGCTGTGGGGACACAAATGTCTGCTGTGTGCTGAGATGGCCTTAGGGAGACACAGCTGGGAGGGAAAGAGAGAAAGGGCAAAAGACTGAGGAGACTGTGGAGGTATAGGATTCTGGTTCCTGTGCAGTGAGCTTCCAGGACAGGGAAGAGAGTGCTTTGTGTTTTTAGGAAGGTGTGGTCTTGTAGTCAGGATGGATGGGATTCCTGCTGGGTGGGTGTTTGTGCCTGAGTGAGGTGGTGCCTGGCTGGGTGGTGATGGTGGCAGGGCAAGCCCTGTGCCTCCACTGCTGCCCTTGCAGCCCTCCTGGCAAACCATCCTGCTGTGCAGCACTGGGCAGGGGACTCTCCTCTTCTTGGGTGTATTGGAAAACCTTCTGAGAAAAAAATCAGTGGTATTGATTTTGAGAGAAAGCAACTTGTGATCCAATATATTGGCAACTGGTGGAAAATAAGGCTGCTTCCATAAAATGATGCAATTAATATCTCTTTGCATGATTAATTCTGGTGCCTTTTCTTGATTATATTTCTTCTTATAAGAGGTGAAATAATTAGTGAGGCTATATAAAAGAGTAGCCTGGCTGCAAAGAGCTGCTTTGTGTCTGGAGCAATGGGTAATATGGTTGTATACAAGTACTAATGGTTTGCATGGAGCCTGAGGACTTCAGGAACTGGGTTAGTTACAGAGATTAAGACCAGTCCTGATGGATGGGTGCAATGTACCCATCAATTTTATCAAAATGCAACACAAAAATAAGAGAGAGTAAATCAAAAGGTATGGAGGAAACAGATTCTTTCATTGTGGAAAATACCTTGAGTATTAATCACTTCTTTTGCTAGATATATGCAAACATGAGAAAGAAGATTATTCCGTTCCAAATTACAGTACACAGTGGTTTTTAAGAAAGATATTAATCCCTGTGCAGAACAGTAGGCGCTGGTCTCCGAGCTGAAAATTATTATGCACTTCTTAATTTGTCTCTGTTTATGATAAAGCTCATATAAATCAGGATATAAATGCATTATTAGAATGAGGTTATATAATACGTATGTGCTTCTAATATTAATACATTATATATGTCTGCTATATACTGCATGACACAGTGTATTTATTAAAAATCTAGCAATTGTACATTCCTGAAAATGCAGATCTTTTTCTCAACTGTTTGTGAGCCTGAGGGTATGCAACAGCTGTTTATCATTGTACTCTGATGAAACCCTGATAAAAATGAAGCTGCTGCAAAGAAATGTGGACTTAGAGTGGGAAACTACAATTTCAGGTGCTAATACACTTTTGCATCTCAACAATTGACTTATGCCTTTGCTTATTTTCAAAGAACTCCTTTATAAAATAACAAAGAATGCATAGTCTCTGTATGCTCAGTAAGGCAGAGATAGTAGAAAGAGATTTTTTTTTTAAAAAAGGCAATATAATATAATATAAATAACATTATGTAATATTATGTATTTAGGATGCTTCTCAGCCTGGTTTTGATTGCTCTCATGTGTTTCCCCAAGAAGTCAGACTGCTTAAAGAGTAAATGAAATAGAAGTTTAAATTACAAGATCCAGCCATGGTCAGAGATGATGATGAGCAATAAATTGGTGAGTAACAGCTTTTCAAGTTTTTTTTCCCTGTCACGGTCAGAAATACTTACTGGTTTTGGAAAAAAAAAGGTAAAATTCTACTAAAAATTAAACTCTTTACTGAAAGGTTATGAAATGGACTGCAAAGACATTTTATTTGATTACATTTCTAAGCATTTAGCTTTTGGGGAAAAGACTAAAACACAATAAAATTGTCACTCTTTTGAGCAGTCTTACAGGTAATAAGTAAGCAGAAGAAGGCAACTGTCTTCCCTCATTACAGTCATCAGGGTTTTTTCTTGGAATATAGACAATGCAATAAGGAGTTTCTTTGTGAGTTATTGGAGAGAATAATCCACAGGCAAAACAACAGACACGTGCTTTCTGAAACAGGATGGCTGTTGTGGCTTGCTGAGAGTGTGGTTTATTGTTAAGTACTGTAGTACCCCTTCACTTTTACCAGGCCTGACAACTTCACAGGTGTGGGTATGAAGAAAGACCTAAAACTGGTCAGTTATGAAGTACAGGAAATGGAGCAATTTTTGTGGTACAATCCAAAATCTTTTTCTTCAGCCATCATGTGGTGTCTCTTTTTTTTCCTTAAGCCTTCTGAATGATGAGAGCTGGGTTTGTGCTTCACCATTTTCTCTCACAGGAGCAGGGAAGCACAATGTGTTTTATTTCATGTTATTAGCTGGGCCATCACTGGGTTGCTTCATGATTGCAGGCCTCTTCCTCTTGCCTCATCGTTTTCTGTCATAGTGGTAAAAGCATGATGGTGATGAAGGAAGCAACCAGACATCAGGAAGGGATGTGAAGGCTGTAAATTGCAGTCAGGCAGGAGGATCTGTAAATATCTCTTGTTCCCCTTTGCAGATATCTCTATAATTCTGCAGGCCCTTGGAGCTGATATGAGAAGGCAGTAAAATTTCAAATAGAAAGGACTGTTGGCAATTGCTGCACATTACTGCACATGCCTGCATGAGTGAGGATGCTCCTCTCTGTACAGCAGTATTCAATGCCACGTATCTTCCTGTCTTGCAAGCTCTTATGTACCTGTGTAGGAGTGATGGAGTAGACTGAACCTTCTCCAAAGAATGAAGGTTTTCAAAAACTGTCTGGTGATCCATATGCTGCCAAAGGTACAGCTTGGAGTCAGTTTTGGTTGAAAATGCATATTCCTAGCAAAATATCTAGTAAGAATTAAAGTCAGGATTGTAGTAATGAATGAAATCGGAGAGTCACCTCCTTTGTCTGTTTGAGATGTGAGGACATTGCACAGCTGGAACCAGAAGTAGGTAAAGTCCTTCTATCAGTATTTGCTCTCATCACTCCACAACTGCAATGTTTTGTAAGGGCTGCTGAGCTTGTATTCTGCATTTGGAAACGAAATTGCAAAAGTAGGGATTATCCAAGCCTTCAGTAGGCTGTCGGTTTCTAAAAATGGCCCCAAATATTGGCTACATTCAGGATAGCATCTCAGCAAGTGCCTGTTTTGAACTTGTCCATGACTGTTTTCATGAACAGAGATGCTTCCACTCTGAAGGCAGTGCAGAACTGTCACAAATGCAGCTATTCAATGGTTTGTTCTTTGTACTTTTTTAGCTTAAAATACTTCATACAGCTAAAGCTTATCTGAATTTCCCAATTAAAACAGCCAGTGTGTATCTTTTCAGGACTTTGACTGCTTGTGTATATTACAGTTTTAAAAGCTAATTTCCCTTGAAGAATGGGAATAATAGACTCAAAATTATTGTGCTGTGTAACTGAAATAAATCACAGTTCCTGGCCTGTGCTGTTGTCTGTCCAGAGATGGGCATAGTCGGTCATGGTGGAAGAGAAATCCTGACCAATAGTAGAGAAATACAAATATTCTGGTCCAGAGGAATATGTCCATAAACAAATATTTCCTGATGGGGTTCATAAAACAATTGGTTCTGAACTGGTGAAGGGTAAAATTGAGCCTTTATTCTTAGTTTTCCTGGGAGTAAATTGTCACAGCAGTTAAGAATTGAAAACTGCATGGTTTGTAAAGCCCCTCACTGGGATAAAACACCTGTTGTTTGCATTAGAGTGTAACTGTGCTGTTTGTACCTGGATATATTGGCCTGTAGCACCATCAGTGAAAGGTGATGCTCTCTGGACTTTTGCGAAGTTACCAACCTTGGGACACAAAACTCAGGGATTGAAAAGTATTTCAAGAGAAAACAGCTCAGCCTTGTGTTTGGTGACTACCTGTTGACTCAAAGCAAGAGAATGGAAGGTCAATCCCTCTGACAGGGCTTCAGAAATAATACTTAAGGACAATACCAAAAAGCAGTACTGCTGTATTGTGTTTAATTGGACAATTAAAAGATAAGTTGCTAAAGGATTGAGGACTCAAGAAACATCAAATCGAAAATGAAAGAATTGGTCCAGAACAGCAACACATGATGAGCTATGGTACAAAAGATACAAGAACCGGTTTTCAATAAGCACCAAAAGCAAAAGCTGCTATTCCAAAAGTATATTATTGAAGCTGTTTGCTGGCAGCACACCATACAGTTTTGCAGCATTGTATAAGCTTTTAAAGAACAATGCTTTTACCCTGGATCATAGACTGAAATACTTTTTTATTGTATCCTCTGGTGCTAACCTCTTTTGCACTTGACTTTTTGAAACTCCTTGCAAGTTTGAACTCCTCCAAGCTTCTCAAGTTAATCTTTTGTCCTCTGAATTGCTGAAATGGACATCCCAGCCATCAAAAATATTATTTAATTCTTCCCTATGTTTTCCATTAATTCCCTAAAGAACACCAGAAGAAACTTTGATGCAATCTCTGTATTTCTCTGTACTCAGTAGGCTTTAGGAAAGAACTGGCTGTTGCAACCAGCCCCCAGTCAGTGGGTGGATGGGCAGCATTTAGCTCATTCTTTAATTTTTGGATTTATATTTTCCTGCACTAGTTAGAGCATCTTCTGGGAGAGTTTATGGATTTTCTCCCATTAAACCAGTCCATAGCCTGCATATCTCTCTGTATCCTCATTGTCATTAAAAACTAAGCAGTGCCCCTGTTCTAGAATGATATATTGTGTTTAATTTTTCTGCCTTTTTTCAAATAGAAATGACTATATTTACACGTAATGTGAAAGCTTGGACTCAATTATTTAAGAGGTTGGGATTGGGGTGAAGAAGGGAGTAGGACACTGGTGTTTTAGGTGTGTTGAAAAACCAAGTAATGATTTGGACCTTATAGTAAAAATGTCTACTTAGCCGTAAGTAGACCATGACTCCGACAGAGGATAGAGTGGTATCCATTAGGTTTGCAACAGATTTATGTTTAGATTATTAGAAAGGGAAAGAAGAAATATGTCTGAAAAAATTGTGACCGAGCATGACTAAAGAAATGAATCACTTATGTACAAGACCTAAAATTCCCATTTAAGTATGGTTCTCTCCTGAAAAGCAGATATCATCTTCTAACAGCTTTCTAACAGTTGACTAGAACATAATAACCATTCAATGTTAATATATTCTATGCTCAGTTTCTCAAATTTCATTTATATTTGTTTTTTCTGAATGATGCAAAATCTATCAGTCATCATTTTTTCAGACTTGGAGGACAGTTATTCCCCATGCTAGTACACAAATCTCTTGCAAAAAATGCTTTTAGAAAGTGCCAAAGATTTGAGTCTTAATTTTGTAAATGCCATTTCAGTCACATTTGTGCTTTTCCTACTGTCATTCAGGAGCTCTTTTGTGCTAGTTTGTTGAGCATTCCATACCTGTGGTTAGAGATTGAAGGATTTTGATGTTTGAGTTCTCTACATGATGATTTTGATGTTTGAGTTCTTTTTTTTTTTTTTTTTTTTTTTTTTTTTTTTTTTTTTTTCCTCCTTTTTTTTTTTTCATGGTCAAAGGCGAATGCATTCTTAGATTGAAGAAAGGAGAAAGCCTGGGTCTGTGAGCAGCTTTGGAAACAGGAGATAGAAGGATACTATAACGCTACATATTTTTTAGCTTCCAAATGGAGATGCAATTCCTAATGCAACAAGCATGGTGGTTTCTGGTTTGGGTTAGGGTTAGGGTTCTGCTGTGGGCCAGGGTCACATCCCAGGGCAGGGTGTGATGGCAGTGGGTGGCAGGGGTGGCTGTGCCACATCAGCCCTGGCCAGCAGCCAAGGGCAGCCCTGCTCTCCTCCTCACCCAGGCTTTTACCTCAGCACCTGCATTTTCCCCTGCTGTTTCTGCCTAAATGTGCTCAGCCAGGCAATAAAACTGGGACAGTGAGTGGAGCATTTGTGATGGATACTGAATACATGAAGTGTTTCCTTGTGGGATGAGAGCCTGTGTCTGCAAGAACAGCACTCTGAAGAAGCAAACTCAGACTGATATATCCCATTTACATGTTGAAGTCGTGGCATAAGTACAACTCCGAAGAAGTTTTGGTGGCCTTAGGAAAGGCAGACTAAGAAAGAAGACAAAAAGAGTTATAAACTACCCACAGTTGTAAATCTTGTTTTTTGTTTTGTTTCTTTTTTTTTTTTTTTCTGATCACTACTACCCACATACTGTAATGTCTGGCAGACCTAATCTTTTTGTGTAGCTGACCAATAGAAATAAGTGTCACTATAAGCCACTTAGATTGAAAGGAGAAAAAAAATCCCTTTTGTGTTAAAATCATTTTTCAAAGTACAATCTTAAGAATTATGTATAGCCTCAAGCAAGTCTCATTGCTTGATCAGACTCTGCAAAGAGTGGCTGGGGCAGTTTTCCTGGCCCAGATATGGAAAAATGATGCTGTGAGTGTTCAGAGAGTCTATCTCCAGCAAAAGGAGGACATAATTCTGAAGGCATGGCATTTTCTTATCTCCATAAATACTTGTGCTTTTTCTGCGGGTGTGGATTCCCAAAGTTGGTGTTGTCCCTTTCTTCCCCCTAAAGGATGAGAAGGATGTTTGGAGAAGCAGAGACTTCAGGTGTGACAGTACAGTCAGTTATGCTAGGAATACTGAGGATTGATTTTATGAAAGTTAATTCTTCTTCCTTTCAAGGACTGAAGGTTGTATACAAGGGCATGAGAATATATTGACTGGCTGGGAATGAATGTAGGGTTTAAGGAGTCTGAGCTGCTTTGTGACACATGTCATTTCTGGAAAAATGAGCCATCCAGAGAAACAGTTTGTCTGCCCTGATGTGCCAAGGAACTTTATGTATTGGCAACAGTGATGGAGTGAGAGTGCAGCAAAAGCTAAGCATTGTGAAAGACTTGAATTTTCATGAGGTACATAAGCAAAAGACAGAGCTGTGTGAAACACAGACCATAGAAACTGTGCTAATTTAGTGAGTCTAAGCAGCATGCTCAAGTAGGTACTATACTGCACATATAGCAATAACCAAATCAAGGACAGTTACAGCCCAGTCAGTTACATAAATGACCATAATGGTAGCTTAGGAAGATACAGATGGGGTTTTTGTTATTGTTGTTTGGGAGGTGTTTCTTTTTTTTTTCTTTTTTTTTTTTTCTTTTTTTTAATTTCTATTCCTTTTGCCTGTTCGGGTTTTTTTTTTTTTTTAAACTATTAATTTCCTACCAAAAGATGTTTTCTGCTAGAAAAAAAAAAAAAATAGAATTTTAGCAGCCTAAGGTCCTATTTCTTAGAAGAGGTCTTTTGAAAGTAATCTTTTTAATTCTGTTATCCACAAGTTTGAGAATTATTTCCACCTGATGGTGGCTTGGGCTGCCTCCTTCTTAAAGTTGTAAATCTTGCCCATCTTCTCAACACTTTTAACATATAAGGAGAAAATGACTTATACTGATCTCTACTTGCTCTGTAGACAGTTATCTTTGATATGCTTAGGCTGTGTTTGATATCATGTCCTGGAATGAGTCTTTCTTTCCTGTTCAGGAGTCAAACACCATATACTTATGCTCAGACTCAGGTTGGAAGATGGCCAATGGCTCTGTCTGTTTGGACAGTTTTAAAAACATCTGCTTGCAAAGGAGGTTCTGCTGAGATTTCTTCTGACCTAGACATAAGTCTGTCGTTCTTGCCTTCCTTCTGGCAGCGTGGAGGGATGGAGGTGGGTGTAGCAGAATGGAAAGGTGTGCATTCATTGAAGCAGGGGTTAGAAGAAAGCTCAGGAAAAAATTAATTATCAAACAAAAAAACCTGCAAATGCAGCAGTTATCATGGTCAGTGGTTCTCAAGGTTTTGGTTGGACTCCTGTCCTTTGTGCCTGCTAGTGCAGTTTTTTGCACCTGACTTAAACAATCGGGAATCTAATATCTGTTTTGTTTTTTTCTTTTCTTCCCTGTTGAGCAAAGCCTTCTGCTTTTGATCCATGCTTTAATGTAAAGCAGGTTAAAATTAAAAAAATAAATAAATAGGTGGACATCGCCTCTGTACTGGTATTGTAGCACTATTGAGATGTGGGAAATTTGGGAGCCACAACAGATGACAGCCTGATATTAGAAGCTTAATCCCTAAATGTTTCTCCTTAATTTCATACTACACTATAAAAAAATCCATCTCTACTCAGGAAACAAAACATGCATGCAAACTTGGAATCTCAAAGTTAATGTTTTTGGCATTATTCTCCTAATACAGGAGCCAAGAGTCCTTTTATTAAAAATGCACAGTGGCTATGCTTCTTTATTTTTTGAAGAACAGCACATTACTTGACTGAATACAGAGGTAATCAAAATTCAGTCAAGTGGGATGACTCTGTGAGTTCTGACATCAAAGGGCAATGTGTTTGATTGATATCAGTCAGATGGCAATATTGTTTGAAGAAATGTAGTCAGAAGACTGGCAATTTAAAGGCTGTAAAAAGTTAGGGGAGATGCGAGTGCAGTGTTCCATACTGATTTCCAGTGTACAAGACTGTGTATTAGAGAATTGGAAGTAGCATGGCAATCTTGTCTCTCAGACACAGGCATTGTTTGAAAGGACAGAGAGGAAGAAAATCAAGCTCCTACTTTTCAGGCAAGACAGTCAGTGAGGCATTAAAGATACAGTAGTAAATAATTGTTTTGTCATTGTGTTCCTTGCTGCATGAGACCATGGTTTGCATTTCGTTTGAAATATATACAGCACATGATATAACTGGGCATTAATATGCAATGAGCAACCTTTTTTTGGTCATATATTTATTTGTAGAATAGCATTGACTTCACTGTCTGCATACAGAGAACAACTCTGTTATGTCTTTCTGACAAATATCAAACATTAGCTGTACAGATACAGTTGTTTTTACTCTATTTCCCAGTCTTGTTTTTTTGTCTTTTTTCTTAATGTAAGTAATGGAACAATGTCCTTTTACGGTAAATGGTTCTTTTGCTGAATATGTCACACAGTCATTACTCCCTGCAGGGTCAAAAACAATGCAGAAAGCTACCTACAGGATTAGAACATTGCCAGCAAAGCAAAGTGAAAAGGAGTTATTACAATTACTAGACAACATTTTCCTCTGCTGGCAAAAGTACCAAAATTGCATCAAAATGATTATGAAAAAAAAATTAGTTGTACAATAAAGCCTCATGATAAAGAATTGTCAGAATAGTCACAGAATATGAGAAGAACTCAATGTCAAGATAAAAGGGCTAAAGGCTACCAAATAAAAGCTTGATACCATTTGATGTATAAATGCCAAACTAGACATAAACAATAACTTGAATTACACTATTCTGGGAAGAAGAAGCAAAGATATTATTGAAGAAATTAATATATCAAGGTCATTCTTAGAATAAATTAATTCCTATTGCTCATAGAAATATGCCTAGAAATCCTGGCTTACAACATAGATCTCACGATGCCAGGTATTGCTCAAACAGGAGGTAAAGCAATGACCTAATTCCAAAACAAAATTTAGAATACAGGAGATAGGTGTAGTTGAGCCAGCATCAGAACAGTAGGGTCTCAGCATGGGTGGTTTCTTTCTTTTTTTTCTTTGAAGAAAGTAAATCAAAGCAGTACTAAGGAAACTAGAGATATTTATGGACTGCTACCACTGTAGCATGAGGAACAGTTAGAAGAAAGTAGTATATCTTTGGAAATGTAACAAGTAGAAGACAAGTTAAAAATACCTCCATTCCATATTGTTACTTATCAACTTTCTCTATAATTATTTTTTCTTTTTTGATTTTTATCATGAAAGGTGAGATTTGGCTCACTGTTAAAGTGATGCTAATTTACAGAATCTACCAAAGCATAGAGTGTTCAAGATGGGATGTCTGGAACCCATTCAGTCCAGCCTCCTGCTAGGACAGAGACAGCCACAGCAGATTGCTCCAGACTGTAGCCAGCTGGATTTTAAAGATCTCCAGGAATGGAGACTCCACAACTTCTCTGGGCAGCCTCTTCCTATGTTTGATCACTCCCACTGTAAAAAACCCCAAACCAAGCAACCAACCAAATAATTTGTTTATAATTAAGTGAAATAATTGGATTTCAGCTTGTGCGTTTTGCTGCTCAACCCTCCACTGGGTACTATTAAGAGTTTGGCTTTGTGCTTTTTGTTCCTTCCATTGGGTATTTATAGGCACTGCCTTTGGATCTAGTTGTGTGAAAACTAAAGGGTTTTGAAGGGACAGTCATCTTTATTTTCAGAGAATTTAGTTAATGCTTGAAACTGAAAAACTCAGGAGTTTTGATGCCGTCTTCTTCCTTGCCTTGGAAAGCTGCAAACCAAAGAGTGGTTTCTGTTTCTCTTCCTATGTCACTTTAACCCCTTTCCTCACCTGAGGTCTGCAGAGGGGGTCTATTGTTACAAATATCAACATTTGCCACTGAAGACAGTGGCATTTTGGGGGCTCAGGCCTGGCAGGGTTTCAGCCTGGACAGCAGAGGAGGGTCTGGATGCAGCCTGGTTGCTGTATCGTGTTTCTGAAGCCGGCTGGAAGGGGCTTGGCAGTTGACTGGTGCTGGATTTCTTTTGGATGGTGCTGCCACTTGGGGTGAGACTTGGTAGCATGGAGGGAGCAGAAGCCAGCCAGGCACGGGTGTTTGTAGCACCCCACAGTTGCTGGCTCACTCCAAGCACAAAATGGATGGGAATAACTCTCAGTAGCTCCTTGCTGCCCAGGCTGGGTGCTAATCCACTCCCACTGAGCAATTCAGGTCTTTAAGCTGTGAGTACACATCACTTTGGGTAAAAGGCCCCAAAGCTGTCAGTGGAACAAAAATAACCATCATACACCATGACTAACTTCTGAGGCACGTTAAGGCTCACACATTATTCTGTTGCTGTTCAAGAAAAGAGAATCCTTCATGGAGGTAACATTACCATTTCTAGCTCTTGCATAGTAAGCTGGGCAGTCTTGCCACTTGTGTAGTTTAGGGGTATTTTTTCATAAGTGAATGGAAATACTAGCTTGGATTTTCAGCCAGACAAAATGACTGGTGTTGCTGTAAGACATTTGTAGCATGTAAAAAACAGGAATGGGTAACACTGTATGCCCGGTTAGTGTTCCATCTTTCAATTCCAATTAAGTGCTAGTAAACCTGTTAACCTAAAGTTTTTGTTGTCTCATTTATTTGTTTGTTTGTTTTTTAATCAAAAAAGAAAAAAGGAAAAGAAAAAGAGAAAAAGGCAAAAAAAAAAGGAGTTTGGAAACTCCTTTGGATCTCTAAGTATAGTTTTTTTGCCAACAAGCTGGGGGATGTAGGCTGACATGCATCCTGTTTCTAATAGCACACACACTGTTTCTTTATTTAGAGCCTCTTTACCAGTATCAATTAAACCCCAGTTAAATTTGACACATCTTAACCTTGCGTTGGATCCAATTCATTGCTACAGCAGAACCCATATGGCACTGAGACAGTTGCAGGCATCAATTCATTGCTTATGTAGAGTTACTGGCTAAATGCCAAGCAGTAATCACTGCTTTTTGTTAATAGACATGTTTGCTTTTGCAGTCGTTTCTATACACAGTGCTCTAGATTAATTAGAACAAAATCTGTCATCCATCTAAGAAACAACCAGAACTCTTGGGATTTTTTTGCCTCAGATTTAAAGAGAAATGAATTCTGGCTACCAAAGGTGGTGGTGGAGGAGAGTTGTTTATTTTATATAATTTGTTTATTCTAGAATAACCTTTGTCTGTTCTAGAATAACCTTTGTCTATTAAACACATAGGTATCTGCTGTTTTCTTATATTACTGGTGTTGCATTTTAGAGAAATTTTAACTTGTGATTGTACAGCTTTGGCCTCCCAACCCCAGCTTGATGCCTGAATAATTAACTTAGTGAACTACTGGATATTGAAATCTTGTGGTTAAATCATTAGCAATTTAAGATGAAATTACTTTCTATCCAGATCTGTTCTGGTGAATACATATGTGATACCCTCTGCTAAGCCTGAAATGCACTTGAGAGTATTTTACTGTGCTGAAATAGGGTAATACTTTTAAGCTAATCCATTATATGATAGAAATATCATAAATTCTCTCACTAGAAATTCTTATATTGGTGCCTACCATCATCAAAGTAGTTTAAGAAACCATTTTTGGGCATGTTGTTTAATAAATTGTGTAGTTATTTATCTCCATAAGGATATTTTTTTGGTGTTTTCTTGAGGTCAACTATTTTTTTCTTTGCATGCATTCACAGTAAATTGTTTTGGTTACTCTGATTTGAAAGTAAAGCTTTCTGATACCCAGTTTTTTCATTCATAAATGTGTCACATAGGACCAGATTAAAAATCTACTGGGACTTTCCACTGGATTTATTAGGATTGGATGGTGTCCACTGTCCTGAGTAAAGACCTCAGAGTACTGATTGTCCAACTACTTCTTGCTTGGCTGTTTCTTGGTAAGGGTTTGAAATGCCCCCATGTTGAAAGGAAGAGACCTAATTGTTTTCAGAGACTAATGGCAATTCCAGCTTTCATTTAAAGTAGCAGTGCTGTTTATAAACTTTGAGGTATTTCTGTTTATGTAAGTGATTTAATGTGATTTATACCTTAGCAGATGATCCCATTAACTGACTCCCTTACCTCTTCTTTACTATTCCTGATTTATGCCCCATACATGTTGCATAAGAAAATGTGTGTATATACAGATCAGTCTATCTGTCTATCTATCATAAATAATTTCTCTTTGCATGAAGGGGCAGTTAAAACACCTCTATTTGATGGAAGTTATAATCTCTTTCAAAACTTTTTCCTAATGTTGAGTTAATGTTTTAGTATTCCAGTGCTGTTGGTCCATTGTTCGGAAGTACAGCTTTATCAGCAGAATGTGTGGCAGATGGTTTACATTTGCATTAGCCTTCTGGAAAAGGAATCAGCTCCCACCAACATAAGCTTCATCTTTTCTTTTCAAAATTTACAACAAATTCGTCAGAATGGCATTTTTAGAGGAAAAAACCCAATCTGACTGTCTTTGAGTTTCCTTTTTGAAGAGGAAAAATGAGTCCTGTTCTAATGCCCTCATCTGCATATATATCTTCCGTCCCCTCCCCCAGTGTTTGTTAAAATGATTTAAGTATTTCATTATGCAAAATGACTTTTATAAAAAGACCTTCCTTTTTGCCCCACAGTCATTCTTAATTTCGTTTGTCACTTGTTATAGAGTGGAGTTATGTGAAGCTAGGATATATTATTTGTTCTAGTCTGTATTGGATAATTTATTACATTAAGAAACCAATAATTTTCAAATATAATCAGATTTAAGTTTTTAATAAGATTCATCCTCCCATTCACACTTGCTTAATTTAAGGATATTAAATCTGCTCAGGAATGAGCTGCCTCTCAAAGCCTCATGTGCCTATTAAAGGATTTTATTCCTGATGTGTTAATAGGATTTAATTACATTAGCCCTATAGTCCAGAGACACACCACAATTGTTAAACTTGATAAACCAGGCAAATACATGCTAAAAGAGTCATGGCCAGCTCCTCAAAAAGAAAAAAATTACAATGTGTTAATATTTTAATATCTCTGCCATGTAACTACAGGTTTGCATAATGCTGAAGTTTTAAATACTGAATGCTTAAAACATTGTTAATACTTTTATTCTCACAAAAAATTAAAATCAAGGCTAATGCAGAAATTAATAAGGCTTTCTATTGAGTGTTTGTATTTGTTTATTATTTCTGGTTCTAAGAGATTAATTCAGATAAACTTTCAGTTTTTCTCTTATGACATCTTCTTGTTGTGTACAGACAAAAGCTGCAGCAAATCATTCTGGAAATTCAGCATACTAAACACTGTCTTGATTTCTTGTTTCCTATTGCTAATTAGGTTAATGGCACAGTGACAGAAACAGACAACAATGGCTTGGGACATTTTGCAGAGATGCGGTTGAGGAGAGGGAGAGAAAAGAAAGCACCAAGTCCTGTAGTGTGTAAATCTCATCAGGACCTCCTCGCTGGGCAGCCCTGGCATGGCTCCTGTCAGAGTGTACAGGATGCAGAGCTTCTGATGGCTGCAGACACACAGGGATGGAGGGGATGATGGGGTCTGCAGGGAGTCACAGCCAAAGAGAAAGAAATTAGCAATGTGCCATCCGCTTGGACATCTTGCTTCCAAAATTAGATTGATGCATGTTGTGGCACATTTCCATTGGTAATCACAGACATTCAACACTTATTTTGAGAAGATTTAGGCCCTGAGTTTTTCTCTCACTTGCACAGAGCTAGACTTTGGGCCTCTCAAAACATGGTGTAGGCTGCATTTGTTTGGAGGAGCTAAACATGTAAAGTAGGCTTTCATTTCAAAAAAGGGAACTTCTTGGCACTTTTCTTTGCCATGATAGCCTTGGAAATGTAAACTGATATAAACAATTTTTTGAGTTAGAAAGGAAGTGGAAGCAGGGGTGTGCCTTGCCCGACAAGTGGTCAGTGTGAAGCAGTAAGCCCTTGTGCTGGCTTTGTGACCCTGCCTGCCTGGGCCTCCCAGCCCCAGCATGGCAAGGACAGGAGCAGGCTGGCCCTGGGGTGGACCTGCCGGAGGAGGAGGCATAAGGGAGTGAGCATAGGCTCTACACACAGGAGAACTCCATTCTCACCACTCTTGTCACTCTAAATAACAGACTTTTTGAAGATCCTGTTACTCTGGGGACTCCGGCTTGTGATTGAAAACACCCAGACCAATACCAAGGTGGGAGACAGATGAGCTGAGCCACAGCTGAGGTCAGCTCTTGTTAAGGCTTGGGCTAGGCTGCCTTTGGACCACCTACCCCAGACTTGGGAGCTGACAGGAAGAAACTGAGACAAGCTGTAACCCCTAGCTGCTAGACCCTGGTTTCCTGCAGAGAGTGCAGACAAATAAGCGTCTATATGAGACAATCTGAATAACAGGCAAATAATTATGGTGGTCTTCTTATACTTAAAGTGGGTTCTGCTTTTTTGTACACTTGAAATGCCTTGTCTGTGTCATTCCTAATTTATGAATAGCTTTTTAAGACAGCATTATGGCTTTCACATTTATAGTTTGATAAACTCCTGAAAAAAAATTTCAGGCTTGATATCTACTGTTTGAGCAGGATTATTGATTGCTTTGTTTGTCTGCATTGGCATATAGAAAAAGCTGTGTGTGTTTATTAAAGACAAAAGATATCTTGCTTAAAGGTGAGTGCCTGTAAACATGCAGCTCGTCACCATTTATACATATATTCACTTTTTTTTTTTTGCCTGCAATACTGTGCTAGGTCTTTCCTAATTTAACTTGGGATTTATGGCTCTGTAGTTTTTTTTTTTTTTTTCCCAGTTAGGTGCCCATATTTCTTTTCACATGAATCTCTCAGGCATTTAAAGGGATATTAGCTGCCTTGTGTTGCCACTAGAAGCAGAAGCTGAAATGGTAGCTGCCAGCAGGGATTAGCTGAGTGTGCCTTTGTTGTATCAGATACCAGGAGCATGAACATAGCCGTCTGCCAGGTCTGTCAAAGTAGTCACCCTGCTCTGCCTCCCCACTGCTCCTGGGTTTTGTTGCTCGGTTTATAAATGGTGAAAATTGAAATGACATAAGAATTGTGTTCCTGTGAAAAATACTGAGATTTTGAAATTCACTTTTGTTCCTCTTCAAAGTTTCAGGACTGAAGCAGGAAGGATGGTCACTCAGTGAGATTGCTGCTCCCAGGGGTTATGGGGCTCGTTCTGGGACACTGGGGCCCTGCCTTGTTTAATGCCAGAGAAATGCTCACATGGAAAAAAGGCCTGAAATCACATCTCAGGCTGTAAGCAATGCTAAGGAACTAAACCATAAAAGTTTAATTGCAAAGGAAAAACAGGAGACCTGAGAGTAGAAGGATGCATTGCACAAGGACTCCCAAAGGAGAACTGATATACAGTATGAAAAATAATAGCAGAGCTGAAAAAAAATCAATGTTCTTGAGCAGATACAATAATAAAAATTAGGAGGTACTTTCAATAGATACTAGGATTGGACTTACTACATGAGCAGAAATAGGTCATGGTACACACTGAAATATAGAAGTGGGATGAGTTTCACAGCATTAAGTGTAAGGTCTTCTGGTGCAGGTGTGATAGGGAGAAGAGCAAAACCTTTGTGGGGACATTTGTGATGAGACATTATAGCCACAAAGGAAAGATTCTTCTCGACTGAGGCAGGTGGAAAAGGTCCAAGCCTCCTCATACCCTCCAGACATACATCCTATCCTTGCAAAATGTAGTCTGGCTTGGGAAAAACCAGCAACCTGACATGCCCTGCTGGTAGAGTCTGTTGGCAAGCACTGCAGTCTTTAACACAGTTTTGAATTTACTCTGCACATCCTTTTTATATCCACTGATGCTTCTCTCTAATGCCTCCTATGTTGGTGGGGAGGAGTATCTATTTGCACTTGAGATGCTATTATTCTCATGGTCTGTATCACTCACACTTTTCCTCTCATATTATACTGACAAGATAATTTTATCTATCTCTCATCCTTTCAATGTTTCTTTTTAATTGGCTTGCCAGGCTCCTGCCTGCATGTCCTGATGTCTGGCTCTTTCTACATCTCTTTGTTCAGGCTTCTAGTAGGACCTTACTGGAGTACGGTAGGAAATTCACATTTCAACTGCTTTTCTCAACATCTCTCCTTGCCATTCCCTGCACCCATCCAGCCTGTCTGGCATGTTTTCTATCTGATGTCGTCCTTCGTGAGGCATTCGTTTGTTTTTTCTTTTTCCCTGAATAAATTCAGCTGCTGTTTGGAATCCTTTCCACCTTTTTCTTCAAAGTGGGAACCATCTGGTGCTCTGTTTGGTATGTCTCCCACAGGATTTGGGTGAGAACGGGCTCAAGGGAAGCTCCCTGCATCCTGTGCCATTGGGTGGCAGGTCAAGGTTGAGCAGCAGTTGCTGCTTCTGCCTCTTCCTCCCACCATGTTTGTTACTGGCAAACCTTGACTTCTCTTGCAGTTGCTTCTGAATTCTCATCCTTCTCCTTTTCTTGCAGGCTTAAATTGGGGCTGAGGAAAAGGTCACATTAATAACAAAAGTATTAATTTCTAGGCGTCCAGAATAGTTCACTTCAGTGCTACCAGGCATTGTGTCGTCTTGCTTGTGTGGTTCATGAACTACATGCTAATTTTCTTTATATTTAATTACTGTCGAATGCCTCCTGTGCTTCAGGGTACAAGCCATCTTCTGAACTAATTAGGGCTTTTTCTCTGAACAAGCTATTCCCTACAAGTCTACAAAGGGTTTCTTGTGCTTTCCTTTGAAGCATGTGGTAACCGGCCTCTGCCAGCAGTAAATGGATTGCTGGACACTGCTCCCAAAGTTCCTCTGTTATTAAATCCACAAATTTACACAAAGCAAACTTAATAAGTGTAGAGCGGGCTTGGATCAAATCTTTGGCACGCAGATGTAATGGAGTGGATATCAGGCAAGCTACTGTGCTTAAAAGAAAATAAATATATTTCATCTTAAGACAATTACACATTCTTTCATGATAAGAGTGCAAGCCCTGTTAACTCCTTCTAGTCCAGGCTTTAACAGACAAGTCTTCCTTGTCATTATGTAAACTCTGTGCAGATATCGGAATTTCATCTTCTGTACTGCTTGGTCAGGGATTAAATCAGTGCATGCTGCATGCAAGAAGTGCCACAGCAATGTTAAATATTATTATTGATTATGCATATAGCAGTCAATACCAATGTATTGTGTTTCGACTGCAAAAATGATCGTCTTAATTAGCTAATGATTTTTAGTCTGATTTCTCAACAAAATGAGAAATGTGGTCACTCTTTCTGTCTGACCGTTCTCCCTGTCCCCCATCCCTGTCACTGTTGGGTTCAGACAATGTCAGTCTGGTTTGACTGAGGGTGGAGATTTCAAAGGCATGAAGTCCTTGTGTGTTTAAATAGGGCATCTGGAAACCTTCCTGATACACCAGTAAGGGCAGCACTGTGTTAAACCCGATCAGACACTAGAGGTGCCTGCAGGCACTCACCTTGGGAAGAGATGTGTGCAGGAGTGAGGCTTCACTCGTGCTGTTACTCAACAATTTAGAGGATTTTATCAAAACTTCACCTTTTCATTGAAGAAGAGATGATGTGTTCTTCGCTTTCTCTTAAGTAGCTGAAATGCTGAGATCATGTGAAGAGCCAGGTCATGGTTACCACCTGCTCAAAAGCAAAACTTCATGTTTTTTCACTTTCATTTGTAGATCAGGTTATCCATTTCAATCAATGAACAAAACATGCTAGGCTGCTGTGATCAGTCTTTCAGAAAGAATAAGAGCCATTTAATGTGCCAAATAGTTTGTGTTGTAAATGACAAAAAGCTGCCTCCATATGCAGGACTCCTCTTTGGGACAGGTCATACCAGCTTCACACAGCAGTCAGTTTCTACTAGGAACTACATCTCCAAAGCCTTTTTACAGACATAAAACCATCTCATTTTCTGAAGCTGGGTTCATGTCCAAGCATATGAGCTTCTTCAAGCATGAAATTCCACTTGACCCCATTAAGGTTTCCTTGGCATCAGATATGTACACCACAGAGTGGATAATGTTCATAACTCATTTCACATTACCCCTGGGTAGTGCCAGTGGAGAAATCCTGTCTAGTCTAATGCAATCAAAGCTGTGAATATGAGGAAATTGAAACATCTGGCCAGGTTCCTCTGTTGTGCCCCAGGAGGTGTGACATGAGAGATTCAGGTCAGAAAGAGGGGGGACAAATGCATCTCTCTAGGGATGCATGTGCTGCAGAGGACAGATGTCCCAGCAGTGTCACCAGCAGCACCTTGGCTGTGCATGTCACCTCAGCTAATTTCTTATACTTACACTGAAGTTCAAAGGTACAACTACAGTTCATGTAAACTTGTCTAAGCTAACCTGACAGTGGGGATCTGCACACAAATAGGGAGATGCTGTGGGCAGAAGGAACTTTTCTGGACTAGCTGCATGGATATTGGAGTCCACTCAAACACTCCAGGGCTGTGGAAGGGTGTGGCTCATGGACTGGGGTGGGTACTGCATGCTGAGGTAGCCCAAAGGTAGGGGATCATGCCACAAAGGCATGTTTAAATCCTTACAGAAACTATTTTCATAACACTTGAAAATTTATCATCTTTTCATTTAGTGCCAAAATTCTAAGTTTGGTCTTGGCCCCTCAGTTTTGAAGTGCTGGATATGAGATTCTCCAGGCTGATTTCTTACTAAAGGAACAGATATTTTGCTGGAAGTCCCCAGGACACACTGCTCATGCCTGTCAGGGATGTTTTTGCCTTTGTGTTTTTGCCTATGCTGAAAAATTCTCCTAATGCTCTTGTAGATTTTGTCCTTATGTTCATAAATAGTTCTGGATTCTTTAGTTAGAATTTCCCTATACAATACATAGAGTATTACTCTTTCATTGCTTGTTTTTAAAGGGTGAGGCATTGTACTCAATGCCTCAAGTACTGGAACCTAGAGCACTGCCATTTCCTTCTCCTTAATAAGATACCTTTGCCAGAGTTTCAGCTATTGTGATCGACACAGTTCCTTCTGAAACTGCTGAAACTTACTGTATGCCTTGAAAAGGAGAGGAGTGAGAGGGGAGAATGGTGATATCAGACTTCAGCTCTTAAAACCAGGACATTTTTTACTGGATATCTCCTGATGCTTTAACAGGGATTGATTACTTAGATTTTTCTAGTCTTTACATTTTCTAGCTCAGTGGGTTTCAGTACAGAGGAGACCAAAAATTTGTTCTTGCACAAGAGTGATGATGGACAGACTAGAAAAAAAATATAGTTAGTAAAATTGTCCCTCATCCAAGTTTCAGGGAATAATACTTCTACCATTATTGTTCAGCAGAAGTCACATTAGCTTGGCTGGACGTGATAGCTTAGCTGTATTGCCTTAATTAAAGCAGTTAAACTGTTTGTTCACAAAGTGCCAGTGTGTCTAGGATATGTGTTTGGAAAGAATGAAAATCAGCTTTCCACAGAGGATGTTTTCTTTTTGAAGGATGTTTATAGCCTGGTCCCCAGGTATTCTTCCTTTCTGAACACATCCAATTTTTTCAGTTATCACTGGCCGTTCACCGCGATGATTGATAACAGCACAAAAACAAATAGTTATTTAACCATTATAAAAAAAAGCCTTTCAAAACAAGCCTTGAAGAATGGCTCACTTTGTACAAGTAGGATTTTGCTGGGCTGTCTGAATCAAAATTAACCTGCTTCCTTCTGTGTCAGGGAGGGTGTAATGGATGGCTCTCAGGGCTGGCAGCTTACTCCCGCCTGTCTGCCTAAAGTTACTCCTTCGAATGTAGGCCAAGTTGACACAACTTGAAATTTACCCTCAGGCAACATTCAGGACCATATTTGATGATTTTTGGGCTCAGTCCTACTCTCTCTGGGCATATGTTCTCACAATAAAAATATGCTCCCTTTCCCTGACTTGACACTAATTGCTCAGCCAAGAAGTGAAGGATTCTGACACTGATTTAAGTACGTACTCGAAGACATCATTCTTCAGCACAAAAATCAGAGGCAGGTAACATATATTTAGCTACACTTCAAGTGCAGCAGTATACTTTAAACACATACTGAAGTGCTGTCCTGAGGAAGGATACTTTCTGGGTCCACTCTGTGACTTGTCATTTCTTACCTAGAGTTCACTTGTCGAAAATGAGGAGGCACCATGCAGGGATGGCCATGGCATCTATGACTTTTCCACAACATCAGGAACAAGGAGAAGTCTACAGTCATCAGTGGGGCACTCTGTGGAACAAGTAACATTCCCTTTTGCCCTCTCTTCATCTCCTGGGGGGTTTTTCTTGTTTCACTTCGCCTTGTGTTAGCTAGCTGGAGCCTTGGGACTACCACATGATGTCTGGAACCTTTTCTTTGGTATTTTTATTTAAAGCCTCCAGAATTTACAAACAGAAAACTAACTCTGCATAGACAACTAGCCAGCCCCATGCTGCATGGTTACTAGCTGCACCACAAGGAGGAGGGAATGTGGGAGCCAATGCCTGGAGAAATGTTTTTTAAATATCTTTAACGTTTTTGTTTTTTATTTTACTTTGGCTTTCACTCTTTGTTTTCAGATTGTCTGTGGTTTTTGACATGTACATTTGGCTGTCCTGAAATGTGTGTGACTCTGTGAATGCTCTGTAGCAAAGATGTGTTTTTGTTTCTGATCACCTCCCTGATCTTCAGTTCCTCCACTTTTCTCAGTGGGGAGGCTCTATTATCTCTCATGTCCTGAGGAGAAGTGCCAGCACCATATGTCCAAGAGGCAAATCCTTGGGGTCCTCCCTATAAGTACGTGCTTTGTGGTGACTTCTCAATTATAACTAGTTGCTTCAAATTACTAAGATGAAACCTGACTGCCTGTTTTTAACACATTAAGTGCTAACTGTGTTGACCCCATATTATTTGATCTCCTCTATCAGGACTAGCAAGTCAAATACCCTACAGAAGGCTAAGTATATTGCCCTTCTCACTGAAACTTGAATTTTTCTTAAGAAAGGTAACAACTTCTTGAAGAGTTCTATTCTTCTCCATAAACCCACATTGTTTGATATCTCACCACCTTTCATCACTTTTTTTTTGGCTGCGTTCTGTATCAAATGCCTCATTATTTTCCTCTGGTTTCAGGTAGGGCTGAGAAGTCTACAATTATCCAGGTTGCCTCATTTACCCCTGTCAAATATTGACACTAAATATTTAATATTAAGTATTGATAATGATGGGTAAAATGACTGTACCAGATTGCTGGCCCTAATGCAGGCCAGGCAGGCTCTCAGCCCTCACTGTGGTGTCCTGGCAAAGAACTGAGGGCCTGAGCACCCGAAGGAGACACGGCTTGAAAGAGCTCCCTGCAGTGTGTAACTGTCCTTGTCACTGTTAGCCATTCCAAGCGCATGCTCACTTTTTGTTTTCACAGTGACTGAAAACTATTTAGGAATCATAACAATGGCATTGTCCCTCCCAGGTGAGCTCCAGGTTGTTTGTGGTGTTTCATGGTTTTAGGCACTTTTACTGAAATCTGGAGCACAAAGCAGATTCCCTTCTGATCAACATCCCTGGGAGATAAATGTAGGGCTATTCATCAACAGTGTTAGGAGACGCCTCGCAAGTGAAGCAGCTGTAGTTACATCTGTTTGGAAAGTGAAATCAGATCCCATAGGTACTGTGTGTGGATGAAAAATAGTCAAGAGTTTTGTTCTAAGGTTTCCTCCTTTTGTATTTCCCAGGATGTGTGTGAAGCATCCAGCATCACCAAACAGGTGCTCTTTGCATCCTTTCCAAGTTCCTATTCATACATTTTTACTGTGATTGCTCTTTCAGGGGTTATCCTACTTGATAGCTGAACAAATTAAGGCAATCCTGAATTGGAAGGTCTGCAATCTCCAGGTTGAACTATATCAGGCAGTTGTATTACTTTAATTTCTCTGCATGACCTCTGCCTCTTGCATGACAGCCTTCTACTATATGGATGTTTTGTAGTGGAAAGTTGCTGAATGAGGAAGAAAAAACTGGCCACTCACCTTGAATATGAATCATGAAGAGGTTTCTCAGAGCTGTCTATTCTTAATTTCCTGTGGTCAGTCGGTTAGCAACATTGCTGGTGGAAAACCAATATGATCTGTGTTGCTATTTCAAAACAAATGCCTCTTTATCTGGTAAGATTATGTGTTCTTTCAGCTTTCCAAGCAATTCCAACAGGAAATAAAAGAAAATCAAATGGCATTCTTCTCTTCTTTTTTTTTTTTTTTTTGCTTTCATATTATTTTCCTCACTGTTGGAAGTAGAAATGCTTAAAAAAATACTTAACACATACAAAATAATAGTAGTAATAATATTATGTGGGGACATCTTGTCTGTAAATCAGTGGTGACAGTCAACCTGCAGACCAAGCAAAAAGAAATGTTCAAATGGCTTTATTGAAAATCAATGTGCATTTGTAACTGAGGATTGTTTTTTAAATCCTTTGTGTTCATTGCTGGCTGTGTAGTGATGACACTTGCAGGGAATGCTATAGCTTTGTTTCCAAGAGTTAGTTTTAAACTGCTGGAGCAGGTAACTGAATTTCCTCCCTGTTTTCTTTTTTTTTCACCTGTCCTAACTACCGTCATTCTTGAGTAAAAGGAAGCTGGGTGGCAAATGCTTTTGTGGTTTACAGTATTGCTTATGGCACAGGCAGGTCAGCAAATGCAAGTAGGACATAATTCCCTGTGAATGGCTGGCAGTCACCTCCCCATCCACAGAAGAGGACATAACACAAAGCAGGAGGATGGAAAGGACCCTGGTGCTTGGCTATGCTCCTCAGATACTTGCTCTGTTGCCATGGTTGTAACACTTCTGACATTTTGGTGCTGGCAAATTTTCCAGGAACGGCATAAGAAATGTGTGTACCTGGTGTTTTTCTCTCTGCACAAAAGAAAAAAAAAAAACCACTTGCACCTCAGCCAGTCCAGGAAGTGTAGCTTAAACTGCTATCAAATTTGGGCAGATTTCCATTGAAGCACTGAATTTGTGGTGGGGTAGCTGAGGTGTTGGTGTGTGAACTTTCCTCCACTCCTTGCAGAACCAGAGGAGTGGGACCCCTGTGAACCACAGTGGCTGATCTGGGGCACCAATTGGCTGAAGGTCCAATTGGCTCCAGGTGTGAAAAGAGCTTTTT
Organism: Zosterops lateralis; assembly: GCF_965231275.1. NCBI lineage: Eukaryota > Metazoa > Chordata > Aves > Passeriformes > Zosteropidae > Zosterops > Zosterops lateralis. The sequence goes on from NC_139769.1 coordinate 17,746,394, forward strand.
AGGGGTCCCTCAGGTAAGTGGGTCTGTACAGGTTGCAGGGTATGCTTGGGGCTGCAATCCTGCTCAAGCTGGATTGTCCAAGAAAAAGTAGGTGGCTTGTTTTTTTAAAATTCAGTTTTATATTTGTGTATGTCAGCTGTTTGTTGGAGGATTGTTTTTCAGCAATTTCTACTTCTGTCTGTGTTGGCTTCTGGCAACATTTTTAGTTTATGCAATCTGGTGGCTTCTCAAGGTTGTTTTTCCTCAATAGAGATCTCTCCTGTATTGTTATTCTATTCGTGCACGATATAAACTTAGGTGACCTTTTCTATGCACAGATATCAGGTGCATGTGGATCTCTGGAAATGCTAAATCACTAAACTGCTGTGATGAGGTCTGTGTGCTCCACACAACCTCCAGTGACTGGGCCAAGCTAAGGCGCATTTTTGGACAGCGAGTAATACAAATTGAGTAAAACCTGTTTTGTCTAGGGAATGTGGTAATTGTCAAGAAAAAGGACTATTCTAGCCTTTGAAAAAAATGCAAGAAGACTGTCCATCTTATAACTGAAGATTGAAATAGGGAATGCTGCTTTCATTTGACTTTTGCCTGATCATCTAAGCAGTTTCACATGTATGCCATATGCTTGCATTATTTATACTTTCACATTTCGTTATGTATATATTACTCCATCTGTGTTTTTTTTTCTTTTAGTCTTTACCATTCTACATTAGGGTTGTATTTGAATAGAAATGTGTAAAATAATTTAAAACACCTGTTTCACTACTTGAAGTGCAGCACGATGTATTTTTCAGACAGGAGTCCTAATTAATGTTTTTTCTGGTTTGCTTATACGATACAAAATTATGTATTGGGCATAGAAATGCTATCTTAAGTTATGGCCTACTGACTTGTTAAAACAAGACCGAGTTAAAAAGAAAAGCCTGCTATAGGCAAATCAACTTGTGTTATCGTTGGTTGCATTATTTGAATAATTTTGCATATGAAGTGGTAGCATTCTGGGCATAGTAAAGGCTTTCTGTAGAGTTTCTGAAAATGGTAAGAACCATTACTTTTCACCCAGTACGTGAAGCAAATACTTTCTTAAAGCAGACTGTTGTTAATTATGTTCTGTGCGCAGTGTGTTGACTGAAAGTCCCTATCACCTGTGCTGCTGAATAAAGAAAGGATTCTGTAAGATGCAGCCTTTAGCTTCAGAAGCCATTCTATCAGCAAAGGCAGTCTCTGAAAAGACAAGGGAATGAGAGGGAGAAAAAAACACATACTACTTGATATGTGTGAATCCTATTCTAGCTGCTTACAAAATATCAGTTTTCTAAAGGGAAAAAAGTTAGAAAAAGCTTTTGTGCTCTGGTGTTAGAGATGCCACAGCTCATTACCACCTCTTCTCAAAGAGGAATGAGTTAAGGACAGCTGACTTGGATACTACAAGGATGAACATGGCACAGAAAACCAGGAAAGAAGAACCCTAAAATATGGTGAATTTGATCTAAGAAGCTTTTCAGGAAATATACAAAATGAGAGAAAAAATGTCACATAATATGTGGGTTTTTTTCAGTGTGGAGGGAGGGGAAAAATGTTTCTTAATTAAGGTACTGGCGTGGAGCAGTGCTAAGGGTTCAACTGAGTGTTTGTAGCTGCTGCTTCACCAAACTGTAAACCTTCTGAAAATTCCTTTGTGGCTAAAATATTGAGTCCCATCAGATAAATCAACAGGACTTTACATATATTTGTTCTACATGATGTAATTACTTGAGCTAGCTGTAAATGGGGTAGATAATATACCAGAAATAGTTGAACTGCTGAAATGTGGCATATGTGGAGAGCTACTTAATCCCACTGGGCAAACAAAATAATACTGCTGCTTTTATGCAAGCTAGCTGCTGTCTAGACATACCTGTAGCCTCCTAAATCTCTTAGTACTTTTGAAAGTTTTACCACTACACTCATCAGTCATTTTATATGCTTTAGAAAGCCATGAAATGGCTGTTTAATTATGCAAAGTGAAGGTGTAATTAAATTTCACTGGAACTGTGGGGATTTGAATATGATGAAATAAAATGGGTTTAGTTTTACAGGCTCAGTGTGCCACAGAGTAATCACAAAGCCTTCTGATTTTTTTTTTTTTTTTTTTTTTTTTTTCCATATCTGTATACCTCTGGGGGAAATATCTCTGGGGAAGGGAGAGTTTGGGCCCGAGGTGGTTCTCTACCTTTATACTACGCAATACGGATGTACACTTACAGAAGGTTAGATGTTGCCAAGCACAACTCAAAGGTGATACTTGTTTTGCTCTAGAAAAGCTGCCAGTGCTGTTAATACGCACATCTGAAACTTCTTGAAACCTGGTAATAGGAATAGTGACAAAAGCCAAATGCAGAGTTTGAATAAGCATCTCTAGAATACAACATCCAAATGTAGTAGCATGAGACTGGACACCAAAGCACAAGGACTGAGAGTACAATACTGCCAATGGGAGAGCTGCTAGCTCAGCTGCTCTGGATAATTGGGCTGCTTGCCTAAAATTGAATGTAGGAGATTAGCTTTTCCTTGATACTTGCAGCTTTAAATCTTCCTCCTTTAGCCTTTTAACATGGAGCTGGCTGGTTGCTTCTGTGTACTGCTTAGGATAATGTTGTAGAGATTTGGTTTCATTTTCATTTTTCTGATTCAAGACTCATTTTGGAGAGGACAAGTTGAAGCCAAAATGTTTAAAAATTATTTGAGGTGTTGTTGCTTTGGAGTGGAGACTGAGGAGGAAGAAACAGCTGAGAGAGAAGGAAAATGTGGTGGAAATCCAGCATTTCTCATCTAGGTCAGGGTCTCCTGAAGGATGCTTGGTGATGGTGGGCTGGCACATGCTGGCTTTTCTCTGTCCTCAGTACAATGCTATAATCTTGAGAGACAGAGAAGGGGAGGTGCTTTGTACAGTTGTGGATCAGAGTAACAGCTCAAGATCCCTCTATGATGTGGTTGTCTATTATTGCAACTATATTGTACAGGGATATAAAATACGCACCTGGCATTACACAGGTGTTAAGGGCAAACTTATAGCTCATGTCATGACTCTTATTTCTTATGGTGTTGTCTGATTGTACCTGTACCTGTACTCTGAGTCTGAATTTTTCAGCCAGCTGCCTGACTTGAGCTGGACTCCTTTTGTTCTCTCCAAAAAAAAATTTGAATGTAATTCAGCCATTTCCAAAGTGTGCCTTTGTAGAAAATAGGTATGTCTTTTTTCTGTTTCCATCTTTTGTGGGCTCTCTTTTGAGTTTTTTTTTTCTTTTGGGATTGGTATAATTGTTTTTCCCCTTAAGTCTTTAAATAATATGTCAAGAATTCAGTTTATTTGGATGTAGTCACACAGCCTCCATAATTGTTTAAGCAAATATATTGGAGATCCTGCACTACAAATAATTGGTGGGTGGGGAGTAAGTGCCCGTGTCAGGAAAGCCTTGGTACTTCCTGTACCCCTGCAAAGCCCTGAAGTGGCATGCAGCAAGTAGTTTCCCTCTGGATTATCTTTCAGCTGAGGAGGAAAATGTTATTCGGTAGTGATACCCTGCCTTTATTTCTTCGGTACTGCTTCCTGACCTCACCTGTAGGCTTTTTGGGAAATGTGTGTATTTTTCTTTATTCTCTCATAAAGCTACCTGAGCACTGCTGTGTGGTGTTGGACCATCCTCTGAGAGAGCTGGTTCCTGAAGTCCGAGGAAGTTTTGACCAGCTTGCTAGCTAATAGGTGTGGTGTACAAACAATTTACTGACTTGCCTAGTTTGAGCTATTTTCCTTTGAACAAAAGGAGTAAGGTTCCCCAAGGATAGGTGAAATTGAGCTGCAGTTGCAGAGGAAAAAGATGCTTTTTGAGACAAATCAGCTGTTTCCCTACATTCTTTCGAGGTAGATGACTATGCCTCTTTAGGTTTCTCATAATCTTTCTGGACTACAAAGTAAGGCAAAGGAAAGGCTATAACAGAAGTGGTATGAAGTTACAAGCAAATCAAGTACTTTAAAAGATGTGCTAGATGTACTTGTGACACTCTTACCTAAACCTGAAATAATGTTGAGAGGGAGGGATAGTAACCATAGGTATCAAAAAATTAAACTAACCACAAGGTGAAATGGTTCTTTTCAGAAAACACGGCTACTTACTTATTCTAGATCTTTTTGTCAACATTCTTGCAATGGGGAAGGAGGAAATCCTAATAGTTGTTTTGAATTTAGTATTTGATATTAGTCATGCTCTTCTCTTTAATGCTTAAACTTCTGCACACTTGCACACATTCCTTCATAACTGCCCTTGGTTTTTTTCCTCTTCTTTGTGAGAATATTCTGAATAACTGATGAATTGAACATTTTAAATTATTTCTGTCACTTTGCCAGTGCTGTGTGATTCCTTCACCTTTTCAAAAATGTGATGTGATGAGAAAACTTGAGGTGGCATATACAGTAAACGGGTGATATTTTTCTGTCACATGATTAAACTTTGAACAAAAATCTTTGGGGCTTGTGTATGCACGAGCTATAATTCCTGCAGAGAGATTATGGCCAAGCTTGCAGATGACTAAATTGATTTGTTTGCAGAAGTGCTGAATGGGTAGATAGCAAGACTTCCCCCTTGCCTTTGCTTGTCTGATTATTTTTTTTCCCCTTCCTTTCAAATGTTATTTTTCTCTAGAATACAGAGCAGGCTCTTGTTAATGTTTTCATCTCTATTTGGACAGGCTCTCCAATGGTGACCTTATAAAAGAATCATCTTTCATTTCTATGAAAAGATCTTGTCTACTAAGGAAATCAGTTGGCTTGAAGACTTGTGATTATATGTAACTGCGATCTACAAGAGAATGAAAAAAAATTAAAAGAAGTACGAGGTATTCAGACTTAAAACTGTAATAAAAATAGTTTGTCAGCAACAGGTGTTCTTTTCATGCTGCCAACTTTCTGTTTATTACACTGTTGTCCATCTGTGTAGGTCTGTTGCTCTTGGAGTTTCCTAGTAAAATGAACAGGATATTTTTCTCTCTGAAATCAGTATGCTGATGAAATCTTCAGACCAGCATAGATGAGGGTGTTGATCTTACCTTGTCCCTTTTCCCACAGGAATTGTTCCAGGGTCTGTGTTTTTCTCACAGTGTGTGAGGATTGTGTTAAAACATGAGAAAGGGGAAAGAGGGGTTGAGGTGGCACTAATTGTGGAGAGAGATGAGAGGAACTCCTGAGTACCGGAAGAGTGGACCAGAGGGGAAAAGGACCTGAACATGTTTTTTGTTAGAAATGTCTTACAGGGAGGAAGCTAAAATAAGCAGTGAACAAGGTACCTCCCTTTTCTGAGTTCTGAAGAAGGAGGAAAAATTAGTGATAACCTCTAGTCTATAGGCTAGCATGTTCAGTGACATGAAAGCACATCTCTATAAAGTCAGAGTGCATTTCTGGTTTGGTCTGTGGTGACCACTAAAGGCTTTATACTAATGCTGTTACCAGAGGCAGCTGCATTATAGTACTGCTTACATATTTATTCACTGTAGTGACAGTTACATTTCATGTAGCAGCTGCTGAAGCCACAACTATTCAGCAAGGATGAAATGTGATAAAACTTCAAAGAGGCTTTCTTCTACAGTATTAATTCTTTATATAGGAACAAATAGTTTTCTATTACTATTTTTAGCTTTTCTCTTTAGTATTATCAAAGAAATTAATTAGCTACTAGTTAGGAGTGTCAAATTCACTTTGTAGCATTTGATTTTCTTATATGCATATCTGTTCTAGATTTGCAAAACCTAAATTCAGGAAAGCCATTACTATGATAGAAACAGCCCACCTCATGTTATGAACACTTTCAGATTTCCTTAATATTCCTCTTACTGTAATGAGGATTTAGCCTCTGGGTACAGAAAGGAGAAAACCCAAGTGTGGTATACAAATGATTTAAGAAACTCTTGACAAGTGCAGAAAATGGTGTCTGTTTTGGAAGGGTTATTGAATGCTTCTGCTTTTTAGCTCAGCTTTGGTGAGGAAAGGACAAACCCCATTGTGGAGGATACCAATGAGATTCTCAGATTAGTGAGCAAATATGACTAGTGGGTCTGTGGCTTAAGGGTCTTTATTCTGCTGGAATTTTTCAGTGTAGTAGTTTTTGTTGTGCTGGAAACTACATCAGACATATCTGTGGGTTGTGGGTTGTTTTGTTTTGTGGGTGCATTTTATTGGTGGGTTTTTGTTGTTGCTTTTGAGTTTTTACTTTGGGGCTGGAGGTAGTAACTTGTACAGCTGTAACTGAAGGTTCTGGGTTTGGTTCCTCCTGTCAGCCCCACTCTTATGAGTGGCTTCAATAGACTTGGTCACCAGTGTAAAATTATACCTTTGCCTGGGCTGCCTTCAGCCTGGCTGGAGAGTTTGCAATGTGATAGGCAGGCATGTACTTCCAGGGTTTTGTGGTGGCTGACTCCAGACAGACCCGCTCCCTGCCTATGGCAAAGCTAATGGTGCAGTGGGCCAGTCTGCTTTTGCGAACTGACTTCAGAGAAGAGCACAGGCAATTTGTCATTTCTCCATCTGCATGAGTTTGGCTACTGCCCAGCAAAGAATGACAGGAAAAGGTTGTTTGGCCCATTTCTGTTAATGATGTGTCAAATCTTTCACTTAAAACTGATACTATTCTCTCTTAACTTTGAAGGAAAGTGTCTATAACTTCTGGGGAAGTACCAGTACTAGACTCTATGGACAGTAAACACACATTCCAAGGTAACAGATGCTGTATGTATAATCAAATCCTGACATAGGTTGCTACCAAAGACATCTCAGGCTTTCTCACGGTTGAGTAATGGCAGCTCTGAGAAAATACCTTGGATTCAGGATTCTCCCCGTGATAAAGAAGGCAGAATTGGTATGTGCATTTTACATGCTGAAGGTCCCAGAAAAGCAGTGATGTTTTGTCTTCAGTACATATACGTAGGACACCAATAAAGTGACCAAATGAACATTCATGTGCTGTCTCAAGATGTTGCCCTTGAATTTCTCATTTTTTGTGAGCTATTACATAGCTGTAGTGATGGAAAACAAGCTGCTATATTTAACTGTATTTTTAATATATATCAGTAACTGACATATGTTTCATGTTTAGCTCTAATTAACAGGTTTCCAAATTTATATTATCTAGCTTTCTGTAAGTGTTTATTTTTGTGCAGCACATGTAATGTTATATTCACAGAACTGGTCAGAAAATTTTCAACAAAATGAATGTCAGAAAGTGGCAATTTGTTGAAACTTTCTTAGGGAATGTAGAATTATTAATGAAAAACTTTTTTCCTGAGAAGCTTTGACATGCCTTCAGTATGGGTTCTGATTTGAGCAAGGAAGACACTGCTGTGCTGGGGTGTAGGAAACTGAAGGAGCTGATATGGGATGTGCTGCTTTCAGCAGAGCAGGGAGTTGATCCTGGTGAATCTTCTCTTTTTGGCTCATTTAAATCCCAAGAGGGAATGTGGAAATACTATCTCAAACAGATCGCATGTGGATCTAATCACAGCAAAAATTATGAAGCTTCTGCAAGTAATAAAGGCCCTATTAGAACTATTGCTCTGTTTGTAGGACAGCTGACACTGAGCACTGCACACAGAGCTCGTGGGGAGTACTGGGCACTTGGACCCTGCCTCTGTATTCATGGGACAGTCCTGGCTCCTCCTTCAGTTCAGCCATGCTCTGGAAACCAGACCCAGCCTCCACAGAGACCTGCTCCCTGCCAGGATGGTTCAGGGATAATTCTGTATGAGAGGGCTTCCTCCGGGCCAGGAGTCGGGGCTGGAATAAACAATGCAGTCTTTTGACAGTCTCTTTGAAGGTATCTGGGGAAAAAGCCATGCCCCAACTCCTCCCTGCTCTCCCCCTCCCCCAAACCTCATGCTCATTTAATTCCTTTTGAACATTGGATATCAAACATAAAATGCTGGACCTGGTTGTCCTCATTCACACTGATCTCAAAGAACATAAATTCACAGGAGCTGGTGAGAAGTTTGCCAAGCCCATTTATCTACCTAAAGGTTTATAGGATAAAGGGGCACAAAATTCTTCCTTTGCTTTTCAGGTCATGATCTGTAAAAGGCAGCTGCCTCTGCTGATTGCTGTCAGGTCCCAAGGAAGGGCTGCATTCAAGGGAGGGTGGGACAAACTCACAAGGATGTTTGTGAGCCAAAATGCAAGTCTCCATCAAATAAAGCAGTCTCGTTCTTGCAGGGAGTTTGTGACAGAAATGGTGTAATTTGCCTTGAGTACATATTTTTGCCCTCTTTAATTCCTAAGAGAAATAGCTGACATCCTTTCCCTATAGAGAAATTTCTTAGAAATTCCAAGTTTGTCTCCTCTAACATCAGGTGTTTCTGCACTGGGCTCCAGTAGAGCTAGAACTTGATATGGCTGTGCTGTGTGAGGCGTTCAGAAAGGTATTTGTTGCCTTCACTAGGTTATGGATGTGGCATTGCTATTTGTCATGCTTCATGAGCTTTCCTTTAGCACTGAGCTGGTAGTTCTACTTTACTGATACCCCAGGCACTTAAAATAACTCTGTTGTTTGGAACCCTGTATCTTAGCTGTGCTATGTGCAGCTGCTCTCTTCCTACATGATAAAGGTAAAGAAAGCATCAGCATCTCACTTCTGGCTTCCCTACTTGTTGCAGAAGTTTCTGTAAATCATTGCCATATTCTCTGCCTATGTAGCATTTGGCTTTTTTTTTTTTTTTTTTTTTTTGAACTGAGCTCTGTATCTTTGAAATGTGATGCCACGGTTTCCATCATTACCTTCCCTACATAGGGTCTGATTTTGAAACACACATTTTCACTATGGTTAAACCATCTGCTGCGTGTGGGGAATTAGCAGTACTAGGCATAATGTTTCTTTATACTATCTACAAATGTGCCCAAATAGTGCAATATGATCGGGTATAATAAGATTTAAATGCCTGTTCAGTGTATAGATCTGCAGGAAGGCCATTTTCCTATCTTCTTGCATTGCCTTACATTATGCTGTATTGAATTTCATTTCAGGTTTTGTTTGCTGGTGTCATACAGGACCTGCTGTTGTTATTACCTCAGATACATGTGTTTTTAATAATAGTGTTCTAAGATTCAGATACAGTTGAATTTACATGAGCTGAACCATGAATATGTTATAAGCTGCCTTGTATTTACTGGACAGTAAAAGCATACATGTGGGTAGTTACTGTAGAGTGGTAAATGTGTTGTAAATTCACTCTTAACCTCCCAGGTGGAACCTGTTTGTGGAGCCATATCTAAGGGTGGTCAGGAGTTACAATAATATTAGTGTTTTTCTTTTCATAAATCCATAGCATTTATAGGGCTCTGAGCAAGCTATATACTTCTTTTCACAGTTGCTATTTATCTTTAAAGGCTTCTATTTTCTTCTTTCCTTTTATTTCAGCATGTCTCATATCCAAACCTGGGTGCATTTTTTTCATACAGTATTGAATTACACTTTCATGGGCATCATACAGAATGTGTTTCCCTCCCCCCACCCCCCCAGTTGCTGATGGCAATTTTGTGCGTTTTTCAAGCCTTAGGTCCCTTTAAAATATTAACTAATCCCTAGCCTGTAATTATAATCTGTAATTTGCAGAAGTTAAAACTGAGGCAGAGAGGTTAACTTGCTGCAGATGTCGTGATACAGCAGTAAAGCATGAATTAATCATTGCAAGCATCCTTGTAGAACCACTAGTGCAGAATCTCGTCAGACATCTAAAGTGAGTATGGCTTCCCAGCTTCCAATCCCTAAATTGCACCACTAATCTCCAGAGCATCCCCTCTGTGCTTTTCTTGTGTCCCTGATGTTGACTGTTCATCGAGAATGATGTATGCTATGCTATTAGTTACGTTTCCATACTGTCAGAACATAAAGGCTACTGATGGGGAAAGATCGGGGGACAACTTTTGCTCCCCCCCATTCCTGTTTCTGCAAGCCTTTTGCAAATTATCAGTGATGAAAGAAGTCATGAGGGAAGGAAGATGAACGCATGACTGAAGAAAGCTTGAGATGCTAAAAATCTGATAAGCTTCTGATGTCCTTTAGCTTCCTGGCAGGCTGTAAGGGACCAGAAATCTGTTTTTCCTATTTCTAATTTTATGAAATGCTGTTGGCTGAGAAAAAGAATGTTAAGGCCAAAATATTGGTTATGAAACGCTTTATCTCTCCTTTTGTTCAGGCTGATAATGTCCAGAAAAAGCAAATGTTTCACATGGATCCTTGGTGTTCTATGTCAGCATATAGAGAAATGTGACTCCATTCTCAGCACACTAGAGCAGGAGTTCTGTCACACATTTGCCAGCAAAGATCAGGCTCTCTCCATACCAGAAGATTGATGTGCTCTCTAATAATTTAATAGTAATAATTATTATCTAATAATATAAATAGTATCATTTTTATATTTGATTAAATTAAAATATAATCAATAATATAAATTAATAATGGTCTAATAATCTAAAAATCTCCTTTGATTCTCACCCACTTTTATTCTGTGAAATTATGCTTACAAGAAAAATCAAACCAGGTTTTACTTCCTTTTATAGTACCTCCCTGCATCTACTGCAAAACACAACTTCTAGCAGGAGTGGGATTTAGGCTGTGGTACGTTACTGTTGTTGCAAATATTCATCTTGGCATCATGCCAAGAAGTTAGAGAACATTTCATCTCTACAAAGAGATGATAGAAATATGAAAATCTAATTGGAATTGGTATTGTTGAGAGGAGTGGGAGGATTGAAGGCTAATATCTGATAACTACAAGCTATGCTTGTCTGCTATTTGTGGAAGTGATGTACTTGGAAAAAGCAAAATGGCTCTTGAAAGAGCCTTCAAAATAATGTATAGAATACAGGTTGAAAATGTTTTTGTGTCCAGAAGAAAATCTTGAATCTACTTTTTGTTGTCTTTCATTTGAAATCAATAACAAAAACTGGGTTTGCTTGGTAGATTTTGCCAGAAGAGGAGTACTGCCAGCTCTTGAAATGATAGATGTGTTGCCATTTCTCTTTCTCCAGATTCTTTAAATACATTTGTGTTTGGACCTAAGAAGTGTGAGGCACTAAGCATTTCCAAGGAGTGTGTGACTTACGGGTAATGTTGGCTGGGCCACGGCATCATTCAGTCCTGCTTGTGTTGTGTCTTTTCTATGTGCTGGTGTTACAGCTGGTGAGGGTACTCCAGATGCAGTGTTCTCTGGGGTCCAAGGGATAGCTTTGTGGGAAGGCAGTGCTGTGAACTGGGTCATGGTTTCAAGCCCATTCTGTGCAAGCTTCTGAAGGTACACCAAGATGCTTAGATGTTATCCCCCAGTGACAGATTCAGATGAGTACCCTAGAGCCAGGAGGCTTTTATGCTGTTCTACCCCTCCCACCAGATTTCCCTGCCCTGTAAATATCCTCCTGTTTTGCATCCCTCTGCTGCTTCTTGCAGACCTGTGCCCTGGTGCCTTGGGAAGAATGGTACGCAGCTTCTGGCTGTGCAGCACTTCCAAAACTAAGTACTAGACTGTCTGGGAAGTGCTGAATTATTTGCACCCAACAATTCTGGCACTTTTCTTTAATGTTTTATGACAAAGGATAATATTTAATTAACTTAATTTTTGTAGCTCTCAGCTGTTTTCTTAGGTTGTCTATTTGTTTGTTGGTTTTGGTGTGGGTTTTTTTTTTTAATTTTTTTTTTAATTTTTATTTTTTTATTCATAATCAATTTCTCAGTCTGGTAAGGTGGTTGGCCGCATACAGACCAGTATAAATAGTTAATAGTGCCCTGACTGGGGTGTGACCATGTAGATTGAAAAATGTTGCTGCCAAACATATGGCTTTCACAGCATGCACCAAGAACTAACTCTCTAATTCCTGCAGTGTCCTGCAGCTAGAGGTAGGATGGACAAGATACGAGGGAGAGAAGAGAGGCAACATAATGTTATCCTTGTCGAACAAGATGGAACACGTCTGTTTATTCTTGGATACACAGGATTACATTTAGGACTCTTAAGAGAAGCAACTGCTAAAGTCAATCCCACTTTCACCTAGAAAATGGACAGACTGTCTTCTGGTGACAAAGACCCTCAGACAGGCATCAGAGCAAGTGAAGCTTGCTGTGTCACATTTTGTGGAAAATAAGATTGGACTCATTCTATCAATCTCCTTCTCTAAACCTCTTTCTTTTTTTTTTTTGCTTCTGCACACCCCAGAGGACATGATGGTTATTGGATATATTTGTTTGCTGTGTCAGATGAGTGAAAAGTTTTACTCTGATGCTGTGGCTTGTTCTGAGCCCCCGGTAGTGTCATGTTCAGCTGAGGCTCCCATCTGAGCCTGCGGGTCTGTGCGTGGGCACGTGCAGAAACTGCCCATGCCTGCCAGGCACAGTGAGAGCTTGCTGTTATTGCTGTCTCAGCTCCATGACAGATTTATTTTCTTCTGCATAGTTGCAGTGACTCTTGCTCATGTTCTGTCCTTTTTGAGTCTGATCTAATGCAGGGAGGAAAATCTTCTTTGCTGATGATGTGGGACTCTGGCTTTGTTCCCCTGCTGAATAGCAACTTGAATTTCTTGGCTCTTGCCCAAGGTCCCACTGTGCTGCTCCACGGTATGGTAGGCTGTCTGGATTTGCAGCATTCCCTGCAGCCATCAGTGCCCAGTGCATAGGTGCCTTGCAACTTGCTCTGCTGGTCTTCCACTTCCTGCAGCTCCTTGGGGAGCTTGCAAAGCCTCCAGGAGACTTACAAATTCAGGTTTCTATGTACCAAGTTTTTATGAGACAGTAAATAAACTTGCCAGGAATTGCTGCTGTGTTCACGAGCATCCTTAGTGGCTTGTCTGATGTTTTCCTTCCTCCCTGGCATTGTGTGCAGAAACATTCTGTCCAGAATGTTTCCAGTCTCTTTCCAGAGTGGGTCCTTGGGGATGGCAGGATGTGCACAGGTGAAACACACTTCTTGTATTGGTGAAATTTTCTATCTGTGCATCTTGCTAGGGGAGTTTTCCCAAGGTAATGCCAAGGTGATGGAGGGAGCTCCATCATTTGCTGTAAAAAATAAAATTGAGGCAGTAATGATGGCTGGTTAACTGGAATGTATTACAGCCGGAGGCTTGGTTGTTTTTGGTTTTTTTTCTTCTTCTTCTCAGTAAACCAGAAGATAAGCATTTAAAAGGAGACCTAGTGCTGAGCCTGTCTGCAAGATCTTAAAATGGAGCCAAAATCCCTTCTAAATAGGGCTCTCTGGCTTTCAGTTTGAAGAACATCTGAGCTCTGGGAGTCTGTCACAACCCACACCCAGGCTGGTTTCTGCAGTCTGATATCAAAACTCACTGAAGCTTTTCTTTCTTAAAAACCAGCCTTTGGGATCCATCACAGCCACTTCCGGCCAAAATGAATATAACCTAGAGGTCTGATAGGAGCACAGTCAGCCATGGCAGGGGCTGTGAAGTGACCAGATACCCAGTTTAAAGCACTAAATTAAAATGAAACTGCCCAAATAATACAGAAAGAAAAGAGATTTGGCTCCTCATGTTCACTGACTTTTTGCAATAAACAAAATTCAAACCAGTTTTGGTCATTTAACTCTGTATCTAGTTATTTAATGCTTGCTAGTGCATTAAGTGAAGAATTAGTGTTAAAAATGGTTCTACTCTGGTAGCAAATATTAATTTAATTACTTTCCTAGAACAGCCCTTCTCAAAAATTTTTGCCTTTATTTTGCTGTTCCTAGATCTTAGAAATTCCAATAGAATCCAGATAGTACTTTAGGTTGTATTTAAATTTACCTGCTTGGTATTTTTCTGCCACTAAACACAAGTTTGTCCCCAAAAGTGCTGCCTGCCCTTCCTGAAATAGGGTAGTGCTTGGTGCTGCCAACAGTAAAAAACAGCCCAGGTAATTGGTTCCTGCTCAGGGAAGAGATGTGAATGAGTTAAAATTCCTCAAAAGTGGACTGTAGATGGAACTGAACTGTGCTGGTCCCGAGCCTCTGAGATCTATTAGTTTTGACAACCTCAGTTATTCTGGTGCTTCTCATCATCTGTAAAGTTAACAAGGGCTGATAAGAGATGATGAGGCACCACACAGGTTTGTATTTCAGAACTCATAAATATCTCACAATACCATTTTTCTTACAATCAGATACATTAATTTGTTGACTCTAGATGTTGCTGAATATTCACTTGGTGCAGAGGTTTAACAAAGGCACTGCAAGGATAAACATTTTTAAATCAGCCGATAGAAGCCATGGGCTGTGCTGTGTGCTCAGCTGTTATGTGTTTTCAAATGCATGTTCTAATTTTACTGAAATTGTTGATTTCTTTGACCTGCTTTCTTTCTTGAAAGTATGATTCATAGGCAACCTTCTCCTCCAGCTGTATTTCTATCCCTTTTTGCAGTGACTTGGTAATTTTGTACCAGCGAGTCAGATACCTGAGAGTGAATTTAATTTGAAATAAACCTTACTCTTGGAAGAACAATTTTTATGAAGGGATCAAACAATGTAACATACAATCTTCTTGGGCTGCATGTCACCTGGAGATGCCTGTAACTCAAATTAAGATGCTCTTTCAAGCCACAAAATTCTATGAAATATAGTGTGGACAAACTCTCCAAAGTAGTAGTTATTCTTGCTCCTGCTATAATAAGATGAAGCACATAAATATCACTTGATTAACAGCTGCAGTATTAATTTCCCTTTTTGGTTGCTTGACTCACAGCAAGAATCGTGTCAATGCAGCAGAGAAGCAATTAAATTGATTTTAATCTTTGTCAGAGAAGATAACATGCCTTTTTCTCCTCTCATTTAAATAATTAAAGTTTCAGCAGGTATTATTTCTAGCTTTAAAGAAATTGGTATCTTAATGTAATAGAATCCTTGTAATTATACACTTAATGGATCTTAATAAGTTAATCATGGTTTTTCATTTAAAATGTTTTTTTTACTTATTAAACTTTTATTTGCTTTGATGGTTATGCTTTTAAGAGGGTAGAAAATATTAAAAAAATAAAGTTCTAAAAAAAGCCTCACATCTTTTTTTTTCTATATTCCTGCATGGCCTTTCAAATTTGTTCTCAGTAGTTGGATTTCAACACATGCTTTAAAAATTCTTATCCAGTGAAGCTTTCTGTTATGCTACAGTTAATTATTTTGTTGAAAAAGCTTCATGTAATGAGGACAAACAAATACTCTTTTATCTTTGTGGTAGTGCAGACTCCAATTCTGCAGGAGTATAGCAAATATTTCTTTGTCCTCTTTGATCCAAGCTGTTAGGCAGTATTTGGGGTCCTCCAGGTTATTCCCATTAGGCAGGAAAATGGCTGGTGGAGTCAGGTGTGCCTTTGATGTGATGCTCTGTTTACCTGGAGCGTGTCTACAGCCTTTCCCTGCACCCACTAAGGAAACACTGTCTTGTCTGGCAGTCTCAAGCTTGTGTGCTCAGGCAGCACTTTACCCCACAATCTTTCTCTTGGTAATGACTTGACATTGCAAACTGCATTTATTTATTTTGTTTTGAATTTTCCCCCAGTCTCTTGGAGCAGGGTTGCCACCAGTCTTCCATTATTTGTTCTGGTTTTCTGGATGACACAGCCTTAACCCTTCTTGCTGAGGAAAAAAGTGATCCAACAGCAGACCACTTTTCTCGAGCATCTATGGATGCTCCCTGCTCCACTATGACCCACTTCTTATAGGAAAGGCTGTAGTAAAAAGTTTGCTTGCCTTTTAAAGGTGACAGATGCCCCAGTCTAACTCAGGAGGACTGTCCCTGGGAAGACTGTGTTCTTGGATTCCCCTGGCTGCTGCAGGGGCTGTAGTGAGCCCTTGGAGCCCCTGAGTACCTTGTACTTGCCAAGGGCAGGGACTCAGTGATGCAGAGCCAACTTTGCTTTGGAGTTGCAACCTGTATCCCCTGTGCTTCTTCCTGTAACTGGCAAGAGAGGGGAAAGGAAAAAAAAATCTCAAAGAATAACAGCTTCTCAAGGTTCAGTACGAAGGGCTCTAGAAATAATTGGGAAGTGAAGATGTTCCCATCTGGAAATCTTTACATTTTGAGAATAAAAATAATGCAAAATGACATAGTGATAGGTCATGTGAAGTTTCATTTAAAAAATAATGAAGGTACAACTAATATACTTTGTATTCTATAAACAAAAATTGAAAACTCCCATACCTACTGTACGAATTACCAGAAGTTAACAAATCATTGAAACTGATATTTTCTCATGTGGTGGATTTTCTCATATGGTCATGCTCTTTGAGAATTCACATTTGCTCGGTGACCTTGGCAGAAAATATTTGTGTGTAAGTAACACAGTTTACATTCCTGAATTTGCATTGAAATCAGTTGCACCCTAATTTTTTTTATAAGAACTTTTTTCCCCATGTATAAATTATGGTAGTGATGAGCAACACCACACATAAGCAGCAGGGAGCATACCAGCAGCTGATTTATATCCATGCTCAACAGCAGCTCTGTATTATTATTTTTTTTTACTGTGTATTAAGGTTCTTTTTATGATTTTTTTTTCTCTTTGTCTAGAAAAATGCCTCATACTTGCTCTTTTCCTTGAATAGGTATAAAACCTGCTCTTCTAAAATACCTTGTTATGTGTGATTTGGAAGCTGTATTAAAGTGACAGATTTCCTTTTCCTCAGATTTCATCACAGGTGATGCAAAAAATTTGGCAGCGGGCTAGACATAACAGATAGTAAAACTACATGAGAGATGCTTGTTGGGCTTGTGTGTATTCCTGCATCCCAGAACGAAGTAATAATAATGAAAAAAAAAAAAAAGTAGGAAAAGCACAGAAAGTCACTTGTTTGCAATCTCTCTCAGCCTGGGTCTAATTTCTCAGTGAGTAAAGCTACTGCAACGTGATTGCTGGACTCAGGATTTTCATTGCTTTGCTCGGTGAAGGTCTTCATGTATCTTTTGAGCTCTAGATATGGCAGTTCTTAGGTATATACACTTCAGGGAGACAAATACAGTTTCATAAAGCAAACATGCATAGAAAGACTGCTATTCTTTCATCTCCAGTTTATGAAAGGAAGAGTTTCTCTTCTGTGCACAAATAATTTGTATGTGCAAGTGCCTGTTGCTCCATGGCTTGGGTGACACCTCTGTGTTCTGCATAGGTGAAAAAATGCTCGTCGTCGAACCTAAAATCTGTTTTATGGGGTCTAATACAATCAATTAACTTAATCTCATCTCATTTATATCGTTGTGCCATATGGTATGTGCAGGCTAAGATTTAGTCCAGGCGGAAATTTTATGGAAGAAAATTGCAAATGGAGAAGCAAGGGAGAAACAGGGTGGTTAATCAACAGAGACGGGATCTTGATAAATAAATGTTGTTTACCCTAAACAGGGAAAAGATACATAACAGATGCTGAATTCTTCAGCATACTTGGCAGCATAACAGGCTTGGTAGCAACAGCAGTAGGAACAATACAAGTGAGGTGGCATATAGGAAGGGATACTCTTTAACTAAGAACCAAGTTGGAAAAGATATTGCTTGTTGCCTTGCCTACAAAATCATTATTGAGAGTTTTACAGGCAGTCTGCAGATAAAAGATAATACTGTCTGAATGGACTAACATTAGCAGTTACTGCCTATATTGCTCTTTGTTTTTTGTCTTTCAAAATCTCAGCTCAGAATTATTGCAACTGCTTCCTAGTATAGTTTTTTGTAGGGTATATATGCTCTGTCATGTATTCTCAGTTGCATCCTAAGTTTTTAATCAGAAATACAGAGATTTAAACCTTTATCGAAATGATTTTTGAGACATTATGTTAAGAATAATCAGGTCTCTTAAGTGTCTGCCAGTGGATATTTACCACTAGTAATACAGAGCACAGATTGTTTAAATTGTTTAGTTGAGGCTTTTGAACTTTTTATTTTATTTTTTTTTTAATTTTATTATTTTTTTTGGCGATGAACACAACTGAGAATGTTTTTGCCACCTTACTTTTAGGACAAATCCAGAAGCCTTAAATTAGGATCTGAATTATTTCTTTCAGTCAAAATTTTCATAAGTCTGACCTAAAATGGTTTGTGTAGTAAAAACCACATGGTAGCAGATGCCATTGTCCTGATAGATAATTTTGTTGTATTTGATTTGGTACAACTAGGAACTGATTTGGCAAAACCCCTTCACTCTCCATATTAGTCATATAAAATATTGTCATTGTAAAAAATCCATAGGAAATGCCTTAATGACTCTCCTATGAAAAAAATTACTAACTTACATTGTATATAGAAAACCTACCAATCTTCATCACTGGGTGTATGTGTGTGTGTGTTAATAACGCCCTCAGTAACCATGCATGACACACTGTTATCAGATGGCAAATGGCTCTCAATCTTCTTTGTCACTTCATTTGTTTGAATATTTTATCTAGGAGTCAGTGATTGAAATCACCTGGTGTTTGTGTTTGGAGTGAGGCTGTACTATACCTTACTGCTTATCTGTAGTTGCGCTGAACAGCTTCTCAATGAAGTTGTAATTTTTTTTTCCAAAAGCAAATTCAGTTGTCCTGTGTAGTAGCACAGGTTAAAAGCATTTCTCAATTTTAGATGCAGTAATTTCAGTCTAATATCAGTAGAAGAAGGTACTTAAAATTACTCAAGTAATTTTAAGATGTGGTTTGGTAGGAAAAGGTTACCATCCTGCCCATCCTGCCTCCCTGGTGTACTGAGGTTTGGGCTAAATCATGTCAGGCCAAGCAGTGCAGGTCTCAGCAAGGTGGCTCTGCTGAAAGGGTGCCTGGGCTAGGTGGCAACTCCACAGGTCTCCATGCCTGTGCAGCCTGGGGCCTCTGCTGCTTTCTGTGTCAAATGTTGTAGCATGTCTTGTGACTTCCTAGTGCTCCATGTCAGCCAGATGAGATGGAGCATTCAGGAGCTTAAACCTAGAAATTGAATGGGTTGACATTTCAGGTGTGTTTACCTTTTGTGACCTGCAGGACACTTACCGCTTGCACAGGAGGGAAGGGAAGCTGAAGTTTCACATCTCAATCAGGCTTGGTTTCCAGCCTCTCAGGTCTCTGACAGTGCCAAACACTTTTAAGTAGTACCAACAGTATGAACATAGTTTACAGTCAGTGAATTTGTGTGCTCCAGACTAAGCATGGCTGCTTTATTTTGCCCTCCTTGTGAAATCGCCCATTGTCAGTACTGTGAATAGAAGGTCCTTAGAGTAGCAGTGGGAAGATGTGATGTGGTAATAGGTGTGATGGAGGGCAGGAATCTGTTAAAAAACCCAGAACTGTAGTTAGAGCACAGAGGCCTTCAGGACATGGCAGTTATAGCAGTGGTAAGATGTGAGCCTCTGGGGAAGAATTAGAGAATATGTGCTGACAGTTAGACTTACTTTTCTCTACTTTTATTTGTGTGTGAAGTTTTACTAACAGTTACTGTTTTCTTCACTTAATATGAAGGTCTTGTAATTTTTTTGTCCTGCAGTGCTTTGGTAGGGTGGTAGGCAGGGTGAAAATGTGGGTGCTCCTTGGGAGAAGACGGGTTAGTTGCACAGGAGACTTTCTTGAGTGCAGGCTGCATACAATGGCTGCTCACCATGCAGCAGCTACACACAGAGTGTGATGCACCAAAAGTTGTCTTGTGTATTCTAGGATTAGTGTCAGTGTATGCCACAGTTCTATGAAACTCTTGTTCCTAGGAAGTTTATCTTTACTTATGTGTCTGGCTTCTGACATGTGACCTTATTGGCTGAATCTGCCAAGTTATACTCCTGCTTTCCCTTTGAAGGACTTAACTGTCCAAGTCCCTGTTTCCTCATCTCATGTGTCCTTGGGACTCAGTAGCCACTACTACCCATATGGGGTCTGCCAAGCAGGATTTCACAGCAGCCACTCTTTTTGGATAGGACTCAGCAATTCTGTCACTTTGACCCCCCAAACAGTCACACAATAGCAGATTAACTTAGGTTGGAAAAGACCTCTGAGATCAAGTCCAAAATATGACCCAACATCACCATGTTTACCAGACATCAGTGCTATGTCCAGTCTTGGTTAAACAATTCCAGGGATGGTGATTGCACCACTTCCCTGGGCATCCCATTCCAATGTCTAATCACCCTTTCAGTGAAGAATTTTTTCCTAATGTCCAACCTGAGCGTCCCCTGGTGCAACTAAAACCTGTGTCCTCTTGTCCTATCACTAGTCCTGGACTCTCCCCAGATTTTTGACAAAGGATGCTTCCTTTATGGCTTTGATTATGCCTCTTCAGGGAGAACAGAGTAATAAAGAATAGAAACTCCCTTTTCAAATGAATTTCTCATTCATAAAGCTAAAATGCGAATGTGGGACTTGCAGCATAGTGAAAGTGGGATGTAGAGTGTGGGCTCTGATTTTACCTTGTAAATCTGTGCTGCATTTTTTCCTGCTTTCCTGTTGTGGTAATAGTGGTAAAATAGCTTTTCTTTCACAGAATCTATATGTAAAAGATTTGATGTTTCATTCTTTGGTAGTTCACTTCTGCAGAACAGTTTTCATGTCCACTCCCAACACGTTTGTACCGTGACAATAACAGAGCCATAACTGGCCGATGGATAATTGAGAGCTGCTGTGGGTGACTCTCTGTGCCTCCACAGTGAAAGGTAAACACAACTGGTCATCCACAAATAAAATGAAATTCTGGATTTTTTGGGTATAACTCAAATACTATTGCAGTAACTTCTGCAGGCTCATTCTTTATGTTGCATTGTCCACTGTAAAACATATTACCTTCTTGTATCATTGAGAGCATTGTGTGATATGAAGTCTTTGAAAACATTGTAGGTGCACCTGGCTGACCTCTCTCATTCCATTCACTATACTTTGTCATATTGTATCATCTTTTATTTATGTCTCCACTAGTTAACTTTCCCTTCTTTTTAATTGCTCATTAAAAAGTTGAGTTTTTTTGAACTTGTAGTACTTTTAATTTTACCTCTGTGAACCTATTTTGGTTTTGTTTTGTGGTTTTTCGTCTTCTTTAAATAACTCACCCTGAAAAAATGCAATATTATGCTAGTTTTGAGTGGGGCATAGTTAATTTTCTTCACAGTAACTGCTCTGTGTTTTGGATTTGTGCTGAAAGCAGTGTTGATAACACAGGGGTGTTTTAGCTATTAATGAGCAGCACTTACACAGCATCAAGGCCATTTCTGTTCCTCACCCCACCAGTGAGGGGATTGGGGTACACAAGAATTGGGAGGTTTCACAGCCAGGACAGGTGACCCCAACTGACCCAAGGGGTATCCCAGACCATATGGAGTCATGCTCAGCACAGGAAGCTGGGGAGAAGAGAAGGGAGGAGGACTGTTTGGAGTGATTACATTCAGCTGTATGGTTTCATGGGCATGGTGGTGTTTGGTCGAAGGTTGCACTTGATAATATTGAAAGTCTTTTCCAACCTCAATGATTCTGAGGCTGAGGGTGTTTGTCTTCCCAAGTCACGATTATGTGCAATGGAGCCTGGCTTTCCTGGAAATGGCTGAGCACCTGCCTGCCTGAAGTACTGAATGAATTCCTTGCTTTGCTTTGCTTGTGTGTATAGCTTTTTCTTTCCCTATTAAACTGTTTTTACCTCAACCCACAAGTTTTCTCACTTTTATTTCTCTGATTCTCTCTGTCATCCTGCCTGGGGGAGTTAGCAAGTGAGTGGCTGTGTGGTACTTAGTTGTCAGCAGGCATTAAACCATAACTGGTCTAAAGATGAAGAAAAATGATATAATAGCTCCAGTTTTCTTCTCTCCTTTACAACCTAATGATTATCACTAGTGTTGGGAAGTGAATTTTCAGAATTTATGATTCTCCAAGAAAAGAGGTAAGAGGGAAACAGGAGTTCGGGCATGCAGATAATAACAGAAATAACTTCAACAAAGATATTATTTCTCATCTTTTGTCTTATCTAATTATGACATGATTGTTTGCTGTTCTCTGGTATTTTACTGTATGGGCAAGTGAGCCCATTTCTGAGATTTAACAGATCACAGATGAGAAAACAGAGATTAACCTGAGCTTTCTTCTCAGTCTTGCTGTCTCCAATGTTGCCTGCGCCAGATGCTCCCTTTATTACCAAACTATTCCTTCTGGGTGTTTGTTGAGGGGTGCTCACATGCAAGGAGGCAGGGGTTTCAGCTCTCACTGACTTCTGCTTGACAGATTCTTGAACAGCAAACTGAATGAGTTATTGAGAAACAAAGGTGACATGCAAACAAAGTGCCCAGAATAAGAACATTTTATCTTTGTCTAAGTATGACTTCAATATTCTTGTTTTGGAAGTCTAATTTAAAAATAATTCAGTGCTTCAGTGTTTAATTCTCTTGTGCTGTTGATGTGGGAGACTTCAGAGCGACAACAAAAATAAAGTAATAAAAGCAGACAATGACTTTGGTTATGTATTGTGTATCATAAATATTTGTGTCTCTGACTGGTTTCATTTTAGCTAGCTGAGGAAATATAACTTGCTGAAGGCGGTTACCTTTGTTCAAAGCCAACTGAGACAGCACCAGCACTCAGTAATTACAGCCATACAGTTTCCAGGAGACTCCTTCTTCACCAGACCTGTCGTCTCATGTCCCCATTTGTAACACTGTTCATTATATTCAACCTGCTGCCGTCACTCCAGAGCTTTCAAAAGGTATTCTGTGGGCTATCGTGCTGCAGGACGTGGATAATGAAATAGTTGGACGTGACTTGTATTATAATCGTCTCACCTAACTTTCATTTGGCTTGAAAAGTAGACTTAATAAAAGCAAGAGTGAAAGGCATTTTATGTTTTTAATAAGAAGTCTCATGTGCTATAACCTGCTGTTTTTCATTGTGTGTCTCTTCTCATGGTTTCTTTTTGAGGCATCTGACAGAAGAAGAGCAGTGAATGTCTCTTAATCTTAAAGCTTTTTGAAAAACTGCAGTGGTAATCAACAGTACTCATCAGTAATTTCCAACTGCAGTAAGTGACTCAAAGTTTTTACATCTACATCTTATTTTAAATGGATAATTATTTGTTAATGGTGAAGATAGTCCTCTTCATCAAAAACAAAACCAAAATATCTACGCACTCTAGAACAGCACATCTGTTTAATTAATTATTCGCCTTTTTTTTTTCAATATCTAATAATAAGCCTGTAAAAATCTCCCCACCCTTGCAGTATCTCCAGTTGGACTGCAAAGGAGCTAAAGGAGTTTGTGCTGTTCTGTTCTGTGGCGAGACAGAGCCATGCTTCACATCAAGCTTTAGAAATTCCTAGAAGAGCAATGAATAGAGACAAGTTCAAATACTGAAACCTGGGTGTGACAACCACTGGAAAATAGCTTCCTAATGTAAACCAGAACTCTTTGTTGTAGGCCTGTTACCCTTGTTTGACTAGACAGTCATTGCTACAGCTGATCCACAGTGTAGCTCCAGGGAAGCCCCATCCTTGCTGTTGCAGATGCACCACAGCACAGCTGAGAGGCAGGATGCAGGTCTGTGGGCAGGATAAATTGAAGGTGAGATGGAAATGCACCCACTGTAGACACTTCTAAATAGATACCTGATTTCTGAGGTCATATGCATAGTGATAATAGCAGTAATATAGTGAGGGGGAAGAAAAGCCCTGTATCCCAAAATGGGCAGCTGTGCTCTCAGTGGAATAGGTTCAGTAGATGCAGGTGTGACTGATAGGATTGCATGAAACAAGAGCTGGCTGAAAAATACCTGTCTTGCTCTGTAAAAACCAGAGGTAGTGTTGGCCAGTGGTGGAAAGCTCTTTGAAGGGAGGCAGCTGGTTACCTGCCCTTACGATTAAGAACGTTTGGGCTTCAGTGCACACTGTCTTCTCCCAGTTCTCTTTGCACTTGTATTGGGTACAGACCCAGAGCTGTACCACCAAAAATACTACTTTCAGCTATGACTGTAAAGTCATGGTATTCAGTTTTTCTCCTTGTCATGGCTTCTAATAGCTAGTCACATTTCCTGTAAACTTCAGACACCTACTCTGCACCTTCTTCTACTTAATTTTGCCCTAAACTCCAATTGAAATTGGTGGAAATCTCTTCTCCACATAATATTAGTTGTGGGAAGTATACAGTAGCTTTAGTAACCACTGCCTTCTCTTGACAGTTTTTGATGGATTGGTTCAGGGACTTGTGTCAATACCTTGTTATATCGTTTTAGCTCTGCAAGAAGCAGGCAGCCAATGGCTGGATTTCTAGGCTGTTTACATTTGGGAAAGGCATGTGTAGGGAAGACAAATATCTGTGATCATGCAAGAAGATCTTGCCTTTTTATATTTATAAATGCCCAGAGAAGTAATCAGAGATATCTTGTGAGAACTTTAGACAGAGCTAGGCAAAAGAAAAAGAATCTTTTAGTTCAGTTTATTGCTGAAGAGAAGACCTGGAACAAGAGCCTTGGTCATGGTCTTTTGGAACCCCTCCTCTCCCTGAAAACCTATTACTTGTCATCCCTTTCCCACTAACAGTTTGCAAGATTTCCTAAACTCCTTTCAGCTGCACTCACACATGACTACTCACTGACCCTTGTAATCCTTCCTGTCACTCACAACCTATTCTGCAGACCCAGCAAAACCATGTTTTCTCTTCCCTGCTGAAATGCCTTCTGCTTGTGGAGCTCAACCACTTGGTGGCCCTTTAACCACTTCCACTTGCTCTGACCTCTCATTCTCAGCTTTGCAATAGGTATGGTCTGTTTTCAGTTCCTTTAGCCTGACAGTGTTTGTGCAATGGGAAAGAGATTTAATGCCTCAGTGTATTAAATGATCCAGCTGTTGGAATAAGTATTTTTAATTACAGGATATTGAATGAAGTATGATTTGTCATATTGTGTACTGACTAGTAGATGTAATAATGCATCTTTTCTACAATTATGCAAGTTAATAACATTTCTATTGACTACAGTTTCAGGAAAGGTCTCTGTGGTGGGAGATATTTAGTGTGTTGAAGTCAGTGACACAAATCTGGTTGAATTCAGTAACAACAAGATTTAACCACTAACTGACAAATCAGATGAAAAATAGCAGTGAAATGATTGGATCACTTAGAGATTATTCTTACTCTTCCTCAAGCTGCCAAAGCTTTATATGATACTTAAATCAATTTGGTAAGTCTTCTTCTCTTCAGCTGTGACTGTGTGCTATGTCCTTCACAGCCAGAGGTGTTTCTGCACCTTTCTACCTGCGGTGGCTGATACCTCTGTGGCAGTGTGCTCCTCTGTTTTAAAAGTAAAGAATCATGTTGGACTAAATCCAGAAGTGGTGTGTGTGGAAATGGGTTGTTGGTCCTACCCTGTGTAGGAGGACTGCTGGACACTGAAGTGGATGTAATTTGCTCTGTTTAGGGGGTTGGTCTGAGTTACTTAAGGGAGAGCTAATGTTCCTTGGAAATGTCAATCAGTTTTCATTTTAATGACATGCCTGGTAGAATTCAAAACTGGCATTTAATATTGACACTGCGCATGAACTGACATGTCATTATACACATGCTAACCTAGATTTATAAAATAATAAAATCATTGTGGTTTAAATTCCCACAAAATATTGATGGAAAAAGTGTCATACACTTATGGAAGTAGCTTACTTGCTAATGTGTTTGCCATTTTTTACTGACCTTATTGTGAATGCAACCTTGCTGCAGGCTCCTGCAAATTGGAGCTCTGCTGCAGTATTTCTGTTCAGTTAATACCTGCAGAGCCACATATTTACTGGAAGAGCACTCTATTCTTCCTCCCTTCCTTCTGGAATACATTACCCTAATAACCAAAATGACAGTCTAGAATAATACATCTTTATTTATTGATGTATTTCTTGGTTCTGCTCTGTGATAAGAGGCATAATGATTTCATTCAAGCAGGGTATGACACTGACAATTTCTTTCTACTTCAGTGTTCATCTACCTGAAGGAAAACCAGCCTGCATCAAGAAGAAAGAGTTTCCCTTTATTTGCTGTGCTAAAATAAAGCTGTACTAAGGGAAGGTGAAGGCTGCAAAGGCATGCTTTCAGTAGGGGGAGGAGATTCCAGGATTAACACGGTCAGTGTCATGTTTTAGGACTTTCATACTCATGCATTATGATACTGCCTTTTGTTAGAATTTGCATACTATTTCAGCTGTACAGTAATGCTCATAATGCCATTTCAGCTTAAAATGGTTTTCAATTATGAGAACAGTAGGTCTTTTGGGGAATACTAAAGACAGAAGTCTGATTTTTGTGATTTCTGAGGCAGAAATGGTGGGAAGATTGAAGGAAGACAGAGTGGTATTCATGTGGAAAAAGATGGGGGTTATTTTGGTAGTGGGGTGTTACTTGTCTGCTAGAGGTAAAAACTTAAACCTGGAAATGAGGTTAATTCATGGCAGATCCTCCAGTGTAATTCATTTCAAATTTAAAAAGAACTTAAACAGCCAAATGGAATTATTGTCCAGTTTTGAAAAAGCACAAGTTTTTGGTCTTTGACTGCACCTCTTTAGTTTCAGGTTTTGTTTCTATATTTATCTAATTACGATATTGGGTAATTTTAGGGATGTCTTTGAATTTTATTACATCAAATTATTATTTAATTCTTGTGGCAGCAACATCTTTATTTGCTCACTGAATTAATCATATGACACCTATGTGTGTGATTGAATGTCAAAGTCTTGATTATGCACTTAAATAGGAACCCATGCTTTTAGAAGAGGCTGCATCCTCACAGATTCCCCAGCTCTTGACTTTGTGTTGGTTTCCTTTCCTTGGTTACCTGAACTGTTGCTTGGTTCCCTTCTGAGGGAATTTCCTTCTGTAGTAGATACAGGCAGCATTGTGCTGGTGAGTTGTGCATATTTAAGAAAAGGAAATATGAAAAGAGAAAAACCCTATTTCTGGAAAAAAATATTTGTAATTTGGCCCTGAATTATCAAACTTTATATAAACACTGTGCAGGGAATTTCTACTTTTATATTTCAGTATAACGAAATGGGATGACAGCTAGAGAAAAAACCTAAGAAATTTAATAAAAATTATATTTAAGGTGTTTACATGGGAAAAAAGAGCAAGTATTTCGTAGAAATATGCCTTTGAGCAGGTAAAGTCATGTAGCACTGAAAGAATCCTGTCAAATCAAGGCTGTGAAGAAATACAGATGAGTTGTTCCAAGTTGTTTTGGACAGTATGTATCAGGGTCATTAAAACCAATCTTCAGGTATAGTGAAAAATTAATTTTCCAACATAGTAGAAAGTGAGGGAGGAACTGAAACTATGACATCTGTGTTTGAATATAAAGAGGACACAGAAATTGAAGGAGAACAGACCTGAGATGCTAAGGGAGGCATGGGGGGCCTGTAATGACCTTGTCACTTATATTCTACAGTAATGTGTAGTTCTTCCCTTCCTGCAGAGATTTCTATTGAAATTCCCCATATCTAGACAGTTCTAATAAACCTGCTTGTAATTAGCTGGACCTGAGTTGCTTTCTGAGATTCGCTGTGGAAAGAAGAATAGAACTAGCTCTTCTCAAGTGAAATGAACTTGGTATTTGATCACAGAATGGGCTGAGTTAGAATAAAAAAGTTCAATATTTGATGTTTGGGGAAAAAATAAAGAATCTTAGAATTGCCTCTGAAGAAAGAGGAACAAATTAATTTATTGTTTCTTTGGGTTGGTAAATAGAAGTATTGAAGTTTGTACAAAAAAGAATGCTTTGTTTCTCTTGAAAAGAGCAGAAAAACAATGTTGGGTGAGCAATGCAGAGGGAGTTCAGAAGCACTGGAATACATGCTAAGAGTTGAAAGTAAAGAGGCATTTCAGTTCGATAAGTCATTTATAAATAGCATTGAAATAAAATAATGATCATTTAAGAACAAACATGTTACGCATTTTGAAGAGGTAACTTTTAAAATAGTTCAATAGTTTTCACGTGATTAATTGCTTTGGACTTGAAACCTAATAGATATTTTTGCCTTCCTATTTAGTAGTGTCAAAGGGAGAAATATAATGAACAGTAAAGGAAACAGCAAGACAGAGTGTGTTTCTCTAATTTTTTCCAAAGTTATGTATAATTTTACTAATGTTATTGTTCTTCACCCTCCCACCTCCTCTTTTTATAGATGTACATGGATTAATGTGTTAAAATGGAAATTTGATTTAGGGCTAAGCAAACTATTTCCATGGAAGTAACAACATTGCTGATGTCCTTTAGTTTGGGAATCATTCCAGAAAATGAAATCCATCAGTTTTTCTTAAGTCTAAACACAGGCCAGAAATAATGATCACTTTTGCAAATGAGTGCAGTATTAATAGGAACCTTTGTATTTGAATTTTCATGATTTTGAACAGCTGCAGTTTATGGGGAGTGTGTGTATATGTGTGTATATATATATTTATACATGCACTCACGGAGATAAAACCTTTCTTTGTGTTCAGATTTTTTTTACCATGTCAGTTTTCCTAAAAGACAGTAGATGTTAATGAAATTTTCTTTGACTGTCTTTTAGTCTGCAGATTGTTCAGCATCATTTGTATCCTTAGCCATTTATCTTCTGGTCAAGTAAGTTCTGGTCAAGTAAGAACTAAGGAGCACTGGCTATTTAAGTGTGTATGATTTTGTGTGGGACTAATGGCTTTCTTGAGATTATTCACAAGCAAAAGTCTAAATAAATCTAACCCATTTGAAGAGTTAAGAATAAAATAGTCTTACAATGAAAAGTTAAAATTTTTATTCTAGTTCCAAAGCATCATGTGCTGGGTTTAACCAATGGACACATAACTGCTGGTGGTGGGAGAGCCAAGAAGTTACGATTCATCTTGGCTGGAAGCAGGGTAGTGTTCAGTCAGCTTCTCTCTGGTTCTCTTGGGTACTTCCAAATGGCAAAACCAACACAATAAATGTAACCACACCTTAATCTGGTATAAGTATTTGTACTTATTTATTAAGAAAAATATTCCAAGTACTGTTTTGCTGTAAGTGCTGGCATTATTTTGTATTGTTTACAATAATATGCATGAAACTCATGGACAAAAGGCTATTGTTAAGCTTAAAAAAAAAAAGGCATAAAATACATCAAGGCATTTCCTTAAACGTCAGTGTATATAAAACAGTATTTATAAAACCTCTATAAATTACAGTCATTACTGATAAGGCATACTCATATTGATGTTCAGTTTATTTACCCAGGAGACCAATTTATTTCGCTACCTCGGTGCTAACTGTTTCCATTGACACCCAGGTCTGATCTGACCAAGCAACTGTGACAAGTGGTTTATTGAACTGTAAACGGGCACTGTCTGACTCTAAACAATGGCTTTATCTAATTATGAAACCCCTGCACCATTTCGGTCCAGTGTTGTTCATTATACAAACAAGACTTTAATGTTATTTAAAAATTAATTTAAGTCTGGGTACACCGTGCTACAGTGAGAGATAATCTGCATTGTGGCTTTATAAGCTGGTAGCTCACATCTGAAGTGAACTGACTGAGATGTGCTGACTGCAGTTTGTTGGACACTATGAATACTTGAGAGGGCAAAAGTGAACTGCCTTAGAAGAACATATAAAGGAAAGGGAATAACTGAACAAAATCTATTGCTTATGCTTTAAATGAATCTGATATTATCAAGATGATTTTTTAAGAATAAAATTGATAGAAGAGATATAGGTGTACTTGTGGAAAGCAAAATTGGATACTTGAGAAGATGTTAACTGTGAGGCTTGGAACTGCTAGCAGAAATTGAATAGGCCCACTTGAAAAAACCTCCACTATTGTCCCTATTGCTTTGTCAGAAGATAATTGATTGCAATCACAGCTTTTGTTTTCACCTATCAGTAAGTCAGCTTCTTCAAGAGCATTCACCAATAACCATAGAAGGAATTCAGAGGGTGTACTCTACTTTATTGCTATAGTAAAAAAAAAAAGATGTCATATCTGTATATTTCAGAATTGAAGGAGGATATGTTAATGTTCTTGTAACATACATTATACATTTGTGAATGAGAACAAATCTCCTTTCTAGTGAGAATTTGCACAAATAGCAGTTCGTAAACAAAATTCACTTAATTCCTCTTTATCGCTGAGAACTGTTTGGATTGCTTTTTGAAGCATTGCTTAATGATCTTGTATAATTGGTTTCACGTGTTAAGTCCCTATTGGTAGTTTCACTGTGATTTTCTTATGAAATATGAAACTCTTAAAATTTTAATGGTGAATTAATATTAATTTAATCAAATATTTCAATATTAAATTTATTAATATTTCATCTTCTATATGGCTATGCAGATTTTTGAAAGCCACTCCAGTGTTGTCTGACAAACTACTTGGTTACAGAAAGACTGTTTAGAAATGTCTTGGTTCATGTGGTGTCTGCACAGTAGTCAGACTGCCTGGGTCGCTGGTTATTTTTATTCACCCTCCAGAGTGAATGTAAATGAGGTGCAGGAAATGGAGAAGCTAAGGAAAGTTTACCAAGTCCGATGGAGTCTGTAGGTTTCTCTGTGCCTGGCTAGAATACACACTTAAAAGGAGCCCTGCATGATTTTGCAGGTTAATCTCTGTTCGCAGCAGGGTCTGACTTGTATCAAGCCTGCCATGCTTAGGCACCTGAGGGCTGTCACTGACAAGGGGCTGCCAGGGATGGACTGCCACCGATCAGCTGTAAATGAGTCAGTTGCACAGAGCTGATAAAGCCAGAGATTTACTGAAGTAGACAGGCCTGTGCTAAAACAAGCTCCTCTCTCGATTGAAGCCCTGTCACTTTAATCAGTCATCTCCCCTTGTCAGGCACAGCCAGCGGAGAGTGCAGGAGGTGCAGTTGGGGGATGGCACTGCCTGGTGGCTGGGCCAGTGCAGGGTGACCTCCCTGGTGGCACAGCACTCTGCTGGGCAGAGGCAATGTCATGGGACAGTGCTGGGGTGTTTTGCAGCCCAGATGCAGTCCAAGAGGTGATAGGTAGGTGCTGTCCAAGGTAGCACCTGTTTTTTCCAGGTGATCTGTACCTTCTCCTGTATTTTTAATAGAACATCATTCTTGTGTCCCAACTGTGCTTCTCAGAATCTGGAATAGTCTCCTGGGCAATAACTCAGCTCTTCCATCTCTATTATCCCTATCACCATACAGAACTGTTGTACATACACATCTGAGTTCTATAACAACATTTTGAAACAACAGTCAAGCAGTGACTATTGATACTGTAAGGAATATTCAAAGTAAGGCTTTTTTTGATCCAGGAAATATCAGCTTCCTAGTCTGTACTTTACACACAGAAATCAAAATCCATGGACAAACAAGACATAATGACAAATTGTGAAAATGCATGAAAAATAGTTTGACCTTAGAAGCTCCGAACTGCAACAGACGCATCTACTTGCCAAAGCCAGTAGTCTACTGAATCATGTAGGCACCATAAAGTTAGCTGAAGTGCTAATTAAGTATGGTCATCTTAAAAGAATTCATGCTTCATCCTGGCAAGATGCCCATAAGGAAAAGATAGATCTGTCGTAGTCTTGCAGACTGTGGTAATTAAGGTTTAAAATACTTCCCAGTCTAAAACAAGAATAGTTCAGACAGAGCTAACTGTTTAAACAGCATGCCTTATGAACTGACACTGCTTTTCTATTTCAGACTGGCATGTTTTAACTCCTTTTTGTTATTGGTGTCTGTGCATAATGTAGAGAAAAACAAAAACTAGGATTTCTGAATCTTGCATTTAGTCTCACATTCCAACCTGTGAATTCTGGAAGAGAGAGACCTCCATCAATGCTTTAGTCATACTGCTTTGAGTAGTGACTAAATACAAAATGAAAGGTCAAGTTGATTGCATATGCCCCTGACTTAAATAAGATAAACACATTGTATGTGAGTATGATCTCCCAGGATAATTTTGAATAACATGTTATCTTTTTAGATCTCTGAACTCTCACAGTCTATTTTCTATTCAAAAAGGTCAGCCTAGTTTTAAGGGTGCAAGGTATTCAGGGGCCCAAAATCATGAACCTTTTTGTAGTGCACTATTAGTCTGTGTTACATTTCTGGAGTAATCCAATACTTGTCTCAGAAAAGTCTGCCCTCTGGCATAGTCATTCTGCTGTCATAAGAGTTTAGTTTTCTGTGATTATGGTGGTATTTAACGATAAGGTCTGAACTGCATGTTTAGCAGAAGCTGTGGGAACATGGATGTCAAGTCCATTAATCACAGATAAAAAAATAAAAATCCCCTGGCTGTCCTGTCAGCCAAGGATTAACTGTGTCCTCACTGCAAAACCTATTCAAACAACCCACCGATTAGGTCAGCTAGTCCTTCTGCCCTGAGATATTTTTGGAGAAACTGGCAGTCACAGCTTACAGTTCTTGAGTCTGTGTATAGATACATGGCTGGAACACCACAGGCTACTCCTGTGTAGTGTTTGCTTCTCTGATGCCAGGCTGATGCAATTGCATTAAATCAATGTCAAATGGCATGTTCCAAGAAGCAGATGACTGCATGAGATGGAAGGGTATCAGCAGCACTCTGATAGCAGCCTATGAGCATGTTTCTGTTACTCAGCAATTAATTTTTGGTCTGACTTTATTTGAAAGGTAAATATTAGAGGCATGTGCTTATTAAAAAAATAAATAAGACAAATTTATTAGCATGTTTTCTAAATATTTTCTCATATACTGAAAAGATTATTTTTTTTGCAGTGATGTCGTGACTTTCATATAAGCCTGTCTAATGGTGCACAAGGAAATCGAGCAAATGCTACAGAAATTTTGTCTGGATCTGCTGCTTTGGTTTGGCTGATGAAAACAGGCAATGTCTCTTCTGGTGGGGCCTAGTGACCTATCTCTGTCTTTTGAGTGATGTGCTAGTGATTTGTGGTGGGTGAATTGGGATGACTTTTGCTTTTTATCTGGTTGAAAAGGTCACAAAAATGTCTTGCAATCCTCTGTTGTAGAAAAAGTTTTATTTTTCTCTAGTGCAGCTCTCAATCAATGTGGCTGTTCTGCATGGTTAACAACATATCTCCAGAATCCTATTACTATGCAAAGTAATTTCAAATTATTTTGCAAATAAAGTGCTCAGACTCTGTTGGATTTCGTGACTTTCTGGAGTTATCTTAAATTCTCAGAACCATTTGGCCCCATTCATTTTCATTTGCAGAATTATCAGTAATATGGAAATCAGTGTTAATTATTTCTCTAGCCACTATTGTCAGCACTAGCCAAAAGTGACATTTTAAATCTTTGTCTTATTAGCAATTCTGATATAGAGGCACTCATGCAGCATTGGTGATCTATGTCTCTGGCACCTCCACTGGCCATCTAACTCCAGGCTGGTCAGTGGGAAGCAGAGCTGGGTGGGATGTTCTCACTCCAGTAATAGATGCTGTCCCTGTCTGGCATTGGCCTGTGCTTCCAGGAGCTTCTCAAGGTGCTTGCCTCAAACCTTATGGCATTAGCTACTTTGCATCCAGGGCTGGCAAATTCTGTCCCCTTCACTAGCTGCAAGGGTAGCTGGACCCAGCTCCAGCAAGCTGGAGTCCTGCTGGCTGGCTTGGGAACTGGCTTTGGACCAGGATGTTAGGGAAAGGATATGGGAACATGCCCAGGTTATAGCTCACTGCACCAGCTTTTGGATGTGTGCTGAGAAGGCCTTTCATTCACACTTGTCCTCTTGGTTTAAAGAATTTCTAAGGTATGCCCTTAACTTTATAGTTTGACACATTAAGATTTATATTTAAAATTCAATTATGCGTTTATTAAAAGGCTGAAGCAGAGTATGAATATGTAAAGTGAGAATTGAAATTAAATGTCATATTAGGGTTTGCTTTAGGGTCTGCAAAATTTGGTATACCTAGAATATGGCTTTAAAATCTATAGCAGCCTTAATGAGTTTTCAATATACCTATAATTCTGAAACTCTTGGGAAAGGTAATAATTTTTCATTTTTGTTAGATAATGAATGACAGGCCAAGCAGAACAAGTTCTGGAATTTGGTATTTTTTCAAAGAACCATATATATAGTAAAATGATGACAATGAAGCTTGTTTATTAAACTAATGTAGTGATTTTATCTCTTCATTCTTGGTATCTTAGTACCTGATATTAGCCTGGAATGGTTGTCATGGTAACAGACCACACTGTTCCTTTAATTTGACCTTAAGTTCAAGCCCTGCTGTTGTGGCAGAAATGCCAAGAACACCTCCACTTTTATTAAAAAAAATCCTATCAAATACATGCAAAAAACAAAAACAGCAGAAAAGAAAGGACTGTCTGACATGACATTGTGAGGCTAAAAAAGAGAAGAGCTTTATTTTAATTAGGGGACCAAGAAATAAACAACTGTTAGAATGCATTCACTGTTAACAGTGTGTTCTCTGCTTAGGCTGACTTGCTCCACCACCAATATATTCATTAGTCCCAGTAGAAGTGGCTTCCCTTTAAAAATTTGCTTTTAATTTATGTTTTGAGGGCCTGTTGGGTTCGCTCTCAGAAGAGCAGTGTTGAGCAAATTGGCCAACTGTGAAGGCAACAAATGGTTGGAGAGGTCAGAGGATGGTCAAATTAGGGTCTGGCCAGAGGAGAGCTCCTGCTGGCTAGTGTTTAGGGATTTCTGTACTGTTTCTATCTAACCTGATCCCTCCACATGACTTTGTGTTCAGAGACATTTTTGAGGCTCTGATCCATAACCCAGTGGAATCCATTTGCTCTTGGCTGGTGATCAAAAAAACGGAGAAATTCTTGGTATTGTTGGAGGAGATGCCCTTTCCTGAGGCCAGCCAGTGAGATGAGAATGTAGGAAAGATGATCTCAAAGAATACTCTGGAAGTCAGAGCGTGCTCAGATCAGTGGAGTTTGAAAACATATATTGTGCTGAAGGAGTAGCAGTAATGCAGTTGTAATC
This sequence comes from Zosterops lateralis, assembly GCF_965231275.1. Lineage (NCBI taxonomy): Eukaryota > Metazoa > Chordata > Aves > Passeriformes > Zosteropidae > Zosterops > Zosterops lateralis. The sequence continues at coordinate 17,781,265 of NC_139769.1, forward strand.
TTTAGAGAGATTATGGACACAACGTAAATCTGTGATGCATTAAAAGGATAAAACGTGCCTTGCTGCCTTTGTGTCTGTGTGCTGTGCTGCTCTCACTTTGCCATTTTTGCAGCTTCAAAGAAGATGTCTGTTTCAAATGCCCTTGCATTTTAAGAAATGATTGAAGTAACAGTTTATGATCTCCAACTTTCAATTTGAGAACCGTGGCAATGACTCAAAAAAAAAAAAAAAAAAAAAAAGCTCACGACTTGAGCAGACCTAATGAGATCTTGGGATCTTGGTGCTGTTCACTGCATGGGAACTTATGCTCTGCACCTGTCCAGAAACTGTTTTGCCAAGTCATCCAGCAGCTGCTCTATTTTTGTTATTTTTTGCTGCTGAACTTCAGCAGGGAGCATTTTCAGAATGGTATGTGTCATTCATACTGCAGTGCATCTGCACATTGCCCACATCAGGAACTGTTTGACCAACTTGAGGCAGATTGGGTGGCTGGTTGCCTCTTTAGAGTTGAGGGACAGGACTATAGGACCTTCGTTCATCCATGTAATATTGTCCTGGCCTGGGATGTTGACTGAGGACTGTCTCAAGATTAAAAGAAATAGGGCTGAACTTCAGCAGTCTGTATGCAGTGGTCATTTGGGATTGGTGTAAAATGCTTCTAATACCCAAAACGTTCTATCCAGACTGGGCACTGACAGCAAGCATGAACACCAAATCTTTGATTCATGGTTGTGCTAGAAGCCAAAAATCTGGGGAAAACGTGCCGAGGGAAACATGGGCTTGGCTGATCCACAAGGGCTGGCAAACTGGGGCTCAAGGCCGGGGACCCTTGGGATGGTACCCATCCTGCAGTGCCCTCACACAGTGACTGGGGCTGGCCCAGGACAGTAATTGGGGTCAGGCACACAGCAGTAGTTGCCAGGCAAGTCCATGGTGATGAAGCAAGTCTGATGTCCAGAACAGATAAATCCTATGGTAATGAAGAAATGTAATCTAGATGAGTTTTCAAGGTAATTTACTGCCCTAAAGATTTAGTGGTTCAGTTTTTGCTCTGCTGTAGACTAGAAGTATGAAAACTTTGTGGGTATGTGGTTGGTTTCAGCTGGTCCCCTTTTGAGATTAAAACAATTTTTAGCATAATCAAAAGCTGTGAGTTACTAGTCTATTGTTGCATTTATTCAGAACAAAATGATAGGGAGAATTCTGGGTCCTGGAGAATTATTGTTGGCTCCAAAGAGTAAAATATGAATACAAATCAGTTTGCAAATATCATTCTAACATCAGTAATTTTCAGTTGAAGAAAATGTGAACAAACTATAAATAGCCTAATTATTAGTGTTCTTCCATATACAAATGATGCCTTGTGAATTCTGATCTCATGGGAAATAGATGGAAAAAGAACCACACAACAAGTACAAGCATGTGAGAGTTACTCTGTTCTGTTCTAATAGTAGATCAGCTTAACCTTATTTGCCATGCAGTGTGCCCTTTGATAAAGCTAAAGCATTCCAACTTAATTCTCTTTTGTGTTTTCATGGCTGTGGTATGAGCTATTTTTATGATAGCAAAAAAGAGGGTGTGATCTGAACACCAGTGTCAAACAAAAAGGCATTACCCAATGTTGTTTGCTTCTAATGTTTCTTCTGAAGATGCTCAACTCTCCTCTTTCTCTCTAAAAATGAGTTCTAGATTTCCTCCAATGAGTTGTACTTATTTAATCCCTCCCAAAGGAGATAAGCACTCACTATCAAGGGTGCAGCTTTTGGTCCATGGTGTGCAGCTCTGGGGTTGTGGAATTTTGGGGCTGTGGGATTTTATGGTTGAAGCACACAGAAGGCCCATGCTACACAGTGTGCAGACAAGTATAGGTACTTCCTTCCTTTTTTTTTGTCTCCTAAAGTAATGTAAAAAACTCAAACCAAACCAGCCCTTCCCTTTGTCTTTCAAGCCCTTCGGGTTTGTTTTATAGCTCAGGGGCAGGCACAACCCTGCTGCTCTTTCAGAAGTGACTAAATAATAATATTTATAACCTTTGCTTGGGTATAGTACAAACATGGCCCTTGCAGGTTTCCAAACTGCAAAAATCAGAAGCTTCAACATTTTGTTATGTCCATTACAGCCTGCATATAATGAAGAAATATCTGCCCTCAAAATGCTTGACCAAATTTTTTTTAGGGTAGTTTAACAAAGGTTTTAAGCATTCCATTTTACACCTTCCAATGTTTAAGTAAATGTTTTGTAAAAGATGTATAATGATCTTAAGTCTTCCTTAGAAAAATTATTTCTGTTGGGAACTCAGTGTAATGTTCTTCTGGTTTGTTGTTTTGTGGGTGTTGTTTTTTGCTTTGGTTTGGTTTTTTAAGCCCTGGGCTGTATTCAAATGTAATTTGTGATTGTTGGTTGAGGAAAGAAAAATTTGATATAGATGATAAAGATATAGTTGACCATGAATAAGAAGTTAAGGTGTATAAGAATGCTGTTTGTATTATTAGATCAACTTTGAATTTTGGTAAAAGTGAATAAATTAGAATGCATATTTCTTCCACTTAGTGTTTCTTTATCTATTTGCAGGTGGACTTTGCCTTCATTTTTTATTAATGCTGAATTTCTGCTGTAGTTAATGATCTTGATTCTCAGTCAGTCTTGACCAAAAGAAGGGTTGGGACAAGAAAAATGGATTTAGATAATTTTAATTGAGGCAGCTATTTTAAAAGGAGAAAAAAATTCTTAAAATTGCTATCTAGATGACCTTCTTGAGGAAAAAAAACTCAAATGAAAATTCTTTATTAGTAAAAATGCAACTTTCATTATGATTCTTATTTTGCTTTTTGTTTGCATGTCTTTCAGTTAGAAACTTTCATTAGCAAGTCTTTGCTACCATTTTCCTTGCTCAGATGCTTAAGAACTATTATACTTTATTTTTTTTTCGCTAGATTTTAGGGTAGTTTTTATTTTATATAACAGTGTCATGTAAACCATAAACTCTCCTGGTATAAATCTGCCAGGAGACAGTATAACCTGCAGGGTACTGTTGTCTCTAAAAATAGCAAACTACCTGGTTATAAGGACTAATGCATCATTAAAAAGCATGTGAAGAATGAAGTATTGATCAAGAAATATTATTTTAAAATTCATCCAAAACAGTACATTCAGTGTGATTTCTGTAGCTGTTTTTGCAGGGAAAACCTGCTTTTGATCTCTTAGATTTTTTTAATTGTTTGTTTGTTTTGCAGCATTGCTAGTCTGGGCAAAAAGAATCCAAAGTGTGTCATGTTTAGGATAGCTGAGGCTAGGAATTCTAATGCCCTCGGTCATTCCTCTGTGTGATGTGTGGAAAGGTGCCAGGTAGCCTGTGACATTTGATAATTGCACTCCCTTCTAAACAGCCTGTGCAAGGAAATAAGAATATTGCCAAATTCCATAAGCATAAAAAGAGCATATTTTGTTCTTATCCATTTATTCTTGTTAAAGATAATCTGGATAATAGCATCTAATGTGTGTAGGTATGTATTTAAGTAATCTACATGGAAGATATAGTTCATTCAGAGGGACTAATGTGTGTTCTTCTGGGTACAGCTACTAGAAGAGTTATAAAAGAATTACATGAACTTTTTAAGCATAACTTGCTTTGTTAAACAAGAACTGGAATTTCAGATTTGTTCATTTTCAACTTGACTCTTTCAAGGTGTGTACAGGAAGGGAATGTGAAATTGTTTTTCTTGGCTTTGCTTGATATCAGGAAAACTTCTTATTTCAACTCTGCTATTCATCTAATTCCTTTGTTAGCCTAAGAGAAAATTAAATTAATCTTGGTGTTGAGGTAGTTCTACACATAAATTTTGGAGGTGATCAGGGCTCTAATAATTATGGTAGAAGTCAATTATTCATTAAAATGACCATTTATATCTCCTAATGATTTTTCAAATGTGCAATGTGAACTCGTAGCAGGGCCCAGTTTCTCCAACACAGAGTGGATGGGCCACTGACCATCAGCTGCTCTGTTAGCTGTTTGGGGCAGTGTCAGTGTTGCAGAGAGGTGTGAGGTGTGACTGCCAGAACCATCTTGGTTTTCCATTTCATTCTCATCTAGTTATCTGATCACTCAGTGGCCTGACAGCATATCAGGTGATGGACTGGATTCAGTGGTCCCTCATCAGGGACCAGGGGGGTGGCAGGTTGTACACCTCAGATTTAAAAACAAAAACATTTCGAATCTGGCATTGGGGTTGGTTGGGTCTCTGGTGTTAGGAGGCTGGCTAGTGGAGAGTGCTGGGGCTCAGATGAGCTCTGCTCAAATGGTGACTTTTCCACAGATATCCTATCTGTATTTGTTTTTACTGCTATGACTGTTTTTGCTGACATGACTGTTACAAGAATAACTATGCATATAGTTTACTCAAGAATATTTTTTGTCCAAAAGAAAGCTGTATTGTTACATCCTGGTGTTTTGGGGACAAACAATAGCTTTCTCACTTTAGCTAGCAGCGATATAAATTACTCTTCTACTTTTCATCTGCTTATCTTTCCAGACCAGCCACTGTGAGAGGTAGAGTATCTCTGTGCATGATGTCTCCTTCCTGCTGAAATTCTTAACGTGTTTAGGCTGCCTCCCCCCCAAAAAAACCCAAACAACAAACATAGTTGTACGTAGTGGGTCATATCCAAAGCTGTGTTGATGCTGGTAGGGGCTAAGGCTGAGGTACAGTGGTGCTGCTGCCCACACCCAGGCCCCATCCTGCTGCTTTCAACTCCTCCCCTGGCTTTAGGCTGCATCTGCTAGACCTGGATCACTGGGTTTATCTGTCCAAGGATGTAAGCTACTCCTTGCATTGCCTTGGCATTTCAGCAGGGAAGGGAGAGCCTGCAGCCTCTGAACATCCCAGGGGCATGAGTTGGGTGTCTGTCCAGCTCCCAGCCCACATGCAAAGCAGTGCACCCACGGGAGCCTTTTGAAAGGGGCAAAAGGAGGGACTTAACTGGGGAGGGTGATCCCTGCTACAGCTCTTTTTTGTCAGTGGCATTTGTGTTACTGTCCTAAAAATAACATTGGTAAATGCTGTAGAAATGGCACCACAGCTGGTGGTGCATATTGCACAGGAATTTCTCTCTGAGTTTTTTCTTCTTTTCATTGAAATATGTTTTATTAAGGAGTATATTGAAATTTTCTTTCAGCATTAGAGCTACTCTTAAATTTTAGGGAAGCCAGTGTAAGTTGTGCCAGAAACTTTAGTATAGCTGTTAAGTTGGTGGCAGCTGTCAGCCTCACAGTTTAGGAACTTTCTTGATGGAGTACAAACCTTGAAAGCATTTCTGCTTGAGCACAGCTCAAAATATTAGTTCTGCCCCTAGGAAAGTGTAGACAAGGATGGTGACGTTGCCAGCTGTCATTTTATTTTGGTACTTATTTATAAAGTTACCCTATTGTCATCATGCAAGTGTAGTGGTGGGTGGAATGGTGGCTCATTTTTAGCTGCTGCTTGGTCTTGGGGCAGCACCTGGAGTTTTAAATAGCATACCTAGTTCCAGTGGAAAGATTTTTACCAATCTGAACAGCCTGACACACTTTTAAATATGGCTTGTATTTCCTGTCATGTCACATGTATAACAACAGATCCTAGGTTATTGTACTACAATTAGGCAGATGTATTGTGGTCATTAGTTTACCTTTTCAAGATCCACCATGAGTATATTGTGGAATTTTGCTCTTAAGAATAATAAAAATAAATGTATCTGTTATTAACAACAGCATTTCCTATGTCCCAGGATGAGAATTCTGTAATAAAAATTAGAGGTTAGAGGTTTGGGGAAATGAAGGAAATACTAATATAACAAGAATATAATGGCAGAGGAATATAAAAGCCTGCTTTCTTAAAGAAAAGAGGCTTGGATGGCTGCACTGTTAATATGTGTTAATAACTTCTGATGTTGCTGGCCAACTTAGAAAAATTCAATGGATGTAGTGGGATCTCAAAGGTGTTGAGTTTCTAGAAGTTTTGTGAGAATAAGAGTCTGGAGAGGAGAGATACATTTGTCCCCCAGCCATGGGAAGAGCTGCAGGGTAAGCTCAGTTATAAGATCAGAGCTCAGAGATTTGGAAGAAAGGAGCTCTGCTAAGGCTACAGCTGGACAGGTTTCCTCCAAACTTGCTCTCTTATTCCATTTCTCCAGGAAACGGAATCCCAACTCAAGAAAAGGAGAAGCAGGGAAGCAGGCTCTATGGGGCAAAGGTGTGTCCAGTAAGGAGAGAGGATGCTATGAGCCAATCCCAAATGCAGGAACATGATTCTGAACTTCTTCACATCAGTTTTGGCTGGTGACTTGCCTGTTGGATCAGTTATGGTATAATTTTGAGCTTGTGTGATTCTCCTGGCTCATTCCTAATGGGTCAGATTGCAAAGGGTTGGGAAAATATCTCTGTAATGGAAAGCTTTTTTCATAGGAATAATTGCCCTGTGGTCTGCAGTGCTGCTGAAGTTGCTGCTGTGTGGGGTGGTGCTGGCCACCCCCTGCTTTATCTTTGAGTTGGGCTACCTGGACCTGCTATATTCAGCTGCAGGAGCTGGCTGGGGAAGTTCAGCTTTCCACTTCTATATGAAAACCTATTGGGTAGTTATTACCCTTAGTTTTCCTCTCTTCCTTGCTTTTATTAAAATAGGAGTCATGAAATGACTGCCACAGTATATTTTGTAAGTTTCAGCTCCTTAATAGATCCCCATGTAATTTTGGTACGCATCCTCTTGGGTCTGGCAACTATAAACCAACTCTATAGCTTTCACTACAGCAGCTTTTCTGTGGAATCTGTTTCATAAAATGGCCTGTTAAAGGCCTTCAATATTTCCTTATTGTTGCAGGCTTCCAAAGTACCACCCTGAACAGCTTATTATATTTCTATTCTTTCTTATGCTCCTTAAGAAAAGTATTTTTTTTATTATTAGGTCTTGTTCCTCAAGGACAGACTCACTGCACTGGGCTTGTTACAATTTTAATAGACTTTCCTGTCACTTAGTCTTGTACATGGGCCATGAAACTTCAGGAATCTCTAAGATGTAATGTTATTTAAAAAGTGCCTCCTGCTTCTTCTCTAATTAATTGCAATCAGAAAGGCTAGTTGGTGGACACATGGTGTCGCAGCTTCTGTGAAATACTGCCTGATGGCTATAAACACTGCCATATGTTCTCTGTGAAATATTGCCATAATCATTGGCAACAGGAACAGCTGATAGGAGATGAAAGATTGGTTTTCTTCTGTGTTTTTGACTTTATTTTCAAAATCTGTGAAACACTTCTTGATCACCTTAGTGTTTTATTTAGTTGCTGCTATCTATAGTGGACTTGTTTTCTTATAAAATATTATTTCAATAACTTTGATCTTGCATGTTACAGCTGCTAACAGCTTCTTTACATGATGTGTCCATTTGCTAAAGCCACTGCTTAATCAAAGTTGGCAGTTAAAGGGAGTTTTTTTTCTCAAATGAAACAGATAATCTTGTTATGAAGCTAAATAGTTAAAAAATTAATTAGAACTCTCAAAAGCTTGATGAGCACTGAACTGTGAGTTTTCATCTAATGAGAAAGTTCCTGTTCTTTACTCTAACATAGGTAAAAGGACAATTTTGGACAATTAAGTAAACGGCTTAGCTATTTACTAACTCTTGATTTTGAGAAAGTGAAGTCTTCAAAGGTGCGATCTTAATTAATGTTAGATTTCTTTTCAGCCTTTCATCATAAAAAGGATGGCTGTTGCAATTTGTAGTAACATCCAACAGTGTTAATAAAACATTATTTCCTCTGCTAATACAACTTTTGTACTATAGCTGTAGCCTAGTAAGAAAGATCATCTTTTAGTAAAAGAATGTATTTCGAGATTGTTCATTGGCATTTCTGAAAAGCTTTCCTTTGTACGCTTTGCCTCTGACATTGTTTTGAACACTTTGGCCTCCATTATGAGGAGACCATTCATTAGAAGCAGCAATCCTCCAATTACCTCAAAACAGCTAGAAGCCTCAAAAGACTGTTTCCACAATAAGCCTGATTCAATAAGAGGCAAGGCAGTGCATTAAGCATGTAAAGTGTTTTTGTGTCTCTGGTTAGAAGCATAGGTTCTTTTGGAAGTAAGTGAACAGGATTGATTCTGCTCCTTTTATTAGAATTTGTTTCTTCTAAGCACTGCTTTTCTGTCTCAAATTGCTAATTTTAATAGGGTACTTGCTAGCTCTGAGAAATATTTTGTTTTATTAAAGCAACAAATGGTTTTACATGTCCCTCTGTACTTCGGGACTTGTGGGCTATTGAAGCAAGCTCTGTCTTACATGCACAGCTCAGGCTATTAAACTGTACACAGGTGATTGATCTCTTTAATAAAACCCCGTTCTTTAGTAAGGAAAGAGTGATAAACAAATATACTTGTTTGTCCAGTGCTTCAGAGATTACAGTAACACGAGGACATCAAGAATGCCATTTTAATGAATAAGTTAGATGAAACACATCAATATGGTCTTGGTTTTAAGCATGTCTGAGAACCAATATGCTTTAAGTTAATTTGATTCATGCTTTTCATTCATTTGTAACACCATGTACATTTTAACAGAAAATGTTTCGTACTCGAGCAAAGAAAAGATCTGCCAGGTAGAAGATTCTGGTGCTTTCTGCATGAGAATTGAGTAAGTGAGGAATAGTAACTCTGCAAATCCACTCTCTTGTGGCTTGTTGTGGCTCTGGCTCCTGCAGTGTTTCGAAGGACATGTCACAAGCATGCCTGAGGGGGCTGGCTGCAGAGCCATGGTGTGAGGGATAGCTGGACAACTGCCCTGAAAATGCAGGGCTATACACATCACCACAGCCCTGATGCCAAAAATTCTCCGCCGTGAATGTGTCGGGTCTGTTCGTTCATGCTGACGTTTTTCAGGAATATCTCTGCTGATGTCAATAGTTACACAGATTTATATCTTTTTTTAAGACAAGTGAGAAAGAGGGAATCAAATCCTCATTTCTTTTGCCATCTACTAAAAAGCACTCTTTCCATGGCAACCCCTGTTTCCATGGTACATGCTGTATTGCCCTTCAGAGAAGCTTTATTAAGAGACACATATACACGCACACACTGTCATGTGGATGTGGTTGCATTTTATAGCACTCTAAAGGAAAGCTATAGTGAAGTGTAATTTTTTTCTTTAAGTTGTAGTGCTTTTTTCACTATGCAGTGTGGTGAAGGATTATTGCTGCCACTGCTTGGCGGTGTCATGGGAGTACAATAAAATGTGGTTCTTTTCACTGTTGTTAAAGTATATTCATCAAACCTCTCTATTTACTAGTACATTAAGATCATTGTTTTCTAAACTCTCTTTAGGTGTAAGTTGGCATACAAAGTAATCAAACTCCTTTTGCAACATTAAAAATAAATACACAGTAAAGATTTTCTGCTCTTAGGTTCACTGTGGGGAATAATAAAAATCTTGGCAAATTGGAAGAATTATCTAAAAGGAGTTATTCTAATAAGAAAAATGTGAACTCACAGAAAATTGTGTCATCTTTTTCATAATGGCATCTATTAGAAGTTACTTTGGATGTTTAAAATTAGCTAAATTTACAAAAGTCAGACACCATACTTTTCTTTTTTTGATTATAGAGGTGCAACTGTGAAACCATTAAAAGTTACATCATTACTTTTACCTTGAGAAGGTTCATTTATAATCATCCTTTTAGACTTTACAGCTCATAATGACAGTAGGTAGAAAAGGTTTCTGATACTAAGTGTAATATCAGTCTTTCTCAAGATAAGCTAATGCATGCTGTAAGTACGTGTTAAGGTGACACAGACAGAAATGTACCAAAATTTCCCTGCATTTTGGAGAGCTGCCTCATGTGCTATAATTGTCTGGGACTGAAGTCTGACAAGGCTCTGCAGCTACATTTTGGAGACTGTTTAGTGTCTGCTTTTCAAGTGTTCTGTTCAAACCTTGATCAGAAGATCTGAGTAAAGTGGAGTAAACCCAAAAGTATACCTATCTACAAAAAGGTTTATTGTCTCAAAGGTAACCCTGATAAAAACCTTGTAAGAAAGTCAGAGTGGATCCTCTGTGCAAAAGGAGCTTTGTCTGTGGCCTGAGGCTGCAAAGGTAGGATAGTGCTTTCCAGACGTCTGCTCTAGAGCTTTTTTTCCCTCACTTGGTCACTGAAGTTAAAAGTAGGGAAGTAATACTTGAGTCGATATGGAAAAAAAAACCCCAACATCAAAAAGCTTGGAAAGACTCTTAAGGAACTGGACAACAGAGTGCAGCTATCAGTACCTCTGGTGGGGAAGTTGGGAAAGTCGAAGTAAAGTGATGAGAAATATCGAGTTTATTTTGGGGAATTATATGTAACCTTTAAAGTTTAATCTATTCGTTAGTAGATTTAGAGCTTATGTACAAATTAGAGGATTTTATTCTGCATTCAGATGTGGTGCCTGTCCTTTCATCAGGAGCAATAGCTTAGCAGAGGTTTCATTAACATCAATCAATGAGAATTTTATATTAGTATTTTAAATGTTTTTGTATTATTATTATTTATATTTTAAGGTTTTTTATATTCATTTTTCTTACTATAATGAAAAGTGCTATTTGAATGAACAGTTTTACCCTTTTAGAGTAAGTCTGTAAAATTCTGGGTTAGTGTTTGTGAAAATGCTGAGGAAACAAAGGATTAAAATAGGATTTTATTTATTTCTTTAAATCACCGAATGCATCTGTACTAATACTTGTTGCAGTATTACCCTGCAGCAGTGCAAATGAGTCAGGGAAGTCTGTGATACCTTTCACCATAATGCTCTGTTAAATTTCATTTTTGGTTTTGCTAAATCTGGGCTGACTCTCCTGAGTGGTCAAAGGAGAGAGATAATACTAACAGTCCTCACTGCTGTTAATGATAAAGTGCCCAACAAGCAATCCTCATAAGGAGAAAAAGTGTTTTGCTTTCCTCTTTCATTTCCTCAGTGCTGTACAGCCCTTTCTTGTGGAAGGAGCATTTGGCTGCTGTGTGCCACCCTGGGATGGACCAGCTGGCCCCAGAGCAAGGTGTTCATGTTGATAACTGTAGGATTGCTGCCGTGGTGGCTGGGGCAGGGTGCAGGGAAGAGCTGTCCATCAGCAGCCAGGCTGGGAGGCTTCCATGCCTTGTGCTCCTCGGGCTCTTGCTGTAACAGTGTAGGATGATTTGGACAGCTCTAGAATCTCAGAGCACTGCCTGGGCTGCTGCTGTTGAGGTCAGTGACCCAGCCCTTGCACCTGGGGCCTGCAGAGCAGCTCCCTGCCCGGGCTGGCTGCCCTCCCGGCCAGCTGAGGGCTTCCATGCCACTGTGAAGCCACTGCTTGCTGCTCCCTCTGTGCCTGCAGCAGGATGCAGGGCCTGACAAGGTCCAGCCTCTGAACACCTCTGTTGGAGGGCCAGGTGTGCTTGCCAGTGTTACACAGATCCTGATGTTCCCTCTGGGTTATCTGTGGCAGAGGATTTTGGGGAAGAAGTATTTGTGGAGAAATATTTCCCCTCTTCTTTCCCCTTCCAGTAAGAGAGAATTTATGGTGGCAGTGGAGAACCTCTGTGCCCCAGGGTTCCTCTTCTGTTCTGGCTTGTGGTGTGCCCAGGGCAGGGTCTGCATCCAATATGGGACCACCTGCACCTCCTTCCTTCTTCATTCACAGTGATTTTTCAAAATCATAGAGTTTGGAAGTTAAGAAGAAGAAGACATCATTGCTAGTGCTGCAGAACTTGAGGAACATAAAGTTACTCATATGCCTTTCAGATTAATGTGACTTTTCACCAAGCAGAATTCCTCAATGCTGTAAGCAAATGCTCATGCGTTTGCTCAGCCTGTGGTACAGCAGGCTGCTGGGACAGGCCAGCACAGTGCCTTGTGCAAGCAGGCTCTGCTGCAGCCACAGGGAGCTCTGCCCTGCCTGGGGATTGTGTCTGGAGCTGCTCTCACTTCACAGCAGAGTGGTCTGAAGTGGCAATGCAGTCAATTCTTCATAGTAATAGTGCCCTAATAACGACCAAAAACATATTTTATGGTGGATGTTGAAAACTATATGCTTATCCCATATACAGATATTCAAATAATTGGAAATTCTTATAGCCTGGATCCAGTTGAGACTGCTGAAGGATACCTTGATATTGAAGGTTAAAATCAGTAGAGTGTGTTTTGATTATTTTTCAGGTGTCTGTTCTATGTATAATATAGTATATTTCTATTGTGGGCTTTCATTTCTGTAAATCTGAGGTCTCCCTTTCTTGAATGAATGAGGAGCAATTGAATTTGAAAGATACTTTATGCAACAGAAAAGCAATTTGATTTCTGGTTATCAAAGGCCAAGAAGCAAACTAGCAATTGAATCCTCAGTATCTATAACCCTTATGTTGCCAGTGTGCCTGCAGCTCTGAGCAGCTCTGGTTTTGGCTGTGCTTCCAGGGCCTTGTGCTCAACAGGGCAACCATTCCTTGGCTCAGCAAGCTGCTCTGACATCAGGGTGGCTCTTGTCATCCTTGGAAATTCTACAAGTTGTCTTCCTCAGTGTTAGTGTTTCCCACTTGATTTTTGCTATAAGAAGTGGTTAAGAGGAACAGAGAGGACCCATTTAGGACCTGCTGTGCCACTCGAGGCTGAGCAGCAAGGTGCAAGCTAGTGCCAGGCAACCAGCAGTGATGGCCCTGTTTTGTGGCCTCTTGAGCTACACTGTGGTGGCTTTCCTCTGCCCATGGTCCCTCTGGCTGCTTGGTGCTGGGACAGGAGCAGAGGAATCATCAGCTACTGCTGTTATTTCATAAGCTCATTGTAAAGTCACTGGTAGCTGGTGAAAATGAATATGTCTGGATTTGGCACAGATGCTGCATTCGTGCCTGTAGCATTTTAATGCTGTTGACTTCACAGTTTTGGGAGATGTGAAAAAAATAAAAATAAAGAGCTTAAAGGTTATGTGGGAAGCAGTGGTTGAGAGTCAGTTTGTCTGCCTGGTCATGTGTCTACATTTGTAATGATGTAACTCAGCTGTAGCCTTCAGTAGCATTTTCCTTGTGAGAAGGCTGTGAGTAACCATCATAATTAATTGACAATACATTGTAATTATAGGTGTTCCATACCTTAAGTGTAGCTTAAAAAAAAAAAAAAAAGGAAAAAGGAAAAATATGTTAAGAATTCTGGAATTGAGACAATAATAAAAATAGCAGCTGGATATGCAGATGTTCATAAAGGGTATAACAAGACACAGCAACAGGAAAGTCTTTTAAGAGGGACTGATCTGAGGAAAAAAAAATAACATAATTGCCAGCAGTATAGCTTCACCTCAGTGGTGGCTGGGAGCAAAGGAAAGAATGACTTGCTTAGGAACCTGAGAATTTGGGTCCTTTGCATGTGGACTGCAGCTGCAGGTGTTTTGAAGGCACCATCCACATCCAGTGGGGGTGGCAGAAGCCTGACAGGTGGCAGGGTCCAAAGCTGTGCCCTGGTTGTGTTTATTGTGACAGTGAAGGGACACTGCTGGCTTTAAGTTTTAAACCTTTTTTTTTAAAGCAAATACATAAATAAGAGCAAGCACATTTTCTTTGGAAAAAGGTGTTGCAGAATCAAAATAAAGTGACAAAGTCTATATTATTATTATTACTAGTTATTGACTGCAAAATTACAAAAATACTAGATTCGTGGATTTTTTTAACATGATTGAAAAAAATAATTAATGAACTGGATGTTTTCAATAAAAAGCAGTGTTGCACATCAAATTTACTTTTAATTAAAGGATAGCTTTCAATGTGGTAGCAACAAGCATTAATCATTGCTCTTTTATCCACTGTCACTAAGAATGATGTATAAATGAAAAATTTCTAACACAAGTCAAAACTGCCTGACCACACTTGCCACACTTAAGATTCCTATTTTAACAAGATAAATATATTATTCTCTACTTATTAGAATTCTCTGTAGCAAAATAGAGAGACAAAGGTAAAAATTAAACTTCTAGAAATTTATCACCAGTGCATAAGTGCAGATTTGAAATTGAGATCTGCAGAGTCAAGGGAAGCTGTACACATTGCATGTCATGGAAATGGCACAGAAAGATAACTGTGTCACATCCTGTTTGATGGTTCTGTGGATTTTGTGTTATAACTGCTTCTTTCTGATGCTCTTATTTCTAATGAATACTAGAAAAATGTAAGTACAATAATATATGTCAAATGTAGTGGCTGTTAAAAAAATAGCCAATTTCTAGATCTAGTTGTGAATATTATCTTTATAGGTGCTGTTACTATATGAAGGTATAGGAACTGAACTTGTGTCAGAGCTTGTAGGAGGTGTCAGCAGTGGACCATAGAGCTGTGAGGCATGGAGGGTGATGCTGGAGAAGGTCTTAGAGGATGCAGGTTTCTTTTAGCTAAACAATATTTACTAGCATTGCCTCTGCTTACAGCTCTGAACTAGTTAATGGGGCACATTCCCTCAGTGCTCTACGACAAAGGTGTTTGGTGTTTTTCAAAGAAAATTAATGCACTTTTCTTATCCTTTATAAACGGTAGTTATGAATAGAACTACTATTTCAAGTAATAGTTGTAAGCCATTGCTTTAATGGTTTGACAAATACCTGAGAGGACAGACTTCAATATCTCATCTTAGAAAGGACTGAATATTAAATAAATGTAACCTTCCATCGGGTCCTGCTTTAACCTCCTACTGGTTTTGGAAGGTGAATTTAAGAGCTGAAAGCATTTTTGATTAAGTGTTAGGGGAGAGGTTCAGTAAGACTTAGACAGCAGATTAGCACTGTGTTCATAACAATCCTTTCCCTCTTTTCCTTATTGCTTCAAACACATCATTGCAAAATGCAGAATTTAACTTTATTCTGGTATACAGGTGGCTTGTATTGATCTTCTAATAGTTATGGGTAATAGATTAGTGTATTGATTACTAACAATATTTTTTCTTTTATTTAATGTTTTTCCATACTTCTGACAAATTGGACTGATAATTTGGATTTGCCCATTAACTCAGAAGGCAGAACTTTTAAACATAATCCTTGAGGCCAGTACCCCAGAGAGAAAATTCTCAACTCATGACCTATTTTGCTTTAGAAGTTAGAAATAGTGAAACTGTTGAAAATGTTTAACTCAAGACTTAATGTAAGACTTAAATGTAAGCAGAACATTTAACTTCTCAAACCAAAAGCAAATGTTTCCTTTAAATCCTCTTTGTGGAAAAATACTTTTGGCATTGGTCTCAGCTGGGGGTAACAAGGTATTGCTAATGTGAAATATTTTTGTGCATTGTGAGAAGTACAAATGAATTGCTGATTGTAGGAATTTTTTTTAATGGTAGTGTTGTATCATGGAAATACTTGTCTGCATATGGAAAGAGATTTTAGAATAATTTCAAACCATTTTATTACAAAAACCAGCAAAACAGCTATTGGAATACCAAACCCTTTAATTATAATGGGAAAAAGAGAAAACCATTAGAAGTTGCATGTAATGTCTGTTTTTGTCCTATATATTTTTTACAAGAGAAAAATATTTTGAAAAGATTTGATTATTCACCTTGTAACTGTTATAGTAAACAGCCAATCAAAAGGCAGTTTGTCTTTCTAGATAAATTCTGGTTATCAATTATGTCGTGCAGACCATTAAAATATTTTAAAGTTGTTCAGGTGCCTTTATTGCAATCAGAATTCAATAAGTAGTGAAATAAACTGATAAATCAAGTCAATGAGCAAATGTCTCTCACTGAAACTAAATTGCTACTGTCGAAGTCCCTGCTCATTTGCTAAAACCTTTGTTTCTGGTTCCTCTTCTGATACACTGCAACACCTGGCCTGCACCTGTGACATCTCTTACAGATTAGTTGATTTCCAAAACGCCTTGATAGAAACCAAGGGATTTAGTGAGCAGCTAAAAAACAACTTTTCCCTTGTCTCTGGGTGAGGGATGCATAGCTATAGGGAAACATGAAGGGTTTGTCCCTGTTGAACTATCCTGGATCAGAAAGGTAGCCAGCTTGTTTTGCAGATGGATCTGTAGTCACAACAGTATGATTCTGGTGTCCAGGTGTTCTAGTGGGGTTTTTTTTTTGGAGTTGAGCCAGAAGCCAATCTTTTCTAACAAAAGAAAGTGATAATGAGTCATTCACAGATGTCTCAAACACACTTAGAAGCTAAATGTTTTCCTACTGTAGCAATAATAACATAATATTAAGAGGTGAAGGCCATCAACTCAGTCAAATGGAATTAAAAAAAGTCTCATACTTTCTTTTCCCTTTCCCTTAAGTATTATTTATTACTTTGCAGTAGCAACCATGATGGGCTAAATGCTTTCTTGCAGCCATAATATCCTGGTCTCAGCAAGGAGTGCATAATTTGACAGATGGATGTTACTGAGGAAAGAGTGCAGAGTGCAGGCAGGGTTTTTCTGATGAGGTGATGAATGTTAGTTAAATTGAAATTGTTGGATCAGGACTGATTTCGTATAGCCTGACCTTGCCTATTCGATGTTTTTTCTTCTTTGTTCTTCTTGTCTGCTTTGTTTCAATGACTTGTTTTCAGCCCTGAGTGAAAAAGCCTGATAGAGCTGCTCTGTGTGTGCCTTCCAATTAGCAGTGCACAAAGCAGTGGGACTCCAGCAGGGCTGTAGTTGAAGCCTCCACCATGGCAGCAGCCTCTGCACTGCTGTGGAGGATGCAAGTTTTGGGTAGGGAAGCACCTGTTAGGAAAGGGTGGCCTGAATGCTCAGCTGCAGCTGTTGCCAGCTGCTGCTGTAGTGTCTTCTTGCAGTGAGGTGCTCCTGTGGCAGGGGCATCTTCAGGGGTAGAATTGTCAGAGGTTGCCATGGGAGCGTGGCTGGTTTTCAGAGGTACACAAGCAAGCCTGCAAGGGACAAAGAAGAGCACAGTGAAAAAAGAAAGGTAGTCCTGTCAGAACGTCTGCAATGCCATTTAACAGTGGCAGTAAGGAGCTGTAATGAGAGATTGAGGAAAGGAAAAGCTTGGATTCTGTCCCACCAGCTTTAAGGCCTATAATGTAAGATGAGGGAATTTGGTGTGAAATTATAACTTTGGAAAACAGACCTGGTGAAAGGAGGGTAAGATGCTGCCAGGCTATATCAGCTTTATAGGAAAGATGGGAGTGACATACAATTGTGAGGGAATGGTACTCTACAGGAAGCATTTTGTAAAGCACAACAGCATAAAAAATATTATGGGAGAAGAGCAGATCCATGGAACCACTGTGGGCAGAAATCTTGTGCTCTAATGAAAATGCAGTGCTAAGATTGTGTTACCAGCCCCCTGCTCAGACCTGTAATAGTGCTCAGGAAATGTGAAATGAGAGTAGAGAAGCTGCAAATTCAGTACAGGCAGCAACAGTGAGACATTTCAACAGGTGCCATGTAGAGACTGGATTGGTGCCTTATCATGATGAGAAAAAGAGATGCATCCAGATGTGCAAAGTGGCTGCTTCCCAGAACACCTGGTGCATCCAAAAAGGTGTTTCTCTGGATGTGCTCCTGAGTGGTGCATTGGAGCTGCTTGGTAATTACTGACCATCACAAGATCACATTGAGCTCTATAGCTGAAGAGAGCAGAATAAACACATGCAGCACAGTCATTTGATTTTAAGTACGGGATCTGCAGTACAAGCAGACAATTGGACAAAAAACCCTGAAAGAATTAATCTAAAAGGCCTATAAGCACCCTGAAGGCTATTAACAGTACAGTTATTCTAATAAAGTTTTCAGAAGCCCCCACATATGTCTCACAATAAAAAAAGAGCTTACCTTACTAGATAGAAATCTCAGTGGAGGGTACTGTAGCAAAATGTTTCCAGCTGCTGGAAACAAACAGAAAAGCCTGCTTGACTGAGCAGTAGAGGAAAGTTCTTAAAACATGGCAGGTCAAACACAAACAGGAAATTAAAAATCTCATAAAGAATTAGAAAAGTGCTTATAAAAGATGCTCAAGCTGTTGACAAAAAGCTCCTTAGTATATCAAGCTGAGGAAATCAGTGGGACTACTTGACAACAGCAGTGTAACTGGGGGCACTCAGTGGAAAGCCTGGGGCAGAGATGGTCAGTAAATTCTCTGCTGCTGAAGGTGCTGGGAAGAAACAGAAGTTTCTTCTTACGTGTGTGGTGGTGATGTATTTTTTTTCTTTTTATTGTGTTTTGTATTGGTGGTGTTTGTTTATCTGCAGGTGGGTCAGAGAAAATAAATCAGCCTGAAGTGAGTATTGAGAAGCTGTGCTGCTGCTGCATCCCATCCTTGCAGGAAGCTGGTGGGTTGCCAATGTAAGTCCTGTCCATAAATTTGGTTCAATACCTGGGAATTACTGACCAGTGTGTCTGATCTCCATAGTTAGTGAGCTGGTAGCATCCCTTTTAAAGAATAACCAATGACACCCTGTCATGGATCAAGAATAATATAGCCAGCAGGACCAGGGCAGTGATCACCCCCCTTTACTTGGCACTTATTGGCGATTGAAGGAGAGATAGGGAGACTGACCATGATCAGAATCCGATTTTACTCAGGTTTTTCAAGAACTTATATACCATTTCAGTAAGGTTAATAATTTCTACTACAATAATTAGGTTAAAAGATCATACAAACAACTTATACATTTTTCAACTTCTTCATCGTAGGGGGTTGATTGATTCTTCTTCTGTAAGCAGGTTTCTAATCTTATCTTCTCATAAACTCAAAGTTCTGTTTGTCCTCGCCAGGGCATCCTAGTCACCAGACTAGATATGCTAATTAAGTTTGTCTCACTCTCGTGAATCCCCACAGGCACTGGTGAGGCTGTGCCTTGAGTTCTGTGTCCAGTTCTGGGCCCCACACTTTAAAAAGGGCATGGAGACACAGGAACCTGTCCAGCCAAGTTCAACAAGGCTGGTGAACCATCTGGAAAACTTGTCTGATGGGAAATGGCTGAGGGTGCTGGCCTTGTTTAGCCTGGAGGAGAGGAGGCTCAGGGGACCTCACCACTCTCTACAACTACTTGAAAGGAGGTTGGAGTGAGGTGGGCACCAGTCTCTTCTGCTGTGCCTGCAGTGAAAGGATAAGAGGAAATGGCTTAAAACTGAGAGGGGAGATTCAGATTAGACAAGAGAAAATATTTTTTCACTGTTAGCGTACTCAGATTGCTCAGGAGATGGTGGAGTCACCACTCTGGAAGTATTTAAGGCACTGGGTAATACAGTTTTGGATCTGGCAGTGGGTGATGCAGTTTAGTGGTTACAGTGGTAGTGCTGAATTGACAGTCAGACTGGATAACCTCGGAGCCACAGTCATCGGGGTTGGAAGAAAATGTTACATTAACCCAGGTAAGTGGATGGTACAGAAACTGAATGTACAACTGTTTACACCGTCCTGAAGTCCTTTAGCCTCTGGACAAGGGGACTTTGGAGGAAATTAATGCCATTATTGCCATTTCTTTTAGAGACTTTTGAAGTTTGGGAAGGGGAGAAAGCATAAAGTGGGAATGGGTCTATCAAAGTAGGTCTTTAGTTTGTCTTTTTGTCCTCTGTGAATATGTTGATTAACTAACAAATGAAGAAACAAAACACAAATTTGTGCTACTGGACCTACAAACTTGAGAGAAGTATTCTTCCTACTAGTTTCTTCCTTAAATGACTTTTTAAGAAAAAAATCCCAAACACCAGCCAACTTTATTGTAGCTATTTTTTTTTTCTTTTTAGAAATCAAACTGTTGCAAATGAAAGTGATATTTGTGTTGATTCATTGGGGCTATGGTGCACAATGTGCATAAACTTAATTACAGAAATATTGCTACACAAATACTATTAAATATTGACCTCAAATATATGAGTCTGTAGCTAGAAAGTGGGTTTTTCATTCACTTTTGCTGTATTAATTTTCTGCCCTTTTCTCCCTTAGGCAGTGGTGTGATTTGTTTATAGTATTATATGTGGGTCCCAAACCCACACAATTGAGCAAATAGTTAAAGCAAAATTGACATTAGTAGTTATAATTTTGATACAGAGAATGATGTTTCTTTTATTAATGTGATTATCTGTAAAACTCCTAGGCAAATCATCAACAGTAAGTCTATAATCTTTTCTGGCTGTTAGAATATGGCTTTTCTGTGGAAAAATAAATATAAACAGATGGAATTTAGGGTTTATTTCAGAACTTGGGTCTGACTGACTTGCCTGATTTTGAAATGTGAGAGTACCCATGGGCCCAGTATTTTTATAACTGTGGCTGAATAATTTTTTGTCTTGCATGAGTCTTTCTACTATGAGATACAAGTCAAAATTTTGGCCTTTCTAAAGTGAAATTGAAGTTTTATTTTTAAAAATCAAACTAACCAAAAGCAAACAAAATATCCTCTGTAATGTTTCAAAGAAAGTTAGCTTTCACTAAAAGTATGTTGATTCTTATAAGAGCTTGTTCAAAAAGATACAGTATATGGAAAAGTAGGCTGAATAGATTCTGAATGCTTATAGGACCTTTATATTATCTGTGATGTTCAGATAACATTATGTAAAGCCTCTAAAGTTGAACTTTGATTATGGTCAGTAAGAGGCCAAAATCATTTGTTAGCCAGGATAAGCAGTGCTGGGAGGATGCTATGATGGCTGCACTGCTGTTAGATCTGTCTGGTACCTTTGAGGTTCTTTGAAAGATACTTTGTAAAACAGAGAGTAAATAGAAAGTATTGAGTGTTAATATGGCCATTTGCCTGGGTGCCCAATAGCCTTCAAGTCATAAAAATGAGTAATAGGTTTTGAAAGAAAATAATTAATATCTACAGGTTCAGAAATTACACTGTTAATGGATGTTCTCATCAATTAAACTTAATGGTCTGAAAAGTGTTATTGATTGCTTTGATGTTTTATCTAGACACACACACAAAAGGAAAAAAGTGATTTGTTTAATTTTATTTGGTGACTATTTTCATGCCTATCTATAGTGTGAGGAACACTAAGTGAAAGTTGTATCCGTCTTTTCTTTCTCCATGAATCTGTTTGCTCATATAGTATGGCATGAGTGGGCCTGGCTTCTCTGTGCAGGAGAGACTGACGAGATCATTTTAGGCACATCTATTTATCCTTTGAACTAGAAGCTTTCTTCTGCTGCACAGCTGAGGGAAGCTTACACATGTTATGTACCATTACAGCTGGTTTATTAAATTAGAGATCTGTGTGACTTGAAGATCAAGTACTGTGTTATATGTACTTAGTACCCATATGGGTTACTTTGACTTCATTATTTACTTGCTAGACTTGATAGTTTTTAAAGAGATATTGGGTAATTCCTGTTCTCTTTCCTTACTTCTCTTTTTCTTTTTTTATCTGATTTTGTTAGTTGATTCAATCAGAAAGTGGATTGGGGTACCTATAGGTAAGGAGAATGATGTGGTGTGACTGCCTCCAGTGTTTGGTTTGCTGTGTCACTGAGATTGGAGGCAGGCAAAAGCACCAAAATTGGTGACTGAAGTTTATTCAGTTTGTTTCTTCTGGTCCACAGACCATGCCAAGGCTGTTTGTCATTTTGTACACAGGATTGTAAAGCTACTGGTAGGGTAATTGTGACTAAAACTACAGGAGGTATCTGTAAGGCAGACTTAAATGTCAAGAGATTTGTGTGGAGACACATTTGGTAAATAGTGTATCTGTTACTTCATCTGTGGTAACTTAGTGATTCATCATGTGCCTTTTTCTCACCTTTTACTTTATGCCATATCACCATCTCAAGCTGTTGGTTCCTTTACGTGCTGGAGGAGGCTGGAGGTAGCATTTTGATGTTAAACATTACATTTTTATGAACACTGTTATAATATTTCATCAGTTTTAGTTAACTGATTCTTCAATTTCACTTTTTTTTTTCTGGTTTCCTCTGTTACTGCCGTTTACTTGGCAGAGACAGGAAGAAGGTGACTGTTTCATCTAATTCATGACTTAGAAACTCATTTTGAGAAATAAAAAACATATGCAGCTGATTTCCGGGGTTAACTGTATAGCCCTGACAACTATCTGTCTTTTTCAGGAAATGCTTAATAGGCTTAAAATCGTGTGGTCTAAGTTTTTTTTTAAATTGTCTGCCTTTGGGAATATAGAAGAGAAAGTTAGGAATATAGATTAATTTGGCTATCTCTTTATTAGTGATTTGAGAAGTACTTGACAAAGCTTTCTCGTATATCTATTTAGAGATTGGGTTATTTGGGGTAGAGGCTATGACAAATGTGTTGGATATGTGCTCATGTTACATCATCCCTGCTAGAACTGAATTTCCAAGTATTCCCCCACCATCAGCTTCCCTGTACTTGCCCATCTGGTATAAAAATCTCTTCCATCCCCTCTCAAGAGACCAAAGTTGAGCAATTGAAACCCCAGCTCTGCTCTGCTGTGACCACAGGGAGGCAGCTGCTAAACTAAGTCAGAGCATGCTCAAGTTCTCCCTGACGGGAGGCACAAAAAACACCATGTGACATCCACTCCCTAATTTCTGGCATTTCTCCTTCCTAAATGCAAGGCTGCCTGCCACCATCCCTTCCTTTTGAACTGTGATGCTGTGCTCTTGTGGTTGTGAATAGTGCCTGCCCCCTGCTCAGTCTTTGTAAAGAGCTGTTTTAAGAACAATACCTTGTTTGTTGCATTTATCTTTGACTACAGTGGTGATCTTGCTTGTACCCACATTTTGTTACAGTTTATTTTCAAAAATCTTTGATCTTCTTTGGTACATCTGTTGGAGGAACACTAGTTTGCAGACTCATGTGTAAGATGTATTAGTTGGCAGCTGAGATATGGAGCAAGACTATGCTAGCTTGTTCTTGTAGTTCAGAGTTAAATGATTATCCTGGAGATTTTACAGCCTGGAAAGACTTAATTGAGTGGCAGTAACCATAGCCAATGTCTGTCCTTATGCCTTTTGCCCCTGCTCCCTTCCCCAAAATATGCTTGATATTGACTTCTCTTTTCTAGTCTGCTGGTCTGGAGGCAGGCTTGGTTGGATTTATTCTTCTGCAATGAGATTAAAAATAATACCAAGTTTTTTTCACTTTAGAGTGGAGGTGGCAGAACTGGAGAAATGGACTGTGCCTCTCTATCACTTAATATAAACCAAAAGGGGGTTGACTCCTTTCATAGAAATGGACAAACAGTCAAAACTTCAAACCTTGGAAGCAACATATAGATAAATTGTTTACATGCAGGCTATTGGGAAAAGAAATAGGAAAGGAGGAAGGTTATGAGTAAACATCTGTGTATGTCTTTTGCTCAGTCTTAATTTGACAATGAGCTGAGCAGATAAGAGTTCATTTTGCTGTAGCTGGCAAAAGTTGGTGTATCATGTATAGAGTGTATACACAGAAAATGAAATTATACCATGCTTCTCTATTAATGAACACCATTTTGTGGTATGAGAAACTGTGTCTATACGTTTTATGGTAATGAGATGATTAAAATCTGTGTTAAAGTTGTATTCTGAAATTCACTTCAAAAGTACTTGCAATTAACATAGGAAAAAGTAAAATTCACTTCTGGAAAGATAATGAGATACTTTGCATTAAAATATGCATTGATCATGGTTAACTTCTTGTGCTTTAAGAAGTTAAGAAATTAGAATGCTAAGATTTGCACAAACTTGCTCTTGTTATACAGGATTAAATTTTATTAAGGAGTGGAAGGGTTTGGTTACTGCTTTGGTTATTATTTTGTTTTTTTCCTAAGCATTTTCAGACAGCACGTGCTAGTTACGGATCTGTGAGCCCAGATCACAAGGCAGAATATGATCACTTCTCTTGTGGATGGTAAGTATAAATGGCTTACAGCCACTTCCCATGCTCACTAAGAACCAAACACAAAGTATTTAAACATTCCTAAACATTTTTTTAAGAGTCATCCAAGTTTAATGAGAAGGTACAGAACTCCCTGTCCCTATGAAATAATAATTGTTTGGCCGTGGGTGGAATGAAATGGGTGCTAAGAAGTCATATAAAGATGAAATAACAGGAAGAATCTTCCAAATTAGAATAGGTGAAGTTTATCGATATCCATTTATTTAGTGGAATTAAGTAGTCTTCTCTTCTCTTTAGGTTAGTTAATAGTCCCATGTGTATGGGGCTCCTAATCTTTTTCATTGTGGTTTATTTAATTTCTTCTATTAACCTTCTGAACTTTGCTGCGCAGATGAAGGTTGTGGAGCTGTAATGTCTACTGTTTTTGCTATGTGTTAAGCAGTGGCACTGTATTTAGATGATACACTCTTTTTTCTTCTCAGTGCTACAGGGAAAGACTTTGATCTTCCAGGAATTGTTTTCTGTCAGTAGTTAAGTGCCTTTTGTGTCTGGGTGTTCACTTTTATTTGGGTACATTTAATCAGAAATAAAACTGTGAACAAATTACTGGAATTTAATCTTTGCACATGCGGTTCCCTTTTCAGTCCTTTGAATATTGTTCTAAAACCATCTGGTACACTTAAATTCACATTTATGTGGTTGCTTTCGCATGAGTGTTTTCTGTTAGGGCTATCTCTGAAGCAGACAGTAGTCTTGAAGATGATCTTGTTGTAACTCTTTGCATTGCACCATTGACTATTTGGAGCATAGACCCTAAGGCTCACACTGATGATTTTAACTCCTATTACACTATTGATTCCAGAAATCCAATGAAACTGCATAATACAGTTTTTTCCTAACTGTTTCCATCTATTATAATATCCATATTTGTAAACAAACCTTCATGATGGAGCAGATATTTTTTTCCTGAGAGTCTCTCCTATTCGTAAGTCTGAATCAAAACCAGCTTGTCATATTGACTAAGAGATAAATTTGATGTTGCCTGGTCCATCTCCCTATACAGACACATTTTGACACAGTGTATTTGAGTGCTAATAATAACATTAGAAGATGTTGGAAAGAGATCTAATTTGGCATGCAGGAGTGACTTTGCTGTCATCTCCTATTTTCTGCACAATTGACAGCAGATACTTGGGGCTGAATTTTTCTTTCAGGTCAGATTTCCAAGGCATGAGGCTGTCTGTTAGAAACAGATAAGACCAAAACCAATACGGAAGTACTTGTTGGAAGTGTCAGCAGTGCTGAGGATTTAAAAAGGGTGCTTCAGTCTTCTGTTTATGACATGACACAACAACATATATTTCACTAGCAATAAAATCCAACCAACAACCTCATGCCAGTTTTTTAAAATTTCTCACTGGGAAAATTTTGTAACAGTAGTGTTATCTCGGAAGAATTTTTTTTTCAACTAATATATATATATTTTCACACTCTCCAGATAGTACAGTTAAATTATTTTTAAAGAAATCAAAGTAGGTATAAATGCCCTCACAATCCAAAATGTTTTCAAACTTTCACTGTCAGATAAATAAAATTTGTACCTGTACCTCATTTTTAGTGTGCAAGACACTCAAAAAGTGTATGAAAACATTATCTGAGATAAAAACAAAACAGTATACTTCCAAATATTTCAATAGGTATTTCATACACTGTTGGTTCTCAAACAGCCCATTTCATATCCCACCTCTTTCTTTCAGCAAAAACAACTGGACTACTTATACATTTCTGTTGGTGAACACTCCTATCTAAACTAACCTGTTAAAACTTCCCTCAAAGAGCAGGTGTAAAGAACAGCTCCTACCCTGCTCCTATGCAGCCATGCCAAGAGCTGCAGTGGAGCACCGTGCTGGGACCATGGGAGCTCCTCTTCTGCAGCTTGTGAGTGGGGAGGACACCAGGGCTTTACCAGCCTGGCATCTCCATTCCTGATTGCCAACATTTCCTTCTTGCTGATGTTCTTTGCCTTCCCTTTCCAAAGCAGGTTGAACTTCTGAAATCATAGCATCAAGCCTGACTGCAGTGGGTTTTATAATGAAAGGTTTTATTTATTCTTGTGTGCAGTGGAAGGGTGAGCTAGAGTGAATGTTTTTAAAATTGGTTTTTCTAATGACATAAAAGTGTTGTATAAAAAAGTCCAGATACTGTTGTTACAAAAACCCCTGGTACGTCTGGCCTTGTCTGTCTCGAATAGAGGATACCTAAAAAGCAGCAAAGAATGTTTCAAGAGTTTAGGCTTATTTCTCTGGTACATGTTACAATATCCCCCAACAAAGACTGTAGGAGGGTCTTATAACTTGCTGAGAACTTTCTCAGCCAGAAGGGCATCTTTACATGTAACAGCTTTTGATAAATTTTCTCCAGACTTCCCCAAATTAGATAAATCTTATCACCTAATAAGTGATAGCAGACAGTTCCCTCAGTTTAGTTATTCAGTGGATGAAGTGATGTCTCTTGATATTACCGGTTTTTCTTTTTGACCCTTTTTCTCATGCTGGAAGAGATGGTGAGCAGTGATTTCTCTCCCACTGTCTCTGTCACCTGCCTTTGAATACATGTCTATCATCACTGTTGTCTTTGCTCTGGCTGAGGCATTGTGGTCTATCTCATCACATTGCAGATAGAATTTGTTTCCCACCTTTTACTTTTCCTCTTACACCTTCTAGCTGAAGTACATGGCAAAGTAGAAATACACAAAGAATTCAAGCAGCAAATATTACATTTTTGTACAGATATGCTAAGATTATTTTTTCTGTTCTCTGCTCATTTCCTAAGAATTTCTAATATGGCTTTTTGATGGCTACAGAAATTTTGGAATAGTCCTGAAATTTTTACAATTCAGTTATTCAGTATAACCCTAAAGCCTCTGTTCTGATAAGTGACAATCAGCCCACATCTATATATATGGATAATCCTTTTCTTCTTCCTACATCTCTTGTTCCATGTGTATGACTTAATTTTATTTTTTTGAAATTTAGTCTGGTTTTGTATTTAGCACCCAGTTACTCAGTTTGTAAGTTTCTGTTGCAGTGTTTTGTTGTTTCTAAGTTTTTGGGGGTTGTAAGGAAAGGAATATTTACAGTAAGCACATTCACATCCCTATTCATTCTATTTGTAGACTGCTTAGGAAATTTTTGTTTCACAAGTTTGAGCACAGATCCCTGAAAAAGCCCACGTGAAAGCAACCTGTAAATTGTGCTTCATCCTTGAAACCAAAGCAGCAGCACTTGTTTTTTCACCTCTGTCATGTACTTCCTAAAAAGGTGCCTTATAAATCAGATTTGCAACATTAGCAGAATTTGGTGGAGGCATGTGTTTGAATTGCCCTGGGATGCCAGGTAGAAACTATGCCCTGAAGTATGAGGACAGGACCCTGCAGGAGACACTTAGAGGGTGAGTTTCCACACTGGAAGATGCTGTAGGCACAGGATTCGTGCTCTGGCAAATATGGCAAGAGGTCTTTCAGCTGAAGTACGTTGTTTGATTTGGTGTAAGAGATTAATTTCACAGCTTGGTCTCATGACTGCAATCTGAAGAGTGACCAGTTGTGCAGTGGGCCAGATGCTGTTGGTGTTGGTTCAGTCTCTTAGTTGGGGGATTCATTGTGTGGAAATGGATCTTTGTTCTCTGGAAGAATATGCTTCTCTGAATTCTCCTGTCCTGACTAATTGCTCTAATTAATTTTAATAGTTTATTATCAATCTCAATTCTTCATTAAAATCTGTGATGAAAATGCTCAAAAGGAATTCTGAAAGATTTGGAGTATAATAATGTTTTCACCACATGTTTGCTAGTGTGTTCCCAAAAATACAATAATGTGTACATATATATTTATTTTTTTTTAATTGGAGTGGAGGAGGAGTGGGAATGTATGAGAACTACAGTTTAATCTAATGAACAATTTCGTTTCTCTGTTCTTTCCCTGCTAGATCATGCTTCGAAAAATAGCGAAACTATTTTGAGATTTTAATAAACAATCCAGGAAATTGGAAGTTTTCATTTTGACAGTTTCAAGATGAAGTGCTGTAACTTTTATATCAAAAAATAATTTCATCTTTAAGTATCTTTTTAAAAGAGGCAGAAAGCAATTTCATGTGGAGGTGACTGATCTTGATCATGGGTGATGTCATGTCCTGCTGGATTAACAGTGCAGGGAAAGTAGCTTGGCTGCTGCTGAAGATACGTTTGGTCTGTGAAAAGTAGAAATTTTCTGGTTTGGGGTTGTAATGAAATGTGTTTCATAATTATCTGAGAGTAGTAAGGAAATAAAAAGAAAAATTTCATAAGGAGTTTAACAGTATCTGGAATATCTGTTCTGCGAGCTGCTGATCACATAGGGAGGGGAGCATCTTCCCCATCAGGAAGGAGAATACTTGCCCCTCTGTGCTGGTCAGTAGACCTCAGCCCCAGATTACAGTAAATCTGACTGATGATGGTTTTTAAATATTAGACCTGAAGCTGAATTATCCATCTCTAGGTAACAGTGTTTTGAGTTTTCTTTCCAAATAAAGCATTTTTCTAATGAATTGAGGACAAATGACACCATGGGTAGTGGTCAATATAAAACCAGCTACAAGAGCAGTTCCCTATATGAATATTTAGTGAAATAAAAAATAGACAGGAAATACATATTTACACTTTAGTGGTGAAATGCATTATAGAAACACTGAAGTGAATTTTTTACTAGGCCAGTATTATGAGCTAGTAAGGGATTATCATCTACTGAAATGGCACCAATAGATCAAAGATCAAAAAGCTAACGCCACACTGAGATATCATCATACACCCCTATAAATTTCAAATATATTATTAGGGCGGAAAGCATGAACATGTTGAATTTTTTTTTTATTTGATGATAAGGAATAAAAATAGTTTAGAAATAATTTTCTCATAAACATCTAGTATGTGATCAGGCTATGTGATCTAGGAATAGTTAAAATGAAGTGCATATGGGGTATGGTGAAGATAAGATAATAAATTGTGTGAATTATTCTTTTAGTTTATTTTTGTTTGTAATAAAACTTAATTTACTTTGCAAGCATATATTTACAGGCATTTTTGCTACTGTTACCTTGTTTGTAATAAAAGTTGCCACTGTATAAGGCAAGTGGCATCATTGCCAGTGATCAGGCTTGCTGTAAAATAAAATACTGTAACTATTCACTGGACCGTGGTGAGCTGAGGCTACCCAATGTGTGTTCACGCTGGTCTCAGTCAAGCTCCCAGAATCTCCAGGAAGAGCAGCCAGCTCCAAATCCTCATTACTCAGCATGCTGAACAACAACCTCTGAATTGCCCAGGCTGGTTGAAAGGGGCTTGTGCTGGGGCTGGGACCTGCCGGTCTTCAGCTGAGCCCACCTGGTTGCCTCTTACCAGCTAAGCAGCTGAGCTTAATAGCAGGAGATGGTGCCAGTGCTCCACAGCAAAGTTTTGTCTGCCATGGAACTTGGTCAAGGTTAGTCTTCTGCCTGTCACTGGAGCAGTGGCCTTGTTAAGTGGAAGGAATGCATTGTTACAGATACTCGCTTTTAGCTGTGGTTCCCTTTTCCCCTTTTCCCCCATTTCCTCTCTTGTTTCCCCTTTCCCTCCAGTTCTGTGAGCAGTCAAAACCAATATCACATCCCATGTTTAACTAGCTGTGTAGAAATGTATTTTACAGTTGAGTATTTCTGCTTCAAAACATCTCTCTTCTGCTTTCTCTGCAGTTAAACTAAAGTTTCTTAGTGTATGTGAAGCGTGAGTCCAGATGAGTTAAACAGATTTTATTTTATTTTAGATTCTCTTCACTGTGTGATCAATCCTGTGTTTAAGTGGTTTGTGCAGTATCTTAGTTTTCCTCAAGGAATATGTAACATTCATCTCTTCCCAAGCATGCTGTTGGAGGACATGCTTTTTCTAATAAAATGTGTTTGATTTAATCCCAGTGGTCCTTAAAGCCCTTTAGGTTGCTGCTAGGTTGCAGCACCTAGGAAGGAGAAGGCTGCAAGAAGAGAATGATGACCCAAAGTATTTTTTTGGGGAAGTTATCCTCAAACTGAGGGTCATGCCAGCTCCCTGACAAGTCCTGGGATATATTTCATTTCAGCATCAAGCAAGCTGGGCAAAACTTGTTCATGCATGGTCCCCCTTACTCCTTGCCCCTCTCCACTGCTTTAGAATGGGACCTGCCCAGTGCTGCACATCCTGTGTGCCTCCAGCTCCTGACACAGGTGGGACCCAGGGGCCTCAGTGCTGCTCCGCCCCTGGGGGACTGAAAGCACTGTCTGTGTTCTGTGAGAGTGGAAGGCCTTGGATGCTTCCCTTCTTCTCTCTCTTCCCTCTCTTTCCTTTCTGCACATCACACACTCCCCTGTGGGAAATGCTGGGGAGGTTTGGAAGGTCTAGGTACTGTTTTTGTGGAGATAGGTTGAAAAGTTGTGACAAACCTGTGTTGCTTGGATATTCCTGTGTAACCTTGGAAAGTTTCGATGGGAACTTTCTGCTGGCCTTTGTATTTTGATTCCTAGATCCTTGTTATGTAGATGCCCTAAACTTTCTGTCTATAATAAGACAATTAATTCTTTTGATATTTTGTTTTTTACAAGACTATTAGGACTTGAACTGCTTTTCTCATGACTCATGAGAATGGCAGTTGGTAACCCACTAATATTTCTGCCCACATGGGTTTGTAATTTTAGAAGTAATCACTTCGTGGCTGATGTAAATTTTGTAATGAGAAATACTAGATTTATGGCTACAGGATTTCTCACAGACTGTTTTATTGCTTAGAGGAATTGCTTTCTCTGTTGGGAAAATCCATCATTAGATGTCTGCCTCAAATGTTTTGTGGGTGGTTTATGCTTTGAGAATGCTAATGCAATCATTGAAACAATAA
Organism: Zosterops lateralis; assembly: GCF_965231275.1. NCBI lineage: Eukaryota > Metazoa > Chordata > Aves > Passeriformes > Zosteropidae > Zosterops > Zosterops lateralis. The sequence continues at coordinate 17,811,958 of NC_139769.1, forward strand.
TGGTGATTTGAGATAGTATAATTGTTCCCCTTTCCTTCATTCCAGACACAGAATGAGCTGCAGGTGAAGCTGGATGTGGGTTTGTAAGAGGACTTTACAGCCAGGATGTGAGTAATTGCAATATCTGGTCAGGTTCTCCACCTTTTATGTTCATTGCACTTTCCTGGAATAGGAAACTGATTTCTGTACACACTAGCTGAAGAGCGTTGTTTGGAAGCATGCTGGATTAGTCACAGTTATGATGACAATTGATTTTGAGGAAGGTCTTTACTGATGCA